>NC_082673.1:62844627-64325877 GCF_025265405.1 Mesoplodon densirostris
CTCACGGAGCTGTCCCTTCCTGATTGTCACTCATCAATCTCTATTATGAATCCAGGTCAGGATTTAAAACCGCTGATTCCTAGTCTACTGTCTTACATTGTTAAGAAAATATGCATGAGCTTTGTTGTCCTGAGAGTTTAGAAAATTCAGGAACATTTTGCAACAATGGGGGAAGTACAACAGTCACAGGACATCTGGAGTAGCAAAAGAAGGTGGCACTGAGAGGCAGTGTTAAGAAGGACATCTACCCCACGAGCCCACAATGCACGGCCATTTTCCAACAGCACTCCTCTCATATACCCTCTTTAGGCTCCACGGCTCCACGTCAGAGGACATTTTTGCTTCCGTGGAGTTATGCTTAATGTCTGTTTAAAATTATTTCACCTGGGGCTTCCCTGGTGGCACAGTGGTTGAGAGTCCGCCTGCCGATGCAGGGGACGCGGGTTCGTGCCCCAGTCCAGGAAGTTCCCACATGCAACGGAACGGCTGGGCCCGTGAGCCATGGCCGCTGAGCCTGCGCATCTGGAGCCTGTGCTCCGCAACGGGAGAGGCCACAGCAGTGAGAGGCCCACGTATCGCAAAAAAAAAAAAAAATTATTTCACCTGAGTAAATGCAAAAAAAATAGTTATGATGCGTTTTATCTAGAACCTGCTAGCAACAACTCAGATCCCTACCTACTCCAGAAATAGCCTTGCATCTGAGCCATTTTATGTCACTGTAAAATGAAGCCATATTTACGAGTAGTTTTATATGTCTGTTTATAAGCAAAGAATACTATATATGAACATTTTTCTAAATGTTTACATTACCAGGAAATTCCAAAATATTCAAAGAAATGCCAAATGAGTTAGGTTTCTCTTAGAGCAAGTTGAGTTGTAGAAAAAGCATACTGTAATGCTGTCCGCAGAGAAATATTCAGGTGACCGTGAGTACACAGGATATGGGCAATTCCTCCATTTTGCAGGCTTCACTAAAACTGCAATTCCTAACTGTGTAGACTTTACACTCTGCACTGACTTGAGGGCAGATGTATCCAGGATGGCTCATTTGGCTCCTATCCTGTGATTCTCAATGTTTGATAAATCAGAGACTTTAAAAGTTACAAGAGGTTGTTTCTTAACAGTTTCATCAGTGTCTTTGAACTTGCAAAATACCATGGCTTAAGAGTTTCATTCAGCCACACTACTCAGCCGGCAACACATGTTAACCCTCCTCCTGTTTCAGTTTTGGAAATCATTCTGCTCTCCTCACTCCAGATGAGGTCTGCAAGGGAGCCTCTTTTATAGTTCTCTTTTAGGATTTCTGTGAATATTTTGTTACATATTCAATAAATATAACTTAGCATGTCCCCTTAGCATGAGGCTTTCAAATTTATATATTTGGAAAATATCCTTTCAGGATTTGTCATTTGTTGCTGACTGAAAAAAGTGAATAGAGAATTTGTGATTTGCTAGCAGTTTTTGATAAAAACATGAATATGTGCCCTTTAAGAAAGAAATGATACTGTTGCTTGTAGACAACTAATCCACTACAGAGGAAGAAAATATTGGATACATTGTTACAAAGTTTAAAGTTGGTGAAGTTCTTTGCTTTGTCTTTTTCATTTTTTAATTAAAAAAATTAACCTGATTTGCTCTATTTACAAAAACAACTCAGTTTTTATCATTTTATTTTAATAGTAGCTTCCTTCCCAATATAAAACAATTTTAAAGCCTCTATTTAGGACAGATCATGAGACTCCATGTGTATATAAGATACTGGGTTTTTTTTAAGATTTTTAATTAACAGACAATATTGTAGAAAGGGGTTTTAAAAATAGACATGGTCAAGGTTTCAGAATAATATGTAAGATGTATCTTTATCTTCAAATTCATCAAGTTGTAAACATTAAATATGTAGTTTTTTGTATGTCAGTCATACCTCAATAAAGTGGTTTAAAATCCTAAAAATCAAGTGTAAAGAAATACCACCAAAAATTCAGTGATCATTTCATCTTAAACATACAATTTGAGTCATTTTTAAGCCATTCCAACTTCATTATGGGTGGAAATGTGAGTTTTAAGCTGTGTTGGCAGGAAGGAAGCAAACATTTTTGCTGTTTTATATATTATATGGCTCCACATTGTACTTCCTTGGATGTGTCTGTCCAGTAAGTAGACCAGTAACATGGAGCAAGCCATGTTAACCCTTCTCATGAGGACCTTCAAGGAAAGTAAGCTAATACCTCCTTTATCTCCTTTTCAAAACTATAATATCTCTGTAAACATCTAGAAAGTTGATTATCCCAACTTGCGGACAAAAGTAATGTTATTGATAACAAGTTAAAGATGATATGTCACTTTAGTTTACTTTTTTATTAAGAGATACTTTAAGTATTAATGTATAAACATCTACCTATGTTAAAGCATTAATATTTTTTCTCTAACCTAGTGAAATTTTAATATGCCATGATGGTTAAAATTTTAATGAACTAAAGTAGAAATCAAATCACATTGTAGATGCCAGTACACTTATAGGCTAAAATTGGAACCCCTAAGTGTAGAGAACATAGAAGGAACATGAACTCAAATAAAAGATAGATCTGTAAACTTGTAGTTTACAGAAGTTCAGACATTTGGAAACATTTGCCAAGTTAATATTCATCTCAGTATGAATTGGCTTTGACCTTGAGCCTCCGGTGTGCTTCAAGATAGTTTAATTTACTGTATTAACACTAGCCCCAGTGGATATCACATTCATAAGGAACCAGTTTGGCATCCTCTGAAAAGTAAGCAGATAAAAATAAAGATTCTTTTCAATAGTTAGTACACAGGACAAGCAGTTGACATTTATTAATTTCTTTCATTTCTTCCACACTGCGGAATAAAACGCCAAGCATATTGATAATTGTTTAGACAAACTCATGAGTCATATTATCACCACTGCACAGACCCCCTAGAAGCAGAGTAAGAAATTAATAAGCAGGAGGATTTATTGATGCTTGGATTATTTATTGGGTTTGCCAATGATTGGCTCTACATGGAAGCATCATATTACACAAGAATATTGTAATTTATTAGGTAACTTCTTCACTACCTAAATATTTGAATTCTGCTTCTGTACACAAGAACTATTTCTTCTACTAATACAATGCAAGTCCTTACAGACATTTGTTCTATAAGCAATATCTCTATTTTAGTTAACACCAGATAAAATATCAATCACCCTTCACATTGAACAATAAACTAATATAACCACTATTATTTCATCAATTTATTAATAGTCTGCATTTGGTCATTAAGTATTTCAAAGTTTTTTCTTACAAAATTTTTAATTCATTCAGATAAAATGTGTGCATATACACGTGTGAAATTGCATATAATGTTAAGGTGCTCATGGACCTGTTGAAGTTTGTCTGTGGCCTTCTTCACAGTTTCAGTTCACAATCTCAGACTTGATAGACAGGTGATTTGTATGCATGACCATACTGAGCATAAATCTGAGAAGATTCCCTATCAAATTATCTTTATATTTCATGAAGAGATGATGTGACTTCCATATAACTATTCTTTTTTTTCTTTTTTGGTTGTCAAATAATCCTTTATCAAAATATTTTCCTCTGTAGTTCTTAATTATCTGGGTGTTCTACTGTCCCACTGCCAATGTCATTGGTGATGTCATATGGGTGGCAGCCATCAGCATTGTAGCCCACAAACTAGGCAGCCTCCAGGATCTCTTTAATGATTCCAGAGAGTTCTCTGGCCAAAGGTTGGTGCTGTATCTGTCAGGCAATATTGGCAGTCTCATCAAAAGTGCTATTTCCAGGGCTTCCCTGGTGGCGCAGTGGTTGAGAGTCTGCCTGCCGATGCAGGGGACACGGGTTCGTGCCCCGGTCCGGGAAGATCCCACATGCCGCGGAGCGGCTGGACCCCTGAGCCATGGCCGCTGAGCCTGCGCGTCTGGAGCCTGTGCTCCGCAATGGGAGCAGCCACAACAGTGAGAGGCCTGCGTACAGCCAAAAAAAAAAAAAAAAAGTGCTATTTCCATTGTGCTTATAGTTTTTCTGCTTCTTTCCATTTCTGGGTAGTTCTTGAGGGTTTTGATGTTGAGAGAGAGGCAGAAGGTACCACCTCAATCTGGGCCTGCCTGTTCTGAATGGTCAGTTTCACTGTAATCCTGACTTTTCAAGTCACCAGTTATCTTGGCCACGTCATCACCAATCTCTTTTGGAGACAGATCCAGGCAAATGGCTGTGGGAGCCAGGGTACCTGTGACACTGTTTCCCCACTGAAACACCTCAGGTGTATGACTTTGATCTTGTTAGGGTCAAACTTGTGTGGCCTGGCATAGAGTCAGCTTGTGTAGGATAAACCAGATGGGGACCACAGGGCCTTCTCCACAGGGAGTCAGAAAGCAGCCCCCTCCACATACCTTTTAAATGCTAATCTTTTGTTGTAGAGGGTCCTATCTTGTGAGCAAATATTACAATAATATTTAATGTAGACATATCTTCTGTATATTTTTGCTATATTCCAGAACACAGCCAACAACCTAGAAAAATGAGAAAACAAACAAAAGGCACCTAAATTTAAATATAGGTATACATTTCAATATATGCAAATATAGATTTTGCTTTAAACAAACAAAACTTTAGTTAGATACCACAAATGTATTGTATTTTAGTCTAATACTTTATCATTATAAGAGTCTGTCAGATCTTCACTGAGAACTTATGAACTCTTAATTTAGATACAACCTGTACAGACCGGTTAGTTCCCAGCTCACACTGAATTAGAAAATGAAGTGTTTGTTGGCAGCAGGAACACTGACAAAATTAAGAAGTAAACATAAAAAAAAAAAAATCCCACTAAAGAAATAAAATATTTAAGTGTCAGGTCCTTAAGGAGTAGAATGGCTGACTCAATAAATAACCTCTGAGAACACTTCTCTAAAACAATGCATGCTTCAAACGATTCTCTGTTCTGTTCTCCCAGTTTAAGGGGAAATACTCTAGATTTTATAGCAAGGGTAGCATTAAAGAATGGTCAAGTAACAACTTTTGACCTTAAACGTGGTAACTAATACAGATCAAACAACTCAGTCACAGATTATAACAAGTACAGGCAATGTAGTTGTAATCTTTTTGCCCAGTTATTTGATGCAAATTGTCCAGGTCTGTGTGAATACTTGAATTGCATTAAAGGTTTTTTTTTGCTGTTCCTAATGTTCAGTAATTTGCTTAGGTTGTTCTCATCTACTGGGATTATATTGATGAATATTCATGTTTATAAGGAGGAATACACAAGCATATGGGGGATGCATACTTGGCTGCAGAATTCCCTGTAACCCATTTCATAGAAATATTCAGTTTGGATAAATTTTGCTTTTTTTTTCCCTGAGAGAACAGCTTCAGCTGTCTTGCTTGTTGATACCTTTGATTGCTCTTATATAAACAGTAAAGACACTTTGCAGCTATAGTTTTTCCAGGGCTTCTGGGCAGATATGCTTTTAACAGCTTCTTTCAAGTCTTCTTAGGAATGTTTCAGAAATGGCAGGTCAGAGGTTGGTGCAAAAAAAGTCAACAGTTGTAAGGAAAGCACTGCCAATACAAATAATAGATTTCATGCTTTCAGGTCTGTTTCGGAGAGGGTTGTATTTTGTGTTTCTCTCTACAAGTTGGCTTCCTTATAACCCCCTTTTCTTTCCCCTGTATCCTCACCTAACCCCAGAAATTATTGTATTTGGCTTAAAATTAGTGGAAAAATGCTCCTTAATACTGGGGCAGTCTGGCTAATGGACTTAGGTCGAAATAATTGATCCTGAAAACAAGGAAATCCACCCAAATCCTATCTTTATGCTCTTCTTAATTTCATTACATGCTTCACAGACAGTCAAAGCAGGGTTCAGAAATGTCAACTATTACGCAGCATTTAAATCCATTTGCCTCATATAGGTCTGTTCTATCAGAAATAAAATATTTCACAAACACACTTTTATCATCCTCTCTCATCTCCTGCAAAGCTTAAAACATAGAGGAAAGGAGAAGAGGGGTACAGAAAGAATTGGTCAATATAAATATGAGAGCTGTTGGCTGATGCCAACATGGTAGTGCTTATTCTAATCCAATGTGAAGAATAAAGCAATAAAAAGATAATGGTAAATAGTTTTCATAGCATAGAAGTACACCCTAAAGCCAAATAACATTGTAAAAATAATAAAATTAGCTTTAATTATGGGTGTGCAATTCTATAACATTAAAATACCAGGGAAGTCCAGCACACTAATGTATAAATATAATTATTTCAGAGTCATGGAAGATAGAAAGCAATTTCCATATAGAATATAAAAATATAGTAAAAAGTTAAAATAGTAGTCTATTTTATTTACTCAATAAATAGTTACTGCATGCCTATTGTGTGTGTGACAGGTATTGTCCTAGGCACCAAATTCAGCAGTGAACTTCTTCCCTTAGGATCTTATATTCCAACAGAGGAAGAAGATGATAAACAAATAAATGCACAAAATGTATACTTTGTTAAATGGTTAAAAGCGTTAAGGACAAAAATAAGTCGGAGAGAAAAATAAAACACAGAGGGAGGTTTGAACTTTAAAATAAGGAAGTGAGGGGGCTTCCCTGGTGGCGCAGTGGTTGAGAGTCCGCCTGCCGATGCAGGGGACACGGGTTCGTGCCCCAGTGTGGGAAGATCCCACATGACGCAGAGCAGCTGGGCCCGTGAGCCATGGCCTCTGAGCCTGCGCGTCTGGAGCCTGTGCTCCACAACAGGAGAGGCCACAACTGTGAGAGGCCCGCATACCGCAAAAAAAAAAAAAAAAAAAGTAGTGAGGGAAGACCATACTGAGAAGGGGACATTTGAGAAAGTCTAAAAGGGATGAAAGGGTTAACCATGAAGCTGTCTTAGGCAGGAATATCCAGGGTAGAGGCAAACACATGGTCATGTTTCATGAACAGCAGGGCAACCCAGAGTGCCTGGACAAAATGAAGGAGGAGAAGAATGTAGCAAATGAAGCCAGAGGACCCAGCAAAGGAAAACTGAGGAGCAGTAGCCAGTGAGGTCGGAAGAGTACCAGGAGAATGTGCTGAGTGGAAGCCAAGGGAAGAAAAGGTTTCAAGGAGAAACTGTGTTCAGTTTTTCTGAAATTCAAGTAAGACAAGATCCAAGAAATGGGATGGAGCCATGTCTTTGGTGATAGTGACAAGATCAGTTTCCTTATAGATGTGGGGGTGCGCACATAATGGAAAGTCCTATTGGGAGGTAGCAAGTGGAGGTAACTATTTCAGGGAGTTTTGCTTTAAATGGGAACAGATAAATAAGAGCTGAAGGGTTTTTATTTTGTTGTTGTTATTGTTTACAAGAAATTGTGGTATGTTCATTCTGATGGGAATGATCTAGTTCAGACTGAAAAATTGATGCTTGCAGGAAAAAGGGGAGCACCTAACACCAAAGTGGAGGGTGGCCTTAAATAAGGGCACGGTCAGCACATCCATAATAATTGTCATGAGAGCAGAGTATATGGTGCATGTAGTTGGAGGTGCATATGGAGGAGGCAACAAAGTTCTCTTCTGATGACTGCAATTTTCTTAGTTAATAAGGAAGCAAAGTTGAGAGAGAATGGATGAGGAATGGGTGTTGGAGAATGAACGGGCTAGGGAAATGTATTGATGGTATGATTGCTGGGAAACACTACCAACCCACATAATGTTACTGATCATGAATTTAAAATGAGACCATTAGGATTGTTGTGTGTTTTCCTTCAGCTAGTCTACTGCTGGGTATAAAGGCAGTGTAGGTAGGAAGTTGGGTTGAACAAGGTTGGGATTTTGCCAGACTAAGTCAATGAAGCAAGAGGGAGTGAGGGCACAGAGGATATTTGCAAGGAAGGGCTTAGGATGAAGGACACAGTGTCTAAGCTGAGTAAGCATAGGAGTATGGACATGAGGAGAGGAAGGACGATGGGGAAAAGGTGACAGTATTGGATTTTAGGGTCTAGTGAAGTTAATGTTGGAATGAAAGTTCTAGAAAGAGTACATTAGAATGATGGAAGCCATGGTCTGAGAATGGGATCTCAGATGTGAAATTATGCGGGGCAGGGGGGAGGGGAGTAAAAATTATTGGCGATAAAATGACCTAGAGAGTGAGTATTTGGAGGTGGGTAGAGAGCAAGTTCATTGGATGAGAGGAAGTCAAAGAACTGAGGGTTCATATGATTGGATGCTGTGGACTTTGCAATCACCAAGGATTAAATCAGGAGCAGTACATGAGAAGATCCAGGAGCTGAGTTTTCAAGAAATGATGACAAATGACCTGGAAGTCTCTACATGACTGTGGCAAGCAGTGATAAGAAGATAATAGGAGATTCAATACAGGTTTTTAGAATAGAGAAGGAGAATAATCTGCCATGAGGAGTAAGGACAACTCTTCTACCTTCAGCTCAAGTGATATACGGTTCATGGGAGTGAAATCAGCTCCCACTCGAGAGGGAAGGAGCCGGGAGGCAGAGTGAATGTTCATAGAAGAGGTTGAGGCTGTGGAAGGTTTTGCCAGTAATTTCCCGTGGGTACCAGGGGAAGGGTTTTTGAGAGTTGGCAAAGTACGAGAGAGGAGATGTCAGTCAGGCTGTATGGGCGCTTATATTGTGGGGAGAGGGTCATGGAAGGCCTGGGCTTCTAGGAATGACTGAGAAAAGCAGACATAAAGGTGGCAGTATGATGAGCTATTTTTTATCTATTCTTTTTTTTTATTGAGATATAACTGACATATAGAATTATTTTCGTTTCAGGTGTACAACATAATGATTCGATATTTGTGTGTATTGTGAAATGATCGCCACAGTAAGTCTAGTTAACATCCGTCACCAGACAGGATTAGTTCCGATTGTATCAGGACTTGGAGAATGACGATGAGGCTATGAGTGTCGGTGAGACTGGTGTGAGACTGGCCAGGAACATGCAGGGTCCTGGTCTCTCCTCTCCCTTTAGGGTGATATAGGAGCAGGGAGGGGCAGTCTTATCTGAAGCAGTCAGATCTCTAGGGTCCTCTTGCTCCCTTTGCCCAGACAGTGAACGACTCCTTAATGAAACAGGCCCTGTGTGCCTATGAGTCTTCATTTCCAGTGCTTTACATAGTAACTCATGTACTGGAGCAGAGGCTTACAACAAATGCTAGTCCTTTAAGCTGCTTTTGCATCTACCATAAAATGAGAATGAACATATAATACTGCTGTCTTTCAAGAATGGATATTTAATGCACACAGTCCACAAGAGCACATTTTCTTCCATCAGCCCAAGCTTCATATGGTCATCATTTTGTAAAAAATCCTTCCCTGTTTAGTTCAAAGTGCATTTTTTTCTGAAAGGCAGCTATGAAAAATAACAATAATAAATATCTGAATTATTACTGGAAGGGCAGATGGACATTTTCATCCTTCAACATAGAAGATCTTTTTTTTTTTTTTTGCGGTACGCGGGCCTCTCACTGTTGTGGCCTCTCCCATTGTGGAGCATAGCCTCCAGACGCGCAGGCTCAGCAGCCATGGCTCACGGGCCCAGCCGCTCCGTGGCATGTGGGATCTTCCCGGACCGGGGCACGAACCCGCGTCCCCTGCATCGGCAGGCGGACTCTCAACCACTGCGCCACCAGGGAAGCCCCAGAAGATCATTTTTAAATCAAATCAAGTGAACCCCAAACCTTAAAAGCGTCATAAATTTTGTTGTAGAAATGCTAATAGACAAACTATGAAAATGATGTCCCGATACCTACCTCACTTTCCTTTCTGTCTTGCCTACAGAGCTAGAATGGGAGCACATGGAGGAACACTGATGTCCTCCCTCTCCCAGCTCTTTATCAGATTCTTTTTATAGCTCCCTACTACTTTGAAACAGTTTAGGCATGGCGCATAAAGTATGCTTGAGCATCTCCACAGATTTCAGACAGGCAGTACTCCTTCCCACAGTCCACCATGCTCCCAGTATTCAGAACCATGGTCCCACCTCTAGCTTTGAATGGCCAGGTGGTCTCATACCTGTAGTCATCTATCCATTCAACACATTGGTGTTGCACTTCAACTAGACACTGAGGATGTAATGTAGATCCAAAACAGGTAAGTCCCTATTCTCATGGAGGTTACTGTGTAGTCAGAAAGACAGATACTAACAAATGTATAATCACAAACTGAGTCCATCATAGAAAAGAGCACTTTGATGTCATGTAACTAAACACACCGAAACTGTGTGTGAGCTTCTGTGTATTTCGGTGGGCGGGGGGGGGGGGTGGGCACAAAGAAAACTTTCTTGAAGAAGTGATACTTGCATGAGCAGAATTTGAAGCATGAATTAATCAGATAGAAATAGGGTGAAGTTTTCTAGCAGGAGGGAACAGGATGTGCAAATGACCTGTGGCAGTCCGTGAATGGTACATTTGACATTTTTGAAGAAGACCAGTTCAGCTGGAATAGGGACCGAGAAATGACTTGTAGGCAGCCAGGGTCCTATCATTATACACAAACAATTGCATCCTGGTTATCTCACAACTTCATGTAGTAATCTTTTGTTCCTCTTCTCTGGTAATTCTTGGCATGGTCAACCCCAATTCTCTCAATGATATTGAGGGAACAATAAGAGTTGTATGTTGCTCCTTAGGCATCCACAGACTGTCCACTTGCAAGTTCAAGCTCTTCTTTTCATAACTGAGTTGAACATCACATCTTCTCCATCTCAGCTCCCTTAGTTTTTGGGGGGTTTTTTTGCGTTATGCGGGCCTCTCACCACTGCGGCCTCTCCTGTTGCGGAGCACAGGCTCCGGACGCGCAGGGACAGCGGCCATGGCTCACGGGCCCAGCCGCTCCATGGCATGTGGGATCTTCCCGGGCCGGGGCACAAACCCATGTCCCCTGCATTAGCAGGCAGACTCTCAACCACTGTGCCACCAGGGAAGCCCTCAGCTCCCTTAGTTTTTAATGTGTCCTTACACTGTATAACCCTTAACAACCTGTATTACAGTATTGGCCTACTACATTATACTGCTATACAGAGACTGTATTGTCTACCTAGTACCTCATGGAGTGGCTACTGGCTAGACAGTTGTAAATTCAGTCTATATACTATTGCTCAATAAATGTGTATTGAATTAAATTATCTTAAACATTTCAGATTCTTCAGATAAAGGCATCTCACAGAATGTCTTGTTAGTATATGTGCATGGACAGACACCATCTACTAGAGGTGTTTACTGAAATAAAAAAGAACAACAAAAACAGATACTGTAACTGAACTTAATAGAAGAACACATGTAAAGGTATTTTTGAAAAAAAAATTAAGCAAAACAAGTTACCAATGTTTTACCTTACGTGTATTATATTTTGTAGTAAACCATGGTTATCAAGCTACAGCTTCAGAGAGCTGTACTTTCAGTGTAGGATATGTTTTATGACCCAGGATTTGTCATCTGTTAGGAATATTTTAGCTTGCTTAGCTTCTGAGCATTAAGAATAATTTTTGACAAAAGGCTTAACTTTGTATGATTATCACCAGTTTTTTAATTCATCCCAGTGTGATTTTAATGTTCACTTAAGTACAAGAGAATGACATTTTCATCTGCTGAATTGCATAAATGCCCAACCAAATAAAAATGCTTATTGTAAAAAGAAACCTTTTAAGTGTAAGGGATGTATACTGAAAATATCTTTTCTCCCGTTTGGAGTCTCTGGGTAAATGACTGGTTAGTGGCTTAATAGAAGGTCTTTTCATCCCATCACACATCAAAGTTATGGAGTCTCCAGTGTGGCAGATAAAAACTTTGTGGCCCAATTGTCGGGACATTTACAGCTCCTTTCAAAACAAAGTGGAGTCATTCCCAATGTATTTATGCTAGGGATATTTGGGGAAAATATGTCATTGGTAACTACCATTATTTAATTATAACTGTTTAAATTTGAGCGTTCAGTCGGAATGTTAAACCTTTCCTGGTTAGTATCCCCCATGGAATAAAATAACAAAGTAATAACAAATGCTCATTTGAAATGTGCTTGTTTTACTGGCATACAGGTACTAGTCATACATTATTGCTTTTAAGAAAGGCCATAGGGCTTCCCTGGTGGCACAGTGGTTGGGAGTCTGCCTGCCGATGCAGGGGACACGTGTTCGTGCCCTGGTCCGGGAGGATCCCACGTGCCGCAGAGCGGCTGGGCCCGTGAGCCATGGCCGCTGAGCCTGCGCGTCCGGAGCCTGTGCTCTGCAACGGGAGAGGCCACAACAGTGAGAAGCCCGCGTACCGCAAAAAAAAAAAAAAAGGAAAGGCCATAAAAATATATGACAAAATAATCTGTATTCTCTCAACATATGTATACATATATATGTATATGTGTGTGTGTGTGTGTGTGTGCGTATAGTATATATAGTAACTACGGAGGGTTTTTTGTTCTTGTTTTTGGTGAATTTTGATCAGTTGGGATAGCAAATCTGATCTCAAACCTCGCTTCTTCAGCAATAAACATCAAAACCTAAATCAGAAACAGTTGCCTCTGTTTCCCTTTATTAAAGATGACATAGTCTTTAAGTTGACGCAGAAAATCATGCTTGTTATTGCAGGTACCAAACATTGCCTTAAGGATATTCTCAATGTGCCCTGACATTCCTGGAATAGAACTAAAAATGTTATGAAGCTAGTAGGTGTGTAAACGAATGCTATGTTCAAAACATTTTGTTATTTTTCTCTGAAATATATGGATGCTTGAATGAACTCAAAGGATCTGTGACACAGAAAAAACAAACTTTAAATAGCAATTAAGGCATTTTTTTCTTATTTCAGCATATAAAGACAAGGAAATGTAATGGTTTTAATAATTAAGGATGCAGACTAATGCACACATTTTGCAGCACTAATAAAAACTTCCTGTTATCATCTTTATTTTTAAGAATGAAGAAGGCATTTCCTTAATGCACTTCACTGCTTCCCCTGCCAGCTCTGTTCAGGCTCAGAATTTGATAACATTTCCAAATTGTAAAAATAAAAAATGGCATTAAAAATTGATTTAACTCCAACTTTCCAAATCAGTTAACCCAAAGGTTAAGTGCTACTGCACTTGACCCAAGAGACAGTTTGTTCCCTTTTTATGAGACCTGAGTGTAAAGAATAAAGGCAGCATTTTTCTTCTTCTCCTTTTTAAAGAAGCCACACGGAATGTTCTCTGAGGTAAGTTTTACCATTCATAATGAATGCAGTCTCGCCATTCAAATGCGACCATAAGTACACAGAAGATAAGAATTTAATTAAATGTAGATTAAAACCAAACAGGAAAACACACTAGCTGATAATTTTATCCCATCCTCTGGCCATATTTTTTATACTTCCTTCTTGTTCTTCTTTGGGCTATAGCTTATCAACATGCCGATAGTACCATAACTCATTACATCTGATGGTGCAGCAGAAATGTGTGGGCTCTGTGCTTGGATTTCTGAGGCACTTAAAATGCAAAGCATGTAAATGTCTCTGTTAAATATACTAGTGTGCTAACAGTGGTGAAAAGGAGGTGATTCTGAAAAAAATCCTTAAACCTCTCACAAGAAGCATTAGTACTGCATAGTAGCAAATGGAATTTTCAAAGTGGAACCAATTCATGTTTTCACACATAAATGGTAGGCTTAATATTTTGAAGTTGAGCTCCTTCAGCAGTTGGCAAGTTTGAGCGCCAATCAACTTGCTTAGATTACTTCAATGTATGTAGAGTTTGATACATACACATTCATATTTCTGAAGGAAAGTGGTGTTTTTTCCATTGTTGGCCATAATGTAGTAGCCCACTATCTTTGTGCTTGAACGTTGCTCTCATTAATCTTATATAGACCCTCCCCAAATTATCTCCTGTTATTTAATCTGAATCTACTGAATTGTTAAGGTAGAGACCACAAAATCTCAGAAGGGATAGAAGGCTTTAGTTATTAAGACAATTCATATGTATTATTTATCCTTAATCAATTTAATTTTTCTAACAATTATTTCTAATTATTGTAGAAATAGGCAATGAACAGTTTTTAAAAATCTAGCTCATTTTAGAGGAAGGCTATAGACTAAATACAATATTTTTTAAATCCAAAAGAGAATACATATTGGATCTGTTAATTAAGTATTAGGCTAAGGTATAGAATGTCAATACATTCTTCATTGTGCAATCTTTATTTATTAAGTGCTAGCAAAGCATAACTGAATCATTTCTATATTTGCATTCTGTGTATCTAAAACTAAGAGCCCTAAGAAATGTAACAAACTTTTTTTTTTAAGCAAAAATAAAATGCTGTGGGTAATCTGTCTTTTGAAAGGTAAATAATTGGTTACTTTTTCTTTGTTTAGCAGTGGGTTGTTTGGCTCACATGAATGAATAGGGTTTTTCAATTAAAAGCTCTCTGAAAAAATGATTTAGTTTTTTGGGAATTCCCTGGTGGTCCAGTGGTTAGGACTCAGTGCTTTCACTACCCGGACCCAGTTTCGATCCTTGGTGGGGGAACTAAGATCCTGCAAGCTGCGCAGCGCGGTCAAAAAAAATTTTTTTTAAGATTTAGATTTTTGCTTCTTTAATGTAGTCTTGACATTCTTGATGGTTTGAAGTACTAAACTAACAGCACTACTTTCTCTGCATTAATTGTCACATGGTCACTTTGCACTCAAATTGATATAATACGATGTATTGACATAGCTGCCAATTTTGCCTTTAGGAATAAATCAAAAAATTAACTCAATTTTCAAAGGTATCAAAAATTTCACCATCTAGGGAAACAATGTTTAATGGAGTGAACCTATATTTTCTTGCCATAAATCCTTTGGAAAAATGAGAGTCACAGTATGGATGTGAACTAAAATGTGGAAGTTAGCTGTACAGTGTGGCTTTGTCCAGACTGCTGGAGACATTGCTGGGGCATCTGTAGTATTCTCTATCAAAGCATTAACCTTTGTCCCCATCTTTATAAGTTAGTTTCACTGGTGATATTAAGAAAGAACAAAATAAAGCTATGGAAAGTAAAACTGAATTGCGAAATGGAGGAACGTATTTGGGAATTTTGAAAGAATATATTAAAAATGCTTTTGTCTGCTAAAAAAATTTAAATATAAAAAGAAAACTGACCAAGTAGTCTGCATTTATCTTTGTAATGTGTAGGAATTAAAATTACTAGTCTCTAAGGCACTTAAAAAATGATGGGAGATAAACAAACAAAACATCTTCCTGGCATGCCATGAGAGCAGAGAAAATGTTTTTAAGCATTAAGTCTAATAAATTCTCCCCTTTTATCAAACAGATATTTAAAAGCAAAAGGAGAAAAATGTTTCTATGAAACTTGCATTACTTCCCTTGCAGGCTCCAGTGCATCTTAGATTCTTTTCTTTTGAGAAGTTCTAAACCCTGCCTGCCTTGCAGAAGCTCTTCTGTTATACCCTGGCCGTGGTTGTGGTTTTCTCCTCTCTAGGACTGCTGCTTCTTCCAGGACAGTACACTGTGCCAAATGACTGCTAGGTCATCACAAGCAAATCTTATCGTTTAAGATGAAAGAGAATGGGAAAGAAGGAGGGGGAGAGAGGAACGTAGGGAGAACAGGAGAGAGGGGAGAGAAAGGACGGTAGAGGCGAGAAAGGCTGGGGGAAGGAAAAAGGAGGGAAAGACAGAAGGAGGAAGGGAGAAATTTACCTAACCAGGAACATGCTATTCTACTATCTCTAGTACTTTATCAGGCTGAAAATGATGCCAGTTTCAGAAGAATTGAGAATTTGAGCTTAATGAACAGTTTAGGGAGAAAAATATGGAGGGAAGGGTCTGTAAGATTTCTCCTGGGCCACATTAGTGAATGTCAGTGGCCAAAAACGAGAACGAGAAATGTGTACTTGTTAATGCTTTGTCAAGGGCAAAACACAGAGAAAAGAATGGGACTGATATTTCTTGAATACCTACTATGTAATGAGACTTTATATGTTATTTTACTGATATCTTTAAAAAACTCACTGTAGAATGAATTATCCGCATCCTACAGATGCAGATACTGAGTCTCAGGGAATGTGAATAACTTACCTCCCATCAAAGAATGAATAGATCCCCGAAGGGTTTGCAAGCAGAGATCTGTCCCCACAGCAGGTCTGTACTTGTCTCTGCAGCAAACCCTGCTGCCTCCAGGACTGTGGTTTTAGTTCATTGCGTGTATATTGTATCTGAAATGAAATTACCTTATTAAATTAATTATTTGAAAAATACAGTCTCATGAATAGTATGTAAAATTGTGATCTTTACATCAATATTATTTGAGGACAGTGAAATTAGATGAGTATAATAAAATCAGGGAATTATAGAAACAATGCATATTTCTACGTTATGTGTATTATGTGTTAGGAAGTTATTTCTGTCACAGTATTATTGGGGTGCTTGAGAGATTAGGGATTTTACTCCATATACCATGTGTGTCTATTTTGACAGTGTATCTTTGGTCATTACACTTTGAGCTGTTCTCTTAAGACTGAAATGAGCAAGAGTAATGTTCGTAGTTTGCTTGATTCAGAAGAGTAACTGTTCCTAGTTTGCTTGATTCAGAAGAGTAACATTGGCAGACCACAACCAATTTTGCCACCAGGGAAACTGGTGAAAAGTATCTTAAAAGCAACTCTGACATTTTACATGTAAATGTAAGAAATCCATTTTGGGGGAAATATACAGAAAAGATTGTCATAAAAATAGGCTTACCCTGGAACAAAGCTACTAAAGAGAGCTTTGACCACCCAGGATATTTTAACTCCACCCTTTGTCTGGCGGGGAGACCGTGTTCCCATCATGCTCTGTAATAACTGAATTATCAGTTCAGTGTGCAGGCTTTTAAGTGAATACAAGGTAGATTTTTCCAAACAGATTTGGTAATTTCTGCGAGGTATACTCTATGTTAATCAGGCGTAAATAGTAGGGAAAAGTGAAGAAGGGACATATTTCCCTACCAATAATCATATCATACAGAATTAAACATTTTTATTAATGCTCCAAAGTAAAACCTGATTTATTTCCACTTTTTCAAACTGTGGTATGGTTTCCCAGGAAAACCAAAATGGCTTGCAGGAGTCTGCATGGATAGGAAAAATTGTATGTCTCAAATAATTAAAGAAAAATAATTATAACAGAGACTAGAAGTTGAAATATTATTGAAGTATTTCTGTTTATGGGTAGTTAAAGTCACCTCCATGGCAGTGGCAAAATTGGAAGTCGGATTGTAACGAATGCATGTTACAGCATTAAACAATGACACATTCTTCCTGGGAAAACTAAAATGACAGGTGTAGCCATTGATGCTTCAAGCATATACTCTGACCTCAGGACTCACAATCTGCTACAGTCTGTAAAGCACATACTGTGGAGTCAGAATTATGCCGAGGGACAGGAGGACTAGAAAATGTCGTATAGGAACTTCATCTTCTTTACTGCGAAATATGTATTTCAATGTCTTATGGAGATAACATTTTAAAAATAAAATGGAAATGAACATCTCCCTGACTGCTTACTTCTCTTCCTCATTTTCTTAAGCACAAAAGGAGGTTTATGAGCGGTGGAAGCTGTATTTGTATAGCTTTTTAAATGGATGATACTGTGCTATTTGACCTTAGGTAGATTGTTTAAAAAAAAAAGTTCTTCACCTGAGTGTCTCTTAGTTTTATTTGAAACTGTATTCTTGCTGCATTTTTTATTTAAATGGTTTGCCTTAATGATCAGTGCTCATAGATTTCAGAATTATGCAAAAGATGAAAATAAAACTAGCATTAGTTGAATTCATATTTCTGCAATTCATTTGTTATTACATTTTGTAGTTCTCTGCAGATCATTACTTTGTGCTTGGTTTTTCTCCTATTTCCAATTCTGTCTAATTCTCAGTCACAATTTCTACACTATAACCCACTGAAGATTTTTTTTTTCATTTCAGTAACCATTATTTGAATCATAAAAAAATGCATTACTATATTCATAATGTACTGCTCATGTGACAATTTTTGAACTTTAATATTCTTTTCTGTAACATGCCAGCTTAGCAGCCTATAAAAGAGACATATTGTTTGTAATGTTTCTTACCCACAACAAATGGTGTGATTCTGGGGTTTATGAAATGGCAGTAGTTTTCTAAATTTGTGATTCTTCTGTGTTCTGTCGTCAAGAACAGTTGTACATCTGCTCAGCACAGACTTTCCCAGACTATGAACTTTAATTGAGGAAAAATAATGAGAGTTCAGGGACTACTGATATGGAGTTGGTTGCAAAGCAGGTGCCCTGCTGCCAGATCAATGGATTATTTACTCCTTTGTCGTAAACAGGAAGCAGTTGTTTGTGGTGACTACACGCATATTTTAAAGCCTGTGTACATGTTTTCTCCTTCCTTGTCAATGTAGAACATTTTACATAGTGCTCAGTTTATGATTTAACATAACTATATAGAATAAGCAAACAACACTTGCTGTGTTTTAATAATTAACCACCTTGTTTGTAAAAGAAGTTTAGGAGTGATTTCAAGAACATGCAACATCATATGTGCTTCCAGCCCTTACCTCTCAACTCATATGGTTGCAGTCATAAACTCTCTATATAATTATCCAAATATTTTTCTGCCTCCCTTTATAGACATTTGAAAGTAGAAAATCTTTTTTTTCCCCTAAATACATAGGGAAATCTAAAACTACAAATTGTAGTTTTAGAATTTTACTAGGACGCCTAGCAGTTTGTACAGGTTTTTCAAACCACAGGAGCAGAATTTTCTCACAATATAATTGGGGGGTTAAGGGGGTCCGGGGGGCAGAGCTCAATCCTTTTCTGAGTGCATAAAACAAGCGCATCGGGCTTTCTGTAGGCATCTGGTTTCTGAGGGTGTTGGAACTATCTCCGACACACCTGAGCAGGACCAACCTAAGAGGCGAGGGTCACCCAAAGGGGGCGGGCTCCTCTCGTGGCTCTCCTCATTAGCAAACCAAACGAAGGGCTGCAGGATGCCTGGAATTAGCTGCAATTTCCAAGTGACTTGTTGTGTTACATAATGATATGCTGGGAATTTAAATCCTAGGTTCCAGAGATCAGTGGTTTAAATTCTAATGATGGGTTTTGTGGCGCTGATGTCTGACTTTTAACACTTGGAGGTTGGGGAACTGTAGAAACCACAGCAGAAACTCTATACACAGAGCCCAGCCGTGGACAGCTCCTCTGAACCCTGGGACAGTTCACACAAGCCTCATCTCTCAACCAGAAATGTTATAAAAGAAACCGTTCTTAGAAATAGTCTTCATTTTTACTATAAATCTCTCTTAATTCCTTTTGGAATTGGGATTACTACTGGAAGTCTGAATTATGTTTGTAAGAACTGCCACGGGAGAAAACCAAATTTATGTGAAAGAAAAAGACACCTGAATTTCTAAAATGCCGATGATTGAGGCTAAATGCATTAAATAATCAGTAACTTTAAAGTACATTTAACCAAAGTATGATGTTGGACAATCTGATTAATCTGCCTTAAAGTTTGAAAACACTTTGGTAAAAACAAATCGGTCTTTTTGTTTGTTAACCATATGTTCATTGCTACATGATATAATAATGTAACAATGCATCTTTTCTACCACAAAGTGGGGACAAAAATATCATTAAATGTGGAAATAAAAATAAAATACTTTAATTCCTATTTATACCAGCTAGTTGCTAATAGTTAAATGTGCTATTCTTTAAATGAACATTGGATTTTGTACTGTTTCAGCAAATGTTTATACTCAGAATGGGTATTATAACAGTGTTAGCATTTCTAGTATTACATATTTTAACAATACTTATGTTTAGATTTTTAATTTGTGCTTGCTAAATATTACAGGCAAATATTTACCTGATATTGTTCTCTGTTACTAATTACAATAATAAATATAGTCATCATGGTCAAGTTGAATTTCCCATCAGTACTGTAGGAATAAGGTACAAATGAAATTCATTTTTTTTCCACTGGGGTAGACCCCTATTGTTAGTTTACAGTCAACAAAATTTCCTTCGAGTCCAAAAACTAGAATGGGAATCAGGGGATATTACAATTATGAACAATGAGAGATGTGATTGCTTCATTTCTTTCGATGAGAGGGCTTAAATTAAAAGATAAGTTGAATTATTTAATTTAAAATCAAATATTCAACTATAAATCTGTATTCAACTGCCTTTATAAAGAATTTTTTAGGTCCACACTCTTGAAAATATGTAGCGTCAGACGTAGAATTATTCCTTCATAAATGTGTGCTTTATTCTAGACAGCAGGAAGTAGTACATTCAGGCTTGGAAGCTCTGTCATGACATGCAGGGATGAAAAGTTTGAGATTAAGTGACATCAATGAAAATGCTCTGAATAAAAGACATCAGTACCAAAGTCTTTGTCTAGGGCCCCTGATCTCTAGAGATGAATATTGTACCTGAATTTCTTGTTCTGTGACCTGCTGTGTTCTCAATTGAGTCTAAGTTTTTCAAAAAGAATGTAAGAAATCTGAATTGTAAAAGAGGTAATGACTAATTCGATGAAGGTAAAGCATGTGATTTTTTTTTTTTCCTTTTTGACACAGATGTGTCTGAGGGATAACAGAGAACACAACTAGGGCATGATTTGTAAACCCAAACATGACTGTTGCAAAATTGGCCCTGGCTATAGAAGATTTAAGTAACTATTGTTAGGAGGATTTTTGCAGTTGGCTAACAAGTCTGCCATAGATACAGACCTTCAGTGTGTCTGCTTTCCTGCATTTTGTGATGGTTAGGGGAAATTTAATGTGTGTGTGTGTGTGTGTGTGTGTGTGTGTGTGGTGTAGTAATTGTAACAGCAGTCTCAGCAGAGACAAGGAAGGCTAACTCTGTTTTCAGGAAGATATTTAGTTAAATGAAAATGTGGCAAAATACTGAAACATAACATAATTGTCTTGAAAATGAAACTTGATTTGTTTAGGAAGTAAAAATCATACAAGAAAAGCATTTGAGAGACTTCATAATGACTTTATTGACATAGTAAAAAATTATTTTCTGACTGAAGTTTTGAGCTTACAATAAAACCTTTATGTCAAAATTTACGCTTATGCAAGGAGATTAAAGCATGCTGCAGGCCTTTTAGAAATGCCATTTTCAGAATACCTTCTGATGATTATTGGTCTCTTTTTTCTGTCAAGTTCTATAGCGAATATAGTTTAATTAGCTTCCACTTGATATTACTTCATACACACTGCCCAACTCTGACCCAATGTCTGATCATATAGAATACATTACAAAAGAACTGGTCATTTGAGTGCTTTAATATAGCTTTGCATTAATGTCAGGCATCATTTAGAGACAAGGCGTTAAAAGTGTTATTTTAATGACTGAAGTGTGTTGGGTAGAAGAGGCTTGATCTTTATAGGAAGAACACTTTCAATTAGCTCTAAAATATTAATTTGTTGGTACAACTATATACTCTAATGTTATTTGGCTACAAAACATATTATGAATAATACACTGCTAGAATCCACTTGTCTTATGATGTAACTAATACTGCTAATTTTATAACTGCCATGAATCAGTTAAAATAATTTTTTTTTTTTTTTTTTTTTTTTTGCGGTACGCGGGCCTCTCACTGTTGTGGCCTCTCCCGTTGCGGAGCACAGGCTCCGGACGCGCAGGCTCAGCGGCCATGGCTCAACGGGCCCAGCCGCTCCGCGTCATGTGGGATCTTCCCGGACCGGGGCACGAACCCGTGTCCCCTGCATCGGCAGGCGGACTCTCAACCACTGCGCCACCAGGGAAGTCCAAAATAAAAAATAGTTTTAAACTTGATCATTTTAATATGAAGGCTTTTTCCTCACCCCCTTCCCCCAGAGGCTATAAGTAAACTATGCACTCTCTGGCTAGTAAGATACTGAATAGGTTTTAAACATGATATGGCTATCTATCTTAAAATTTTAAGGGCATTTTTATTTATTTGTTTACATGGCGAGTATAAGATATTCTCCCTGGAAACAATTTGTCTCACTGTGGAAAGTGTGAAAATATGAGAACAAAAATAACTGCGTACTTTAATCCTGCTATTGTGTTTCTGGGAACTAAAAATGCTGCTGTTCTGGCTTTTACTCTCCTTGAATATCTCCCTGTAGCCTTATCTTTCCATTGTGCTGGCTGTTTATTGCAACGTCTTGGCATTGGTTTTCATGGCTGTGCATGTGTCCCTACCTTAAGGTGAGTGAGAGTCACATGGGTAAAAATCCTGTGGCCCTCTAGAAAATATGCTGCTTTTTCCTGTAGCTAACCAAAAATCTGCAATTGCTTCATAGGCTTCACAGGGGCTGCCTATACTAGGTGAAACCTAGAAGGTTCAGAAACACTTAAATGTTATGTGCCAATGTGAAACACTTGTCTCGTGGCTTGGGTGGCTTTAAAGGTCCTGTTACACACCACCAAAGCAGCTGGATGAAAAGTGAAAAAGTCTGTTGGCCAGTCTAAGGTTTCATGCATCCTGACAAACGCCCCCAAACAGACTAATAGAGTAGGAACCATGATTTTCATATAGGTAGGCCTAAAAAGCATACAGCATCTTCCATAACTCTCCTGGTGACTCTCATGGTCATCAGCGGCATTGGCCACATTTAACCTGATTAATTCTCAAATATATGAAAACTAGATTTATTTTCATGTAACTCTTGCTCCATGTAAGGGGGGGGCAGGAAATGCTGAGGTTTATAGCAAAGAAGAGCCACACAAATGCGGTTTTTCAACTAGGTAAAGGAGGCTTTTGTAGTAGATTTCATGCAGCAGTTGGCATTGGCAGTATTGCAAAAAGAGATGTATTCTGTTGTGCTCTGTTTGATCAAGTGCTAAACCCGTGTGATCAATAGAGAGACAGATGTCGGGTGCAGATGGCGATGCCGTGATACCTGGGGCAGCGCGGGCCTGCCAGAATGACAGAATGGGAACAAGGCAGAGCAGCAATGCAACAGAATGTGACAAATGAAATTAGGGTTTATCCTAGTCGATAATTTACAGCTAATACAAAGTGACAGAATTTTTCAGTACCCCCGTATATTTTACTTCCAGTAATGCTATAGCCGATAAAGGCATATTTCATGCAACATAATAAAATGAAAGCTGTGGGGAAATATAGCCCAACCATTTTTTATTATGTTACAACTTTTAAAATTGATCCCTGAGAGAATACTAATAGCACACAAGTCTTGTTAGAGTAACGTCTAAAGGCATTTTATCTCCAACTTTATAGCGGCTCCGTCACCTACTTTCGTTGCATATTAGACACATAAGTTGAAGACAGATAACTCTGTACTGACCAAAATGCACGTGCTTTGCTTTAAAAGATATATTCGGAAAGAAATCTTTTAGTCTGTTTATAAAATTATAAAAATACTTATCAATTTCAACTTAAATAAACATTTTAATTTTCGATATTAAAGGGAATGTTTAAGCAGTCACCTGTGTAATTAAAAATCAAAATCTAGGCACATATTAAAAAATTTCCTCCACATCCAGGCCAAAAACCATAGTTAATATATTTGGAATATATTTTATGACTCTATAATTCAAAATACATTGGTAAATACCCTGAAATGACAACTTTTGCCATGATGGTTAGTGAATCTATTGATGTCCTATTGTGACTTAGCCAAATACCCCGTATTCTTGAACACACACATACACAACCCTGTAGTGACCTGCTATCAGCATGGGAATGGTATATGGTGGATGAGCAGAGCCATCCCTAAGCAAAGCTACGTGGTGAGCCCTTTTCTTTTCATTCTCCTCTTCCCTCCTTTGTTTCTCCTCCTCCTTCTGGGCTTCTGGTGTTCCGAAGCAATGCACGTCTGCAAAAGATAACTTCAAAGTACTGCTTATCAGCCTGGAAACTTCATCCCCATTATTCAAGTATTCACTGAGCAATAGTCTTAGTACTCTTTCCCAGGGCTTCTGTAACTATATCCAAATGAAACTCTAAAGTTAGAATGCCCACAGTCAGGGATTGTCTGATGGAAGACATATTGGAGAGTATAGAAATTTCCTAACACCTACACATATACAATAATGGACAGTAAGGGCCGTAACTGCCTGTGACACTGACAAATGCATATTAATAATATTAATAGGAGATAATCTGTGCTTTTAACAGACTTTCCTGAGTGCCTGCTTTGTAAATAACAAAGAAGACCCAAAACATATGCTTCAGTAGCAATAATCACCAGTGTCTTTCATTGGCCTAGGTGGGAACAGTTACAAACCATGGCATCAGTGAAGGGAACAAAATCATGACACCCACTGCGTTTCTGAAAATTTGGGGAGTCTTGCGTATCCAAGATAACGCTTGGCAGCTGAAAATCACACACACACACACACACACACACACTTCATTTATTTACTCCTCATACAGTGGTATTTATTTTTATATAACAGCGAGGCTAAATTATACTTGTTATTCATAGCTGTATCATAATTCAAGCTAATCTTAAACATAGATGAACCCATGCTCTAAAATGAACATTCATAATTACTAAAAGTAATATAGCCGTAATATTCTAGATATTTCAACAGACATTATGCTTTTAGGTTTGCTATTTCAGTTCATTCGATTTAAAAAAAATTACTGTTCTATTTTTTAGGAGTCTCATTGTGAAATGTTAGAAACATTGGTCAAAAACCTGAACTAGCTCTTTAATAAAGGAGACTAGTTTCAATGTGCATCCCTTAGTTATTCTAATCTACCAATTATGAGAGCTGTTATAGAAAGCACTCTTAACTCTGAAGGCTCACACAGAAAGTATGCCTCAGGTAGTTGCCCTATTACAATATGAATGGATCATTCATTTTGGAAAACATCCACAACTGGGCCCAGAGTCATCATAGAAAACTCATGCTTGACAGTGAAGACCTTCCTGGTCCATATTAACAGGCTTCTCTTTATTTGGATCATGACATTCCCTTCCAAATATACTTTTAATATGCCATTTGATAGGAGCTAGTTGGAGATTAGCAAGGTTATAAGGTATTTAACTGGATTCTTACCTTTCTGTGGCTCTATTTCACACATGACAGTGAGTAAGCTTAGGCTCATAGGAAACCATTTTATTCATTTTTTAAGCTCTAAAACCTCACCCGGAGTTATCTCATTGGCATAGCATCATCACTTTACTCCATTTGTCAATTTTGGCCTTTGAATTAGTTGAAAGGAACCAAAATACTAGCCTTTTACTTTTAAAGATGAAGAAAGTGAGACTCAGAACAACTACGTGGATTTCCCACATTCTCAGTAGCTATAGAAGAATCCAGTTGTCTTGACTTTGCCATCAAGGCCAAAGGTAAACAGAACACTTGCCAACCTGGGTTCCTTTGCTAGGGCAAGACTCCTCTCCACAATATCAGCCTCATACATTCTTCATGAGAGCTCAAATCCCACCTCTTTTCCTAAGGCTTCCCCAGCTGCTTTAGGCATAATGATTTTCTACTCCCCCAGACTCCTGTAACAAGTGATGTTTGTATGATTCAGCTTGACATATCAATGCTCTTAATGATTGCCTGTGTGTGTGTGTGTGTGTACAGTAGTCTCCCCTTATCCAAAGGGGATACTTTCTAAGACCCACAATGGATGCCTGAAACCATGGGTGGTAGTGAACCCTACTTATTCTATGTTTTTTCCCTATACATACATATCTTGATAAAGTTTAATTTATAAATTAGGCACAGTAAGAGAATATCCGAATTGCCAGCATCACTACTCTTGCGCTTTAGGCCATTATTAAGTAAAATAAGTATTACTTGAACACAAGCACTGTGATACCGAGACAGTCAATCTGATAACCAAGACAGCTACTAAGTGACTAACAGGCAGGTAGTGTATACTGCAGCGATACACTGGACAAAGGGATGATTCACGTCCAGGGCAGGAGGGAGCAGGATGGCACCAGATTTCATCACGCTACTCAGAAAGGCACACAATTTAAACTTATGAATTGTTTGTTTCTGGAATTTTCCATGTAGTAGTTTCGTACCACAGTTGACCACAGATAACTGAAACCATGGAATGCGAAACCATGAGGGGGGACTGCTGTATTCACTATGCGACTAAATAATAAGTTCTTACAGTCAAGGCACTCAACTTTTATTCATTAATATCTTCAACGATAATCAGAGTACACATGGTAAAATGATGGATGCATTTATGCGTGAATGAAATCAACCGTGAATTCTTTTCATTCATCATGACCCTCTCTGCTTTCTTACCTTGCTTGTTGGTGGAAGCAAAGAGGATGCCTCCTTTGTGTTCCTGACCAATGGCAGGGATAATGACATTCCTCCATTTCACAGATCTTTATTGTTTGCCTACATGTGCTGGACATTCTGATAGGGTTTAAGGATATCATAGTGAACAAAATAGACAGGGCTTATTTTCTGCAGCTCTGGAGGGTGAGACACTGATTGACTGAGTGAGGAAAAGGACAGTATATATACCAAGGCAAGGATACATTGTTTTTATTTCGTGGTACATAATTTGACATTTATTTTTTTTAAAGCAAGTCACTGGGACTTCTTTAGTGGTAAAGATTATAAGAAGATGTATTTGGAAAAGCAACAAACCCACTTTAGAAAGGTCTTAGCACATTTCAAATCAAATTTCCAAAATAGGCAATAGACTCCAACTAAAAACAAAAGCAAGGAATGGGGTGTATTATTCATGCCTGAGTCACACAGACTTGAGCCCCTTCTCTGGGCCTAGGCATTTTACATGCACTATACAATCCTCAGAACAACCCTAGGAAGTAGGAGTTATGACCCCATTTTACAGAAAAATGAACTGAGGCTTAGAGAAAATAAACAATGACCCAAAGCAACACAGTTTAAAAAAAGACCAAATTATAACAGAACACACCACAAGAGTTTGTCATCTTGACAGCCTTTTAAATTGTACTAAACTGTTTCATATTATCTCTATTTCACCTGCCCCTATGTCAGAGGTTTTTTAAAGATGATGTGTCTTTGAGGGTGTCATGAACATTTCTTATGCAAGTATTCACTGGCATCTCAGTATACAGATCTAGTGGGATCTAAGGCCTAAGAGTCCCCCATAACGGGACAGGAGAGGAGAAAACTGCCACCCCTCTTTTATGAAGACAGGCTGAGCACTTTGAGGGAACAATCCATGTAATCTTTTACCCTCTGTGTTCCACATTGCCTTGACCATAATGTGTGTTCCATGAATAGAGATTGATTAAGTGTCTAAATAAATTAATGACAAAAATTATCTCTTAGTTGCCAGCTTATGTTTTGTGCTGCCAAATGTGACCAGGTAATGCTGGCCTATAAATTACAAATTCAGGAATAGAGGAAGTCAGGTTGTGCTCTGCAAGGTTTTTTTCATCTTTCTAAATTACTGCTCTTTTTATAAGCTATAGAGAAGCTAAGGCAAATTCCGTTATGCTTCAAGAATGCAGGGTGGGCATTTTCACTTCTGCACTGCTAATGCCTATTTGGACTCAAGATGACTTGACCCACTGGTCGTATAAAAATATCTATTTCTCTGAATTCCCTTACAAGCCTTGGAGTATGACTTCCTCTCTAAATAACATATTTAACTCAGAAAAGTGCAAGGCAATGGAAGACAGGAAACTACAAATTTTAACAGTATGAACATTTTGTAAAAAGTTACAGGGAGTTTGATAGAATAACAATGATATCAAAAATATGAATTTTTTATTTGATCCCCAGCAAGAGAGTGGAAATTCAGTACATTAGTATAAGGACTGAAGAAAATAAATGCAATGAAACTGACAGATATAGTATAGGAAAAACATTTAAGAAATGCTTTGAACAAAAATGTAAGTAGTAGATTCTTTTAGTGCTACTGCCTTCCATAAAACACATGTATTATATATGTTAATACATAGCCCTTTGAAAGTCTCTTTGAAAATCAATTATGCTGCCATACATGTTCTTGACCTACTAAGAGTATATGTGCTGATAAAATTAAGTCCAAGATGGTGCAAGGTCTCAGGCTGAAATATTTAACTTTCCACACTTTGGTAAAATTTTTAATACTCTGATGAGTGATAGCACACTGAATTTTTTTTTTTGTAACAGAGATTTTGGTAACACGGGGTCCACAGAGTTAACACAAATCCTCCTCTCCAATAAAGACAGCCACCAAAGGTCCTGATTACAAGAGGGGGTCATAGCTCACTCTACTGTCTATCCTCTCAAACCTTCATTTTGGTGTCACCTATATCATGTCAGACTGGCATAACTCCTTGTGAGTGGGCACAGTGCCAACATAACAGATGGCTCTGAGCTGGGCGTGCCAAGGGACCAGGATGTGCATCAAGTTCTACTATTAGAAGCGGAGTTTCTATCCAGGAGTGTTGTTCATATAAATATTTTTGCACATTTATAGTTTTTATTTTTAAAATTAATGCCCCAAACTATGTAACACACACATACATACACATACAATTGCTTTAGAATTTAAAAAATTAAATGCTTAACCAGATTTTGAATATAAACAAATCCAGACTTCATAGTATAGTGCTGATGACACATGATGGAATATTTAACCTGAGGTCAGTGTTTCCAATCTAGCTACACTGATAAATTTAGAAAATATTTATGAATAGTATGTGTCATATTCATTTATTTATTGAACCAAATTTTTTAAAATACCTATTTAAATTTCTCTAAGTAAATGTATATGAAATATACATATTTAAAGAAAATATCTACTAGAGCAAAAAGTTAAAATATCACATCAGTCACAATGACTTTATTTCTCCTTTTTCATAGCTTCACTTGCTCTATCCAGCTTAAAAAACTCAATCGGTGATCTAAAAAGCAAAGCAAAACAAAACAAAATCCCAACAATATAGGATTCTGTGGAATTACAAGTATATGTAAATCCCAAGAGTTTTGGTGTTTGCAGTGAATACCTATTTCCTGGATTCCTAGCATACAGAATATTAGCAAATGCAAATTTATTCCAAAAATGCAGCAGACAATAGAGGTCTGAAAGCTAAACAGGGCCAACCTTCCTTGGGAATAACAGTCTGAAATCAGTGATATAAATCACTCCCCAAAAGGCAACCAGGGCCAACAACAGAGTGACAAACAAAATGTGCTTTCTAGGGCCAATGCCTTCTAGGACAATACTTCAAGCAGGTGATATTTTACAATCTGCCCTAGTTGAAGCTTCCAGGGAAGTCTTTGCCATTCCAGGTAAAAATAATTATGAGAAGAGAGCAAACTTTTTTTTTTTTAAAGAAGATGTTGGGGGTAGGAGTTTATTAATTTTATTTTTATTTATTTTTGGCTGTGTTGGGTCTTTGTTTCTGTGTGAGGGCTTTTTCTAGTTGTGGCAAGCGGGGGCCACTCTTCATCGCGGTGCGTGGGCCTCTCACTATCGCAGCCTCTCTCGTTGCGGAGCACAGGCTCCAGACGCACAGGCTCAGTAGTTGTGGCTCACGGGCCTAGTTGCTCCGCCGGCGTGTGGGATCCTCCCAAACCAGGGCTCGAACCCGTGTCCCCTGCATTAGCAGGCAGATTCTCAACCACTGCGCCACCAGGGAAGCCCGAGCAAACATTTTGGAAGCACCTATTCCCTGCTCATCCCTGTGCCATGTCCTTCATATAAAGTGATCTTATCTAATAACCGTCTGAGAGTAGGCAGGATAATCCCCATTCTCCAGATGGGGAAATTGTGTTTTAGAGGGTTAAGTTAATTGCCCAAGGTCACACAGATGCTAAATATTCGGAGCTGACTTCCTCACCCAGATTTTTCTGATTTTAAAAATGTCGGTTCAGGACTTCCCTGGTGGCGCAGTGGTTGAAAGTCCGCCTGCCGATGCAGGGGACGCGGGTTCGTGCCCCGGTCCGGGAGGATCCCACATGCCGCGGAGCGGCTGGGCCCGTGAGCCATGGCCACTGAGCCTGTGCATCCGGAGCCTGTGCTCCGCAATGGGAGAGGCCACAGCGGTGAGGGGCCCGCATACCGCAAAAAAATAAAAAAAAATTTTTTAAAAAATGTCGGTTCTTTGCTCTAAAGATGATCATCTTTGATGACCTAGCAAATGGAGCCAAACCAATAAGCAAACTTGATGATTCATTATGGGTTTAGCGGTTGTTCTTTTTTTTTTTTTTTTTTTTTTTTTTTTTTTTTTTTTTTTTTTTTTTTTTTGCGGTATGCGGGCCTCTCACTGTTGTGGCCTCCCCCGTTGCGGGGCACAGGCTCCGGACGCGCAGGCTCAGCGGCCATGGCTCACGGGCCCAGCCGCTCCGCGGCATATGGGATCCTCCCAGACCGGGGCACGAACTCGTGTCCCCTGCATCGGCAGGCGGACTCTCAACCACTTGCGCCACCAGGGAGGCCCAAGCGGTTGTTCTTATCTAAAAGAAGGGGGTCACAAACATCATGATCCTAAGAGCAAGTGCAGACAACCTGCCCAGCAGCCAGTTAGCACTGAAGAGAAGCTTCTATTTAATGCAGAAGCCATATCGAACAGGAACTGAATGGTAAGCTAATTACCTTCAGGGTCTGAAAATGGGAGGATGCAACTACTTGAGTAGGATATTTTATTGACCAAATTTTTAGCCTGTTGTCTTCTTTGGAGTCCGTTTAAGATTAATTGGTGAGTGTCCAGGACTCCCTTTGATCTTTTGAAACTAAGCATGAGATACAGGGAAGACAGAAGTACAATTCTTTGCTCTCTGCTGTAGGATCCAAACTTTTAAACTGCAGGGTTTTCGTGATAAAGCTAGACCACATTGAAAATTATTTATCTTGAGGAAAGTATGGATTTTGTGAAAATATTTGAAGACTTAGGAAATACTATATATCTTTTTCACTAGAAATATGAATATAGCTGTAATATGTATATTCACTAGAAAATAATCAAAATCAAATTATAACAAGAATTAATTTTCAAAAACAATGTTATGCTAAATCTACTCAGGATTTTCACAATTTTCTAATATTACAATTAGAAGGTTAATAGATATTCCTTTTCTATTACCCTTAATTGTTACTTTTTTCAATAATTCACTGAACCAATAATTTTTTTTTAATTCACTGTTTTCTTTTTGAAAAAAAAAAAACAAAAACTCATGGCCTTCCATGGATTCAAAGAATGTTGCAATAAGTTAGATTGTGCTCAAGAACATGAAAGAGGGTAACTGTTTCATCCTTACACCCTTGACTCTATTATTTCTCTTGCAAAATGAAATGTGTTTTTTTATGATTTTTTTTTTCTTTTAGTTTCATGGTACACTGCTATACTTGATGCGATTTCAGGGTAATTTTATACAATTTTGTAATTGACTTAAGTGATGTAATGCACTGAGATACACTGAAAGGTGTTTTAAAATCTGTCATTTCCATTTAGAAGAAAACACGCTGAAGATTCAATAAGCATTTGAAGAGAAGTCAAATGTGTGCAGGGAAGTTTGATTTACCTGTCTCCACCTCTCTCCCTTTCCTTCCGGCTAACGTGGGCTCTAGCTTTCAGAATTCATAAAGACCTTTGATTTTGAACAGTTGGCACTAAGTTCTGTGTTTCATTTAAAAGCAGAATTTTTACCGATTTCAGGAGCAACTAGGTGGTCAGTATACAACGTGTCACTTATGTCCCTTCTGAGCACAGTTGATGTGATGGTTATAGGCTTTGTTTTATTTTATTTTATTTTAACATGAAGCATCCTCTCTAGGTCCCTGAATCATTGAATACGGACTTTGCTATAAAAATCACAATAACGGTTACTTTGGGGTCTATATTTCTTAGTACTTTTGTAGTTAACCAGTAGTACTTTCAAATTTACTAAAATAGCACCAATACTAAGTTTAATCTAGTACATAAAAGCAGGTTGTTTAGAATTCATATATCTTTTCTTTTTTTTTTTTTCAAATCATTCAAGCCACCGTCAGTTTGCCCTTAATAAACCTAACCTTCAGTTCTGCATTTAGCCACAGTATGCCAGTACGATTCACATTTTGATTCACCGTAAAATTCTAACTTTTCATATTATTTCATTCTAGAGTTCCAGTTGCTTTACATAATAGATTGTCCTTTGATCTCATGGAGACAATTGCATTTTACTTTTCTAATGAAGCTTGTGTTATTATAGCCAAGTAAATGTTGCACCAAATGGTAGAAGAAATCCCGAAGGGAAGCATGCTTTTCTCCACAGAGGTTGGAAAAAGCAGCATAATTCATTTTTGAGAGTTAGCAAGCAGTTTGTCCCTAAATGCCTACTTCATACCATTATTTTATTTTGCATTCTGAGATATTTTGTAATGGTAAATGTATGTTCAAGGTTCTCTGAGTTATTTCTAACAACTAACCAGTTAAATAAGTTCATGTGGCCTTTATTCAGCAGGCAGAATTTACAATAGGAGCAAAAAGCATGCAGAATGGCTTCTTGTTTTCTGATGTTTTTGGCACACATTTTGGTCCTCTTATTTACGCTTTCATAATTTGTCACTGGCATTTCTGGAAATTAATTTTCAAGGGGCCTCATTGCAACTTATTTAACAATGAGTGAAAACGTCACCAAAATCTCAGTAGTTGAACTGAATGTGAAAGAAGTCAGTGGTTTAAAGTTATATTCTATTCTGTGTGTTGTATTTATCTTTAAGGCATTTATCGCCACAGTTTTATCTAGTTTGAGTAAAAGAAGGGATTAAAGATGAAGTGTAGAACATGGAGGGGGAAAGAGGAAGTCTAATCCATAGGTAGAAACTTGGAAGATTTGATCTGTAGTTATACCCAGCATTGATTTATGAACAGTCCTGTTTTTTGTTAACCATTAATGTCAGAGCTTTATAATCTCTCACTCACCTGTGTTCCCTCCCCAAATTTTACTTGTACATACAATTAAATGTTATCTGTTGAGATCAGCTTGATTCCTCACATTCAAAAGTGATAGCCAGGATGACGCTTTACTGCTAGGATGTCATGAATAAATAGCTTGAGTTCCCTCCTGTAGGCAATGGAGAGCCATTCAAAGATTTTAACTGAAGGTGGGAACAGGATCAAGTTTGTGCATTAGCCATGCATTCATGCAAGAGTGTGGAGGACAGATTGGAAAAGCATAAGACAGGAGGTAGGGAGATTAACCATTGTGAGATAGATTTGATGGGGTCTGAACTGGGGGAGCATCACTGGAGGAGGAAAAGGGGAGAGAGATTTGAAAGATACCTTGGATACAGAATTGGCAGGATTTAATGATTGACTGGCTATGAAGAGTGAGGACAATGAGAAATCTAGTGATTCCAGGATTTTGAGAAGATAATCAGACTCACTCAGGAAAATCCATTTCTCAGGCCTATAAATCTGATCAGAAGATGAACACTAGGCCTTTATAGATTGTCAATATTGTCAGTCATCTTCTCAGACCAAATTCCTGGCTCATTGTTAAATGTGTGGCTGAAATCAGCCATTGTGCCAAGAGCTCAGATACTGGCCTAAAGAGCTTAGAAATAATGGATTTTCTTGATGGGTGATAGTTTAGAAAATAATCAAGCAATTATGAAATGATCAATAGTAAACATACTAATAAAAGTCATTCATATCAGAGAAGCCTATTCCACCACAAATGAAACTTGGCCTCTGTTGTTATGACAGAGCAGCTATTTACAGGGATTTGAATATCCAGACACAGATACAATGATCATAAGCGTAATGCATATCTGTGGTTTTAAAGCTGTGGGGATGGGAGGGGGGCAATCTGGAAAACAAACTGGTGTAAAGATTTCAAGAGATGTACAATGTACTTCTCCTTCTGTTTACAAAGCATGATTTGATTTTATATACCGTCCTGTATAGTGACTTTAAAATTATTAAATGAGAACCGCAGCCAGCAATGCATGCAAAATATTCATTCATTGTTGTAAACTACAAAAATTTTGCTTTTGTGCAAAGAGAATGCCATTGTAACATTTTAAAAGGCATAGAAATAAAAGGCTCAGGATTGGAGTGATTTAAACAAACTCACTAGAATATAGTAGATGATTAACATACAATCTATAATTACATTACACTGGTATCAGGTAAGGATAAAAGCCTATAAATACACTGGGGTCAGGGTAAGCATAAAAAAATGAAACAGTTATTTGAATAATCTGAAATCAAGTTGCAGTAATTAAAAACGAATGTATTATTAAAATGAAGGAATTAGGTTACAACACTCCTTATATGAAAATATTATTGTGACAGACTAAAATAAGTTGGAAATGATTTTGATTAAAAAATGGGTAAAGGAAGGTAATAACTTTCACTGGGGAAAAATAGACAATCGGAGTATCAAAAAAAATTTTTGGCTGACAGATGAGAGACTAAGAGAGGCTAGCTGTTCAAATGCTTTTTGATATCTTAAACTTCCAACAGTTAAGCTTCTGTTGCTATTTTATTAAAAGATTTAATTTCTCAAATCATTCAAAGTTTCCAATTTCTTTCCAAATTTTTTCCAAAATCCCTTTCTCTTTGCTTTTATAAAAGCAATATTTTTATAGTTTACAACAATGAAAATATTTTGCACGCATTGCTGGCTACGGTTCTTATTTAGCAATTTTAAAGTCATTATATAGGATGGTATATAAAATTAAATTGTGTTCTGAAAACAGAAGTTTTCTCCTCTCTCTCTATATATATATATACACATATATATTCACATTTATGTAAATAGCTTTTTCCTGCAAAAATATACACAGGCCTGGGGAGAGGGGAGGGCTGTTTTTGATTACTTTAACATTTTCTTTTTTTTTTTTTTTTTTTTTTCTTTTTGCGGTATGCGGGCCTCTCACTGTTGTGGCCTCTCCCGTTGCGGAGCACAGGCTCCGGATGCGCAGGCCCAGCGGCCATGGCTCACGGGCCCAGCCGCTCCACGGCATATGGGATCCTCCCAGACCGGGGCACGAACCCGTATCCCCTGCATCGGTAGGCGGACTCTCAACCACTGCGCCACCAGGGAGGCCCAACATTTTCGTATAGGATGTTATTTTGAGGGAAGTATGAACATTTTGATTTACCTTAGCTTAAGCATCGCCAGTTAAATATGCAATTGCTTATATCATTTATTGAGGAAAAACTTACCTTAATGAGGGAACATACACACACATCCATGTGCTTAAGGGTGACATTTCATTTGCATTGTATTCAAGGATTTGTACATTCATCTTCCATTATTATTTGCATACACTGCACAGTTAAATCCATGTGTATTATCCAAAAAATAAAATCATCTCCTAGATCTAACAACATCAATACCACCACGTCCTGGGAAAGTAGGAACATCTATTCAGAGCAGAATGGATTTTTAACGATTTATGAAGAGATGCTCCTCAAAAGAAGGTGGCATAATGTTTTTCTTAGATATTTTTACGATTACATGGGGGAGTTTAGTTACTAAAGCGAGAGAACATATTTTAATAACATATTTTACATAAATTACTCCCCCAAATTTCATACAATTAACTAATTTTTAAATCTAGTGGAACAAAAAGATGCTATGAATACCTATTAATTCCTTTATACCTTGTTAGTGGATAGACAGGAGTCCTGTTACTTCTCCACTGTTTTAAACCCGGAAATGTATAAATATTTCTAGAACCACAGAAGCATCTCTTTATTAATTCACTAAGGTAATTCACTACCTCTTTCCCTCCCTTACGATATCATTAGTCATTTACAAGATGTAGAATTTGAAAGAGTGATGTTATATCCACACTGCACATTTGAATTACACCCCCATCATCAAGGCTCCCTCCCAAAGGGATAAGGATCTTTTGTTGAAGCTGACAATTATGAGAGTTTTTCTGTGTTTGTTAAACTGATGACTTGTGTTCTCTTTAACTAGTTGAGGGGCTGCATAACAAAGAGCTTTGCAGTGAGACAGCTTCGGTTCTAGTCCCATAATTTAGAATCTCTATAAATGTGAATTATTCAACTCTTTAAACATTTATCTCAATGAATATAATGATACCACTAACCTCAGTAAGTTATCTGGAGAAAAAAATGAGATGTCATAGTAAGGGTTTAACAACTACTAACGCATCAAGTTATGAGCTACATGTTAATCCTACAGCAGTTCTATACTGGAAGACAAGTTACTCTCATGTGAAAAACAAAATACGCACACACTCACTGGCAGTGTGACCTTTGACACGCCACCTAACTCCTTGGAGCTCTATTTTCTTCATCTCTAACAGGAGGTCTAGAAGCCCTCCATGTTTCCTACCAGTCATAAATATTTACAATCTTATGAGCAACATTCAATGGAATAAGATCAATACATGCTAGAGATGTCTTATCTAATATCTTTTATTTGGGAAGATGAGGGGAAAAAACCCAGGTTTCTTTCTCCAAGGATAGTTTGTCATCTATTGGGCTTTTCATGTTTTCAGTGGATTTTTATATTGCTTTACTTTACAGCCTCTGAAAAACAGATTCAGCCACAAAGGAAACGTGGTCATTTATGAAGTACATATTACTTTGTGCTGAGCTAGGTTTAGCTACTCATGCGATTCAAGATAAAAATCAGGATCTATCATGAGTTTATTTCAGCCACCTTTTCCTTTGATTCACTCTCTGATCCCCCCCAGGTCCCTTCTTGGCTTCACTGACCACTTCCTGGCCCACGTATAACTTCCCACCATGGGATACTTCAGAGAGTCAGATAAATGACTCTCTGATGTATGATAAATGGAAGAATGATAAATTCTTCTCTAGAGTAAGAATTCTGTCTTTTTCTTCTCTCTTTGCCTTCCTCTCTTCTCCTCTTTCTTTGGGAGGTCAGAGAAGGGGGGAATCCGTGTTTCTGACTCTATTACCATTTTCCTTATGTGAGAACTTTGTTGGTTCTCAAAGACTAAAATCCAAAAATGAGTCTCAGTCTTGAGCTCTTATTTTTATACTGTATCTCCTTTGCCTGTCTGTTCCTCTTATCACTACTTATAAAACATTACCACAGTGTGTCCTTAGCCTGACCCTCCCTCTGTTGAAATCCTTTTAAAGCCTTAATTATATCCTGTCTTGCCGTTTTCAGTTCCTTCTTCAGCAATCTCCCACTCCCTAAAATTTTGGCTATACTGAACACTTCAACTAGATCATTCTGTGGGACCCTTTGTGTACAGGAAAAAAATGCCATAACGTCAACAATTTATCTCCTTCTTTAACTTTCATTTTTAATAGAGATATAAAGAAAGATAACTTAATCTGCTGTACCTTCCTTACTTGTATTAAGAAAAATTTATTGAAAAAAACAGTTGATTCCCTTTTTTTCTCCCCAAATTCCACCTTCCTTTTCTGTTTCCCTTTTTCTTTCTATTTTCATTTTTATCAGGCTGTAGGTAGAAGAGGTAGAAGGTTGATCCTCTTTTCTTTTCTTTTTTTTTTTTTTTTTTGCGGTACGCGGGCCTCTCACTGTTGTGGCCTCTCCTGTTGTGGAGCACAGGCTCCGGACGCGCAGGCTCAGCGGCCATGGCTCATGGGCCCAGCCGCTCCATGGCATGTTGGATCTTCCTGGACCGGGGCACGAACCGCATCCCCTGCATCGGCAGGCAGACTCTCAACCACTGCGCCACCAGGGAAGCCCTTGATCTTTTAACTATCCTTAATCTAGTAAGTTTAGAGCTGAAAGAGTGGTTCAGGAAGATACTGGAAAGAATTACATCAGGGATTTGCAGAATTCTAACAGATTTCCTTTAATCATCTTCTAGGGGCCCGTAACAATGCTTCCCTCCCAAGTGCCCTATAACAGTTTCCTTGTGATATGTAATCGACTTTGCAGGACAGTTCTTTGCAGAGAGATGAGCCATGCAGGCGATGCATTGTTGCACCACCCAGAGAGTAGGTCTTCAAACTTACAAATACTTACAAAAAAACAAGAGGAAGAAGAAGATATTGGGTATTGATCTCAAAGAAGATAGGTGAACACAAACTAGAGCCATGGGACTTTCTGCTCAAAAATATATGTCCAACTCCTATTAAAATGGCAGCTCACATCCAAGGATCTCTGTTCTTGTGATTGAAAATGAGATCACATAGTAAATGTTTAAGAAATGTTAAGCAATAAGCCATAGTTTCAGTTTGGCTTTTCAGTTTGTAACTAGACCATAGAGGATACTTTATTACCTAAAGTTAATCTAAGTTAACTTTTCCATTCTCCTGAATAATATCTGAATGATATCTTGGGCTACTCTACACCATTAAACCAAAAAGCCCCATTTAGAAATTCAAGACCAAATGCAGTTGTAAAGCAAAAGCAATCAAAAGAACATTAAAAAAAAAACCCACTCAGATGATAAGGAAGGTGTGACTCAGAGACATAGGTAGCTGTGGTGAATTTAAGTGAATACCACTCAGGCCAGAAAGTCAGTCATAAAGCAACACCCATCTCCATGCCCTTCATCTCAGAACCCATTTCCAGATCACTCTCGGACTCAGTGCTTTGCTTACTCCCAGCCTCCCTGTAATGCAAACGATCAAGAGTGAAATGTATTTCTTACCTGGGCATCGGTAAACAAAGCGAAATATTTTGATGTAACAGTTGTGACGTCATCCAAGTCCATTTTTCTGATGAACTTCTTGATGAGTGGCACTTTTTTTTTTTTTTTTTTTGCGGTAGGCGGGCCTCTCACTGTTGTGGCCTCTCCCGTTGCGGAGCACAGGCTCCGGACGCGCAGGCTCAGCGGCCATGGCTCACGGGCCCAGCCGCTCCGCGGCATGTGGGATCTTCCCAGACCGGGGCACGAACCCGAGTCTCCTGCATCGGCAGGCAGACTCTCAACCACTGCGCCACCAGGGAAGCCCGAGCGGCACTTTTGAGTGTTATATTCTGCACTTCTCTCTGCACTAAACCGCACCCTGATTTCAGTGCCCGGCGTGCAGTGTCATACACGAGGACAGCCTCCACGAAGAGGGTCCCTCCACTGCCTCCTCCTTGTTCCCTTTTTTCTTTTACTTGAGACTCATCTCTAAAGGTGACCGATGAAATGTGATATAAAACATGAATATCTTTTACCAAATCCTGTCACAACAGAGTCCAACTAAGAAGGATCAGTGAAACACTGAGAATCAAGACTTTTCTTCGTAAAGGCACTGGTAACAGTACATTTTTCTATAGCCGAATGACACTAGTCTGAGGATATTTGCATCTCTTTGGGGATAAAGACAATGTATTTTATTATTAATCTTACTGAAAACAATTGATACACTCTTGAACATAGCATTGACCCTTCTGTGCCAATTAACGCACAGTAAAATTTATCATTCCAAGCTGTACAATAAAAATGGAACAGAAGGCCATACAGTCTTAGAAACATCATTTGGCTCTGGTTTTATCATCACACGAGCAAAAATTTGAGATTTTGCAGCTCATTCCCCTAAGATCACCCACTCATCTGCAACAGCCTTGGCAGGAGGCCACCCTGCCTTCCACACTGCCCGTCCTAACTCGACTGTCAAGGGCCGACCTTGAAAGATGGATTTTCAAAGCACTGGGCAGAGCTACAACTCCCTTCCTATTTGTAGAGTTACAGTGATGTGTCGCCCCATTTCATCCTTTGAAATTATGCGATGTGCTATTATGTTGACAGAGCTCGTTTTTAATTTCTTCGTTTTATTAATGCTAATATAATTTGTAAGAAATGATAAATGTTCTTCAATGGTAAGAAGATTATATGGGAGCTAGATTGTACATATTCTAAAAATACATGTTTTAAGTATTAACAGATCTTCCAAGTGATGGTGGGCTGCAACATGATGTTTATTATGAAAACAATAAACCCACTGAGTTTCAAACCCACTCTCCACTCAGTTTAATGGGGCTTTGCCTAGAAACTCAACAGTTGAAACCTTTAGAGTTTAAGCCTCAGTGTTAAGCAGCTCTACGATTGGGACTCTGATCCAGGACTTCCACTTAAGAATGACAAGGACTGAGAATATCGTATGACCATGGGTACCTTTGCCATATGCAAGGCCAAATTAAAATCAAGTGAAGAAAAGCACTCATTGACAGAATGTAGTAAGAGGTAGGAGAAGGTGAGTGTAGAAGGATTTATGAGGACACTTAGGTAAAATTCCTTACACTCTTTGTCACTAGAGGGAATGGAATACTGCTAGTTATTACTGCTAGTAATGGTGAGTGGGAAATAACTAAGACTTAAAGTTTGAAAGTTCAGAGCAAAGTTTTCTTCTAATTGGAGGAGGAGAAGGCAGGCAAGAAGAAAGGAGGAAAAAAACATAAGGACATCATTTCAGACAGATATTCTACAGGGTTATTTAGTTTTGTTTTTTTTTTTGTTTTTGTTTTTTTTGCCCAGGTTTATTTAGTTTTACACGTATAATCACCTTTACCATTAAAAGCTGTTTTTTTTTTCTTTCTTAGCGCAAACACATAATTCCCCATAACATTCAGAGGCAATACATGTGTCTCAGTAATCAGCAAATAGCTATTCAAAGAGTTTTATTATAGGACTTCAAAACATCCATGATGCAGATTATAAACCCGTTCAAAAATAAGTCCCTCACGTACTTCATTTTAGAAAGTGAGGTGCTAATAAAGCACAGTAATGACCGTTGTCTTCTTTTAAGCAGGAAATTCATTTGATGAGTTTACATTATACTTCTGGAACACAGATTCTTTTCCTGTTTCGTCAGGGAAGGTTACAACTTTATGCTTTGTTATCTCGACACAGACACGCGAGTTGAATTCAGTGCCATTTAGATGAGCATCAGACAGCCTATAAATTACCACAAAGTTGTTTATTCAATTAACAGAAATCTTTGGAGATTATAAAGCTTGTTATATCAACTTCACATTTAGGATAAAACAGAATTAAGTAAATAAAGCCTATCTTTTCTCCTGGCGGGGCTCTTAGAATGCACCGAGCGCCATCTGCTGGTAATTAGTTTTTCAAGATTATTTTCTTACCAAAACTCATCAGTGCAAATGAAGACCAGGTACACATACATCAAAATAGAGATACGTGAAGAAAATCAAAGGGTATCCTTGCACTATAAATAACCCTCATTTCACATGAAAGCATTCTATTATAGTCCGTCATATAATGATTGTAAAATTTGCCTTAGGATAGAGATCCAGCAACACTTCAAGTAAGAAATAAGCTGAGTTTCCATATTTTAGAATAGACCGTCATGAAAGTTTTAGACCTAGAAGCAATAACCATTAAGGTTTTCCGTGTTCACGTAAATCGTGACATGAACATATCCATCTGGTGTGAAAAAATTAAAAACTTTAGAAACAAGAAAATAAAACACCATAGTACCACTTCATTCTGTATATTTGGAAGCAGTTAATGAATGTAAAAGCTTAATCTTAGTCACCTTTAACATTAAATTATAAGTTAAATTATGTTATAGCATCTTTGTTAATTTTGTAAGACATTATAAATCAGCATACTTAAACACGTTCACTCTTACTCCATATCTTATTAATCTAAAAAAAACTGTGACCAAAGAATCTAAATATCTTGATAAAAGCCTCAAAGGTAGGATAAGAAGGAAATACTTCTAGAAAGAATTCTACTTCACACAGTGTTTTTGAAGATTTTTGTGTTAAAACCTTTGTTCTGATACTTGATGTCTCTGAAATTCAAGGAACATAGAAACATGCACTTCTGCCTGCATTTCAGGTCCTCCATAACCCATGCAGAGAAGTAGACCCACTGTTCCCCATTAACTTTGTCTCCAGACCAGGCACAATGAGACCCAGGTGCATGAGTGTCCATTTCCACCACTCCTAAGGAAGCAATTATTAGTTCTGTTACATTTAACAGTAGACTGTAAAGAAAGATAATTACCTACAGGGAAACTCTTAGAAAAATGAAATAAAAATGTAAACATTATTTTAAATTATGTTATAATAAGAAAATCTGACAGAAATTGTTATCCCCAGAATTTGAACCTTAATAACAGGAACTGGTCATTGTACATCATAATACATAGCCTATCAGTAGATTTATTGAGCTCTTACGGAGGAATAACATGTTCTCTATAAAGGAAAAATTTTTTTAAAAAGAACATCCTCTGGGCAGCAAAAGGATATGAAAAAGCATAGTGTGTATGTGTATGTGCATGTGTGTGTGTAATTTTAAAATATCAACATGAGGGCAGTTTGTGTGTGTGTTGAAGACCATGGGTTTTTTTAAATAAATAATATATTTTTGAAGAGAAAGTTAGAGTAACCATACTTTGAGAAAGCATGAAATGATTTAGCCGTTCGGAGAGAGGTTTCCAGAAAAACACAGTGTGAAGGAATTTAACCCCTTTTCCTAGTTTCTTCCTTCCATGGATGCATCTGGTCAGCACCTGAGGGAAAGGATTTCTTCTAAGAACAAGGAGTCTTTGACCATTCGAACCCACTGTTATTGAAACCCATGTTCTTGGAGGAGACTTCAGGCAGAGCGTCCCTAAGTGCTTGTGGCACTAGATCATGGAAGCCCTCCATCTGTGGTGCAGACAGAGGACCACGAATGCAGGGCCCCCCGCCAGCTCCTTGGCACTTCTGCCCCTTCAACTACCTGGCCTTGCAGGGGCCTCTCAGCCCTGCAACACCCCTTCAGAGGGGTCTACACTTTTTTTTTTTTTTTTTTTTGCGGTACGCGGGCCTCTCACTGTTGTGGCCTCTCCCGTTGCGGAGCACAGGCTCCAGACGCGCAGGCTCAGCGGCCATGGCTCACGGGGCCAGCCGCTCCGCGGCATGTGGGATCTTCCCGGACCGGGGCACGAACCCGCGTCCCCTGCATTGGCAGGCGGACTCTCAACCACTGCGCCATCAGGGAAGCCCCAGGAGTCTACACTTTTAAACTGACTCCCTGGAGAAGTTTAATGAGTCTCCTGGAATTTAAAAAAAAAAAAAAAAAAAAAGCAAAACAAAGAAGTGTAATGGAAATGGACAAGCTGAAAAAGGAATAGAGAGGTTCACTTCCAGGCTGGTGCTTCGGGGGCTTTCATGAGGAAACTGCGATGTATATTGCAGAGAGCCATGGAAAGAGGAAAGAAAGAAATTAAAAACAGCCTCCTGTGATGAACTTGTATAATTTATTCCTCTGCAAAGCAGTAGGCACAATGTTTCATTTTCTTTCCCCTCCGCTCTTTTTTTCCCCCTCAACCTAATTTCTGAGCATTCCCATGCTAGGCAAGCATGAAAATTAAGCAGACCCAACACAGGAGTCATAATGAAAGTGAGGAACACGCTCAGGTTATTCATAAACTTGCACGTTGTGTATTTTGGTGGCGATTTCCTCCCTTCTGCTCCTGATTGCTGATGAAGAATGGTGTTTTAATAGACAGATGGTAAAGACAATTACAGTTAGGGGCTCAGCTGGGAGTTACATCATTTTATTGCAAATTATTAGTTGATAAATGCTTTTGTTTATAAGCAGAGTCTTAAGCAGCTTTGTAATCAGTTTATCAGCAGCAGGCGGAATCTTGACAGATCGCCTTTGGGGTGAAATGTCACCTCTGGGCTAGTCATTTAAAGTCATGATGGTCAGGCAGCCAGACAGTCTGATGGGCTACCTCACGGCACCATGGCAAGCTCCTGCAAAACCAGGGCACAGCCCACCTTAGACTAGAGCACAAACCCCACGGATGCTGAAGAGACTCCATGAGCAAACGTTTTCCTGTTGAAATCCCATAAAAGCATCGTATCTATTTGCCTAAACCTTAGATAGGATACCTGAGTTTCATGACCCTCAACACATTAGTTCAGCAGATTTTCCAGGCAGTGCTGAATGCCTTCTTATTCACAGGGCAAAACTTTCTGCACCTACACTTCAGCAGACATCTGGAACTGAGCACGGGGACACTGTTTACCTTTCTGAAAGGAGCTTCACTTGCCTCTTAAATGGGAAAGGAAAGTATCTCAGTGGAGACATTTTTCTTACAGAAAAAATATAAGTTCTGTGGGGAGAATACACACCATGAACCAAAAGAACTGGTGGGGATCGGTTACAGGTTTGGGCCTGGGACGGCCCTCTGTGATAGGAGGGGAGTTCAGAAAACGCACTGGTTTCACCGGGCTGGCCTTGATTTCCTTGTCTATAAAATGGGATGATAGTATTTCCTATTTGTCACACAGATAACTCCTTGGGATTAATGAGGGTGTTCGTGTTTCTTTAGTCTGAGTTCTGCTCAGACCAATGTTATCTGTTGAATTTATGCTAAATAATACAGCATATAATATTTAAAATGACAATTTACAGATGATGTTCTTAAGCTCATTTACAAAATACTTGCTGAAAGAGGGTGCTTTCAATTTAGCATTTTTGCAATAAAGCAGTATCAATATTTATTAGTCTTTTTGCATTGCCGTAAGGACATAGTTTAAAAACCTGAGATGTTCAAAGATATATCCTTAAAAAGATTCACTTGATCATAAGCCAGTAAACAATTCATGTCTTTCTAATTTACTTTCACTCTAACAAAGTAAATTTTGAGCTTAATCAAAATAAAAATATTTATTATATATATAAAATCATATATAATAGCTCCCCTAAAATAGTCATTTTTGTTTGCACCTACTATTAATTTATATGTTTTTATTTCCTGGTTTGCAAGCAAAACTTATCAAGCTAATTGGAAACTAACTCCTGAAGTCAGAAGCCAGGTTTCATAGCTGGAATTAGATATTCCATATCCTCTAAAATATTGACATAATCCAGGAAAGTCTTTGGAAATATGACTCCAGCTGATACATTTTAAATCACATGTATTTTATGTGTAAAAGCAAAATCTTTCTTCTCTTAATCTCAGAAATATGGTTAAGTATGTCTATTCATTTATCTCTCTGACTTCTTTCTAATTCTATCTGAGTTTCTCAATTAAGATCCTAAAATCATCAGAATAGAGTAAATCTTATTTAAACTGACCACATAGTTCAGTAAAGTTTGTAATTTTAATGTTGGGTTGAATAAGCCTACTTAAAAATATTTGGGAGAAAAGCAGAGTGTGGTGTTTTATTCTCACGTCAGCATTCAGCACACAGTATTCAGTTCCCAATTTTCCAGTTCTTAAGCAATTAAATGTTCTGTTGACATCAGAGGAAAGGCTGCCTACAGAAGAGATGAAGAATGAAAAGCCTTGATATCTTAAATTGTAAACTGATTTAACATAAAGAGCATAAAAAGTTGCTTTTTTGTTTTCTGTAATCAACTTAATGAAGGATGCAGAGTGCATTCGGCAAGTAATTCTGCCGCGCGTCCAACCCTCTTGACTGGAAAAGGCAAAGAATTTTTTTTTTTTAATCCATTCTCTTCTTTGGCCAAAAAACCAAAGGCACACTCTAAAGTTGCTGGTCAAGTCTGATTTTTTTCCTCCTTCTCCCAGGAACTGCTAGGATGTTCTATAAAAAGATGTCAGGAAAGCCAGCATGGGAAAGTTAAATGCCCTGAAATGCCCTGCATTGCCTATAAGTACAAATGAAAAATGTTAAAGATTATTTAAAAACAGGAAAGACCTTTTGTAAAATGCTTTTGATTTATTGCTGTGTATTGTGCAGATCTTTATCAATTATTCTCACTCTATTTTATTCAAAAACTGTTGTAAACTATGAGTTGGCATGTTGCTGCATACGGAAAAAAAGCATTAATCAACTCTAAGTAAACAAGTGCAGAGATCTCTCTAACAACTATGAAGTAGTTAATACATTTTTAAGCAATTTTATTCTAGAAGGGAGGTCTAAAAGAGTAGTGCTTAATTATCTGGACTCCTCTGTGCTGGGCTCCCTTTTGATTGTATTAATGAAGCAGCTGGCCCATTGTTTCCCTTTAATTCCTCTATTGTTTTAAGAATATGTCACAGCTCTTTATTCTTTTATCAGGTGCTGTGCAGGAGGACCCACACAATACCTCCTATTCCTACTGTATTTGCCAATGCACAAAGAAACCTCCACAGCGGTTTGCAGAGAAGGGGCACACATAATTTACAAGTTCTGTTCCTTGCACTACTCCACTGTCAAGAATTTCAACAGTATTGGATTGGAATTCATTATAAAATTGCTAGTAAACAATGTGGCTACATATAGATATAGGTACTGTGTGAACATCCCCACCCTGAGATCTAGGTGGTAACACCTGCGATGTTGCAATGGGACAGTTATTTAGCTTTTAGGGAATTATTCTGCCCAATCCCTTCCCAGTTGTGAAGAAACTAAATTTCATAAGTGGGCATGATGTTGGATTTTCAAATTATTTAGGTAAAAAAAAAAAAAGAAGTTAATGACAGAACAAGTAAGTATTCTTGTTTCCTCCAACTCCAGAAACAATGTCTGTGTGTATGAGTGTGAGTGAGTGTGTGTGTGTGTGTGTGTGTGTGTGTGTGTGAAACAGCCCATTTATTCCCCCAGAGAACGGCTTTAATTTACCTTAGTGTGCCTAAGAGATATGGTTTACTCTATAGACCAATATGTAATCTTGATTAATTGAACTCTGATCAATTGACCATCTTCTTCTTGTATTTTACACATGTGAAGGAAATAGGCTTTTAGATTAATGCAGAAATATCACTGTACGTCTCAAGAAATCAAACTGCTGTTAACAATTTAGTATATAACATTTTATGCCAAAGCTACTTTAAAATGCTGGTTCCTTTATAAGCAGTTAACTTTTCTCCAAATTTCCATGAAAATCACAAAAAAAAAATCACCCATGGTAAAAATCTCAAAGGTCTGATTCACATAGACTTTCTCTTTTTACACACATGGCTCTTTTCTTTGTTTGTCCCCTGTCAAATGTCTGTATTTTTAGAGGCTGTTTTCATTGATTTTTTTCCCCCTAGTGTTGCCAGTCTAATAAAGAGAAATAAGACTTAATGACTTAATGCTATGTAGTAAAAGTTACTAACTTCAACTTTTAAAATATCCTTAGAAAAGCCTTTAGAATAAATTAGTATTGGGGTTCCCTGGTGGCGCAGTGGTTAAGAGTCCTCCTGCCGATGCAGGGGACGCGGGTTCGTGCCCCGGTTCCGGAGGATCCCACGTGCCGCAGAGCGGCTGGGCCCGTGAGCCATGGCCGCTGAGCCTGCGCGTCCGGAGCCTGTGCTCCGCAACGGGAGAGGCCACAACCGTGAGGGGCCCGCGTACCGAAAAAAAAAAAAAAATTAGTATTGAAAACCACCTATTTCCTTTTGTATTGTTAGGTGAGTGTGTATGGGTTTGGTTGTTGGTTTTTTTTTTTTTGAGCTTAAACTTTCAAACTGGTATCCCTATCTATTCGCTTGAGGCTCCTTATCCTTGTACATATTGAGGCAGAGTAATACAAAATCTAAATGTGATTTAATTGGTTCAATTTGCTGTATATCTTTATGCTGAGCTTAGGTCTGTATCTTGATGAGCCCAGATGTAGTTGTGCTCAAGGTTTACAGCTTCACGTTGCTTGTATTTCCTTATTTTTACAAAGCAGGCGTCTATCAATCACACAGATAAATTAGAAAGAAACATGTATAGACGTAACACATGGAGAAGATTTTTCAGCGTGCTATATAATTATTAACCTGATTTTTACCATTGTGAGGAAGCATGAATTGCAGATAGCATGGACGAAGTTAAATGCTTTTATACTGGATACATTTTGCTTATACAGAACTCTATAGGTATGGCCGAACAATATAATTGAAGCTTTGTCAGCTCTGTAACCTAGCAACAGATAATACTGTTAGGTTACTGAATTGCTCCTGGTTGACAAGTAGGAAGTATTTTTGTGTTTATCATGTTTGCTAATGATGGGATCCTTTCCAAAAGGCTTGTCTTAATCTTAATTAGAGTTTATCAGCAGAGGTCTGCATGACATTGTACAGACACTGATTTCATAAATAATAAAAAGTGCAAGTGAAAAATTTGGCAGGATGGGGAGATACTTAAGGCTACCGCTTCTAGTAAGAGGAGCGTGAATTTCCAAAATGTAATCAACTTTGAACTGTGACTTTATTCTTTATTATCAAAACTTGTAGTACACTTCACTGCAGTTTTGACAGCAATTATGAGAAAAATTTATAAGCTTCCTGTTAGGAACCATATCTGTTTGTACAAGAACTTTGATCATAAACATTACTTAGAACAGCAAGTACATGTTTTTTCAAGAATGTCAAGGTCTTCGAGGTTATTACTTTCTATGGAACCTTGAATGTATTTGCCCTTTATATGTGAAGGGAGTGGTGTGTGGGTGTGGAGCCTGGGGAGAGTGACTATGTTTGCAGCCCAAGAGGCAAAGAGAGAATCCTAAAATAACCTTTGCATTTGGTAGACTTGAGGAAGGTATCAGATAGCTGCTTCAGTGCCTGATGTCATTTGATAAAGACTTCATGCCCATGCAGTAGAAATGTGATTTTTTTTTGCTCTGGTTTACACAATATGATCTTTCACAGTTTTTTGAAATGTTATTGTTCATTTCTAATAATAAGTTACACACCTTCAAAATAATAAAGAATTAAACATTGTAAAACCGAATACAATTCACAAATTTACTAAATTCCTAACTGGTTTATTCAGTTGAAGGATGAGGCTAAGTCATTACATCCTTTACCCGCCTTTCTACACCTTTTCACTCATCATGCCCACATTCTTCAAATATTATTCAAAGCTATTTTCAGTTGTCATTTTCTGAGTTTCGGAGTGGACGTCTCTCTACTGAGTTGTTTGAACAAGTCTATGAAATATTTGATTATCAAAAGAGACCTTTTTGTTCATAGAGTTTCACTCTCTCTACCCTATACAAACTACAGATAGTTTACCCTTATGCCAATGACCCTTAACTCTAGAGGCATATGAAGCTTTTTGGGGAGCTTCTAAAAAATAGTGAAGCCCAAACTGCACTCCCAGTGATTTTGATTTGATTGATCCGGGGTAGGACCCAGAAACCAGCGTTGATTAATAGCTCCCAGGTGTGGGCTTCCCTGGTGACGCAGTGGTTAAGAATCCGCCTGCCAACGCAGGGGACATGGGTTCGAGCCCTGGTCCGGGAAGATCCCACATGCTGCGGAGCAACTAAGCCCGTGTGCTACAACTACTGAGCCTGTGCTCTAGAGCCTGCGAGCCACAACTACTGAAGCCCGTGTGCCTAGAGCCCGTGCTCTGCAACAAGAGAAGCCACTGCGATGAGAAGCGTGCTCACCGCAACTAGAGAAAGCTCGCTCGCAGCAATGAAGACCCAACACAGCCAAAAATAAAATTAATTAATTAAAAAAAAAAAAGCTCCCAGGTGAATCTACTGTGCAGTCATGGTTATAAAGGATTGTGATGCCATTTTAGTGTCCAGCTAAACTTGGACAAATGCTACATCCATATTTAATAGGTGTGGAATGTTTAGAATAGTACTTGGCACATAGTAAGTGCTTTCTAAGTGTAAGCTATTAGTCATGTTAGAAGATAACCTGGCATTACTTCCACACCACAAAGATTTACATTATTCTCCACATTGTGGCTATGCATTTTAAAGCTATGTCTTATCACTGCGTAAATCTTCTTAACACTGTTTCATAAAGTGAACCATACTGATGAAAGAAATCAAAGATGACACAAACAGATGGAGAGATATACCATGTTCTTGGATTGGAAGAATCAATATTGTAAAAATGACTATAGCAATCTACAGATTCAATGCAATCCCTATCAAATTACCAATGGCATTTTTCACAGAACTAGAACAAAAAATTTTACAGTTTTCAGGGAAACACAAAAGACCTCGAATAGCAAAAGCAATCTTGAGAAAAAAAAAGAGCTGGAGGAATTAGGCTTCTTGGCTTCAGACTATACTACAGGGCTACAGACATCAAGACAGTACGGTACTGGCACAAAAACAGAAATATAGATCAATGGAACAGGATAGAAAGCCCAGAGATAAACCCACGCACCTCTGGTCACCTAATCTATGAAAAAGGAGACCAGAATATACAGTGGAGCAAAGACAGCCTCTTCAATAAGTGGTGCTGGGAAAACTGGACACCTACGTGTCATTTCTGATTTAGAGAGATAGCAGTGCTAATTACTCAAACTGAGTAATCAAGGTAGGTACCAAGGCAGTTACTTAGTGAACATCAGATGGCGCTGTGACTTGGGACACCCGGTTTTTCATTCAGAATCTAGAGCCAAACTGCTTTGTTCAAATCCCATCTCCCATATCTCCTTCTCTCCCTCCAGGTCCACTCTAGCTATGTGATCTTGAACAGTTTATGTACACTTCCAGCTTCATGATCTCACAGTAAAATGGAACAAATAAAAGCCACCTCACTGCTTTCTTGGGAGATATTAAGATAATGGATGCAAAGCACTTAGCAGAGTGTCAGTGCAGAGCAGATAGTAGGTGCTTAATAAATCTGAGGTTATTCCTATTATTAGCACTTTGGTCATAGAAGCAAAAAAGTTGCTCACAACTTGATGATAATAATCTAGTGGTATCTAGCCTAAGGTTGTCATGTTATATGATGTAGGTAAAGCAGTTCTCCAAGTTCACACAGTAACCAATAATCAAGTCAGGACTAGAACTGAAGTTTCTCACCCACAGGCACACGCTTTTTCTAGTTCATCTTTCCACTGAGGACAAATAAATTTTCAGTGATTTGGGGTGCCAGCAATGCTTCGTTATTAGCATATAATCCCTTAGACAAAGATCATTTGCTCTTGAATTACTGTGTGAAGAAATTCATTCATTCAAATGAAAATAGTTAATGTGGTCAAAGAAAGTAAACTCCATCTCAGCGGCAGCTTCATTCCCCTAAAATCTTAGTTTTCAAGTATTACTTTGTTAAAGTAACTTCGTTAGGAAAACTGAGAGAAGACCTCAGCTGTTTGGTTTTTTTTAAAATCCATCTCATATGAAAAGCACTTAATAAAAGTTATATTCCTGTCCTTAGCTGTAACTAAAAACTTGTACAAATATTCTAGTGAATGTTTTTTAGTGAAAAAAAAATAGTACTCTCATTTTTCTTCCAACTTTTTAATTGTGGTGCGTATATATATATATATACATATATATATATATATATATATATATATACACGTATATATATATGTGTGTGTATATATATATATATAACAAAATGTATTAACCATTTTTAAGTATACAATTCAGTGGCATTAAGTACATTAACATTATTGTACAACCATTACCACCGTCCATCTCCAGAACTCTTTTCATCTTGCAAAACTGAAACTATACCCATGAAACAATAACTCCCCACTCCCCCCTGCCCTTAGCCCCTGGCAACCACCATCCTACTTTCTGTCTCTGTGACTTTGAATACCCTGAGTACTTCATATAAGTGGAATCATACAGTATTTGTCTATTTGTGAGTGGCTTATTTCACTTATAATAAGGTCCTCAAAGTTCATCTATGTTGTAGCATTGTCAGAATTTCCTTTCTTTTTAAGGCTGTAAAATATTCCATTTTATATATATATATATATATATATATATATATATATACACACACACACACACACATATATTCTATTGTGTATATATATATACATATATATATTCCATTGTGTGTGTGTGTGTGTGTGTGTGTGTATACACCACATTTTGCTTATCCATCCTTCTCTCAGTGGACAGTTGGGTTGCTTCCATGTTTTAGGTGTTTTTAATAATGCTGCTCTGAACATGGGTGTGCAAATATCTCTTTGAGACTCTGCTTTCAATTCTTTTGAGTATATACCCAGAAGTGGAATTGCTGGATCATAGGTAATTCTATTTTTAATCTTTTGAGGAACCATCATGCTCTTTTCCAGAGCAACACTACCATTTTATACTCTCGCCAGCAGTGCACAAGGTTCTAACTTCTCTACCTCCTTGCCAGTCCTTGTTTTCTGGTGGTTTTGTTTGTTTGTTTGGGGTTTTGGGTTTGTTTTCTTTGCGTGTTTTTGGTTTGGGGGGGTTGTTTGTTTTTTGATTTGTTTTTTTTTTTTTTTTTGATTGTGGTGCTCTCATTTTAAAGCCAAATGTAATACCCTGTGATTTGTTTCCGTTGAACACGCGGTCAATCAGTGAAGACACCAAAAAAGCTAAATATCAACAGGATTTATCATTTTCATGCACTCAGATTGCTTCTTAATCAAGATGAATACTACTACCTTCCATTGAATTGTAAATTAGAGTTGGCTGTGTTTACCCTAGCTCTAAAAATGGTAGGGTAAGAAATGGGTTCTCCTGTCTCCTCAGCCCCATGTAGATTGCTAGAAACTGTATCTGCTTCTAACTGGTCAAGATCGGTATGTGATCCACAAATGATGCAGCCTTAATCATTTTTCCAAAATGAGTTAGCTCTCTCCAGTGAAGCATAGATACGTGTGCTCATTGAATTAGTAGGTTTATGTTTTCTTTCTGGTGAGATTTCTTTTCTTCGATTTAGCAGGGCAGTGAGAAATGAGAAAAATAGCCCCAACCAGACCAAACCAAAAGGATAATGGTTAGCAGTTATATAGCACTTACTATGGCAGGTGCTGTTCTTAAGCTTTCACACATATATTTGCTTATTTAATCCTCATGATAATACCATGAGTTCAATACTACTATCACCATCCCCATTTTCAAGGCTGAGGAAACTGATAGAATGCTTAGGTGATAAGTTCAAAGTCACACAGTTAGCAAGAGGCAGAGCCAAGATCTGCATCCCAGCAGGCTGGTGCTGGTGTACTTCCTCCAGACGGGATTACATCCTCACTAGCAGCCACATTTAGAATAGTTTTTTTGAATCAGTAATTGAAACTATGTTATAATACTTGGGATATCTCTCCCTATAAATGACTCCCTCAAGTTGTATGCTCTAAATTCACATCAAAAGAACTCAGCCAAGCTGTTTCCAAGAACCAATCCTTGACTTTTATGGCACCATTCTCTTGGTTCCCCTCTAACCTTTCCAAGTATATGTTTCCTATGTCTTTAAATGATTGCATCTCCTCTACCCACATCTTAAATGTTGAGATTCTCCACGTTTCGATCTTTGTTCTTTCTCTTTCCATGCTGTAGTCTTCCTGCATTACCACATCAATGCAAAGAGCATCCACAGCTATTTAGAATGTGTTGATGACTTCCAAAACATTTTTTTTTCTCCAGCAGTATTCTCCTCCAAGGTCCAACTGCCTCCTGGATACACCCACCAAAAAGCCTCTCAGGTACCTCAGACTCTACATTTTCAAAGCCAAATTCAGTACTCCCATGCATATACATACACATACATAAAATACACATGCACACTTGGGCTTTGTAGTTGGACAGCCAGAAGTCTAAATCATGATTCCGCCAGTGATTCTGCTATGTGTATAGCTTTGGGCACATTAGCTAACTTCTCCAAGATTCAATTTCCTCAACTCTTAAATGAGGAAACTATCACTCACCTCACAGAATGATTGATAGGATTAAAACAGATGAAATACATAAACCCCCTAGCCTATCGGACCCAAAGAAATTATTCCTAATTAATACCAATTATCTGTTACTGTCTGTATAATACCACTTCGTAATATACCAGCTTTACTGCCTTGTTAAAGGAACTACCGTCAGCTGGTTTTGCAAACCAGAAACCTCTGTGTCATTTTCAAGAGTTTCTTTTACGCATCTCAGGAAATCACCCCAGTCCTCTGTCAGCTATGTCTCTTGAATTAGCACTTTTCTCCCCTACAATTTACACTTCTCACAACTGAGCTGCTACAACAGCCTCCTAATAGCCCTTGAGGTAACATTTCCTGCCCCTTCAGTTTACTCTCCTCAAGACCCTGAGATCTATATTCTGGCAGGGGGTGGGGGGGAAGCTCAGATCATTCATTCACTCAAATAAATATATATACCGTCTCTCCACCATAAGCCAGACACAACTTTTTATGTTACATCAAAACTCTCACCCTGCTCTAAACTTTCTGTGGGAGGAAGCCCTGATCTGTAGCGCTTGATGGTTTCTGACGGCAAATTCTACAACTCTCACCATAGCTGATTTCAAGTTACCCACGTGACATCAACCAGCACACAGAATTCCTGACAACTGAACATTCTGCCCTGTGATCCAGAACAGGCTGGCTCTGGCACACCACTGCCCATAATCCACCTCTTTCTCCCTCAGACCCCAAGCTTCAGCTCTGAGGGCCAGGCAGGCTCTTCCATAATCCTGCACTCACACGCACGCTCTTCTGTCTGCCAGTAACGATGTACCTGCCAGGTCCTCCCTACACACACTTCTGCTATTTTACTTCTACTCTTCTTGAGTCAATAAAAATGTCACATTGGGTGGCTTGCCTGATTCCCCCAAAAAGTCTCAGTTACTCACCCCTCTCACATTTCTTTAGTACTAGGGGATGGCACCACCATGTGGTATTATAATTTGTTTATATGTGTGCATTCAGGTTGTATGTGAAGTTGTGCATGAAACCATAGCACGCAGCCTGGCACACAGTGGAGAGTTCAATGAATAGCTGATGAATGAACGACTTGAAAAACTAAATCCTAAGACAATTGACTTCTTCATCAAACCTGCACAGTACATTTTCAGTCTAATTCAGCCTTTTAAAAGGATATGCTCTGGGCTTCCCTGGTGGCGCAGTGGTTGAGAGTCTGCCTGCCGATGCAGGGGACATGGGTTCGTGCCCCAGTCCGGGAAGATCCCACATGCCGCTGAGCGGCTATAGGCCCGTGAGCCATGGCCGCTGAGCCTGCGTGTCCAGAGCCTGTGCTCCGCAACGGGAGAGGCCACAGCAGTGAGAGGCCCGCGTACCGCAAAAAAAAAAAAAAAAAAAAAAAAAAAGGATATGCTCTGACGAAACCATAAAATGAGATAAAATGATAAAGATGATAAAATATGAAACATCTGAAAACAGATATGTGTTACCACTGCCAGGCTGCTTAATAATGTAGAAAAATCATTTTTTGCTTACTTTATTATTTATTTATTTATTTTTAAAAATAAATTTATTTTATTATTTATTTTTGGCTGCGTTGGGTCTTCGTTGCTGCGCGCGGGCTTTCTCTAGTTGCAGAGAGAGGGGGTTACTCTTCATTGTGGTGCGTGGGCTTCTCGTTGCAGTGGCTTCTCGTTGTAGAGCACGGGCTCTGGGCGTGAGGGCTTCAGTAGTTGTGGCTTGTGGGCCCTAGAGCACAGGCTCAGAGTTGCAGCACATGGGCTTAGTTGCTCCACGGCATGTGGGATCTTCCCAGACCAGGGCTCAAACCCACGTCCCCTGCATTGGCAGACAGATTCTTAACCACTGCGCCACCACAGAAGCCCATCTTTTACTTACTTTAATTTGCATTTAATATTTTGTGAATTTTATTTATTGATTGGATCTTTTTGGTTCAAAGTCTGAGCACAAGTATTCGGAGTCATCCTGCTGTTGAGCTCACTGCTGTGATAAAGATTAGCCGAGTGCTACCTTCTCTAAAATATCGATTCTTTCTGGGTACCTGAATTCAAAACTTTCCTTTTGTAAAACATAGCCATAGCTGGATTTACCAACAATGTAAGTTTATCAAAAAATGGAAAACTATTACCAGTAATATAAGTTATTCAGTTCAGCACTGAAATCCAGTGACTAAAAAACCAGGCGAGGAACTAAAACCTGAATTGCAGTGCCTGCCTCTGCCCTCCCACCTCTCTATTACACAGGCTCACTTAATAAACCGTGTCCCAGAGGAAAGATAAGGTGCAAATGATTACCTTGTCTACAGCTGTAAGTAGTTTGGATCTGTATGCACATCAGAGAAGGCCGAACAGCCAAATGCAGAAGCCTTCCAGGGGGAAGAAGCGTCACCAGCAGAAATAGCACCACTTAGCGCTTTTCAATGCTCATCAGATTCCACGATGATGCCGCTTAGCTTCTATATTTGTAAAGAAGTCATCAATGCCAAGGTGAATCTGTTTTTCAACTTTGGGAAACTTGTATGCTTTCAGATATATTAAAGTGAAAGTGAAAAAAGGTTGTTTTCTAGTCTTTTAGAATATTTGTGTTTTCTTTGGAAACTTTCATATAAATTTGAGGCCTGTAATTTTAGCTTTATTTTTTCACACACATTTATTGTCATGGATGGTGTCTTGTTTGCTTACCTTTGAAATTTAATCAGCTGGTTTAATTAACTGTCCAAGGTTTCTCTAAAACGATGTCCTGAATCTTCTAGGCAACTCTGCCCTATCATATGCTGTTGTTATCTTTTCCACCAGCGTTTTACCACAAGTTGTTTAAAAACTATGATCTCTTTCAGGCTGGAAAAAAAATGAAGTGCAGTTGAAAAGGCAGTTATGCCGAAAGATAAACAGAGCAATATTACTTATCAGAATGGGTACAATTTTTGCTTGCTTAATGAGTACAATATATAGCCTTGCAGTATATACACAATGAGGAAAAAAAGCTTTATAACATATCAAGTATGCCATACTACTTCAGGCATAACTGCACAGGATACATATCTAGGCCTGAGAGTGCAGATAACAAAATATAAGTGCTTTGCCTGTCTAAACATGTTAAATAAATGAGCATTCACTATCGCATTCCAATACATTAGAAGATGTACTTGCATAGTTAATTTTCTTTTTAATGCACCACACGTGATCATTTGAAGCACCAAGCCAGAGTCTATCTTAGTGTTTGAAGAGAGGGTTCTTTTCATTTAAACAAATCTTTATTTAAATAAGCCTTTCTGAAAAGGCTCTTTGGCATATCTCCTTTTCAGGAAGTTCAGTCAGGGTAAAAGGAGATAAAGAAGCTGCATTATAAGAAATATTATATAAGTAAAGATCACTCAGCGCTCACGACCCCACCCCACCCCACCCCCCAAGAAATGGCAGCAGACTTATAAGGAGAGTAAAGCTAACTGGAATTTCACTTTAATTTTCTAAATTTTAGGAACTTTGTTTATTTGCTTTGTAGTTTTAGGTATCATTCATATATATATACACACATATATATATATATTCCCCAGTATCTGGGGGAGAGAGAGAAAAAGAAATAACTTCTTACTTCCATAAGGTACAGAAAGAGTACATAAAGAGTAACTTCAAAGCTTCACCTGAAATAAATTTTGTGGTTGTATCCCTACCATGCTTGTTCTTAGGCAGTATAACATGTAATAACATGGTTAATGATTAAGTCAAGCACTGGAAGGCAAACAGTTGACAAAACTCTCTACAGATTATGTCTATACTTGGTTATTAATCTTCTCCTACTGTTGGTCACTGAACAGTTCATTAGATGCAAGGAATACAATTTTCCACATAGGCAAGTACGAAAATTAATAAAGGGAAACAGCACTAAAATGGAGTAGGGAAGTCAGAAGGGGGAGCTCGCATGTACTACTTGACTTCAGTATAGATCCCAACAGGAAGAAATGGACTTTGCATCTCCATCAGGAAGTGACGCTACTTAATACCTCTCAGCTGAAGGAAGAAAGCATTTCTCCTCGCCTGACAACAGCTCAGCCAATGAAAGAATGTAAAAACTCAGCCAGTGAAAAGCCACTATATTTGGAACTTTCAATTTCCTCCAATGAGCTTTTTGTTTATAATGGCCCCACCCAACCTCCCCTTCTCTATAAGAGTTTCCTCTGTTTTGTTTCACCAGACTTTCATGTGGTTGACCATAGCTACCTGTGCTGAATTACAGTTCCTTGCTATTAAACTTGTGTCGCTGGTAAAATAACTGGCAGTTTTATTGTTTTAGGTTAACAAAGGGAAGAGGAGGACAGCCGTTGTCTTGATCAAACACTCCACCCCGTAGAAACTGATGTGAAAAACATGAGAAGGTCCTATTGACATCAATCCAATGTACAGCAGGCTAGAGCATTCTATGTCAATTCTTTTTCTTTTTTCTTCTTAATAGGGGGTCAGCTTTGGTGCACGACTACGAAGGCCATCTCTGAGGGTGAAGAGCTAATTGCCTTTGTGGTGGATTTTGACTCAAGGCTACAAGCTGCCAGTCAGATGACTCTTACAGAAGGGATGTACCCGGCGCGCCTGCTGGACTCAATTCAGCTGCTCCCTCAGCAAGCTGCCATGGCTTCTATTTTGCCTACAGCTATTGTCAATAGTAAGTGCTGAGTGCAATAGCCCAGTATAATAGCTTTGTAGTGGTGATGGGTATTTATGGGAGAGAAAAAAATAATGTCTACTGACAGGCAACCAGGGACAGACTTTTTTCTCCAGTGTTATGATTTTATTTTATATTCTCTCCAATTTTAAGTGTGTGTGTGTGTCTGTGTGTGTGTGTGTGTGTGTTCGCTTCTCGTGGGAGTATAAAAGGAATAACTTAAATTCATTCATTTCAGGTTGGATTCCTGAATGTCACACAGAAAAATCTGACATTCTAAACTAAACAACATTCAAGACTATTTAGCTATAAGAGGTCCAACAGCTTTCATTGTTGCTCCTATGGTAGAATAATTTTGGTATTAAAAGCCATAGAGTTAAAACATAAAATTAGAAAAAGGACACAAAATCAAATTTGATTAGATACACTAATGAAGGGGATATGTAGGCTGGATAAATCAAGACATCAACTAATGTAAAAAAAAATAAAGAGAAGAGAAAGAAAAATACTTACAATCTTAGAATACTTTATATGGAGAATTTTAAAATGTGCCCTGGCAAATATACCTTTGTGATTAAAGTTTGTTAAAAGGACTATTGAACTTAGTCTGTATTTTCTTGACATAAAATCAGTGATCTAGGAGTCCCAAGATCAGAATTCTAGACTCTGCTCTGCTTTTATCTAGCTCTGTGAGAAAACGTGAGTACATCTTAAGAGGAGAATAGATTCTAAAGCCAGTGGCAAGTGAAACATTGCATTGAGTCAAAAATGTCCTTGAAAATCCCTGAGACTTTGAATGATGCAGAAGTCTAGAGACTACAATCATGTCTTGATATTATATATGTATACATATGTACATACATATATATTCAACAGTAATTATGTTCTTGCTGTAACAGCGTCCTTTAGAATGAGGAACTTCTCAGTTGTATCTGGAATTACTCTGCATCCAACCAGTGGACTCAGTGTACACAACCCAAGCTACTATTTTTGAATTTCCTTAATGTAAATGTAGTTATTTTGTTTACTGAATCTTTAGTTTGATTTGGATAGTGAGGAACTTGAAATAACATGGACCCAACTTGAAACTGAGGCAAAATGATTTTGTTACCACATATTCTAGGAGTGTCTTATATTATTGTGATGTTCCAGTGTATGAATGTTATATTTGAAGGAATACACTGTTTGCTTTCTATAGCAAGATAACTATTAATCCCAAATATATCACCATAGATGCATACAGGCTTTGTTCTCATTCTTTAATTAGTTAATCAGTTAAAGTCATCCTGAAAAATGAACGCTTTATGATACACTGGGCCCTCTGAAAAATATAAATGTAACTAAAACTTGGGTGGGACGAGCTAAATAATAAACAATAGTAGTATATAATTTTGTAATTAAATTGTATTTTAAAATTCTGTATTGTATCTGCTGTCCTTACTTCTCATTCGCTAGAATTTGGTCCTTAATTTTCTCCTTCTCTCCTTCAACAGTATCTCCCAAGCCAACTCCTTCACTATCATGTGTTCCACCACTCACTATACATTAACAGTTTATAAATCACAAGTCCAGCTGTTTCTGGCGAGTTTCAGACCTCTCTTGCCATCTTTGCAATGTTCCTCTCTCTTTCTCGCAGAAATATCCACTCCCACATATCTAATGTGACCATATGCCCCAGTGTGCCTGGATTAATCCCAGTTTACAGTGTTATCTGCCGCCCCTCTGATCAGAGGCACTACAAAAGTGCCAAGTTTGCACAATACAGTGTCAGATTTAGTCACTCTATATGTGCCCCAGCCGGAATTCATCACCCGTCTGTCTTCTGTTCCCTGTAGAGATGAATGAAAACATCACTTAACACAGAAATGCTAACAAGAGGTCTAGGCACCAAGGAGAAACCTTACCTTCTGCTCTAACATCTAATTGCAAAATAGTGGTCACCACTTCCAGTCAGTTCTGCTTGCTTCCTCAGTATAACTTTTCTTCTTTCTGTCCCCCTTTCATTGAGGCATTATGGAAGAGTGTTTACACCAGGGTTTTCCAATCCCAGTTCACCCAGTTGCATGATAATGGCAAGTTACTCAGCCTCACATTCTTCACCTATTAATGAATGAGGGGAAAACACAGAGAGAGAAATTTTCCATGAATGAATACATGAGAAATACATATCATACATATTATAGCATGACTTAACAAATAGTACGTGACTATTAGCTACAATTTAAATTCTGTCATATTTCCCTTAGATTACTGTAGTTGTCTCCTACCAGTCATAAGTCTTCCTTCCAAATTCACTACCTTCAAAACTCCACTGTTAGGATTATATCATAGCTGATTCTGTCAGTCTATTGCTTGAAATGATTCAGTCATTTTCTATAATCATTGAGATAGAAATCTAAACTTAAAAAAACAGACAGGGCCTTTGGTAGTCCGACCCTGACTTCTACAACCTCATCTCTCCCAGCCCCTTGCCTGAGATTACAGAATAGCCTCCCAGCCTCCACCCAGTCCCTCTCTCAGGCTCCCATAGCTGATCCCTTGATCAGGAGGACACAATCCTCCTCTCCACCTGACTAGCTTAATTTCACCCTTCACAACGCAGCTAAGGCATGTCATCATCTTCCCTCTAAATCCTTCTCTGACTTCATCCTCCCTCCAGTTCTCTCCCCAGCTTAGTGTCTCTCTTCCATGTCCGAAGCCCCTGTCAGATACCTCCATCACTGTGTGTGTGGTCATCACATTCTAATGTAATGAACTAACCACTTGTTAACCAGCCCCAAGAGATCTAAGCTCCTTAACAACAGCTGTTTGGTCTCTCATTTTGTTTTACACCCAACTCAGCATAGATCTGGCACTAAGGAGGTACTCTGTAATTAATTTATTAAATAGACCAATGATGTCAGGAGTTGGCGTCAAGGCTAACTTTAGTTCAGCCATTAGATCCCTTACCTTTTAATCAAGCAGATAAACCAATTCACATTGCTATTTATAAATGCCTATTTTTCTAAACTATAAATACAATATAAACAATTTAGGATTAATCTCTTGCTTTATGTGGGGATTCTCCTAGAGTACCACTTTCTAAAGAGTCTGTGGGAAGGTAAACTGCATTAAGTGGAACATTTCTTTAAAAATAGCCCTGTACTATGGAACAACACCCAAGACTGCACTAGCCACTGTCTGATTGCCTAATTCGTAACCTGGGAGCAGACTCTGAGAAAAATTGAACCAAATGCTGCTTTACCCATGGTTGGCTCCAAGTGGGCAGCAGCTAACATGTCCCTGTGTTTCTGCCTGCAGAGGATATATTCCCTTGCAAGTCCTGTGGCATCTGGTATCGGAGTGAGCGGAATCTGCAAGCCCATTTGATGTACTACTGCAGTGGGAGACAAAGAGAAGCTGCTCCAGTGTCAGAGGAAAACGAAGACAGCACTCCTCAGATTTCCAGTATGTGCCCCTTCCCACAATGCACCAAGAGCTTTTCAAATGCCCGAGCTCTAGAAATGCACCTGAACTCACACAGTGGTGAGTGCCTCTCTTGTTTCTTCTTCTACTCCAGGAGACCCTATTCTTTCTCTACATATATACGTACATTCATACATCTCTATCTATCTATAAAATCAAAATTAAAGTTGCTGGACCAGCTGGTTATTATCTTTTGTCAGGTACAAGTATACTCTGTTCAAAGGACTTGGGTCTGAATTATTTTCTAACGACTTACAGTGCTCAGTTTACAGGCTAAATCATTCTAGTTTTTTCTCAACTAAAGTAATTAGGCTGAAAAACAAGTTTCTTTTCTTTTTTTTTTTTTAAGCCTGCTCTTAAGAGCAAGGTGGCAACTATTCCCATTTATTTTGGAATTGTATGCCCAATTGTTGTCAGTATCATACATAGTATTCTAATTCCTATATTTTAAAAACAACTGAAATGAATCAAATGTACAGAATTATATTAATTTTAGATATTTCTTTGAACATTCTTGGATAGGGCAAACCAAGGTTTGGGAATCATAGTTATTCAGCACCTAGAATATGAAACTTGTAAGTCACCTCTGGGTGACTTTATGCTTGGGTTGAATAATTAAAAATGGAAATAGGTGCTCAGTTTAAAAAAAACTAACTCCAACCTCCAGTGCTCTAGTACAGTGCAAGCTTTTGTCTTTGCACCTATAAAAATAAGCCATTTCCTTTCTACTTATTCTCTTCCCTCTCCCTACAAAGAGCTGTCTTTATGTAGGTGATAAAGCAGGGGAAGCAGAAACAGGTTGGTTGTCTCACATGGTGAGTGTAAAGTCACGCACAAAACAAAAATAGAGATAGAGGGATCTTCCCAGCTCAATAGGAAAATGAGTATTGGATTAGCCAAGGAGAAAAGGAGACAAATAAAAGAAGTCCCTTTTTATCTCTATCTCTCTGCCATATTTTCATCTTATAAATATAAAAGACAATTCTCATTTAAGTCTAGAGGGCAGAGAGGCGGAACCAAGCCTGATTTAACCATATGCCAACAAATGGGAACAAGAGTTGACCTTAGTAAGTAAAAGTATCCATATCCTGATTCCAATTCATAGGGGAAGGGGTCCCCCCGACCAAGTAATTCTTCAGACACCAACTGAGTGTCTTGCAATGCAACTCCACTCAATTCTGACACTCTGCAGAGAGAGCATTAAATTCCCCAGATTAAGGGGTCAGTCCTACAACAGTGACTCCCCCACCGCCACCCCAATTCAGACTTTAGTCGTTTGTGCTTCTGACCAGTCGACTATAAATCAGAAGTCACCAAGACACCCCCTTGGTTTGACTGCTTTGCTAGAGTGTCTCCCAGAACTCAGAAAACCCATTTGTTCACCAGATACTGGTTTATTATAAAAGGATATAACTCAGGAACAGCCAGATGGATGAGGTGCATAGGGCTAGGTTTGAGGAACAGGCAAGGTGCTTCCAAGTGCTCTCAGAGCCTGCCACTCTCCCCAAATCTCCACATGTTTCCCAACTGAGATGCTCTCTGAACTCTGTTTTTTGGGGGGTTTTATGGAGGCTTCATTACATAGGCAGGATTGATTAAGTTATTGACCATTGGCAATTGAACTTAATCTCTAGCCCCTCTTCCCAGAAGTGGAGGAGGGGAAGAATGAAAGTTCCAACCCCTGTAATCACAAGGTTGCTTCTCCAAACAACCACCCATCCTTAGGTTACCTAAGGGCTTGCCAAAAGTCACCTCAGTAACATAACAAAGACACCTTTATCACTCTTATCGCAGGAAATTCCAAGAGTTTTAGAAGCTGTGAGCTGGGAACCAAGGATAAAGACCAAATATATATGAGAAATAGATTTTACTCATCAGAATGACCAAATACATATTCCTTGTAAATCACAGTATTGCAATGAGCCTTACCCACCAGTCAGTGGTGATATTCAAAATATTTAATAACTGACTAAAAACAGGCCATGATCAATCAGCATGGATGTTGGTCCTAAATGACTACATTAGTGTACTGGTACTAATATCAGCCCTAGATAGAGATAAACCATGTTCAGCAAAACCAATGAATAAAATTCTAAATTTGTACCAAAGATAAATTAGTAGGTTATTAATTACTTTAGAAAATGGTTTCTATTTGGATTCTTTTGAATAAAGACCTAATCTGGTACACTAAATGCACTAAGATTTATTTGATTTGCACATAGGTTGTCACTATCAACTCTTAACTAATGCCTGCTTCTTCCTAATGTAGAGCATAATGCTGTGGTAAGAAGGTTATTGGATTCGAAATTATAAAATCTGATGTTGAGTCATGGCTCCATCACTGAATAGCTTTATTACCATAATCAATTCCTTTAGCCTCCCTGCATGTGTTTCCCGACCTGTAAAATTGAAACAATGATGCCTATCACACTACAATGCAATAATATTCATGAAAGTGCTTTGGAAACCATAAAGGGCTGTTATTATCATCATATATGGTGAAGGATATCACAAGAAAAAAGAAACTATCACAAATAAGATTCTGAAAGATTTCAGTTCGTCTCTGCTGTGTTGAACACATAAGGTCATTAGTAACGGCTCATATCATTAGAAAACCAATATGTGTGGTTCTCAGTATTCTGATTTTGTATGTTTCTCCAGGAGTGAAAATGGAAGAATTCCTCCCCCCTGGTGCTAGTCTAAAATGCACCGTCTGTAGCTACACTGCTGATTCTGTGATCAACTTTCACCAACACCTGTTCTCCCATCTCACTCAAGCTGCCTTCCGATGCAATCACTGCCACTTCGGCTTCCAGACTCAGAGGGAGTTATTGCAGCACCAGGAGCTCCATGTCCCTGGCAGCAAACTGCCCAGAGAAAGTGACATGGAACACTCTCCAAGTGGAACCGAAGACAGCTTACAGACAGCCACAGACTTGCTGACCAGAAGTGAACTCCCCCAGAGCCAAAAGGCCATGCAGACTAAAGATGCGAGCTCTGACACGGAGCTGGACAAGTGTGAGAAAAAGACTCAGCTCTTTCTCACTAACCAGAGACCCGAAATTCAGTCTGCAACAAATAAACAAAGCTTTTCTTACACGAAAATAAAGTCTGAGCCCTCTAGTCCAAGACTTGCCTCATCTCCAGTTCAGCCTAATATTGGGCCTTCTTTCCCCGTGGGACCCTTTCTATCTCAGTTTGCTTTTCCCCAGGATATCACAATGGTCCCTCAAGCTTCAGAGATCTTAGCCAAGATGTCTGAACTGGTACATCGGCGACTGAGGCACGGAAGTAGTAGCTACCCTCCCGTCATTTACAGCCCCTTGATGCCCAAAGGGGCTACCTGTTTTGAGTGTAACATAACATTCAATAATTTGGATAATTATCTAGTGCACAAAAAACATTACTGCAGCAGCCGATGGCAGCAGATGGCCAAGTCCCCGGAGTTCCCTGGTGTTTCAGAAAAGATGCCTGAGGCCGTGAGTCCCAACACTGGCCAAACCTCCATAAACCTTCTCAATCCAGCCGTTCATTCTGCTGATCCTGAGAATCCACTTCTTCAAACCCCCTGCATCAATTCTTCCACTGTTTTAGATTTAATTGGGCCAAATGGGAAGGTCCACGACAAGGACTTTTCCATTCAAGCTAAGAAGCTCTCCACCCCCAACAGCAATGATGATAAAATTAATGGAAAACCTGTTGATGTGAAAAATCCCAGTGCCCCCTTAGTGGATGGGGAAAGTGACCCAAATAAGACTACCTGTGAAGCTTGCAACATTACTTTCAGCCGGCACGAAACATACATGGTCCACAAACAGTATTACTGTGCTACGCGCCACGACCCTCCGCTCAAGAGGTCAGCTTCCAACAAAGTGCCTGCTGTGCAGAGAACCATGCGTACGCGCAAGCGCAGGAAGATGTATGAGATGTGTCTTCCTGAACAGGAGCAAAGGCCTCCGCTAGTCCAACAGCGATTTCTCGATGTAGCCAACCTCAGCAATCCTTGTACCTCCACTCAAGAACCCACGGAAGGGCTGGGAGAGTGCTACCATCCAAGATGTGATATCTTTCCAGGAATTGTCTCAAAGCACTTGGAAACGTCCCTCACGATTAACAAGTGTGTTCCGGTTTCCAAATGTGACACTACTCATTCCAGTGTTTCCTGCCTAGAGATGGACGTGCCCATAGATCTCAGCAAAAAGTGTTTATCCCAGTCTGAGCGGACGACTGCATCTCCCAAAAGGCTGCTGGACTACCACGAGTGCACTGTGTGCAAGATCAGTTTCAACAAGGTAGAAAACTACCTGGCCCACAAGCAGAATTTCTGCCCGGTCACTGCACATCAGCGTAATGACCTGGCTCCGCTCGACAGCAAAGTGTTTCCGAATCCAGAAAGCGAACGAAACAGCCCCGATGTCAGCTATGAAAGAAGCATCATCAAATGTGAGAAAAATGGGAATCTGAAGCAGCCTTCCCCCAACGGAAACTTATTTTCATCCCACTTAGCAACTCTGCAGGGCCTGAAAGTCTTCAGTGAAGCCGCTCAGCTCATTGCGACAAAAGAAGAAAACAAACATTTGTTTCTTCCACAATGCCTGTACCCTGGAGCAATAAAGAAGGCAAAAGGGGCCGACCAGCTCTCTCCTTATTATGGAATAAAGCCAAGTGATTATATTTCTGGTTCTCTGGTCATCCATAACGCTGACGTGGACCAAAGCACAAATGCGGAAAATGAATCTCCCAAAAGCCAGGCTTCTTCCAATGGGTGCACTGTGCCGAAGAAAGATTCCCTGCCCTTGTTGCCCAAAAATCGAGGCATGGTCATAGTGAATGGTGGACTGAAGCAAGACGAGCGCCCTGCCGCCAACCCACAGCAAGAGAACATTGCCCAGAATCCTCAGCATGAAGACAGCCGCAAATCTCCCTCCTGGATCTCGGAGAACCCATTAGCCACGAACGAGAACGTCTCCCCAGGAATTCCCTCCACAGAGGACCAGTTGTCTAGTATAGCTAAAGGTGTGAATGGCTCCACCCAGGCTCCAACCAGTGGGAAATATTGCCGGCTGTGTGACATCCAGTTCAACAACCTCTCAAACTTTATAACTCACAAGAAGTTTTATTGCTCATCACATGCAGCAGAACATGTCAAATGAAATCACAAAATAAATAAACATCACTCACCTTTGGTACCAGTGTTTAGTATGTTGTTCTACCCAGTACAGAAAAAAAAAAAAAAAAAAAAAAAAAAAAGCTGTTTGAATTACATCTGGGCAATCAGGAGACAATTCATTATGGCTGAGTTGAAGACTTAAGGTGTAATTTCATTACAGTCCATTAGTAAAGTGTATTATTGGTGCCATTTTCCAAAAAAATTAATTTATTTTACCAGCAGTATTCATAGCTGTGGTTATGTTATTTTTTATTTAAAAACTTTATATTAAAGTCATTTGTAATGTTATTGTATAGTTATTGTGTAGCATATCTGGTTTGCACTGTATAGTAGCTTTTAAAGAAAATAGTCACAAACAATACAGAAAAGCATTTTAGAAATAGCTTCCAAAGCACTTGTGTATCTTGATTTCTTCTTATATGCTGTTGCGGATATATGTATATGCTAAAATATAACTTGCAAAGATGTTCTAAATACACGTACTATAAGTTCGCCTTAAGATTTCAATTCTTGGATAATCAGGCTCCGTTTGCACTTTATATTTTAGCAGATACAGTCTCTTAGTAACTAGGCTTTGCATTTGTATGTAGCCGTATGTTTCTGTCCATTTTCTTAATCTTAAACAGGTATGTTAAATGAAGATGGCAGTTTTTTTCTTGTATAGTACTTGTATTTTCTTTCGCTGATGCAGCTCTGTCTCAATTTTTAAACTTTGCTGTTAAATGCAATACTTTATAAGAATGAACAAAATTACTGGAAGCAGTATTGTAAGTAATGAGGTAGTATTCATCGGTTTTATCTTTTGAAAGGCACAGTCTAAATCGAAACCCTAAACTCAATGCTGCAAGTATGAATTTAATTCATATATAAGATCTATTTAAATATAAGAGTAGCAATACTGCACCTGGTGATCAAGATAATGTTCTACTTCTGATAGAAATAATTTCTCAACAGATGTTGTTACTATGCATGTATATGGATGGAATAAAATTCCAGATTGTTGGAGAAGTTTGGCATACTTTTTTTTTTTAAATACAAGGGAAAACCTATATACCCGTCCTTTGTAACAAGAATAGGTTCAAAACAGTACTGGATAGCTGTAGTAACATGATGACAAAACAGTTACTATAACTTATTTTATTAAAATGAACCGGAAACTCCAGGCTCTGGAACTAGAAAAGTTCTTCATTATGAATCTGTAAAATAAGCACTATCTCTCTGTTCTCTACCCACCCCCAACTGTAGCACACAAAAAAGAACAATTTCATGAATGTCTGAAAGGCTTACAAAGTCTACCATAAGAATTGGCACCAAAGATGATCAAGTGCACCCAACTTTTATTTTTTATTTTATTTTCTTTAATTTTTATTTATTTATTTCTGGTTGCATTGGGTCTTCGTTGCTGCGCGCCGGCTTTCTCTAGTTGCGTTGAACAGGTGCTACTCTTTGTTGCGGTGCGCGGTCTTTTCATTGTGGTGGCTTCTCTTGTTGCAGAGCACAGGCTTTAGGCGAGTGGGCTCAGTAGTTGTGGCTCGAGGGTTCTAGAGCTCAGGATTAGTAGTTGTGGCACACGGGCCCAGCTGCTCTGCGGCATGTGGCATCTTCCCGGACCAGGGAATCGAACCCATGTCCCCTGCATTGGCAGGCAGACTCTCAGCCACTGCGCCACCAGGGAAGTCCCACAGCCAACTTTTAGATGGAGTTTACCAGAGAGAGGTTTGCATTTTGAGGAGCAGCAGAGTGGTATGGTAAAGTGACTGGTGAATAAAGATGCACAGACTTCATGCTGGCAATTTGTAGAAGACACTAGTTTTCACACATCTCATTTGTTCATTCTGAGGGTTTGCATGTTGAGGGAGAGTAGAGAGCAGATAATGTTGGTTAGATCATAGAGGATCTAATGAGCCACCCAGAGATGTTGACATGTGATTCAGTAGTCAAGATGGCACCTGTTGCCCATCAAGACAGATGCAGTCTATTGCAGTTTGAGAAACGCCCCCGATCTGGAAAGGCAGTTACCTGTGGTTAAGACACACTGTTTGCTAGTAGGTTGTGATGCACTGTTTTGTTTTGTTTTTTAAAGAAGATGTTGGGGGTGGGAGTTTATTAATTTAATTATTTATTTTTGCTGTGTTGGGTCTTCGTTTCTGTGCGAGGGCTTTCTCTAGTTGTGGCAAGCGAGGGCCACTCTTCATCGCGGTGCGTGGGCCTCTCACTGTCGCGGCCTCTCTCGTTGCGGAGCACAGGCTTCAGATGCGCAGGCTCAGTAGTTGTGGCTCACGGGCCTAGTTTCTCCGCGGCATGTGGGATCCTCCCAGACCAGGGCTCGAACCCGTGTCCCCTGCATTGGCAGGCAGATTCTCAACCACTGCGCCACCAGGGAAGCCCTGTGATGCACTGTTATTCATCCTTATTAGATTTGGTAGCATAATGAACATAAGGTGCTAGTCCCAAACATAGCCTATAAATACTATGTGGTCGAGAACTTTTCTCCAGTTGCTTGTTGAGAATAACAATTTTTAAATGTAAAACCTTGACCTTAGTTGATGTTTTCCATTTTAGTCAGTGACTAAACAGTGAGGTGAACAAAACTGACATGCTTAATAGAGTTTTGCAGGAATCTCTTAAAGTATCAGGTCCTTCAGGAACCACAGGACTGTCCATGAAGACCTGCTGAGCTCTCAGGTGAGAACTGGCAGGGCTGGGTATTCTTAACAGGACTTCCATCCCCAGTCTCTTCCTTTTCCTCTTCTTTCTTTAAAAAAAAAAAAAAAAAAGAAAAGAAAATCAGCCAGTCAACATATTTTTATTGATCACCTAGGATTGTACCCACAATTTTGAGGATGAAGGCCTGATACATGATTGCTTCTCGAAAGGAGCCTGTCATCTGGCTCAGTTTAGTGCTTTCCAATACTGTTCCCTCATTGGAATCACTTAGGAAACATCTTTAAAATGCCAGTGTATACGAATTTTTTGTACATTGGGCCTCATACTAGGTCGATTAAAAAAAATTCCTGTCTGTGGGTCCCGGGAATCTTTTTAAATCTGTTCAGGTGCTTCTAATATGGGACAATGTTGGGAAACACTACAAGGTAAACTAGGACCAGGTGTTAAGGCTGAGTGAGACTAAGGAGAGTAGAAAGGCAAAAAGAAAAAGGGAAACCGACATGGGATGAAAGAGTTGGGAAAGACTTTACAGGCAGGGTAGGGTACAAAAAGGTAGGTAGAATGATAAGGAAAACTACCTGTCCTTTGGAGAGCCCTGAAATACCTATGCACTATATCCAAAAAAATATTTCCAGTACCGTTTGTATAGTTGAAAATAAGTGCTAATAACCCATTCACAGAAGGAAGCAGATAGCATAGGCTGAAATAGTGACATTTGGACCAGAACCAGGCCCTGCAGAGTACAGAGGAAGATAAAGGTATTTGTACATGTAGAGATCATTGTAAATGATGGCATTAAAGTAGCATGTGAGGGTGAAGAGTGAATAAAAAAATATTTTTTAAAAAAGAGGGCTCAGGGACTTCCCTGGTAGTCCAGTTGTTAAGACTTCACCTTTCAGTGCAGGGGGTGCGGGTTCGATCCCTGGTTAGGGAGCTAAGATCCCACATGCCTGGCGGCCAAAAAAACAAAACATGAAACAGAAGCAGTAATGTAACAAATTCAGTAAAGACTTTTAAAATGGTCCACGTCAAAAAAATATTTTTAAAATGTTTAAAAAATAAAAGAAGAAGGCTCAGGTTGTAAAGTTAAAGAAAATAAGGGAATAAATAGGAATCTGGTGTCACAAGACCTTGAATGCCAGGCTGAGGTTTATGGGCTTACCTTGTACCTTGCTTCTTAGAGTCATGAAGTGAAAACTGTATTTAGGAATGGTGATAGAGTGTGAGGCCTAGATGCTAGAGAAAGGGAGACTAGTTAGAAGGCCATAGTGGTGGTCCAAATGGGGGTAGTGGGAGCCTATACAAAGAGAAGGACAGATCTGGGTACGAGTTACATAATAACAGATACTGAAGACCAAATCAAAAACGAAATCAAAGATCTTCAGTCTTCACTGATAAAAATGTTCCATGTTCAACAAGATAACATGTAGGACAGGATATTAGCACCAGTTGAATGGTTTGGGAGAAGGGTGATAAAAAGACCAATGGTTTATGTTGGTTCTCCAGATTGTTCTGTAGTATTTAAGTCTTTTACAGAATACTAAAACCTACTAAATCAGAATATCTTAGGATGGGCCTGGATTTCTGGAGTTTTTTGGCAAAGCAACCCTAGGGTAGTCTGTTGTCTTCCCTCGATGAGAATCATTGAATTAAACATAGGCAGAAAGAGAAATGGTATTCTGTGGTCAACACCAAAATACACTAAGCTGGCAGCAGAATTTATTACACAATTGGTCTTCAAAGTGTTGCTAATTAATACATAACATATTTGAGTGTTTAAAACTATTAAAATTTTCAAATAATTCAACATATGTGTTTTAATATTGAGATTAAAACAAAAAGCCATGATGGAATCTGTAAACAATATTTGAAAATCTTTTAATCACATTGAACCTTCTCATTTTCAGGCAAAACTAAGGATCAGAGATTTTAAACACTCAAAGTCACAGAGCGAAAGGGTAAGAGCCAGAGACCTGAGTCCTGTACTCAGATCCCCTCCCCTCATCCTGTTCCTTTTGCCCCTAAAGCAGAAGGAAATACTAAGGCAAGCAGCTAAAATTCCAGCTACTTTTCCTCTCTCTGATGCACTTAAATCTAGTTCAGATATTCTCTGGAGATAAGGAAAAGGGAGCATATTCTTTTCTCATGACTGCTGTACAATTACCACGAACTCGGTGACTTAAAACAATGGACGTGTATTCTTTCACAGATCTGGAGGCCAGAAGTCTGTTATCAAGATGTCAGCAAGGTTCTTCTCCCTCCCGAGGCTTTGGAGGGTACTTTCCTTGCATCTTCCAGCTTCTAGTAACTCTACATCACTCTAATCTCTGCTTCCCTGGTCTCATTGCCTCCTCTTCTCTGTGTGTAATCTCTCTCTGCCTCTCTCTTATAAAGACACTTGTGTTGACACTTAAGGCCCACTAGGATGAAATCCCCATGGCAAGATCCCTAATCACATCTGCAAGGGCCCTCTTTCTTTATAAGGTAATATTTTCAGATTCCAGGGTTTAGGGTCTGATATTTTGGGGAGCCATTATTCAGTCTCCTACAGGAGGTCAATATGGAGGTGGAGGGGTTATGGCTCCCAGTCAGGTTCTACAAATGTGCAGCAGCACAACAGAAATTATTACACCCAAACTGATGAATCTCTTGGAATTTGATTGAGACATGAATGTTATTAACAAACATCAGTGACATCCATCAGAAATATAGCATCTAAAACTAACAGGTCCCAGCTGGTCACTCAGGACCCAATCATGAGGTAGAATTGAGTCTGATGACATCTCTGCACCAGTCAGTATATCTGTTTGGAACTTAATAAACCTTATTAATTCAGAGAATCATGAAAAAACAGATACAGCCTGGGCAAAAGTTTACTTTGGCACTATCTGGATAAAAGAGTTTGCTTAGTATATTAATAGAATAAACAGGATTGATAGAAAATAAACTGTTTTCAAGAGCCTTAGCAGCCTCACTTTGCATACAAATAATATACTAATTTGAAACAATTTTTATCTTCATATTAAAGAAGAATGTCACAGCATTTTGCTTGGCAACACTTCTTTGGTCCTTAAGTCCATTTCCCATATAGGACATAACCTGGTTGCAGATGGTGTAAATGTATCAAATTCACTAAGTCCAGAACTTTCTTTTTTTTCCCTATTGGGGTTCAATGACCCTCAAGAAAAACAATCAAGTAAAACACAATGCTCTTATATTTATGAAAAGTATGCAATGGTGAAATAGTCATTTTAAATTAATAATAGGGACATAGAAGTGGTAAGAAAAAATCTTAAGAGGAAAAGAGAAAGTTCAGACAAAGGAATTAACAGGAATGAGTTCACACCAAAACAATCACAGACACACTAGTGTGGACACACAGATTCCTTCCTCCGGCTACAATGGATAAACTGTCCCTGATCTTACTCAAAACCACTCTCCTTCCACTTAAACTTCACATACTCTCCAGCCAAGCTGATGATTTAGCTCCTTCAGTTATTCCCTCTCCTGGCACAAAAGCAACAGATGTGTCTTTTGCAACTTATGTAAGGACTTGGACAAGAAGCCTCAACATGTTCCCTGAATTGAAGTCTGAACCAAAAATGAAGGGTCTTTCTCACATGTCATAGATTGTAAAATAAACCATCAATTTCCTAATCTTGGAAGTTGGAGGGCGTTCTAATAATGCTCAGATTAAATTCCCTGCCTGTTTTGTGGGGGGAGACTTGGAGAAGATTCAGTTTAATTTAGGGATCAAAGGAATGTAATATCACACATACATAGTATTGAGCAATAAGTGTTATACCTACTGTATCGGTACTACAATGACTTTTACCAATGAGCAAACTGAGGCTTAGAGCAGCTGAGTGAGTTCCCCCAATGACAGAGCCAGTAGAGCCAAGTATTGAACCCAGTTGTCTTTCTAGAAGCCTTTGCCACCCTTTTCCATAAGGCCCTGGATCTCACTCTGTCTACCTCAAGCCAAATCCCTTATAATCAGGTTGCAGGTCTGACACCATTTTATTGCCTGCTGGTACTGGAGTTGCCTGCGTTAGGATAATCATATGTCTTATTCTGCCTAGGATTCTCCTGGCCTGGTTCAGAATTTTTTTTTTTAATTGGAATAAAATTGCTTTACAATGTTGTGTTAGTTTCTGCCCTACAATGAAGTGAATCAGCTATATGTATACCTATATCCCCTCCCTCTTGGACAATTATAATTATTTTAACACCGCTTTTTCACACTCACAAATGTCCCAATCTGGATAATAAATTCTAAAGTAAGCCTAAAGTGAATTAATCTGAGCTCAGTAGACACTTTGAATGCTATGATTTAGAGCAAAGCCTCTCAAGCTTTAAGGTCCATATGAGCCAACTGAGGACCTTGTTAAACTGCAGTCTCTGATTCAGTAGGACTGGGGAGGGGCCTGGGAGTCGACATTCTAACAAGCTCCCAGGTGATGCCAATGTTGCAGGTACGAAGACCGCTTTGAGTGACAAGGCTGAAGATGACATGGTTGTCAGTGAATGAGCTTTCTGCGCTGTTGCCTGGTGTTCCCAGTCCTATGCAGTGTTGCTTCCTTCCTTTACTCCAGGCCCCAGAATGCCTCACTCTTAATGAACTCAGTAACCACTAATATTCCACTCAAATCTGTAGCTCCTTTCTTCATTTCTACACCTATTTCAGTTTGGAGGTGAGTGATGAGGCCACCCAAGTTGCTGTCCTCCTGCTCTCTGTATATCCCCTGCTTGAGCAGTGCCTGCTTCACCTACACCTACCCACGACTGACCTGCCCTCTTAATCATGGAGCCTAATCAGTAAAAGTTTACATCCTTGCCCCCAGCCCCAGCTGGTGATTGTTCTAATCTTTAAATCAGAACATCTCTACTATGATAGCTTATCAAAGGGAATGGGAGGGGGCGTGCTCCTCTGCTGGTTTCCCTGGTAACTGATGAGCCAACCTGAAGTCAATTGCCCTTATAACCGGCAACCTCCCTCTCTCCTGGTAGCAAAGACTGTTGCTGTGTCCTGCTGGCCCTCAGCTGCACACGGTGGGATGTCGCTCCAGGACTTCACTTCGGATGTGTAAGATCCTCCATTTCTTAAACCACTGATGTCTCTGTTGCTTACTCCAAGCTCTTTCTTCAGTCTTGAGGCCGGGCAAGTACAGAGCTTGCAGGCCTGTGGTGAGCAGCCCAACAGGAGGATTTGTCCATCATACAAACAAGGCAAATGTATATCAATTTATAAATTAAATTGGCCTTATTTGATAGGTGGGAGTAGGAAAGTGGCCCTTTCACCCTCTTTTCTTGCTTTACACAAAGTTCAGAGAATAGAGAACTTATTATTTTCCCGACTGCATTCATGTTTCACTTACACACGACAGCTAGCTCACTGTGAACTGTCCCTTTTCAATTTAGTATTAATTTTGATGAATTTTTTAACCCAAGGAAAACACTTCTGGAGTCTATTACAAGATTGGCGGACTCACACTGTGATCAGAGGCAGATGCTTAAGGGAATAGTGGAGTTATTTGTGATTCATGACCATTCCTGGTGGGGGGTAGGGTGGGCGTGGGGAGAGAGTGAGAACAAGTGAGAACAGAGTAAATATGTAAAGAGAATTGCAATCTCAGGGCCATCTGCGCTAGCTGCAGGACGCAAATCTCAAACAGAAACAGTAGGAAAGCAAATGTTATTCATTGGTTTCAATACTGTGCCCTTCAAAGTTTCTCGTTTCACTCATTCATTCACTTCTTCATTTATTCATTCACTCCTTCATAAGCACGTTCACTTTTGAGTTCCTTCTCTGACACAGGCTTTAGGATGGGCGTTGGGGACCAGATGTTAAGGGAGACCCTGTGTTTAATTAGCTTTGGGTAGAGAAATCTAGAAATCCTTCCACTCGCTCATTCTACTGCCCCACACCCCTAATGCTGAAACTTGGCCTCTGTGCACTGGTGCCAAATGGAATCTCAGAGACAGAGTTTCGGGTGAAGTAGAAAAGAATAGCTTTATTGCTTTGCCAGGCAAAGGGGGCCACGGCAGGCTAATGCCCTGAAAATTGTGTGTCCCAACGGGCGGGGGGGATTTAGTGAGGAGTTTTATAGCAGGGGTTCAAGGGTGGGGTTGCTGATAAGGATCAGGGTGGGTGTAGGACCTGCATTCCTTTCATCTGGCCTCAGGTGGTCTCCTGATGAGTGTCTGTGGTTCTCGAGGTTATCAAACTGTGACCGTCTCCCTGGAATGAAGAATGCTTCATCAAGTAATTAACATCTTCCATCTGTTGGGGGTTTTAGTTCTGCAGAAGAACTCAAAGATATTGTTATATGTATCACTCAATGCAGAACCAGGACCCTGCCCCAAGGCTGCACTATTGTTTCTTGGCTGCTCCTCCCTTGTCTCTCATCCCCTCCCTTCCCTGATGAGCAACTGTTTGAACCTGCCCTTTGGAACTCAGGGAGGGTCATAGAGGCTGCAGTCTATTCCCTACAAGAAATGGGGGACAGAAGGGCTTCTGTGCCCAGGAGCCCCACATGGTCCTGCTCAGTTGCACCACCCCCCCAATTTTTAGGCAGTCATCTAATTCTGTCAAGTCTTCCTTCTAGATATATCTTAAACGGATTTCCATTCACAGGGCCACTAATATATAGCACAATCATCCTTACCAAAATTATAAGAGCCTCCAAACTGATCTTCCTAATTTCAGTTTTCAACTTTTTCAGGTGGAAAAACTTTTTGACTACAATGACCTTTCCAAAGGTAAAATCTGATTACTATCTCTCCTTTCTTAAATCCTTCAGTGGCTTCCTATTGCCCTCAGGGTCGAGTCCAAGTTCTCTTATAACTTAAGACCTTTATTGGTTGGGCTTCTGCTTACATCTCCACTTTGCTGATCCAATACTTGATTCATTTTATAGATATGTGTTAATCACCTATATATGACAGCCACTATGCCAGACTCTCTAAATAAGAGACACAGCCTTGCACACCTAAGGTTTATATCCTACCAAAAGAGACACTTAAACAAATAATTAGGTCATTAGCACCAGTTGCAAGGACACTTCTTCACAACCATCTTTATGATGTGAATACCCTAGACATTCTAACTTTAGTATTTAGGATTATCTTGGGTGTGATCTATTCTGGAGTAGAAATTTTTCCAGACCTTAATTTTAAAAGAGGATAATTACTAAAATAAATAAGTAAATAAAAAGACATAGTCACTCTATTATTTATAGTAATGCTAGGTACTATCATAGACAAATTATGAAATTTCCGTAGTTTAAGACAATGACAATTTATTTCTGGCCCCTATAGGTAGGAGGGACCAAGCAATCATTCAGGTATTCAGGCTGTTACAGATTTTTTTTCATTATTAACCCAAGGTTTCTAAGTTTTCTGAGCACTGACATCCTGCTGACAGCCAGGGGAAGAGAGGAGGACTCGAAGGTAGGTTTTGGTTTTTTTTTTTCTGTACGCGGGCCTCTCACTGCTGCGGCCTCTCCCGTTGCAGAGCACAGGCTCCAGACGCGTAGGCTCAGTGGCCATGGCTCACAGGCCCAGCCGCTCCGCAGCATGTGGGATCTTCCCAGACCAGGGCACGAACCCATGTCCCCTGCATCAGCAGGGGGACTCTCAACCACTGAGCCACCAGGGAAGCCCTCGAAGGTAGGTTTTAATGGGCCAGACCTGGAAGCAGTACATATCCCTTCTAAGCACATTCTACTGGCTAGAATTTTTCACATAGCGAAGTGAAAGGAGTCTAGGAAATTGAGAACAGTCCTGTGCCCAGGACCAGAAGGAAATGGGTTTGATAAACAGAGACCTCGATTAGATAGAGTTGGGAAGACCAGAAGGAGCTCTCAGTCCCTCTGCTACACCCACAGACCCCAACAGGAGGAAGAAAGACTCCTCTTCTTTCCTGGCAAGGACTCAGCTAGTGAAAAGCCATGGACTCTTTGTTTACGGTGGCCCTCCCAACTTCCTTTTTCCCCTATAAAAGTGTTCTTCCCTTGCTCTGCAGGGACTTGCACGTGACTCTCCATGGTTGCAGACCCTGAATTTCAGTTCTCTGCTGATCTCAAATAAACCCATTTTTGTTGGAGAAATATCTGGCAGTTTGTTTCATGCCAACCACCCATAGCCCTGCAAATCACACCATCACCGTGTGCCTCGCACTCTAGTGAGGCTTTCTTCAATTATCACACATTTTAAAACAGATGATCAAGTTAAAATTCTTTAAAATATAATTCTGCTTTTAGATGCTTCTGGGCTTAAGACTCAAAGAAAGAGTCATCGAATACATTTGTTTTCTCTCATCCATGAGCCTCGGTGGAAACTGTCTCCCCTGTCCCCATGCCTATCTTCCCCCATCCCTGCCTGTGTCCCTATCAATTTGTCATTTGCTAAATTCTTAGCTGCCTTTTAGATCTTACTTCAAAATTACCTTTTATGTCGTGCTCTTGTGATCTCCCCTCCATGAATTCTGGGAGCACTTTGTAATCTCTATCTATGCGTGCTATGAAAATGTGTGAATTAATGCCTACTTAATTCTTGTATCCCTGGAACTCAGCACAATACCTAACACATAAAGTGTAATACCTTACTGACTGAAGTGATTGATGCTTTTCAACAAGGCTGGGATGTAGGGCATAAGTGAGAAAAATGTAAAAAGATTCACTATTCTGGATATAATCTAAGGCAGTGATTCTCAGAGTGTGGCCCCTGGACCAGCAATATCATCACCTGGGAATTTAGTAGAAATGCATATTCTCAGACCTGAGCCTAAGCATACTGAATTAGAAACCAGGGGGTGGAGCCCAGCAATCTATGGTTTAATAAGCCCCCCAGGTGATTCTGATCCCATGCTAGAGTTTCAGAACTACTGACCTAAATATTACCAAAAGAAGCCTAGATAAACTAATTCCAAGAAAAAAGAAAATGCAATATTGATAATCTAATAAGAACAGCTATCATTCCTAGAGTATTTCTTGTGCCTTTTATAAAGTTGTGACCCCAGAGCAGTCTTGTGACTCACATAATCCAATTAGATGTGGCTTAAATGTAAAGCCTAGTACGACAGATGAAAAGAATGTGATAAGAATTCAGAAGAGAAGGAGCAATAAATAGATTGATGTAATCCACTCAATAGTATAACCACCTGAGTAGGGATTACTGACTCAAGTAATTTGAAAATTAGGTAATGTGTAACTTGAATCAAATGGGCAAAGGCTGTGAAGTACCTCTTCTGAAGGCTTTAACACAGCATCTGTATGAAAAGGCTGAGCCTGTCAAGCAGAGTTGCGTCCTGATCCATATATCTCTGATTATTAAGAGATCTTAACAGGCTCAAGAGTTGGTTCTAAACAATGCTTGAAAAAGTGACCACTGATATTGTTTGGGATGACATAAATTGTTTTGAATTAATATTTCAAATATGTGATTGTAGTTTAGAATATATATTTGACTCTGGCTTAAATTTCTGATTTTAAGTTGAATTTTTACTATACTTGTAAACGGTGTCAAAACATGTTTGGGAATTTAGTGTTTACTATATTTATAGGTTTAGTTTATTAGATTTACCAGACTTGTATAAATATTTAGGAATATTTATTTGTTAATGTGGAATTGAAAAGCTTTAAAAGTCATTAAATATACTGTTTGTTAATGAAACTTAAAAGTTTCTGAATGTTTGACTAAGTTGTGAGATCAAGATTTAAATAAAAAGTGCTGATTAGGGGCTTCCCTGGTGGTGCAGTGGTTGAGAGTCCGCCTGCCGATGCAGGGGACACGGGTTCGTGCCCCGTTCTGGGAAGATCCCACATGACGTGGAGCGGCTGGGCCCGTGAGCCATGGCCGGTGAGTCTGCGCGTCCGGAGCCTGTGCTCCACAACGGGAGAGGCCACAACAGTGAGAGGCCCGCGTACTGCAACAACAACAACAACAAAAAGTGCTGATTAAATTTGTTTGATTTATAAATAGATTATGAGACGCATAAATTAGACTTAAAAGTTTAAGGAAAACTAAATTTTTAAATTTATAACTTTAAACCCAGTGCAACTTTGTAATAATCTTTTCTGTGTATAAAAACTGCCATTGAGCATCTTTAAAAGGTAGCAAACTTACAATTAACACCAAGGGCTTTACCTGATTGAAATCACTTAATCCTCCCAGAAACTTGTGAGATAGGCAATGTTTTTATCCTTCTTTTATTATAAACAATAGATTAAATAACATGTCCAAGCACACAACTTGTAGGTGGGAGACCTAGGATTCAAACCCTTTAGGTCAGATTCCACAGCCTATCTTCAGACTAATTCATTTTTTTCCCTTCCACTTGCAGGCCCGTTTGGAGTCAGAGGAACAGAAAATGAGGCTGAGGGGAGGACTCTCAGGGTTTATTTTGGAGGATATCCTAGTAGTAGTGCTCAGAATGACACTATATAGATACTGGATATAGAGCTGAATTTTGCTTCTTTTCTCATCTCCCGCTGGCACTCACTTCCACTCATGTTCCCCTCTCCTTCCAGTTTTCTAAGGAGGGAACTTACAGACCTCAGGGGTAAGATGGTAGAAAAATTCCCAACTAGGGATTTCTGCTGGGGAGACTGAGGGTTGGAATCCTTGCTTGACTCCTTTCTGGCCCTGACCCTCTTTCTATATCTGAGCCCCTGCTTTCAGGCCATCACCAGTCAAATCTGTCCTCTTGCCACTGGCCTGTTATGTGGGGCCTCTTTTCTGTTTGTTTGTTTGGTTTTTTGGTGATACATTTTTTTCAACAACTTTTGAAGTACATGCTTTATTTCAGGACTTGAACTGGGCACATAGATTCCAAAGATTAAGATATAATATAAATAGTTAATAATTTGCAACTATGATGTAAGAGGTCTTTCTCCTGGAAGAAAGTATGAGTAGCTCTTTGAGGACAAAGAAGGTGGGTAAGAGTGTTTCAAGGAGAGAAAACACATATTAGAAAGCCTGGAACAGGGAGAGTTTGGCCCATTAAAGAGTTAAAAGAAGTAAGGAAGGTTGTTTTTCTTTCTTTTTTTTTTTTTACATCTTTATTGGAGTATAATTGCTTCACAATCGTGTGTTAGTTTCTGCTTTATAACAAAGTGAATCAGTTATACATACACATATGTTCCCATATCTCCTCCCTCTTGCGTCTCCCTCCCACCCTCCCTATCCCACCCCTCTAGGTGGTCACAAAGCACCAAGCTGATCTCCCTGTGCTATGCGGCTGCTTCCCACTAGCTATCTATTTACATCTGGTAGTGTATATATGTCCATGCCACTCTCTCACTTTGTCACAGCTTACCCTTCCCCCTCCCCATATCCTCAAGAGCATGGACTTGAGGATATAGGTGGTTGTTTTTCAGAGCAAGAAAGGGAACCACCTCCAAATGAGGCTGCAGAGTTTAGCATCACTGTGCGAAGCTCCTGCGTTATCACACAATTGCTTTGATACCCAAGTGCTGTTCATGGGATCAGGTGAGTCCAGGAAGTTGACCAAAGAACACCAATGTCATCCATCAGGAGACCCAATTCATCACACAGGAAAAAAAGTGTTCTAAGACACTTAGACACATATAAGTAAAAATCTGCTAGTGGAAATGAGAGGTGACGGTGCATAGTTTAGCTCTGTTCAGTTCGTCAGGTGTTTACTGATCTTATTGATTGACTTTACTTATATGTCATTCACAGTGTTAGATACTGGGACACGAGGATGAACAAGAAGTCCTAGCCTTTGAAGATCTCTAGACTCACACACACACATGTATGTATATGTATATATTCATATGTATATATATTCTGTACATGACATATATATGTATATTTAGCATATATGACAAATACATATGACATATATTGTGTATGATATATACGTGTGTATATATAAGAAGAAAAATATAAAGACATCCTGGCCCTTAAGGACCACTGGTTTAGTTTAGTCTTGTGTGTACATGTATTTAGTAATACCTGACATAAACTATATATATGTATATTTATATATATGCACTGTAATAGCTTAGGTGATAGGCCACTAATTAATGGAGAGAAAGAATGAGAAGCCAGCAATTCATTTCATAGGAAAAGGAACCTGTCTCCCTATGGTCCAGAAAAGAAGGGAAATGGCCTCTGTACTATCAGCAAAACATCTTCAGGAGTCTCAGGAAGGCTGACCTGGGAATATGTTTTGGTTACAGGATAAAGCTTTTGTCCTTAAGTAAATGAGGAAGGTCAGGAGGATGAACCCAAGAAGAACACTCAAGTTCTAAAGAGTGAAGCATCAAGCCAGCTTGGCCAGCATCTTTAACAGGACATCTACCAGGTACAGCCAGGTGAGAGAAGTGCTGGAAATAAGACAGCTGATGACACCTTCATTACAAGAAAGGTCTTTTATCACACACAATTTACATGATGATATTGAAAGAAAAGAAAGGCTTGTTTGGAAACATTACCCTCTACTCAGTTCTTCACTGAAAACTATTGCCAGGGAGTAATGACAGAGTTGCTGCCACTTGAAAGCTGATTTGGAAATGGAAGGGCTTCCTTTATCTCAGACCCCCTGACTCATGAGGGAATCACTGAAATCTATTTCTCTCAATGTTTTCCAAAGAGACTTACTGATCAAAGTTGTTTGCTTCCCAGAGGTGTGTTCCTTCAAGCACAGGGATGAGGCATATCTCTGGGACACCCAGAGGACATTAATAGTCACTTCCCAAGTGGCTCTTGTTCTCAGGATTAAAAATGGAAATTATCTCTGGGCTGTCAATGCAACATCATCCAGCAGCATGAAATTCTGTCAAACAGAAATTGAAGATGAATAAAACTTAGATACACACTCAGGATGATTCCTGTTGTGAGAGCAGCGGTGCTCTGCACTGACGATTCTACACCCTAACAGTAGATGAGGAAATAGAGATGTACTGGATTCCTAAATGCCCCTGTACACTTTGCCATGGGAAGTAGCGGTGATTGAATAGACTGACAACTCCTGTGAGCATATGCAATGAGCCAACTCCACGGTGCCCCAGGGCAGGATTATAGATGATTTGTGTGCATTTGGGGGGGTAATCAGTTATCATAATTCCATTTGTAATTTACATTTGCATGAAAATGCAGTTTTTAACCATTGCTAGGATTTGAGGAGCCAGTGCAACCTGTTTTCATTTGGTCAAACTCCAGGGAATTTCAGCGTGTCCGTTCAGTAATAATGCATATCTACATTATTGGATGGCTGGTTTCAAAGAATAAATAACTACTCTTTATAGGAACAACATTTACAGAACATGTCTGGTGCAGGCAAAGCTTCATGACCCATCGGGCTTCATTCTAAATAGATACATGCCAAAATTCAGGATAAAGGGAAGAAAAGGCAATTAAACAGGAAGGCCAGAAATGAATGCCTTTCTCTTTAGATATGTCAGCAACACCTTACTCACAGGTTTCTAAAGAGAATTAAAGAGGGAAATTTTACCGAGGTCCAGTCAGATGACTTGAGTCTGAAAATGTCTTATGCTTGGAGAAGCAAGCATGTGTTTAAGAAAATGAGAGGGGGCTTCCCTGGTGGCACAGTGGCTGAGAGTCCGCCTGCCGATGCCGGGGACACGGGTTCATGTCCTGGTCCGGGAGGGCACCTTTGTTTAGCTATAGAAATATTCTTTTCTTTTTTTTTTTTTTTTTTTTTTGCGGTATGCAGGCCTCTCACTGTTGTGGCCTCTCCCGTTGCGGAGCACAGGCTCCGGACGCACAGGCTCAATGGCCATGGCTCATGGGCCCAGCCGCTCCGCGGCATGTGGGATCTTCCCGGACCGGGGCACGAACCCGTGTCCCCTGCATCGGCAGGTGGACTCTCAACTACTGCACCACCAGGGAAGCCCAACAAAGGTGATTTTTAAGATATCATTTTAAAGAGAAGGTTTAGGTTAGAGGGGTAACTGTCAAATTGGGTGGACAAATTACTCATGTGTTTTTTTCCTTCAAAATTAATAGAGGCAACTATAGGTCAAGACTAGCTTGAAGGGAGGTACAGTCATTCATGCTGAAAATCCTGCTGAGAGTGGCAAAAAGTGCCTTGGAACAATTCAATTAGCTAATCACAGATGGTTGCCAGATATGCAGTCTAAACTTTCTTTTCACTAACAAATGTCACAGCTAAGAAAATCTGAACTTTGGCAAATTGGGGGCGATTCCATGAGAAGGATAACTTCTGTTCTCATCACAATTTCATAGGAAACAGATAAGGAAGTGCATTGTCACATGAGGGAAACTTCATAGCAATTCAAGTTGCCCAACAGTGAGTGATCGGCACTTTGGAAAAATGAGATTCCCATGGCTGATCTCTCTGGGGATTCCTGTGTAGGGGGCACCCTGAACTTGAGGATCTCCATACCTGGCAAGACTCAGAGCACCAAGATCCAAAGAAGTGAATATTTAGAAATTGATAATAGTTCAAATGCATTAGCTGAAGTTTATCATCAAGTGAATACATTCTATAAATATAGTCTATAGGCCTAGTTCCCTAGCCCTTTTATAAGAGTTTCTTCATCCTCTGGGGAATTGGCACAGTGATTGGTATGAATGTTTGCTAGTGTGTCAATGGTTATAACTATTTCTGAATAACAGAAACCTTTGATAAACTGATAAAAGTTTCTTCATAAAAGTGGTTTAGATAGACAATCACACAATCTTTCTCAGGCAGCCTGAAGTTTCAGAAATCCTGTGATCCATCCACAGACAGGCTGTAAACTTAGGTTGTGAGACACGTTGATATATTTGATCTAGTATGAAAACCCAGCTTTTCTACTGTCTTGACTACTTAAGAACTAAAAATATACTTGAAGCTCTCAGTTTGGAGGTAGGCTGGGAAGAAAGAGGAATCATATTTATAAATGTAGTTGTCATTACATCCCTCTGACCCATATCCTTTACCTTACACAGTTAAAAGCATACATGTCAGATTTAGTCTAACTTCTAAAAAGAAAACCCTTCTATGTATATTTCTGGGTTTTCTTAAACAGAAGTTCAAATTGACTTTTTTTCTCACAGAAAATATTTCTTTAACTCACCCAAAATCATTTTTTTAATCAGCCCAAGGTAGTATTTCATAGGAGAATTAATGAATAGATGGGCTAATATATGACTTAGAGATCTCTGTAATGAGGGGTAAATGAAATGACTGTTAATTATCTAGTGAATCATGCCCAAGAATCCCCATTAGGTTTGGCTGATGTTTCCAAAATCTTTTCCCCAAAAGGAAGCAGGAGGCAAATTCAAACTCCTTAGAGAACTCTAGGCTTGGTGTTTCCAAGACAAAAACAGCCATCACATATGAACATACATAACTACCCTCCTTTCTTAATGTCAGGTAAGAGCAGAAAACCCATTCAGTGCATCACCAGATCCCATATTATAGAGGCGGTGTTTGGTTTGATTAATATCTGATAAAGGATGACAGCTCTACCTATCTTGAAGGCCAGGGTCACTGGATTTCCTTCCCCACTCCAACACTGGAATGGTTCTTATACTGCAGATACACGGTAGCATCATGGGATGTGATACCCATTGCTCTGTATTAATTACAAGCATCCACAATACAAACTGCATGGACCTTAGAAGCTAAATTAGCAGATTCAGTTAGATCTGATAAATACTAAAATGCCATCTAGGCTTTGGATACAGTTTTACAGTTACTCCTCCTACAGAGAAGCAGTAGAAAAGAAAAAGAATTGTGTTAACTCCCTTCTGCACTGTCTGGACCTGTTAATATTCAGGAAGGATGAGGTCCTCATATATATCACTATCTATCATCTATCTCTCAAATATATATATATTTACATATATAAAGGTATATATAATTACAATATGTACATATATAAAAGTATATATAATTTAAAATGTTAAATAACTTGGTTTTTTCCATAATGCACACCCTATAACATCAGGAGAGGTTGACCCCCATACTCATTTACATTTTATAAATATTTGACCATGAAAGTATATGTTATATCTATCATGCTAGAAATGAAAACAGGCTAAAATATTTTCTTATTGGAAAATGATTTCAGTGGAAGTAACTTCATAAATAACTACTAGTTGTTCAATTATGACTACTTTTGCTAACACACAAGTCAGTATCATGAAACAAGAAAGCCTTGCAATGGTAAACGCGGGTCTCTTTTTCAAAGTGAGATGCAGAGCTGAGTTAGAAGCACCTCCATTACACTGAATCAAGTTCAGTTAAAGGAAAGTAAATATCTCAGGGTTTTTTAACCAGGCAAAAGAACACAAAAATATTTTCTTCTTTTCAGTGTTTTAAGAAGGTAGGAAAACAAAAACATTGTCTGGGTACATCTTGAAGCACAATTTGTCTCCTTCAAAAGACAAACTGCTGAGCTTGGAGGTGATCGGGCATCACAGAGTTGCAGCCCATTTTGAAGACACTCCCAATTGTCAGCCTCAGGAGAGATGTGATGTAGCCTTTGATAAGAAAAACGAATTTGGCTCATTACCTGCTGAAAACATCTTCTGTGAGGTGGAGTGTCCTCAAAGCAACAGGGAAATTTCAGCTCCCTTCAAAATCAGCAAGGGTGGGAGGGTGCTGGTGAAGTTAACACTTAGTACTCACAGGTACTAAGAAACAATCTAATATAAAAGCCTTCTTCTAGGGGATTACTGAATTTTTAAATCAATTGTAAAACTTCATGTCAGGCCTCTGAGAAATGAAACTGAAACTAATATTAACAAACACCTTTTTTTTTTAAACTAAAAAAATTTTATTGAAGTATAGTTAGTTTACAATGCTGTGTTAATTTCTGGTGTACAGCCAAGTGATTCAGTTATACCTATATATGGTTTTTTTTTATATTCTTTTCCATTATAGTTTGTTACAAGATATTGAATATAGTTCCCTGTGATATACAGTAGGACCTTGTTGTTTATCTATTTTATATATAGTAGTTTATATCTGCTAATCCCAAACTCCTAATTTATCCTTCCCCCCTCTTCCCCCTTTGATAACCATAAGTCTGTTTTCTATGTCTGTGAGTCTGTTTCTGTTTTGTAAATAAGTTCATTTGTATCATATTTTAGATTCCACATGTAAGTGATATCATATGATATTTGTCTTTCTCAGACTTACTTCACTTATATATGATAATCTCTAGGTCACTCCATGTTGCTGCAAATGGCATTTTTTTCTTTTTTATGACTGAGTAGTATTCATTCTATTCATATACCATTTCTTTATCCATTCATTTGTCAATGGACATTTAGGTTGCTTCCATGTCTTGGCTATTGTAAATAGTGCTGCTATGAACACTGGGCACATGTATCTTTTCAAATAGAGTTTTCTCTGGATATATGCCCAGGAGTGGGATTGCTGGATCATATGGTAATTCTCTTTTTAGTTTTTTAAGGAACCTCCATACTGTTCTCCATAGTGGCCACCCCAATTTACATTCCCACCAACAGTGCAGGAGGGTTCCTTTTTTTCCACACCCTCTCCAGCATTTGTAGACTTTTTATGATGGCCATCCTGACCAGTATAGTTTTGATTTGCATTTCTCTACTAATTAGTGATGTTGAGCATCTTTTCATGTGCCTGTTGTCCATTTATATGTCTTCTTTGGAGAAATATTTATTTAGGTCTTCTGCCCATTTTTTGATTGGGTTGTTTATTTTTTTGATACTGAGTTGTATAAGCTGTTTGTATATTTTGGAAATTAATCTCTTGTCGGTCGCATCGTTTGCAAATATTTTCTTCCATTCCTTAGGGTGTCTTTTCATTTTGTTTATGGTTTCCTTTGGGCGTAGCTCTCTTTAGAAATGTTGTATCGAATCAGGTTGTAGCCTAAAAAAAAATTCTTTTTTTTTTTTTTTTTGTGTGTGTGTGGTATGCGGGCCTCTCACTGTTGTGGCCTCCCCCGTTGCGGAGCACAGGCTCCGGATGCGCAGGCCCAGCGGCCATGGCTCACGGGCCCAGCCGCTCCGCGGCATATGGGATCCTCCCAGACCGGGGCACGAACCCGTATCCCCTGCATCGGCAAGCGGACTCTCAACCACTGCGCCACCAGGGAGGCCCAAAAATTCTTTTTTATTTAATGCCACATCATACATTTTTTTTTGTCCCAATCCATTGTGTTGATTTTATAGTTTGGCTGTATGAATATAAACTTATTTTATTTATGGTCAAGCATATAAATGCGTGTGTGGGTACATGTAGGGTGGGGACTTCAATATTCTGTTTACACAGGGTTGATTCAGCTATTTATTAACTATATTTTAGATAATTACATGTGTTCAGTTACTTTTTTTTCCCAAAATAACGGCATCTGGCAATTATCTTACCCCATTCTAAAATTCTGTCCAAAACTATTTGGTTATTGAAAATCAAAGCAAATAGTAAAACGTTAAAGTAAAACAAAAGCTATATTTTATGGTGTATTCCATTGTACTCTCCTTTTTGAGAGGAACAGAAAAATCAAGACTTTTCAATAGATACCTAATAAATGATTTGTTCCTATATAAGACATATAGCTCTGGTAAGTAAAACATAGAAAGGGAAAATGATCAAATTATATCTCGCTGAGTAAAAATTGATCTTAAAAAATTTTCCATATGCTCATTAAGAGGATTAACAATAATAACTCCTGTATCCCAGGGAATCAATGCAGATTTAGACTTTGGTCAGGCAGGTGGTCTATAGAGAAAGGCTTGAACGTGTTTGATGGGAGTTGCAGAGATGTAGAGAAATAGAGCTTGTCATAAAAATTTCCCATTCATTGTGAGATCATAAGTCATTAGGTCAAAAGCAAGCACAATTATGATGGCACAAGATAGGGAAAATTTGGTTTTGAAATTTTTTTTCTGATAATAAAAAGTATGGGACTTAGACTTCCTCCAGATTTTGTTGTGAGACTTGATTCTTTCCTAGATATTGGTAAGATTGTCACCAATACTTACTCCCCATTTTCATGTGTTGTTTCTGAGCCTTTTAACATTTTCTACTCCAAACTCTAAAATTTCTTCTCCTCTATTTCAGTTCCAGACACACCTCTCCATGCCTCACTTACCTATAATTCTGTAATACTGAGGACATTTACAATATCTTTGTAAAGGAGTTTTGTAAGATACTCAGTATAAACCACATTGTCTGGTATATGGTTAACAATTCATTCAATCTTTTTTAAAATTTTTTTATTGAAGTATAGTTGGTTTACAATGCATTCATTATTGCTGTACAGAAAAGTGATTCAGTTTTATGTATATATATATACTTTTTAAAATATTCTTTTCCATTACGGTTTATCATAGGATATTGAATATAGTTCCCTGTGCTATACAGTGGGACCTTGTTGTTTATCCATTCTATTTATAAAAGCTTACATCAGCTAACCCCAGCCTCCCACTCCATCCCTTGCTCAACCCCCTCCCCCATTAAATCTTAACTATTACTACTACTGTTACTACTACTATTACTATTATGATTAAGTTCATATATAATATGCCTAGAACCTATAATATATAGAATAAAAATAGGTTTGGTCTTAGTTCTCTCTTACGGCAGAGTGCTTTAGGTTTGACTCCTAGGACACTTATAATTAGGCACTGAGACAGAGATATTTAGTATTCATCAATTCTCCATGTGCTCCTTGACATTTTATTGAAATGTTCTCCATGGAAATAAACTTTAACTATGGTACTATATAGCCTATGGCTTTTTCAGATCTAGGCAGTGGGAAAGGGTGTGGAGAGCAGAATCTAAGCTCCAACCAAGATCAATATAGAGAATCCTAAATAGCCTGGAGAAACCAGGCTGCATTCCACAGCTCAGATATAGGCCATGATGTGCTAGATGAAGTAGGGTAATCTCTTTATTCTTATCTTCAGAATAGCTAATATTCACCTTTTCATAAATGTTAGCAGTTTACAATTTTTCACCATGTCTTCATAGCCATGAGGAGTAGATATCTCATTTTCCTCATTTTATGGAGAAGTAGACTGAGTTTTTTAAAGATTAAATGACTACCCCAAGTTTGGTGTAGCTAAGTGGTTGGGCTCTGGCATCCAGCTGACAGGTGAGACACATGGGATTTGGGCTAAACTTTTGTCTCTTGGAGGCTCAGTTTCTACATCTCAAGGGATTGTTTCATAGTTTGAATGAGATAATTTATCTTGAACAATAAATATTAGCTATTGTTGTCACAAAACTGGTAAATGGTAGACTAGAATAGGATTCAAATCCAGGCTTCTCAGATTCCCAAACCTATTCTGAACCACTGAATATAACACCCTCCCCATATTAGTCTCTAATAGGGTACTCCATCATATAATTTATCATTTAACCAGAAGTCTGGGACTGCATGCCCAATAAATCTTAGAAAACATGACACTGTCTTTCCTTCTTGTCAAATTCTTCACATCAATCTTCTTCTTCTCTATTCAGTAAGAAAGAGTATGGTGATAATTATTTATTCATTTGATAAACATATATTGAGGATCTATTATGTAGCAGGCAATAGACTAAATGCTGGAGCTACCAAGAGGGGCTCACAAGCTAGGAGACAAAATAGACATAACACCCAGCAAATGTCAGTCACCATGATTAACATTATTTTTTAAAATTACTGTAAACAGTTTGAGGAAGCTCTGTAGAGCCTATTGAACAGCTAAACCAAACCTCAAAAGACTAGAGATAAAGACAAAGAAAACTGTCAAAATAAAGAAACATAAGTATATATTGGAAGGTGGGGTAGACTGTACTTTTATTTACTAATATCTTATCCTTCTATGAGAAGGATTATATTTTCCCAACCCCTATGTCAGGTTGGGCCACATGGTTTGCTTTAGCCAATGAAGTGTTTACTTCTAGATAAAAGCTTTAAGAGCCTGCCCAAGCTTTGTCATACTCTCTCCCTTTGTCTATAAATGACCAAATAGTATATATTTTAGAGTTTGCAGGCAACACATAGGCTCTGCTGCATATTCTTTTCTTTTTTAACTCTAGCCATTACAATTTTTTAAGACATTCTTAGATCATTGGCCGCAAAAATAAATAAATAAAAAAGAAAACACAGGTGATATAGGTCAGATTTGCCCCACTAGTTTGCCAACCTCTGTTACAGATAATCGGTGTGGAGTGAGAAGAGTGCTAGCAGGGAGCAGAGAACCCAGGTGACCCATTGTGGACGCGTGTTGTGATGATAAATAAAATTTTCTTGCAAGGAACCATTGAGATTTCAGCATTATTTGTTACTCTAGCATAACCTAATCTATCCTGAGAGATAACAAATCTTGAAACATTCCACCAGGGGAAATTTAGAGAGTTTTTTGGTAAAATGTTATATTTAAGATAAATCTTAAAGGATGCATAAAATCTTGCCAAGGAAAGAAAAGAGCTAGGATTTTAAACAGAGAACACAAACTGGGCAAAGTTTTGGATTATTGAATGTGTGGGGGTGGGAGTTGAGGGTAGGGAGGCTTGGGCAGGAAAAGCCCGATGGGAATGTTACCTGAGAGGGCAGCAGTAGTGCGTTATTGTCCAGGATGGTAGGGGGGGACGTGATTTACAGAAACCTGCCTGCTTAGAATACTACTTACATTTATTTGTAGAAATTTTGTCCAACTACTGAGGAAAAGTCATAACAGAGAATAAGAAGTATTGCAAACTAGAGGGATAAAGATAACCAAGCCTACTGTACAGAAGCTAAATCTTCTGCGGAGTTCTTCAACACTATTTTGATGATTTGAGCAGTGCTTCCTAAAAGAACTAAAGATTTTAAGGGGGTTTTGAGGACAACCGAATCTTTTCAATATCTCAATCCTCAATAACCAAGGCTGAGGCTGGTATCACTTTAGTAGTGATTCAAATGAGCTTTGGGCTCAATAGTTCTGAAGATACACTCAATTTCTTGGGGTTGATAGTGCCAAAGACTCAGATGAAACATTATAGAGACACACATATATAACCTTAAAAGTATGATTTGGCACAGGAATTTTAGTCCTTTGGCTTAATTAGTAGTGAAACTATTTTTCCTAATATATATTTATTAAAGTGTGATTTTCTAAGCTACATACTAGAGTGCGGGGGTGATGGTGATGGGGAAAGAACTAACATTGCACTTGATCACCTTCCTAGCAATCAAAAAATTGATAGTTTATAGAACCTTATAGGTTATAGATAAACTGTGAGTACTTTGCATTTTTAATTCTCCCACTCCATCCAACTTGTACTTTTTAAAATTATCTCAGGTACGTACTTATTCCAAATGAGTATTTTCATTATATATATGGATTTTTTGATTACTCAAATTAATCACTTTTAACCTTGTAACTGATTTATAAACCTATAAATATAAATGTCAGCATTCATTTGTCATCTTGAAATGAACTGTCAGTAGTTGTTTTTCAACAAAAATAGAATATCTCTACAGAGATTGACATTAAGATTGGCAATATAAATATATACACACACCAGCTACTCTGGATATTAATGATGTATTTTCATTAACACATTTGTGAAAATTTGGGGGTAAATCTTAAGGAATTTTGACAAATTGAGAGGTTGACCCAGTAAACAGAAACGTATGATCACTCCATTCTGTATAATGTGTCATTTCAAATTGTTCAACCCATACAAAAGATGGGAGATGGAATAAAGGGTAGACCTTTCTCCGAAAGAAGAGAGAGAGCTAGGAACTTTAGAATTATGATATGAAGACCTCTCCAGTGATTAATTTTTTCTCCTGATTTCAACGGGGAACTAATATGATAATTTTCAATAAAATTTAGCCGACAGGCTGTAAAATCTATCTACTAGGTGTCTGAAATGAGCTTAGCACAGAGCTGAGTAAGACAAATCCCAAAGCTCGGAAAATTTTGTCGGGAAGGATGAAGTCTGGAAACAATCATATAAAAGGAAACATTCATTTCAATGGGGTGAGCACGAAGATAAAGTATGTAAAGCGGCACACATGGCAACATAGAAGGGATCCTGTAAGGGCAGGGATTCAAGAAAGGTTCTTGACACAGGAATAAGATGCCTAAATTGAGTATTAAGGGATGTATGAGAGGCAGGCAGATGAAGGGGGAGGCAAGCAGCTTGAGCATCCCAAACAAAGGAATATCCTACTACCAAGTCCTTTTCTAGAGCCACCCTTTTCTTATATACAAAATTGTTTGGAATCCCTGTGTTCATACTGCAGTAAAGGTATACTGTAAATATGTACTACAGTGTGGTATACACTGCACTGCATATACCACACTGTAGTACAGTGTCTAGGCACCCCTTGGGGAAGAAGGAGAAGAACAGGGGGCACCAACTTGTTGGTGGAGAGGAGCTTGGACTTCTGCTCAGCGTCAACCTGAGAAATGGGTTCCAGAGAAAGTTTCAGCCAAAGATTTAGTCCTTATATTATGTTGACATCAACCTGTCATACTTATCTTACACAACACATTGCTAGGTTGTTTGTGATGTTTTGTTATTTTTTTTCATGCCTCCTTCTATAACCAAGAGAAAACCATGTTTAAAGAGTTAGAAGATTGTCACTCACGTCTTTCCCAAAGCTCCAACCAGATAGTATAACCTTTCCCCTGGGAGTGGGCAGAAAGGAATTCCTTTCTCAGGATTACTTTTGGTTCATAAAGATGTGAGTAGATGCTTTCCCCAGAGCTCAGAAGCCAAACTGGGGGACTCATTCAGCAGGACGACTCCTCTGTCTGCTTGGGAAATAAAATACGTTCACAAGATGAAATGGTTTCTCTTGCTCCTAAACTGCTTGATTTGCAAGTTGGAAGGCTCAAAATTTCCTAAAAGATTCTAATATACAAAAATCCCAGTTTTCTCCTCAGGGTCATTAGTCTTATGCACTAGCCATTCTATTACTGAGAGTCTAAGACCCTTGGCCAGGAGAGCTATTTTTCAAGACAGAAACCCCATGCACTGAGTAATATAGTTCCCTTTCTTATTTTTGTTTAGTGGAACAATGACATGGGGCTTTCATTCTAAGGATGTATAATATAGAGCTCTGAGAGTAAGGGAGACTAAAGGAGTAAAATCTCAAGACTGGAATATATCTGAAAGTAATTAAACATTTCTGTGTCATATGGACCCTAATAGATGGCAATCTGTCTCATTTTGAGAACTATATGTACATTCCTTGTCTACTTTACTGATAATTTGAGGTCAATTTTATAAAGACTTACAATAAATAGAAATCATTTGAATCATCATATACCATAAACATTTAAAATACAAAAATAAAGGGCAGTAAAGCTCACAAACTTTGATACAACTATTACAGGTGAATAAAAAATTAGACATTCAGCTTCTTCATTCACTGAAGACAGAAGAGAGGTTAAATACAATTATGTATTTAACCTTCTCCATATAGAAAAGCCTTCTAAAATGTTTTTAGGGAGGACAGTGTTTTCAGGTATGAGGTCCTGAAAACAATTTCTCAATATAGGGTTCCAAATCCTGCTCTGTCACTTACTGGCTGTGTAACTTCAACAACTTGTTTAACATCCCATGCTTTTGTTTCTTCATCTGAAAATGGAGGTAATAACTGTAACAAACTCATAGGGTTAATGAGTTAATATGGGTGAAATAGATAGAACAGTGCCTGACACACTATAATTGCTATATAAATATTTCCTAAATAAAATACAATATAGAAAACACCTAAAGGTGTCATGGACATCTTCAATAATGTTCCTACAAAAACTGCAACAGTAGATTTCCTATGGAAATCATGTGTAGAGGCGCTCCATAAATGCTGAGACCACACTAATGAATCTTAGAAAGTATTAACTGCAAGGGACTTAAAAAAATGCATTCCAAGTATATAGCATTTTGATGCTCTGGCAAAACTTAGGGATAAAATATAGCCTTTCTATCACATTAGGTTTTAAAACATGCTACATGGCATCCCATCAAGATATAAAGTCTGCCCTTGAATCAGACAAGTTTCCTGTCTGTTGATCTGTTTTGGAAATAAATCTTTCAAAATAAATTAATTAATATGTTTTACAAATCCATTTCCATCTTGCAGGAAGGAAGAAAGGAATGAATGAGTGAATAAATGAAGGAAAAAGAAAAGTTAAAATCAAAATGTGAGAGTATGTTTTTGATAGCTTATGTAATATTAATCTTCTCCTTCTCACTTAGTAACCAAACCTGGGAAGATTATCAAATCCAAATTCAATTATAAACTCTGATTAGTCAATCATAGTAATCCCATTTCACCTCACCATTTATTGGTTAAAGATTGAACATGAACACGGCTCTGGCTTAAGAACTGTGAGGAAAAGTCTTTGGTGGTTTTTTTGGGAAAAGTTTCCTCACTCTTAAGGAGTTATCAAAAAAAATTCTCTCTCTTTACTCTCTTGGGTCTTCTTGTGTCTGCATTTGACAGACACATATAGAACTTCTACATCCATTCTTCAGTAATGAGGGAAGCAATCTTGAGGACAGAGCTAGGAGACCAGGTATATTCTAATAAAAAGGTGGAGGGCTTCCCTCGTGGCGCAGTGGTTGAGAATCTGCCTGCCAATGCAGGGGACACAGGTTCGAGCCTTGGTCTGGGAAGAAACCACATGCCGCGGAGTAACTAGCCCCGTGAGCCACAATTACTGAGCCTGCGCGTCTGGAGCCTGTGCTCCACAACAAGAGAGACCGCGACAGTGAGAGGCCCGCGCACCGCGATGAGGAGTGGCCCCTGCTTGCCGCAACTACAGAAAGCCCTCGCACAGAAATGAAGAGCCAACACAGCCATAAATAAATAAATAAAATTAAATTAAAAAAAAAAAAGGTGGAAAGAACCTGGGTTTCTGGGGACATTGTTAAGTCACTAAATTAACCACCCTGGAGTCACCCTAACTCTGAATTTGTTATATGGAATCAGTCACCTCACTGTATAATCCTGGTGAGTTGAATTTTCTGTTACTTGCAGACCAGAGCTTCCTACGTTTAATGAAAGGAGTTCAGACCTTTTAAAAAATAATAAATTGGTGATTCGTTGACAATGTGTTCATCAGTTAATCCTCTACAAGTATCAACTTTTTGAGAAAAGTGTTGAAAGACACCCAGAACAGCAGAATTAGTAAGAATTTGAGATACTAGAATTATTTCTAGGAAGTCTAAAATGAGATTGTTCCAACTGATTACAGAGATAAGAATAAGGTAAATTAAAAAAAAAAAACTGGAAGGCATTCTGAGAAAGAAACAAAAATGCTCATGTAAAAGAGAAGTTGAAATATAGACATTTTTAGGTGCTGAGAGTTCAGACCTCTCACAGATTCTCAGAGAAAGAATTAATAAATGATGTACTTCAGTAAGATGAGATTTAAACCAGAAAGGAAGAAGTAGGATGCAGAAAGCAAAGGTAAGTGGAGAAACTGGTAAATGTGTGGTGAATCTAATAACATTTACACAGAGTCCATGGAAGAAATTGACACTTATGCTTTGTTTGCCCCAGACCTGTCATGGATGACTTGTTAGAGATTAGCCAAAATCTCTGATAAGGTGACTTAATTTTGTATGAAAGAGCTAGTCATGTGCTCTCTATCTTAAATGGATATTCACTTAGTATATATAAAGTTATACATTTCTTTACACAGAGCTGAAGATATTATTTGCAAGTTGAATACATGATTTTCCTCCAATACGTATATTTTGTGACTTACAGGACAATAGTGAACATTTATACAGCCTGTCAAACATTTTTAAAAAATTTGTGAGCTTCACAAACGTTATGGTTAAAGTTACATTCCTGAATGACAAAAGGAAATTTCATATTTAAACTTTAGAATACCATGGAAAGCCTTTCATTCCTTCTTCTCAAACATACCCAATAATTGTGATAAAACTAATCAGATCACGTAGTTTTAAACTTAAACACAACTCATGCTCCAACTGGCTAATCTCTAATGGTGTTCTTTGTATATAGAACTCATACGGTCACTGGAGTGAAAATTTTAACCTTCTCTTTCTTATCTTCCTAATTTCAACATGCACTTGAGTACTGTCAACAAGATAATTCATGTGTCAAGGGTTCCTCATAAAATTCTAAATGACATCTCTAAATTTACATAACTTGCATTTAAAGTTGTAATTTCTGATTTTCACAAGGCTCAGGGACTTTCTGAGAGTGAACTCAAACTGTGTCCACATTTCAAGTTTCATATACCTCAAAGCTCATAAAGTGAAGGGAGACTTCAACAGAAGCTTATGTCTGTGTTTTTAAGTTTACTCGTATGAATTTTATGCTTTTGTTGCTGCAGTAAATTCCTTTTTCTTCTCGCCATATATTTTCTGTTAATTTCTATATGTAAGAAACATTTTGATTTTTTGCATATTTAATTCATAGTTGGTCTTATTTAGTGCTTTTATTCCTAATAGCATTTCAAGGAATCCTTTTGGATTTTCAAAATAGTCTATTTTCAGAAATCAACAATTCTGGTATTCTTGCTTATTCTTTTATAATATGTACTGCTCTGATTCCATATTCTTATCTTTGGAGACATAGTGTACAGGTCACTGGTTATCAGCATCAACCATGTGTTCAAAAGGATATGGATTTGCATTCCAGCTCTATAGTTCTCTAGCTGTATCATTCCCTAGATTGGGAAAATTACTTAATTCTTCAAGCCTTAGTTTCCTCATGTGTAAATTGGGGATGATAATACCTACCTCAGGGTTATCAGGAGTAAATTAAATTACATTTAAATAAAAATTTAAGATGGTGCCTGATACATAGTAGGTACTCAAAACATAGCTAGTATTATTTTTACATAGGTATAACATTCTTAATAATGTTATATATTAATTTTGATAGAAGGAATTCTTGTCTCACTGCTGATTCTAATGAGGAGGGTTTTGCTATTATTTATGATATTGACTAATTGTTTTAGTAAGAACTGAAGCATAAGGGCATTTGTGGAGAGCCAACGATAGGAGTTACCAATGTGGTTCTGTATTTTCCCTTCATTATTATACAACAGGTAAGGAGGTAGAGGTTACTTATACCTTTAAATTTATTGTTTACAAGATGGGAAAGAACCGTATCTGGATGGAATTGAATATAAACTTATTCAGGGTTCAGTGAAGGAAATAGAAACCACGATAAATATTTTAAAGCCAACTTCATTGAGGTAGAATTTACATATAATAAAATTGCTGCCTTTAAAATTGTAGCCTGATGAAGTCTGGCAAATATATACACCATATTGTCACCACTACAAGAAAAATATGGAACTGTGCTATCCAATATGGTAGCCACTAACACAATGGCTATTGAGCATTTGAAATATGACTAGTCTAAATTGAGATGTGTTTTAAGTTTAAGATACATACCAGATTTCAACAACTTGGTATGCAGAATGTAAAATACTTCATTAATAATTCTATTGAATTGACGTTATAATATTGAAGTTATAATATTTGAAGTATAATATTGAAGAAAAAGTTGAAGTTATAATGTTTGAAGTTATATTTTAGATACATTAGGTTAAATAAAATGTATTATTTAACATTAGGTTAAATAACATGTATTATTAAAACCAATTTCACCTGTTTCTTTTTGTTTTTAATGTATATATTAGAAACTATAAAATTACTTATGTATCTCACATTATATTTCTATTGCATGGCACTGATACAGAATATTTTTCTTGTGCTTTTTTCCTTTTAATTCCCCATACCTTCAGTTCTAGTCACTGATATACTTACAGAGAAATAGTTATGTGTTATAAGGCCATGGTAAGGGTAACTAACTAGAAATTGATAAGGTAGGCACTGCCAATTCTGAGGCTACCCTAAGACCATCTTTTCATTCTGCTTCTATAGATGATTGAACTCATAAGTAACAGAAGTTACATAACTTCTTTTTCTATAGGCATATGAATATCTGAACAGTGAATGCCATGTTTCTTTTAAAATCAATGAAAAAACTCCACTTGGAAGAGTACATCCAAGAGGATGACATTGAAGGTTGTTACTCAATAACTAAGAATTTAATTGGATACTGTTTTAAGACTTTTTAGGTTTGCAGAAGCCTAAGAAGATGAAAGGAAAAAAAAAAAAGATTCCATCAAGCTTAAAGTTCTTTTGAATTAGATGGAAAAGTCATTTGCATATCCTAACAACCAGAGAAATGCACAATCCAACAAAGTGACATGGGGGTAGAGAACTAGATGACTCCTGTTAACCACTCCATCTTGAAGTTATGTTCTCACTGATGTAGGATTCAGTGAATCCGCTAGGAGTCTGTCAGCATTTTAGCCAAAATTTCTTGCTCTGAGAAGTATAGCTTCAAATATTCTGATTAAGCAACCTCAAAATTACATGGGATAATATCCTCCTAACTTGTGTGAAATTGTATAATAGTTTCCTTGGTAGGTGAACATGTTTCAAACCTGGGAAAATTTAGAATTAAATGCATAAATGTTTGAAAGAATAAAATTTATAGCATTGTATATCTTTGTTAAACAGTTTGTATATACTTATGATTTTACGTGGAAGGAATATTTCAGAGATTTTGGCATATTAGAAAAATGGGTTAGCCTTATATTAATTCATACTTGTGATTTATGTAGAGTTCAGAATCACTTAAGGAATTCAAGATTCATCATATATGTGTGTTCAAATTATCAGATGTACAAGTTATTTTAGTACTTGGAAATAGTTTGTTTATTAATTCAGACAACCCGAGTACTTAGAAGGAAAGTAAAAATTTAATGAAATTGTAAATGAAACCAAATATTTTCCAAAGGCAATTAGGTGGTAGGTAAAATTTGCTAGAATTTTAAATACAATTATATGAAATGTAACTCAAACAAAAGCTTCTTAAAAGGGAAGATAGGTTCTTGCATTTGTAACTTTAATGGAATAAGAACTTTTAAAACAAAGTAAAACCATAAAGTGACTTTTCTGCATACAAAAATATCCTAGAAGTCACCCCAAAATTCTTTATGTAATGTATCAGTAGCAAAAGTAAGCCATTTAAAACAAAATTCTTGTTTTACCTTGTACAATCCCTATTTAATATTTACCTATGTTACACCTTAAGGCATGTGGTCGGTCTTTTAAATTCCCCTGTGCATGGGCAGCGCTTGGTCTTTACTTAGGAGGTTTCAGGTGGTGGTTATAAGCCTCCAGTACAAAAAGCAGAGAAAAAGACACCAGTTGATTGGCGTGACCGATGATAGAATGCCTCTAGTTACCCACAACATATAGTACAGGTTCAGCATAAAGGCTACGCACTTTTCTCCCCTAAAACAGATACACAGTTAGCCTCAAATGTAGATTACAGAATATGGTTCTGAAGTGCTGCCAAACTGTTGGACCCAAAGCAAGAGAACTCAATAAGTAACTTATCAAAAAGTGCTCTCAACGAACCACAGCTGCACTAAGAACATGCTGCAGGCTTCATGGGTATTCATTCAACAGACATTCACTGGATACACTTATGTGACAAGCACTGGAAATGCAGAGATGAGGAGGACATGAATGCCCCCCCCCCACCAACCTTTTAGTCTAGATATAATGTAAACAATTAGAGACACGATTTATAGTACAGTGTTAAAGGAGCACCCATAGAGTGAAGGAGCACATTGCAAGGATCCCTAATCTAGTCTGGCAGGATGTAGAAAAATGTCAACAGACCTGAAACTTGAACAATAAGTAAAAGTTGTATTTCTTTATATAAAGGAAAAATTATAAATAGGACTTCTCAGTGAATTTCAAGGTTGCTTTAGATACTAAAGAGCAAAAAGAAAGCAAACCAGAAATTCCTCCTTTGGCATCACGGTAAAAATGGAAATAAATGTATTTGTATTATTGGAATAACAAAGCTCAAATTTTAGATTTCAAGGGGAAGATAAGTACATTGTAAGTTCCCTTGCAGGATAACTGACTAGTACTAATGTTGGGGTAGGATCTGGCATGGATGGAGAGAGCCAGAGCGTCTAACCAGTGTCCCAGTTCTCCAGAAACTTGGAGGCTTGTTGTTAGGTGATGATCCAAATTAGAAAATTGGCACAATGTGAAACTTCTCCCTGATGATACAATATGCTCTGGCTACAAAGCATCAGAGCCATGTCAGAGCCTGATAAAACTGATCAGTGTTTTTGGCACAAAAACTATGACACATCAAGGCATACAAACCAAAGGGCTAAATTTAACATTTCCTATGCTCCTTGGATCTAAAAACATGAAGAACGAATAGACATCATCCCAAAGACAGGAAAACCACCAAGAGCTAGACCATGCATACTTGGAATTTTCTATCTGGGCTTCAGTCAGTTTGTTGTTTAACTTTAATTATCTTTTAAACTTGAAATTAAAAATTTTTAATTTCCCTGTATATGTTGAATAATCAACATTTAAGGACTTTTTTAAAAAGAGGTGTTTCTATGTCAATGTTGGGGCCAGCATTTCTTTCTGCTTAGAGAAATGTGAGATGAATTTTATGAATGTCAACATTCATAAAAGTTAACAAGATTTATGATGCCTTAGTCAATGTTTCATTAAAGAGGCATATTTTTCAAACAGTTTTGTAAAATTCTTATGAGTTATTTAATGTTTACTTGCTTATCCCAGCCCTTGGTACATATGAGATGCTCAATTAAAGGTTGTTTAATTGCATGTAATTATATTGTGTTGAACTGCTTTGCATTGCTTTGCATTTAATTGTGTTGGACTATGTTGAGTTGAATTTGTAATGTGTTTGGTTGACTTGAATTGCAGGGAATTGAGTTAAACTGATTTGAGTTGTATTGAAATGAAGTGAATGGAATTGGCTAGGCTGAGAAAGATAATCCCTGTGCCATCTGCTGAGGGACCTTATATTTTTGTTTCATCACTTTATCCCCAGGAATTAGCTCATTTATCAGTACAAAACACATACTCAGCAAATTTTTGAGGAATTTAAAAAAGTAAAATGACAGAAAGACTATTACTAATAGCACTTAAACATTCAATAATATTTTTAATCATAATACTCTGTAGGCACTGTGCTATGTACTAGAGATACAGTGATGAATAAGAAAGAGCCTGTCCTTAAAGATTACAGTTTCCTGATGGGTACCAAATAAGTAAATAAACAGTTGAAAAATAGTACAAGACAGTATCAATGGTTTAGTTACTACCAGCAGGCCATTCACATAGTGTGCTATGAGATCAGTACATCACTGCAGTGGCCACTGTAAGTGATAGAAATATATACCAAGTCCTATATATGGTTGTGTCCTATATAAAAGTCACTGACCTGTAAGGAAGTAATTAGTAATCCTCTCTGTGTTCCACTAACCCAGCTGTCTGCCTTCTCTGATCTGTCTCCTGAAATTCCCAGAAAAAATTTTCCAACTCAGTTATATTGTCACAAAGGTCAGGGGATCAAACCATGAAGAGTATTGAATGAAATATTATTGCAAGTGAGGGAACGACCAGATCATATTTTCTTTTTGAAATCCATATGTAGAGTACTTGGGAGTCTGGGAGACCATCCAAGAGGACACTTCAGTAATCTTTTCTAAAGGCATGATACTGGGTGTTTGACTCAGGGCATTTCCCCCTCCCTGATCTCTCTGGTTGCTAATTTCCATTTTTATTTGCTGGATCTTCCTCTCACAGCCCACCTTCCAAACGCTGGAATTCCTCAAGGATCCATCTGAAATCGCCTTATATTTTATCTGTACACTTACTCCTAAATAGCCACCTTCATTCCTCTGGTTTTAAATACCATCTGGTGATATTCATGTCTCTGATCCTAAACTCATCCCTATGCTCCACTCCCATGTTTCCAGCCACCAACTTTTCACTTCATGTCTCCCAAGGAGCTCAAAATAAAATGTCCCAAATTAAAATCTTGATTTTTTTTCTCCTTGCAAAGTCTTCCTTCCTGTGTGTACGGTTGTGAGCATGACATGCCATCTTGGGCCCATTCAGTTCATCCTGTTCTTGCACTGACCCTACCCAGGGCTGTACTGTGTAGTAAATCTCTTCTCTGTCATCAAGGGCTTTGTAGTTTACAGATATTATTTGGTGATCATTAGGTCCACGTGGCCTCTATGCTCTGGTAGTCTCCAAACAATGACAAAGACCTTTGGTGAAATATTTCTGACACTCATGAGACTAGTTACTCACTCATAAATTTTGACTAAGGAATGCACTTTCTGTTTCCAAGCATGTACCCCCATGCTTAGGGTAACTTAGTTACCCTAAGTTAACTATAAAATTGTCCCCTTGTTTTTTTCAGAGTGCAGCTGTGAAGGCTTCCAGCTCTCATCCGCTCAATCCTACCCTATGACTAAGTTACCCTATAGTAAACTGATCCATTGATTGTATGTAGCTGCCTCCCTCATTTTTCAGTCTCAAAATACCTTCTCAATTGGGTGGGCATTTTTTGTTCCCTCTGTCGTCCAAAATTGTGTCTTCCCAGCTTCACTAAATGCCATTACCATGTTTCTCAAGTCCTCAAGCCTCAAACCTGTGACATCACTCTCTATCCTTCTCTCAACCCTTGCTCCCCATTTCCAACCCTTATCTACACAGCTGGCTTTCAAAATGGGATCTGAGAACTCTTGTGCCAGGGAGCTGGCTAGAAATGCAAATGCCAGGATCCTCCTCCCCAGTGCTGCCCTCCCTCAAACTACTTCATCAAATCTCTACTTGTGGTGGCCAAGCACCTACCTTTCTAGCACATTCCCTATGAATTCTTACACTTAAGTGGAAGAACCACTGATAAAGATTATACCGTCAAAACATACTTTATAGCATTCCTCTCTTCATTTCCACAACCATCCCCTATCATCTCCTTACTGGAAGAATAAAATAGCCTCTTAAATGGCCTCCCCAACTTCATTCTCTAATCCAAGGGTTAGCAAACTTTTACTATAAAGGACCAGGTAGCCAGTATTTTAGATTTTCTAGGCCATAAGTCTTTGCTGCAGATAATCACCTGAGTCATTATAGCATGAAAGCAGCCATTGATAACACGGAAACGAATGGATGTGGCTATGTTTCTGTAAAAGTTGATTTACAAAAAGCAAAAAAAGCAGCCAGTCCTTTTTCCACAAAACTGCAGGAGCAATATTTTAGAATTGACCATTGGCTGCCCCCTATTGTTTTGGGGACAGCATCCAAATTCCTTAACCAGAATCTTTAATGCCTTGAGTTACTTGCCCCCTGCTTCCTTTCCAGCTTCACCTGCCTATGCACTTTCTGCTTGCTTACCTCACTCTAACCACATGGTCCTCCACTTAGCTCCTAGAACACACCAGCTTTTCTCCCAGATGAGGATTTTTGCACCTGGTATTCCTGTTCTGGAACGCCTTCTCCCTCCTTTTGCATGTGGTTAAGAGCACGAACAAAGGAATTAGTCTTATTCCACTTCTACATTCTGTGTCTCTGTTTTTTCATCTTAAAAATGAGAATAATCATAGTTCCTATCTCATCAGGTTGCTGTGAGCAGTACATGTAAAGCTCTTAAAACATAGTAAAAGTTTAACAATATTAGATATTATGATCACATCTGTAGTTATATCTGCAGGAAGAAGGTATTTCAAAGATGGCTTATTATTGCAAAATCAAAAATTCTTTCATGGTCTATGCAGAAATCCATGTTATCCTTCCATATCCTAACAACTGAAACTCTAAAAAAAGCATATATTAAGAATGTGAACATCTGCCTGTTTTAGACAAATGACACGATCTGTACAATTAATCATTGTGCAAAGTTCTTGGAAAGCCTCCTCCTCCTCCGTATGCATTTTTTTCATCATTTGACCCTGTTATGTTGTGATATATAATATGAAATACATATTTGGTCTTTGCCCTGTTTCTGTCACAGAGCTCCTAAAACCCTTGGTATTTCCTAAGTGTTGAGAACAACAAAGGTGTCTTTTGTTATGTTAATGAGACGTTTGGACCTTGCCTAAGGATGGGGCCGGTTGCCAGGAGAACGAACCAGGTGATTAGAGGGTTGGAACTTTCAGTCCCACCCTCCAACATCCAGGGAGGGGAGAGAGGCTGGAGTTTCCTGGCTACCTAACGAAGCCTCCTTAAAAATCTAAAAGGATGGGGTTTGGAGAGCTTCTGGGTTTGTGAACACGTGGAGATTTGGGGAGAGTGGTGCACTCTGGGGGAGCTGGGAGGCTCTGTGCCCTTTACTCATACCTTGCCCTATGCATCTCTTCTATCTGGCTGTTCCTGAATTATATCCTTTGTAACAAACCAGTAATCCAGTAAGTAAAGTGTTTCTCTGAGTTCTGCAAGCTGCTCTAGCAACTTAAAGTAGAGGGGGGCGTCCTGGAAACTTCTGCTTTATAGCCAGTCAGAAGCACAGGTAACAACCTGGAATTCCAACAGGCGTCTAAAGTTGAGGTGGGGTTGAAGTTATAGGACTGAACCCTTAACCTGTGGGATCTGATCCTATCTCTAGGCAGATAATGTCAGAATTGAGTTGAATTCTCTGACACCCTGCTGGTGTCTGAGAATTGCGAGTTGGATGTGTGAGAGGAACCGTCCAGATCTACATGTTGGAATTGGGTCCAGGAACCTAAAAGAGACCCAAAGAGGATAATGGCAAATTTCTGACAGAGCATTAAGTTACAGCCCAATAACCACCACGTAGAGACCACAGTTAATTGCACAGTTCTCAAGCTTTACCACGATACTGTTGTGTTTTTATGACTCTCCCTGTTTATTCCTACCAAGAAAAATGCTGGTTTATTACAACCTTCCCCAGAGAGTAGATTCTCATTCCTTCAGCCCAGCATGTGGTCAATATAAAGTAAATGTTAAATTCAGTGACTACCAATTCAATTAACTAGTGGGGCCTGAAATGCAGTAATTAACATTTAACATAAAAGTCCTGAAAACAATTTACTGGTATCTAAAGTGTCAGCCCTGTTAATTATTCAAAGACTAGTTAACAGTGACTTTGGTCTCCTGCCTTTATCGAGGTACAGCATATTCTTGGTCAGAAAGTGGGTCACAGAGTGTATTTTAGGAGGAAGAGGAGGCCATTAATGTCCTCTGTGGACTATTTTCTTGTAGTATTACGGTGTGTAAAATGGTTGTGTCTCTACATGTCATGTGATAGTCACTGACTTGCAGACAAAACTCCACCATTCTGGGTAGGATGCTGTAATCACTATTCTGTTCTCTGGTCAATAGTCCACAGTGACACTGTTCTTATTCTTAGAACTTTATGACCTATTATTATAGCAGTAAGACTTATTATGTCTTAGTATCTGGTAGGACACCCCCTCTTTCTTCATGCTGCTTTCTTCTCCCACATTTCATTAAGCAATAGGTCTATTTTTCTTGCTTCTTCTCATGTCTCATAATTTTTGATTGACTGCTAGGCGGTGTGTGTAAAAGAACAGTAGAGAATGAAGTAAATAATATTTACACCTGAAAAAGGCAAGATTCCTCTTCTGTCAGGCCACTAGGGCAGGGGGTCTGAGTCCATGGAGACTGTGTCTGAACAGCACCCCTTAGTGCTTGCACCTGCCGGGAGGTCTCCGCTCAGCTGCTACCTCCAAGCTTTCTCCTGAGTTTCAGTAAAGGCCTGTGGGAAAAAGAGTGGTGGGAGCCGCCTCTCTTTGTGTCAGGGGATCCGAGGGCCTCCAAACCACCATGCCAGTTCACATTCAGGCTGTAAAATATTAAAATTTCCATAGATTGCTTTCCACCCGTGTCCAGAGCAGATTCTTTCTCCTCCGGCTGCACACCATGGGCGACAGCCGCTATGCGTCTTTTCCCTTCTGGGAAGGGCTGGTCACTTTCGAGATTTTTGTCTGTTAGGTTCTTTGCATCCTCAGCTATCAGTTGATTTTAAAACCAACATGATTTCCCAGATTGTTCTCATATTTAGGATGAGAGTGCAACATTCTTGCAATTTTCTCCATCATAAGCCCAAGGGGAAATCATGTATTTGGAATTCATAACTGAGATGGGCCCATAGTCTCCTTTACTTATCTGGTTCTAAATCACGATTATGGTAGGCATAATTTACTCTTTTAAAATTATCTGTGACAACTTGTGAAACAATAGGAATTCCCTGTTCCTTGAAAGTTTGTTAGAACTCAAATTTACAGCTATGTAGACCCTGATGTCTAAGAGATAAGATACCTATCACTCCAATTTCTTTAATGCCTATTGAGCTATTAAACCTCTCAAGTTTGTGCATGTGTTAATTTGTAGGTTTTTTTGGTTGTTGTTAAACGTAATTTTACATTTCACCTAGTGTTTTCATTTACTGGTATACTTTGGTCAAGCCTTTGTTCTGGAAGATTGGAACACAGAGATAAGACCCAGTCCTTGCCATCCAGGAGGTAATATCGAGAGGTGAGAGGCAGACATATAATTACTTAGAAACTATATTTAACTACAAAGAAAGGCTGATTAGTAGGCTTCTCAGGGGTAGTACAAATAATCACATTCTTGGTGAATTTATCCCAGTCTAAGGTCATTACTTAATAAATAAGAATTTTAATCTCATTGAACCCAGGGAGACTGATCCTCCCTTAAACAAAATCGTGAGAGACTGATATGTAAGCATAGATAATAATTTCTTTTTTTTTAAATTGAAGAATAGTTGATTTATAATGTTGTGTTTCTGGTAGTGGTGTTAGTTTCTGGTATACAGCAAAGTGATTCAGTTATATACATATATATTATTTTTCATATTCTTTTCCATCATGGTTTATTAATAATTTCTTAACTTAGGGTGAGGGATCTCCTTTCCAGTGACTGGATAGCTGTTGCCTGCTTTGTGGATCACGGCCTTTCCGAGTGCTGAAGCACCAGAGGAAGATGAATTAGATATTAGTTTGACATGACAATGTGGTAAGAAACAAACAAAATTATCTTTGAAAAAATATTTGTTTTATCTAGAGATACTTCCTCTTTTTAGGTTCATATTGTTTAAATGCATCTTTTTTAATCAGTCTTTTCACAAGTCTAGCATATTAACCCAAGACACCAATTTTTGTTTTTATTAATCTTCTCTATTTCTTTTTAATTCTTTATTTCTTTGATTTCTGCACTTATTTATTGTTTCTGTTTCTTTGAGTTTGTTCTGTTAATATTTTCCCCAACTTCCTTTGTTGAATACTTAGCACATTTTTTAATTTAACTCTTTATTATGAAAAATTTTAAATATATAATATAGAGAGAATAGTATACTGTGCTCAAATGTGTGCAACTAACTTCAACTATTATCAACTCATAATCTCTCTTTTTTCTTTCGTACCCACATCTATCCTCCCTTTATTATTTTAAAGGAAATTTGAGACATTATAGTATTTCATCCATAAATATTTCAATGTCATTTCTAAAAGATGACTATTTTTAAAAGCTTAATCAAAATACCATTATCACATTATTAAAAAATCAAAGTAACACCATAATGTTATTAAATATCCAATCAAGGTTCAAATTTACATAATTATCTCCTGTTCATTGTAACTGTAATTGGTTGATTTGTCTCTTAAATCTCTTTTAATCCATAGATTCTCCCATCTCTTTTTATCCTTGCAATTTACTTGTTGAAGAAATCAGGTTGTTTGTCTTATGGCACTTCTTAAGTCTATATTTTGTTGTCTGAATTCCTCTGCTGTCACTTAATATGTTCTTTCATCACCTCTGTTTCTTTTTATATTTGAATCTAAAAATCTAATCAGATTTCAAGTTGACTTTCTGACAAGACTGTTTTACAGGCGATACTGTATACTTCCATTAGGAGGCACTTAATGTCTAGCTCTTTCTTTTTGTGATGTTAGCAGTCACTAATGATCATTGTCTAGATTCACTTATTCTTTAGGATTTTTAAAGAGAAGATATTCCAACTTTATCATTTCTTTCATTTTTAGCTTGAATACTCTTATGAAGGGAAACTTCCACTATCAGCTAGTTGGTTAGGTTGAGTACAATTTGATTTGCAAAGAGAGGATGCATGCTTGATTTTTTTTTCTTTTTACTTATAATACACTTTTCAAAAATAATGATTTGGTTCCCTACCATCTCCCAAAGATGACTAACAAATTTTTCTTGAAGTCACCAATTTAAACAAATGATATATTTAAATCTATACTGTAATTATGATCCTTATTGGTGTTCAAATTGTCCCATTTGTGGCTAATGAGAACCTGTTCAAATTAGCTCCCAAGTACCTTTGGTATGACCCCTGTACTCCAGGGCTGAATTCCGAAGAATGGATTCTCAGGCTTCATATGTTTTCCTTATTCTTCAGCTCAGCAGGGCTTTATGCCCAGATGTTACCTGTGGACACAGACATCAGTGACCAGGGCCACCATTGCCACTGAGATCAGCAAAATGTCAGGGGGTGATGCTCTCAAGCTTTCTCCCAACCGAGCCTCTCCCGGCTGCTCTGGCTGCCATTTGTCCTGGGATCCAGCTGCCCATTACGTATACAAATACCACATACACACACTCACACTGCACACAAATATATCACATACACACAGACACATTACCCCCCACACACACACACACCAGTTCAAGGTAGATTTCAATCTGGCTTGAAATTATTAATGGTTTATTGATTCTCTCTAGCTTCTATAGATTCTCCAGGTTTGATTTTGATCCAGTAGCTTATGCTGGTTCACCATCATGGCAGGAAGCAGAAGCTTCCTCATTTCCATTTTTAAGCTAAGTTTTTTGGTTAACAACATTTGAAAATCAAGTCATAGGCAGCATCTTAAGACATTACCTCTTAAATATTATGTGTAATGGTCTCAAAAACCACATCAGTCTTAAGTCTCTTGGTTTGGGGAATAAGGTACTCAGACTTCTATAACGTCCTCAAGATCTTGAGAATAATGATATTTCCAGAAGTTTTTAAAAAGGCAAAAAGAAAAGTAGGGAAATTAGAGGTTGTTCAAAAATGTGCCTGTGAAAAACCATTTTATTTTTTTTTAACATCTTTATTGGAGTATAATTGCTTCACAATGGTGTGTTAGTTTCTGCTTTATAACAAAGTGAATCAGTTATACATATACATTTGTTCCCATATCTCTTCCCTCTTGCATCTCCCTCCCTCCCACCCTCCCTATCCCACCCCTCTAGGTGGTCACAAACCACCAAGCTGACGATATCCCTGTGCTATGCGGCTGCTTCCCACTAGCTATCTATTTTATGTTTGGTAGTGTATATATGTCCATGCCACTCTCTCACTTTGTCACAGCTTACCCTTCCCCCTTACCCTTCCCCCCATGTCCTCAAGTCCATTCTCTAGTAGATCTGTGTCTTTATTCCTGTCTTACCCCTAGGTTCTTCATGACCTTTTTTTTTTCTTAGATTCCATATATATGTGTTAGCATACAGTATTTGTTTTTCTCTTTCTGACTTACTTCACTCTTTATGACAGACTCTAGAAAACCATTTTATTTAAGGGGATGGATGCGGGGGACAAAAGCAGGGGGGGAAGAGACAAATCTGAAACTTGTTCTAACAAAAGTTTAGGGAACCAAGAGTGATTTCTCCCTCTAAGCAGCTAATTATACTGCACCAAGCATTATTATGAGTTAATAGATAACTTTTCTATGACCTTTAAGGATCAGCAATTTTGAGAAAATATAGGGATGATATGTACAGAGAAGGGAATATTTTTAATTCCCCTTTTAAAAAGGAACAGATTCATTTCTAGGAATATTTATTTTTCTGATTATAAAAATGACAAATATCCTTTGAAGAAAATACAGAATATTATATAGAGAAAAAAATGTAATTTCAACCACCATAGAAAATCATTATTATTCATTACCACAGCATTTTTCTCTAGTACCTTCCAATCTTTAAAAATGTGTATGTATGGATATACAGTTAACCCTTGAACAAAATGGGTATGAAATGCAGGATCCACTAATAGGCAGATTCTTTTCAATAAATATACAGTTGGCCCTCCATAGTTCGGGGTTTTGCATCCTTGGATTCAATCAACTGAGGCTGGAAATTTCCATCTACCATAGGTTGAATCCTAGGATGAGAAACCCACAGATACAGAGGGCTGACTGTATTCATTGTATTATGCCTTTTTTTTTTTTTTTTTTTTTTGTGGTATGCGGGCCTCTCACTGCCGCGGTCCCTCCCGTTGTGGAGCACAGGCTCCGGACGCGCAGGCTCAGCGGCCATGGCTCACGGGCCCAGCTGCTCCGCGGCATGTGGGATCTTCCCAGACCGGGGCACGAACCCGTGTCTCCTGCATTGGCAGGCGGACTCTCAACCACTGCGCCACCAGGGAAGCCTGTATTATGCCCTTTTATATAAGTGAGAATCCCAGATTTTGGTATACACACAGCTCCTGGAACCAATCTCCTTCAGATACTGAAGGGCGACTGTATCCTTAAATATGTATGTGCATATGGTGTGCATATGTGTGTGTATTTAATTGCCTTAAAAGAATTGGTGACACATTCTTCATACAGTTTTATGTTATACAGTGTAGTGGTTAGGATGTATGGATTTAATTTCTAGCTATACCATTCATCTACTGTGGGATCTTGAGCAAGTCACTTAACCTCTTCAATATTTTATTACAGTTTTATATTTTCTACCTGGAATTTTATTGTAAATTAAAGATCTAGCTACATTCTAATTACATATTTTGCTAAATTCCCTAATACCAGTTATTAAACAATGTATACATTTCTAATTACTCTGTGATTCTTCTTTTATCATATAGTAAATTCTTATGTCTATACTAAAATTTGTTTCAGACTAGTCTGTTTACTTGATACATCTATTGAATCATCATACCCTTGTTTAAATCAGCCAGATATTTTAATATCTAGTATGGCAAGTTTCCCCACTTTGTTATTTTCAAAATGTCATTAGTTTTTTTCTCATCCATTTATTATTCTAGAATTAGAACAGCAGGAACATTTTGTCTCAAAACCTCTCAGTTACAATAATTTATATCTTCATAGTATTAGTCGTAATTTCAGTAATGGTTAACATTTTGCCTCTCAGTTTTAGGTTAGCAGATGTTCCAGGTGCTTTCTGTGCAGTATATTTCTTCCTTTCAAAAACCAATTCAGACAGATAAAATTATAGCCATTTTTTTTAGTGAAGAAACCAAAGTTCAGAGAAATAAGTAGCTTGTTCAAGGTCACAGCACTACTAAGTAGCAGAAATAGATATCAAATCCAGATTATTTTACTTCTAAGGTGTTACAGTCTTCCTTGTACTGCTTCACACTGACCTTTTCAACTGGCAAAATAAATAATTGCTCTATTAACTTATTTTGTAAGATATGTTTAAAAAGGAAAGAAAGTTACACTAAAAAAAATGGCTGAGGGGCTTCCCTGGTGGCGCAGTGGTTGAGAGTCCGCCTGCCGATGCAGGAGACACGGGTTCGTGCCCCGGTCCAGGAAGATCCCACATGCCGCGGAGCGGCTGGGCCCGTGAGCCATGGCCACTGAGCCTGCGCGTCCGGAGCCTGTGCTCCACAACGGGAGAGGCCACAACAGTGAGAGGCCCACATACCACCAAAAAAAAAAAAAAAAAAAAAAAAAGGCTGAAGGAAGGACTGATAGAAAAGGGAATGTCCAGGAATGGGTCATATGAGGTCAAGGCCATGGACAAACAAATGCTGGGCACCTCAAGGACAGCGAGCACGCACATTAAGTATATCCAGCTGTCGCCAGGCTCAATTCCCTGCTCCGTATTCAATGACCCTTGTCTCTTGCTCCCCAATTCCATTTATATACGATTGGTTTGACTCAAAAATGCCATGGTAAATAAACACAATGATTACTGAAGAATAAATAAAAATAATAAGAGCTATCATTTTGTCAGCCATACCATGTGCTAACTCTTCATCTGATTACTTTATCTAGTCCTTATTTCTCTCAATGTACACATGCGGAAACTGAGCCTCAGGGAGATTAATTGGCCAAAAAAAAAAAAAAAAAAAAAGCACAGGTACTATGCCGTAGAAATGGAATCCAAACCAATATCTAACTTTGTCCTACTGCCTTAGCATGATGAAGTTGGAGTAAAACAGTGAGGCTATCAACTGTAAACAAGGTTGTAAAGGCATATCTGACCCATCAACTTATTTTGAAACACCTCTAGTCGCAGGTAGTGACAAAAAACAAGCTAAATACTGAAACTTTCTCTACTGTTTCCAGGCAAAACAAAGGCCAAATCCAGAGCCGTTCTTGCTCAATAAATGGGAAGCAACAAAGGAAGGAATCTGGAACCAGAGTGAGCAAATAGCTAATGGCGCCTCTATCCACAAGTAGGGCGTGATCTTTTCTCATGTTCTCAAGAGGACTTACCTTTATTTGCCTTAGAGCATTTTCCCCCAACATCTAAACTCTAGAGACACAAGATCTGCTGTGTAAGCTGTATTTGTTGTTTCCCAAATGAATACCAAACTTAGACAAGAGTCAGGGTGGCAGGAAATATAACCCTCAAGTTGGTTGCAAGTATATTTTTTTCTGTGAACCTAGAAATAAATGCTTCATAGCCCTTCTACATTAGACTGCAAGGTCCTTAAGAGCAGCAGTAATAACAATTAACTGTTCATGTTGTATTTTCTCAAGATAGGCTATCATTTTGAATCCTCACAATAACTCTGGGCCATCAAATGTATCATCATGGACTTTTATTTTTATTTTTTTAAGATTTGTGCACTTCATTGTATGTAAATTATACCTCAAAATCTACATAAAAACATATTTGCTACATGCTCTGGCTTTTTTTTTTTTTTTACATCTTTGTTGGAGTATAATTGCTTTACAATGGTGTGTTAGTTTCTGCTGTATCACAAAGTGAATCAGCTGTACATATACATATATCCCCATATCTCCTCCCTCTTGCATCTCCCTCCCACCCTCCCTATCCCACGCCTCTAGGTGGTCACAAAGCACCAAGCTGATCTCCCTGTGCTATGCGGCTGCTTCTCACTAGCTATCTATTTTACGTTTGGTAGTGTATATATGTCCATGCCACTCTCTCGCTTTGTCACAGCTTACCCTTCCCCCTTCCCATATCTTCAAGTCCATTCTCTAGTAGGTCTGTGTCTTTATCATGGACTTTTTGGAGCTGTTACATATGCAGTACAGAGAATTCAAGGCAAGTCACACAGGTGGTGAATGACAGAGGTTGGCTTTGAATGTAGTGAACTAGCCATGGGACATGCTGGGGTCTCTGTGACAGAAAAGTAAGAAAGAGAAGGAAGCTAGGACTGGGCAGTCACGAGCACATCTACCACCTGGGAGAGGGTTGACTCTCGGCAAAGTGAGACAATCCTTAGGAGTGTTACTAACGTTGATATACTTTGGATCATTTTTTTCTTCAATAAAACATTTATTAAACCTTCTGATGTCATACCGTCCAGTGACTAGCATAGTATCTGGAATGTAGTAGACACAAAATAAATGTTTAATGAACATATCAATTCGAATCCTTGCAATAATGAGGACTTACATCCTGGTACAGTCTCTATTGCTACATCTGGTCTCCATGTGAACCGTGTCTGTCTTCAGCACAGCTGATCCAGTAGTAGAACATACAAAGATTTTCCTGTTAGGAAGATTTGGCACAAATAAGAATAAGTGTTAGGAAGGGAATGGGTACAAATGCCAAGCTGGGAATATACTACTATACATTGGCAATTAGAAAATGGAGAAAGAAAGTGTAAAAAAACCATCAACTTAATGGCTTTCCAAAGTTGAAGAGAAAAAGAGAAGTAGCTGAAGAACATAAATGCACTGAATATGAAAAAGAATAAAAGAAAAAGCAAGATTTCACAGTATATTACTTTGCTGTAACAAGTACCAAACTGGGTGGTTTAACAACGGAAATTTATTCTCTCACAGTTTTGGAGGCTAGAATCCAGAATAAAGGCGTCTGCAGGGCTGTGCTCTGTCTGAAGCCCTTACAGAAGAACGCTTCCTCGCTTCTTCTAGCTTCTGGTGGTTCCTGTCATTCTTGATATTCCTTGGCCTTTAGACATTATCACTCCAATCTCTGCCTCCAGTGTTGCCTAGTTGTTGGTATTTTGTCAATGGGGCACTAATACAGACATTGGTACTGAGACTTTGGTACTGCTGTTGGAAATCATTTAAAATGTGGAAGTGGCTTTGGGATTAGGTAATGGGTAGAGTGTGGAAAATTTTTGAAGCGCATAATAGAAAAAGTTTAGATTACCTTTGAAGATATGTATAAAAAATTGCCTAATGGAATGGGAATGTCTATCCTATTCTGTCTTATCCTGTCCCACCATTGTATTTTGCAAGCATGTCCCTTATTTATTCTAGTTTTACAGGTCAGAAGATGGAGAAGAAATTCTCCCTCAAGACTGCAGCAACATCAACTCTTGCCTGGGTTTCGAGCTGGCCTGCCCTATGGATTTCAGACTTGCAGTCTCCACAATCAGGTGAGCTAATTCATTAAAAAAATAAATGTGTGTTATGTGTGTGTATATATACATATATGTGTGTGTGTGTGTGTATATACACATATATATAATCAATTTATGTGTATAAAATCAATGTGCATATATATACTCTTGGTCCTGTTTCTGTGGAGAATGCTGACTATTACAAGCAGCTATAAAGAAACCTCTCAATATGCTTCATACCTACATTAGCTTCATACTTAAGTTGTTAGCTCACTGAACAGTGTTATAACTGATCATTTAGCGGGTTTGATTTCTTTAAAGCTTTAGGAATGCAGATACACATGTTAACTGCTAGCATGAAAAATGTTTCTGTAAGAGTCATGAAAAAATAAAGGTTAATTGTATCTAATTAAAGCTTTAGTAATATACCCTGTTATATGTTTATTTGGTCTGATTAGAGGCAGCTGGTTGAATATACTAGATAGACAGATAGATAGGTAGAAAATAGGATGTAGGTACCTATGTCAGGGCTTCAATAATATTTAAATATAAATATTAACCAATGAGGTTGATAATGATTTTCTGTTGATTATAAACAATAGAATGAGTTGTTTCCTCACTTCCCTCTGACTGTGTCCCTTCTCTTCTTAAAAAACTTGCAAATCATTTCTAAGTGTCTAGTAAATATAAGCTCTGATTGAAGATTCCAAGTGATACCAAGGAACTTATATTTATATATATAAATATATTGAGCTTGTTAATACTATGCATAGTGAACACCTAGTTTACTGACATTGTTTTCTTCAAGCTGATTTCAGGGCTCCACTGAAAATTTTAAAAGTTTAAGGCCCAACCCAGCATTGATACATCACTAAAGGAAAAAAAAAAAACTTGATTTTTGAAACTATAGACTGAATATATTATATATGTTGAAAATACATGCGGCAGAGCTATGTAAACTTCCCAGGTATATCTGTATATGTTCTACCCACTGGCATTCTTTTATTCCTATTTTAACCTCATGTCTGACAACAGTAATGGGATATGTTGCATCAAAAGTCACTGTGGGGCTTCCCTGGTGGCGCAGTGGTTGAGAGTCCGCCTGCCGATGCATGGGACACGGGTTCGTGCCCCGGTCTGGGAAGATCTCACGTGCCGCGGAGCGGCTGGGCCCGTGAGCCATGGCCCCTGAGCCTGCACGTCCAGAGCCTGTGCTCCACAACGGGAGAGGCCACAACAGTGAGAGGCCCGCGTACCGCAAAAAAAAAAAAAAAAAAAAAAAAAAGTCACTGTGAAAGAAATGAACAGTAGCTATTGTCATGTGTGCAGCACAAAGTTTATGACTCGGGAGTTCACACTTGAAGTCGTATGAAATGATACCCCAGTCCTCTCATACCCAGTGTTCACAGCTTACTGTGTATTATCAGAAAATCCAGTGGGAAAGTTACTAACAAGAGGGGTCTCTACCAGTATCTTTGGTTGTCAGACAACTTTACTGAAAATCATTGTGATTATACATATGTGACGTGGAAAGGGAAGTCATGTATGCATGCAGTTCTCATGTACGGGTCTGAGTTGAGAAGACATACCCACGTCCTCTTGGTTGTCTTCTCTTGTTCTCATTTCAGTTCCATGCTTGAACAGCACTGTGGATTGAATGGGAATTTCTCTGCTCTACTCAATTCCTAGGGTGTTCACTGAGGTCACCCCACACGGGCTGCTGTCTCTGTGTCTTCAGCCTGTGTGAGCTCCAGAGGTTGGTAGCTTACAGCTTCCTAGTAGTTGATTTTTCCACCACCCCCTTCATATATTCTTTGTCTGGCTTCATGGAGACTTGCCCTAAGAATATAAAGCTTATAGTTTAGTTGAAAACCCCAGGGGACACTTCCGCAGGTTTCTGCAGTTACTTCCCTGTAAACTCTTATGTCTGATTATCCTGCTTCACAAATGCCAGCTCCCCTCATAGTCTCTTACTTCGACATGTTTTCTTTTTTTTTTTTTTTTTTTTTGCGGTACGCAGGCCTCTCACTGTTGTGGCCTCTCCCGTTGTGGAGCACAGGCTCCGGACACGCAGGCTCAGCGGCCATGGCTCACGGGCCCAGCCGCTCCACGGCATGTGGGATCCTCCCGGACCGGGGCACGAACCCATGTCCCCTGCATCGGCAGGCGGACTCTCAACCACTGCGCCACCAGGGAAGCCCTCTTTTTTTTTAATTTTTAAAATTTTATCTTTCTAATTTTTATTGAAATATAGTTGAGTTACAATCTTGTGTTAGTTTCAGGTGTACGGCGAAGTGATTCAGTTTTACATATATATCTACATATATGTTCTTTTTTAGATTTTTTTTTCCATTATAGGTTATTACAAGATATTGAGTGTAGTTCCCTGTGCTATACAGTAGATCCTTGTTGGTTATCTACTTTATATATAGTACTGTGTATATTTTAATCCCAGACTCCTCGTTTATCCCTCCCCCCATCCCCCCCACTATCCCCTTTGGTGACCATAAGTTTCTTTTCTAAGACTGTGAATCTTTCTGTTTTATAAATAAGTTCATTTGTATCATTTTTGTTTTTAGATTCCACATGTAAGCGTTATCATATAATATTTGTCTTTGCACATCTGTCTTCTGACCTCAGCAAAACCACTGTGCTTTGTTAGAGGTCCTCCACCTATGCAGCCATCTGGAAGTGTCCCCAGGGAGAAAGACTTCATGATTCTCTGGTCCCCTTTCCTTGAGTTCATTCTCTTAAGAATATAATTCTTTAGTTATAATATAATTATAATATAATTATAATTATATATAATATAATATAATATAATTCTTCAGTTATATAATTGCTTTTGGCAAAAGGCTGAGCCATATTTATTATGTTCCATCATGGACGGAAGTAGGATTCTCTAACAACATGTTTTACATTTGTTTCTCGCCTTAAGAGTAACTGGAACATCCAAATTGTATAAATTCAAATTCCAAATGATTTAATATACCTCCTATAGCATGCCTGTCTTGTCCTCTCCCTGTGTTGACTGGCATATTGTTTCTAGACCACCCTTTCACCGAATGTATAAACCTTTTATCAAGGAGGGTCTCTTTTTTCATTAGTTGATAAGGGCTAAAACCTAAATCCCTAGATTACAGAGTCTGGATTTCACTTCCATAATTGTCACAGTTTCATCACATAGTTACTTTCTCTGATTACAGTGCGTAGAATAAACTAGCAGTTAGTTATATTTTACTGTTTACTGATTAGCCCATTCATGGAGTAATGTTTGTTTTGATTGTTCCTTATTGAGAGGAAGATACACTGTCTTAAGTCAAGTTACCAAGAAGCAGATTCTGAAATGAAGACTTATGTGAAACTGGTTTATTAAGGAGGTGGTCCGAGGAAGAGTGCCTGGAAGCAGGACAGGGAGGGAGAGGAAGCCCAGCAGGAGGTAATTTCAGCTTCACTTCAACCTGGTTCTATAGGGAAGCTCTTAAGTAAAAGAGACACCTCAAAGTTGTCCAGAATTGAGACAACTTTGTCCTTGAACTGGGCTTTTAAACTGCCCCATCTGTGATTTCTGGGCCAAAGGCCTTGAGGATGGGCAATAAATTCCCAGATGCCCTGGTTTCCCACCTGCCCACAAAAAGGTCTCCAGCAGCCCAAGGACAGTTCTCTAAGAAGTAGAGTAGGCAAAGCACACCTAAAGGCAGGGAGAGGGCACACCACCCCCGTAAAAAGGGGTGCACAAACTATGGTATATGACTGCTTGAGCTATAGGGTATTTATCCAAGATGCTACAATATTCCCAGAAAGGAGCAAATATAGTCTTTAAATAGCATCTTGTGAAAAGGGGTTAAATCTGTTCTGTACGGTCTCAAGAAGGTAAACTAAAACTTCTGGATGGAAGGAACATCAGAAAGGTTAGAACATCTCCAAATGTTTTAACAGAGTTCCTTATAGATGCCATAGTGGCTGGGAGCATCTTTATATTCTGACTCTTAGGTGTCAAGGTCATCCCACCAGCACATCCTACCAAGAGTAGAGAGTTAAGATGTGGTTTCCAAAGCTTCCAAATTGTGAGCAAACTAGACAATCAGGTGGTCAGACTTGATTCGCTGAAGATATTTTAAGAAAAAGAGCAAATATCCTACTAACTGAAATCTGTTAAACTTCCTTCCACAAAATTACACACTTATTAAAATAAGGCATTCTGTTATCAGTTTCTTATTTTCCCTGCATCACCATACAGCACATGTTCAGTCTTCTGGGACAGTTTAGGTCAAAGATAACGTGGGGCTAGAAAAATGAAAAGAAAATGAAAAAAAAAACCACTTCTGTATCTTCCTCCTTTCTTGTTTGCAGCACTATGAAATAAGTAAAGGGAATTGAATAAAATCTCAGGATAAGGAGACCATAACCCAATCTGGGTACCTTCTGAGAACTTTCATTTTTTTCAGTTCTCTCTTTCCACTGTTTTTTTTTTTTTTTAAATAGCTTTGTATACTGGTGATCCTGTAAACATAAACATTTTAGGTGTGGAGAACGGACCTCTAAAGGAAGATTTGAGAGTCTTCGGCAAAATGTAAGTAAAGAAACATCCCCTCACTCTGATTAAAAACACCAAAAACCACCCCTCTGAGGAGACTTTGCCTTTAAGAATTAGGCAAAGGGGGCGGTCAGCAACTGAGAGACAGGGACAAACATTTTCTGTTTCTAATGTTCCATGTCCAATCCTTCAAACTGAGGCTTTATCAAAATAATTTTTTTTTTCTAGAGAGCAGAAAATCCTCACTAGCAGGAACTATTTAAAGTCTCTTGGCCTTACATTGAAACTGCAGATTTGGCAGGAGCAGGTTTCAGCTGGATTTTCTGGGCAGTAAGTAATGCAGCAGCAAATTTACTCTTCTTAGTATAATGGCAACCGTCGTTGCAAGGAAAAGGAATGACTTCAGGCAGTGCCAAATTTTAAATGAAAAATCTAACTATAGCCGTTCCTTGCGCTTTCTGGGAGAGGGCTGAATGATTGCGTGGGAAGCCAGGGTGAAGGATGACCTCAACCTGCCTGCTTTGGAGACTAGCTCAAGGGATAGCTGAGGTCAGCTAGCCCCACACCTGGCCCCTGGGGAGGATTTGCAGTCATGTGACAATGGGAGCAGCATGGAATTAAAAAGCAACTTAGCTGGGTTGAACCCAGGTAGAGCTGGTATCAAGGGAAGGTGGTTTCCTCTTTGATCTCTGAGCCCTTGAGCTACAGCATGAGAAATAATCAGAGTTATGGTGTAAACCAGCCAGCAAGTCTCTGGGGCCTTTTTTGGATTCTGTACCAGGCAGGGGTAAGTCCCTGATGGAGCCAAGGAGACATCATGGTGCACATTCGTCCTTATGTAAGTGACGGGAAGCAACTGCTTACTTTCAATGATTTCTCTTTTCACTCTACAGCTTTCTATCCCCTGACCTTCCACTCCACCTTTAAAATGAGTCATTTTACAAAAGCAGACTTCTTTGTGAATAGTAATGTAAGTCTCAAGTTACTTCTACCAATCTAAAAGTAGATATTTGGAGTAGAAGGTACAATCTTGAGCTAAACTCAAATTAAGTTATGCCAGGGAATGTCTAGAAAACTCATGGGTTAAGGTTGCCAAAAGCATCTTTGCAAGAAGGATGGAACCTTCTGGAAGACACCTCTCCCTAAATGAAGAGGAAGCCAGAAAGGCAAACTCAAACTAGTATTAAACCTGAAGTCTGTGTACAGCATGGGGCCACACACACTCTGCCTTGGGACTGCCATCAAAAAGTGTAAGAAAGAAGAGAAGAGGGGATTTCTCCCCTTTTTTAGTCATGGTTTTTCAGTTCTACCCCTGCAGGGCTCAGTGCATCTGTGATGAGCCCAAGGGGAGACTTCAGTGACTGTCTTAGAAAGTGATAGAGGTGGTGCCCACCTAGTGTAACAGTCCCCAGAAAAAGGGCCAGTGCCCCCAGGAAGATGCAGCGATACCCCGCTCAGACAGCAGTGGAGCCCAGGATGCAGAGCAAGGCACAGAAGAGGCCACAGTGCCAGATGGAAACTGCAGCAGAGGTACCAGTCTCTGCAAAGGAGCTGATCAGAAGCTACACATGAGATACCCAGATGGAGACGCCTATTAATTCTTGGGCAAAAGGAGCTTTTTGGGAATTTGAAGTACTGCATGAGCAAGTAGAGAAATGAGCCCCTAACAAGGTTTTTTAAACATAAACTCATTTATACTCATAGGTTGATGAGAGCTACAAAAACAAAACAATGTTCCATTTGATAAGCAGCTCTTGCTTTGATCTACTGTCGAACCAGGCAGCAAAACAGTCACAATCCCCAGGATTACCTTCCTTCACTCAGGCTCCCGTGAACAGTGGGAAATCGTATGGAATCTAGTCACAGAAAAGACAACCACTGGAAGAATTCAGATTCACAGGACTCCCAGCAGTTCCCTTTAACAGACTGGTAAAGCATAAAGCAGAGAAGATTGCTGACATCTGAGGCCAAGTTTAAAGGCCCTGTAGTCTCATGCCTACCAGGACGGCTTATTGTGGGGTAAACCCTGCAGATACCCCAGTGTTTTTCACTTGCCCCTCCCAGGGCTTTTCCAGGAAATGCAAAAGGTATCCAGTAACATCAAATGAAAATTCCTCAAGACTTTTTCCTCTATGCAAAGGGGAAATAAAACATTTTTGGAAGCAGAAAATGAGCTATGTAAGCATCCTAACAGGTGGGTTTTAAGTTCTTCCACAAATAATACCTTTGATCAGTGAAAAAATATATGTCAAATGTTGTTTCATCATTCTTGGTAGACTATATAAAGGATATCATTTTATTTCTCCTATCAGACCAAAAAAATGTCACTTTCAAGTCAAAATGTGTGCATAGTAGGACCTCAGTAAATATGCACTGGAAAATGACTTCCATTCAATGGACACCCTTGAAGTACTCTTTTCACATTCACAATGACCCTATTGTCCTTGTTTTAGACATTTTATAGATGAATATTTTATAGATGAAGTTTAGAGGGGTTAACAACCAGGTATACAATTTAATAAATAAGACCATGAAAGATAAATTTAGTAACACTTAAAACAATGGATCAACCCCCAAATGACTTTTAAAGAAACTTTTTTCCAAAAATGAAAATATATTTGTTTTCTGATTGTTAACGTGCGCCCATTGTTACATTTTCCAGTAATCCATAAACTTATCCCCAAAGAATTGCAAATAGAATCCCCACTGTGACAATCATCCTGTAAGGTTACAGTTGGGTGGGGGCAATGCACTTACATTGAAGCACAGTCACCCTCTTCCCAAGCTCAGCCCTACTAGTAGGCTTTGAAACTTAGCTTGACTCAATTAACAAGGGTTGTTTCTTGAGATCTTGAGAATTTTATCAAATCTCTCTTACTCAGTTGAAAGATCTCTTTGCTTTTACCAAAAGCATAACATGGCACCTCAGTGGAGGCAACCACAAGTGGGGAGAACCATCAGGGGTGTGTTTGATTGTGTGATTTCCACTCTAGGGCAGCCTCACCCTCGTTCATCACCCCAGACCAAGTTGGAAGACCCCTAACTTATTTATGCAGGACAACTATGCCACCAGCTATTCCTACAAAACTCCAGGGGCATAGGAAATTTTTGTTTAACAGTCTGAAAAGCAAAAACACTTTTAAAAATAAAATTAACTCACACATGAAATTCCCTTTGGTGGTGAAAATTGTCCCAGATGAAATTATTAAACAAAAATCACCTGAGAGTATAAATAGGTTAAATTACAGTTGACCCTTGAACAGCGCAGGTTTGACTTGAGTGGGTCCACTTATACATGTATTTTTAAAATATATATTGGAAAATTGGAGATTTGTGATAATTTGAAAAACAACCTACAGACAAACCATGTAGACTAGAAAATTGAAAAACTTAAAAAGTTATCTATGTCATGAATGCATAAAATATATATAGATACTAGTCTGTTTTATCATTTACTCCCAGAAAGTATACACAAATCTATTATAAAAAGTTAAAATTTACCAAAACTTATGCACACAAACACTAGCAGACGGGACGTAGTGCCATTTGTAGTTGAGAGAAAGATGCAGTATTAAGTCATAACTGCATAAAATTAACTGTAGTATATAGTGTACTACTCTAATAATTTTGTAGCCACATCCTGCTGCTATTTTGGTGAGCTCAAGTGTTGCAAGTATCTGCTTAAAATGCTGTATGATGCTAATCATCTGTGAGTGAGCGAGTGAGCAGTTTGTCTCTCCAGTAACTTGCATATTGCAGTAAAAATTGATCTCTCACAGTTCTTGCATATTTTTCATCATGTTCAGTGCAATACTGTAAACCTTGAATAACACCATGGGACCCTTGGTGCCACTAGTGTTGCTGGAAGTACTCCGAAGCAGCAAAGTCATGACTCTACAAGAAAAAGCTGAATTGTGTGATACATACCTTAGACTGAGGTCTGCAGCTTCCGTTGGCCACCATTTCGAGATAAAGGAATCCAGGGCCAGGACCACTGTAAAGAAAAAAAAGGAATTTGTAAAGCTGTTGCTTCAGCTACAACAGCAGGTGCAAACACTTTGCACTTTTCACAAAATACCTTTTTAACTTGTATTGAAAATGCAGCTTTTATGTGGGTGCAGGATTGCTGTAAGAAAGGCATGTCTAGAGAGGCTAATATGTTTCAAGAAAAAGTGAAATCATTATATGGCAACTTGAGCAGAGGGAAGGTGAAGGATCTAAAACTGGAGGATGTACTGCCAGCAAAGGATGGTTTGATAACTTTAGAAAGAGGTTTGGCTTAAAAAATCTCAAGATTATAGGAGAGGGAGCTTCTGCTGATCAAGAGGCAGCTGATGAGTTCCCGGATACCATCAACAGAATCACTGAGGAGAAAGGAAATCTCCCTGGACAGGTTTTTTAATGCAGGCAAAAGTGTCCTATTCTGGAAAGAAAAAAAATGCCACAAAGGATATTTATTATCAAGGAAGAGAATCGAGCACCAGGATTTAAGGCAGGAATGGATAGTCAGTCTAATGCTACTGTTTTGTACAAATACTGTCTGGTTTATGATCAGGACTGCGGCTGCCCTTATCTACAAAGCTGCTAATTCCTGGGCCTTAAAGTGAAAAGACGAACACTGCCAGCTGCCAGTCTTTTGGATTAACAACAAGAAGGGCTGGACAACAAGAACCCTTTTTCTGGATTGTTTCCATCCATGTCCTTTAAGACTTTGAAAATTCTTTTGTTATTGGACGATGCCTCTGGTCACCCAGAACTTTATGAATCCAACACTGAAGGTGTCAAGGTGGTCTACTCATCCCCGAACACATCTCTAATGCAGCCTCTAGATCAGGGAGTCATAAGGAACTTTAAGGCCCATTACACACAGTACTGTATGGAAAGGATTGTCAACACTATGGAAGAGAAACCCAATAGAATATCATGAAGGACTGGAAAAATCACACCATTGGAGATGCCATCTTTGTTATGGAAAAAGCTGTGAAAGGCAACAAGCCCCAAACAATAAATTCCTACTGTGTCCAGATGTTGTGTATGACTTCAGAGAATTTACAACAGAGCCAATGAAGAAAATCATGAAAGAGACTGGATATGGCAGAAAAAAAAAAAAAAAGTGGGAGGTGAAGGGTTTTAGGATATGAATCTTAGAGAAATTCAAGAGCCAATATAGACACCACACGAGAGGAATTAACAGATGGAGATGAGTGCTTCTGAACAGTGCCAGATGATGAGGAAAGAGATGTAGACGAAGCAGTGCCAGAAAAGAAATAGACATTAGACAATCCGGAAGAAGGCTTCCAACTGTTCAAGGCTGCTTTTGACTTCTGGTACAACATAGACCCTTCTATGACATGGGCATTGAAACTAAAGCAAATGGTGGAAGAAGGATTAGTCGTGTATAGAAGCATTTGTAGAGAAATAAAAAAGCAAAAGCGTCAGACAGAAATGGTGATGTATTTCCATGAAGTTACAGGGAGTGCACCTGCTTCTCCTGTGTCCCCTTCCACCTCCTCCACCTTTCCCGCCTCTGCCACCCCTGAGACAGCAAGACTACTCTCTCCTCTTCCTCCTCATCCTCAGACTACTGAACATGAAGATGATCAGGATGGAGACCTTTATGATGATCCACTTTCACTTAATAAATAGTAAACAATCCTCATACCATACAGTTAATAAACTTATCTGTTGTGTATGTGTGTGTGACTTTGTGTGACTATCTAATGACTGTACAGCAAGAACTGTATGAGACATTTTTGTGTCATCATCACGGCCTAAATATTCATTGGGTAGAACATTGTGCGCAAGACTTGTATTGGAGGGGCTTCCCTGGTGGCACAGTGGTTAAGAATCTGCCTGCCAGTGCAGGGGACACGGGTTCGATCCCTGGTCCAGAAAGGTCCCACGTGCAACTCCCGTGCAGCAACTAAGCCTGTGCACCACAGCTACTGAGCCTGTACTCTAGAGCCTGTGAGCCACAACTACTTAGCCCACATGCTGCAACTACTGAGCCTGTGCTCCGCAACAAGAGAAGCCACCATAATGAGAAGCACGCGCACCACAATGAAGAGTAGCCCCCACTCGCCACAGCTAGAGAAAGCCCACACGCAGCAGCGAAGACCCAGTGCAGCCAAAAGAAAAAAAAAAAAGACTTAGATAGTCTGTCCTCACATAGGCATATGGTAAGTGACATTTAAAATAAAATTAATAATGTGTTAGTTTTCCTACCGTTTTATATTTCCATACAGTATGCCTGTCTCCTGTCTCTCTCACAATTTAAGAAACTTCGTATCAGTCTATCATCACAAGTAAGTGTTTTTTTTTTAAAAGTACCGATGTTTCCAATACTGTGTTATGAGTATGACTACGATATTATATGCCATAAAAATTTTATAATGATTCATTCACTAGTGTATAGGCTACGCTACTTACTGTGAAGCAATACACTGGGCTACCATAAGGCAATGATATTGCTGTTGCTTCATTATCAGTGAATGCATCGTTAGCCCTGTCAATAAATATAAATTTCTTTTTCACATTATATTTTCCTTTTTGATGTCTAATGTTAGTAATAGGTATAACATCTACAGTGTTTGTATCATGTAAGATGATACTGACGTAAGTACTGACAGATAGTTCATCTTGTAAACAGATGACATAAACTTATGATATCAATAAATACAGTACAGAACTCTAAGTGTATTTTCTCTTATGATTTTCTTAATCTATCTTCTTTTCTCTAGGTCACTTTATTGTAAGAATACAGTATATAATACATATACCATACGAAAAATGTATTGACTGTTTATGTTATCAGTAAGACTTTTAGTCAATAGCAGGCTATTAGTAGTTAAGTTATTGGGGTGTCAAAAGTTATATGCAGATTTTTAAAATAAATTTATTTATTTTTATTTGTTTATTTTTGCTGCATTGGGTCTTCGTTGCTGCATGCTGGCTTTCTCTAGTTGTGGCGAGCAGGGGTTATTATTCGTTGTGGTGCACGGGCTTCTCATTGCAGTGGCTTCTCTTGTTGTGGAGCACGGACTCTAGAGGGCAGGCACAGTAGTTGTGGAGCACAGGCTTAGTTGCTCCGCGGCATGTGGGATCTTCCCGGACCGGGGCACGAACCCGTGTCCCCTGCATCGGCAGGCGGATTCTCAACCACTGTGCCACCAGGGAAGCCCGAAAAGAACAATTTTTTAAAATGTAAATATTTATTTCTGGTTGCCTATATCACTAGCTGAAAAAAAAAAGTGCTATATTTTGGTTTTGCTAAACTCTGCTTTTCCAGAAAGATGGATACCTGAGCCAATGAGGAATAAAGCCCCGTTTCATGGGGAGAAAACTTGGTGGTGCCGTGCAAGGAAGAGAATAAGTTTCTTCCACTTTAGGGGTAATTAATTCTTTCCATGGGCTTGGAAGTAGAGGACACAACTTAATCAATTGTCACAAAGTGAACATACCCATTTAATTGGCATCCAGATCAAGAAACAGCCTATTACCAGCATCTCCAAAGTGCAGCCCCTCTGTGCGTCCTTCCAGGAACTACTCCCTCAAGTATAACCACTGCTCTGGTTTTGCCAGTTTTTACATTTTATGCAAAGATTGAAGCATGCACTTTTTCACATCCTATTTATTTCATTCAGTACCATGTTAACTAATGTTTGTTATTACATGAATTTTTAAATTCTTTAATTATGTCACACGCCTACAGGAAAATTAGCAAAATGCGTATGTAAATTTAAAGTGAAATTAGAAAATAAAAACTCATGTTCCCTCACACAAGTTTATGAAATGGAGTTTTACCAGATCTTGATTCCCTGTGTGCCCGTCTTTCACTGCACCTGTCCCTCTCCAAACTGAGAAGTAACATCAAACCTGGTTGTACAAGGAAAGGGTAACATGGGCACAGGAGATGAAGAGTCCAAGGAGAAGACAAGCGGAACAGAGTGTCTTGAGTCTTGCTTCACCTCGCTGAGGATTTATGAGAACCCCTTCTGGGGATGTCTGTGGAAAAGGACTCCAGTGAGTTCTGGGAAACCAAGGGCTCACAGCAGTCAGGGCAAGTGGGAGGGCTGTGTATGGTCCAGGAATGTACTGTTGACCTGAAACAAATAGACTGCCAGATATTTCTCCAGTAAAGATGGGTTTATTCAAGATCAGCAGAGAATTGCAGTTCTGGGTCTGCAGCCATAATGAGCCATATGCAAGTCCCCAGACAGCAAGGGAAGGAGGATGCTTTTATAGAGGGGAAAAGGGAGTTGGGAGGGATGTAGGAAACAGTCCTGGCTTTTCATTGACTGAGTCCTTGCCAGGGAAGAAGTCTTCCTTCCTCTTGGGCTCTTCTATAGTCGTAGGAGGGGAGAGCTCCCCCTTCTGGTCTCCCAACTCTATTTAATTGAGGTTTCTGTTTATTCTTTTTTTCTTTTTTCTTTTTTAACAGTATCCACCTGTGAGCTGCTCCGTTTTCTCTGCTTCTCCTTGCTCAAGAGTAGGACAGAAACGAATACATCTGTGAAGCAAAATGATTGTCTTCAGCTGAGCAGGCAGCAAGGAAGGGAGGATCGCTCGGGAAGTGCTTCAATGCCTGATCAAGCCGTGCCGAGTTCAGGTAAGATTCTAGCCCTGCCCATTCCAGCCACTCCCCAACCCCTGCAGGCTCTGTTTTTCCAGTTAAACATATGAGAATTGGCAGTGTGTCTTGTAAGAATAGCCCTGAGCCTGTCGTGTCCAGCTGCCCCTCTTTTCTGGTCCTCATTCTTGCTTCTGCTGATGACATTCGAGATAAATCATAGACGTTTCTTCAGGCAAGAGTAAGAGAGAAAGGAAATGTCCCCTCCTTAAGGAAAACCGCTGGTTGGGGCTTCTCTGGTGGTGCAGTGGTTGAGAGTCCACCTGCCGATGCAGGGGACACGGGTTCGTGCCCCAGTCTGGGAAGATCCCACATGCCGCGGAGCGGCTGGGCCCGTGAGCCATGGCCGCTGAGCCTGCGCGTCCGGAGCCTGTGCTCCGCAACGGGAGAGGCCACAACAGTGAGAGGCCCGCGTACCAACAAAAAAAAAAAAAAAAAAAAAAAAAGAAAGAAAGAAAACCGCTTGTTGAAAGGCCCTGGTCCACCAGTGAGCAACAGCACATCGAGGCGACAGGATGCTGTCGCTGTCAGGAGAGGTGGGAGATGGTGCCCCAAACCAACTGCCCGATTTTGCTGTTGACTAACTAGGTTTGCTTCTCCCGGAGCTGATTAAATAAAGGCAGAATATAACTGATTGCGTTATTTCCCCTCCTTGTCAATAATAACAAAACCCTATTTTCTAAATGGCGCGCATTGTAGGCTATGGTAGAGGAGGGGCAGTCAGAGACCATTTCAGACAGAGGTGGAGAATAGACTCTTGTCCTACACTGCCTGGGGTTTAAGCCCAAGGCAGAACCGTCCCTTTGCTTCCTTCTTGTTTGCCTTTATCCACCACAACACTCCCAATTCCAGGTGAGAGATGTAAACACAGCGGGCTCTTAGAGAATTAGTTCTGTTCATACTAAGAATTCTGAAAAGCACCATTCATTGCTAGCGGCAGAGCCAATGCGAGGAGGAAAGGCTTGGCTCTTCTGTTTGGAACGTGCATCTAAGGCTTGTCTTCCATTCAGCCCCACAGTTGCCAGGGCCCAAAGGGTTTCAGGGAGGTGAATGCACATCCTGATCCTGGGAAAGGGCTCCTGAACTCATCCCAAGCTAAAACAGCAGCAAAATGAAGGAGGGTTTTTTTTTTAAATGTAGTAGGAAAGCAGTTTATTTCCCACTAGAAACAGGAAAGTGGGAAATAAACTAGTTTTACCAGTTTCTAGTTCTGGCTGGAGGGAGTTGGTTTGCTGTAGCATTTGCAAAAATGTATTTCATGGAACCAGTGAAGGACGCTGACAGTTACGTGAGAAGGGATTTTTGTGGTTAAATTTACTTACCAAACAACAGATTTAAATAAGTTAATCCCTAATTTGCTATTAACTGTAATATTAAATTAACTAGGACATTCCAGCTATGGTAGTTAGTGAACTATTTATTGTATTTCTTTGGTCAAATGTGAAAATAGCTCATACTCAGTTCTCTCATTAAAAGTCAAAAGCATTACTTTGGGGATGCTATAGTTTTATTTCCAGAGGGAAACATACACTTTAAACCACAAGAGGGCAGCAGTATTACATTTTTAATCAAATGCCTCGAAGCTCAACATAGGGCCTAAAACCATAATTATAGTGTAACAATTGTATGTTTTTCTCCAAATGGTTCTTATTAATTCTGATGGCGGTTTATGAGGAAAGTTATTTTTAAAGTTTCTGTGACTATGGTTTGTTATATATGAGACTACTTTCAAAGAAGAGCGCAATAATTTTAGTGAGTGAATTAAAGTGCCTCACTAGGGTGAATTTAGCAAAAACCTTTAGACTTCACATTTAAAGATCACATCATTAAAATTCTACTAGTATATCTTTTCTATGATATTAAAGGGATTAAACAAAACTGTATTTAGCGATGGATAAAACTTGTCATGGTTTAGGTGTATGAATTTTTTTATAGCCATTATGTTGTAATAACTTTTAATAGGTATACGTGTCTTTAAAGCTAGACCTAGTTAAAATGAGGAAATCAGTAAGCATGAAAGTTTACAATGAATAACCCTAATTTAACGTAAAAAATAATGGAGTACTTTTCTGCACTGAATCTACATTTTCTTCACTTTTAAGATGCAATAAAATGTCAGTAATTCCGTTTAGCCAACAGGTGGCGCTGCTTACTTAAACAATAAAATATAGATGGAAAGAGGAAATTGAAGATCCAAGAACTATACATATCCAACACATATCCAAGGTCTTTGAGAAAATACGTTAGAAAAATCTGGAAAGGAAAATCTGGGAGGAAAATGCACTGTCTGGAGCAGATACCTCACAGAACTACATGAAGTCCATGAAATTCATTTAATGGTGAAACTTAAACATGGATGCTGACATTTTCACAAAAAAACAAAAGACAAAAGAGTCTATTCTAACAAAAATCTCGCACCATGGAAGCTACTTATTTTTACCCATGAAATTGTTCCTTTTGTTTCGCAGGCAATGAAAATCAATTGCATTTTACTACCTTTCACGTTAGTAAAAGGGGAAAGAAAATTGTTCCCTAATTCAGCAAAAGGTGGAGAAATCAAACAAATCTCATGTAATCTGTATCATCTGTATAGATGCGGTACAGAAGTATTTATATGTATAGAAGTAATTATATGTGTAGATAAGCCAAACTTCATCCTTATTCATGCATTTGCCAAAAATATAGTTTTATTTAACTTGGGGGGGGGGGATAAATGATTTGATTATAGTTACCTGCTAGAGCATAAATGAATTTAGAATGCATTAACCATTTCATTAAAAATGTGCTTTACAATGATTACTTGTAATATAACCAATCAATGATAACAGTATTATGAAATTTGACAAATATGAACATGGTTATAGGTTTACCATGCACTGTTGTCAAACTACATATAGGAAAAGGAACTACTAACACTTACTGAGGTCCAAAGCTGGTAGGGATTTTTTTTTTCATTTATTATTTCTGTTCTCAGTGTTGCAAAGAGAGCTAGAATTTAAATTCTAGTTTTGACCCTGAAAGCCATGCTATTTCCATCAATGTTGATAAAATCAAGGAGGAGACAGGAATGCCACCTGAGCTCTCCCCAATGCCTTCAGCAAAGATCACTAAATAATTCTGAACTTCTTTCCCTCTGAACCCAGATGGAGCTTTGGATTCTCAACTCAGCATTTCAGGTAATTGATACTAATTCCACCCTTGATTAATGGCAGAGAGTCAGGTTGAAACCTGTTTGCCATCTTTGCTTTTTCAGTCACATTGCTCCTAAGTAGAAGTTCTCTTTTCTCAAAGTTTATGTAAAGTTCTAGAAGAAATTACCAGCAATGTAACACTAAATATTAACAGAAGGTTGAGATATTTGATTTTAGTTCATGAAGAAATTAAGTACATATTTATTTGTAGATGTTTTACTGGCAGTGAACAAATGCCTAAATCTTTTATTTAGTTTTATTAATTTCCCGTAGAGGAAGATATATGCCCTAAAATGTTAATATTTGAATTTTCGGTTATCTAATTAAACAAGATAGTAGTAAAATAATAACTAGCATTTAATGAGTCCTGAGCACTTAGCCTGTGTCACCTGCTGTTCTAAGTGCTTTTTGTGTGTCCTCTCAACAATCCTATGAGCTACTTATTATTATCATACCCATTTAATAGATAAGCAAGTTAAGGCAAAAATGTGTACATCAGTAACCACAAATCCAGGAATTTTGTGACACCTTTGGGTCAGGGTTGGCAGGATCACGGCCTCAGACACTTTTCTCCATTGGTCACTGGATCATTTGCTGATCTTGATTCAATCAAATTAAACATTGTGCTAGGTATTGATTTATTTTTTTCTCAGCTACGAACCCTTTCTCTACTCTGCTTTGTGGTGCTGGGGCTGGAACTCTGCAGACAGCAATTCTGCTTTGCCAGCTTCTGCCAATAAGGGGCACTAGGGGCTGAAAGAGGAAGAAGGACTTGCTTCTTCCTGTCTGCGTGCAGTTCCTATGAACATGTGACACTTCACTCAGGCAGGAGCAGTGCCTTCTTGTAGAAGCAGCTGAATCCAGCCTGCAGTTTCTCCAGTGTAGAAGCAGCTGAATCCAGCCTGTAGTTTCTCCAATGTCTGTAGTTTTTCCAACATGGCCGTGTTCCCAGCGCTTGCAGAAGCAGCCTCATTGCACCTTCCTCAGGGATTCCACCAGCTGAGCACAAGTACCCCTTCCTCCAGCGCTTTGGGGGCCCCTTCTCCAGGCTACATTTTAATAATTTCAACCCCTTCCCTTTGCTTCTCCAGCCCTAGAGGTGGTAGCTCTTCCTACAGTTACTGTCTCTGTAAAAATGTTTTGCTTTTAGGTTACCTAGTATTATGGATTGAATAGTGTTCCCTTAAAAGATGTTGAATTCCAAACCCCCAATGCCCGTGAGTAGAACCTTATTTGGCACTAGGATCTGTCAAAAACCAAACTCTTCACAGTGAGTAAAACAACGGAGGAAGATGAGTTTATTGCAAGGGTTTCCACCTGCAAGCCAGGAAACTCAAGGCTCTGGGAACAATGAATTCTGAGTTGCTCACTGATTAAGGGGTTTAATGGGGCAAACGTGAAAGTTATTTGCCTTTTTCATCTGATTGGTTGCCTAGGGATCTTCTTCCCTATTTAGGTTGAGGCAGCTAAGTCAGGGCAACAAGCGAGTTCAGACCAGACGTGAACGGACTTGGCGGTCAGGGGATTGGCCGAAGCCCTCTGCTGATTTCTGAGAAGAGCTGTAAATTCCTGCAACTTAGGTACGATTAAGTGTCGTTTTCTTTTCTTTCTTTCTTTCTTTCTTTTTTTTTTTTTTTTTTTTTTTTCGGTACGCGGGCCTCTCACTGTTGTGGCCTCTCCCGCTGCGGAGCACAGGCTCCGGACGCGCAGGCTCAGCGGCCATGGCTCACGGGCCCAGCCGCTCCGCGGCACGTGGGATCCTCCCGAACCGGGGTATGAACCCGTGTCCCCTGCATCGGCAGGCGGACTCTCAACCACTGTGCCACCAGGGAAGCCCTGATTCCTTTAAGTTTCGATTCTACAGGACTTCACATTTGGTCAAGTTAAGATGAGATCACTGGGGTAGGCCTTAATGCAATATGACTCAGTCCTTATAAAAAGGGGAAATTTGGACATGGAGACAGATGCTCACACAGGGAGAACACCATGTGAACATGAAGGCAGAGATCAGAGTGATGTATCAACAAACCAAGGAACGCCAAATATTGCCGGAAAACGACCAGAAACGAGGAGAAAGACAAGGGACAACTTCTCCCTCACAGCCCTCAGAAGGAAGCAACCCTCCTGACACCTTGCTCTCGGACTTCTGGCCTCCAGAACTGTGAGACAATAAACTTCTGTTGTTTAAGCCCCCAGTCTAAGCCCCCACTTTATTATGGCTGTCCCTGGAAATTCATACAGCTAGTTAACAATATTATTCTTAGTTAACAATTTTTTAGGTTAAATTCTCTGTTAAAATAACTAGTATGACTTATCTCTTCTGACTGAGTACTAAATAATATAATAAGTACAGAGAATCATAGATTATGTTTTTATTGTGGTAACTTTAAAGGTCATCTGCTTTACGTCACTGCCATGTGATTCTTATTTAACTTTAGCAGGTGCATTCGTTTGCTTGGATTGCCATAACAAGCACTGCAGACTGCGTGGCTTAAATAACAGAAATTGATTTTCTCACAGCTCTGAAGGCTAGAAGTCTGAGATCAAGGTGTTGGCTGGGTTGGTTTCTTCTGAGGTCTCTCTCCTTGGCTGGTAGATGGCCATCTTTCCCCTGTGTCTTCACATGGTCTTCCTTGGTGCATGTCTGTGTCCTAATCTCCTCATCTTAAAACGAGACCAGGCATATTGGGTTAGAGCCCACCCATGTGACCTCATTTTAACTTAATTACCTCTTTAAAGACCCTATCTCCAAATACAGCCATATTCTGAGATACTGGTGGTTAGGACTTCAACCTATAAATTTTGAGGTTGACACAGTTCAGCCCATACAAGCACGAATCTTTGGATAAAGAAAATGTTAATTCCTTGGGGTCACACAGCCTCCTTTTAGCGGCCCTTTGGAAGGCTGCATGGCAGACCTTCAAATATTCCTCTTGTTGAAGCTCACAAATCTGCCCTTTAATAATAATCTAATTCAGGATATTGCCCAAGTTCACTGATCTGTTTCCCCTTGAAAAATCAAGCTCAATGATCTGTTTCGCCTTGAAAACCAAGCTCACTGATCTGTTTCCCCTTGAAAATTCAAAACTGTTTTTCAAACTTTTGTATCTCTCCTGGCCTCCAGCAGTGCTCAGAGCTTACAGAGGATAGACTGGCAAGCTGGCCCACAGGCTCTCTCAGTAACCTGGAAGGGGGTCCCTCCGTAAAAACATTTTCACTCATTTAAAAGAGTAAGGTGCCCTCTTAAAAAATGCTTCATTCTCCCGGGCAAGTTGAAGAGCCACTCAAGCCACTGTAGTAACAATTTTGTTGAAAAGGACCAAAATGGTAGTTGATATAGATGAATAACATAGAAATATCTAAATGCCCCCAATTTTTAAGAAACTTTATGTCCATTTACTAACACTTCTGCGTAGGAGCCAGGAATATGATTACTCTTTAAATGCCTGTATATCTACTCAATCATCCTCTGGTTTAAGGGGAAATCTCTACATTCTGTTTCTAGAATTCCTCCAAGGCAATTTTTCTGGCATTACTCTTCCCTGTTTCACCTGCTTTCTTCCTTTTCTTGCCATTTGGTTTCAAGCATAGCAACCCGTGAATAAAAGGTGCCCTCCTACATCCCCAGCCAGTCCCCACTGAGGAGGGAAGGTGGATGATATAAACCGAAAGAAAAGTGAGAAGCTGAGGGGCTCTCTACGTGAGACCCCAGGGTGCTGACTACTTATCTTGTTCTTATACCTTCTGCCACACTATTGATTTGGATCTTACAAGTTGAAGAGAGAAAAATGAACACTTTTCTAGAAAAATGGACCATTCTTTAAAAGGTCTAAGAATGGGCAATCTGTAAAAGAGAAACTGCAAATGATCAATACAGAAAGATGCATCTCCTCTCTAATTATCAAAGTCATGTTGGGGGATATTCGAGATGGATCACAGTTTCCCCGCTCCTGGTTTCCATGACGAGGCCCTTTCTCTCAGTACTCGTGTCGTTCTCTGTTCTTTTATCTACCTCTCTGCTGAGAAGGGGGAGTAGCTTATTTGCATAGTAAATTTGAGAAGCGCACCCTTAGCTTAGTGGGCTTAGCTAAGGCTCACAACCAACTTTTTTTTTTTCTCTCTCTCTCTTAGCTGGGTTCCAGCTTTCTCCTGAGACCTTGCTGCTTACAGGAAGCACTGTTTTCCTCTTCTCCCAGCTCTGCCCCTGGAGAGAGAGGTGAAGGTTGGTGGGAAGGCTGGAGCTTCTGTGACCGGTAAGCAAATTTCCTTATTCTGAGGTTTGTGTAACAAGTGCATTCGGCTCACACGTGAATCCACCTCGCTCTTGACTAGCCTCTCTCAGCACAGATGTTAGTTTGGTCTCTTCTTTACTCTTTGTTTTATTTATCTATTTGTTGAGTGGAGAAGAGGGATGGTATTTGTTGGAAACTGTCTTATAAACCATACCATACTGGTCATAATTTACTTAAATGCTCCATGAATAATCAATACATATAGAATTAAAGTTATTGTTGAGAACCTGGGTTTACAAAGCTGAGCCTACCAACACAGGATATTAAAAACAGTTCAGTAGAACTAACAACATCTTTAAACGGAAATACTGGTTTCTGTCAGCCTTCAAGTCTCAAAGTCTTTGTGTTCACTTACATTTCCTCATCAAAGCTTTTTCACAGTTTAAGTCTGGATTCAATCTCTTCTTCCCCCTCCTCTGTTACGTATTATACCTCTTGTGTGGCACTTGCCAAAATCTGCCTTGTTGTACAAGTGTTTGAGTATTGTTTTCACTGGAGATCAGGGGCTATGGGTTATTGTAATTATGTGCTTCCAACTCCGAGATACGTGCCCTGCATAGAGTTGTATTCAATAAATGTTGATTGAAATCAATGAAATCACAGCTTCCCTGGAAGCTAACAAAGAACAAATATGGATTGCTTTATTAATAACTTAGAACTAAAGAGTTAGATAATAAAGATGTGTTTATTCCACTTTACAAAATTGCTATAGCTACACTAGATGATTTTCCACTGTTCTTGTTTTTTCAAACTCTGTGACAACCTTTATTTCTACTAAGTTGTGGAAATTATATTTTAATAGATTGAAGTTTATTTCCTAAGTGTTATTTAATGGAATCTGCAGTGATAATAGTAATTCATTCTGTACATGAAGAAATACTTGGTAGTGGGAATAATTATCTCCTGTATCACTTTTTCTGATATTTCTCTTCACATATATTTGAAATAATCATGTTTTCCCTTTATTCTTTTAAGAACTTAATTTGCAGTATCATAGCTATCATAACACAGGACTCTCTATTTAGTCAAGTAGTTTACAAATATCAAGAATTCTATACAATCATTTGTTATCCATAAAAGAACTTCTAATTAGAGAACCTGATATATAGTCCTTGGTTGGCCACTTGTTACAAATTTGGGCAAATAAGTTATTGTGGATCGTTGTCACTTATTAAAAATGAAATAACTACTTCATGGGTTGAGAAGATAAAGTAAGATTATGTGTATAAATATGCATTGTAAATTTAAAGCCTTATATAAACATTAATTGTTATCATTACTTGACAAGGAACACATTTGTAGATGCCGCCCTCTGGTCTCATGATTATGACAAAGATGCCAATAAATTATCTTCAGTTTCTTGTTGGTATTACTCTGGTGCCTGGATGTATAGATGAAATGCCACATAACAATGCTATAAGCCTTAGTGGAATAGAGGTTAAAAAGCTCAAGAGACCAAACTCAAAGTCACAGCTTAAAGGATTCATTTACATGGTAAATGATTACACATGTTTATATGCATAACCCATGAGTTCCAAGACTTCTAACACAAAGATGTTACTTTTCTTCTATTTTCTACGTTACCACCAGTAATAATTTTGCTAAACTCTCCAACACTTCATAACAAGAATCTTTTCCTCTATTGTCCAATAACACTTTCTCCCTGTCTGCCTAAGCTCTATAACCCTCTCCCCGAGGTGTTTTCAGCTTTCACTAACAGTCTCTTCAAGGCCCTTTCCCCTCCCTCCTAACCCAGGCTCAAAGGCAATGACATGTTTTCGTCATGGAGTAGCTCCCTACCCCCAGGTTCCAAGTTTCTGTATCACTTACTATTACGTAATATCCACCCCAAAGCTTACTGGTCTAGTTGTTTTATTGGCTTAAAAGAACTGCTTTATTATAATCATGTATCCTATGGGAAAGGAATTCAAACAGGGCATAATAGGAATAGAAATTTGAGTCTTCTCTGTTCTGTGATGTCTGGGACCTCAGTTGGGAAGACTATAGAACTGGAGCTTAAGATTGGGTACTAGAATCATCTGGAGACAATAGTCCTTCACTGTCCATGGTTGTTGCTGACTACTGGCTAAGTCCTCAGCTGGAAACCAATGAAGGGAAAGAACAGCTGTCCCTAAAGTATACATATACGGCACACGATTCCCTTATGGGCCAGTGACTTCTACAAGCTGAAGCAGCCCTTCAGTGCAGAAGAGCGCTTGTGATTAGCTCCACCCAGGAAAGGAGCAGCTATAGGAGTTCAGCTAATTAAGAACACATTGACATTCACAGTTTATTATTAGATTTTCTTTTAGACTAGTTCTTCCTAAAATTAGTCTAGAGCCAGTGGTATTTCAATATTACAAGGGAAAATAATCTTTATATTATACTTTTTAAAAAGTCATTAAGCTACAAAAAGCTAAGATTTTATTATGCCACATAGATTTAAATGTGATTAGGTATAGGTTTGACACTTGTTTAATATTTGCTAATTATCATTTGTTTTATAGATACTAGTTAACTTATATTTTTTCAATCCTATAAAAGGAATTTGTCCCCCTTTTAAAATGTCCTATCTTTAAATGAGAAATGGAATTTCAGAGAGATGACCTAACTTGCTCTAGTCACATAATAATTGGCCACGATCCTCTGCTAGGTCTGTTTTGCGCCAGATTTCATGTTCTTTCTATTGCATTGTGTGGGAGATTTACTTATATTAGACAATACATTTTTTCCATTTCAATCGTGATAATTATCCTTTGGTTTGTCACTTATATTAACAACTAAATAGCAGACTAATTACGTGGGTGGCCAGTACATGCTGTTATTATTTATTATTCATCAGTGTGGTGATGTCATAAAAGCCAGTGACGGACAGAGGAGGACTGACCCTTCTTCTCTGTCCAGATTTAGTTGTACTTGAATTGCATTTGAAAAGTGTAATAGATTTGAGACCCACAAACTTTGAAAGGAAACATTAGTTAAAAAAAAAATCTTTTTTTGAGTGGGTATTTTGCTTACTGATATTATATTAAAAATAACTTCCCACTGATACTTGTTGACATTTTCAGAATATTTTTGAAAAAATTAAAGATGCTATAGAAAATTTGGAAATCAAGTGAAAAATACATTTATTTGGATAGGATTTTGTAAATTTAATGGACTATAAGTTTTTATAGTTGGTAAGCAGGCATTTAATATACCTTTTTAACAGTTAATGGCCTGAAATATAGAGGAGAATTCTTCTGTGTATATATGTATAATTTTGAAGAGACACTATTAAGGATTTTGTACTTTTTCCTAAGGACAATGCGAAGCTAGTAAGAATTTTAAGCAGTCCAGATATCATAATTTGTTGAAAGAGAGAATTCTGACTGTGGGCAGACAGTAAAGTGGATGGAGTATGGACAGAGTGGACAAAAACGGGAAATCAAACATGGATCAATTACTTTGGTTCAGGTGAGCATTAATGGTAGCTTGGGTATAGATGATGGCAAAGGAGCAGATCAAAGTAGATAGAAATACATTACAGAATCAATAGTACTGGCAATTTATTAGGGGTGTAGGGTGTCAGAGAAGACAGTGTCAAGAATGACTCTGAGGTTTCAGACATAAGCAGCTGGGGAAGAGGAACTGCCATTTATGAAAATAGAGAGATCACAACAAGAAGAGCAGGTTTGGATGCTGGAAATCAATTTCATGAGTTCAATTCTGGGTCTATGGAACATAAGATCCCTGTGAGGCATGTGTTTCTGTAGGGATTTAATAGAAATTCTAGTACAATTGAACTATGTTTCTCCATTCTCTGCTGGGCGCTTTTCTTCTCCTATGATCACACTGGTTCATAACCTACATTGGTCCATGCTGTGTTATTCTTTGCTTCAATAGGTCAAAAGCATGAAAATATCAGTGTATGTTCCAATAAAATGCAAAGTGCTCAGCCTGGTAATATGGAGATAGTGATGTATGCTGAAATGCTGAGTCAGGAAATGATCCAAGTTAACTTTCCTGACATCTGTAAATGATCAGTGGAAAAATGACCATTAGCCTTCTAGTCAAGGAGGAGGATATTCTGGGAAAAATGGCTGGGATGGTCTACCAGCTTCAAGATCACAATAGCTAGGAGGATGGTGGTATGGGATGTTCCTCTACTTACTGATAACAATACCTGAATGTATTCCCACATGTCAAAAAATATTACTGTGTATAATAGCTTCCCTTCTCATTCCCCCATGGTTTCATCGCATCTCTGCTCAACATCCCTCATGAAAGAGGGCTTCTCTGATCATCTGTGTAAATAGGTACCCCATCTCATCACTGTCTTCCCTCCTCTGCTTATTTATTATCATATTATTTATTGCCACTTGATGTATGTTTACTCATTTGCTTTTTCTTTCCCCTCCTCTACCCACTCCACTCTAGAATGTAAGCTTCTTTAGGGAAAGGACTTTTTTTTTTGAATTTTATTTACTTTTTTATACAGCAGGTCCTTATTAGTCATCAATTTTATACACATCAGTGTATACATGTCAATCCCACTCGCCCAATTCATCACACCACCACCACCACCCCTCTACCACTTTCCCCCCTTGGTGTCCATATGTTTGTTCTCTACATCTGTGTCTCAATTTCTGCCCTGAAAACCGCTTCATCTGTACCATTTTTCTAGGTTCCACATTTATGCATTAATATACAATATTTGTTTTTCTCTTTCTGACTTACCTCACTCTGTATGACAGTCTCTAGATCCACCCATGTCTCAACAAATGACCCAATTTCATTCCTTTTTATGGCTGAGTAATATTCCATTGTATATATATACCATATCTTCTTTATCCATTCGTCTGTCGATGAGCATTTAGGTTGCTTCCATGACCTGGCTATTGTAAATAGTGCTGTAATGAACATTGGGGTGCATGTGTCTTTTGAATTATGGTTTTCTCTGGGTATATGCCCAGTAGTGGGATTGCTGGGTCATATGGCAATTCTATTTTTACTTTTCTAAGGAACCTCCATACTGTTCTCCATAGTGTCTGTATCAATTTACATTCCCACCAACAGTGCAAGAGGGTTCCCTTTTCTCCACACCCTCTCCAGCATTTGTTGTTTGTAGATTTTCTGATGACGCCCATTCTAACTGGTGTGAGGTGATACCTCATTGTAGTTTAGATTTGCATTTCTCTAATAATTAGTGATGTTGAGCAGCTTTTCATGTGCTTCTTGGCCATCTGTATGTCTTCTTTGGAGAAGTGTCTATTTAGGTCTTCTGCCCATTTTTGGATTGGGTTGTTTGTTTTTTTAATATTGAGCTGCACGAGCTGTTTATATATTTTGGAGGTTAATCCTTTGTCCGTTGATTCATTTGCAAATATTTTCTCCCATTCTGAGGGTTGTCTTTTGGTCTTGTTTATGGTTTCTTTTGCTGTGCAAAAGCTTTGAAGTTTCATTTGGTCCCATTTGTTTATTTTTGTTTTTATTTCCATTACTCTAGGAGGTGGATATAAAAGATCTTGCTGTGATTTATGTCAAAGAGTGTTCTTCCTATGTTTTCCTCTAAGAGTTTGATAGTGTCTGGTCTTACATTTAGGTCTCAAATCCATTTTGAGTTTATTTTTGTGTATGGTGTTAGGGAGTGTTCTAATTTCATTCTTTTACATGTAGCTGTCCAGTTTTCCCAGCACCACTTATTGCAGAGACTGTGTTTTCTCCATTGTATATCCTTGCCTCCTTTGTCATAGATTAGTTGACCATAGGTGTGTGGGTTTATCTCTGGGCTTTCTACCTCGTTCCATTGATCTATGTCTCTGTTTTTGTGCCAGTACCATATTGTCTTGATTACTGTAGCTGTGTAGTATAGTCTGAAGTCAGGGAGTCTGATTCCTCCAGCTCCGTTTTTTCCCCTCAAGACTGCTTTGGCTATTCAGGGTCTTTTGTGTCTCCATACAAATTTTAAGATTTTTTGTTCTAGTTCTGTAAAAAAAAAAAAAAAAAAAAAAATGCCATTAGTAATTTGATAGGGATTGCATTGAATCTGTAGATTGCTTTGGGTAATATAGTCATTTTCACAATATTGATTCTTCCAATCCAAGAATATGGTATATCTCTCCATCTGTTGGTATCATCTTTAATTTCTTTCATCAGTGTCTTATAGTTTTCTGCATATAGGTCTTTTGTCTCCCTAGGTAGGTTTATTCCTAGGTATTTTATTCTTTTTGTTGCAGTGGTAAATGGGAGTGTTTCCTTAATTTCTCTTTGAGATTTTTCATCATTAGTGTATAGGAATGCAAGAGATTTCTGTGCATTAATTTTGTGTCCTGCAACTTTACCCAATTCATTGATTAGCTCTAGTAGTTTTCTGGTGGCATCTTTATGATCCTCTATGTATAGTATCATGTCATCTGCAAACAGTGACAGTTTTACTTCTTCTTTTCCAATCTGTATTCCTTTTATTTCTTTTTCTTCTCTAATTGCCAAGGCTAGGACTTCCAAAACCATGTTGAATAATAGTGGTAAGAGTGGGCAACCTTGTCTTGTTCCTCGTCTTAGAGGAAATGCTTTCAGTTTTTCACCATTGAGTATGATGTTTGCTGTGGGTTTGTCATATATGGCCTTTATTATGTTGAGGTAGGTTCCCTCTATGCCCCCTTTCTGGAGAGTTTTTATCATAAATGTGTGTTGAATTTTGTCAAAAGCTTTTTCTGCATCTATTGAGATGATCATATGGTTTTTCTTCTTCAATTTGTTAACATGGTGTATCACATTGATTGACTTGCATCTATTGAAGATTCCTTGCATCCCTGGGATAAATCCCACTTGATCATGGTGTATGATCCTTTTAATGTGCTGTTGGATTACGTTTGCTAGTATTTTGTTGAGGATTTTTGCATCTATATTCATCAGTGATATTGGTCTGTAATTTTCTTCTTTTGTAGTAACTTTGTCTGGTTTTGATATCAGGGTGATGGTGGCCTCATAGAATGAGTTTGAGAATGTTCCTTCCTCTGCGGTTTTTTGGAAGCGTTTGAGAAGGATGGGTGTTAGCTCTTCTCTAAATGTTTGATAGAATTTACCTGTGAAACCATCTGGTCCTGGACTTTTGTTTTTTGGAAGATTTTTAATCAGTTTCAATTTCATTACTTGTGGTTGGGCCGTTTATATTTTCTTTTTCTTCCTGGTTCAGTCTTGTAAGGTTGTGCTTTTCTATGAATTTGCCCATTTCTTCCAGGTTGTCCATTTTATTGGCATAGAGTTGATTGTAGTAGTCTCTTAGGATGCTTTGTATTTCTGCAGTGTCTGTTGTAACTTCTCCTTTTTCATTTCTAATTTTATTGATTTGAGTCTTCTCCCTCTTTTTCTTCATGAGTCTGGCTAATGGTTTATCAATTTTGTTTTTCTTCTCAAAGAACCAGCTTTTAGTTTTATTGATCTTTGCTACTGTTTTCTTTGTTTCTATTTCATTTATTTCTGCTCTGACCTTTATGATTTCTTTCCTTCTGCTAACTTTGGGTTTTGTTTTTTCTTCTTTCTCTAGTTCCTTTAGATGTAAGGTTAGATTGTTTATTTGAGATTTTTCTTGTTTCTTGAGGTAGGCTTGTATAGCTATAAACTTCCCTCTTAGAACTGTTTTTGCTGCATCCCATAGGTTTTAGATCATTGTGTTTTCATTGTCACTTGTCTCTAGGTATTTTTTTAATCTCCTCTTTGATTTCTTCAGTGATCTCTTGGTTATTTAGTAACTTATTGTTCAGCCTCCATGTGTTTGTGTTTTTTACATTTTTTTCCCTGTAATTCATTTCTAATCTCATGACGTTGTGGTCAAAAAAGATGCTTGATATGATTTCAATTTTCTTAAATTTACTGTGGCTTGATTTGTGACCCAAGATGTGATCTATCCTGGAGAATGTTCCGTGCGCACTTGAGAAGAAAGTGTAATCTGCTGTTTTTGGATGGAATGTCCTATAAATATCAATTAAATCTATCTGGTCTATTGTGTCATTTAAAGTTTCTGTTTCCTTATTTATTTTCATTTTGGATGATCTGTCCATTGGTGTAAGTGAGGTGTTCAAGTCCCCCACTATTATTGTGTTACTGTCGATTTCCTCTTTTATAGCTGTTAGCAGTTGCCTTATGTATTGAGGTGCTCCTCTGTTGGGTGCATATATATTTATAATTGTTATATCTTCTTCTTGGATTGATCCCTTGATCATTATGTAGTGTCCTTCCTTGTCTCTTGTAACATTCTTTACTTTAAAGTCTATTTTTTCTGATATGAGTGTAGCTACTCCAGCTTCCTTTTGATTTCCATTTGCATGGAATATCTTTTTCCATCCCCTCATTTTCAGTCTGTATGTGTCCCTAGATCTGAAGTGGGTCTCTTGTAGACAGCATATATATGGATCTTGTTTTTGTATCCATTCAGCAAGCCTGTGTCTTTTGGTTGGAGCACTTAATCCAGTCACGTTTAAGGTAATTATTGATATGTATGTTCCTATGACAATTTTCTTAATTGCTTTGGGTTTGTTTTTGTAGGTCCTTTTCTTCTCTTGTGTTTCCTACTTAGAAAAGCTCCTGTAGCATTTGTTGTAGAGCTGGTTTGGTGGTGCTGAATTCTCTTAACTTTTGCTTTTCTGTAAAGCTTTTGATTTCTGCATCGAATCTGAATGAGATCCTTGCTGGGTAGAATAATCTTGGTTGTAGGTTCTTCCCTTTTATTACTTTAAGTATTTCATGCCACTCCCTTCTAGCTTGTAGAGTTTCTGCTGAGAAATCAGCTGTTAACCTTATGGGCGTCCCCTTGTATGTTATTTGTCATTTTTCCCTTGCTGCTTTCAATAATTTTTCTTTGTCTTTAATTTTTGCCAATTTGATTACTATGTTTTTCTGTGTGTTTCTCCTTGGGTTTATCCTGTATGGGACTCTCTGCACTTCCTGGACTTGGGTGGCTATTTCCTTCCCCATGTTAGGGAAGTTTTCAACTATAATCTCTTCAAATATTTTCTTTAATTCTTCTAGGTCTTTGTTAAACATTTCTTGCATCTTCTTGACCTCTGCCTCCTCTCGATCTTTGCGTCCATTCTTTTTCCGAGGTCCTGGATCATCTTCACTATCATTATTTTGAATTCCTTTTCTGGAAGGTTGCCTATCTCCACTTCATTTAGTTGTTATTCTGGGGTTTTACCTTGTTCCTTCATCTGGTACATAGCCCTCTGTCTTTTCATCTTGTCTGTCTTTCTGTGAATGTGGTTTTTGTTCCACAGGCTGCAGGATTGTAGTTCTTCTTGCTTCTGCTGGCTGCCCTCTGGTGGATGAGGCTATCTTGAAAGGACTTATTTTGTTCACCATGTATTTCACTTCATAGAACAAATCCTAGCACATAGTAGGTCCTCAGTAAATATTTGCTGAGTGAGTATTGGTTGAATAATTACTGGATAGGTGGATTACTGGAAACAGGGGTAGAGAGCTAGGAAGAGGTGGCATGTAAACTGAAAACCATGGCATACGCATTCTGATTGTTAGAATGCCCTTTGTATGTTGTGTTCATCCTTGTCATACAGAAGTTTCATATTTTACATAGTCATTCATATTTTAAATTTTCCTTTAGATCTTTGGGTCCTAAGATTCATTGATTTATTTTTCATGTCAGTGCAAAAGTTTGAGTCTCTGTTCTGTGACAATGGTCAAAATCTTTTTATTTCTTTAGTAGCCCACTGATTTCCCCCATTCTGTGTCCTAGTATTCATGCCCCATTTCTGTGCATACCACAGCCTGTAAAAATCTCCCAACTCTTTTAAAGAAAGTGGTCGGTCACTTGGAAAATTTTGTCAATTTATGTAATTCTACTCAAAGACCAGTAGATGTCGCTATTGAACAACATCCTGATTCTTACTTTGTCCTGAGAAGCGCAGTAACATTGTCAGAAATGCCAGAGGTTTTCCAAAGTGAAATTTTGTGGGGTTTAGCTGATTCAGTGCCACGGTAAAGGACATCTTCTGTGCTATTTCTTGTTCATAGTGAGAACTGCTTAAGGTGTATGTCTTACGGAAAGCATGTGCCCCACAGCAAGTACAGGTATCCTTGGCTTTTTTTTTTTTTTTTTTTAAAGCCACTTGACTTTTAGGGAAGACCTACATTAGTAGCTGTTTTCACTAGACCAAAAAAATTCAAAGAGGATTTATATTTTATGAAAAAGCTCTTTCGTACTAATATAGGTCTTTTGTAAAAGCAAAGTGGTGTAAGGTGAACTTTTGGAAAACGGGGAGGGGGCGATCTGCTTTGCTTTATGCCATTTACGCTCAAAGGTTTCATAGGAATGCTGTACTATCGGATGGTGGGGGAAACGTGTATCTCATTTTCTCAAATGCTGTGGAGTTGACAACTCAATGTGTATCTTTCATGAGCTTAAGAAAATGTCTATTCCAGTTCCAACTTTGGCCTGATTCACAGTTTAGATAGGGTCTTCATTTTAAAATAATGTCTGATTAGGTGTCCACTCTCACTGCTTCCACTTTAAAACTTTTAATTTATGCCCCTCTTTTGAGCCTCTTTTAGGCAAAACCAAAGGCTAAAAATAGAAGGTATTTGTCAATTTTGCACTCAGAGAGCATGTGGAGCGTAGGAAAATGCATATTCTTTGAAGATAAAGTGAAATTTCCATCCTAAATGCATTGCTTTCGAACTATTTGACTTTGGGCAAGATACTTAGCTTCTCTGACCCTCGGTTTCTTCATTTATAAAGTGGCAGTAAGGAAACTGATTTTTTAGAGTGTCTGCAAGTGTTACTGCTGGGGGAGCTATTACTCTAATACATTAGTTATTGTCTTGTTTTACAAACCTGTGTTCTGTAAAACATTGTATATTAACCCAGGAGCCCCAAACTCACTCATGGTGGTACAACATTTTGAGAAGTCAGTGTGCTGCGAACTTTTTGTGAGGGCCCAGATAGATCTGATTTGGATAGGCTTAGAAGAAAACATTTATTGTTTTTAAACAGAGGGATCTGGTCTAGAAAAAAAAGAGATGCCAGTGGTTAAGACCTTGCTTGCTGCTCAGCAACAGCTGTGTGGTGTGGCAATGGCCATACTACCTAAGTTATCACAGCCAGCCTGGAAACCAGTTGTCTGCGTTGGTCAAGAACTCAAAAAAAAAAAAAAAACCAGTTGTCTGCGTTGGCCAAAGAACCTAAGAGTTGCCAAAAGCAACGTAGATTCACGCACTTCACTTATAGGAATGCCTTTGTCACTGTACACATGAATCTCTACGGAGACTTTTTGATTTCAAAGAAAGAAAAAAGTGCTTCTAGCCTAAGAGTGAAGGAAAAAGCAAAACTAAGTCTAAAAATTAGTGGTAAGCAACCTCAAATCCTGACATTCCATGGCTGTTTAAGTACTGCCTGTTTGATCTGCCTTAGGACCCTCATTGTAAAACAGCACAATACAACCATTGATGTTTAGAATGATGAGCCCCATTTGAGTATGTATAATACATTTTGAAAATATTACCATATAAAAGAATTACAGGTGGTAAGCTTCACTTATTTGGTATTTCAGTTTAATTTTCTGATTCTGAATTTTCAGTGGTTTCTTATTTATGGAAATCATGCTTTCAGAAAGGTGCCATAGATGCTTAACAGATTTAAAACTTCTGATTCCTTCATTCACGTTTATATTAATCTAATGTTTCCTGAGTTTATTCCGTATGTGAGACACTATTCAGAATGTATTGAAAGGTATGATCTCTCACTGTTTTTAACAATCCTTCTCCTTGAGAAGGAAAAAGATATCAGTACAGCTACAATTTATGCAAGACTCTGCAGTATTTTTCTACGCTTTGGGACAACTACTTAGAGCAATCGGAGAGAGCACAAATTAAGTAACAAATCCCATTACCCCTTACCTTCTCTTTCATATTTGATGCAACAAATGAGAAAATGTAAATGTAACATATTGTAAATCTGTGACTTAGAAGAAATACAAAAAGAGATGAGGGAAATATTTACCCAATGAAGAAATATGTAAATATGCATATTTTCTAAGTGGGTATTTTCAAAGATCGATGATAAATAATTTTTAATAAAAGTGTATGAGAATGCTAATCCTTTTTTATTAATCCAAACTTACTGTCTCAATTATTGGTATGCATTTCTAGGGCAGCATTAATTATAGTATTTAAGGCCAAATTTATTCCACTGAAAACAAGATGCCTTCTGTTTAGCTGACATGTGAAAATATAAATCCAAATTCAACCTGAGAGGTTTTTTCCTTACTCTTGTCTCTATACTTAACAGTGACTCCTACATTTGTGGAGAGTTTGAAAACAGACTCAGGTATGCTTGCTCATCAATGTGTGATGTATTCCTCAGCGCTGGTCCTGCTCCTTTGAGAACTTTCATTTACCTCAAAATGCTGTTGTGGTTACAGCAGACTTGAGTTCCTTAAGGTTCAAATATATATATTTTAAATGATCAAAAACTGAAGAGGAATTGTGTCATTAAGTCGTTTTGTGACCATAGAATCTAATAGAATCACCCTCACCAGAAGACCCAGCTCTTTATGACTTAAAATATCTACTATATATTTTCGTCGTTTACCGTGTTATTTGTTATTTGTTTTCTCTGGTAGAATATAAACTCCGGGAGGTAAGGGATTCTTATTTGTTTCATTCATCACAATGAGCTCCAATCCTAGAACAGTAGCTGATACATACATTCTCAATGACTATCACGAGGCAGTGACTAACAATGACTATTGTTGAATGAATGAATTCCCCTTGCTTCCTTCAGTTTGACACAGAAATGGATATTTCTCAATATCTTACTAAAATGGCTTTATCCTCTGTCAGTACTTTACTTTGTCACTCATCTTTTTCAGATGTTACCTTGGTAGCGCAGTTGTCCTCCCTTACCTGCGGTTTCACTTTCCATGGTTTCAGTTACCCATGGTCAACTACCGTCCAAAACTATTAACTAGAAAATTCTAGAAATAAATAATTCATAAGTTTAAAATTCAGAATTGCCGTTCTGAGTAGCACAATGAAATCTCGAGCTATCCCCCTCCAGCCAGCCTGGGATGTCCCTTTGTCCAGCGTATCGCCCGTTAGTCACTTAGTAGCAGCCTCATTTATCAGACTGTCTGTCACAGCGTCACAGTGTTTGTGTTCAGATCACCCTTATTTTACTTAATAATGGCCCCAGAGCACAAGAGTAGTGATGCTGGCAATTTGGAAATGCTAAAGAGAAGCCATAACGTGCTTCCTTAAAGTGAAAAGGTGAAAGTTCTCAACTTAATAAGGAAAGAAAAAAAATCTTATGTTGAAGTTGCTAAAATCTGCTGTAAGAATGAATCGTCTGTAAAACTGTGGAGAAGGGAAAAGAAATTTGTGGTGGTTTTGCTGTCGCATCTCAAAGCAAGAAAGTTACAGCCATAGTGCATAAGTGCTTAAAGGTTGAAAAGGCATTCAATTTGCAGGTACCACATTCACGCAACTTTTATTACAGTATATTGTTATGTGTTGTATTTTATTAGTAGAAGTTAATCTCTTACTGTGCCTGATTTATAAATTAAGCTTTGTCATTGAGGTAAGCTTTATATTTAGGTATGTATGTATAGGAAAATACATAGTACGTATAGGATTTGGTACTATCTGTGGTTTCAGGCATCCACTGGGGGTCTTGGAACGTATCCCCTGTGGATAAGGGGGCACTACTGTAATGCTTAAACATGTAGAACTAGCACAAATGTGATATTAATTTACCTATGAAGCCTCCATGTTAACCATTTGTGTTCCATTTATATTTAAAATACTTTCAGCTATTAGCTGGAATTTGACCACAAGCTGGATTGGGAGCACACAGTGGATAGAATTACCCAAATAGATTTGGAAATCACTGTTGCAGTAGCTTCAAAGATTGTCTTTGGCTTAAAAGTTTGGGGCATTATGACTGTTTACATGAACTATTTAACTTGAAGAGTATTTAGGGTCTTTTACCCACTGATAGAGAAAGGAATGATAACCAAAGCTACAAATCATCTGATCCACTTTCTGTTTGCCCTTCAGCTTGTTTTATTTACTCCTTGATATTAGAAGAGAGCTTGCATAATTTATCATTTCCAGCATGTGTTTGTTTAATAACCAGCTATGCCTCTTAGGAGCATTTGAATCATGAGTTTGATTCGTATACCAATAGGATATACGATCATTTAGGTGAAAATGTTGCTCCATTTCATCTCATCTTGAAGGCTCAAATGCTGTCTGTTGCAAAGCCCCTGTAGAACACAATTTGTTCTTCTAGTAGTTAAATGAGGAAAAACCTCAGTGTAACAAGCTTTCATGCAAAAGATAAAATTCATGAATTGGACTGAACTAAAAGAGCCTGTAACTTCTGTGTACTGGTATTACAGAAATTACTTTGTGTTTATAACTTGTCAGTCAAACAATCATTGGACTTTTACTTTTGCTTACGGTATTTGCATTTTGGTACCTAAACTGCTTGCATCCAATCAAGTGAGAATTGTATTGGATCCAGATCTACTTAGCCGTCTTTAGTTACTAGCTATTTGCTGAAAACTTGAAAATCCATATTTTTAGGCCAACTTTTTTACTTTCAAAAATCTTTGTTTTAAAATGAGGAAAATTTCTGAAGAATAGATATATTACTTTAGTTCTTGATTTATGCCAATAAAAGTCAAAAATTAATATTTATTAATTGTTTTACAAATACTTCCAATATAACTTGGCTTCAGCACAAGACAATGCAATTTATAAGCTTAAAAATGAAATAATTTATTTTACCTTGCCCCTTCTAATGTTCCCTCTAAAAAAAAGTTTGGAACTTGAGAGAAATAAAAAGACCTGATGACTTTAAATTTTTAATAATCCCTACACTTGGATATTTCCTTTATCTACCTAGTCTTACAATATTTCCCAAGGCTAAGCTTGCCTTGAAGACCTATGAACATTCTTTTTAAAAAATGAAAGCAATTTTTCTTTAATATGAAGAAGAGTAAAGTATTCACACTTATCTAGAATTCAATGTCAGAGAGCTATTGAGCTTATGAACTTCGAGGTAATACAATTCTGCTTCCCTTGTCTCCCTCCAGACTCCAGTTACATTTCAGACAAATCTGCTTATTTTTTTGAGAGCAGTTTTAGGTTTACAATAAAATTGAGAGGGAGATAGAGGTCTCTCATAAGCCCCCACCCCTACACAAGTAAAGCCTCCTCCGTTTTCAACATCACTCACCAGAATGCTATGTTTCATACAAGGATGAACCTACACTGGCACATCATAGTCATCCAAAGTCCACAGTTTACCTTAGGGCGCCTCTTGGTGTTGTACATTCTACGGGTTTGGACAGATATATAGTGACATATATCCATCATTATAATGTCACATAGGATAGTTTCACTGTCCTAAAAATTCTCCGTGCTTTGCGTATTCATCTCTCTCTAATCCCTGGCTACCACTGATCTTTTATTGTCTCCATAGTTTCTCTTTTCCAGAATGTCATAGATTTGGAATCTTACAGTATTTAGCTTTTTCAGATTGGCTTTTTTCACTTAGCAATAGGCATTTAAGTTTCCTCCATGTCTTTTCATGGCTTGATAGCTGCTTAATTTTTTAATGTCTCAAAGCTTTTTACATATTTTTTTTAATTGCCAAATTACTCCTCCAGAGGGCAATATGATCATGGATATAACAGAGTGGGACTTTGCAGAAAACAGGGCAGATGAAATCAAATGTGATTAAATAATAAGAGGGTGATGGCTGCATCTTTTTCTAATTTCTTTTTCCTTTTCTGTCATTCTCAAGGAAAAAGTTGCACACAGAAGATCTCTTGAGGGGGTCATAAAGAAGTGAGAAGAAGCATTTTGTTAGGAGAGTAGTGAAGGAAAGTTAAAAAGTGGAAAACAAAGTTTTAAAGGAAATGTAGTGTTCCAAATACCTGAAAAGTTTTCTCTCTTATGGCTTTAGTCTCCAGGAAAGCACCTGCTCTTGCTTGAAGGTTCCTATGTTAGATGTCAGTTTCTCCCAGAAGCTTCCTGACTGCTGAGCTCTGGATCAATGCCCTTCTTATTCACTCCTAGAACATCCTGTATTGCTCAGACCCTTTTATGTCTCACATTGAATTGTTATTATTGTCTGCTGGTCTACCTCACACGCTAGACAGTAAGCTCCATGAGAGTCTTTATCAGCTTTATATATGCATGGCCTATTAATGTATTTGGCATAAAGTGACTTCTCAGTATTTTTGAAGGAAGGAAAGAGTTAACTAACACATGGATTTAGTTATACACACTATTAAATTAATTTAAAAGTATACCATCAGACTGAGGTGGCTCTAATGCCATGGCATCCTTGTAAGCAAACCAAAATCTAAGCCTGTAAATTCCTCAAGATTACAAGCTTGGAACTTTAAGGGCAAACAATCACAAATAGCCAACTAGGCTTTAAACTATAGCCAGTGAAATGATTTCTTTTCTTCCTCATTTTCTCTATATGAGTCTTTCCCCTGGCTCCAACACGAGTGCCTCTCACCACCTCTGTTAGGCGCTGCCTGATTGGAATAGATAAATGCTCACATAAACTCTTAAATCTTGAATATGCCTCAGTTATCTTTTAACGACACACCCATGTTCTTTTGACAATTATAACGTATGAGGGAATAATTTCTGGTATTAAAAGCTAAAGTTTCTGGGTAAAGTACAGTAAGAATATATTTAAATGCATACTAAGTTAGCAGAAAAGAGTGATTCCAGAAGTTTAGAAAGGAAGAGAACACTCAAATCCCAAGGGGAAGGGGATGCTTACAGTTACTTCTCTCCTAGTAGCACCTGTAGATTCCTATCCAGAACATGGATTTAATTAAACCTTGCCCAAAATGGAGAAAGATAAAATCTTGGGAATTAAGCTCAGACTCTCCTGTATAAAACCAAGATGCCCCCAGTAGAACCCAGGGGGAAAACATGATAGTGAAGACTGTGAAACTACTTGCTTATTTTATTTTGGCTCTGGGTGGAAGAGAAATAAAATTTATAGACATGCATGCACACACACACGCACACATACACACATATCTGTACTGTGAGAGTCATCATGGGTTAGTAGTTTAAAGGGGTTACTGGCAAAATCAAATGCAAATCCTTTCTGGAAGAGGGCATCTTAAACCCACGTAGAAAAAGTAAAACATAAAATAAATAAAATGCATTCCAAGGAACTTGATTTCATGATTTACAAAAAAGAATAATTTCACAAAACAACAGTAGTTATATAAATTTAAACTATCAATACAGAACATAAAAGTCGTAATTTTTATTTAAAGGAACCAAATTAGATATTGAAAATATGATAAGAGGCTGTCAAAAATAATCAGCTTTAATAAAAAATAATCTGAAAAGGAAAAAAATTAGCGATTGCTATCAGAGACTCAATGGATGAATTGCCAACAAATTAATCTGAGATAAAGAAAGAATTTGTGCACTAAAGATAAAGCTAAAGGAAACTACTCAGAATGCAGGACAGTGAGACACTGTCCTGCAAATGAAAATTATGAAAAGATAAAATGAGAAGAAATAATAAGGTCTAACATACCCTTAATTATAGTTTCAGAAGGGGAAAAATGTATGTCCAAGAAGCAATACGTGAAGATCAAAGCAAAATCTCATTCTTCAGCTTTAAGAGGAGCTAAGAAATAACGAGCATAACAATAAAAGGAAGTCTTTTTTGACCCTGGAATATGACACTGGACAAGTCATATTCCAACTGTAAAACACCAAAGGCAAAAAGAAGATCTTAAAAGTAGCCAGGGTAAGGGTGAAGGGATGGAGGTGGTAAGAGGGTACATTACCTACAAAAGAATGATGATTTCCATATGGCTGATTTCTCAACAGCAACAATAGAATCCAGAGGATGGCATATCAGTATCTTCAAAATGCTGAGAAAAAAATAACTATCAATGTAAATTTTTTTTTTTTTGGGTGGTACGCGGGCCTCTCACTGTTGTGGCCTCTCCGTTGCGGAGCACAGGCTCCGGACGCGCAGGCTCAGCAGCCATGGCTCACGGGCCCAGCCGCTCCACGGCATGTGGGATCTTCCCGGACCGGGGCCCGAACCCGTGTCCCCTGCATCAGCAGGCGGACTCTCAACCACTGCGCCACCAGGGAAGCCCCAATGTAAATTTTTATAAACAGTATCACTATCATTCAAGAAGAAGAATAAACTAAAGGTATTTTCAGGCCAAAGGCAAAAAGTGATCTTGTGGGAGAGGCTCACAGTTCCCAGTTCAGCCCAAAATGGTCAACTAATTCCTCTGCTTGTTTCTTCCCCCTCATCAATTCTAAAGAACTGGAGAGGAAAAGTGAAGAAAGCGAGAAGAACCCCCTTGAGTGACAGCTGGGGACAGGAGGCTCTTTTGAGCTAGTGTGTGTGTACAGGAGTTTTGACCCAGGATAGGAGGACACCTGTCAAGGTTGTAAAAACATGTACATTTTTAAAAAATAGGAAATGAAAGAGATTGTTGGAAAGCTGTTTTCTTGCCTCTGCCAGCTATTGCCTTGGGAAACAATGCATGACCCATACCTGTCTGACTCAGATTCCTCATCCAGGTCCCCTCAAGGATAAAATTAGGAAGCTCAGAAGTCATTTGCATATGAGGTGCTGAGAAAAATGGGTGAAGAGGAGTGATTGTAATTTTATGGTTCATAAAGCTCTCCATCTATATTCCTTTCTATTGCTGCCTAACAATATTATCTTTAAGCCATGCACACTTCTTATCCTTTCACCATTTCTATGGGTCAGGAATCCAAGCATGGTTTAGCTGGGTCCTCATCAATCCAGAATCAAGGGTGTTGGTTCCTGCTGGGGTCTCATCTGAGGCTCGACTGCATAGTATTCCATTTATCCTTCCACCATGGGCTATTGAATCAGTTCAAAAATGATGAGTATTTAGTTTTTTTTTTCTACCTTTCACTATTACTAACAATATGGCAACAAATGCCATTGTACATATGTAAATACAATTGTAGAATAAATTTCTACGTATGAAATTATGAGGTCAAAGGGAACATGCTTTTGTATTTTGATAGATAATAGCAAATTTTCTTTTGTGTAATGCACTTTGTACCCTCACTGGTAATGTATTAAAGCGTCTATATCCCACAACATTTTCATAGGGTACGTCAGGAAATTTTTGAATTTTTCTCTATCTAGTAAGTGGAAAATGGTACCATAGTGTTTTTTTTTTTTTTTTCTTTTTGCGGTATGTGGGCCTCTCACTGTTGTGGCCTCTCCCGTTGCGGAGCACAGGCTCCGGATGCGCAGGCCCAGCGGCCATGGCTCACGGGCCCGCCGCTCCGCGGCATATGGGATCCTCCCAGACCGGGGCACGAACCCGTATCCCCTGCATCGGCAGGCGGACTCTTAACCACTGCGCCACCAGGGAGGCCCCCATAGTGTTTTTGTATTTCTTTTTTAATAAGTGAGATTGAATGCTTTTTATATTTTGTCTTTCTTTTTATGAACTCTGTTTATCTTCTTAGTCTATTTTTCTATTGGTCTTTTAGCCTTCTATGTACTGTTTTCTGAATTCTTCTTTTGTTAGAGAAACTAGTTACTGCCTGGATATGAACTGCAATATTTTTTTAACCTATTTGTCATTTTTCTTTTGACTTTAATGCTTTTGTGTGGAGAAATTTTTTGCTCTTATGTATCAAATCTATAAATCTTCTCTTTTATGGCATATTGACTTTGAGTCCTATTTTGAAAGTCTTTTGCCAGCCCGAGGATATAATTTAGTTAATTCATATTGCATGTATGATTTCATTTTTATTATTTAAATGTTTAATCCATCTGGAAGTTTTGCTGGTATGGAGTGTGAAGTATCGGTTCAAGTTTTTTTAGAAGGTTATCCAATTTCTCTAACAAGATTTAAAGGTCTTTAATATTCCTTAAGTTTATTTCTAGGTGACTTATCTGTTGCTATTGCATGTAAGATTTTTTTTCCAATTACATCTTCTAATGGTTTATACTAATGATTTTTAATATCATTATTATTTTTAATATAATTATCAAAATCATACTTTTAAAAATGTTTTATACATCTATATACCTTACTGAAGGATCGTATTTCATATAGCAGTTTTAAAATTGTTTTTTGTGGTTTATTCATGTATATGATCTGCATACAACAAGAGTTTTAATTTCTCATTTCTGAGTTTCCTATCTGTAGTGTTTTCTCTTGCCTACTTTAATTATTTAGTAACTCCAGAACAACGTGTTGATAGGGGGTAATCTTGTTTTGTTAATGATTTTAAGTGGTATTTGCTGGTATTTGCCATTAAGAATATTGGCCTTTAGATTGGGATAGGTATCACGTTAAGGAAAAGCCTGTATATTCTTCGTATATTAACTGTTTTTACCAAGAATTTTTATTGACCCTTGTCAAATGACTTTACAACATCTATTGAGATGATCAAGATTTTTTCTTTTTTTCATTTATATAATATGACTAACTTAATAGGTGACTTAATGTTGAACCATCCTTGCACTCATGGAATTAATCTTACTGTTTTGAGATGCATTTATTCTTTTAATGTGCTGCTATATTTTATTTCCTAGTATTATACTTAGGGTTTTTTTCATTGAGAGGTATAAGTGATATTGGTCCAAACTCTCTTGGTGTCTAACATTATCACACTTTGGAATTAATTAATGTTAAATTCACTTTACAAAAAGATTCTGAAAGTTTTTTTCTCTTACTATTCTCTGAAGAAATCTAAATAACATTGCAATTTATTGGCTCTTTGAATATTTGACAGAATTTCTCTGTGAAACCATCAGAGCCTTGTGATTTTGGTGGTATACTCTTTGATGAATTGATCTTCTGTGAGAATCAGTCTATTTAAATCCTCTAATGCCTTAAGAGTCACTTTTTGTAAATTTAAAATTTCCCAGAAAATTATATATCTATCCTTATTTTCTCATTATTTTGAATAGAATTATGTAAAGTAGTTTCCTATGGTTTATTAAAATTTGAAGTATCATTATTCATTTCCTTTTTGAGGTCAGAAAACTGAAGCTGAGACAATGTTTAGTTCCCATCTGCACAGTTAGGAGGAGACAGAGCCTGCTTTTAAAATCAGGTCTTCTTACTCATTTTTGCATCCATTCTCCTAAACCTCATTGCATATCCACCCAGTTTCCAAGCAGCTGGTCTTGACAGGGCACTGAAATGTAAAGTTGTTGTCAGAGGGTGATAGAGACTCCTTAAAATAATGCTACTTTTGCTGTGACAGTATTATGAGTTCTGTCAAATTTCCTCACTGAAGATATATTCTGACCATCCTTTACTGAAATTAAGCAGCCTGAATGTAGCTAAGGGGACACTAATCAAAATGACATCCTGTCATATATTGGGCTAAAGAAATTGATTTCTTCTTTAAATTAAAAAAAAAATCAAATTAGACTCTCTTGCTTTGTTGCAACCTTTGCAAAAGAGTATCTGCAGGTAGAGAATACAACTCAATACAACCAGCTCTAAATTTACTTAAGAAAAAGTATCCCACAGAAATATTTGCTAACTTATGTTATTCCTCATACAGAGTAGAAGGGTTTATTGCAATCAAGGTCTGATTTAAGATAATGAGTATAAGTAATATATAACTTGGAGGAGGTGTTCTTGGAAACAAGAAGGTTTATAGCATGGATTTTGACATGTCAATTCATTTAAGTTTTTAGACTGACATAAAAGTTGATTCTGGGGGAAAATGTAACTGAATATCTCTTATAAGTGAAATGAAATGACCAAATCTGCTCTGCTACCAGTGCCAGACAATTTCCAATCCTGCATCTAGGAGCTCTGAGCACAAGGTAGAGTACGTACAGTGCTCTATTGGTCTTGTGAGCTTGAACTTGCCAAAGGCCTGAGCATCGTTTGCCATGGACCTAATTCATGGGGCCGAGGACAGTAATCCCACAGGGAGTCTACATTATCTGTCCATTGCTTACCTCTCCAGCATCACTGTAGGCTATGCTCCTGCTTGTTCACTAAGCTTTCAGTCACTCTGCCTAGCTTTTCAATTCTGGGACCACTTTATATTTTACTTGCTACAGGACCTGGTCTTTACTGTCTTTTTTCTCTGGCATAATCTCTTCAAAGAGCTCAGTAAAGCTGACTCTGTCATTATTCAGATCTCAGTTCGAATATCACTTTCTTGACCACAGCTATTATTGTCCTGAATACAGGTTAAGTAACAGTGATCTACAGTGGGCATTGTACTTCTAAGGAGTAGTTAAGTTCAAGGTAAATGGAGTTTTGAATATGAAATAGAGGGTATGAAAATCCCTGATTTTGTAATGTGTTTGGAATGAGAAAGATTTCCAATTGAGAAGAAACTGTTTTAGGCTTTATAAGAAGTACTGGGTTCTTTTACCAAAAAAAAAATCAATATCATAAAAACTTGCTATTTTAAAGCATGAATTTAAAAGGCTTATATAAGACAGATAAAATGTTTAGAAAAAACGTGATATTTTATCATTTGTTACAAATATTATATTTATTACAAATATTTTATTACAAGTATTGATGCCACGTTACATTATTCATGTGTTTTAAAGACTTGCATTGAAAATGCACTTAGCTCATTCAAGGAGATTTCAATGGGGACTTAAAAGGGATCTTACTCATGTAAATATGATGCAACCTAGTAAAAGATTGCATCATATCAATATATAGTATTAGCTATTTTACTAAAATATAAATTATGTTACAAACACCATTTCTTTTTGTCAATTAAGAATTCTACCACCACAAAAATTATTATGAGGTGCCAAAAATGTATGCTAGGGTCATCATTCATAATATTAATATAGTCTTCTAATAGAAACATGAAGTATATACAGGAGAGAACTGGTGACTAAGATAGCCTTGTACTGAAACAAATCATAAATATACTAAATACTAAGTGATGTTAGAGAAGAGGCTGTCATGTGAAAAATTTCTGTGTAAAGAACTAATTCTTGGAGCCCAAGAGATAGTAACGTAGACTAGAGTCCTCAGAGAATATTTCATAGGATTGTTGGGACTTAGCAAGGGCTACTGTAGGAAGATGAGACATGGATAAGTTGAAGAAGGAGGAAGTTTGCTTCCTAGATTTTTCAGGGTTTGCACCTTTTATGTGTGCATATATTAACAAAGTTAAATATTAATACATTCCAAGACAGACTTAAAGATGTTTTGTTTGTTATATATTATTTAAATATTACATATTGACTATCCATTATGTGTACACAAGTACACATGAACTCATCTATATATTTGACTTTTTTCTAGTTGTAAGAAACGACTAATTGCTCAGTCTGGGAGGCAGCACAAAATTCAACTTGTTCAAATTGTCATCTATTCTCTTGTGCAAGTCACTAGACTCTAATCTGAGTTCTGCTTTCCTATGGGCAAAGTGCCGGTAGCAGCTAATCTCCTGTTTCCAGATGCTATTTTTTTATTGTCTGTATTTGGACCTATGCTCATATCCTTGTGGTTGGCAGAAGTGAGATAGCTGGACAAATGGGACTTTATCATATAACAAAAGAAAAGTGTTAATTACTAATGTTCTAACTAAAATGCATAGATATTATCATCTTGTAAATATTTAAACAGTGCAGTTCAAGGATTACAACTTATGAGTAACTTTGTAACATCAAGGTTAAAGAGATTTCTAAAATACCAGACAAATAAGTGCAGATTAAGGGTCACAAAACAGATGAAGACCAAATCTTTGATATAGTTAATATTTTAATTCTAACACTTTGGGTATTTTTTCCTATTAATAATTCAACCAGGAAATACATTTACCTTTTTACCCTATAATAGTTTCTTGTTCTGTACTTTAAATTTTCTGCCTATATTGAAGTGGACTTTTTGTTCCAGTCTCCAATAAAATAGAGATTATATGCCCATTTCCTTTATCTCACTTCCAAAGGATATATTAATGTGCACTATATAATTTTTAGATTAAGGCTAAACTGTTTTAAAAACACTGAAGTGTATTTTAAAAATAAACAATGTTTTAAACAATGTGCTGTTATAGAAAAAGCTTTTTCTTAATTGTATGAAAATGAAATTCAGATCTAAACTTGTAATAATATATACATTCCTTTATTATTGCACTATGTGATTTAAAATTTATTTAATACCACAAACGAAATTCCCAAATGATCAGTTATTTGAGGGATACTTTTCTCTGAAAATGGAACTCTGTTGATAATATCTTTGGTAATTTGTAAGTATAACAAATTCTTACTTAATCCCATTTTTAAAAAATGTTTTTTTCTGCTGTCCTTGGCGATAATTACATTGTAACATTAATATATATCAGCAGCCAAATTCAGTAGTAGTTAACCTTATTTAATAAGTATTATTTAATGGAACCTGCAATGAATCACTCAGTACATGAAGAAATACTTAGTAATGGGAATAATTGCCTACTCCATCACTTTTTCTATTTCTCTTCGCATGTATTTGAAATAACCTTTAAAGGATGCAAACACTGGGACAGTTGGTTCTGGTTTATGTGGTGTGGGGCAAAGGAAGGGACCCAGTAGTCGAGAATGAGGGAGATATTGTGCCAAATCTTGAGGTAAGAACAACGTGGCCTGTGCCGAGAACTGTAGTCGTTCCATTTTCCTAGAGCATCAGCATCCTTTCCATGGTCCCTGAATTTTTCTTCCTAAGTCTGGAAGGCTTTATAGTGATTATACTTCAGAATCTGACAAATCTGGATTCAAATTACACTAGTCATCTGACAATAGTGATCTGACTCAGGGCAAATTATACATCTTTGCTAAGCCTTCCTGGCCTCATCCATAAGTAAGGTTAATAATGCCTGATTCCTGAGGTGACTGTGAGGAATAAAGGGAATAATGTGTATGAATATTGTCTTTTAGTAACATGTTTAGAACACAATACATTTTCAAATAATAGGTTTGTTGACCTTATTCATGGTATATCTCTCCATCTGTTGGTATCATCTTTAATGTCTTTCATCAGTGTCTTATAGTTTTCTGCATACAGGTCTTTTGTCTCCCTAGGAAGGTTTATTCCTAGGTATTTTTTTCTTTTTGTTGCAGTGGTAAATGGGAGTGTTTCCTTAATTTCTCTCTCAGATTTTTCATCATTAGTGTATAGGAATGCAAGAGATTTCTGTGCATTAATTTTGTACCCTGCAATTTTACCAAATTCATTGATTAGCTCTAGTAGTTTTCTGGTGGCATCTTTAGGATTCTCTATGTATCATATCATGTCATCTGCAAACAATGACAGATGTGGTTATAATCTTGAAGGAGGCTGTGCAAATCTACAACTCTTAATAGAAAACAGCAATACTGTTACCTTCCCTTCGAATTTTACTGTTTCAAAGCACTTTCACATAAAACCTGTGAAAAATATATGAAAAAAAACCACTACCAAAATTAGTCCCCTTGATAGATCAGTAAATTAAGAAAGATCAGTAAATTAATCAAAGTCAACATATGTTAGCTCTTACTCTCACTCAGTGTACATTAGTCATATCCCCTTATGAGACAACCTAGTAATTATAATTATGAGAAACAATATTATTTGGATTTATACTTCTTGCTTGCTAGTATGTCTGTTGCCAACCTAAGGTAATACAGAGCTATGCCAAACCATCATATTAATGTGTAACAGGTCAGTGGTAGGTAATCATCTCAAAGTGATCTCAGATGTAATGATATCAAAGATATGTCTTCTACAGATGTGCACACCAATGCTAACAGACAAACACAAGCAAAACCCTAAAATAAAGATGAGGAAACAAGAAAATACACCTTGTATTTGCTTTAAACCAGTGGAATATCTCATATTTCCACTTCAAAAAAATTTTATGCAACTTCTGTTTGTGTGAGGCACTAGGCTAAGTAGCAATAGGATAGACAAATGTGACTGTCAGTCTTAAGCAATAGAGAGCTGTTAGGGATTTTGTTACAAAACAAAAAACTATAACATGTTATATAAAGTGTTTATAGTTATGTAGCTTATAGGTTTATAAAAATGCTATAAAGCAAGTGCCATAGCATGAAGGGAGGGATCTGGAAATTCAAATGAAGAAGAGATCTGAGTCAGGTTTGGGAAATTAAGAGAAGTTTCAGGATAGAGTTGATATTTAAGATGGTCCTTAAAAGACAGAGAGTATTTCTGCATGTGGAACTGACAGAAAGGAATAGCATCCCAGGACATAGAAGCAAAAAAGAGATGCACTGGAGGAGACAGTACCTTGATTGGGTAGAGCATGAAGTAGGAGAACCATGGAAAAGGAAGTAGGACATGACTATTGAGAGAATATTATAGAGGGTCTAAAAGCGAAGAAACTTCATTCTTTTTTTTTTTTTTTTTTTTTTTGTAATGGGATGTCAGTACATGTTTCTGAGAAGAGGTAGGATGGTGTGGGTAAATAACTGAATCTGATCTATTTGACAATCACTGAACCGACCTTTGAGTCTAGATGCAAAGGAGAAAAGGAAGAGCTGCTGTGAGGATATTTGGGTAATGAGAGCATAAACCAGGGCCATGAAAATGGCAATGGGAAGCCTAGGATCAAAGCCTGGAACTTTGGAGAAGTAGTAGTCATATGGCTTCATAAATATCTGAGTGAAGTGGTGAAGATGGAAGAGAATGGAAGATGAACACAGGCTTCAAGCCTTGGTGATGACATCTTCTCATGAAAAACAAAATGGCAAATGGAGGAGGAGCTTCCACCCCTCATTGTACTGACCAATAGTGTTCAGTCCGTGCATCTGACCAACTAGGCCAGGATCTTCTCTTTTGTCTGTCACCACTTTGTGCATCTCTCCCAAAGGTTCAAGCATGTCTAAAATGTGAGGACTTTCCTAAATTGAGGAGGAGACTTTGTTAGTCAATGTTATGAGTAGGAGTGATCTGAAAATATGTGCTCCAAACAGGGAAGTCCAGAGGAAAAGAGGATTTGAAGGAGAATTTGATGAGTTTGGTTTTGGATGTGTCAAGCTTATTTTTTTTAGTAATATTTGGGGAACTAATATCTTTCCAAAAAATTAATGTGTGAATTTTACCTTAAAGGCCAGGTGGCTCAATTGTTCAACTATTGCTATGAGAGTGTATGACTAGTAATTGAGTAGGACCAGGTACACCAAAGTGAGAGTGGAGTCCTGTGATGCCTGGCCAGAGGCAGGAGGCCACCAGCACTGCATCCCTACTTCACTATCCCAAAGTCTCTAAGTCTCCTTCATGGACAGGCTGGTAAATGATTATTCTACTTTTAGTAATCATTGCCAATTGCAAAATGAATATTTGGATCTCAGCCTGTTTTCACACATGATTTAACAGAAAATACTAGGGATTAATTTCACAATCAACATATTACCATAAAGAATTATTGAGAAGAAAAAAATCTGAATTAGATCTTTCCTATTGTATGACATCAACAAATAAACTTAATCCTCTGAGTTAATTGTGAAATAGAAAGAATGTACAAATGTAGTTCCTATTGTGTGCCAGGTGTTTTCACATACAATATCTCATTTGGTCTTTGCAGTTACACAAATTGGGTGCCATTATTGACTTAAAAAAAAAAAAACAGGAGAGAAAATTTAGCTTCAGTAAGAGTAACACATCTATTAATTTCTAAAGTTTACATTCCAACCCAATCATGTCCAATTCCAAAGTCCATGCCCTTTCCATTCCAGTACAATACTCCTAACCCTGCACCTGGGACAATCCAGTTAATGCAATGCAAATCAAAGAATTTAAAAAGTATAAGGCATGATGCAAATGTGGTAGGGAATATTAAAAATATTATCTTAAATGGTTCAGAGATACTTGCTTTCTACACACCTGTTGATTTCTCTCTAAATTATTTGATTTATTATTTAATCCTGGGATCTCAAATCATATGGAAACCATCATCTACTAAAGAGTTAAAGATAGTTGAGAATATGGACTTCCCTGGTGGCGCGGTGGTTAAGAATCCACCTGCCAATGCCGGGGACATGGGTTTGATCCCTGGTCCCGGAAGATCCCACATGCTGCGGAGCAGCTAAGCCCGTGCACCACAACTACTGAAGCCGACACCTAGAACCCATGTTCTCCAACAAGAGAAGCCACTGCAATGAGAAGCCCACGCACCGCAGCAAAGAGTAGCGCCTGCTCGCCACAACTAGAGAAAGCTCACAGGCAGCAGCAAAGACCCAACGCAGCCAAAAATAAATGTAATTCATTCATTCATTAATTTTAAAAAGAAGTGGTTGAGAATAAAAAAGTCACAGAGCATTCACTGTGAGCGCATAACAGACAACAGCATGGATCCTGGAAAACCAGAAACCTAGGAGAAGTACAGTTGCTTTTGAAGAAGAGAGGACACACAGAGATGAAACCTGTCCACTAACAAGCAGAAAACATTTGCATTACTGAACATACATCCACTCATATGCATCCACTCACACACATGTAATGTCGGAACTATTTCCATGGGACAATAGTAATTATTTGTAAAATTCACCAGATTATACACTCCACTAGCAGTCGCACTGAGACTTGACTTGACAGTCTAGCAGTAACTCAGCAAGCTACTTAGAAGTTAAAATTGTTCCAAGGTCAAAGAATCAGAATCTCTAGGTGCTAAGGCTGTCTTAGGAAATAATTCCAAGCCCAGTTAACTTTCGGGCATGAGGTACTCATGTGTATTAGTTCTAATTTATAAGTAAAGTTGTTTATAATTATGTTTGACTTTTATTCATTGTGTAAACTTGTAGCTTATGGTATAATCCCCTCCTAGGCTATTTAATATCACAGAATATCAGAGAAGAAACAAATCCCCCATCCTAGCCAGGATTTATGGCTGCTTAATGCACTTTGGGCCCTTATCCACCCCCAGTGTCCCAACAATATGTTTCCCCATGTTTATATAATTTTTTTTTCCTAAAAAAAAAAAAGTACCCTGGAGTCACCAGCAAGATCATTGGTGGTAGCTTGTGCTTTTCAAGTCCTGCATGAAATTCCAGGGGAGGAATGGGCTCTTTAAATTTAGTACCCTTTCAAGATCTGGGATCCATGAGAGTTAGAAATACTTCTTTTCCAGATTCTACATGAAAGCACTATTATACGATATTTGTTTTTCTCTTTCTGACTTACTTCACTCTCTGTGACAGTTTCTAGGGAACTCTACCGGATGCTCTATGGTGACCTAAACGGGAAGGAAATCCAAAAAAGAGGGCATATATATATATATATGTATAGTTGATTCGCTTTGCAGTACAGCAGAAACTAACACAACATTGTAAAGCAACTGTACTCCAATAAAATTAATTTAAAAAAAGCAACACTTCTTTTCCACAGATACTTGGTGAATTAGACATTATATGTATACACATTTCCCAAGGGCAAATGTTGATTCTCAAAGATAGTAATCTCTAAAAAGCCTCTAACTTCAAAAAGAGGTAAAGAAAGAGCTCCCCTGCCCCTTAATTTGCAAGGTGGTATTTTTCACTGTGGAGTTTATGTTGGGGGGTATGAAGTAACACTGCGTTCATCCATTTTCTCAAATTCTTTCCAACTTTGCCACCTGATGCCTGCTGGGCATGAGAAGCATCTTCCTACTGCTGAACTACATACCTTTATGATGTTTGCTTTCTTAGAGTCACATAAACCCAGGTGAAATACTGAGTTTTATGCTCATAGACATTTAATCAAATTCTTAAGCAGGACCGCCTTCCTGTCTTTATCTTAGTGGAAACATGGGTTTATTTGTTCAGTTACTCCTTTGTTTGTTTTCCTTCTGTAAGTGCCTTCATTTTTTCTAACCTATGAAATTGTGGCATATTTCCCAAAGCATTTAGAGTCAGTTCCACTATGTCTTAACAGGAAGCTGTCTACTTATCTACACCGCTGGCCTATTGCTTCATGAATGTTAGTCTTAAACATACAAAGGAATCCTTAAGGCAGGAACTGAGATTCATACTTCTCTTAGAGAAGCACTGTTCAAAAGAGCTTTCTGTGATTATGGAAATGTCCAAAAGCTGTGTAGTCCAATACTACAGCCTAGAGCCACATGTGTCTACCGAGCACTTGCAATGTGGCTAGGGCAACTGAGGAACTGAATTTTAATTTTATTTAATTTTAATTAATTTTAATTTAAATAGCTCCATGTAGCTAGTAGCTAAGATATTGGACAACAGAGCCCTAGAGCATTCAGCTCAAGTTGATTTTACAGCAAATGCTCAATAAGTATTGGCTAGTGAACACATAGAGCTTCATTGGGCAAAGTACTTCTATCTTTATGTACAGAATTTTTATCCCCTTTGGAATTTTACCATTAAGTAGGCAGGGGGGACCTTCTGAAAGGAAGGAAGGGAGGGAGAGAGGGGAAAATGAGGGAGGGAGGAAAGAAGCGAGAGGGAGGGGATATTGGAATGAGATACTTGAGAGCAGTGGTCCCCAACCTTTTTGGCACCAGGGACCAGTTTCGTGGAAGACAATTTTTCCGTGGACGGGGTTTGGGGGGAATGGTTCAGGCAGTAATGCGAGCGATGGGGAGCGATGGGGAGTGATGGGGAGCGGCAGATGAAGCTTTGCTCGCTTGGCCGCTGCTCACCTCTTGCTGTGCAGCCCGGTTCCTAACAGGCCACAGACTGGTACCTGGGGTTGGGGATCTCTGCCTTAGAGGAAGAACCTTAACTGATGCCCTTGAAAATCACTTTAAGTTAGAAGCTACTCTCTCCACTTAGAGTTAGACCTAGCTGTATTAGAATCTAGTTTCAAAGACTTCTTATAGGAGCTCAAAATTTGAAGTGGTTCTTACCCTGATGGTAGTGAGCTAAGTTGTCAGTAATATGAGGACACGTAATTTCATTCCAGATTGTTCAATCAACTTTAATTAGCCAGAACCAAAGAACATCCATAAACATTTCCACAAAATGTGAACTGGAATTGACTTAAAATTGTATTCTGTTCTTTTTAAACGTATTGATTGGCATTTCCTTGGTCAGAATTTTAGACTGTCAACTCATGCATTTGCTTCATAAAATACTGATGAAATTTTAAGTGAATTGAATAAATGTGATTGTAAATTTTATCACAACCCTTGAGATTCATGTAGTGTTGTAGGAAGTACAGGAGTTGGCTAGAGTAAGATAATTCTAATTCTGTACCTGTGATGCAACTCTAAATGGAGGAGGCTGGACGTGATGTATAAATTTCAAACTATGTTCTGAGGAATGGTTGAAAATACTTAATTTTCACAAATACAAAGGCCGACATGCCTAAAACATTTATCCATAATCCTCAATATCAAATATGTTTTCAAATAGGCTCTTTATCCTCACTGATTATATATCTTAATAAACATAAATGTTAATTTAAACTTGTAACTGAATGTATATTAAAGAAATATCACCTGTATGTATTTTAGATAGGGGTTCTTGTAACATTTCATTTGGACGTGTTCCACTGCTAAAATCTTTCAATACTCCTGGCCTGTAAGATACCTTGGAGTTGTCAGAGCTCTTTGACTTGGTTGCCTCTTCTGAGCTGGTGTCCTGGCCCATCCTGTGCTCCTTTCCAGGATTTTGTCTTTCCCAGGATTCAGGAAGCTTTAGGAACTTCAGGCCTGAATTTGTGCTTTTGGGGAGCTTTGTGGCACAAAAATTACATCTTTTGAGCAGAGCTTTCTCTTCTTCTCTTCTTCATCTCTTTGATGCATTATTTAGGTATCTTCACTTAAAAGAGACAAAATCTTATTAATTTAAGGGAAAAAAGGGAAATTTTGGGACTGATGCTAGAGTATTTAACAAGTGACCAAGCTCCAGGAAGGGAGGTGAAGATGGCCCTGAGGACCACTGGATCCTGGTACTGGTTGCCAGCAGAGTCGTTGTGGCCACTCCATGTGTATTATCACCAAATGAGCACTTCATCTCTTCTTTCTGCTCATCAGCCTCCTTTGTCTCTTTTGCCAATGTCCAGCTTTCTCTCTATTGAGAATGTGATTACTGATACCTTTTGAATTCTATTAATCAGTTGGTTTTCACTCTTGGTCCATTGTCATAACTGATCCTCCTCACATTGCAAAAAGAAGATAAGGCTGATGTGATTGCCTCATTTTATATATTAGAATTCTGACTACAAGCCTATTAAGCAATATATCTAAAATAGAACCCAGATCTTCTGACTCATAGTCAAGCTTCCTTCCCACAGCACTTCCCTGTACTTGGTATAATTTAGATTGAAGATCTTCCTCCCCACAATATCCTAACCCCTGATACTCCAGGGAGCTGTGGTCTATCAAGAAGTGTGAAGCAGTTCTTCCTACTCTCAAGTCTTGAACATCAGATGACTGAAATTGTCCTAGTAATTACTGGGCATTGGAGGGAGAATTTTCATATGACAGGAGGAAAGTATACACTGGATGGTGTAGATTCATGTTTCCCATCTCTCACAACCTTCTACATAAAAATTATGAAGCACTCAGCTTAGTGAATCCTATAGATAGTCTTCCTGATGTGTGAGTTTAATTGCATTCCTCCAGGTGCCCACCTTGGCATCTAATTTAATTTGTACAATGAGGCTTTCCTTAAACAGTGTTCCCTGAAAGTCTAGAGGGAAGGACACTTGACTATGGACTAGGAAAAGTACAAATTCAGTTGATAACTGCAAATAACATCCTTTAGACTTCATGGCTAGTGAAGAGATGATGGAAACCAGCCATGTATCTAAGTGAGGTGAGGACCTGAAGAACAATGAGGTGGTAGGACAAGACCCATCCCAGACCTCAAACACTTTGAAACTCATGATCTCTGACCCTCACCATGTGTGGGGAACAGAACACCTTGGAAAGAATGTCTTGCACCATCTGGGCAGCTTTCCATCTCAAGTAGGTAAATATTTTGGCTTATCCCAACTCCTGTTTTCTCTCAAATTTTGGAATGTCATATGTCAAATTCAACCTCCCAAAAGACATTAACCTGACTATCTTTCATCATCCAATGCTAACTTCTGCAGAAGGACTTGACAGGTCCAGCTTGGGTCAGGAACTCACTATTAAACCAATCAGCTATGTCAGTGGTGAGGTGTGGTCATTGGCTTGATTTGGATCAGATACTCATATTTCGTGGCATTGGTAGGGGCAAGGGGAAGGGTTAATAACAACATGCTGTGTGCTTGCCTCTTTCCTCAGGCTTTGAACTCTTTGAATGTACAGACTGTGTTTTATTCCAATCCCCTGGTGTAATGCTAGGCACATAGTAGATGCGGAATGAAATGTTATGACTTGACTGTTGAGTTGTACACTTTGCATTTCGGTTAATGTTCCAGCAAACATAAGAGCCTATTAAACAGTTTCACGTGTATTTCAAAGACCACAGACCTTATTATGATTTAAATTTGTATACAAGTTAAGGCTTAGCCCCCAACACTCTCTCCAAGGACTGTATACCAAGGCCTTACTTATGTAGTTATGCTCCCTGATCCTGTCATTTTAATTGTATTCCCCCAGGATCTCAGCTTGACATCCAATTTGAAGACAAGCAACTCTGATGAATTTTAAAATCTATCTTTCCTGGTCAGTGGATGGAACTATTTTTTTCTTTTAACAAAGAGAACTTTTAGATGTTTCCAGAAAATGTCTTACTCTGCTTATATTTTCTTTCTGAAATATTTTGTATATTTTATTTATTAATCCTGGTAACTATCCATTGCTTGTTTTCAATGTTTCTGAATATGCAGTTTGTCACTTCAATACTTTTCATGTTGTTTTTTTCCATGTGCTATTGCCCTTCTCTTTCAAGCCAAAGTATTTACTGGCAAGAAAATAGTCACTGTGTGAGAAGACAATTCAGTGAAAAATCACAATTGCCAATGAAATTCAGTTCTTCCCCAAAGCCTGGAGACATCTCAAGGTCAAGTGTGAGGAGAAGCCAAAGAGCTCTTTTGTATAATTAAATCCTTTATAATTATATAAGAAGCCAAAGTGCTCTCTTTTATGCACTTCCTATTTAGGATGATTCAACAAGTAGAGCTGTTTTCCATAACCAGCATACATGTCATTTTCAATTAAAACCCTACCCTTTTTTTGGCATTATTTGCCAGAATCACAGATAAAAATCAAGCATTCCTTTAGTTTTTGTACTTCACCTGCTTTCACTCTTTTCAGTATGTTGAGACCTATAAACTCCAAACAAGGAATTGTCCATGAATTTAAACTTATGAATAACCTTAAAAAAAACAAAACAAAATAGGTCACCCTTCAAGACAGAGTCAATTCTGGAGCAATATAAAACACTGAGATTAGCTTTCTGTAATCACAGTTACTTCCATATTTAGTACTAGCCATGTGTCAAGCATAATTCATGTACTTTTCTCACTTCCACTTATGCTGGCTATATCAATTAATATTTTTGTGCCTCCATTTCATCATCTTTAATGTGAAAATAGTAACTACCTTATAGAATTGCTCTGAAGATTAATTTTAAAACATGATGTTCTTAAGCTAATCCCTAGCACTTAGGAAGCACTCAGGAAGTGTTATTCTTACTGGATTCTAGGGGAAAAAATTGGTATTAGACTTCCACCACAGTCTAGGAGAAGAAGTAAATCTAATTATTTCTACTGCCTTTACAAAAATTCGCATAGGGTGATGAGTGGCAATCAAGATCTCATAAATTGATGGTAATTTTTCTTAAGAACATTAACCTCCTTCAATTCTATGTCCACCAAGCAATATTTCTGAGTTGCTGCATACGATTGGGCTGCACAGCTCTAAGGACATCATTTGCACGGTAGTCCATGTGAATGGGATCCTTATCAGTTGTTCCGTGTACAGCCTGCACACCCCTATGTGGCAGCCCTGCTTCTCATGTACTTATTTAGAACCCACCCAAGGGCAGAATGAGAATTTCTGGAACTTTCAGATTCATGATTTCCTTTCATGTGATTCAGTACTTCAAATTCTTACTGTCTCTAAATGAATTGATGTGATCAAGTCACTAAATTTGAACATCTGAGTAAAGAATTATTGATCCATAGTGACACCACTTAACAATAATAACTGAGGTCCACCTGAACATCAAGCCAACTTCTCTCTCTTCATCACTTTTTTGCATAGAGTTATAGCAAACTTCTACTGAGCACTACTTCTGTACGTGCCCTGGGGTAGGTCAGGTCCTGGGTTGATAGAGGTGAAGAAATTAAATGTGAAAGTTACTATCTAAATAGTGTTATCATCCTAGGTTAAAAACATCTGGCAGACTTGTATCCAACTGGGACAGGTAACGGTTACCCTTCCTGTATCTCTTAATGGGGGTGCAATGGAATTTGGGGTGAGTGATTCTCCATCATACAGGAATGTCCCCTATAAAGGGTTAGGATCCCTTGCCTTCAGGACATAAGTTCAGGTAGCAAGTTTCAATCATTGTGACAACCAACATGACTCTAATAATTTTCCAAACATTTCAGTTGGAGAAGGGATGGTACTGTTTATTTTATTGTTGTTGTTGTTTTTGTTTTCCTGAGCTCCTGCCCTCCATCTCACTGAGAACTATGGGGCTAGAAATTCATCCAGATTCTGCAGTAACTTAATTCTAGAATGTGCAGAGAAAAGGGGGAAATCATGTTTCTTTCTTTGTATCTTCCCCTGAAAGCTTTGATAATATGGCTGGATCATATTGGGATAGTTTTTTTTTTCTAATAGTTTTGTCACTGTTTTGAACTTCCTTGGTTAATGTAACGCTAAGATGTTTTATCTGCATTCAGAATTTTCCATCTATATTGTATTTCTTTATTATATAAAATCAAAAAATTTAATGTCAAATATTATGTGATAGAAAATATAAGGGATAGTGTTGATTGGTTTTTAAGCCCATTTAATTCTGTTACCAACAGACAATGCTTACTGAGGGCATACTATTATTTATTGATCATTTACTTGCTCTCTAAGCAAAAAATTGTTTTTTAAACTTTAACATAGGACCTTATACCAATGTCTTCGTTGCCTTTTGACGTTTCATTTTCTTCTCCTATAACCTTTTCCTTCCTTTACCACAATTTCTTCCTTTCTTTTTTGCTTTTCTCAGTTTTTTTTATTAAACTTTAATATAGTATAACTTTTAGGGATTTCCTTGGTGGTCCCGTGGTTAAGACTCCATGCTCCCAATGCAGGGGGCCTGGGTTCCATCCCTGGTCAGGGAACTAGATTCTGCATGCTGCACCTAAAGACCTGGAGCAGCCAAATAACTAAATAAATAAAAATAAAATTTAAAAAATAGTATAACTTTTATTTAAATATATGTGCCAAACTTAGAAGTGAGCAAAGAGGAGTAATCAATATGAAATATTGAATATTTAGGTCCTTTCTTACTTATTTAGAATATTGAGTCAGGAGTCTTGAGATAAAGCATGTAGTCTTATTTTGTTTCAAGAGTCCAGTCTGCCAAATGGTGATAGTAATATCTGTACCATGATTTTTTTCAATGGGATAAAGGACTAATCCCAGTATTGTGCTTTGACCTTTGAACATAAAAATTCTGTATATGGTAAGCTTACTTTTATAAAAATGAGTTTAACTAAATTACATTAAAACTTCTCACCATAGATTGTATGACTCAGATGCATGATTGTTATGGCAGACACAATTTAATGTACAAACTATGTTGAAAAGATATGCATACATAAACTCTAACTGCCTCATGCCTGGCTTTGTCGGTTTTCTAATTGCTTGGCTATTTCTGAATGAGCAAATTCTTAAAGACCATTAATTTTCTTCTACTATTACTTTCTAATACTTTTCAGGAAAGCTTATAATCTTCTTGTCTAAATGTTTCAAGTATTAGGAAACATTGGTTAAGTTGGAATGGTAACATAAATAGCTATGAAAATTATCTCAGTAACCAGATATCATTTGCATTTACTAGCATCCATCACAAGCAATTTTGTCCCAACAGCTAGGGAATGTCAGTGACCAAAAACTAAAGCACATTGTATCCATGTATTCTTTGCATTCAAGTCCCAGTATGCTAAGGAAACAGCTCTTAGCTTTAATTTTAGCTTTCTGTTGGCCTTAAGAGATGCATTAACTTTGCAGCTAATTGCATGTATTTTTAAATTACTCATGCAAGCTATTGAAATGCTAGTTAGCATAGGGACTATCACATATTACCAGATAGCAGTTTCTTTGTTATTTTTCAGCTTGAGATGGGCTGCAGCAATTTTCAAAGGGCCTTGCTTCTCTGTGAAGGGTATTGTTCTATACATCTATATCTAATTTCCCACCTTTCATCTAAACTTTATTCCCAGATTGGTTTGTGTTCTTTTTGAATATGTCCTGTGGTTTAGAATTTTGGAAATTAGCTCTTGCTGAGTATAAAGTAGGGATGTATTTAAAATTTTACTTTTTAAAGAATTTCTAGATTCCAGACAAATCATAGAGAAACAAAAATTTGAGATGAGTAACATTGATGTTTTTCCTAAATATCTACATGATAACCTTTTAGAAATGGGCGGCTTTGAGTGAAAATTCAGATTTAAAAAAATATTGTCAAGCACATTGGTGTGCGTGTTTCCATTCTCTTAAGTTTACCTGCTACTTGGAAGTTGTTTAATAAGCATTTGCTGAAGGGAAACAAATCAATGGTTAAGAAATAAGTTCTGGATTTGTACAGCGTTTCTATAACTGACTAGCTGTGGGACATGTGACCATTTATTTAACCTCACAAAACCTGTTTCCTCATGTTGAAAGGATTACATGACCTAATGCTCAGTGATCACCTAGCACAGCCTCTGACACACTAGTGCTCAACAAATGTTAGAAAATAGATAACAATAATTATAATACTCATAATAGTTCACTCAAAGGGTAGGTAGTAGGGTAGGAGTTCATGCTTTCTCTCCAGGGCTCTGACATTGACATGACTCAACTCTAAATGATTTCCGTACATGAGTCCCTTCACCCTAAGTTTCCAGCTGTTTAGAAAGGGAATATTACCAGCCCAACTAAGATCAGGTATCTACCCTAGAGTCAGTCAGCATGGTCGAAAGGACAGAGCCGTGTAATACTATCGTAAGGGCAGGAGTCTTCTCCTGTGTTGCAGCACCATTCCCATCAAAACCAGGAATGATTGAGAACATGGTAGCCACCTCCAAGTATTGTCTAGTTCTACTGTTGTGTTATACTGTTGTTGATTTCAGGTTGCAGTCTAATATTTTATTTGGTATTGGACTCATTCCTATTTGATGTTCTATTTCTGTTAATGACCTGAAGGAGGTCACCTATTGACTTTTGCAACTCATGCCAGGTTGTGGGTTGGTACAGAGAGGGTTGCAGAACAAAAGAACTGGAAAAACAAGATTAGAATAAATTTTACATTAATGAGTTAAGGAATCAGGCAAAACAATGGGTTATCACAAAGGGGTAGTAGTATCATTAAGGAGAAAAATATAAGGTGGATTAGACTCTATTATAGAATGGGGAAAAAAGGTTTATTTTCCATTAGGTTTTGGTTATTTTTATGCTTATGTGAAATATGGTTGTTCATGGTATTCTAGGAAATTACTTCAAATAAAATAATGAAGCTAAATTGTGAAAACAGATCAGTGAGAACTGGAAGCAACCCAATGATTCAACCTAGTTCATTGAGTAATAATCAAAGAAATCAACTTCGTTCAATTTTCTGTCTTTCAAACATGTCACAGATCAAGAAATGTGTCAAGACATGTATTTGAAGTTGAAAACACTCTTGCAGAAAAGTAGATAAAAAGAGTTACATTATGAACCCCAAACCATGATTTTATTCCACTAATGTGGAATTATTTTTATGTCAAAAAATAAATTCTTATAAGTTGTGAAAAGTTCAATGAAGATTGAAAATCGTATTTTTCAAGTATAAACTTGAATTTGGCTGATTCAAATCAAAATAGTGTATCACTTTATTATAGTTAGGCAATTGGCCATGACAGTTAATTGACAATGATAATATAGTTAAAATGGCTAATTAATGACAAGCAGAATATAAAAAATGTGGACACATTTTAAAAATATAAAATAAGTGTAGGGAATTCCCTGGCAGTCCAGTGGTTAGGACTGGGCACTTTTACTGCCAAGGGGTTTGGTTCAATCCCTGGTCCCCTGGTTGGGGAACAAAGATCCCACAAGCAGCTTGGTACAGCCAATAAACAAACAAACAAACAAACAAATAAATAAAATCATACATTCACAAACTTTAAAAATAATACAAAAAACGCATTTTGCTTAATTTGTAAGGATTGAAATCAAACAAGGTTTAAAAATGAGATTAATCATTTTGGTAATGAATTTGTGGAGTTCATAGAAGTACAAACTAAATAATAATAAATACTGAGTTAGCACTTTCTCTCTGCTTAACACTGTGTTAATCATGCTTATTTCTCTTACACAACCCTGTGTTCCCATTTTATGTTAGAGGAAAATGAGGCACAGAGAGGTTAAATAGTTTGCCCTACACCACTTTAGTACAGGAAAAGCTGCTATTAGAACTCAGGTTTCTTCATAACCTGTGCTTTTAGCCTTGTATGATGGGATTATTCAGAGTATACTCAAGCAAGTTAAAATAATGCATGTCCAAATAATCTTACCTGAAAATCTTGGCAAAAATATCTTTTGGCATTGAGAGATTAACATTTGTTCCAAAACTACATTTGAATCCTTCAGTCTTTTCTTTTACACCAAATTCAGTTTAAAGACTGTTTTGAAACCTCTGTGTTAAAGCATGCTGAATTTACCCGTAAAATTATCCAAGAATTGATTGTTATTGCAATGTCTGTCTCTGGTTTTGTCTCAGCCAAGGTCTTTTGCTGTAAATATGACAGACCTCAAATTGATGACTCACACATCCAATATGATTACAACTCAATCTCATTCAGCTGCTACAGATCCTGGAAACTATGCTCAGATGCTCAGCTGCTATTCAGTCTTGACATGAATGGCCAAGTGTTTCAATGAGGAAATCAGAATAGAAAAAAAGTTAAACATTCCCATTCAGAATTTCAATGCAATTTTTTGATAGACTATAACAGTTGCTACACATCTATATAATTCTCAAGGCTCAAAATGGTTTTTTTACATTTCTCTATTCTTCAGATTGGTCAAACTATGTAAAGATTTTGATCTATTTCTGTTACTAAACCAAACTTGGGCCTGCTCACTGATGTGCAGTAAAGCCAGTCTACTGACACTGGGTTGTGGTGAAGGGAAGTGCAGCGTTTATTGTAAAGGCGCCAGTACAAGGAGGATGGGTAGCTCGTGCTCTAAATCCTGAACTCCCAAAAGTGTTTCAGCAAAGTAGTTTTAAAGTCCAGGTGAGGGAGAGGGTTAGCAGGGTATGTGATCAGCTCGTGCACAATTCTCTGATTGGTTGATGGTGATATAACAGGGTGGTTAACATTATCAGTCCTTAGGTGCCAGTGGTCTGGGGGCTCATGATCATCAAGTAGTTAATTTCTTCCATTTGGTGGTGATTTTAGTATCTGTAAAACAACTCAGGAAATGAGCATCCAATACTATCTAGGTACTTCAGAGAGGATATGGGGGAGGCGTCTGCCCCAGGAAGGCCCCATAGGGTCCTACTAGGTTACATTTCCATTCCTGGAAAATCTCAAAACTCCAGTGAATCATGGAGTCCAAACCATACGCCATTTATTTTAAGTAAAATTTAACAGTGCAAAATTCAAGCACATGGAAGGATATATATAGATATAGATATAGATTGTATAATATGTTTGAACTGAAATGTCTTTCAATCTCAGGTTTTCTAATTTTTATTTTTTGGTTGCAGAAATATTTTATTTAATGAAATATTTCAAAGTTTCCTTTATTCTCCTTCCACTCTCTTACATGCCTCCCCTAAGGAAGAATAGTTCTTAATGCAATTGGCTCAGAGCATGTTTGCTCATGAGCAGGATCATTAATGGATGCAGACGTGTGGTTGTTCTCTCTTCTTTGTCTTCTCTATCCTATTTATCTGAGCCAGGATACTAGGTCATTCTGCCCGCTCACAGGCGTTTGCTTTCTCATCAATTCCTCCTTTTCTAGCTGGAGTTTGGAGTTTGGGTTTAAAGGAAATTGGGATGCCTATTGCTCTAGCCCACTTTCTCAGTGTTCTGCATCATGATTTAGGGGAAGATCCCAGTAAAAATTAAGCTCTTTTGCTTCATTTTATGGATGGTTTCCTATGGGAGCATGTGGGGAGAGGGTCCTCTAATTTTGATCCTTTATTTCCTGAAGGCCCCGGCTTGATTTACCATTGAACAAAACAGTTTTGACATTTGCTTTAGCTTGAGTAAACTTTAGACAGGCCTTTCTGACTCTAGGCCCTGACCTCTCTTTTCTTAGAGCACTTACTTTAAGAAAACTTATCATTGTAAATTCTTTCTCTGCCCCTTTAAGACGCAAATCTTTTTAAAAGTCTCTTACCAGTTTTACAACCAAGGAATGCCTTTCTTAAGGACCTGGAAACCATCTCTTTGAAATGTAAACATAAACGGAGATAACATCCTATCTCCCAGTCTCTATAACAGAACACAGATGGCCTAAACACAGAAGAAAAAATTTGCAAACTCAGGAATAACTCAGTGTGCCCAACACATCCTAATATCGACCTCCCAGAGAGGTTGTCCTCCAGTGCTTTCCACCAACTCACCCCAGTGCTTAAAATCCCTCCTGCCTTTTGGTTTAGTGGAGTTGAGTTCAATCTCTCTCTCATTGCAATATCTTGAATTAAGTCATCTTTAGCTGTTTAACTTTGTCCAGTGCAATTTTTGTTTTAACACCAACTAACAACATTCAAATCTTACGTTATCTTATGCTGTTCTGGGTCTTGTGAGGATGGGATGCTCTAGTTCCATCTCCGTATTGTCCCTGGAAGCAACCTAGAGGAAATTTCCTCAACCCCAGGATTACACAGAACATAATTTGAAAATTGCCAAATTCCAGCTTCCTCACATGAGAGCGGCTTATCAAAGTTCTCCTAATTAGCCATCCCCACCCCACATAGGCTATTCTCTCCATCCATCTTCTACTCTCTAGATCTTGGAACATTTTTTAATAGGTATTGTTGACTGAAAAAAAAATGCACAACCTAAAAGTTGAGAATTATGTTTTATTCAGTGGACTTGCTGAGGGCTTAAGCCCAGAAGACAGCCTCTCAGATGACTCTGAGGGACTGTTTCAAAGAGGTAAGGGAGTAGCCAGGATATATAGGAGGTTTTTTGTTTGTTTGTTTGTTTTTGCAAAAAACAAAAACAAAATGTAGTCAGAACATTAAAAGGTTACTGTTAATTAAAGAAAACCAGATATCTCAAGTTAATGAATTTAACAGTTTTCTATGTTTGGGAAATTGCAAGAGTCTGGGCTCATTGCAATCATTCCTCTGATAGGCACCTCAGCTATCTAGGGCCAGTATCCTGTTTTTCTCCATCCTGAATCTCCTCAGGGTAAACAGCCTGGACAGCTGCAGTGGCTGATGGCTTGATGACCACAACATCCTTTGTTTACTGATATGGCAGGTGACATTCTTACATTCCTCCAGCCTCTTCCTTACTTGGTCTCTGTTCTGACATACTATGGAAATCTCTACAGAAGAGATGGTCACAGTCAAGATGTCAAAGGTGTCAAAGGTGGTAGAATATAATAGTGGGGGTGTTAGGTGAGCCTAAAGTTGTATTTAAACTCTCTGGGTAGGTCTGTCAAGCAAGCTGAGTCAGAGGCCTAGTGCTGTCTATTAACATAAATTGACTTATTGGGGAGGAAGGAGAAAGGTTTCTGGTAAAGTAGAGAACAACAGGGTATGTGTTCCCCAGAGCGGTCCAGGATGTCTGCCTGAGTTCTAGAGGGAACTGTGGGCAGAATCTCAAGAAAAAATGTATCCCTTGTATCCCTCTTGGGATACAAGCCTCAATAATTCATAATGAGATATTCTTCATGAAAAAGTATTACAATGTGGAGACACAAGTTCACGAAACATTATTCTTAATGTAATAATAACATAAAAGGCTGGAATAAACTCAATTATAGTGGTAAGAAGCAATGATTCCACTGAGCAGCTGGACAAATAAATTTTTATAATGATACTTGTTATGACTTGACCTTTAGTGAAGATGAACAGGAATTCAAATGTATTTGGTGTACATGGGGCTTACTTCCTTCTCAGCTAGTATTTCCCAGAATGTGTTTTTTGTAACACCAGTATTTCTAGTCAAAAATGTTGGGTGACAAAGCATGCTGGAAGCATTTACTTCCCAGATATGTGGATATGTCACCGAACGCAAGCTCATGTGCCCAACGCACAGTGAGGCCAAACCAACCAAACCGTCAGTTTGGAGCAGAGAAAGGTTTATTGCAGGACCATGCAAGGAGGTGGGTGGCTCATGCCCCAAAAACCCCTGAACTCCCAGAAGGGTTTCAGCAAAGCATTTTTAGAGGCCAGGTGAGTGGGGGCGGGTCACAGTGTATGTGACCAGCTCGTGCACAGTTCTCTGACTGGTTGATGGTGAGGTAGAAGGACCGTGTCACAGGTGTTAACATGATCAATCCGTAGGTGCCAGTAGGTCCGGGAGCTACATGCTCAAGATCACCAAGTAGTTAATTTCTTCCATTTGGTGGTAGTTTTTAGCATCTGAAAAACTCAGGAAATATGCATGAGATACTATTATCTGAGGACTTCAGAGAGGAGCTAAAGCAGAGAATATGGGGGAGGGGTCTGCCCCAGGAAAGCCCCTGTAGGTCCTTCTGGGTTACAGATATGCACAATGCCAACTTGAGGAAATATGGTGGACAGACTCTAAGCTCCTCTCAAGATCTCTGTCTCCAGATGTTCATGCACTTATTTCTTCTTCCATTGAGTGTGGGACCTTTGGCTTGCTTCTGTAGGGGAGCAAAATTTGCCACCCCAAAATGTCCCTTGGGCACATGGATTATTTTGAGCTGAAAACAATCAAGACTCAAAAGACTCAGGAAGAAACTTTGAACTTCCCCCTAACTGCCTAAAAGAATGTAGATAGAGGACCTGCTCCAGGAAGGAAGTTATCACCACAGGTAACTATAGTGTGAACCAGGTGTTGGACAGGGAGGAAACTAGCAAAGTCTCTTTGTTAAAATTCCTCTTTGTGTCCCTTGTCTCTGCATGGCCCAGCAAACATTTGTTTACTAGACATTTGCTCTTCATCTGCATGTGAATTGCGGTCCTCCCCTTTGAAGTCCCAAATCACTACTGCCCATATTCTCTTTTGTCTTTAGCTAAGGATGGTATTTAAGATAAGAGTTTTGACCATTTTGACAGGTTACTCAGTCCTCCTGGGTCTTTCCTGTGTATACATGTTATTACACTTTTGTTTATTTTCTACTGTCATCTGTCTCATGTCAACTTAATTTTTAGACCAGCCAGAAGAACCTAGAAGGGTGGAGGAATATTTCTTCCTCTTCAACACTTGGAACCAATAGAATGTAGCAAAGGTAATAGCATGTTACTTCTATGATCATGTTATGCTATATAAGACACTACCTTGCTAGCATCTGGAGTAAATCTCTAGAGACACTCCCTGCTGGTTTGAAGAAGTAAATGACCATGTTGGAAAAGCCACTTGGCAAGGAACTAGGAAGGCAACCTCTAGGAAGTTCTGGTAGCCTCTAGAAGCTGAGGGTGGCCTCCACCTGAGAGCCAGGAAGAAGCTAGGCCCTCTGTCCTACAACTGCAGGAAATTAATTCTGTCATCAACCTGAGTGAGCTTGGAAGTGGATTCTTCCCCCAATCAATCCTCAGGGTAAGAATGCAGCCTGGCATTTCTAACATACAGAAATCATGAGATAGTAAAGGTATAGTATTGTTTTAAAATGTTAACTTTGTATTAATTTGTTACACAGCAATGAAAAATGAATACAGGAACTGAGCAATTCTGCAGTAGAGAAATCTGTGTTAATTAAACATTTCTAAAACTTATCTGGGAGGAGTAAGTTACAGTTGGCTAAGAGTTTACAGTTGTATATTTAGTGCCTAATGCGGTACGTATAACACCAGTACTTGGGTGAATAAATGAGTAAATACGATGCATTCTTTAGGTCCTCAGTAAGGATGCTCACCAATAAAGGTCACTCTTCCTGGGAAATTTCTATGTTTTTCCATAGTTTCAATTATACCTTATACTCTAATGGCTCTCAAATATATACCTCTAATAATCTTTCTTTTGCCACACACACACACACACACACACACACACACATACACACATATACTTTTTTTTTTTTCAACTACCAGTATTAGAAGTCTCCACTGGAAAATCTCATAGGTGTCACAAACCTAACATTTCCCCAAAGGAAATCTTCCTGCCACCTGCACAGCACTGTCCACCTGGTTGCACAAAGCAAACCCTGGGAGTCTTCTTAGTCTCCACTCTCTCACGTACCTTTCATGTGCATATGTTCACCACGTCATATTGACTGCAATCTCTTGCAGCCTAGTTATCTGCCTACTCCATGGCTGATCCTGAGCAACTTAAAGGAGAAAAAAATGGTCTTAATAGCTGGTCTCACTTTAAATTCTTACTCTGCCTCATGCATATGGGCTTTAGGGGAGATCCTATGCAAGTTCAGTCTTCATACCCAGAATTAGGGGACTTCTTCCTCCTGCTCTCTCCTCTCTGGAGTTCCCCCCTGACAATCTGGAGGTTGGCTGTGATTTCCCAGGTCCTTTCCTTAGTTCCTCTGGTCAAAGAGATGGTGATCTATCAGAGTTTTATCCTCCCAGGCTGTGGTCCATTTTTAGGGCAAAGTTACATGGATTTCAAAAAATCACCTCTGTGCCTGTTACTTCTCAAATTTAGATTCCCCTCACCTATTTGCCTACTTTGGTTTCCTCTTTAGAATCACTAGATAGTGGGGGTTTCGTTTTGTTTTGTTTTGGTGTCTTGTTCAGAGTCTGTAGTTGTCATCAGTGTCAGGGTTGGTCTGTGATGGCTTACTTTATCATGATGGAAGTGGAATTCTGAGAGATTTTTGAAAAACTAATTATGTTTGAACTTTTATTTTTCCTATGTTTTTATTTATAGTATTATTGTATTTTATTTAGAGTATGTGGTCTACCTAGTTTCTAGTTTTCTGAATTGATTGAGATATGCTTATTGTCTAACAAGACATCAATTTCATAAAATGGTGACTGGAAAAACAAGTGTATTCTGTATAATATAGAGAGAGAAATAGTTTTAATATCCTTAGTTATATTTTGTCTTCTTAGTCTGTCAAAGATTGAGAAAATTAAATATAAATAATCCATTATTACTGTGTTTCTTATTATTTTCCCTTATATTTCTGAGGGTTTTGCTTTATATATTTTATATAATATTTTTAGAAGCATAAATATTCATGACATCTAGATCTCCATTATGAATTTAACCCTTCATCAGTATAAAGTTATTATATATAACTTCCTTTGATATTGATATTTTGAGCCTTTCTTTTTGTTTGCATTTAGTTGGTGTGTGTATCTATATTACACATACCAAGTTAAGATTTTATATATATATATATATATATATATAAAACTTACTTTTGTGGATTTTTTTGTCTTTATTTATTTTTAAAGCAGATCACTGATCAGATACCTATATAGCCGGGTTCCCCCTCCTCAGATCAATCAGTTTGCATCCTTTTATTTTAATCAGTGTTTTGTTTTTTTCTTCCCACTGGAGCAGTAGTTATAAGACAATTTGTATTATAGTTTATTTAATTATATTTTCATTATTCATTTTTTATTATTTTCTTTCCCAGTTTTTAGAAAGAGCTTATTTTATTTTCTGCTTTGTAATTTAGGAAGTATATTATAACTTAAAATATTGTTTATAATTTTCAATGTATATTCTTTCTACATTACAACAGGATGTAACAAATCTCTTCCTTAATGAGATGTGAGGAAATTAAGATATTTAATCTTGCCATTTTTCATCTCCTTCCTTCTGGGGGGTTTGTCACACTATATTATAGGATTTTGGTCCCCATAATATTATTACCATATGCAGCTTTTCTTCTTAACAACTAATATATATATATTATTGTCTATATAATTTATAACATAACCATTTAATGTTAATTTTGTGTTCAAACATATACAGAGCTAAACTTTCATAAAGTTTACATTTTGATTATTTTTCATTGCACTAAATTATATATTCAAGTAGATTCATCAGGATGTACATATACATGATATATTCCTGAATCTTCATATAATCGAGTCTCTGTTGTCTTTGCCTTGACAGGACTGTATGGAAACCTAGTATACGCACATTCTGTATAAAGTACACTTTCATATAACAGCTATTTTTGCTGACAGCTTAAAGCAAGACTAATTTTTTCACTCATAGGTGACCTTCTGGTCTAGATATATGAAGGATTCTTTCCTTATTCTTAAGAGATCAGTAAGTTTATTAAAATGTTTCTGAGTGTTAGCTGGTCTTTAATATATTTTTCTCGGGGCTTCCCTGGTGGCGCAGTGGTTGAGAGTCTGCCTGCCGATGCAGGGGACACGGGTTCGTGCCCCAGTCTGGGAAGATCCCACATGCCACGGAGCAACTGGGCCCGTGAGCCAAAATTACTGAGCCTGCGCGTCTGGAGCCTGTGCTCCGCAACAGGAGAGGCCGCGATAGTGAGAGGCCCGCGCACCGCGATGAAGAGTGGCCCCCGCTCGCCACAACTAGAGAAAGCCCTCACACAGAAACGAAGACCCAACACAGCCAAAAATAAATAAATAAATCAAACCGTCAACAAGTAAAAATAAACACTATAAAAAATATATATATATATATATTTTTTCTCTATATGATAAGCCCTATGAATCCATAGTTTTAGGTTTTTATTCAACTCAGGAATAGTTTATCTTTGAATTTTTGTCTGTTGAGTTTCTTCTTGTTTCATATTCAAGCATGACTATTATCTCAGTGATGGATTTCCATTATATTCTACAATTTTGATTATCGTCTATTCAATCACATGCTTTTGAACTGTGTGATATTCTGAAATCTGTCATCCATTCAGAGGCTTTTACATTGTTACTTCTCTTTTCTGCCTCCAAAGCAGTTTTAAGATCATCAGTATCATTTTCCTCCTTAATGTATTTTATGCTAACTTCCCTTTCATTCCAGCATGTTTTTTTAAAATCATCTCATTGCCATCTCCATTTCACAGAATCAGTATTTTCTTTAATTTCCTTTAAGAAGGTAAAGTTATCCAATATTTCCTCTGTTATCTGAGGGAAAAAAAATCTTCTTTTAACACAGACATTTTTTATCAGTCAAACATAGCATACCATGTTATGCTTGCTTTCCTTTATGCTCCATTTTTCTGCATATAGACCTTCTTATTTTTTCCTTTATTCATCTTAAATTGTGATTACAGTTGACCCTTGAACAACGTGGGGATTGGGGAGCTGACCCTCTGAGAAGCTGAAAATCTTCATATATCTTAGAGTTGACCCTCCATTTATGCAGTTTCTCTATACCCACAGTTCCACATCCACAGATTCAACCAACCACAGATCGTGTAGTACTGCAGTATTTACTATAAAAAAACAAACAAACTGTGTATAAGTGGACCTGCACAGGTCAAACCCATGTTATTCAAGGGTCAACTACACTGCTTTCTGGGTCTAACATTTGTTCTTAAATTCTCAGAATGGATACACCTGAGCTACCTTATTCCCTGGGGTCCATTTGAAGTCTCCTGTTAGAATCTGACTGGAGCTTAGATATCGGTGTTTGTGTCATTTCCATCATTCAGGCACAAAGGTGAGAGGAAATAGATGCGATGTGAGCAGTCAGTGAGGATGCTTTAACTCTGTCCTCCATCCTCGGGTATTCTTAAGGCGGGGGTTGAGGGCCCTTTGCTTGATGCAGAAGCACATTCTCCTTTCTGTGCCGTGCTTTTTCTCAACTATATCGGTGACTCTCAGCTGAAACAATGGCCAGTCACTCCAGTCCACTGCTGGACTTTCAAGGGCAGCTCTTCAAGTGAAATATTCTCCACATTCCCCTGGCTTGCCAAGGAGCCTGACTTTTCAGGGGAGTGATGTGATAAGTCATCAACACTTTTAAAGTGTGTGGGAGGAATGCATGAGAATCCATGTCCTGGATTGGGTAAATGATCAAAACATATGGCTTTATAGATTGGGTAAGGAGAAAAATAGGAGAATGGACCAAGATCTTGTTTCAAAACAAAGAACTAATGAAATTCAAAGTGTATTTGCATGAAATGGAGCCCTGCATCTTTTTACTATTGTTTATGTGTGGTAAAAATAATGAGAATGAGATATACTTTATGATTACATGTTATGAAACTCTTATGAGAGTGACAAATACTTCAACACAAACCAAAATAAGCTTTCACTGTAAAAAAAACTTTCCAATTTAGGGTTTTTATCTTTTGTTGATGCCTCATTTCAACTTCGGTTTTTAAAAATATAGCAGGATAAATAAACATACCACAGTTTTCAATTGTTAAAGGATACTTTAAAATTCTAACATATCATTACTTTCTAGAGATGACAATCCAATTTCTTATGCACTAAATTCAATTAAAATTCTCAGAAAAGAAGAAAGGATGCTTGGAAGATTTGGGGGTAAATAATGAAATAATTTGATAGTCCTTAGATGCAACAAGGCAAGAATCTTTTTTTTTTTTTTTTTTTTTGCGGTATGCGGGCCTCTCACTGTTGTGGCCTCCCCCGTTGCGGAGCACAGGCTCCAGACGCGCAGGCTCCGGACGCGCAGGCTCAGCGGCCATGGCTCACGGGCCCAGCCGCTCCGCGGCATATGGGATCCTCCCAGACCGGGGCACGAACCCGTATCCCCTGCATCGGCAGGCGGACTCTCAACCACTTGCGCCACCAGGGAGGCCCAAGGCAAGAATCTTTAACAACAAAATTATAACACTCAAGATAAGAACAGTCTTATGAATCTATCTAATTTATAATTTCTCAAGACTTTCTGGTAGAAAATAACTTCTAAGACTTCAGTGACCTGATATTATTGCTGCTGGAAGCATTATCTCAATATTCCTCTTGTTCTTTTATTTACATAGAATATCCACAAGCTTAGTACCTTGCTTATTATTTAGTAGAAAGACAATGTCAGACTAATCACAGGTGGTTTTTTTTTTAAGTCTCTGTATAGAATTTACATTCCAAATATCATTTAGAAGGAAAATGCAGCCAACATTCTTGGAAAAAAACAACACTGATTTTTGGATTTCTATCTAAATTTCAAGTTCCTCTTTTATTTCCTAGTATTAAACCTAAACTCACACGCTTAACATTAATCATTAGTATGCCTTCACATCCCTAGATAGTTGTTAATAATTTAAATAAGTAAACTTTGTCTAATGTGAAAGAAAACCACTTGTTCAAGGAAATGATGAGTAGGTAGAAGCAGCACATCTTTGAACTTCTGAAGAGTAGTGTCTTTGAAAATAATACCCAACGATGATGACAGCTGGGTTGATTTTCTACATTAGAATCTTCTTAGCTCTCTACCATTGCTACCATAGATAAAAGACATTACGAAAAATGTAATATTCAACTCAACAAAATATTTTTCAAGGACGATCTATTACAAAGTAATATCATATAATAAATTATGAAGCAAACTTTAGAGTTTCTACTACTTTAGTGTTTCTCACTACTTCTCTTGTCCATTAGGGCAGCCAATCAAGAATGTATTGAAATTGTTTAAGCTTCCCTCATGTAGAGGGGAACTTTGTAACTCACTGGACATCTCTGCATTTCAGGCTGCCTGTTGTCACATAGGCAAGCAATCAACACTTTTATGTGGATTTTAAGCCATAATTCTGAAATGATCAAATGAAACAATCCATATAAAGCACTTATTGTAGTGCTAGCAAAGAGTAAGAACTCCATAAATCTTAGTTGTCATTATGAATTATTAATATCATTCACCATCATCATTATATTGTTATCTCTTGCTAGATAAACATTGCTAAATACATGAAATACTAGGAAAACTTCTACTTATTAGATTCCTTCAAATTCTTTGAATGGTGCCGACATCTCTCTCTACTTGAAAAAAGTTGTCTTCTCACTTATTCTATTTTTTTTTTTTTTTTTTTTTTTTTGCTGTACGCGGGCCTCTCACTGTTGTGGCCTCTCCCGTTGCGGAGCACAGGCTCCGGACACACAGGCTCCGCGGCCATGGCTCGCGGGCCCAGCCGCTCCGCGGCATGTGGGATCCTCCGGGATCGGGGCACGAACCCGTGTCCCCTGCATCGGCAGGCGGACTCTCAACCACTGCGCCACCAGGGAAGCCCTATTTTTTTAAATATTTATTTATTTATTTGGCTGGTGCCGGGTCTTAGTTGTGACACATGGGATCTTCATTGTGGCATGCAAGATCTTTAATAGGATCTTTAGTTGTGGCATGCAGGATCTAGTTCCCTGACCAGGGGTCGAACCCAGCCCCCTGCATTTGGAGCACAGAGTCTTAACCACTGGACCACCAGGGAAGTCCCTCTATTTCTTTAAATTTCTGCTTATCCCTAACCCTGTCTTTGTCCTCCTTCATTTCTCTTTTACTCCCTTTTCCCCTCTCTTTCTAAATGTAAATGCATTTATCCTTAACTTGATTTTAAGGTAGACATTATATGCCTACTATTTTTCTCTACACATGCTCTGAATTTTATATTTGGAGCAGTTTGCACAGAAAAGCAACCTATACTAAGTGACTCTTCTTTCTCTGAATATCCCCTAAAATTGAGAATTTCCCAGTGTTTTGAAAATCAAGTTTTTCATCTGATGATTTGTCAGGGGTCCCAAATTCAGTGACTACAGGTTTAGGAGGGCAAATTAATGAGTGAAGCTGGTCAGGTACTTCTTCCAGCAAACTGGAGAGCATGCAGCCAGCTGCTTACCTCCAACCAGTTGTTGCCCAGAGGAAATGTGGGCCCAGTTTTGCCAGATCATCTGATGTTTTTCCAGGAGAAGAAGGAATTATGAAAATCTGTTTTGGTGAAATCTTCAAATGTTTAAATGTTCTTAATCAATTTACAAATTTATAAAACACCCCATGTGGTGCTCAAAATATATAAAAGCTTGGCAAATAGGTGTGGCAGAGGTGTTGAGCTGTCCACTGAATAACGGTTTTCCATTCTGTTGTGCAGAATTCTTGCTGGGAAGTGACTGCCCATCAGGGATTAAATTTCCCAGTATCTTTTGCAGTCAGATGAAGCCACAAGATGATGTTTTAGATAATTTTACATTTGTGGGTTCAGTTGTCACACAGCTAGCCTCTTCTTTAAGTAGGTTTGGGGGATTTTAAAAGGTGAGTTGAAAACCAGTATTTCCATATTTCCACTAGTAAAAAGTACAAACGTTAACATGAAAAGAAAGTTTTTTTTTTAATGGCAGTGTTTTTTAGATAAAATGTATTACAGAAACTTCTAGATATTGTGACTATAATATTTGTATTATAATACTTTATTCATGTTACTTTGTAGTTTGAAAATCATCCAAAGGAAAAATACTGTCTATTCACATTTAGATATAATCCAGTTGTTGATGGTGGAATGGCTCTTGTCTTCCACTCACTCACCTTATGTCCTCCAGCTGGAATAGACTGATCTTTTGGCATGGAGATGGGCAGAAGGAGAATAGGTTGAGGTAGGAAAACAGCAGCAGAAGCTGAGGAGTTGTCAATTGAGTCTCTCATTCCCACTATTACCTGTCCCCAATATCCTCAATATGGGTGGAACAGACAACAACCAGATTTTTGGAACCCCTGCTGCAGTCTTGCAGTTTCCAGCCAGCCACAGAACCCAGAATTACTCCCACAAATATTTAAGCCAAAAGTCAAATCTGCCACCAGGTGGCACTAAACCATACACAGGACATGGACCCATTGGGATGGAATTTCTTGTAGGCTAGCTGAGTTCACCCCAGTCAACTCATTAACCTTGAAAAAAATGCAGCTCCTTATTTTATGCCATTTAATCATGTTGTATCCCACATATTGCCTTATGGCAGGAGTGTATCAATACTTTCCAATACATTATCTCATTTGATATAACAACCCTAAGAAGTAGGCTAAGCTGGTATATTATTGTCCCTTTGGATGAGGAAATTGAGGCACAAAGATTAAATGTGACACTGAATAAAAGAGTAAACAATAATACTGATTGCAGATTTTTTTTTAATTCAAAAATTAATTTTTAAATGGAAGTCTTAATTATTCTACTATAAAAGCCCTGAGTAAAGCAATACGTCTTAACTAGGGTAAATGGTTTTCATGGCAGCCACAACATTACAGCTCACATATGTTGTTCTCTTGTCATGTAACACAACCCCCGGGGCCGTGGACCAGTACCGGTCCTCAGCCTGTTAGGAACCAGCCTGCACAGCAGGAGGTGAGTAGCGGGCTATTGAGCAAAGCTTCATCTGCCGCTCCCCATTGCTCGCATTACTGCCTGAGCCATCCCCCAGACCCCCTGTCCGTGGAAAATTGTCTTCCACAAAACTGGTCCTTGGTGCCAAAAAGATTGGGGACCACTGACATAACATCCAACAGATAAGGTGCCAAGATCTTAGAATAGTTGCTAGTTGTATGCTCTTTATACTATGTAACTCAAATAGTCAGTGTCTCAATCAGGTCACAGGCATCATGATAACACTATGTCATCAGCTCAGAAGAGGGATCTTGTTTTACTGTTAGCTATATAGTAGCAGACAGACATAGATCCAATTTACTGGATAGCTATTTCATATTTTAAAATATAATTTTTAAAGAAGCAACATGCATAAGGACTTATTCTAATTTTACACTAACTAAAATTGGATTTTCTTTCTTTTTAGCCTACTCTAATTCTAATAGAATTAGATATAGTTTAAAGATGAATTAATACACTGATATCCATACTATAATTTACAAACTATGCTCATAACTCAAAGCTGTCAATAAATTCAAAGCTGTCATGCTATTAATGAAACCTACAATAAACCTTATTTGGCTTTGACCTTTTTATCTCAAAGAGTTAACATTTAGCATTGATTAGAAAAGGAAGAGTTGGGCTTAAAATCTGTCTGTACTATGGTGAGATAGCAGACTGCACTATTTAATTATGTAACAGTTAATGAAAAGAACTACGAATTTGGAAGGAAGATTCAGATGCCTAAGAGTCCCATTAATTTGAGCAAGGTAAATGCATTTGTTATGAAGACTGAATAACAAATTTGTTGAAGGGTTCTAAATTGCAGGGAGAAATTAGTCTAATAATAGAGATTTGCACTTCAAACACTAATCTAGAAGAAACAAAAAAATAGGCAAATATGTTCCCAATTCTTAGTTAATTATTAACTCAGGGGGCTGATCCCATGAAGTTCCAGACATGAATAACGAGCACTCATTTCTATCAAATCTGTAACTTGTTTATTGGCAAAGGAAACTTTTTCTTTAAGAAGAAGGCACTGAACACATTTTAGACTTGAGCGATAACTCATGAAAAAAGGAAACTTTTGCAGCTTATCAACATTCTCATTTAATATTTCAGTTGTTTGAAGCCAAAGCTTATCTTTAATGTTAATCTAAAATATTAATCTTTGAAAATGGATATTTTAAAAAGATATCACTGAAAATAGAAAAGAGACAAAAAATACTACATATACATTTCATTGATTCTAAGATGGACTTTTTCACATTTAATAATACTGACATCAGGATGCATCTTCAAATCAATGATGTGTCATAGTGTAATTGGCTGCAACTTTTTTCCTTTCTTGGTGATGAAAAAAATACTTAATCTTAAAATTAATGACTTTTAGATTCAATGAAATACGTGATCTGTCTTCTGCTTCTCTCTGTTTACACTGAATGGATATCTCTGCCCGACCTGTATTGTCTGGGCCTCTTTTTCCTTGTCCTTAAAAATGTATTTTAAAGAATCTCCTACTTTCCCTAATATTGGCATGAGTATTGAGTGTTGTGTGTATGTATATATGTTTTATATATACATACTGTATAAATACATAATTTTATAGTTAGACATATTATTATGGAATATGCTGAAATTAGGGAATATGAAGTTATTTCACCAAGAGGAGGAGACAGTTGAGAGAAAATCCTCAGTATAAGGGTGGGAAACTCATACAGTATTTACAGTCATGTTTTAGTTTTTACTAATAGCTTACTGCACAATGACCTTGAGACAACCACCTTGACAATGACCAAAAACAAAACAAAGGTTAAAAACTTTCTTGAATATCATGTTCTAAAAACTTTTCATTCGTCTCATATTTTTTTCTCAATTATATCAAAATGATGTTAGTAATAATGCCAATTTCTCTAAACTAAACCCCTTTTGCATGTCTTATTTTTATAATGTAAAATGATCATATAGTAATAAATTTTTCTGTACCATTGTGGTAAGCAATTATTTCTCATAAATATATATGAGAAATATTTCTCATATATATTTATTGTTAAAATTTGGTGATTTCATTTTTTGGCATCACTTGTATTTCAAAATTAAATTGCAAATGCTGCTGGAACAGTATCAGTCATAGAGAATTATTCTATATTTTTCCCCTGTAATTTCTCACTGCTTCTGATAACAGTTGAAATAGTATTATTTAACAGGCTAATTGACTTGAAAGATCCAACTCTTCAGCCCGTTTGTAAACAATGTAAAACTAAATAATCAACCCATTTTAAATAATAGTCAAACTAGTTATATGACATTTTCTAGCTATTATTTCAATATTCACATTCTAGCTATTATTATTTCAATATTCATACTATATTCAAATTATTTCAATTTTTACATTTCAACTATTTTGACTGTATCTTCATACATATTTATTTGACTCTCCCCTTGTTTCCCTCACAAAATTAAAGGGGCTTAATATTTTAAAAACATATAATTGGTAACAGCTTTTAAGATAAAGAAGATAAAATGTGCATACACACACACCCCCCCCACTCACATTCACGTTGCTTTCACCAATATGTGCAAAGAGTGATTCCCTTTTGTTGAAATCTTAGCAACTGAAATGTGGCTAGTTAAAAGTTAAATCTATCAGCCCTGACTTTCTCACTTGACAATAGTGAGTAGAGAGCCTATTGAACTCTACAGAACAATACAGATCTTCTGAGTCTTTGAGAAATTTTTGGTCTGAAATAAAATGCTTTTACACATGAATAATTCACAGAGGAGTAAATCTCTGCCCCTAAAGTTCTATGGCTCATCAGCTCTTGAAAGTTTCAAGATTTTTAAAGCCCAAAAGCAATGGAGAAGCTGTCACTTTCTGTTATTTTCAGGTCAAGCCTTAAATGACTACTAATTCTGGTGGACTTTCCAATTTCAAACCATGTCCAGTACAAACTTTTAGCTTTGAAAGAAATTATGAATTTCAAATTGCATGATAAATTCATGGGTAATATTTGCTTCCAAGATCAGTAATAATAGAAGAGGTTTCAGACATGAAGCTCAATGGGATCTTAGAGCAAATGAATGACTGCACAATTTAACCCAAAATAAGACATTTGCACAGCCTGAAACATAGTATTTAACCAGCAGCCAGCAACCTTATTCTAGGAGGACACTGGCAAGGATTAAGAAGAATATCAGGTTCTCATACAAATTAAATTGACTGAGACTTAAGCCTCCCTCCAGTCCAAGAGAAAACTACAATGCTAGGGAGAAAAAAATGAGTGCAAAAGACAAAGCCATTATTTCAGGGTATAGGAATGCTTAGGTGCTAAATCCTGATCTCTTGACAGCAAGATTTATTGCAAGACTGTCTAGACGATGTTGCTAAAATACCTAATATAGTTACTGCTCTCTCTGCTTTTGGCTCAGAAATCAGGCAAGACTGAGTTTCAAGGTAGAGACATCAGTGAAGTGATGGAAAAGATAGGGACTGATACATTTTAAAGAAAAGTTACAGTTTTTCTAACTAGGTAATAAGAACACAGTATCACAATTGTGCCCAGGGCACATAACAAAAGCACCAAAAGAGTAGGTTAACCAGATTTGGTTTAGATTTCCTGTTTAATAGCATTAAATTAGGAAATATGTAATTCAGGTTTGGTGCATCAGCTCAAGTATCATCAAAAAATTAATTGCCTTCTGATTTCCAGATCTGCTGTTCTTAACACAGAATTTTTCTCCTCATGCTGGCAAGCTATCTACCCATTTTATCCATATTGCTGGTAGGAAGACTCCCTTTTTTTTATTTATTAAAAAAAGCTATCTCCAACAACTCATCTAGAAATATAACACATGACCATCCTTAACTGCAGTTGAGGCTGAGAGATTAAATTATTTTCTCTAGGTATATTGATGTCCCAAACAAAATTGCAGTTATGTTAGCAAGAAAGAAGAGTTAAATGGATATTGGGTAGATACCTTCATTTTCTGCTATGAATATCTCATACATATTTACCATGTATATTGATATTTGGATCACAGGAAGTCCAGGATGACATGAATAGAGAAATTATTATAGAAATCCTACCCTTAGGATATGAAATAAAAATGGAATACTAAATCTGAGAATCGCTTACCTTTATTATGGAAACAAAATAATAAATAGTTTGGGCTTTTTAAAACTATTAAAGAAAACACAAAGTATATGGATGTAAATGAAGTTATAGACCTCATTCTTAATTCCCAAAATATAAAAGAAGGATATCACATATCTGAATCATTATGCATCATACATTGTTTTGATAAAAAAGTAAACTTATAAATTTTAATTGTATTTTCTTATTTTGGAGATAGACATGTCATATCATTTGAGATCTCTTCTGAGAGGTAACATTGAATTTTTATGGTATGTGGAAGAGACTGTGGGAATAAAAAATTCTTATCAATCAATTACATTTCTCAGAGAGATGAAATTGACATTTAGACATAGCTTTGCATTAGCCCTTTCAAAATAATTATATTCAGGTTTATAGCTCTACATATTAAAATACCATCACAGAATATATTATTTGCAATCATCCCAATGCAAAATTCAAGCTTGCCAATTTTTGTTCAAATTCCTTTAATAAATTTCATTTGAACTGAACACTTCAGCTCTCTTTAACCAAGGGAGAGATTTCCTATTTTATTGCCCATGTAAATTTACAACTTACTTTAGCTCCATTCTTGTCTTTCAGATATGGCTATGTTATTGTGAACACATTTTCTTAAGCAACAATCAAAATGTAGTAATTTTATACTTTATTTTCTACATTAGAGAAAGCATCATAAAAATTTTAAAATAACATTTTCTTTTAGCTTGACTTCAGATCTTTTTCTTATCAAGAAGAATTATATCATTTCTAACCCTCTTCTCATTATGAAGCCACATGGATGTGAATTGTAAGTCAATGCAGTAAAAGATGAGGATAAAGGAGTCTGAGATTTTGTAACTGTGCTGAGAGGCGGGTTTTGTTGTGGTTGTTTAAGTAGTCAAGCTATTGCTTCATTGCCGTAGAAGTTTGATGGCTCCAATTTGGTTTACAATGTGATTGAGGAAAAAATTAAACAGGAAGAGAAGAAAGACAAGTAATAGTATTTCATATGGACTATTCATGATGAAAAGTCATGTTTTCGATATGGCTTTTACTGTATTGGGACCAAGAAAATGCACAGTGGCATTTGGTAAGTTCTCAAGGCTACATGTGTGATCTAAAATTCAAATGTTTGAAGGTACCTTGGTGTAAGAAACAAACTAAGTCTTTTTAGAACTTTGCAGGACTTGAAGGACATATAATTCCTCTCTGCTTCCCAGAAGACTGGATAGGAGACTGGAGACAGAGGGAACAAACTTAGGCAACACTCTTTTTAGTCACTTTGCTATAGAATAAGAGACAACAGAACAAGATTTAATCTTGTGCCGATAGTTTCTTTCCTCAGAGATGGTATCTGTTGGTTTATCTTTATTGTCTGGTTAGAAGAGACCTTGGCAGTATAACACAGGATAGCTGACCCACCCAGCTGTGGATGCCAAGGTGTTATGATACCAAATAAATAGGAAATATGGCAGGATTGTTTCCGCTGACAGTAACAGAGTTGGTGAAATAAGTGTTTCAGAACATAAACTAGTTAACGTAAGGATTACGCAGCAGTATATACAAAGGACATATAGTCCATGAAGCAAACAAAAAACAGTCTTATCTGGTGTGAATGGTGTGTTTGGCAAAGGAAAATTCTCTATATGTGTCTCATGATTTTTTATATAATTTTTATTAGAGTATAGTTGATTTACAATGTTGTGTTAGTTTCAGGTGTACAGCAAAGTGATTCAGTTATACATATACATATATCCACTCATTTTTAGATTCTTTTCCCACATAGGTCATTACAGAGTATTGAATAGAGCCCTGTGCTATACAGCAGGTCCTTATTAGTTACCTATTTTATATACAGTAGTGTGTATATGTCAATCCCCATCTCCCAATTTATCCCTCCCCCACCCCTTCCCCCAGTAACTGTAAGTTCTTTTTCCTACATCTGTGACTCTATTTCTGTTTTGTAAATATGTTCATTTGTACCAGTTTTTTAGATTCCACATATAAGCTATATCATATATTTGTCTTTCTCTGTCTGACTTACTTCAGTCAGTATGACAATCTCTGGGTCCATCCATATTGCTGCAAATGGCATTATTTTGTTCTTTTTTTTCATGGCTGAGTAATAGTTCATTGTATTTAGGCACCACATCTTTATCCACTCCTCAATGGGCATTTAGGTTGCTTCCATGTATTGGCTATTGTAAATAGTGTTGCAATGAACATTGGGGTGCATGAACCTTTTTTTTTTTGCGGTATGTGGGCCTCTCACTGCCGTGGCCTCTCCTGTTGCAGAGCACAGGCTCCGGACGCGCAGGCTTAGCGGCCATGGCTCACGGGCCCAGCCGCTCCGCGGCATGTGGGATCTTCCCGGACCGGGGCACGGACCCGTGTCCCCTGCATCGGCAGGCGGACTCTCAACCACTGCACCACCAGGGAAGCCCCTCGTGAACCTTTTTGAATTATGCTTTTCTCTGGATATATGCCCAAGAGTGAGATTGCTGGATCATATGGTAGTTCTAAGTTTAGTGTTTTAAGGAACCTCCATACTGTTCTCCATAATAAAAAGATGATTAACAACACTAATTATTAGAGAAATGCAAATCAAAACTACAATAAGGTATCACCTCACTCTGGTCAGAATGGCCATCATCAAAAAATCTACAAACCGTAAATGCTGGAGAGGGTGTGGAGAAAAGAGAACCCTCCTATACTGTTGGTGGGAATGTAAATTGGTACAATCATGATATTTTTCATCTGACTGACCAAAAATTATTGTATCTAGGCATTTCAAACTAATATAACCTTATAGTTTTATTGTGATGTTTTGAATGAGATTGTATATATAAAATGCTTATCCCAGTCCTTGACTAATAGTGAACATTCAGTAAATGGTAGTTATAATTAATATTTCATTAAGAAAATAAATTATATATATCTTTAAAAGATTTTTCATACTTAAACTAATTGTTTAAAATGGTTCCTCTTTTCTTTTTGTTTATTTTTCTATCAACTTCATTGAATGTACTTTCTATACAATACAATGCTCATATTTTAAGTGATCAGTTCAGTGAGCTTTGACAAACATATATACCATGTAACCACTACCCCAGTCAAGATACAAACTGTTTTTACCACCAGAGAAAATTCTTTCATGCCCCTTTTCAGTCAATCCTACACTACCAAAATCACTGATTTTATTACTATCATCATTTTGAGTCGTAGAATTTTAAAGTTATTGGAATAGTATTGTACTTGAGTTTCTGTGTCAGACTTATTTCCCTTGTTATAATATTTAGAGATTTATTTATGTTGTTGTGCTTACCAGTAGTCTATTTTTATTGCTGAGGAACATTCTATTGTATGAATATTCCACAGTTTGTTTAGACATTCAAATGTTAATGAACATTTGGGTGATTTCCTGTTTGGAAAATGAATATAGCTATACGAACATTGATAAATCTTCTTAAGACACATCTTTTTTTGGGTAAATACCTAGGAATAGAAATCCTGTGTCATTGGGTAGGTATATATATACTTAACTTTACGAAAAATTGCCAGTTTTCCAAAGTGGTTGCACCATTTAACTCCTATCATCAGTGTATGAGAGTTTCATTTACTCCAAGTCCTTGTCAGCATTTCGTTTTGTCAGTTTTTTAATGGGTGTAAAGTGCTATCACATTATTGTTTTGATTTTATTTTACTGATGACTAATGTTGAGTATCTTATGAGGTACTTACTGGCTACTCATATATCTACTTTTGGTGAATTTTTTTTTGAGTCTTTTGCCCATTTTTATTCAGTTGTTTTTCTTAATATAAATAGCTGCGTATATTTGAATAAGAATGCTTTGTCAGAAAAATGTTTGCAAATGTTTTCTCTCATTTTGTGAGTTGACTTCTCAGTCCCTTTACAGCATATTTTGAGGAGCATAAGTTTAAAACTTTTCTTTAATAATTAGTTTTTTGTGTGTCCTGTGTAAGAAATCTTTGTGAATCCTAAGCTCGTTATTTCACAATCTGTTTTTCTTTCTATATTAGAATTTTGAATTCCATTGACTTGTATTCAGTTTCATTGATCTTCCTGCTATTGTGTTAAATATGCTTGCAATTTAAGTAACAGGTATCCAAGACCTTTTGTTTTTCAGTCCAGCCCTCAATTTTCTATGCTGCCAAGGGGATTGATAGCTAAAATTGAATTGTATCAGGATTTGGTTACAATAGTTTCCATAACGTTTTGAGAATGAATTCAGAGGACTCTGAAACTAAACATTATAATATTGCTAGACCTCAAAACTTCATTACTAAGTGAATTGGAACCACCTTTTAGAACTTTACAAGTGTCAGTATAAGAAGCTTTTTAACCACAATTCTTTGACTAATTCTCCACTAGCGTTGAACACACTAGAGATAAATACATTAATACTTCAGGTTTCTGGAGACTTTTAGTGATTTCTACCATCTGGAATTGTTACAATACCAGAAATTAAGACAAAAAATTTTTAAAAAGGGAGGATTTTAAGCTGAACCAGACAAAAATAGAAAAACATCTGAATATTACAATTTGCACCATCATTTGTCAGTTCATTAACCAGTTGAAAGGATTCATCTAACTGGTTGGTTGTGGTTATAAAAATGTAAGTTCCAGGAGCAAGAAATTAACTGCAAAGAGAAGATGGATGAAAAGTGAAGAGAAAAACAATATAAAAGTGATAACTAAAGCAGCAACAAGGTTTAGAGACAGCAATGGGAGTGGTAAACAGGAAATACTCAGCAAGACAGGACAGTAGAGAAAACTGCTAGCCACAAGAACATGAAAAACTATGCTAAGGATATGGGTAATAAGTCACTGAAGGCATAGTATGGCACAGCTAAATCCATATTTTTATCACAGCTCTAACTCAGAGAGTTATCAGCAGCATCACTAGTAAAGTTCAGGTACTGCAACTTTAGAACTGTGCTATCCAATTGGAGTTGGGAAAGGAACTGAAGCAGCATTCAGTGAACAGGAAAGCTATTTACCAAAATGACCCAAGGGTCATTTTATTATAAAGTATGATGTAACAGATACAGGGCTTAAGAGTGTTAATTTCCAGTCATTTAACAAAATCAATTCACGTGGAAGTCCTTTCCCTGTCAGGCTAAACTTGATGTCTATTACTAAATAAAAAATCATATTGATTTCTGTTATTAGCTATTTACCTATTATCTTGTACATTAAATTAATTTTAATTTATGAATAACAGCAGGTCTCTACTTCCTTTAATTAGTTTAACACATTGCAGGACTGAACTGGAAACCCAGGTACCTGTAATCTAATTACAGGTAAGTCACTTCAAATATGTTGCTAAACTGTTCATTTGACCTATCTAGAACAGTTTAAAATGAAGTTAAAACTATATACATAAGGTCCTTTTCAGCTCTTAGTGTTAACAATACATCTCTCGAATAACTTGAAATTACCAAGAAAATGTAACAATGTTCACACTCAGCAAAAAAATAAGAAAAAACTTTTAAGCTGATTTTCACTGAACTGAAAAAATTCTACTAGCATAGAACTTGAGTGTCCAAGTGGGTCACACCTACCAATCTTGTCAAAATGTAGTTCAGCAGGTCAGAGGCAGGGTTAGATACTCTGAGTTTCTAATAAGCTCCCAGGTGATAATTGCTGTTGGTCTGGGGACTGACTTTTGAGTAGCAAGGTTCTATGATCTGAACAAACTGTAATGCTGACAAGCTAAGCTAGGCCAGATATTGTTGCAGAATAGTGACTATGACCAGGAATAAAACACTGTAAGGAAAACATTCCGGAAAACCTGATGATGAAATACGTCTGGGAGGTGATAATATGGGAGGAACAAGAAAGATTGTTAAGTTGGTAACTGAAGCGGAATGAGGGAGGTTTGTTATCTTCTAAGCACTAACACCAATTAAGGGGAATACTCTTTCTGTCCACTGAAATGGGAGGGAGGCATTAAGTTACATGAAGGGTGGCTATAATGTGAAGCTGGAAAGGATATCTTTGTATTTGAGGATCTCACACATAATTTCAGCTTTAAAAATACTAATGATAGCTCCTTGTTTACTTTTTACATCTTTGCCTTAGGAAAAACTTGAGACTCAAACAACTCATACGGTATTTATTGAAAAGGAATTGATTTAATAACCTCAAAACTGGTTAAATGTAATGAGATTTGATAAGGGGATTATTAATGTCCAGACATCCTAATCTTAACAAAATTAAAAAAAAAAAAAAAAAAACTTCATGACTCTGAGCCTGATAGATAGACCGTGGACCTGCAAGACTTGGAAGACTATGAGACCTTAAGATTCTGAGAAAATATAGTTGATTTACAATATTAGTTTCAGATATATAAAATAGTGTTTCAAAATTTTTAAAGATTGTAGTCCATTTAAGGTTATTATAAAATATTGGCTATATTCCTTGTGCTGTACAATATATCCTGTAGCTTATTTGTTTTATGCATAGTAGCTTGTACCTCTTAAATCCCTACCCATATCTTGCTCCTTCCCATTTTCCTCTCCCAACTGGTAACTATTAGTTTGTTCTCTATATCTGAGTCTGTTTCTGTTTTGTTTTATTCACTTGTTTGTTTTATTTTTTAGATTCCATGTATAAGTGATAACAGAGTATTTGCCTTTCTCTGTCTGACTTATTTCACTAAGCATACTACCCTCCAGGACCATCCATGTGTTGCAAGTGGCAAAATTTCATTCTTTTTACGGCTGAGTAATATTCCATTGCATCATACCACATCTTCTTCACCTGTTCATCTAGTGATGGATATTTAGGTTGCCTCCACATATTGGCTATTGTAAATAATACTTCTGTGAGCATTGGGGTGCGTGTATCTTTTTTAATAACTGTTTTTGTTTTTGTCAGATATATACCAGGAGTGGAAATGTTGGATAATATAGTAGTTCTAATTTTAGTTTTCTGAGGTTCCTAAAACCCCCATAGTGTTTTAAATAGCAGTGTACCAATTTACATTCCCACCAACAGTGTACTAGTGTTCCCTTTTCTCTACATCTTGGCCCACATTTGTTATTTGTGATCTTTTCGATGATAGTCATTCTGACAGGTGTGAGGTGATATCTCATTGGGATTTTGATTTGCATTTCTCTGATGATTAGCATTGTTTTTTTTATTATTATTATTATTATTTTATTTTTTTTTATTTTTTGCTTTTTAACAAATTTAATCAGTTATACATATACATATGTTCCCATATCCCCTCCCGTTTGCGTCTCCCTCCCACCCTCCCTATCCCACCCCTCCAGGCGGTCACAAAGCACCGAGCTGATCTCCCTGTGCTATGTGGCTGCTTCCCACTAGCTATCTACCTTACGTTTGGTAGTGTATATATGTCCATGCCGCTCTTTCACTTTGTCACAGCTTACCCTTCCCCCTCCCCATATCCTCAAGTCGATTCTCTAGTAGGTCTGTGTCTGTATTCCTGTCTTACCCCTATGTTCTTCATGACATTTTTTTTTCTTAAATTCCATATATATGTGTCAGCATACAGTATTTGTCTTTCTCTTTCTGACTTACTTCACTCTGTATGACAGACTCTAGGCCCATCCACCTCATTACAAATAGCTCAATTTCATTTCTTTTTATGGCTGAGTAATATTCCATTGTATATATGTGCCACATCTTCTTTACCCATTCATCCGATGATGGACACTTAGGTTGTTTCCATCTCCGGGCTATTGTAAATAGGGCTGCTATGAACATTTTGGTACATGTCTCTTTTTGAATTATGGTTTTCTCAGGGTATATGCCCAGTAGTGGGATTGCTGGGTCATATGGTAGTTCTATTTGTAGTTTTTTAAGGAACCTCCATACCGTTCTCCATAGTGGCTGTACCAATTCACATTCCCACCAGCAGTGCAAGAGTGTTCCCTTTTTTCCACACCCTCTCCAGCATTTATTGTTTGTAGATTTTTGATGATGGCCATTCTGACTGGTGTGAGATGATATCTCATTGTAGTTTTGATTTGCATTTCTCTAATGAGTAAAGATGTTGAGCATCCTTTCATGTGTTTGTTGGCAGTCTGTATATCTTCTGTGGAGAAATGTCTATTTAGGTCTTCTGCCCATTTTTGGATTGGGTTGTTTGGTTTTTTGTTATTGAGCTGCATGAGCTGCTTATAAATTTTGGAGATTAATCCTTTGTCAGTTGCTTCATTTGCAAATATTTTCTCCCATTCTGAGGGTTGTCTTTTGGTCTTGTTTATGGTTTCCTTTGCTGTGCAAAAGCTTTGAAGTTTCATTAGGTCCCATGTGTTTATTTTTGTCTTTATTTCCATTTCTCTAGGAGGTGGGTCAAAAAGGATCTTGCTGTGATTTATGTCATAGAGTGTTCTGCCTATGTTTTCCTCTAAGAGTTTGATAGTGTCTGGCCTTACACTTAGGTCTTTAATCCATTTTGAGCTTATTTTTGTGTATGGTGTTAGGGAGTGATCTAATCTCATACTTTTACATGTCCCTGTCCAGTTTTCCCAGCACCACTTATTGAAGAGACTGTCCTTTCTCCACTGTACATTCCTGCCTCCTTTATCAAAGATAAGGTGACCATATGTGCGTGGGTTTATCTCTGAGCTTTCTATCCTGTTCCATTGATCTATCTTTCTGTTTTTGTGCCAGTACCATACTGTCTTGATTACTGTAGCTTTGTAGTATAGTCTGAAGTCGGGGAGCCTGATTCCTCTAGCTCCATTTTTTGTTCTCAAGATTGCTTTGGCTATTCGGGGTCTTTTGTGTTTCCATACAAATTGTGAAATTTTTTGTTCTAGTTCTGTGAAAAATGCCAGTGGTAGTTTGATAGGGATTGCATTGAACCTGTAGATTGCTTTGGGTAGTAGAGTCATTTTCACAATGTTGATTCTTCCAATCCAAGAACATGGTACATCTCTCCATCTATTTGTATCAACTTTAATTTCTTTCATCAGTTTCTTATAATTTTCTGCATACAGGTCTTTTGTCTCCTTAGGTAGGTTTATTCCTAGATATTTTATTCTTTTTGTTGCAATGGTAAATGGGAGTGTTTTCTTGATTTCACTTTCAGATTTTTCATCATTAATGTACAGGTATGCCAGAGATTTCTGTGCATTAATTTTGTATCCTGCTACTTTACCAAATTCATTGATTAGCTCTAGTAGTTTTCTGGTAGCACCTTTAGGATTCTCTATGTATAGTATCATGTCATCTGCAAACAGTGACAGCTTTACTTCTTCTTTTCCAATTTGGATTCCTTTTATTTCCTTTTCTTCTCTGATTGCTGTGGCTAAAACTTCCAAAACTATGTTGAATAAGAGTGGTGAGAGTGGGCAACCTTGTCTTATTCCTGATCTTAGTGGAAATGGTTTCAGTTTTTCACCATTGAGGACGATGCTGGCTGTGGGTTTGTCATATATGGCCTTTATTATGTTGAGGAAAGTTCCCTCTATGCCTACTTTCTGCAGGGTTTTTATCATAAATGGGTGTTGAATTTTGTCGAAAGCTTTCTCTGCATCTATTGAGATTATCATATGGTTTTTCTCCTTCAATTTGTTAATATGGTGTATCATGTTGATTGATTTGCATATATTGAAGAATCCTTGCATTCCTGGAATAAACCCCACTGGATCATGGTGTGTGATCCTTTTAATGTGCTGTTGGATTCTGTTTGCTAGTATTTTGTTGAGGATTTTTGCATCTATGTTCATCAGTGAAATTGGCCTGTAGTTTTCTTTCTTTGTGACATGCTTGCCTGGTTTTGGTATCAAGGTGATGGTGGCCTCGTAGAATGAGTTTGGGAGTGTTCCTCCCTCTGCTATATTTTGGAAGAGTTTGAGAAGGATAGGTGTTAGTTCTTCTCTAAATGTTTGATAGAATTCGCCTGTGAAGCCATCTGGTCCTGGGCTTTTGTTTGTTGTAAGATTTTTTTTTTTTTTTAAGAAGATGGGGGTAGGAGTTTATTCATTTATTTATTTACTTTTGCTGTGTTGGGTCTTCATTTCTGTGCAAGGGCTTTCTCTAGTTGTGGCAAGCGAGGGCCACTCTTCATCACGGTGCGCGGGCCTTTCACTATCGCGGCCTCTCTTTTTGCGGAGCACAGGCTCCAGACACGCAGGCTCAGTAGTTGTGGCTCACGGGCCCAGCCGCTCCGCGGCACGTGGGATCCTCCCAGACCGGGGCTCGAACCCGTGTCCCCTGCATTAGCAGGCAGACTCTCAACCACTGCGCCACCAGGGAAGCCCCTGTTGTAAGATTTTTTATCACAGTTTCAATTTCAGTGCTTGTGATTGGTCTGTTCATATTTTCTATTTCTTCCTGATTCAGTCTTGGCAGGTTGTGCATTTCTAAGAATGTGTCCATTTCTTCCAGGTTGTCCATTTTATTGGCATAGAGTTGCTTGTAGTAATCTCTCATGATCTTTTGTATTTCTACAGTGTCAGTTGTTACTTCTCCTTTTTCATTTCTAATTCTATTGATTTGAGTCTTCTCCCTTTTTTTCTTGATGAGTCTGGCTAATGGTTTATCAATTTTGTTTATCTTCTCAAAGAACCAGCTTTTAGTTTTATTGATCTTTGCTATAGTTTCCTTCATTTCTTTTTCATTTATTTCTGATCTGATCTTTATGATTTCTTTCCTTCTGCTAACTTTGGGATGTTTTTGTTCTTCTTTCTCTAATTGCTTTAGGTGCAAGGTTAGGTTGTTTATTCGAGATGTTTCCTGTTTCTTAAGGTGGGATTGTATTGCTATAAACTTCCCTCTTAGAACTGCTTTTGCTGCATCCCATAGGTTTTGGGTCATCATGTCTCCATTGTCATTTGTTTCTAGGTATTTTTTAATTTCCTCTTTGATTTCTTCAGGGATCACTTCGTTATTAAGTAGTGTATTGTTTAGCCTCCATGTGTTTGTATTTTTTACAGATCTTTTCCTGTAATTGATATCTAGTCTCATAGCATTGTGGTCGGAAAAGACACTTGATACGATTTCAATTTTCTTAAATTTACCAAGGCTTGATTTGTGACCCAAGATATGATCTATCCTGGAGAATGTTCCATGAGCACTTGAGAAAAATGTGTATTCTGTTGTTTTTGGATGGAATGTCCTATAGATATCAATTAAGTCCATCTTGTTTAATGTATCATTTAAAGCTTGTGTTTCCTTATTTATTTTCATTTTGGATGATCTGTCCATTGGTGAAAGTGGGGTGTTAAAGTCCCCTACTATGATTGTGTTACTGTCGATTTCTCCTTTTATAGCTGTTAGTATTTGCCTTATGTATTGAGGTGTTCCTATGTTTGGTGCATAAATATTTACAATTGTTATATCTTCTTCTTGGATTGATCCCTTGATCATTATGTAGTGTCCTTCTTTGTCTCTTCTAGTAGTCTTTATTTTAAAGTCTATTTTGTCTGATATGAGAATTGCTACTCCAGCTTTCTTTTGGTTTCCATTTGCATGAAATATCTTTTTCCATCCCCTTACTTTCAGTCTGTATGTGTCTCTAGGTCTGAACTGGGTCTCTTGTAGACAGCATATATATGGGTCTTGTTTTTGTATCCATTCAGCCACTCTGTGTCTTTTGGTGGGAGCATTTAGTCCATTTACATTTAAGGTAATTATTGATATGTATGTTCCTATTCCCATTTTCTTAATTGTTTTGGGTTCGTTATTGTAGGTCTTTTCCTTCTGCTGTGTGTGTTGCCTAGAGAAGTTCCTTTAGCATTTGTTGTAAAGCTGGTTTGGTGGTGCTGAACTCTCTCAGCTTTTTCTTGTCTGTAAAGGTTTTAATTTCTCCATAAATTCTGAATGAGATCCTTGCTGGGTAGAGTAATCTTGGTTGCAGGTTTTTCTCCTTCAACACTTTAATTATGTCCTGCCACTCCCTTCTGGCTTGTAGAGTTTCTGCTGAGAGATCAGCTGTTAACCTGATGGGGATTCCCTTGTGTGTTATTTGTTGTTTTTCCCTTGCTGCTTTTAATATGATTTCCTTGTGTTTAATTTTTGACAGTTTGATTAATATGTGTCTTGGTGTATTTCTCCTTGGATTTATTCTGTATGGGACTTTCTGTGCCTCCTGGACTTGATTAACTATTTCCTTTCCCATATTAGGGAAGTTTTCAACTATAATCTCTTCAAATATTTTCTCAGTCCCTTTCTTTTTCTCTTCTTCTTCTAGAACCCCTATAATTCGAATGTTGGTGCATTTAATGTTGTCCCAGAGGTCTCTGAGACTGTCCTCTGTTCTTTTCATTCTTTTTTCTTTATTTTGCTCTGCATCAGTTATTTCCACTATTTTATCTTCCACCTCACTTATCCGTTCTTCTGCCTCAGTTATTCTGCTATTGATCCCATCTAGAGTATTTTTCATTTCATGTATTGTGTTTTGAATCGATGCTTGATTCATCTTTAGTTCTTCTAGGTCCTTGTTAACTGTTTCTTGCATTTTGTCTATTCTATTTCCAAGATTTTGGATCTGGGAAATAGAATCTTGGATCATCTTTACTATCATTATTCTGAATTCATTTTCAGGTAGACTGCCTATTACCTCTTCATTTGTTAGGTCTGGTGGGTTTTTATCTTGCTCCTTCTCCTGCTGTGTGTTTTTCTGTCTTCTCATTTTGCTTATGTTACTGTGTTTGGGGTCTCCTTTGTGCAGGATGCAGGTTCGTAGTTCCCGTTGTTTTTGGTGTCTGTCCCCAGTGGCTAAGGTTGGTTTAGTGGGTTGTGTAGGCTTCCTGGTGGAGGGGACTAGTGCCTGTGTTCTGGTGGATGAGGCTGGATCTTGTGTTTCTGGTGGGCAGGTCCACGTCTGGTGGTGTGTTTTGGGGTATCTGCGGACTTTTTATGATTTTAGGCAGCCTCTCTGCTAATGGGTGGCATTGTGTTCCTGTCTTGCTAGTTGTTTGGCATAGGGTGTCCAGCACTGTAGCTTGCTGGTCGTTGAGTGAAGTTGGGTGTTGGCATTGAGATGGAGATCTCTGGAAGATTTTCGCCACTTGATATTATGTGGAGCTGGGAGGTCTCTTGTGGACCAGTGTCCTGAAGTTGGCTCTCCCCCCTCAGAGGCACAGCACTGACTCCTGGCTCCTCAATTTGGGATGATGTGTTGTCTATTCATGTATTCCACAGATGCAGGGTACATCAAGTTGGTTGTGGAGCTTTAATCCGCTGCTTCTGAGGCTGCTGGGAGAGGTTTCCCTTTCACTTCTTTGTTCTCACAGCTCCTGGGTCTCAGCTTTGGATTTGGCCCCGCCTCTGCATGTAGGTCGCCGGAGGGCGTCTGTTCTTCGCTCAGACAGGACAGGGTTAAGGGAGCAGCCGCTTCAGGGACTCTGGCTCACTCAGGCCGGGCGGGAGGGAGGGGCACGGAGTGCGGGGCGAGCCTGCAGCGGCAGAGGCCGGCGTGACGTTGCACCAGCCCGAGGCGCGCCGTGCGTTCTCCCAGGGAAGCCTTCCCTGGATCCCAGGACCCCGGCAATGACGGGCTGCACAGGCTGCTGGAAGGGCGGCGTGGACAGTGACCTGCGCTCGCACACAGCGTCTTGGCGGCGGCGGCGGCAGCAGCAGCCCCAGCGTCCCACGCCCGTCTCTGGGGTCCACGCTTTTAGCCCGGCTCGCGCCCGTCCCTGGAGCTCCTTTAAGCAGCGCTCTTAATCCCCTCTCCTCACGTACCAGGAAACCAAGAGGGAAGAAAAAGTCTCTTGCCTCTTCGGCTGCTCCAGAGTTTTCCCGGACTCCCTCCCGGCTGGCTGTGGCACATTAGCCCCTTTCAGGCTGAGTTCTCGCCGCCAGCCCCAGTCCTCTCCCTGCGCTCTGACCGAAGCCCGAGCCTCAGCTTCCAGCGCCGCCTGCCCCAGTAGGCGAGCAGACAAGCCTCTCGGGCTGGTGAGTGCTGGTCGGCACCGATCCTCTGTGCGGGAATCTCTCCGCTTTGCCCTACCCAGGTACGTGGGGAGTTTCTTGCCTTTTGGGAGGTCTGGGGTCTTCTGCCAGCGTTCAGTAGGTGTTCTGTAGGAGTTGTTCCACGTGTAGCTATATTTTTGGTGTATCTGTGGGGAGGAAGGTGATCTCCGCGTCCTACTGTTCCGCCATCTTCCCCGGAAGTCTTCTGCCCATTTTTTAATCAGGTTGTTTGTTTTTTGATATTGAGTTGTATGAGTTGTTTATATATTTTGGATATTAACCCCTTATCAATCATACCATTTGCAAATATTTTCTCCCATTACGTAGGTTGTCTATTTGTTTTATCATTGGTTTTCTTTGCTGTGCAAAAGCTTTTAAGAAATAGAAAATATGAACTGTCTTAAGTCTGTCAAGACTGCTGTGCAGTCTTGGGGGATTTTACATTTTAGTGGTTTCCGTAGTGTAGTGGTGTTTTACAGACATCTTTCCACATCACAGGCTGTGAGATTTCAAGACCATGAGGCTGTGAGACTATGAGGTCTTGATGTTTTGAGACTGCATACAACAGGGTCTGGAATGGAGGGACTGAGAACTATGATACTCAGTGACAATGAGATGTGACAAAAGTCTCTGAGATTTCTAGACATCAAGATTATTACTTTGAGACAGTAACTTTTGGCTTTCCAGCCATTCCCAGCCTCTGATTACTCAGCAAAATTTCTTTATAAATGCATTACATGGCAGAGAAACTTATCTTTGAGTTTGAGCATTTTCCTGTTTAAAGCCTGCCACACTAACCCAGAGGTTTGTCAGAAGTTTGCCTGGTTTCTCCTCATCCAAACCAAGATTTTCATTTTACCAATAACTTGTCTCTCCTGTCCTCTCCTCTTACCACAGCTTCAGCCATGTGTCTCAAGTTTGAAAATTTCCTCCATCTGTCCCCTTGTCAATGCAGAAAGTCTCATCCCTCTGAGTTCAGTGTTTTTAGGTTTTACATTTCTTTGCACTCACATCTCTTTAAAGAAAATATGTATGTTTTGAATAAAATGTTTACATTTACTTTGAAGTATGCAATAAAACTAAATGATTTCTACTAGTCAGTGTAACTTTGCCAAAGCAGAATCACCAACTTCTCTTGGGGAGTTCCAGTCAGCTACAGCAGTGACCCCCATGCAGGAATACCAAGGAGAAGCCTGGGAGACCCCACTCCACAAAGCCTCCTTTCAAGAAACCCCACCTCATTTTTCTTATGTGCACCCACACAGATTTAGGAGTGTGGACATGCTCCCTATTTTCATATACTTTTAGTTTCTTCTTTAGTGCAATAAAAATAAAATTGGCAATTCACATATATGACAATACAGATAATATTTCAGCCTTTATATGTATATCATATCTATCTTTCCATCTTTCTGAATATATAGATTTGTCTATGCAGTAATTTCTTATTGTTTCAGTGGGAGTAAAGGTATTTCACATCCATCTTCATCCTAACTGGTAGTGGAAACTTAGGTTTCCCAAATTTCCAGGTGTTTTGAGAATGTGTCTATTGCTCCAGTCTTTCATAGGGAGCCCCTGATATTAGTAGGTGATACAGATTTCATCAGGAAATATGGCAAACCCTTATTGGTTATTTCAGTTGGGCTTTCCTTGTCTATGTGGTGAAGGGTGACTAATTAGTGTGGTCAATCTGTATTTTAAGCATAAAAAATTTTAGCATTATAATTTTGTTCTTGGAATTCACATCCACTCTTAAATTGAAGCTTGCATTTTTCCTATTTTTTTCATTTCAACGAAGCACTGGAAAAATAGCAATTTAAAACTTATGTGTAGCGTGTCATCTGGGAAAAGAACTATCCAGGCAGAGCGTTATTGTCCCTTGATTCATTTAGAATTATGTTTTCATTCTTTATTTTCAATTGGATGTTGAAAATGGAGCTATCTACTGTAGCTGCTATTGTACTACCTTTTAACCTTGTGTATAGCACAACTCATGAATGGGTTACACCTTGAAAAGCTGTGAGTAGGAAATGAGTACTGCGTCATGGAGAAAAGAGAAGGATTGAATTACCGCACAAGGTCAGAGGTGTTAGAATAATTACTGACAGGAGGAGACTTCAGAAAAGAAATAGGAGAAAAAGGGAGGTCATCCCTGGGTTTTCTTTATAGCAGGTTTTCATTTCCCAACATGGGACATTTTTAGTACATCTCTTTCTGATGTGACAAAATATGAGAGGCAGGTGTCCTCAAGACGCTGTGTTAAACAGTCCCACTGCCCTTCTCTCACCACTTTCAGTGTTCATAATAGTGACACTGAAGGAAAAAATTACAGGTTTATGTTGGATTTCTCCCAGGTATTAGTCCTAGAAGCAATATGGAATATATAATGTCCTAGACAGACTTTGTTTTAGTGTGTTGATTTATGTATAGTCTCTGTTTCTGAAGAAAAATCCAACGTTAAGACAGCTACCAAGAACAGACCCTCAATATTCAATATAAAGGTGTTATAAACAAAGTCTAATATATTAATTAAAGTTCTTAACATTTGGGATTTATGCTCTTAAAGTTAACCTATATGATAGATACTTTGACTCTGAAATTGACTAGAGAGTAGGTTAATACACCGTGAAGCCTCCCACCGCCTCACTCATGTTTAAGGGAGCACACAAACATACAAAAATCCTAATAAAGTGGCTTCCTGGTAAGCATGAGATGTTTAAGCAGACCCTCCATATATTAATTAGGCTGGTGTTTCAGAATGATTGTGCCCGTTATATGAAAATGCAGTTTTTAGTTTTGTGACATGAATTAATGTTATGTTATAATCCTCACTGGGGACTCAACATTATAGTTTCCTTCCAAATAGTAAATTCTATCAGGTAAGTTTGCCTTCAGTTTCTAAATGAATTAATAATTTCACAGGAACTTTTTCCATACCTAAGCCACTTAATGAAAAAAAAGAAGGCGGCAATGGTTATATTTAATGGTTATGGGAATGTGTCCTCACAGACTCTGAATATCTTTGACTAATTCTGTCAATTCAATATGACCTTGACTACTTTAATAATCTCTTTGTCTCTACTTTTTCAATTCACCTTAATGCTTCGCATCATTTCTTCAACCTGTTCCAGACTTTCTGACTCATTCCTCAACTGAAATGGCTTTATCAAGGTTAACAGGGAGCTACATTCTGCCACAGCTAATGGTCAATTATCTGTCCTCATTTTAGTAGACCTCTTAGCTGCTTTTGACATGGTTTATCGCTTGCTCCTCCTTGAAATATTGTTTCCCCTAAGTGACATCATGTTCTCCTTGTTTTCTCCCCCTCTCTCCTGTGTCCTTTCCTGACTTCTCCTCTCCATTTGACATCTAAGTGTTGGAGTATCCCATGACCCAGTCCTCTTATTTTCTCTATCTCTTCTCTTAGATAAATTGATCTCATTTCATCCTGTTGCTTCTACCAGCTTCTGTGTATTGATGACCCTCAGATTGTTTTTTTTTTTTATTGAGTCCAGTCATTTTCTTCCTCCTCTAGGTAACTCTGCATGTGGGAACTCCAAGTGGTTTCAACCACTTCCAGAGTCCACATGAGGAGGTTAAGCACATAAGAGAAGCCCTGCACTATACAGTTTATATGCTAAGCATTTTCACATTAATTGTCTTTTCAGTCCCCTCTCTCTAAAATGCTGTTACGTAGGCATTATAACCATTATTCTCATTTTAAAGATTAAGAAGCTAACAGCCAAAGATTGACTCACTGATAGTCACACAGTCAACCAACAGACTAAGTTTACAGAAAAGCCATTTTTATGCACCTAGATTGTGAGCAATGTGAAAGTGAGGACTGTCCAACTCTTCATCATTATTCTTAGTTGCAGGAAATAAGAGATGTTTAATCAGTGCTTGAATGATTGAATTTATTTCAATTTTTGCTATTAAAATTCTTTCTAAAGTACAGTATCAATCCATTTTGCTGATTGAAAACATAGCCTCAGATAATCAAGGCTCTTGAAATACATCTCAATCAAATTCAGATCATCAATTTTTATACATTTATGAAATACAAACCTGGAGTGATTGAAAACTAAACCCAGAACATTTTCCCAAAGGAATTTAAACCTAGAACATTTACCAAAAGACATTAAAATGAAATTAAATCATAATATTTACTTGTTTTCTTGTCATTTGCTGCATTTCCCTCTCGTAGAATGCCAAAAAATTAAGAGCTCTAGTTCATGTATCATTTATTTTCATAGCAACAAGTCACATTGTAATATCATATTAGCACTTATCAGTTTCATAAAGCATAACATATGGTGGAATTAGGTGACTAAAAAAGAAGTGACAGCTTGCTGGTCAAATCTAGAGGAGATAATGGGACTAGCAGTAGCTTCACATTTAACTGTAGTCTAAAACAATTATTATAAAACTAATTTTAAATATTTGGTATTGTACTTTAAATGATAGTAGTAACCAAAATAAATTTCAGTGGGCTTAATGAGTAAAAGTATTTTTTTAATCTAGATATGAATAAGGGGAAGAGTTCTTCTTAAAGGAATTGGTTACATTTAGCAACATTAGGGAAAATGTATACTATTCTTTGAACAAAAGCTTCCTTACAAAGCGGGGATCCTAGGAAAATGGCAGTGACAATGGTAGCATAGATTTTAGATTTTCACAAATTCAAAATAAAAACAGCAAAACTACACAGTAAAACTAAATCACATGGATAGCATGGAATGAACAACATGGATGAATCTGGAGGGCATTATACTAAGTGAAATAAGCCAGACAGAGAAAGCAAAATAATGTATGGTATCACTTATATGTGAATCTTAGAAAATAAAAAACAAAAAGCTGACTTCATAGAAACAGAAAATAGTGGTTGCCGGGGGTTGGGGAAGAGAAAAACAGGGCAGTATAGGTCAAAGGGTACAAATTTTCAGTTGTAAGAGTAAGTTCTGAGTATATACATGAATACATATGTGATTATATATTCATGCTAATGTACAGCATGGTGACTATAGTTAATAATACAGTATTGTATAACTGCATGTTGCTGGAAGTAGGTCATAAGCATTCTTCACACACACACACACACACACACAGAATATCAGATCATGAGTGCACCTAGTTCATTCTCTTGACCAAAATGTGAGACAACATAAAATTACTCATTCATTCAGCCATCCATCTATTTATTAAACAAACCAAATGAACTAACAACCTCTCAATCTCTCTCTCTCTGTCTCTCTGTCTTTCATACACACAGTCACATTTTACTTTTGGTATCCCTATGATTGTGAGGATGCAGAGATAAATGGCACATATCTTGATCTCAGAATGAATGTAATCTACTGGACGTCTCCAGAGAATTATATCAAATACATAATCAAAAAGCCTTCCAAGAGAGAATCAGAGCTACATGGAAAATTTAAAAAACCCACTCATACAAAACAAACAAAGCTTTTATTGGATTTATTCACTTTTGAAAGGTTCATCTAAAGTCTTATTGAATAAACATTCTTATATTATACTTTTCTTGACTCTCTTAAAGAAATAAATTTGTAATTTCTGTTTTTCCTTCTGAGGTTGGGTATATGGAAAATTTTTCAATATAATTTTGAAGATTCAGTAGGATTCAGTTCTATTCTTCTATGTAATTCTCAAATGAAAGTAAAGATTAAGGACATATTAAGGCTAGCCCATATTCAAATTATTGAGATTTCTAAGCAAGGAGGGTACTAGAACTGTTAATTTCTCCCTCTGGGTTAAGATGAATTAGTTCAACCTGAGGAGGGTTTCCCAGGAAGAACTGTTGTCTTCTGAACACTTTATTGTATAAAACAATTAAAGTAACCTAAGCCTTTAGTTTAGGAGTCCATGAAAATTGTATTATTTAAAGTCCCAGGGCTTCCCTGGTGGCGCAGTGGTTGAGAGTCCGCCTGCCGATGCAGGGGAAATGGGTTCGTGCCCCGGTCTGGGGAAGATCCCACATGCCGCGGAGCAGCTGGGCCCGTGAGCCATGGCCTCTGGGCCTGTGCGTCCGGAGCCTGTGCTCCGCAACGGGAGAGGCCACAACAGTGAGAGGCCCACATACCGCAAAAAAAAAAAAAAAAAAAAAAAAAAAAAAAGTCCCAAAAAGACACAGCATTTCAAAGAAAAAATTAAAAGCTTACTAAAAATACCACCAGCCAAAAGTGACTCCTTTAAACATTTCACAAATACCATTCAAGACTCTTTTTTATATATAAATGAATGTGTTTCTACATGTAATCCTATATGTATACGTAAGTATTCATCTATATCTATTCATAGATAAATGTTAAATACAATTTTAAATACATTAAAAAAATAACTTTTAAATTAATAGAAAAGAACTGAAGTAAAACTGAAGGACCTGCTTAACTTCTAGTACACAATTCTTCACCACAAAAGAATAAGATTTTAGGTGTTGGGGTGGTCAAAGTTATAACTGATAGATGAGGAAATCAACACTTTTCACTTCCTTTGACCCACATTGTTTTAAGATGGATTTTATAATGTTAAAGTTTATAAAAATTATATTTATTTTTATTATAAATCCCCCACTATTAGTTCTATATTTGAATGGATTCAGTTTCCATCAAATATCTTTTTATCATATCCAACAGGTCGAAAGAGCTTTAAAACATCTTTTTTTAGTTTGTAGTAGGAAGAAACATTCATACAGGTGTGGACTTACTAATTTAATTTATTCATCCAAACATTTATTGAGTGTCTGTCATACACCAGGCACTGTGCACTGGGGTTCCAATGGTAAGCAATACGAGAAATTATCCCTCCTTGCACGGCTTATATCATAGCCCAGGACAAAGGTAAAAGGATATGACAGATCAAAAACACCAGGATACACTTGGCCCTCAAGAAATGTTGATTTCTTTCCTGTCTTGATCTTTCTCCACTCCTAGTCCATTGTGGGAGATATATTACTGATCTCCCTTCTTGCAATCTCTTATGCTCTCCTCTTAGCATCCATCAGTAACTTGGTTCTCAGTTCTGACCCTTTGTCTTGCACTGAAGTCTTTATAACTATCTCTGATGCAGGGACCTAGTCTTATCAATCTAATTTTCTCTACCATTTCTCACATCCTGTCTTATAATACATATTTTTGAACACATCAGCAAGTTGTGGTGAGGGAATCTCTTACTAGCTCATTAAGTGGATAACTTTGCGAAAGTAATAATTTGTTAGAGGGTAAGGGAATTTTCCAGATGCTAAGTCAGCAAGGTGAGACATGCATAGCTTAATATGGCTTTACCTGGGAATAAAGATAGTAATAGTCTCTAAGATTTATTGCACTTACTGTTTGGTAGACAGTATCCCAAGCAGGCAGATTCTCTTTTTATCTATTTAGGTCTCACAATAATCCTGTCAGGAAGGTATTTATTTTACTAATGGGAAAACTAGAGCAGAGTTATTTGCCCAAGGTAACAAAGCTAGTGGTGAAGCGTCACCTCCAATGATGAAGAACAGAAGAAAGAAGACCATTAAAAAATGTTGTAATAATTTCTGAGAAGACAATTTGTTAGCACAGAATCACAAACTATAGGGGCTTGAAGGGGCTTTAGAAAAAGTATAATCCAACTCCTGCATTTTACAGATTTAAAAAACCCTTTAGATCTTGATAGGTACTTTGCCTAAGCCAACATCTCGTATGAACAAAACTTGAGCCGGCTCCCACCAAAAGCTAATTCGTCCACTGAGTTTTGGGTATCATCTCTACTTGACTCTTGGAAGTCTTCACTTCACCACTTAGTCCTTTTTCCCCTGCCTCTGTGGTCTACTTTTCTGTTCTGGATATCTTTCTACAGCATGAAATATGTTCTAATAGCTCTCATCTTTAAAAATCCCTCTAGCCATGGCTTCATTTCTATTTCTCGTGGCCCCCTACATCCAGAATTGCAAACCCCTAGCCTTAGTTTTTACTGCTCAACTGAAAAGCAAGAGTGTACTCTCTCTGATTGCTAAGCTGTTCATTGTTCGTGCTAAAATCAAACCCACCAGCTGTACTTTTATGGACAGGCATATCTATAGGCATCTACTTCTGAGAAGTGAAAACAGAACATTTGCTTTGTCTCACACCACATTCTTGTGTACTTATACTTTTTACTTCAGACCAATCTAAGTGCCTGGAACATAGAACACTGTTCCTGACTCTCAGAAAGCTGCAGATAAAGGACTCCCTTTGTTGCTCCGCTTTGATGATCTTTATTTCAAGACAATTATACCTCTGTGGTCATACTTGTTGAAATGTTTATGCACTTGAGATTGCTACTTCCTCAACCCTAAGTTCCTCTTCAACCCATTCCAATCCGGTTTTCAACCCATTCCAATCCGGTTTCCAACCCACACCAATCTTCTGAAACTGTTCTCATTACAGTTTCGAATACCTCCATTTTACCCATTTTAATAGGAATTTCTTGGGCTTATCTAAATCTCTACAGCTTTTAATAAATTAGGTCACTCTCTTTAAAACACTCTCTTCTCTAGGTGTTTCTTACACCGGGAGTCTTTAATTCTAGCTCTGCCGCTTTCTAGCTGGGTCATTTTGGCAAATTATTATATTTAGCCTACCTGAGACTTGATTTTCTATCTTGTAAAATAGATCTAAAAAATATCCTCCATTTTATTCAGTTTCTCTAGAAATACTGAGTATAGTTTACAGAATAATATTTATTTCTCTTTTATGAATTAAATGCAGCAGGCATTATAGTTCTGCATTGACAGTATGTATCTTTAAGAGATCAGAAAAGAATACTATAAACATAAGGTCATCGTATATCCTATATCTGTCATTTGTTTCTTTATAACAACAGGTCCAAGTTCTGATCAGTCCAATTTATTCACAGTAGAGACAATTGTAGAATTTATATGAGAAAGGCACCCCCCATAAACCTTGATAAAGGATATTTAACAAAAAAGAAAATGGTTATAAGTGATAGAAACTACTACTTAATCAAAGCTTACTCTTAGCATTATGATTAACCTTTCAAAGCCTTGACACACTACCATGACATTAAATAGTATAACTTTACTTCTCCCACTCTCAAGATTTGTAAATGGCCATCTCATTTGGTTTTGAAGGTCCACCTGTAATTACATTCAGCACAAGGTTAATTGGGAAACTGTTTTCCGGATTCAACTTGAATTTTTATGTAATTATCCAATTCTTATACATGAAATCAATATTAAGGAATCAATTTGTTTGAATAGAATTCTGACTTTATGGCTGAAAAAGACTGTGCTAAAAAAATCTTTGTAAATAATATTATTTGTGGCGTGCCGGGGGGGAAATCAGCTTTTGGCTCAACTCACAAAGTATATAATTTACCCAAGGGTAAAGATGCTCCTCTAGACTTTTCTGATGTACAAGTGTGTTTTTCAACTAAGACATTACCAAATTGTTAACCCAAACAGGCGTCTATTAGAAATACAAATGCGTTAAGCCTTATTTCATTGTGTATGTGGTAAAGACAGTTCTATACATGGAAAGGACAGTCTTAGTTAACCCTCAAACAGGAACACACTGCCCTCTTGTAGTTTGTACCAGGTGAACACACAGACTGGCTTTTGCCCATTTCACTGCCAGGGGTATTCCATTGTCCTGGTGCTCTGGGACCCATTTGTAGCTGGAACCATAAGGAAAGTTACCACTCAGAGACCAACATGAGCAGTCAGAGTGTCTCCTCACACCCCTATGAGTAATTATCTTTGGCTAAATTTCTCCTGTGTTGTTTAGTTATATTTTAAAATGTTTTTCCAGAGCTGGAAGTGGCTCAAGTAAACCTATAATCTAAGCACTATGAAAATGATTTAGTTACGCTACTAACATGAATCTATAGCTAAACTGTCCACTCATTCAATAATTTATATGCAAATAGGTCAGTCAGAAATTATTTATGATGTACTTATCACCTGTAATGTGCTAGGCCAGTTATTATAATAAACAGTGAATAAAATTTCATCTAATTTAACATATGCAGGTGGTCCTGGGTCATTTGAACCTATATATTTGAAAGACATTATCCTTATAACTTCAGGACATTATTCATGATCCAGATGGCAAGAAAAATTAAAGATATTTTATTACCTTCAAAACTCTACTGGGCTTTTGAAATAGACCACTTTACCATGGTTCAGTATTAATATTGCCCTTCAAAGGCTCACAAACCAAATTATGGCTTCTTTTAAAATATGTCAACATTCAAGGAAAATACCTCTAAGTCATAAAGTAACTCAGATAAAATAATTTGCTTAGAAAAATTATTTATGAAAGTATCTTAAAATGTTTTGAAGAGCTGGATCACTTGTTGTCGAGGAGAAAGGAAAGGGCACAGCAAGAGAAGATTTCTCCAATGAAAATGTTAGCAATCTTTTTAAATAACAAGCCAAAGGAATCAAGCATAGAAGCACCCAAGAAAAGAAAGTAAAATGTCCAGAATTAAAGATCTCATGCTGCATTGGCCATCATCACTTGAGTCCGTTTGATGAGCCTGACACTATTTTAATCCACAGAACATGCCTACAAGGTAGGCATTGTTTCCCCTATTTTATGGATACGAGAATAGAGACCAAATTGAAGTGTAGATCAAGATCACAGAGAGAAAATAGTAGGGCTTGGAACCAAGCTGTGATTTTTACCCGACCACATACTATTTCTAAAATGCTAAGTTGCTGTCTTTAAAGGTTACCTGAAGCAAAGCTCAGTGTAGGAAAGATCTTGTTATCCCATGAATATCACATTCTGGGCGTTAATGAGAGAACATGGACTCTGAAGTAGAAATACATAATAATTTCTCACTATTATTTGTGAGCTAAACTACCCCTTGATCCCAGTAGGCCTTGGTATGTTTATTTCTGTTAGAAATATTCTAAATATTAAATATATTTGTGCTACCATAGCAAAGTCTAACATGAAATCCAGATGGAATAAAATGTATTGAAGAGAATAAATATCCAAGGCAAAATTCCGAGAATTGAAAAAGATTACTGAAGAGTAATATAGAAACTATCATGTAAGAGCACAAAGTTAAATCTAATAGTTTCATAGTTACTATAATTTTCACACATTGTCACAGTGGTATGTCTTATGTCCATCAGCAAAATTTTAAGTGAGTAGATTGCACAGAATGGCAATTGTCTAAAGAAACCTTAATATGTGATAGATATCGGCAATGATGGGAATTAGAGAGGAACAGTAGCATCTTATGGGAAGCTTCCTCATGTGACATTTGAGATTTTCTATAATGGTGACCTATACATTTGGAACAACCTAACAAGAGAAATGTTCCAGAACATCAATAACTAAACTTACAGTGTAAACATAGCAAACAATCTGATGAGGTGCTTCCAGAGCAGAATAGTTCTGACTTTGATACAAACAGAAAGTGAAGAGACAAAGAAGAGATCTAATATGATAAGATGACTCCATAATACCTGAGGCAAATTGTAATCAAATGCAGTTCAGAGTAATTAAAAAGATGGCCACCAGATAGAATATAGTCATCAACAATAATATATATTCTAGTCTAAAAACTGATATAAGGAAAATGCAATGCATTACTTCAAAGGGATACTAACAGTATATAAAAACAAAAATCAGTAACCTTTGCTGTGACTCGTATCAGTCTCCCTAGTCTCCCCTCCCCATCTTGCCCTGATACACACAGAATTTGATCTAATTTTTGTGAAAAATGTCCTTCATAATCCCACTGGAGCACATGAAGACACCCTCAGCTCAGAGAAATAGTTAACTGGATTGACATCAGTGCATAAAGATGTGTTGCCTATACAGGATCTAGGGACAAGGAAAAAAGAGAACAAATAAAACATCCATATTAGACCTCTGATTTTCCATTTACCCCTTTTTCAAATCCGTGACCATCTGAAATACTTGTCTTCAGCACATGTGGGAACTAGTGGATAAGAAAGTATAATCTACAATTCAGCAGAGTCTTGTCTGTACCTTCTGACTGTTTGAATTAGTTTTGATGAAGTAGAAGAAAAAAAATCAGCATATTTTCAGGTCAGAATTGTTTTAGGTATACTTCCTCAAGCTCAGATTTGTCTATCAAAACAAACCTCACACTTGCCAAAGCAGAAATGTTTACATACATATGCATATGTGCACTTGCACACACAAGTACACAAGGTTTACTTGTTTGAAATAGGCTGGATAGAGCGAGCTCTTACATACATATTCTTTTTCAAGGACAACATAGAGTGGCACATTTTGTGACACTGTACTTATTAATAAGCCTAAAGTGAAATCCCCACTTTTTGGTTCCTTTGTGTCTACAACTCATTAACAAATACAAAATGTGCACTAAATGGTAAAATATGGAATGGTGATAGTTGCAGCAAATGGCAGGTTCTTCTTTCCATATGTTTTAAATTTATTCATCCCCACTCAGATGTTAGGGTTTTATTATGTTAGTATTTCCCAAACATGGCAACATTTTAGAGTTCTGTGTAGAGATTTTTGTAGGTATGGATACCCTGGTCTCATTCCAGACTGTTGGAATCAGAACAGCTGGGAGGTAGCCTGGGGCAGAAAACCACCAGACTATGCGATTCTGTGGCCAAGTTTAAATCAACCCTGTAGGACCTTATTATCACTTAATATGGGCAAGTATTGTCATGAGTTTTGGTGTCTTTGTGATAGTTACTAAAGCGCATGCCACCCTTCACCTGTGCTTCCTTGGCTAAGATATCTCCTCTAGCTGTTTTTTGTCCCTTGGGACATTTAAAAGTGTATCTTCTGATCTACTGCCCCCAGTACTTTTCTAATTTCTGCTCATCTTGACTCCCAGTGGGATCTTATTCAAACTTCAAATCATATCATTTTATTTCTACAGAAAAAAAATCTCCTGAGTCTATGAACTTACGGTAGTGAATCCAGAGACTAATTCTAGCCTTTCCCTACAGTAAAATTACATATTTTATTGAACATATATATCACAGAGATCTAAAATGAGCACTCTAAGGCTTCAGTCCTCTTAAACAGAAATGGATTGGTCCTATTTTTTTAATAAATATATCACATGCTGCCTCAGGTTCTATTTCTGTCCAGCTGCCATATTTATTGGTATAAAGGCCTAGTATTAGGACTTAAACCATGCCAAACTAAAGTGAAAATTTAGTTCTTCTTTTTTTGATGAAGATCATACTTAGTCCTCACTCCCTACCACCCCACCTCATTTAAATGAAATGAATTTTGCTACTGTTTTTTTCCCCCTGTGGAAAAATTATAATAGAGGAAAGCAAAGGAGGGAGAAAACAACCACTCAAAATTTGACATACAAGAATAACTTCTGTACAGTTAGGCTTGAAGTGCATTTTAGGAGAGCAGTATCTATCTCAGTCTTTCAACAATGGAACACATTTTTACTTTCCCAAAACTATCAATTCAGTGAGTTACTGAAAAATTTTCTCACCACATTTGCTGATGTGTTAAAAAAATATGTATTACAAGGCAGAATGTGAGAACTGGTGAAGAAAAGTAAGTTTGATAAGACTAGATTCTTTTATCATAAATAGCTACAAAGACTTCGATGCAAGATCTAGGGTCATAAGTGAGAACCAAGTTACTGATGGATGCTAAGAAGAGGGTTTAAGGTATCAGAGGAAGGGAGATCAGAAATGGAAGTCCTAAAATGGCACAGGAGTAGAAAGAGATCAGGACAGGAAAGATATGGACATTTCTTGAGGGCCAAGTATATGCTGGTGTTTTTGACCTGACACCTCAGTTTATCTTTGTTCCCTGACTATAATGTAACCTCATTCAAGGAGGGATATGGAGATTTGGAGCTAAAATATTCATCTAGAATTCCCAAGTTCATCTTGATGAAAAACAAATCAGGGGATAAGTCAATCTAGCTAAAAGGCCAGGAAAACTGTTGACACAAGGCAGGTGGGTGTGGACATGAACTTAAGAATAATTTTTCAGGGATGTAAGCTTTAATTTCAGCCATATTTCTGTCCTCCTTTATATTTATCCAGATCACATGTGACACTCTAACTGGAAGGAAGCCTGAAATGTGATTTCAAGGTGTCCAGCCTCTTCAGTTTTGAAAGGCATTCTTGTAGAGGATTGAACTGGGTGGAAAGTGAGCCATTGGACAGTAACTGCCACACTTTTGCTGTATTCTGTTGCCACAATCTTAGTCCAGGCTTTCAACATATCAACAACAGATTACACACAATATGTCTCTTGTCTCCTGTCTTTTCTCTTCAATCCTGCAACTAATTCACCTTTAAAACCTCACTGCAGGATCTCTCTCTGCTCAGACCATTCTTTTTGTCTGAAATATCTTTTTTTTCATTTTTCTTCCTATCTAAATACTTCAATATTAATTTCACTTACATTTGCTTGTTTAGGAGGCTCTCCATCAGGAATGCATCTACTCTTAATTTCTGAAACTCTTTACATCTTTTATCTTGACATGTGTATACTTCCTCATGCTGATATAAGACCCCTAAGTGAACAGGTTGTGATTTTTGGGGGGTTTTATTTGTTTTTTTTTTTTTTTTTTTTTTTTGCGGTACACGGGCCTCTCACTGTTGTGGCCTCTCCCGTTGCAGAGCACAGGCTCTGGATGCGCAGGCTCAGCGGCCATGGCTCATGGGCCTAGACACTCCATGGCATGTGGGATCTTCCCGGACCGGGGCACGAACCCGTGTGCCCTGCATCGGCAGACGGACTCTCAACCACTGCGCCACCAGGGAAGCCCCACAGGTTGTGTTTTATTATTTATTGTCCTCCTGGTACCTAGCTCAATACCTGAAACATGGTCTGTACTTGAAAAAGAGATTCAACTCATGAAATGCATTAGTCTTTTTGTTTCTTTGGTGTCCCCTCAATGATTCGCATATTGACAAGTTTCATTGTTTTAATGTATAGATGCTATAGATGTCCCATCCATGTCCCTGTGGTCTACTTCTGCAGATGGTTCGCTTCAGGCCAGTGATTTCCTGTGTCTTTCTGCCTAAGGGTATTCTCTGGCCTCAAGCATGCTTAGCACTTCTGCAGGTTCTGAAGGATTAACACCACAGTAGAAATCTTTAACCAATGAGGAACAGAAGTTGGTGAATGAATATTCCAGCTTCCTCTTACCTCTTAAAGGAAAAACTCTAAGGCATGTTTCCTACAGTCTCATTACAACAGGGTTATAAATTGGCCTTTTTCTATGCTGCTCACAGAGGAAACCTACCTAATAAAGCACTCTCTATTGCCTGTCCTCCCTGCCTTGTCTCACTTCCATATTTGTTCAGAGTGCTTCCTGGAATCATTTCCAAACTAAACTACTTGCACTCAAATTCTTGTGTGAAAGTATGCTTTGTGAGACTTCCACATAAACCCAATTAATAATGTTCTCATTCATAATTTTTATTAACTCAGTAAAGCATCTCCACAGAGTTTAACCCAACACAGGGCTTTTCAAGACTGTGCCTGACACATAGTAGAAATTTAATAAGATATTAATTGCCTTCTTCAGCTTTTTGGTGATACTTTATTCACTTAGATTAAATAAGATATGTAGTTGAGGATAAGTCATTTCATTTTGCATAGTCATTTGTTGTGGTTTGTTTTGACACAATGCATACTTGTATTTCTAAGTTAGTACCTAAGTTAATGAATTTTTAAAACATCTTTCTTGTTATATTCTATATAAAATTTTCCAACTATTTCCAAATCTTTCTGTTTGAATATTCTTCGAAATGAAATTCAAGTATCAAAATCTAGTGTAACTTAGTAAAATTGTGAGTAAGAAACTGATGAGAACATTCACATCAAACTATTTATCTACTGATACACTGTGCATGGGAACCCTAGACACTGATGTAACTTTCATTCTTGGAAAAAAGACAAATGCATATTTTTCTTAAAAGAAAATGGCAGAAGGGCCTTCAATTTAGGCAGTGTACTTTCTAGCTTATTATTATCAGTTTCTATCACTCGTAATTGCAAAATCTGTACAGTGAAGAATAAATTATGGGGAAGAGGCAAAAGTTAGCACTATTGATTTTAGTACTATTAGTATTTGAACAATATTTTATCAGTTAGTAATTGTTTCAGTATTCACAATTTCCAGTCATTCTTGCAATAACCCTGGAGGTAAGTAGGGTTGTTATCATTTCTATCTCCATTTTACAAAAGAAGAAATGTAGCTCAGAGTAGCTAAACACCTTGACCAGTGTCACACAGCTAAGAGTTAATGGACCAAAGCTTCAGCTAAGGTCTTCTGAATCACTCTGAAGCTATAGCATATTGTCACAGTAAAGACAAAGAATTTCGCATTTTAGTGAACCTTGGAATCTCTTTAAAAGTCATTTCTGTCACTTAAAGAAGAAAGAATTTTAAAAGTTGGATATAGTAGCCTCTAAAGCTCTTTGAAAAGAGTTTCCATTTCACATACCTGTTGACCTATCTGCATTTTCCTCACCATAAATCAGGTTTGATTGTTTTCTTTGTTTAGTTATATACTGGTTTGTTTTTTAAAAGGGATTTAAGGTGGCCCATTCATCTTATGGTCACTTTTCTATTAACCAGTTGCCTTTGAATGTAAGGCTAAAAAGTCTTAAAAGATTTTGGATTGGAGAGTCCTGTGAAGATGGTATTTCCAATCTAGCAGTATAGTGTCCACCACAGTAAAAAGGTTCAAGGAAGCAAGACTCATTGGCATCATAACCCAACTGTTCAGTGATTTATTGACTGAATAGTTGGGCTAAGATGGTAGCCATGAAAATGACAAACAATGGTGGGGTATAAGAGAACTTACAAAAGGAGAATCAACAGGGCAGATCTTGATGACTGAATGTATAAGAAATAATAACAAAGAAGTCAATGAATAGTAGAAGACTTCTGCTTCATCAGTATTTACAAAGCAAGTTATCTTACCCTGACTAACTTTGGGTATATCTTCCATATGCACAAAACAGAATAAGGTGAAATGTGTATAATCCTATGTACGTAATATTCTGTTTAGTGGTTTTGTTGAAGTGAAATCTAAATTTAGTCTTGTTCCTGTCAGGAAATAAAAAGAAACAGAAAAAGGTTGCATGTTTTATGGAATGCTAACCACTATGTAACACAGCTTTCTACAATATCTGAATCTAAAGTATTTTGTGCATTTCATTCTTTTAGCTATTTTATAGCTCTGTAAGTTGTAGAAAACTGATATGGATGCAAATTATTCCTGTCTATAGATATGCAAATGAATTTTTTTCCAATGAAGGTGTATTGATTCCCCCAATCCCTGAGAAAGAAGCCAGTTTTACATCTATTAACACACTAATTCAGCATTGCTTTATTGCCTGTATATGTGGCTTCTCTTTGGCTTCTCCTTTGAAACAGTTTTTAAGGCCTTTGCTCATCCCCTCATTAATTAATGTTATAATCTTTGCTCCATGTTCATTTTGTACTTGTATGAGTGTTATGGTTTTGCTGTTAAGTTAAACAATTATCTTGTAACACAACTTTTTTCTAATCCAATGAATTATTATTTCCTCTTGATAACATCTAAGTTGAGTACGATGGTGATGGTGGGGAAGGGGAGTTATGCATGTTGGATAGTAACTCAGTGTCAACTTGCTGTGGACAAATAGGGAAATTACATTTAAGAAAGGATGAATGAAGCGAATGGCTTGTACTGTTGAGTGAAATAACGCACAGTGTGAGAACTGTGAGTTTCAGTTTTACTTGGGGATTTACCGAGGACTAGAGCCCAGGAGTCAGGCTCTCAGATAGCTCTGAGACATTGCTACCGCTCAGAGGTAAGGGGGGTTGTCAGCATATATGCGACTTGAGAAATAGATGTCTGCATTAATGATTTTAGTGTTTTTCTAGGTATGAGAAGATGCAGGAAATTGGGTTCATAAAATTTTCTCCTGAAAATACCTAACTATCTGAAGACCTGTTCTCCCAGTTTTTCTGAGAGCACAGTGCCTCATTCTTTTGAACTCCTTTCAGGGGATGTTGGAGGTCAGCAACTGCAGTGGCTAGTGACCTAATCCTTGTAGAGCCAGATGGCAAGCGACATTCTTTAGTTGGCAGCGCAAAGGAATGGCATACTTGGTTCTTACTCCACATCAGCAATTACACGTTAGATAAACAGAGTTCAATTATTTCACCCTTTGCTTGCTTTTATACCTAAAATAGTAACTTGATGAATGTATATATTGTGTGTATAATAAGGTTGCTGTATGACACAGAACTGGTTCCATGGAAAAAAGTTCAATTAAGTGGATGATTGGCTCTTGATAAAGACTGTGTAATTTTGGATTCGATCTTAGCTACAGCCACAAAGCTAAACCTCTTTGAAATACTGATTTTATCACAGGACTTTGGGTGCTTCACTTTCAGTTTTATCTCAAGTGGAAGTGGGAGCTTGTTCCAGTTTTTTTTTTTTTTTTCAAAATAAGGACAAGGAGCCGAGATGATTCATTTTACTTTTTACCTTCTGTGAGTCACGCTGTGGTACGTAAGCAACCTTCACCATGTGATGTAGGCTCAGCTGCAGGCTGCTGGAGTCCAGACCTAATTACTATCTGTCGAAATGCTATTGAAGATACTTTAATGGTTCTGCATATGTGACTTTAGAATGCCATTTGCTAGTTCTAAAAAAATGAGCTTTTAAAAGTCATACCATTAATATATGCACATTGTATTATAAACTAGTTTATGACTGATATCACTCCATTAGGTATTTAGTTATTTACTTATAATCCCCAAGTTTCCTTTCTTTCATGACATCTTCCACACGTTTTAAGGTAAAAAAAGAAGACTTTGACCTGACTGTATCTGTATTATAGATTAAGTAATAGTTAGTAGAATGTCAGTTGTGTTTGTATAATAGTATAATTCATTTTCTTTCATGAGTTTTGGGAGGATGAGGGAGCCCTTTTCTTCTTAGTTCTGCTTTCTTTTACCATAAGCAAAGAGATCTTCATTTCTTTCCACAGTGGGGAGAACATAGAAGAGAATCCTTGTTTCTCTTTTCACCCCATATTTCCTGCAAGGTTGAAAGAACAACTAATCTGGCTGGTAATGAATTAATATCCACTTGGTCCTTTTAGAAGTAGGTAACATTACTGTGTCTCAAATGTAAGAACTCATTCACTCTCTCTTGCATTGTTCCGATGAGCCAAGGCTTCCTCTCCATTTCTCCTGGAGGCAAGCCTAGGCGCTCAATATGTTCTCTTACATACCTTAGTCTGATAGTGACTGGGTTTCTGAGGAAGCTTGGAACAGTCCATGCATCTGGCTGGGTAAATATATTTGGCATCTGCTTTGAAAACCCAGCTCTTCCCACAGATGGAGGTCAAAGGGTAGATTTGCAATAAGCAGTAGCATGTCCCTACTTTGGCCTCAGATTCCAGACATGCTATCCAATCTAGATTTTTCAGAAAGCTCTGTACTTTAGAAAATTAATGAACCATTATTTACAAAATCTGTACATTAATCTCTATTTGGCATTTTGAATCTGTATCTTCATAAAAGAACCTAGAGAAAAAGAAGGATGATAAGTGAGATCCAAACAGAAATATTCGATTTTAAAGTATTTCTGTGTACATAATAAACTAGTTTATTAGAATCAGATCTTTTTTGCAGTATTGCCTCACTTTAACATTTACCAGTATTGATTAAATGTACATTAGTACTCATTAATGTTATGACTTGATATATTTACTCTCTCAAACCTGTTTATTTATTTATTTATGTTTTACAACTTTATTGGAGTATAATTGATTCACAATGGTATGTCAGTTTCTGCTTTAAAACAAAGTGAATCAGTTACACACATACATCTGTACCCATATCCCTTCCCTCTTGCGTCTCCCTCCCTCCCACCCTCCCTATCCCACCCCTCCAGGCGGTCACAAAGCACCGAGCTGATCTCCCTGTGCTATGCGGCTGCTTCCCACTAGCTATCTACCTTACGTTTGGTATATATGTCCATGACTCTCTCTCGCTTTGTCACAGCTTACCCTTCCCCTTCCCCATATCTTCAAGTAGGTCTGTGTCTTTATTCCTGTTTTACTCCTAGGTTCTTCATGACATTTTTTCCCCTTAAATTCCATATATATGTGTTAGCATACGGTATTTGTCTTTCTCTTTCTGACTTACTTCACTATGTATGACAGACTCTAGGTCTATCCACCTCATTACAAATAGCTCGATTTCATTTATTTTTATACCTGAGTAATATTCCATTGTATATATGTGCCACATCTTCTTTATCCATTCATCCGATGATGGACACTTAGGTTGTTTCCATCTCTGGGCTATTGTAAATAGAGCTGCAATGAATATTTTGGTACATGACTCTTTTTGAATTATGGTTTTCACAGGGTATATGCCCAGTAGTGGGATTGCTGGGTCATATGGTAGTTCTATTTGTAGTTTTTTAAGGAACCTACATATTGTTCTCCATAGTGGCTGTACCAATTCACATTCCCACCAGCAGTGCAAGAGTGTTCCCTTTTCTCCACAGCCTCTCCAGCATTTACTGTTTCTAGATTTCTTGATGATGGCCATTCTGACTGGTGTGAGATGATATCTCATTGTAGTTTTGATTTGCATTTCTCTAATGATTAATGATGTTGAGCATTCTTTCATGTGTTTGTTGGCAGTCTGTATATCTTCTGTGGAGAAATGTCTATTTAGGTCTTCTGCCCATTTTTGGATTGGGTTGTTTGTTTTTTTGTTATTGAGCTGCATGAGCTGCTTATAAATTTTGGAGATTAATCCTTTGTCAGTTGCTTCATTTGCAAATATTTTCTCCCATTCTGAGGTTTGTCTTTTGGTCTTGTTTATGGTTTCCTTTGCTGTGCAAAAGCTTTGACGTTTCATTAGGTCCCATGTGTTTATTTTTGTTTTTATTTCCATTTCTCTAGGAGGTGGGTCAAAAAGGATCTTGCTGTGATTTATGTCATAGAGTGTCCTGCCTATGTTTTCCTCTAAGAGTTTGATAGTTTCTGGCCTTACACTTAGGTCTTTAATCCATTTTGAGCTTATTTTTGTGTATGGTGTTAGGGAGTGATCTAATCTCATACTTTTACACGTCCCTGTCCAGTTTTCCCAGCACCACTTATTGAAGAGGCTGTCCTTTCTCCACTGTACGTTCTGCCTCCTTTATCAAAGATAAGGTGACCATATGTGCGTGGGTTTATCTTTGAGCTTTTATCCTGTTCCATTGATCTATCTTTCTGTTTTTGTGCCAGTACCATACTGTCTTGATTACTGTAGCTTTATAGTATAGTCTGAAGTCAGGAAGCCTGATTCCTCCAGCTCCGTTAAAGCTGTTTCTTAATGCTGCTCCCAGCTTTTCTGTTATTAAGCTCTTTTAGATGGAAAATTATGCCCGCATTATTCTATAGTCCAGCAATATGCAAATTTGGAACCTTAAGAAATGCTGATAATGATAAACTAATCATTCTAGGCATACCCTAATGGACAATGCAAGTATTTCATTTTGAGTCACCTTTATGAAAAAGTTTTTATACTGTCTCATCTCATAAGAGACCTCGCTAAAAAAGACGATGCAAGTAATTGAAAAGTAATGGTGAGGTGAAAGTAAGATGGGCTATTAGTGAATCTTCCAACGAATCTCTGGAACATCAAAATCAAATGACAGTGTTGAAGGATGAATCAGCAAAGGAAGCCACAGCTTAGAAAAGATGTTATGGGGACAGTGGTAGAAAAAGGAGCTGATCACTTGAGTAGAAACAGAGAGAGGCTTTAGGTCAGGATTGGCAACTATGGCCCATGAACCAAATCTAGTCCACTGTCTGGTTTTTTGTTTGTTTGTTTGTTTGTTTGTTTGTTGTTTTTTTTTTTTTGCGGTACGCGTGCTTCTCACTGTTGTGGCCTCTCCCGTAGTGGAGCACAGGTTCCAGACGTGCAGGCTCAGCAGCCATGGCTCACGGGCCTGGCTGCTCCACGGCATGTGGGATCTTCCCAGACCGGGGCACGAACCCATGTCCCCTGCATCGGCAGGCGGACTCTCAACCACTGTGCCACCAGGGAAGCCCCACTGTCTGGTTTTATAAACAAATTTTGTATTAGAACACAGCTACATCTATTCATTTATGGATTTTTTTGGGATGCTTTCACGTTATAATGGCAGAGGTAAGTAGTTGTGACTAAGACCATCTGGCCTTCAAAATCTGAAATATTTCCTGTTTGGCCTTTTACAGAAAAAGTTTGCTGACCCGTGCTCTAGACTCAGAAATGGAATGTTGCATAGATGACCAGAGAGAAAAATAATAGGATTTAAAAGAAAGGTGAAGCGAAGGTGGTATGGTGTTAAAGGTCCATCTCACCTTCTATCTCCCACCTTCTCATGTCAGGAAAGAGTAAAATCCTACCCAGGACTGAAAGAGGGAAAGTCAGCTCAAACTGAAAAGGGAAAGAGCACTTTGCCATTCTTCAGCCTCTGAAAGCAAACAGAAAGCTAGTTTCAAAGCTAACAGAAAACACTGTTTCACTCAAGATCACAGAGCCGTTGTAAAATGCTATCGCAACTCCCTCTTTGACTGACTACTGCTTTCTTATTAATGATACTCTGGACCCATTTGGCAATTTTCATTTATTTCTGGGGATATTGAATTGCTAAGTCTTCTTCACCTTAGGACAAACCCAGTGCCTAATTAATCCCATTTCTTCTAAACCTGCTTCAGAAAGAACAACCAATTCTGAACTGACTACTACACCCGTTAGTTCCTCCTCAGAGCCCTTCAGTGGAAAAACAGACCTTACAAAAGACACTTCCCTCCTCCCTCTGGGCCAGCAGAATTCCTCTGGAGTGCACTCCCTGGCTGCGAATCAATAAATCTTATTTTATCAGATCATGGACTTGTTCCTGGTCATCTGATTAGGTTTTAACACTTATTCAATGTTATATTGCAAAAGGTAAGAGCATGACTCTCATATAATTACAAAATGAACACATGTCAAATATGTTAAGCTCAATTAATGAGGGAACTAACAAAGTTATAGGGAGGCAATTTAATAGAAATTATGGTAGGGTAAGCGTGCTAGGTTAGATACACAGCTGATTAATGTCCATCCGGAACACAAACTATAATCTCTAGGATTATCTGGTCTACTAGACAGAAATTATTTGTATCTCTACTGAACAAAAATCTAAAGATCAACCTCTGTGCCCAAGAATTGTAAAATAACACAGACAATAAAATATAAATCCCAGGGGTGCACTAAAAGAATACTTAACAATCTCTTCTGCTTTTTATAAATTTCAGATAATTTCTCTTATTGTGCAGATCACAGTGAGCATAGATTATCTCCCTCTCCCAGGCAAAATATGTTGTTTTTAATTTTTGTTAATAAACTAGAAAAATTGGGGAGAATGAAGGAATCTAGTTTGGTACCGACATCCCAAAGTCAGCCCCACTCAGACTTTCTGGTGTTTGTGAGACTTACCCCATAATGGGTGGATCTTGTCTGCTAACCCTAAAGAAAGTTGATTGACAAGTGATAAACTGCCCATATATGCAAAGATCTAAATCAGTATCCTCATCTCCTTTCCTAAAGATAAATAAATTACCAGGCCTCACCAAATAGTTCAAGAAAGCCTTCAGAATAAAAAAATATATATAGGTTAAGTAAATAAATAAATAATAAATATTTTTCTTAACCAGGAGGAAATATCTAACCTTAAGAAACAAAATTTGTACTCTCAGAGATATTCAAAAAGATCCTGCACCCTAAAGTAAGAACAGGATACTAAGAAAAAGGGAAATAAAAACAAAAAGAGGTCTTGGACATTTAAAATACATTGCCAAGACAGGATTCAAAAGAAAATTTGAAGAAAAAGATAAGAAATATCCAAGAACTTAAACAAAAATTCAAAGAATGAATTTAGTTTGCCTACCCCCATTGGCAGATGCCTTTTTATGAAAAAAATAATAATCCAACATCAATTGGTGAGTTGGGGGTCATATCCTTGAAGTGTTTGCAAATGGGTATTTTGTCAACTTAAGTAACTAAAATACCTAGAATTGTATTGTATATTTGGAAATTGCTAAGAGAGTCGATCTTAAAACTTCTTATCACAAGGAAAAAAATTGTAATTAAAATACATACACAAATACATACATACATACCTAGCAAGTCAATAACAAGTGTTGATTACTTACTCCTTATATAAGTTCTGCACAAGTTGCTGTGTGTTTGTGTGTTGGGGGGTTGGGGTTGGGGGGGTGTTAACATAAAAAATAATAAAAATTATAAAGCATTAGAAACCTCTAAACATAACCATAATTTGTGATCTATGTAGCTCAGCTCTGTACAGAAATCTCTTTTTTAAACCAAAAAGAATCCATTCCAGACAAGTTAAGACAAAATTATTTCCTACTCTTGCCTGAAGTTTCACTGTGACTAGTCTTCTTCCGAACACTTGGAAGAACACACAGTGATCATGAGACACAGACAGTGATGCTCTCTGGTCCTCAGGGTCTCTAACAATGATGAAAGATAAATCTTTAAATAAATGAGCTGTGACGTGTATTGCAGGGAGTCCATCTTACTTGTTGTGCACATAGCCTCTCTTTCCCTTAAAAAGAACAAGAAGTCAGTGTGTTAAGATATTTTTCTCCAACACCATTGATGTTTCTGAAAAGCCTTTCATGGACAGGGACATGGTATAAAATTGATACTAGGCAATAAAACCCAGTGAAATGTCATCATTGCTAGATGAAGCTGAGGGCTCACAAACATGTCTAATGGATGGATACCCAAGGCTCTTCTTCACTCTTAGAACTCATACAAAGGGTGCTTAATTAGCTTGTCTGGGTTATAGATCTCTTAATCACCAGTATTCACAGGTTAAATTAAAATTAACAGTATGTAATTGCTCATTTGTCGAAAGAACACAGCTGTAACCAGCAAAAAAGAATAAAAACAGTCAAAAGAACGGAAATGGATGGCTTGGGAATTCGTTGCTCATGTTTTTGGGTTTTCATCATCCTGTCTCTGACACCCTTCCTTTTTTTATCTTTTTGTCTTTGTTTTTAAATTTTTTATACAACGTTTAAAGGTTACTTTCCATTTGCAGTTATACCAAAATATTTGCTATATTCCCTGTGTTTTACAATACATCCTTGTAGCCTATCTTACACCCAATAGTTTGTACCTCCCTGCTCTTTCCACTGGTAACTGCTAGTTCTCTATATCTGTGAGTCTGCTGCTTTTTTTTTTTTGTTAAATTCACTAGTTTGTAGTGTTTTTTTAGTTTCCACATATAAGTGATATCATACAGTTTTTTCCTCTGAGTTATTTCACTTAGCATAATGCCCTCTAACACCCTTCTTTTTGTTACTGAGTCCAAGCTCGCTCTGCTCACAGCACCACAAGCCAATAAATCGGAGACGAAGTGCTGAGGCAAGGAATACAAGCCAGCAGACCGAGAAGATGGCAGACTAAAGTCTCAAAATAACCATCTTATCGGGGTTTGAATGCCAGGTTCTTTTATAGCACAGAGAGGGGGAGGAGATGAGGAAGTAAAGTAAAGAGGCCCTAAGTTTTACAAATATCCCCTGGAATGGCCAGCCTCAGGGAGGTGATGTGCTAATTTCTTCTTTCTTGCAGCCATCCACAGGCGGACAGGGTCTGGATGTTTCCCTGAACAAAGGCACTTTGGTTTAATATTCAGGCAGAGGGGCAGGGTTCCCCAAGGCAGGTCATTATGTATAGACAATATCCTTTTAGTGAACAAAAGCAACAGGAAGCAAAGGTTAAAGTAAAAGAAACAGATCCAACACATAGTCAGATTTGATTCTTCCCTGTAACATTATTGCTTTTCTTCAGTGGGTTCATGGCTATTTTTTTCCTTTTCTTTGTATGTGGCAACTGCAACTGTATCTTCCTTTTGAAGAAAGTCACAAAAGGAGGTTCTGGGAACTTGCTAATCACTCTATCACTAGAGTGAATATTTACTGACCCTCAGCATTTCTCTACCAAAATCAAGCCAAACAAGGACCAAAGCCAACTTTTATTATTTTGTTTCCTGAGTGCATTACATTAATTTTAAATATTACTAAATTTGGAAATAAAAGACAAATGCAGACAAAAATCATCCCTTGAGGGCTTAAGATTTAAACCGTAATTTTTATGATAAATTTTGGACCATTAAAATTTGATGCCTAATACTTTGGGGTCAGATAATTCTCTGAGAAACTAATGAAAAACAATGAACCCTTACCCCAAAGTCACTAGGAAAACTAACATAAAATTCTATTGTATACATAAATTCAGTAGGTTTACATACCCACTAAAACCAATTGATTAAACAGTTAAAAGTACTTGGTTAAAAAAAAATGCCTTCTGTGACTGAAATAACAGGCACAGATTCTTCAGTGTGATTATACTAATTAAGTGAAAAGAGCTGAATATCTTAGCAAAACAGTTTATACTAAAGAAAATTTAGAGTTTCAGGATTCAGTTCTTCAAATTTGTTTTCCACAATTTAGTCTTCCCAGATAATTATTCAGTTGTTTTTTTTGTTTGTTTGTTTTTTCTTTTTCTTTACAATGTATACTGTTTGGCTGTTCACAATCTAAGAAAAAAATACCAATTCTTTTAATTAAATCTGTCATCCTCCAGGCTCCTTGCCATACACACATTCTCCCAAAGCAAAACACAAGGTGCTCACAGTGCGAGCTCAGGTGATTCCCTTCACCCAAATCCATGCCTTCTTCTTCCTTCCTGATTAACAGCAAAATTCATAGGTTATATGAATAAACTAATTTACCAACAAAGAAAAAATAACTTTAAAATGTTTTCAGTTGCCATATACCGAAAATAAAAACTCATCAAACTGAAGTGATGACATAAGGTTTTTGTATCTACCACTCTGGTGGATTGGCTGTTACTTTGGCAGATAAGCCAGAGCTAGTTTTACTCCTGTTTTGTGAATCTCTTGATGTGAAAAATAGTATTAACCTATAAAAATTGAATCTTATTTAGATGCACATAACTCGCACATTTAGATACACATTTAATAACTTGCTTTCCTGTAAAAGAATAGTTGAAATCAGGACTGTTTCAGAGAATCCCATATTTGTTCCCTATTACTAGGAATCACATAAACCACTGTCTCTCATCCAGGCTGCACTCTCAGAAATTCTGTTGTAGTTAGTTTGAGCTATAGTCTGGGCATCAAGATTTTTTAAAGCTCTCCAGCTGAATCTAATATGAAGCAAAGTTTAAGAACTACTGATATAAATAATGTTATTTTAAATGAGGATATACTGAGTTTATCTTATAGCTGATCTATCTAGAGCTGGCATTTTTCCTCATTACTATATGGTAATTTAAACCAGTGTTTCCCATCCTTCTGGTATCATGGCATACATAGAAAACTGTGATATTTGTGTGGCTCACTGGGGGTAAATAGAGAAAGTTATTTGTAGCAGAAGTAACCAGCCTGGAAACCTCAGCTGCCCCAGTTGGAGCTAGACTCCTCCAGGGTCGCAGAGGGTCAGAGGTCAGCATTGAGACATTCCAGTAACCCATTCTGTGCAATTCAAAGATTGAGACCCTTGGTCTTAATTACACTAAAATGTAGAGTCGATGAACAACAAGAAAAAAAATAAGTTAATTAAAGCTATTTACTTTGATTTTTTCCAACTTTCTTAGAGGCTAGCTCAGTTTGGGGCTCATTTAAGAGAAGGTTTTCTAGACTGGAATGGGCCTCTGAGTACTTAGGCAATCTCTGGGGATTTCTGGTGGGACACCTGACACAAATTCATCGTCCCTTCTGAATTTATGGAAGAAGTAACCCACTTTTTGCTCAAATCCAGTCATTCCAGTGAAAGTCTCACCAATATACTTCTGAGCCTTATTTTTCAAGGCTAGACAAGGTTAGGAATTGTCATTTCCTTTATCTTACCTTAATCATTACTGGGAGAAAAGTATGGAGAATTAAAAATCACCAGCTCCTGAACCTAATAATAATGGATTTAAAAGCTATAAAATCATAGCATATGAGCAAAGAATAAAGTTGATTTTTATTAAAACTCCATCTTTTTAATAGGAACAAGGAACACATAGCATATGGGATGGGAATATAAAATAAGAAGAGGCTGATTATAATTATGCTTAATTAAAATTTGTACATGTGGGACTATGCCAAAGCAAAGAATGTTTGGCTTCAGTTATTTTTGCTTAAAACAGGTAGGATGAAATGTAACTTTTAGAGTCTGAAATTAAATCATTATAGAGGGGTTTTAAAACTTGCAGGTGGAAAAAATTTTAAATATGCAATAACAATGTTCACAGGTTTTACTTGGGAAGTGATTTCATAATCAAATTTCAGAGTTTAGGAGGAATAATTTGTAAGGACCTTTTTTCCCAAAACATTTATGAAGCATCATCTATGGGCAGCACACATTTTCTACCGATAGTGAAAGCTTAATTCAAGACAAAGATGTATTAATAGAAGGAGGAAGAGGGGGATGGAATGTTGACTGAGAAAAATGCACAACCTAAAAGTTGAGAATTATGTTTTATTTGGTGGACCTTCTGAGGACTTCAAGCCTGGGAGACAGGCTCTCAGATAGCTTTGAGGGACTGCTCCAAAGAGGCAAGGTGGGGAGCCAAGATAGACAGGAGTTTGTGCAACAAAGACCAGGTAGTCGGAACAGCAAAAGATTACTGTTAATTAAAGAAAACCAGACATCTCAAGTTAAGGAATTTAGCACTTTTCTATATATGGGAAGATGCAGGAGGCTGGGCTCACTGAAATCATTACTTTGATATGCACCTCAGCTTTCTGGGGCCAGTATCCTGTGCTTTCTCATCCTGTGTCTCTTCAGAGGTGAGCCTGCGCTATAGGGGCTGACTGCTAGATGGCAGGCATCCTGTTTCATCCTGAGTTGGGGAGGGTGTAATGTGGTGGCTTGATGGCTGCAACATCCATTATTTACTGATACAGCAGGCAACATTTCTGCTTCACAGTAAGAAGGAAGAGAAAGAGGAATAGGAAAAGAAAGCATGTTGAAAATTATTTACTTGCCTCACTTCAAAGAATATCATAGACATTAATACCTTCACACTCTGGACAAAGTTCTAACCCTGTGAGATTTCACTTACAAAGTGTCTATAAGAGTTTCAACTGAGAAAATTATGAAAAATGGTATGCGCGTTAGACAACTTAAACAATGGGCACATAGTAGGTCTGTGATTGAATACCCTCAACACCTCTATCTTGGTGTGTTTAAAGCAGAATTCAGTTATTCTCCTTACTCTAAAGCAACCTCCTCTTTTGAATCTCCTATTTCTATTCCACCTGCCCAATATTTCTCAGAGGTGTGAATTTCTTTCACTTCTCACCACCAGCTTATTAGTTAGGACTTTGGTTCTTCACACTGTAGTTGTTATAATATATCCTTAACTGATACTTTTTCTTTCATGTAACCTTATTTGGAAATAGAATGGTTGCAGATGTAATCAGTTAAGAAGATGTCATGCTGGGGTAGTGTGGTTCCTTGATCCAATAGGAACGGTGTCTTTATAATAAGAGGGAAATTTGGACACAGAGACAGAGACACACAGAATGCGGAATGCCATACAAAGACACAGAAACGGAGACAAGATGGGATATAAAGATGAGGCAGAGATTAGAGTTATGCTGCCACGGACCAAGGAACCTGGGCTGACCAGAAGCTAGAAGAGACGATGAAGGATCCCCACTAGAGGCTTCAAGGGGAGCATGGCCCTGTCAACAACTTAATTTCAGACTCCTAGCTCCAGAATTATGAGAGAATACATTTCTATTTTTTTATTAGTTTCTGCTTTATAACAAAGTGAATCAGTCATACATATACATCTGTTCCCCCATCCCTTCCCTCTTGCGTCTCCCTCCCTCCCACCCTCCCTATCCCACCCCTCCAGGCAGTCACAAAGCACCGAGCTGATCTCCCTGTGCTATGCGGCTGCTTCCCACTATCTATCTACCTTACGTTTGGTACTGTATATATGTCCATACCTCTCTTTTGCTTTGTCACAGCTTACCCTTCCCCCTCCCTATATCCTCAAGTCCATTCTCAAGTAGGTCTGTGTCTTTATTCCTGTTTTACCCCTAGGTTTTCATGACATTTTTGCCCCTTAAATTCCATATATATGTGTTAGCATAAGGTATTTGTCTTTCTCTTTCTGACTTACTTCACTCTGTATGACAGACTCTAGGTCTATCCACCTCATTACAAATAGCTCAGTTTCATTTCTTTTTTATGGCTGAGTAATATTCCATTGTATATATGTGCCACATCTTCTTTATCCATTCATCCGATGATGGACACTTAGGTTGTTTCCATCTCCGGGCTATTGTGAATAGAGCTGCAATGAACATTTTGGTACATGTCTCTTTTTGAATTATGGTTTTCTCAGGGTATATGCCTAGTAGTGGAATTGCTGGGTCATATGGTAGTTCTATTTGTAGATTTTTAAGGAACCTCCATACTGTTCTCCATAGTGGCTGTACCAATTCACATTCCCACCAGCAGTGCAAGAGTGTTCCCTTTTCTCCACAGCCTCTCCAGCATTTACTGTTTCTAGATTTCTTGATGATGGCCATTCTGACTGGTGTGAGATGATATCTCATTGTAGTTTTGATTTGCATTTCTCTAATGATTAATGATGTTGAGCATTCTTTCATGTGTTTGTTGGCAGTCTGTATATCTTCTGTGGAGAAATGTCTATTTAGGTCTTCTGCCCATTTTTGGATTGGGTTGTTTGTTTTTTTGTTATTGAGCTGCATGAGCTGCTTATAAATTTTGGAGATTAATCCTTTGTCAGTTGCTTCATTTGCAAATACTTTCTCCCATTCTGAGGGTTGTCTTTTGGGTCTTGTTTATGGTTTCCTTTGCTGTGCAAAAGCTTTGACGTTTCATTAGGTCCCATTTGTTTATCTTTGTTTTTATTTCCTTTTCTCGAGGAGGTAGGTCCAAAAGGATCTTGCTGTGATTTATGTCATAGAGTGTTCTGCCTATGTTTTCCTCTAAGAGTTTGATAGTGTCTGGCCTTACATTTAGGTCTTTAATCCATTTTGAGCTTATTTTTGTGTATGGTGTTAGGGAATAATCTAATCTCATACTTTTACATGTCCCTGTCCAGTTTTCCCAGCACCACTTATTGAAGAGGCTGTCCTTTCTCCACTGTACATTCCTGCCTCCTTTATCAAAGATAAGTTGACCATATGTGCGTGGGTTTATCTCTGGGCTTTCTATCCTGTTCCATTGATCTATCTTTCTGTTTTTGTGCCAGTACCACACTGTCTTGATTACTGTAGCTTTATAGTATAGTCTGAAGTCAGGAAGCCTGATTCCTCCAGCTCCATTTTTCATTCTCAAGATTGCTTTGGCTATTCGGGGTCTTTTGTTTTTCCAAACAAATTTTGAAATTTTTTGTTCTAGTTCTGTGAAAAATGCCAGTGGTAGTTTGATAGGGATTGCATTGAATCTGTAGATTGCTTTGGGTAGTAGAGTCATTTTCACAATATTGATTCTTCCAATCCAAGAACATGGTATATCTCTCCATCTATTTGTATCATCTTTAATTTCTTTCATCAGTGTCTTATAATTTTCTGCATACAGGTCTTTTGTCTCCTTAGGTAGGTTTATTCCTAGATATTTTATTCTTTTTGTTGCAATGGTAAATGGAAGTGTTTTCTTGATTTCACTTTCAGATTTTTCATCATTAGTGTACAGGAATGCCAGAGATTTCTGTGCATTAATTTTGTATCCTGCTACTTTACCAAATTCATTGATTAGCTCTAGTAGTTTTCTGGTAGCATCTTTAGGATTCTCTATGTATAGTATCATGTCATCTGCAAACAGTGACAGCTTTACTTCTTCTTTTCCAATTTGGATTCCTTTTATTTCCTTTTCTTCTCTGATTGCTGTGGCTAAAACTTCCAAAACTAAGTTGAATAAGAGTGGTGAGAGTGGGCAGCCTTTTCTTGTTCCTGATCTTAGTGGAAATGCTTTCAGTTTTTCACCATTGAGGATGATGTTGGCTGCGGGTTTGTCATATATGGCCTTTATTATGTTGAGGAAAGTTCCCTCTATGCCTACTTTCTGCAGGGTTTTTATCATAAATGGGTGTTGAATTTTGTTGAAAGCTTTCTCTGCATCTATTGAGATGATCATATGGTTTTTCTCCTTCAATTTGTTAATATGGTGTATCACATTGATTGATTTGCATATATTGAAGAATCCTTGCATTCCTGGAATAAACCCCACTTGATCATAGTGTGTGATCCTTTTAATGTGCTGTTGGGTTCTGTTTGCTAGTATTTTGTTGAGGATTTTTGCATCTATGTTCATCAGTGATCTTGGCCTGTAGTTTTCTTTCTTTGTGACATCCTTGCCTGGTTTTGGTATCAAGGTGATGGTGGCCTCGTAGAATGAGTTTGGGAGTGCTCCTCCTGCTGCTATATTTTGGAAGAGTTTGAGAAGGATAGGTGTTAGTTCTTCTCTAAATGTTTGATAGAATTCGCCTGTGAAGCCATCTGGTCCTGGGCTTTTGTTTGTTGGAAGATTTTTTTTTTTTTTTTTTTTGCGGTATGCAGGCCTCTCTCTGTTGTGCCCTCTCCCATTGCGGAGCACAGGCTCCGGACGCACAGGCTCAGTAGTTGTGGCTCACGGGCCTAGCCACTCCGTGGCATGTGGGATCTTCCGGGACCAGGGCACGAACTCGTGTCCCGTGCATCGGCAGGCAGACTCCCAACCACTGAGCCACCAGGGAAGCCCTGTTGGAAGATTTTTAATCTCAGTTTCAATTTCAGTGCTTGTGATTGGTCTATTCATATTTTCTATTTCTTCCCGATTCAGTCTTGTCAGGTTGTGCATTTCTACGAATTTGTCCATATCTTCCAGGTTGTCCATTTTATTGGCATAGAGTTGCTTGTAGTAATCTCTCATGATCTTTTGTATTTCTACAGTGTCAGTTGTTACTTCTCCTTTTTCATTTCTACTTCTATTGATTTGAGTCTTCTCCCTTTTTTTCTTGATGAGTCTGGCTAACGGTTTATCAATTTTGTTTATCTTCTCAAAGAACCAGCTTTTAGTTTTATTGATCTTTGCTATCATTTCCTTCATTTCTTTTTCATTTATTTCTGATCTGATCTTTATGATTTCTTTCCTTCTGCTAACTTTGGGGGTTTTTTGTTCTTCTTTCTCTAATTGCTTTAGGTGCAGGGTCAGGTTGTTTACTCGAGATGTTTCCTGTTTCTTAAGGTGGGATTGTATTGCTATAAACTTCCCCCTTAGAACTGCTTTTGCTGCGTCCCATAGGTTTTGGGTCATCGTGTCTCCATTGTCATTTGTTTCTAGGTATTTTTTAATTTCCTCTTTGATTTCTTCAGTGATCACTTCATTATTGAGTAGTGTATTGTTTAGCCTCCATGTGTTTGTATTTTTTACAGATCTTTTCCTGTAATTGATGTCTAGTCTCATAGCATTGTGGTCAGAAAAGATACTTGATACAATTTCAATTTTCTTAAATTTACCAAGGCTTGATTTGTGACCCAAGATATGATCTATCCTGGAGAATGTTCCATGAGCCCTTGAGAAGTAAGTGTATTCTGTTGTTTTTGGATGGAATGTCCTATAAATATCAATTAAGTCCATCTTGTTTAATGTATCATTTAAAGCTTGTGTTTCCTTATTTATTTTCATTTTGGATGATCTGTCCTTTGGTGAAAGTGGGGTGTTAAAGTCCCCTACTATGAGTGTGTTACTGTCAATTTCCCCTTTTATGGCTGTTAGTACTTGCCTTATGTTTTGAGGTGCTCCTATGTTGGGTGCATAAATATTTACAATTGTTGTATCTTCTTCTTGGATCGATCCCTTGATCATTATGTAGTGTCCTTCTTTGTCTCTTCTAGTAGTCTTTATTTTAAAGTCTATTTTGTCTGATATAAGAATTGCTACTCCAGCTTTCTTTTGATTTCCATTTGCATGGAATATCTTTTTCCATCCCATTACTTTCAGTCTGTATGTGTCTCTAGGTCTGAAGTGGGTCTCTTGTAGACAGCATATATATGGGTCTTGTTTTTGTATCCATTCAGCCACTCTGTGTCTTTTGGTGGGAGCATTTAGTCCATTTACATTTAAGGTAATTATTGATATGTATGTTCCTATTCCCCTTTCCTTAATTGTTTTGGGTTCGTTATTGTAGGTCTTTTCTTTCTGTTGTGTTTCTTGCCTAGAGAAGTTCCTTTAGCATTTGTTGTAAAGCTGGTTTGGTGGTGCTGAACTCTCTCAGCTTTTTCTTGTCTGTAAAGGTTTTAATTTCTCCATCAAATCTGAATGAGATCCTTGCTGGGTAGAGTAATCTTGGTTGCAGGTTTTTCTCCTTCAACACTTTAATTATGTCCTGCCACTCCCTTCTGGCTTGTAGAGTTTCTGCTGAGAGATCAGCTGTTAACCTGATGGGGATTCCCTTGTGTGTTATTTGTTGTTTTTCCCTTGCTGCTTTTAATATGATTTCCTTGTGTTTAATTTTTGACAGTTTGATTAATATGTGTCTTGGTGTATTTCTCCTTGGATTTATTCTGTATGGGACTTTCTGTGCCTCCTGGACTTGATTAACTATTTCCTTTCCCATATTAGGGAAGTTTTCAACTATAATCTCTTCAAATATTTTCTCAGTCCCTTTCTTTTTCTCTTCTTCTTCTGGAACCCCTATAATTCGAATGTTGGTGTGTTTAATGTTGTCCCAGAGGTCTCTGAGACTGTCCTCAGTTCTTTTCATTCTTTTTTCTTTATTCTGCTCTGCAGTAGTTGTTTCCACTATTTTATCTTCCACCTCACTTATCCGTTCTTCTGCCTCAGTTATTCTGCTATTGATCCCATCTAGAGTATTTTTCATTTCATGTATTGTGTTTTGAATCGATGCTTGATTCATCTTTAGTTCTTCTAGGTCCTTGTTAACTGTTTCTTGCATTTTGTCTATTCTATTTCCAAGATTTTGGATCTTGGAAATAGAATCTTGGATCATCTTTACTATCATTATTCTGAATTCATTTTCAGGTAGACTGCCTATTTCCTCTTCATTTGTTAGGTCTGGTGGGTTTTTATCTTGCTCCTTCTCCTGCTGTGTGTTTTTCTGTCTTCTCATTTTGCTTATGTTACTGTGTTTGGGGTCTCCTTTTTGCAGGCTGCAGGTTTGTAGTTCCCGTTGTTTTTGGTGTCTGTCCCCAGTGGCTAAGGTTGGTTCAGTGGTTTGTGTAGGCTTCCTGGTGCAGGTGACTAGTGCCTGTGTTCTGGTGATTGAGGCTGGATCTTGTCTTTCTGGTGGACAGGTCCACGTCTGGTGGTGTGTTTTGGGGTGTCTGTGTACTTTTTATGATTTTAGGCAGCCTCTTTGCTAATGGGTGGTGTTGTGTTCCTGTCTTGCTAGTTGTTTGGCATAGGGTGTCCAGCACTGTAGCTTGCTGGTCTTTGAGTGAAGCTGGGTGCTGGTGTTGAGATGGAGATCTCTGGAAGATTTTCGCCATTTGATATTATGTGGAGCTGGGAGGTCTCTTGTGGACCAGTGTCCTGAAGTTGGCTCTCCCACCTCAGAGGCACAGCACTGACTCCTGGCTCCTCAATTTGGGATGATGTGTTGTCTATTCATGTATTCCACAGATGCAGAGTACATCAAGTTGATTGTGGAGCTTTAATCTGCTGCTTCTGAGGCTGCTGGGAGAGATTTCCCTTTCTCTTCTTTGTTCTCACAGCTCCCAGGTCTCAGCTTTGGATTTGGCCCCACCTCTCTGTGTAGGTCGCTGGAGGGCGTCTGTTCTTCCCACGGACAGGACAGGGTTAAAGGAGCAGCCTCTTCGGGGACTCTGCCTCACTCAGGCTGGGGGCAGGGAGGGGCACGGAGTGCGGGTGGAGCCTGCAGCAGCAGAGGCTGGCGTGATGTTGCACGAGCCCGAGGCGCGCCGTGCGTTCTCCCAGGGAAGCCGTCCCTGGATCCCGGGACCCTGGCAGTGACGGGCTGCACAGGCTCCCCGGAAGGGGGGCGTGGACAGTGACCTGCGCTCGCACACAGGCCTTGCAGCGGCGGCAACAGCCCCAGCGTCTCACGGCCGTGTCTGGGGTCCACGCTTTCAGCCGCGGCTCGCGCCCATCTCTGGAGCTCCTTTAAGCAGCGCTCTTAATCCCCTCTCCTCACGCACCAGGAAACAAAGAGGGAAGAAAAAGTCTCTTGCCTCTTCGGCAGTTCCAAACTTTTTCCCGGACTCCCTCCAGGCTAACTGTGGTGCATTAGCCTCTTCAGGCTGTGTTCACGCCGCCAACCCCAGTCCTCTCCCTGCGCTCCAACTGAAGCCCGAGCCTCAGCTCCCAGCGCCGCCCGCCCCGGCGGGCGAGCAGACATCCTCTCGGGCTGGTGAGTGCTGGTTGGCACCGATCCTCTGTGCGGGAATCTCTCCGCTTTGCCCTACCCAGGTACGTGGGGAGTTTCTTGCCTTTTGGGAGGTCTGAGGTCTTCTGCCAGCGTACAGTAGGTGTTCTGTAGGAGTTGTTCCACGTGTAGCTGTATTTCTGTTCTATTTTTTTTTTAAGCCACATAGTTTTTGGTATTTTGTTACAGTAGCCCTAGCAAACTATTGGGTTGGCCAAAAAGTTCATTTGGGTTTTTCTGTAATATTGCACGAAAAACCCAAATGAACTTTTTGGCCAGCCCACCATTACACCCTCTAACAGTTTTTGTAGAGTGCAGCCAACTACATATTTTAAGGGTCTGTAATGAGTATTCCTAAGCAGTATAAGCAATGGACCATGAAGGCTCTCGCACATCCCCTTGGCCCACCTTCCATGGCACCCCCCCCCCAGCTATTGCCTTTGAAACCAGGTGCATGCTGGTGTACCCTACAATACCTTGTGCCACACATCCGTTGCTTTCGATCCTGGGCTATTTGGTTGCTCACCATGGGGAACTGAAGGTGCCTTATGTTCTATATGGTGTACCTGGAGGTGCAAGGGGGTCAACACTCCTCTGGGCAACCTTTGACCATTGGGAGATGGGAGCCAGTGGCTAATATTCCCCACTTCCATATCCAGGGTAGACAATTCTGATGTGCTTCAACACATTCCTCCAAGAGCCCATAGTGATAACTAGTTTAATAATGCATCCTTGAATTGCCTTTCTCTCCTTCCTGTTTCCTCCTCTCTGTTATCCTATTCTAGTTTCCTAGGATCTTTCCTCAAAGTAAATTACCAACAAGCAAATAGTCTTTGTTGTCAGAAAGAACCCAAGGAAAGAGCTGTGAAGTTTTCCCAAAAAATTTGTGCCTGATATTTTTTATTACTATAATACAAGGACCCAATATAATACCTTGCACATAGTAGGCATTCAGTAAGTATATATTTATTGAATGAACAAATGTACAGTGCTGATCCATTAATCATTATGCATATATCAATACATTATAGTTGACTGTATATATAACTAAAATAATATCTTCATAGTGATTCAGGCTGCATTTCTTTGCCTTGCCTACATGCATATTTTGAGAAACATTGTTTAAAAAATTAAGGTAAGCTATGTATCTGGAAAATTGATAATTTATAATTTTAATAACATTATTAAAAATAACATCAGGTTAGTGTTTGTTCAATGTCTGATACCAAATCTACTGACCCATATGCACCTGGACCACCCCTTCTGCCATGTAGAGGTGACTTCCCTCCCTATCTGAGGAAAATCATTCTTGCCACCATAAGAATGTACTTATCTCCTACCATGCTAATCTTTTCTTCTACTCTCCCACCTTTTCCACTCCACTTCCTGGATTGCAGTGGCCTTATTCTCCTTTCATGTCTGCAAATGTATCAAGCTCTTTCCTCCTTTCAGCCTTTATAACTATTCTTCCTTTGCCAGAAATATTCTTTACCTTGCTCCTTTCTCATTCAGAGCTTAGCTTACATGTCAACAATTGAGAGAAGCCTCTGTGGCCACCATTTCAAAGTATCCACCTTAAACCTCCACATTCAGTTCATCTCTTTGATTTTAATTCCTAAATCAACTTTTTCTATTTCCCTTTTTCTTGACTACCCTTACCCTAGCCAAAGTGGGACAAGTTACTATTACTTCTTTCCTTAACTATTATGAAAATTCTCTTAAAAATTATCCCCTTGGGAAGGTTATCTAAAAAATATTTACAGTTTCTACTAGACAGACATCAACTGATAAGAGCAGATGCTTACTATAGTGCTGGAATAGCATTCTGGAAGCCCACTGCTATACCAGGTACTAATTCTTTGGTTGCTTGATTCTGGCATAGAGTCAGGACTACCAAATGGCAGGAAGACTCTTGGACACAGGGTAGCAACTACTTCTAACAAGAATGAAATTATGTCAGTGTTTTAACAATATGTATGGTTGCACTTTTGCAAACTGATGCATACTGCTTCATACTGGTTAGTAAGCTATTTGCCCAATCCTTCACATCTAAACAAAAGGGACCTTTAATAAACACACGCGTGCACGTGTACACACACATACACCCACACTCCAAATTCTACAGTGACTGACCAATTCTTAAATATAACCCATAGTTCCTAGATATCTGACCCTTGATGACCTCTTCAATATCATATTGCATCATGATCCCACTGACTGTCCCCAATAGAGGCAAACAGGAAACTGAACATAGCATGCATTCATATCCCAGAATGTGTACAAGACCCCAACAGAAAATAATTTGCGTTGATGACCAGCTCAAAGGATAAAATTGCAGAGCAAATGAAAACTTAAGTGCCATGTGACATAGTCACAAATGAGTGGCTATAGATAATAAGTTAACCTGAAACTATATTTTTATAAATAGTAGAAAGGCAATTTGGGAAATATACTAGAAGTCCATAAAATATAAATACCTCTGACTCTGCAATTTCAATCCTAGAAATTTACCTTAGAGAAAGAGAAATACACAATATTTTACACAAGGATGTTAATTGCAATATTATTTATAATAAAGTCACAAAGCTTCTAGCAATAGATGATTAGTAAAATAAAATATGATTTAACTAGCAGTAGACAGCCATTAAAAATGTTTGAGAAGTGTATTTAAAAGCAAGGCAAATGTTTATTATATATTATCAAGTGAAAAAATCAAGTTATACAGTAGAAATGTGCAGTGTGATTCCAATTTAGATAGAGTCAGACTAAGTGTTTAAGTTAGGTGATGAGATCACAAATAATTTTCTTCTTGTCTTTGTTTTTCTGTATTTTCCAAATGTGCTTCAGAATACTGGAATTACCTTTATGACAGGCAGGAAAGCCAATACATTTTATTGACAAAATAGTAGTACATTATTTTTGAAAGGAGTGTACCAACATGTTTTGCTGATATTGTGATCTATTGTGAAAAGCAGACCTGTAAATGTCTGTAACGCATAGATGGTAAAAGAGATTTTGTTGAACAGAGTCAATACCATTTTCTGGGCTTCTGTTTCTTTCTGTGACTTTTAAGATGATGCAACAGACTTTTTTCTAAGACCCAAGAGCAATTTTTCTTGGAGATGGATTAATGCAAATAACCTTTACTTACTGAAAGATTGAAATAGAATCAAAACTTATAAAACCAGGCAAGATGAAGGGGAAAAAAGGTTCAAAGAGTCCTGCTCTAATTTCTCAGAAGAGCACTGTGTTCCCTCCTAGCTTATCTCCATTAAAAAGATCTATGTGCTTAGCTTCTCAAAGACTTTTTGAATTTGGTATAAATTAAAGAGGTATGAGATGACATCTGAGAATAATGTCAAGCTAAGAGAGCTTCTATTATTCACAGGGCCAAAATTTTGAAGCCCATTTTGTAAAATAAAGCTGAAGCATTCTGGGTCAAGGAAAATTGAATCCAAACTCCTTGCTCATTTATTTTATTTTGAATGTCAATTGATTAGAAGTGCATTCTAGCTGATTAAACTTCAGTAGTGAATGTGTGAGGAAAGCTTGTCAAAAGTTGTCAGTGTACCATTTGGTTATTCAAATTGAATCAACTTTCACTTAAAATTATTTCTTATTATTTAAGTTTGTTCTTATGATTAAGAAAAATTACAACTTCAATTTTTAAGTCTCTTAAAATTTCTCAGTCTTTTATTCCAACATGACAAAACCTCCTTTTTTTCAGGTGAAGGAATTACTGATAACCTTCAATATATTTTGTTTCCTATTTTTTTCATCTTCATTGCCACCTTTTATGCATTGCTTCCATTATCTCATTTGTCTTGTTACTAAGAACATTTTGTCCTCCAATATGTCCTGCTAGATGATTCTTCTAGAACCTCAGTTTTATCTTATTATCTCTCGCTCTTACATCAACAATGACAACTTGTTGACTAAGAACTCACATTGACACATTCAGTATAGCATTAATATCCCTCCATGAGGCCACAGTATCAACCCAAATCCACATAAACTGCTTCCCAATAGATATTCTCTAACCCTGGCTGATTGTGCTCCTTTTTTCGCTGCATGGCATGTTAACATCCTTTCTGGGGCTCTTCTTTCCTCCTATGCTTGATCAAGTTAATATCCTATCTCAATTCTTTTAAATCCTTTGACAATCACTTCTAGTTTTCTCAGTATTTCAGCACCTGATTTAATTATCTTGAATAATTATCTGATCTAGTACCTATAAAGTATAGGTGTTGCTCCAATAAAATTACAAGCTTTTTGTTGATTGAGATTGTATCTTAAAACTTGTTTATCTCACTTAAATATTAGAATAAAGTAGAGCATCTATGAATTGGGCTTAACAAACTTTGGAGAAATAAATTATATTACCTTTCATTGTATTATTCAGAATATGATTACTAGTTTTAGAACTGCTTCTAAAGGCATGAAGTTAACCAATTACCCATAAATGTGTGTGAATGGAGTGGTTTGGAGATGGGAAGGGACATTTAAGCTCATCAGTTTCTTCAACAAATTGTCATTGCACACCTCTTGTTTATCAGGCAGTGAGTAGACATTGATAAATAAAATTCGGAGCCAAAAAGTTTATGGAACTTACAATCAAATTTGAGATAAAAGGTACTATGTAAGTTATTAGACACATAGACATGTTACTTATAAACTGTTTTGAATGCTCTGATATTAACAAGGTGCAGTGATGGAGAAAAGTGGATGGAGGTAAGGAAGAGCATGATTTAGATGAGCTAAAGGAATGACCTTGCTAGAGGGTTGACATTTACATTGGGATCCAGAAGAGGGGAGCCAGTCATATGAAGAGGGGGCTGGGACTTTTCAGGTTCTGGCAACAGTATGTGAAAAGGCTTAAAAGTAGGGACAAAAGAAAAAAATAATAGGCTTCGAAGCATTAAAGAGAAGCCAGCAAGTTGAGGGCAGAGTAGCCTGAGACAAGGATGGAGATGTCAGGATTCCAGATCATGCTGGGCATCCTTGGCCGTGTAAAAAAGACTGTGCATCTAATTTAAACTAAAATGTGAGTTGGTTTGTTCCTTAAGGTCAGCTTTACAGCTGTGTGGAAACAGATTAAAGAATACCCAATAGGACAAAATGTTTATTTTTTATTTTTTTATTTTTTTTTAGTGAAAGCTATGTCATTCATTGAACTATATCACCTCGATAATGGGAAATCCTAATATCACCTAAAGTTAGATATTTTTAAATTTTACAACTGGTTATTAGACAATTGTCAGGTTTTCTTTTTAATGGTAGTTGTTTCATCACTCCTGGAGACACCTAACATTTTATTTATGTTTTAGTAGTGATAAAAAAAATGCCTCTACTTCAGCTTCACTAAACTTCATTTTCCTCAACACGTTGAGGAAATGGTTTTCTGTCTCAGTCATCTGTGACCAGGGAGGGCATCCTGAGATGTCTTTGTAGGATGCCTCACTCTGTATCTGGGTATAGGCAAACCCACAACTGGAGTTTTCCGATGAAAGTATTCCTCAGTAATCTTTGATACTATCAAGTTCAAAAGCATCTTTTTGCCTCTGTTTAACTAAAATTAAAACGAATTTGGCCCTTTCTCTGCAGAATCACCATGGTGGCTGGGACCCTGTACCCATATCCTGAAAACTGGAGGGCCTTCAAGGCCCTCATTGCCACTCAGTGCAGCAGGGCTCAGGTCTGCGTGCTCACCGTACCACCCCACTTCCGTTTTGGCCAAACCAAACACACCCCCGAATTTCTCCATAAATTTCCTGCTGGCAAGGTTCCAGCCTTTGAGGGTGACAATGGATTCTGTGTGTTAGAGAGCAATGCCATTGCCTACTATGTGAGCAACGAGGACTGCAGGGAAGTACTCCCAAAGCAGCAGCCCAGGTGGTGCAGGGGGTGAGACTTGCTGATAGCAACATAATTCCCCCAGCCAGAACCTGGGTGTTCCACACCCTTGAGCATCATGCACCACAACCAGCAGACCACAGAGAATGCAAAGCTGGAGGTGAGGCGAATTCTGGGGCCACTGGATGCTCACTTGAAGACAAGGACTTTTCTGGTAGGCGAACGTGTGATACTGGCTGACATCACAGTTGTGTGCACCCTGTTGTGGCTTTATAAACAGGTTCTGGAACCTTCTTTCTGCCAGGCCTTCCCTAATACAAACCGCTGCTTCCTCACCTGCATTAACCAGCCCCAGTTCCGGGCTGTTTTGGGGGAGGTGAAACTCTGTGAGAAAATGGCCCAATTTGATGCTAAAAAGTTTGCAGAGGGCTTCCCTGGTGGCGCAGCGGTTGGGAGTCCGCCTGCCGATGCAGGGGACGCAGGTTCGTGCCCCAGTCCGGGAGGATCCCGCATGCTACGGAGCGGCTGGGCCCGTGAGCCATGGCCGCTGAGTCTGCACGTCCGGAGCCTGTGCTCCGCAACGGAGAGGCCACAACAGTGAGGGGCCCGCGTACCACAAAAAAAAACAAACAAAAAAAACCCACAGAAGAGCAGAAAGAGAGGCCTCTCCTCAGTTTTGATTTTTTTTTTTTTTAATTGCCTTGCCTCTCCTGTGATGACCATCTTCTAGCCTAGCTGGGAATGACTGGATGTAGTTAGGAGGTGGTGACACGGGGCTTTGGAACTACCTAATTCCAGACCTTCCCTCATGAACGGGGAGAATACCTGCTGACAGGGTGAGAGCACAGCATATGCAGAGCGACTTAACACTACTTCCCTGCTTCCCGCAGCTGCCCTGTGAGGTGGGGAGGCAGCCGTATCCAAGAGTCATAGTTTCAACGCTTCAGACAAAGAGGCACAGACTCCTTGGAACAGATACTGGCCTGGGGGCCCTAACCTGGCTGCGGATCGTCTCTGGGGTATCCCTACTTTCTAACAAGGAAGTGGGGTTCAGAGATTTAAGCAACTTGCCTGTGATCACACATCTTAGGTAGTGGAGGCAAGATTTTGAACCCAGTGGGTGTCACCGGAGCCTGTACCCTAAACACACCCTAGCGCTTCCTGCAGTGTAGACCAGTCATACATGTCCTTTCACAACCCCCCCCCAAAAAAACCCCAAAACTAATTTGAATCACTTCATCCTTACATTTAATTCAGTTAGTGTCTTTCCTCATCTATTACCTTAGCCTCAATTTGTCAGCTGATATTTTTCTGAGCATCTCATGGAGCTCAGAGTAAGCTAATTGTGGTTCTGTGGAGCTGGACCTTTGGGAGGAAAGAAAAAGCTGATATCTACATTCCCTAATCTGTAATATCCTTTCCAATTCACGATAGAAAATGACCTAACTCAACCAAATTAGCAGAAAACATGTAGGAGTTTAGCTTACATGGCCCTTATGTGATTGCTGTCATGAAATCACAAAACGCATACAATTTTAAACTGATCTTGAAGTGAGATGAGTAGATGTTAAATAATATGCTATTTTCTCACAATGTGTTTCAGTGACAAATTCCATTTTAAACAGTTACATGATTACAAGCTCTGAAATTAAAATTCATGGTGAATAATTAAGCACCACTCTTCAGAGTCCCTGGGAGAAGTCACATTCTCTGCAGCACATACACTTGGAATAATCGATTGGGAGTCAATTGGCAAAGTACTTCAGATTTAATTTGCAGTTCTGAAGGATCCTCCTTCACTTCAGCAGTTAGGGAGTCTGCTGCAGCCCCTCCTGTCCCATCTTGGTGGGGAAAAAAAGCAGGATTTTATCTTGCTTTGGTACTGTTTCACACTATGGTATAAGATTCCTCAATTGATTGTGAAAGATACTCATACAAGAGAGTTCCTATTTATTAAAACATCTTTTACAGTCACAGGTGGAAACAATGAAAAACATAATTTAAGAATTCTTGTTCACTGTTTTTTATTCTGGAATTCAGGGGATAGTTGATGTGGGAGTGTTGTATAGAAAAAAGACCCATGGCCTTTGTTTTGAGGAAAAAAATCTAGATTTCAGCCACTTGGGATCTGGAACAAATGGGCTAAATTCTCTGTGTCTCAGTAGCTTTATCTGTAAAATGGGTATAGTAATATTTCTCAAAGTTGCTGTGATGAGTAAATGATATTATAAATAAAAGACTCCTCACGCAGTGCTTGGCCAGAGTAGACAGTTTTCTCTAAGGTTGAAGTCTAGATCATTCCTTACTCACAGACCAGAGAAAGTTTATAAGGATAATATTCAATACTATTTCCATTTTCAAAAAAATGTACCTGCCTTGAATATAGACAATATAGACAGGGGTATGAGTGAAACATCAGTCTCTCCCCACAATAATGCTGCTTCCTCAGCCCAGTGTAGTCTGTCTGGGCTCTGCCACTGATGGAAAGCTGGATACTGGCAGTGTTGGTGAAAAGCAGGAGTCAGCAAACATTTTTTTGTAAAAGACCAGATTGTGGGCATTGACTTAACTCTGACAGTTTGTGTCCCATCGACTTAACTCTGCTGTTGTAGTGAGAAAACAGCCATAGACAACATGTAAATAAATAAGTACACTGTTTTCCAATAAAACTTTATTTATGGACACTGAAATTTCCAATAATTTTCTCTTTTCACCAAATGTTACTCTTCTTTTGATTTTTTCCAACCACTTAAAAATGTAAAAGTATTTTAAAAGGAGAGAGTTGTGTGGATTCACTCTTGTCAAAAAAGTAAGAGGCAAGGACATCCACAGAAAAATAGGGGATTAAGATCTGATTGGAAAGAGGTAGATGTTTTGGGATAAGACAGGAGTTTTAGAGTCAGACAGAACTGGGTTTGAATCCTATTTCCTCCCTTTATTGGCTCTCTGACTCTAAACACAAGGCTGCTGAACATCTCTCGCTCAGTGTTTTCATTTATAAAATGGTGATAAAAATACCTACCTGAGGGGCTTCCCTGGTGGCGCAGTGGTTGAGAGTCCGCCTGCTGATTCAGGGCACATGGGTTCGTGCCCCGGTCCGGGAAGATCCCACATGCCGCGGAGCGGCTGGGCCCGTGAGCCATGGCCGCTGAGCCTGCGCGTCCAGAGCCTGTGCTCCGCAACGGGAGAGGCCATGACAGTGAGAGGCCCGCGTACAGCAAAAAAAAAAAAAAAAAAAAAGACTTCATTCAAAATTTGATTTGAGGAAGTTTGTCCAAAATGTCAAAAGGTTTAAAACATTTGATCAAATAGGAGCATAAGTCACTGTGAAACAATATTTAGTTATCCTTTTAACCAAAGTGACAATGAAAAGATTTGCAAATGCAGGAAGTTACCTGGTTATAAAAACAAAGGTACAAACAAAAACCCTTAGCTCATTTAAAATTGAAAAGACTCAGTTTTTCTAAGTAATCGAAGTCCTGATAAAGGCTATGTAGAACATAGGAAATATTTTCTAAGATGCAGAATCTTTGTTTTCCTAGGCAGATTACATTTACATAAAGAAAAACTCTTTATAAACATTTACTAAGAGTGGATCAATAATTACAAAATTTGTGGCTTTAGCAGAGAGAAAATTAAACTCTAGTTTTGTATCAGTACATTAGTGAGCTCATTTAAGGAAAACCTTATAAATCTATTCAATTTAGCCAGCTTTGACCTCACAACATAATTTCTTTCCAACAAACTTTCTGAAAAATTTCTATATCCATTTAGGATTTATCTTATTCTTTTTCCTTTTGTTCTGGAATAACCAGTCATTTTATTTTAGACAACATTACTCTTTTTCTTTAACAGAAATACACGCTATATTCCTTGCGTACTCTTCATGTCAAAATACATCTCATTTTCTTCCCATATTTTGCGTACAAAGTTGTTTCACTTCACTCTTACTGTTTCTAGTAGTTCTCTTTTTATATATTGATTGTAAATTTTTACTATTAGTAACCTTTACTTTCCAGTGAAAACTAAGAACCAGGTAATTGTGAAGTATCATATATTTGCATCCTGTAGTAGACTCACAAACTTATAAATAGGTAATTAAAATTTATAATTTTTTAGAAACATTTTTCACACTACCATTTTCTAAATGTGGCAGAAGGCATATTTATTTTATTTATTTATTTATTTTAAAATTATTAATTAATTAATTAATTTTTGCTGTGTTGTGTCTTCATTTCTGTGCAAGGGCTTTCTCTAGTTGTGGCAAGCAGGGGCTACTCTGCATCGCGGTGTGCGGGCCTCTCACTATCGCGGCCTCTCACTATCGCGGCCTCTCTTGTTGCAGAGCACAGGCTCCAGACGCGCAGGCTCAGTAGTTGTGGCTCACGGGGATCTTCCCAGACCAGGGCTCGAACCCATGTCCCCTGCATTAGCAGGCAGATTCTCAACCACTGTGCCACCAGGGAAGCCCGGCATATTTATTAATAGACCCAAATATCTTTTGTTTCCATAAAAACTAAGCCAAAAGTAGATAGATTTAAACTTATATTTAGCAATCTATGTCTCAGTATGTTATCTTCTTGGAAATGATCTTGATATTCAATGAAAATCCATTATTTAGTTTAACTTAGTGTAACCTTTTACCTCATTCATATTTATTTAAACTATTTGTTTTTAACAATTATGCTTAAGCATTTTTCTCACCACCTTAATGTTCAGATGTCTGAATTCCCAAGATTCACATATTACATCAAGCTTAGCCTCTTGGTCTCCTGATACCCAGAGCCATATCCTCTCATTGTGCTGCTTGGTCTTGTGAGTGAGTGTGTGTGTGTGTGTGTGTGTTTGTGTGTGTGTGTTTGTGTGTGTGTGTGTGTGTATGTATATATGTGTATATACACATTCACATATAAGAAATTAGCATGACCTAAAAGATTTTTGTAAATTACCTTGCTCATGATGCTGATTTTAAGGGACTAAATTTCTGTTGGTTTATTATTCATCTTACTTATTTTCTTTTTTATTGAATGGTTTCTACCTCACTGTTTATGTATTCTCCAGATAGTAACAGTGAAAGGGAAGGTAGAAAGACTCTGAACTTTTCCTGGCTTACCATTTTACCTTGTCCAGTTTCAAAGTGTGATTTGAATTTAAAGACAATCATACCCCTGTTTGCTTGAGACTGGTGTCTCCATGCAAAATTCAGTGACGAAAAATGAGAAGTCTGGCACTGGAAAGAAACTGTTGGAGAATAAAAGAAAGATATCTAATGGGGAATTAAATTTCTGTGGTGTGATGTTAAAGAGAGTTTTTCCACTGTTTCCTTACTCTATCAGAGATAAGAAATCTATTGTTCGGGATGTGTTTTAGTTCAGGCTGCTATGAAAAAAATATGATAGACTGGATGGCTTAAACAAGTGAAATGTATCCCTTACAGTTCTGAAGGCTGGGAAGTCCAACATCAGATGCTGGTTAATTGGGTTCCTAGATTGCAGATGGATACCTTTTTGCTGTATCCTCACACAGCAGAAAGAGGGGAAGAAAGCTCTCTCATCTCCCATCATGAGAGTTCTACCTCATTACCTTCCAGAGTCCCCATCTCCAAATATCATCACATTTGGGGATTAGGGTTTCAACTTATGAATGTTGGGGAAACACAAACATTCAGTCCATAGCAAGGTGGGTTGTGAAGGTGCATCTCTGTTGGCTTTGTGATGGTGTGATGATTGATGCCTCAGGGTAAGCAGACACCAACCAAAAAGACTCACATAGGGGTACCACAATGCAGATGGAGAGTACACCAAAGTAGGAGTTAGGAGCTGGCAGTTCTGCTTTATGTTTTATCAGCTGAACATACTCAGTGACTCTGGGTCATGGTTTTTCCTTCCGTATCATGAGATCTGCTCTCTGTAATCATGCACGAGTTTTTTGATCCAAAGGTAAATGTGTTGGGAAAAGCTTTTGAGAAAATAAACTGATATTAACATAAGTATCAGACCCGGAACGTATGATACATCCAGTTCATTGGCAATCACAGCTTCTTCACAAAGATGGCCTGTTCTACTGAAAAATCTGAAAAAACCTTCTGAGTCATGCAGGTTGTATTACTGCCAAAAGAACTCTTCAGAATGTGTAACCATGGAAACAGCACACTAGACATCTCAAGGGGTGTATAAAAACATCTGAAAACTAACAGTCAGAAGGAGTACTTGGCGAACACTGGGAAAGGTAAGAGTCTGTGCTTACCTTGTGGGTGAAAAAAGGGCCTTTTGATTGATACTGCTGCTCTGAAAAGTCTAAGCAAAAGGTCTAAAAGCAAGAATCCTGACGTCTGAGCAGAATCTGGCAACTACATCAAAGCTGCCATATGTAATCTGCAACATGGGGATCCTGTAGAGACCAAGAATCTTTAGTCTGAATTTATCTACAGTAACACCTCAGACAGCCTGAAAAGCTCTGCCGTTATCAATTCTATTATTTGATGGTTGATCTCTTTATTTAGTAGAACTCCAGAGAAAGTGCACCTCTGCACAGGATGAAGGAAGCTGTCTCTAAACTCCCTGTTACACACATTAAACCACACTGCTCTCCTTATCACCCAGTTATTTTAATGAAAACAAAGTGAGTTTACTTACGTGGGTATTTATGTTATTTACTTCCATCTGTAACACACAGATTGATTCTTGCAAAAAAATTTAACTAGAGAGCGTACTGGGCAAGAGTTTTTCTTCCCACTAGTTAATCCCCTTCCTTCTGAGAGGCAAACTTATTTACCAGTGATGTATATAAGCTTTAAATCCTTTTCCTATATGTCCTACAGTTTACTGCTTTGGGTTTGGGGTTTATTATTTATTGATATGTTTTGACCTCCAAAGTGCTTTTTTCCACTTAACTATGTTTGTTTTTCTTAACATCTTTACTGGAGTATTATTGCTTTATAACGGTGTGTTAGTTTCTGCTTTATAACAGTGAATTAGCTATACATATGCATACATCCCCATATCTCCTCCCTCTTGCATCTCCCTCCTACTCTCCCTATCCCACCCCTCTAGGTGGTCACAAAGCACCAAGCTGATCTCCCTGTGCTATGCAGCTGCTTCCCACTAGCTATCTATTTTACATTTGGTAGTGTATATATAAGTCCATGCGACTCTCTCACTTCGTCCCAGTTTACCCTTCCTCTCCCCGTGTCCTCAAGTCCATTCTCTATGTCTGCATCTTTATTCCTGTCCTGCCCCTAGGTTCTTCAGAACCGTTTTTAAAAAAATTATGTTTTAGATTCCATATATATGTGTTAACATGTGGTATTTGTTTTTCTCTTTCTGACTTACTTCACTCTGTATGATAGTCTCTAGGTTCATCCACCTCACTACAAATAACTCAATTTCGTTTCTTTTTATGGCTGAGTAATATTCCATTGTATATATGTGCCACATCTTCTTTATCCATTCATCTGTCAATGGACACTTAGGTTGCTTCCATGTCCTGGCTATTGTAAATAGAACTGCAGTGAACATTGTGGTACTTGACTCTTTTTGAATTGTGGTTCTCTCATGGTATACGCCCAATAGTGGGATTGCTGGGTCATATGGTAGTTCTATTTATAGTTTTTTAAGGAAGCTCCATACTGTTCTCCATAGTGGCTGTATCAATTTACATTCCCACCAACAGTGCAAGAGGGTTCCCTTTTCTCTACATCCTCTCCAGCATTTATTGTTTGTAGATTTTTTGATGATGGCCATTCTGACAGGTGTGAGGTGATACCTCATTATAGTTTTGATTTGCATTTCTCTAGTGATTAGTGATGTCGAGCATCCTTTCATGAGTTTGTTGGCAATCTGTATATCTTCTTTGGAGAAATGTCTGTTTAGGGCTTCTGCCCATTTTTCAATTGGGTTGTTTGTTTTTTTGATATTGAGCTGCATGAGCTACTTGTATATTTTGTAGATGAATCCTTTGTCAGTTGATTCGTTTGCAAATATTTTCTCCCATTCAGAGGGTTGTCTTTTTGTGTTGTTTATGGTTTCCTTTGCTGTGCAAAAGCTTTTAAGTTTCATTAGGTCCCATTTGTTTATTTTTGTTTTTATTTCCATTTCTCTAGGAGGTGAGTCAAAAAGGATCTTGCTCTAATTTATGTCATAGAGTGTTCTGCCTATGTTTTTCTCTAAGAGTTTGATAATGTCTGGCCTTACACTTAGGTCTTTAATCCAGTTTGAGTTTATTTTTGTGTATGGTGTTAAGGAGTGTTCTAATTTCATTCTTTTACATGTAGCTGTCCAGTTTTCCCAGCACCACTTATTGAAGAGGCTGTCTTTTCTCCATTGTATATTCTTGCCTCCTTTATCAAAAATAAGGTGACCATATGTGCATGGGTTTATCTCTGGACTTTCTATCCTGTTCCATTGATCTATATTTCTGTTCTTGTGCCAGTACCATACTGTCTTGATTACTGTAGCTTTGTAGTATACTCTGAAGTCCAGGAGCCTGATTCCTCCAGCTCCGTTTTTCTCTCTCAAGATTGCTTTGGCTATTCGGGGTCTTTTGTGTTTCCATACAAACTTGAAATTTTTTGTTCTAAGTTCTGTGAAAAATGCCAATGGTAGTTTGATAGGGATTGCATTGAATATGTAGATTGCTTTGGGTATATAGTCATTTTCACAATTTTGATTCTTCTGATCCATGAACATGATATATCTCTCCATCTGTTTGTATCATCTTTAATTTCTTTCATCCGTGTCTTATAGTTTTCTGCATACAGGTCTTTTGTCTCCTTAGGTAGGTTTATTCCTAGGTATTTTATTCTTTTTGTTGCGGTGGTAAATGGGAGTGTTTCCTTAAGTTCTTTTAGATTTTTCATCATTAGTGTATAGGAACGCAAGAGATTTCTGTGCATTAATTTTGTATCCTGCTAGAAGTCTTCTGGTAGCAACTTTAGGATTCTCTATGTATAGTATCATGTCGTCTGCAAACAGTAACAGCTTTAATTTTTCTTTTCTGATTTGTATTCCTTTTATTTCTTTTTCTTCTCTGATTGCTGTGGCTAAAACTTCCAAAACTGTGTTGAATAATAGAGGTGAGAGTGGACAACTTGTCTTGTTCCTGATCTTAGAGGAAATGGTTTCAGTTTTTCACCATTGAGAATGATGTTGGCTGTGAGTTTGTCATATATGGCCTTTATTATGTTGAGGAAAGTTCCCTCTATACCTACTTTCTGGAGGATTTTTTTATCATAAATTTGTGTTGAATTTTGTCGAAAGCTTTTTCTGCATCTATTGGGATAATCATATGGTTTTTCTCCTTCAATTTGTTAATATGGTTTCTCACATTGGTTGATTTGCATATATTGAAGAATCCTTGCATTCCTGGGATAAACCCCACTTGATCATGGTGTATGATCCTTTTAATATGCTGTTGGATTCTGTTTGCTAGTATTTTGTTGAGGATTTTTGCATATGTGTTCATCAGTGATATTGGCGTGTAGTTTTCTTTCTTTGTGATGTCTTTGTCTGGTTTTGGTATCAGGGTGATGGTGGACTCATAGAATGAGTTTGGGAGTGTTCCTCACTCTGCTATATTTTGGAAGAGTTTGAGAAGGATAGGTGTTAGCTCTTCTCTAAATGTTTGATAGAATTCGCCTCTGAAGCCATCTGGTCCTGGACTTTTGTTTGTTGGAAGATTTTTAACCACAATTTAAATAAATCACAAATTTAGTCTCAATTTCAGTGCTTGTGATTGGTCTGTTTATATTTTCTATTTCTTCCTGGTTCAGTCTCGGAAGGTTGTGCTTTTCTAAGAATTTGTCCATTTCTTCCAGGTTGTCCATTTTATTAGCATATAGTTGCTTGTAGTAATCTCTCATGTTCCTTTGTATTTCTGCAGTGTCAGTTGTTACTTCTCCTTTTTCATTTCTAATTCTGTTGATTTGAGTCTTCTCCCTTTTTTCTTGATGAGTCTGGCTAGTGGTTTATCAATTTTGTTTTCAATTTTGCTTATCTTCTCAAAGAACCAACTTTTAGTTTTTTTGATCTTTGCTATAGTTTCCTTCATTTCTTTTTCATTTATTTCTGATCTGATCTTTATGATTTCTTTCCTTCTGCTAACTTTGGGGGGTTTTCTTCTTTCTTTAATTGCTTTAGGTGTAAGTTTAGGTTGTTTATTTGAGCTGATTCTTGTTTCTTGAGGTAGGATTGTATTGCTATAAACTTCCTTCTTAGAACTGCTTTTGCTGCAGCCCATAGGTTTTGGGTCATCGTGTTTCCATTGTCATCTGTTACTAGGTATTTTTTAATTTCCTCTTTGATTTCTTCAGTGATCACTTCGTTATTTAGTAGTGTATTGTTTAGCATCCATGTATTTGTATTTTTTACAGTTTTTTTTCCTGTAGTTGATATCTAGTCTCTTAGCGTGCTCAGAAAAGATACTTGATACGATTTCAATTTTCTTAAATTTACTGGGGCTTGATTTGTGACCTAAGATATGATCATCCTGGTCTATCCTGGAGAATGTTCCATGAGCCCTTGAGAAGTAAGTGTATTCTGTTGTTTTGGGATGGAATGTCCTATAAATATCAATTAAGTCCACCTTGTTTAATGTATCCTTTAAAGCTTGTGTTTCCTTATTTATTTTCATTTTGGCTGATCTGTCCATTGGTGAAAGTGGGGTGGTAAAGTCCCCTACTGTGATTGTATTGCTGTCAATTTCTGCTTTTATGGCTGTTAGCATTTGCCTTATGTATTGAGGTGCTCCTATATTGGGTGCATAAATATTTACAATTGTTGTATCTTCTTTTTGGATTGATCCCTTGATCATTATGTAGTGTCCTTCTTTGTCTCTTGAAGTAGTCTTTATTTTAAAGTCTATTTGTCTGATATGAGAATTTCTACTCCAGCTTTCTTCTGATTTCCATTTGCATGGAGTGTCTTTTTCCATCCCCTCACTTTCAGTCTGTATGTGCCCCTAGGTCTAAAGTGGGTCCCTTGTAGACAGCGTTTATATGTGTCTTGTTTTTGTATCCATTCAGCCAGTATATGCCTTTGGATTGGAGCATTTATTCCATTTACACTTAAATTAGTTATCGATGTGTATGTTCCTATTACCATTTTCTTAATTGTTTTGGGTTTGTTTTCCTAGGTCTTTTCCTTCTGTTGCGTTTCCTGCCTAGAGAAATTCCTTTAGCATTTGTTGTGAAGCTGGTTTGGTGGTTCTGAATCCTCTTAGCTTTTGCTTGTCTGTAAAAGTTTTAATTTCTCTATCAAATCTGAATGAGATCCTTGCTGGGTAGAGTAATCTTGGTTGTAGGTTTTTCCCTTTCATCACTTTAAATATGTTCAGCCACTCCCTTCTGGCATGTAGAGTTTCTGCTGAAAGATCAGCTGTTAATCTTATGGCGATTACCTTATATGTTATTTGTTGTTTTTCCCTTACTGCTTTTAATATTTTTTCTTTGTATTTAATTTTTGATAGTTTGATTAATATGTCTTGGCGTGTTTCTCCTTGTGTTTCTCCTGTATGAGACTGTCTGTGCTTCCTGTACTTGATTGACTATTTCATTTCCCATATTAGGGAAGTTTTCAACTATAATCTCTTCAAATATTTTCTCAGTCCCTTTCTTATTCTCTTCTTCTTCTGGGAGCCCTATAATTTGAATGTTGGTGCATTTAATTTTGTCCCAGAGGTCTCTGAGACTAAATTCTTTTCATTCTTTTTTCTTTATTCTGCTCTGTGGTAGTTATTTGCACAATTTTATCTTCGTGGTCACTTTTCCGTTCTTCTGCCTCAGTTATTCTGCTATTGATTCCTTCTAGAGAATTTCTAATTTCATTTATTGTGTTGTTCATCATTGTTTGTTGCTCTTTAATTCTTCTAGGTCCTTGTTAATCATTTCTTGTATTTTCTCCATTCTATTTCCAAGATATTGTATCATCTTTACAGTCATTACTCTGAATTCTTTTTCAGGTAGACTGCCTATTTCCTCTTCATTTGTTTGGCCTGGTGGTTTTTTATCTTGCTCCTTCAGCTGATGTGTGTTTCTCTGTCTTCTCATTTTGTTTAACTTACTATGTTTCGCAGGCTGCAAGTTCATAGTTCCCGTTGTTTTTGGTGTCTTCCCCCAGTGACTAAGGCTGGTTCAGTGGGTTGTGTAGGCTTCCTGGTAGAGGGGACTGGTGCCTGTGTTCTGGTGGATGAGGCTGGATCTTGTCTTTCTGGTGGAAAAGACCACATCCAGTGGTGTGTTTTGGGATGTCTATGACCTTATTATGATTTTAGGCAGCCTCTCTGCTAATGCGTGGTGTTGCATTCCTGTCTTGCTAGTTGTTTGGCATAGGGTGTCCAGCACTGTAGCTTGCTGGTCGTTGAGTGGAGCTGGGTCTTAGCATTGACATGGAGATCTCTGGGAGAGCGTTCACCATTCGATATTACATGGATCCAGGAAGTCTCTGGTGGACCAAAGTGTCCTGAACTTGGTTCTCCCACCTCAGGGGCACAGGCCTTACACCTGGCCGGAGCACCAAGAGCCTTTCAGCCACACGGCTTTTTGGAAGTCTGAGGTCTTCTGCCAATGTTCAGTAGGTGCTCTGTAGGAGTTGTTCCACATGTAGATGTATTTCTGATGTATTTGGGGGAGGAAGGTGATCTCCACATCTTACTCCTCTGCTGTCCTGAAGGTCTCCCTTAACTATATGTTCTGAATATCTTTCTACTTCTGTAAATCTACCTTGAAACTTATTGTTCTAAAATTTGCATCAAAGCATGTCCCATTTTCCTGACGTAAAATATTTTTCCTTAGTAAATATCCAGGAATAGCCAAGATTAGGAGAAAACTTAGGCTTTAGAATAAAAGATAAATTCATATTTCATCTCTGCTGCTTAATATCTAGCTAAATTTGGGCAAATTACATATACTATATGGGCCTTTGTTTCCTCATAAAAAGGGAAGGGCTGTAATAAAGTTGTGATGAATGAGAATAAAAGAGGAAACCCATCCAGCATATTGTCTGGCACAAAGTAGGTACACAGCATTTATTAGTTTCCTTCATATTTTAAAAAATTCTGTAAAGGAATAATACTCTAGAGGAGACATGTTGGTGATAGTTGCCATGAATTATGTGATCATGTATTTTGTTGTGGCTCAGTGAATGAAGCTGCAACTCTTGTGTAGCAAATATAAAGGATCTTCAGAATCCTATCAAGTTTGACTCTATTATAATTGTCTTACTTCCATTGGATGTGAGCTTTTTGAGGGAAGGATGAAGATTTGACTCAACTTCGTACACCCCAGAGTGTACAGAGCCTTGTCCACAGTTTCATATGATCAGCACACAAAATATTTTTCACATGGGTGAATGAGATTGTCTTCCAGCTGAAGCAACTGCCTGATTCAGCACCAAAGAGAGTTCCACTTTTCCATATCCTTCATTTGTAATTTCCATTATTGTATTGTCAATCTGATTATATTAAATCTTGATCAATTCAGAAATTCTGGGCACATATCAAATGATCGATGAAAGTTTGTTGAACAAATTGTTCATCAATAAGGAACTGAGATTTCCAATCTCTGGAAAAGAGAGTATTCAAATTAAAAATCAATATTGAAAGCTGTATTTCTCATCTTTTCTCCAATCACATAGTCACAGTGTGCTCTCCCCTCCCACTTCTATTCCATTCTTCCTCCCCTCTTCCCTGTCTTCCTTCCATTACATTGCCTCCTGATTTGGTCTATGACTTAAGGAAAACAATATCTACTATCTAGTAGAAGTAAGTCAATGTATAATTTGTCTATTAACGGTTCCCTTCCAGACCTTAAGGGTCCTCATTGTGTATTGGTTAAAATATAACTGTCCTACTTACATGCATCATCTGATTTCTGTCTATCTGTCCAAAGTCATTTCAATCCATCTTTCCCTTCATTCACTAACCTTTGGCCACTCTGACTTTCCTATTTCTCTTCCTATTTCTCCTATTTCTGAGTACTTTGGGGACTTGGCATGTATATAGTTGCCTCTGACGGGAAACTCCTCCCAATCTCTCTCCTTATGGCAGGCTCCTGGAATCATTTAGGTCTCACCATAAATGTCATATCCTCTGAAAATATTACCACCCTATCTAAGTTCTACTTCCCCATTATTCTCTAACACTTCTTTCTCTTTGTTTCTTTCAAGGTTTTAAAATTTCAGATTGCAAATAGACCACAGTTTGTAATTTTTTGTTTTGTCTCCATTAATTGTTCAGCTCCTTGAAAGCAGGTCCCATGTATATTTCTTTTAACATTTGGGTATGCCGCAACTAGTGCAAGTTTTGGCATATAATTGATACTCATAATTTTCAATAAATAAATCAATAAAGGATGTTTGAATGTTTAATTTTGTATATTTGAATTTATAGTTTCTTGGACACAACATTTAGTACAGATTTTAGTTTATAATGACCATAATTTATATTTTGATGCTTTGAATCTCTGTATATTATGATTTACATTAACAAACCATTTATTCTCATTTTTTCATTAAACAAAGTGTTGCTTTTTATTGGTAGGGGATGTACTTGCTCTTAACCAAAGGTGTTCACACCATTCAGTTAGTCATCAGAAACCTAAACAATAGCACTAATGTGTAAGAAACTCTAAGGGACTTTCTGAGCTGATAAACGATTTCATTATTAGGTGTACTCTCTTTTTATGCCAAACACTTAGCATAAGAACTTGGTGTCATTGTTAATGACATACCGAATAGTTCATATTTATTGCATTAAAGTAGAACATTGTAAAGTAGGACACTGGCTCAATCAATATTTTTAATGAATGTACTCAGAATATAAGGGCTTCTATTATATGCCTTTATCCCACATTTGGTATATCATAAATAAGTATTAATAAGAGTTTATTAAAGGTACAACATTAAACTGTCATGGATAAAGAATTGGATTCTATTTCTTCAAAGTTTCTTCTTGCCAAGAACTCTTAATTACTTTGAGCTCTAAAAACATCCCATCTGTACCAACATTTCCCTGATGGCATTCGTATTTTGAACATATCTTTTGAAATTACTTATTATAATATTGTTTATGGAGGAAGTAAAATGCAGTCTCTATCACAGCATAAGTAAATCTCTCTTAAAGATGTTTAATTACTTAAGATTTTTTAAAACCAGAGGTTCCTAAGAATGCAATATGATTGCTATATATCAGCATAAGAGTGGATTCTGCAATCATAAAAAGGAGTGTCCTTGATTAGGAGATAATCTTACCAACATATTTAACTTTTTGCTCCTTATTTTCAGAACTTGGAACTGGGATGTCACTGAAATTATTCTGTAAAGTATTTTGCTGGGGAAAAGGAAACAGGGTGTTACCAAACTCCCCCGGAGATATTACTAATTATGATGATAATAGTCAATACTTGTTGAGTACTTGCAGTGTGTTAGACAGTGTGCTAACAAATTTACATGGTTTGGTTAATCTAGTCCTCATCACAGTCAAGTAGGAACAATGATTATCCCAATTTCTGAAGGAGAAAACAGTCTTTGAGAGGCTAATACCTGCCTCATGATAGCCTGCAGTCAAGTCAAGTTCCCTGTATCAATCTGCAGCTAATTAGAGGTGGAGAGGTGCCTCAAATCAGACAGAGAAAGACAAATATCATATGATATCGCTTATATGAGGAATCTAAAAAAAAGGCTACAAAGGAACTTACCTACAAAACAGAAATAGAGTTACAGATGTAGAAAATAAACTATGATTACGGGGTTGGGGGATAAGGATGGGAGAAGGAATCAATTGGAAGATTGGGTTTGACACATACCCACTACTATATATATAATAGATGACTAGTAAGGACCCACTGTACAGCACAGGGAACTCTTCTCAATACTTTGTAATGCCCTATATGGGAAAAGGAGCTAAAAAAAGAGTGGATATTTGTATACGTATAACAGATCTGGCTCTACAAGGATCGGCTGAGTCATTAGCCACTGCAGCCACTGACCTTTAACACACTCTGAAAGGAGTTCAAGGTGATCAGAAACGAGGCGCTCTGTGCTCTGGTAAGAAAGCAAAGATAAAATGGGGGAAGATGTTCAGAGATATGGATAGGAGCTGTTCTTAATTTAGTTACTGACTAAAAAATAATAATGGCTAATTCCTACTGTACTATTCATGAAGTTATTTAATGATCATCATAACCTAATGCTGTCAGTACTTATTGCTATCACCATTTTATAAATGAGGAAACTGAGGCATAGAAAAGAGAAGTAAATTGCCCAAGCATCCATGGCTGTTGTAGAGTAAAACCAAGAATCAAACACTGGCAGGCTGACAGAAGAAGTAAAATGCAGTCTTTATCACAGCATAAGTAAATCTCTTTTAAAGATGTTTAATTATTTAAGGGCCTCCCTGGTGGCGCAGTGGTTGAGAGTCCGCCTGCCGATGCAAGGGATACGGGTTCGTGCCCCGGTCCGGGAGGATCCCATATGCCGCGGAGCGGCTGGGCCCGTGAGCCATGGCCGCTGAGCCTGCGCATCCAGAGCCTGTGCTCCGCAACGGGAGAGGCCACAACAGTGAGAGGCCTGTGTACCGCACAAAATAAATAAGTAAGTAAGTAAATAAATAAATAAATAAATAAAGATGTTTAATTATTTAAGATTTTTTTAAACCCAGAGGTTCATAAGAATGCCATACAACAGCAGCACTGCCAGTCACCGTGTGATACCCTGTTGGATGGTGAAAGTCTGAGAAAACACAGGATAACTTTCTTGTTTTTCAACTTGGGTAAATGGGCAGTGCTTTTTGTTAAACAGGGGAGAAATATGCATTTGTTTTGTTTTGCTTCTCATTTTTCAAGGTAGGACTGAAGGGCCAAAGAGATGAAGTAACTTGCCTGAGGTCACATAGGGAGGTCCTGCTGTGTAATAGCAGAGATTCCAGCTCCATGAGAGCAGGTTCAAGGCTTAGCTCTATCAAAATACTAACTGGAAGCCTTCTTATCTTTGGATCTCAGCTATGTCATATGAGAACTGAAATTCTGATCTCTACCACAAGTAATATTGCACATGAAGTTAAGCTTCAGGGGCCCTCAATTGCATACACTAATACAGTTAATTTGTATATGGGGACCCACAAAACGGAGACTGCCCCAGTGGCCTGGCCCACTTCACAAATCTAAACCTAAGTCAACCTTGGTTTACCGGAAATGCCTCACTGCCAAGGAAACCAAACACCAAGCACAATACTCCAACTCAGTTCTAGCTAGTTTACCTCACCCGAGAAGACAGGACCTGCTAGACTTACAAGGAAATCCCCCACCTCCCAGCCAATCATGCCCTGTTTCGGCATTGCCTGTAGTTTCCTTTAACTTTCTTTAAAACTTGCTCTTACCAAAACCCCTGGGGAAGAGTATACCACTGCTTGGTAGGCACTGTACTCCACCAATCCATGGATTGTCTTCTTTTTAGCAAAGGACATCAAACTCATCGCTAAGTTGTTTTAGTTTTGTCATTTGGCACGTAGGTCTTCCAAGGCTCTGCCAACTAAAGAAGGTTGCTAGCCATCTGGCTCTACAAGGATTGAGTCATTAGCCACTGCAGCCACTGACCTTTAATACACTCTGAAAGGAGTTCAAGGTGGAGATCAGAAATGAGGCACTCTGTGCTCTGTGAAAACTGGCAGAACAGGCCTTTAAATAGTTATTTTCAGGATAAATTTTTTATGAACCTGGATTCTTGCATCTTCCCATGCTTAGAAAAGTACTAAAACCAGAAGATACCTGATCCTCGTGACTTGCAGCAAACTTCCACTGAGATGTGTACTACATTGCATGTACTCCTTTCGCCAAAATCATGTATACACTGACCTCCCCCCTTACCTCTTCAGAGCAGTTGCTCAGAGCTCTCTGTCTTCCAGGCTACACTCCTTAATAAGATACTGAACGAAATCCACTCATGGTTTTTATGTTGTGCTTTTATTTATTTATTTATTTATTTTTTTGCGGTACGCGGGCCTCTCACCGCTGTGGCCTCTCCCGCTGCGGAATACAGGCTCCGGACACACAGGCTCAGCGGCCATGGCTCACGGGCCCAGCCACTCTGCGGCATGTGGGATCTTCCTGGACCGGGGCACGAACCCGTGTCCCCTGCATCGGCAGGCAGACTTTCAACCACTGCGCCACCAGGGAAGCTCCATTTTTTTTTTAAGTCAACAACTCTATACCTAATTTTGTATTCATAGTTTTTTTCATTTTTTTCCCCCAAATTTGCCCAGAGGTATATAAGTGTCACACAAAGGCTGAATCTGCCCTGGATCTATTTTTACCTGAGTAGTTATGATGGCTTTGTTTATAAATCTTGAATGAAAATCAAGATCTCCTGTTATCCAAGCTCCAGATTTCCTTCCCCTGGACAACAATGGATGCCTCTTCTCTCCTTTCTAAATATCTGGCCCTCCTCTCACAATGATCCCTTCCTTCTCAGCCCTATCACTGTACCACTAATGTCCAGGGACCCTATACAACACTCCTAGGTAGTGTTGTGGGCTGTAAAAATAACTTTTCTACTCTGAAAATATCTGCAGGTAGAATCAAAATATCCTTCTTTTAGTTACATTTTCTTAATGCTTAATGTTTGTCAAAGCCAACAAGTGAAGGACAAGTAAATTCTGCAAAGTTTTAACTCCCGTCTTTCCAGAGGGCATTTGCATTTTAAGAGAGGCTGTTTATTAACACAAAGCAATGAGTGAGTATAAAAAGGTAGAATTTGCAGCTGCTGGCCTGACTCTTGACTTTTTACAAAGCCAGGTTCCTACTCTGGTCCTGTTTGGCACCTGAGGATGGTGATTGTGCCCCATGAAACCTGGCAGACATAACCAGTGAGATCATAGTCACTAAAACTGATTTACTTCAAAACTCGTGACTCTAAAAAAATGTTTAACCAAGGTTGTTAAAATGAAAAATGGAATTATGGGCTATGTTAATTTCATTTTTTTCAGGGTGCTTCAGTTGATTTCAACAGCAGTTAAAATTTTATACCTTGAAAGTATTTGTGTATTTCACAAGTATAAATTCAGCTCTGGATGGCATAAAACAGACTTCCCAGTTAATGAAGTATTTCAACTACATTTATCTTCTTCTCATAAAAGAAAGCCAAAAAAAAAAATCGACTTGTTATTTTTTTAATCATCATCAAGGATGCTTGTCCAATACAGTTTTTCACAGATAGTTAAAATCCCTTTTCCCATAATACAGCAAAATTGTCTTAAAGTATATTAATTATTTATGTTAATTATTCAAATATGCTCATCTTCTAAATAATAATTTGCTAAGTATTAGAGCATTCACTTTGGATTTTCTGCCTCATGTAAATTAGTCCATGAGTGATTTAATTCCAACTCATTTAACTTCAAGGTGATACTCATAGAATGTTGAGAAGTTTTAAGAACAAAATTATTTTTTAGATCCTGATATGGAGAAGATGGATGCATAACTAATAAAAGCACAATGCAGACTTAAAAAGGAGTGCTAGTGGGAACCCATGCTGTGGTGCCTGCTGATTTTTTGATGCCCCAGAAAAATAGCCATGTCATCACCTGAGATTCTCTCATTCTTAGCTCTCACATCTTGAGATGCAGAGGCAAACTGCCCTGTGGCATTTCCTTACCAATGCTATCTTCAGGCCCTCCTAAAAAGCAGGAGAACAAAACAAAACAGCACAACAACAAAAACCCCTGTGCATAGCTGGGGTTTTGCTTCAGTTTCAGCCCCAAGCCATCTGGCTGGAAGTCTGACCAGAATACAAACAAGAAACCTTTTCAAACAAATCAAGCTGTGATATGCAAATGAACTCTGGTGTCCAGAGATTTCACTACAAGTTCCCAAACTGGGGAAGTCATCACTTCCGAATTCCCATACCCAGCAGCATGTGACCTCAGTGGTGAAAGATAAGATTCTCTCTCTCCTATAATCCAGGCACCACCAATGATCTTTAAAAAATGTAAATCTGATCCTATTACTGATCTCCTTAAAACCCTGCTTTTTTGGCTAGAACAAAATTTAAACACCTAGGCTGTCTCCTAAGTCCCTCCTCTAATGAGGCCTCTCCAGTTCCCACCTCATCTCATTCTACTCTCTTCCTTGTTCACTATATTCCAGCTTCAACAGCATCCTCCTCTCTGTGGAGTCAAGCTCTCTCCTTCCCAGGAGTCTTTCTATTTGCACTTCCTGGGTCGAGAATCCTCTTCCCTGGCTCTGCGCAGGCGTGTATGCCCTGGTCAGCCTACCTAGCTCAGGTCTCCCTCTCCAACCCAGTTAATCTCCTTGTCATCGTCACATTTCCCTCACCCACTTCCTCCACCTCACTTTGTACTATGTTACAAACTGGTATTCTCTTGTTTACGTGATTGTTCATATTTTATTGTCCATCCCCATTTAGGATCACTTTAGCATTTTGTTGGTACCTAAAACAACTCCAGGCACAATGTAAGTATTCAAAAGTTTTTGTTGAATTAGTTTAATTAATGAAAGAATATTTACAAGTGGAGAAAGAGAAAGGAAAGGAGAAAGACGTCCGTGAATGACATGGTGAAAAGGAGCATTATCCCAAGAAAACCGGAATAAGGACATGGTGAAAAGTTCATTAGGAAATCAGAAAATAAATACACATGGCTATTGTCGACTTAAAGAAAAAAATATAACACAAGAATTGTGAGTTTCAGTTTAATTCAGGGACCTTACTGAGGACTGCAGCCCAGGAAACAGCCTCTCAGATAGCTCTGAGGAACTTCTCCCAAGACGTAGGGGAGGAGCCACCATAGATAGGAATATATATATATATATTTTTTTTTGGCTAGGAAATACATATTGTCAAGCTACATCTTGGTAAAAGATTACTGCTAATCACAAAGAATAGATATCTCAGCTTGATGATTTTAGTGCTTTTCTATGTATGGGACAATGCAAGAATCTGGGGTCACTGAAATTCTTCCCGAGGTATGCATCTCAACTAACTAGGGGCCAGGTTATCCAAAACACAGAATGCCCTATCCTATTTTTCCCATCCTGAATTCCCTTCAAGGCCCACTGTCTGTGGGTGACAGCAGTGGGTTGAGATTTAACCCTTTGTATAACTGGATGATGACGTACATTCTTCCTTTTTTTTTAACACCATAATAACAGAAGTACTCCTTTTAACATTTGTCATGTTATTATCTTCACTTTTTCTGAGCAATCTAAATATTTGAGAAAATGAAGTGGACTTTAGGGTAGGTTCTCTGCAATGTTTTCCTAATAAATAAATCATTGTGTAACTTAGCCAATTTGAATCTTAAAATATTATAAATTTATTCATCTCTTTGTCCTTTCCTGTTTTTGAACAATACAATTTTGGTCCAAGACTTAAATACCACATTCATTTATTTCAATTGTGTGTGATGGGATGCCGCTTGCACTGTTGTATTTTCCTTAGTTTTGACTTTTAACAAAGTTCAGTGCCATTATTCATGCTCAGAGGAAGAAAACAAAAACAAAAGTAAATTTCCTTTTTCTTTTTTTTTTCTTTTTTTCAAACTTGTCTCCTTTTTAAAGGAACTTGGTCAAATAAGCCTTATATTACTTATGACACAGGCCAAGCTGTTCCAACAAAGAGACACAAATTCAGCTGATCAAATAAGATAGATGTTTGTTCTCCTCTTATGTCATGGTCCAGAGGTAGGTGGTTCAGGCTTGAAAGGGAAGCTCTGAAATCCCTAATACATCCAAAGCAGCTTCTCTAGTTCTCATCATGAAGCCTGCATCAAAGACAGATTGCTCCAGATTGAGTTAAACAGGCAAGGAAGACAATTCAAGTGAACAATAGTATACTGTATATTTAAAAGTTACTGAAAGTAGATCTGGAAAGTTCTCAACACAGGTAAAACAAATTTGTAACTGTGAAGTGATGGATGTTAACTAATTGTGATAATCATTTCCCAATATATACATATATCAAATCATTTGTTGTGTACCTTAAACTTATTCAGTGTTAAATGTTAGTTATATCACAATAAAACTGAGGGGAAAAAACTTGCAGTAGGAGAGAGAGATTGAAGATGAGCATTTTTTTTTTTTTTTTTTTTTTGTGAAGATGAGCATTTTTAAACACTGGGGTGAGCTAGTGGAAAAGTACTGGAGGGAATGGTGGAGTGGGGAGGTTGATCGATGTGATTAGATCATCTGTATTTGACAGTTGATCCTTAGAGGAGTTAGGCTCCTGCCCTCCCACAGAGGCTGGGAGATAGGGGCAGTGTGTTTCTTCAGGGTTACATTTCTAAGGGATGGCTTCCAGGTCTTTGAGAAAGACATCCCTGGGCTATGAAACTGCCAAGAGACTAGATTCAAAGGGACAGAGAAAGAATTTACAAGTTTTCTAAAGTAAATGCTTCATATAGTTTATCTTCCACCACTAGAAGGGCATGTCCCTTCCTAAGCCTTCCACATGCTAGCCACCTCTTGTTCCTCATGTCCAACCTGCATGATGTCATCGATACAATGGATTGATGTAATGTCCTGAGCAACTTAGACAGTCTGAATCTCTCCAGATTATACTATGACAGAGGGTGGGAAAATTAACGTAGCCCTGAAGTAAAAGCATAAATGAATGCATTTGTGCCAGTCATGCAAATGCAAACTGTTTCTGATCCCCTTATCTGGCCAGAATAGAAAGGAATGCACTCACTCAATCAAAGACTGCATACCATGGAAACACGAGGCTTTATAAACCTGCTCTAGCAATGACACTACATCTAGCACAGCAACTGCGAACAGGGCTACTTATTCGAGCTTGCAGTGGTCTATACTACAGTCATTCTCCAGGATTCATGCATTTCTGCAAGAGTCAGGCTGGCAAATTAAACACGGATAGGGTAGGGGCCACCACCCCAGTGTCCTTCAGGTTTTTAATAGTGACATCAACCTCTGCCAAGCCCCATCTGAGTATAACATGAGGAAGAAAATCATTTATAGCAATTATAGGAAAAAGAAAGAGTAAATTGCTGAGTCACTCATCAGGGAGGTAGTGGAACCTAGGGGAAAAGATACAGGTCAGAAAGACCAAAGTTTGAATGTTTTAGCCACATAGCATGATGACTCCCTGCATGACCTATCACAAATTATTTAACTCTACATGTCTCAAATTCTCTACCTGTACATAAGCTTAGTAATATTTGCCTTCAATCTGTCTAGCATAAAAGACTATTAAGTAAACAGATGCATATAGAATGTTTCCTTAATAATGGTATTTATTTGCTGCTCTAGAGGGATGTGGGCAGTCTACCACATACCTGGAAAAGAAATGTAAGCCAAACAGAGTAGGAACCGAGACACTTGAGTTATTCATTCTCTAAAATCTGGATTTCAGTCCTTAATCCTTCCAGCCCTGACAGATGACATTAGATATTCCATCTATCAACAGAAGGCTAAAGCAGTATATTTCCAATACAGAAAGTAAAGGAAAATTATAATTCTGAAAGAGATTAAAATAAGACCAGGGAGCACAGAATTTGAAAAGTGTTGTTAACTTGGTTCCTGTAAATATTGGTTCCAAGATGAAATAATCAAAAGAGTTCAGTATATTCTTAGCGAAGCTAGACAGAGGAGAATTGCTTTACTACTTTGATACGAGAATATGAATGGATTATTACTAAACAAAATCATATTTCAGTTGTGATAAAAGAGAAGGACAGGGCTTCCCTGGTGGCGCAGTGGTTGAGAGTCCGCCTGCTGATGCAGGGGACACGGGTTTGTGCCCTGGTCTCGGAGGATCCCACATGCCGCGGAGCGGCTGGGCCCGTGAGCCATGGCCGCTGAGCTTGCGCGTCCGGAGCCTGTGCTCCGCAACAGGAGAGGCCACAACAGTGAGAGGCCCGTGTGCCGCAAAAAAAAAAAAAAAAAAAAAAAAGAGAGATGGACAGAATAAGAAGAGAACTTGGGGTTTTAGAATCCCATTTAGACCACTAACACAAGATGCTACAAAGTAAGGACCTTTAGCCAAGACACACTGGTAGGGCCCTAAATAGAATTTTAAATATTTAAATAGCATTATACCTATAAATAAACAGACCCTGCCACACATTTCTCTAGAGCTCTCCTACCTACCCCAGATCCTTCCATAGGACCTCATTATCCTCCCCAGTATCCAACTACCAAGGGGCTAATGCTTAGCACAGCAGGGGAGCTCTGATCCTATCTTTCTTTACTGTAATTTTCCTCTCTACTATCCTTCCTCTCAACCCACCACTGCAAATTAAGCAGACTAACACTAAAGCAAAGAAAAGTAACTCTCCCTTTTGAATGTCCTCTAAAACAACCCACCCCTGCCCCGACCTCAACAGCAAAATTTCTGCAAAGGTCTACTTAAAACCTTGGTTTAAAGGCAGGGAGGCCTACACCCCTCGCAGAGTAACAAAACAGTACAGCAAGTTCAAGGGACAATAGCAGTGCATAAGCATGGGACATACCTTAGAACTCAAAGAATAGGAATGTGTTTGGATCAGAGCACAGATTATATGTAAAGCACCAGAAGGTTATGGCTGCAGCAAGAGAAAGCAAAGAAGAACCGAGACTATTGCACAGGGAACCTCGTGCCATTTTCCTTGCTTTACAATCCCAAGTTCTCTGTGTGAGTTTGAGCAAGTTATGCAACCTTCTGTGCCTCAGTTTACTCACCTGAAAAATGGGAGTAATATCTTCTCATCAAAGTTATTAAGAGGATTAAATGAATTAATAGATGAAATGTGCTCAGAAAACTGCCTGACTACAGTGAATGTTCAGTAAAAGTTAGCTGCTGTTATCGGTGAAGAGTGGTGTCTTATTTTGGTAAAAGGGAGAGCTGTGGCTGCTTCCATGGGCAAGTGTTTGCATTTTAGTAACTAAATTTAACTATACTTTGATGATGTCATCAAAGTTTAGGGGGTGAATCTGAGAGCATGAGTGACTTGCCCAACACTGAAAGAATAGCAAATGAGTATAGAATAATTAATTCTGTAGGAGGAACTGCCATTTTTTAAGATAACCTCCAAAGGTTCATTTCCTACAAAATAACAAAAAATAATGTGAAACACTATCTTATGACTGTGGAAGACTGTAGTCCATTTTCTCTCTTTAAATACTTAAGGGTGTTTATACAAGACAAAATAGAAACATATCTCTTTTTCACCCTGTAGAACAAAATTTTCCTTCTTCTTTGGAATTTTGTTTTTTATTTATATTTGATAAGAGAACTAAAGATAAATTTCCATTGCTACTTTCTGCTCTGTGTGCCTTCAAAAATTTACCAACTTAATAAAGTTTGGAGAATTTATTTTCTTTCATAGCTTCATCATGCATTTGATGCATGAGAGAAAGTTATAGTGTTCATCACTGTTTGTTCTGGACAAATTAATCCCTAGGAATTACTGGTTACTTTTCCTAGGTAAACATCAAGATTCTGAAAATAAACTCATATTATCTGTAGAAACACATGAAATGAGAACCTCACAGGACCTTAGAGCTGACCAAAAACCATTTTCTTTATTTACCCATTCATTTATTCACAAACATGTGTTAAATACCTACTATGTGCAAGCACTTCAGTGAGCTTTAAAAGGAAGCAAAGATAAAGAAGAAATAGCCTTAGTTCTGATAATACAGAAGTAAACCTACAATTGAACCTGGAACTGAAGATTAACTATCCTGAAGACACTCAAGATGACGCTGGTCAGGCCACCACATGACCAATTTCAAGATGACTCTCAGAGCTGACTGTGCTGTTTCTGCATGTAGCCCCCTCCCTTCACCTATAAAAGCTCTTGCCCACTGATTCTCAGGGAGGCGGGGAGGAGTTGGCCTTTGGACAGATGTCTGCCCTCACCCGCCGCCAGTTGCTGGCATCCAAATTAAAGCAAATGTTCCTTTCCACCAACCTTGCCTCTTTATTGGCTTTTGAGTGGCGAGCAGCCAGACCCCACTTTTGGTTACATAGATACCCACTACTTAGCAGTGCATATTCTTGTGGGGAATACAAATGTGTATCAAGTGTCTGTTGTACGATGTAGTCATAGGTGTAGCTGAGGCCTCGGTGATGCCACTGTTCCCCCATGTTGAATAACTCACTTGGAAGAAATTTCTCTTTTTGCCAAATACTAATTCTTCGTGAAAAGAAATCTTTACTTTGTCTTCTTTTATTCAAACTTATGACAGAAAATTTGGTCACCATCCTTCACTAACTTGAACACAGCTCTATAGCTGTAAATAGGGAAACAAAGACCTAGAATTTAAGAACCTGGGGCTGACTATTAACACGTACACATGGTGACTCAAATGGCAACAATCGTTTCAGATTTGGGATGTGAATATAGCTTGGATCTCAGTGGAGTACCATTATGCTTTTGTACTCAAATTCTCTGCATTCCCAGAAAAATATATGTGTGAAGTAACCTAGCAGAGGACTTTCTGCCTAATATGACTTCCTTGGCCTCTCTGTGTGGACCATTCCTATTGAATCAGTGTGTTAACATCAAGCAATTAATAATTATGTGAGCACCTATAATGCTTACTGCATTCTTCTAAGTATTCTGAGAAAAATTCAAAGTCCAGGCTACAATCTAACTTGGGAGGTTATAAATATATAATTTATGTATGTATATATTTGGAGTTAGATATGAAGGTTCAGGTCCTCCATCCTCTAATACTCTGTGTGTGTGTGTGTGTGTGTGTGTGTGTGTGTGTGTATGTATATATATATATATATTATATATATATATTATATATTATATATATATTATATATATATATTATATATAATATATATATTATATATATATATTATATATAATATATATTATATATTATATATATATATTATATATATTATATAATATATATATATTATATATATATATTATATATTATATATATATATTATATATTATATATATATATATTATATATGAGAGACAAGATACATCTATTTTTATACCTTAAATCTATTTATAGAATTTGACTTACATGCAATTTTTTTAGAAATATATCTGATCTGTAAAACAGCAAACACATACTAAGAATAATTCTGTATATTTGTATACATGCTTTTCCTCTTCAACATCAATGCCTAATGCAGCACCTGCCATTTAATAGGTATCTATTCAATATTTTAGAATGGATTAATATTTTTCTCACCAGATATCAGCTAAAAGTGCCAGCAATGAACCAAGCCACGCTTTCCATTTTTTCATATTATTGGAAGTTGAAAAGGTCTAGGGTAAAATACAAATGAACATTTTTGTAGACTCACCCTAATACACAATTTTTGAAACTGAGCACAATTCTGACATCATAATGTTGACAAATATTCATCACCAAAGGCAATGTTAGCTTGTCTGTAATGGAGATACGAAGGCTTCATTGCTTTACAAATGGTGCAAAATTTACAAAACTGAGAGACTCTAGCTTATGTCACTGCTAAATCTCCCCCCCTCTCAACCAAATCCCTCTTCCTAATTGACTAATCATTTTATACTTCTCTGGGACTATCCAAGGAGGTTCATCTCACATTCTTTCCATTGGTGTCATGTTTTCAAATTTGCTCTTGAAATATTGGGAGAGTTAAAAGTAGCCAGGAAAAGAAACTTTTTCGCAGTAACATTTCAGTAGTTTATTTCTTGTTAGATGTAGAAAACAAGCAAAAAAAGAAAATCCATTGGCATCTATATTTTATATCTTCAAAACAGGTTGAGTCATTTTTTTTTTAATGAGTATCATCTTAACCTGTCCTGAAGTATGCTTAGACCTAGTGAGAGTGCTGGCCTGTTATTAGAGCTTACCTTTCTGGTTTTTTTGTTGTTTTCGAATATTATAGGAGGAAATAAACCTCTGATGAGTTAGCATGTTTTCATAGGCGGCTACGATGCTTCCCTGAACTTCGCCTCTGAGTCAACACACTTAACCTCTGGGTAGAGAACTGATGTCTTGTACTGTTGAACAACAACTTACAGGTCTGATTAAAGAATGGTCTGACAGCTCCCATAGAGATTTCCAGCCGATTTCCTTCAGCCTCCATGTTCGTGGATTTAGGTGAAAAGGTGTGATAGCAAAGGAGGAGGTTGTTTGGGGGAACATGGAAAAACACTATAGAATGATTATAGAAGTCTAAGAGAAATACCATGAGACATTCTTTTTCCAGCACAGAAAATAAATGTGAACCTTGATTTACTATAACAGGCAGTAGGAGTTTTTCCAAGGAGAGGTGACTATTTACAAAAGAGAATCTCAGACTGCTTGTTATTATGAGGACCAGGAATTCAAATGAACTTTGTCACTATTACCAGTTTTGTGAGAGAAAGAAGTCCCTGGTGGAGCACAGATGGCATGTTTGAACAAGAAGCTAATTACGCCAAGAGGTTAGTATGCCTGAAAGCTTATTGATCTGTGAGTAGGACCTTAAGAGAACTAGTGATGAATATTCATTGATCTGTGAGTTGGATGCAGGAGAGCTAGCCATGAAGAAGAATGCATAACTCTCTCTAAAGCACCTGAGAGAATCAAAGCAACTTGAAATACACATCCAATATAGAAATTATTTTAATTCCCCTGGTCTCTTCTATTGTCTACCTTAAAATAACTGGAAGAAATCCCATCTGTTTAAAATGTAGCACACAAAAATAAAAACATGGAACATTAGAAACCAATGTTTAGTTAAGATATTTGCAGGCAGAGTTAAGAAAAAAATATACAGGAAGTACAGGAATAACAAAGAAAGGAAATCCAAAAAAGTTTAAGGCCAGATTTGCTTCAGGAGCAAAATCAAACTTTGATACACTAAGTATGGGCTTTCACAGGGCTCACTTCCCTTAAATGACAGCCTCTATTTCTAGAAGTACGTGGCCAGTTTTGACTCTGTCTTCTTCAGTACCTGATGGAGAATCAGGATACAAAGAATAAAAAGAAACTCTGTGGTAAACTCTGTCATCTATACCTAAATCTCTCATGTTCTCCAGGAAGCAATATAAGGTTCTCTTCCTATCAGCAAACCTTACTTGGAGGGCATAAACTTTAATAATATAAAATACTTGGGTTTCTTGCAGCTGAGCTTCTCTAAAGACCATAAGCATTTTTAGATTTCTCTTCACTAGTAATTAAAATTCATTTAGCAATTCTGGATATATTAAGTAACAGAAAATAAATTTAAAATGCAAGTTTTTGATCACACATACAGTAAAATCTCAGAGGAGAAATCAAACTCTCACCCAGAAAAATTAATCTGAAAAATTTCTTTCAAATACACTTAAGAAGTTTTGCTTACTTTAAAATGTAATTTGGAATATATATATAATATATATATATATAATATATATATATTATATATATTATATATATCCTAAAATATTTTCAAATATTATTTTTCATTCAAGTTTCCCCATTTTTTATAAGCGGTTTCTCTTTTGTTGACTCAAATGAAACAGAAATGTCAAAACCTTGGAGTAGTGATTACATAAACACTGTGGCCATCTAATGGAGAGAAGTGGCTAAAATCTTTCACTATGATTGTAGTTTATCAATTTCTTCATTTAGTTCTGCCTGGTTTTATTTTATAAATTAAGGTTGTGTTATTAATTACAAACAAATTTGGAATTGTGTGTCTATCTAGGGAATTGACCATTTTATTAGAAATATCTCTGTCTCTAGTAATGCTTCTTGCCTGAAAATCCCCTTTTAAAATATATATTATAGCATAGCTGCATGAGCTGCCTTTAGGCTAGTAATTGCATAGTTTATCTTTTCCTATGTTGCTTTTAACCTCCATGTCCTTATATTTGAGGTGTGTCTCTTATAGGCAGCATAACCTTGAATTTTATAGCTGTTGTTTTGTTGTTGTTTTTAATCCACTCTCTGCCCTTTAATTTTATCTTTAACTGGTTGCTATAAATTAATGACTGGAACATTAGGATTTAACTCTACCATCTTACTATTTGCTTTCTATTTGTTCAATTGGTTTTTGTTCCTTTTTCTTCTTTTTTACCTTCTTTTTGATTAATCGACTTTTTATTATTTCATTTTGCTCGATTAACTTGTTGGTTTTACATTCTTTTACTACCTTTCAGTGGTTGCCCTAGATGTTATCACATATCTATGACATTTTAGACTCTATTACAAATGAACACTTTTACCATTTCCCAGCAAGGAGCTTAGCATATATTTATTCTACTTACCCTTCTCACCTTCTTGTGATATTGTTAAGTACCTTAATTCTACATTGATTTAAACCCACAAGTCATTAGTACTACTGTTTTATGGAGTTAATATTCATTTATGTTTACATGTTTATCCTTTCTGTGCTCTTCACACATTTAAATTTTATGTCTGTAACTAGGTTGTAAGCCCCTTATGCAAGGCTTATTTGTCTTCTTTACAATAATATCCCTTTCTGTCTACTCAGTCTCATCTCTCACCACTGCCCTGAACAACATAAGTTCTAGCCTCAAAACACTTACTCCCAACTCCTGGCTCATCTTATGATTTAACAGGTTAGCTCTTATTTTGGTGTCTTTGCCGATGTTATTCCTTTTCCTTCCCGACACCATCTCTGTCCTTTGGTTTTTTTTAAGTCCTACTATGTCTTCCAGATTAGCTCAGATGTCTCTATCTCAAAGACAAGATGCCCCATACCCTGATCATATCTGGAGTGCATGTCTCTCCTCTGTGACATGAATTTAATCATATATATACTGATTGAAAGTTTATAAGACTGTCTCTCTAGTAGATTTTGAATTTCGTGGTACCAAGACAACACTTTTTACCTTTGAACACTTTACCCTAAGTTCTGTGTTTGGCACATGTTTTAGTTTTCTATGGCTACAATAACAGAGTATCACAAACTAGGTGGCTTAAATAACAGAAATGTATTGTTTTACAGTTCTGGAGACCAGAAGTCCAAAATCAAAGTGTTAGCAGGGTTGGTTCATTCTGAAGGCTGTGAGAGAAGGATCTGTTCCAGGTCTTTCTCCTTGGCTTGTAGATGGCCATCTTCATGTTCACATAATATTCTTCCTGTACGAATTATTCTGTTTTCTAATTTCCCCTGTTTATAAGGAAACCTGTAGTATTGGATAGAGCCCACCCTAATTACCTCCTTTTCACTTAATAAAGACCTTATCCCCTAGTAAAGTCACATTCTGAAGAACTGAGGGTTAAGACTTCAACACATGAATTCTGGAAGGACACAGTTCAATCCATAACAGCATGTAATAAGTATTCAATTATTGCATGTGGAATAATTGATTGATTGGGGGGATGAAGAATTTGTAACACCTATGCGGACAGAGTAGGGTTTATAATTGACCAGTAAGCTGTATTTGTGACAAATTGACTCATCTTTCAGTTTATACATAAAAGTTCTAGACAATATATGAATTGACAAAAAGCTTAGAAAAATGATATAGATATTTGAACCCCCATAATGATAAATATAATTTTAAACTCAAATTTATATATATATATGACAAAAATTTTATTTGTAACACTTTAATTAAATTCACCATTCTGAGACATGTTTAAAAATAATCTGTAATTCCCAAAGTATTTATTTTTTACTAAATGCATTTCTCTAAACGTTCAGAAACAAATGGTTTTAAAATACAAAAGTTTGAATTTAGTCACTAGAGGGAGCTATATGTCACTGTACATAGTAACTTAAAGAGCAGATGATAATATTTTCTAAATTATAAACATTGATAGAAACTAAATTTATAAAGTGAGAAAATCAGGAATAGAGGTACAGTAAGACTAACTTAGATTTTAACAGTCACCTAATTGGTATTTATAGAACATTCTCCCAACAGCAGCAGAGTACATATTCTAGGCATTTTCTAGTCCATTAAATGTCTCAAAAATATGCAAAATAATTCAAGACATACCAAGTATATTCCCGGACCACAGTGAAATTATATCAATAACAGAAAGATTCCTGAAAAAGTTCTTAAGTATCTGGAAACTAAATACTTTTCAAAATAACTCATGGATCAAAAAAGAAATCAAAAAGGAAATTGAAAGATATTTTGAAGTGGATGCAAAGGAAAACACTACCTATCAAAATTTATGGGGTGCTGATAAAGAAGTACTTAGAAATGTATAAAATTAAAAACTTTATTAAAAAGGAGAATAAGTTTCTCAAATCAATGAATTCAGCTTCCATCTTATGAAACTAGAAATATAGAAAAGCAAATTAAACCCAAAGTAAGTCGGAAAAAATGAAATTATACTATAAAGGTCAGATTGAAATCTAAGAAAAATTAAAGCAATAAAGAAAATCAGTGAGGGGCTTCTCTGGCAGTCCAGTGGTTAAGACTCTGCACTTCCAGTGCAGGGGTTTCAGGTTCAATCCCTGGTCAGGGAACTAAGATCCCACATGCCGTACAGCCAAAATATAAAAATAAAAAATAAATAGGACCCAGTCAGGAGACAGAAACCACACCAGTTATTTGAACTGAGCAAATGTAATAGAAAAAAAATTTTTAAAAAAGGTCAATGAAATCTAAAGCTGATTCTTTGAGAGATCAATAAACTTGATAAAACTCTAATTAGACTGATCGATGAGCAGAAAAGAGAAGAGGAAAGACACGAAAGACCAAGACAGGGATGGGAGTGATGACATCACTTCAGACTCTACAGAGCTGCTGTTAAGCTATAGCTGGGAATCCAGTTTTTCTAACCAACAGATTAAGAAAAAGAATATCTGGCAACTGGTCTTTCCATTCCTGACCTCCATAGGCAAGGTTTGAGGCTCTCTCTTTGGGAGCTTTGTAGCATTTTTCTACCTACTCCATTGTATTCTAAATTTTCTCTATATGTATCTGACTCCCATCCTAGACAAAGATCTTCTGCAGGCAGATGCTGAACAAATACTTGAAAATATGAAGGTGTAAAATACTCTAGATTTTATGAGGCATAACACAGAATAAGAATGAATACTAGCAGAGTCAACAAGCCCACTCTGGGTGAGGTCTTGTGGGCACAGCCTGACAGCTCCTCTGGAAGAAAAGACCATTCAGACATAGCAGAAGGGAGCAGCTATATCTCTTTCTTGCCTGTCACCTCTAATTTGTTTTTTTCTGCCAATTCATGAGATTGAGCATCTTTTAATATGTTTTGGCCACCTGTATTTCCTCTTTGAGGGATTGAATTTTTATATTTTTTGCCCATTTTGAAATTACTTTTTATTGTTTTTTGCTTCAAAAATTCATAGAAATATATTGTATAATTTGAATTTTAATCCTTTGAGTATGAATTGCAAATATTTTACCAAGATAACATTTATCCTTTACTATTTTTATAGTTCCTTTTACAAAAATATATAAATATTTTTGTTACTCAAGATTTGTGTTTCATTTTTCTGAGTTTCCTACCTAATGAAAGAAAAAGCACACCAAATTTGAAATATACAATCTACTAAATTTTCTTCTAACATTTTATTGTTTTGTACTGTAGGCCCATATTCTTAATCCATCTGAAATATATTTTTGTATATGATATGAGACAGGATCTACCTTTATTTTTCCCAGATTAAATGCTAGTTATACCACCGTCTTTATTAAATAAACCATCATATTTCCTTCCTGCAGTATTGAAATGCCAACTTTTGCTATATACTGAGTTTTCATCGTATTTAGGAAAATATTTTAGGACTCCATTTTTTCACCAGTATTTTTGTTTATTCCAGTACTGATACCATGCTGCGAAGTCTACAGTGAATTTTCAATGTGTTAATACTTAACAAGTACCTCACTAATTTTAAAATTCATTTTATTGGTTATTTTAGATTTCCTGGGTATAGAATTACATCATCAGCAAATAAAAATTTTGCTTCTCCTTTTGCAGTATTTAAAACTTTTTTTCTGGGCCTCCCTGGTGGCGCAAGTGGTTGAGAGTCCGCCTGCCGATGCAGGGGATACGGGTTCGTGCCCCGGTCTGGGAGGATCCCATATGCTGCGGAGCGGCTGGGCCCGTGAGCCATGGCCGCTGAGCCTGCGCGTCCGGAGCCTGCGCGTCCGGAGCCTGTGCTCCGCAACGGGGGAGGCCACAACAGTGAGAGGCCCGCATACCGCAAAAAAAAAAAAAAAAAAAAAAAAAAAAAACCTTTTTTTCTTATTGCATTTTGCAGAATCACCTTCAGTATTAAAATATAGAGGTAATTTTGGGATTTCCTGTCTTATTCCTGATTTTAATGGAAATGGCTTTATCATTCACTATTTGATATAATATTTGGTTTTGGTTTTTAGCAAATAGTCTTTATTATATTTAAATATTTTATTTTTAATTTGGATATATATAAATATACTTATATATATTGAAATTCACAAAAAGGTTTTGAGAAAAGCATAACTATTATAAATATACTAACCAACCAAAATTAATCATGTATGGTATTCTTATTTTAGTCAAGGCTTTCATTTGGAATAGCTACTTAATTTTATTGAAGCCTTTTTATTATCAATTTATATAAGCAAGAAATTCTTCCCCATAATTTGCTGATGTACTTTTTTCTGTTAATAATGATTATATATTTCTTAATATTGATTTAAATTTGTATTTTTGGAATAAACTATTTAGTCATGTTGAATTCATCTCAACTTACTACTGAATTTAATTTGTGGATGTTAGAGTTTTTACATATTTATAAGTTAATTGGTCTAGGTTTTCTTTTCCATACTAACTTTAACATATTTCTGTTGGGTTTATGCTATGCCTCATAAAAATTTATTCTGTTGTTAAATACAGTTTCAGTGCCATTTAGAAGTGTATTCTCTTTAAAAATTAGGTTAAACTCAGCTACAAAACCAGGCTTATACTGCTTAAAATGATGATTTTTCAGTTACCTTTGCATACTCTTTAATGGTGATTGATTCATTTAGATACCCTGGCAATATTTCATAATATTTTAGTTGGAAATCATTTTCTCTAGATCCTTAAATTCTTTGCCATATACTCTTTTTTTAAATTAATTAATTAATTTCTGGCTGCGTTGGGTCTTCGTTGCTGTGCGTGGGCTTTCTATAGTTGCAGCAAGCGGGGGCTACTCTTCCTTGCAGTGCATGGGCTTCTCATTGCAGTGGCTTTTCTTGTTGTGGAGCCTGGGCTCTAGGTGCACAGGCTTCAGTAGTTGTGGCACGCGGGCTCAGTAGTTGTGGCTCGTGGGCTCTAGAACGCAGGCTCAGTAGTTGTGGCGCACGGGCTTAGTTGCTCCGTGCCACGTGGGTGGGATCTTCCAGGACCAGGGATCGAACCCGTGTCCCCTGCATTGGCAGGTGGATTCTTAACCACTGTACCACCAGGCAAGTCCCTATATATTCTTTTTTTTTTTTTTTTTTTAATGGTACGCGGGCCTCTCACTGCTGTGGCCTCTCCCGCTGCGGAGCACAGGCTCCGGATGCACAGGCTCAGCGGCCATGGCTCACGGGCCCAGCCGCTCCGTGGCATGTGGGATCTTCCCAGACCAGGGCATGAACCCGTGTCCCCTGCATCGGCAGGCAGACTCTCAACCACTGCGCCACCAGGGAAGCCCCCATATATTCTTTTAACGTTACAGAAAGTTGTATAAAATAATTTCTCACAATTCTAAAATTACTTCTATATCTGTGATTATATATTCTCTCAATCTTAATGTTGAATATTTCTGCTTTCTCTGTTTCCTTATCTGATTGCATTGTTTTATCTATTTTATTGCACCTTTCAAATACCAGCTTTTGTATTTATTCACCTTTTGTACTACTTTTTACTTATTTTGACTTTTTCAAAATAAGTGTTAAAATAATTTCCTTTGTGTTGATACAAGGCTCTTAATCAAAGATTCGCTTTTAGATCTAAAATATTGATGTGTCACTTTAAAAGAAAAGGCTAAAATCTCTCAGAGGAATCAGCTATTTATTAAATATCTTCTGTGTATGTGATACCTACAAGTGCTAATCATTCTCAGCCTCACTAGGAAAGCTGAAATATCCCAGAGAGGAAGGTAAACAAGTGAAAGGCATGTGTAGACCTGCTGGCTATGTGAACTCCCAGTACCATTTTTGTAACTTCCCATGGTGTCACTAGATTCTTTCACTCAACTCAAGTTAAAATTGAGGAGCATAGACAAAATTAATTCCTACCTATTAATGGTAAAAAGAAACACATGCATGAAGACTTTAGGCATGACCAAAGTGATGTAAGTCTCTCCTGTCTCTAAGAATCTTATCTCTTTGTTGTGTGTTTCTTTCATACATTTTATATTTTACTCTCAGTAGTATTTTTTAAAGAAATTTATTCTAAACAACATTTCTGTTTACATTAACTTTATGGCAACCACTGTGATAGTCTGAAAAAAAATGCCTCCCCTCCCCAGAAGATATATTTACTTCCTAATCCCTGGAAACTGTGACTATTACCTGATATGTTGAAAGAGTAAATGCTGCCTTATTTGGAAAAAGGGTCTTTGTGGATGTGATTAAATTAAGGATTTTGAGATAAGGAGATCATTCTGGGCCCTAAATGCCATCACAATGTTTTTTATGAGAGAGAGGCAAAGGGAGATTTTACACACACACACACACACACACACACACACACACACACAGGAAAAAGTGGAGAAATAGAGACTAAAGTGATATGACCACAAGCCCAGGAGTATCAAGAAAGGCCTTCAGCCACCAGAAGCTGCAAGAGGCAAGGAACAGATTCTCCCCATAGAGTGTGGACACTTCGATTTCAGACTCTGCCCTTAAGAAACTGTGAGAGAATAAATTTCTGTTGTTTTGTGCCACCAAGTTTGTGGTAATTTGTTACAGCAGCCCTAGAAAACTACTTAAATTGCTTTATTTAAATTTAAACTCTTTTTAATATGTCCAGGAGAAACCTTTGGAACCTATCATAGTCATATTTTATCACTTAGGGTAAGAACTGAAATTCTTATTCAATTTACAGAGATTTGTTTTAAACCATCAGTTTCAGCAAGACAAAGGAAGACTGAAGGCAAATCATTAAAAATTATATGACTCAAATCCTAAACCCTAGGGCAGTTCATATTCAACTACATATTGATTACCAACAACAAAGTCAGTTTTCTCTGAAATCCATTAATGGATGAGCAGACATTTATGAGTCTCACTGATTTTGGTTGCATGGAATTCTTTTTAACTTCTTTTATACATCCACAAGTTCAAGTAATGGTTGATTAGAGAGAAGCCACATTAGACCAAAATCCCACTGAAGTAAAATTTTATTAACCTATACCTTCAAATTTTTTATCCACACTGGAAGTTAAAAGTATATACACACACACACACACACACACACACACACATACAAACACACATATATATATATATAATGTAATTAGACAAATTCCATCACAATAAATACCAAAGAATTATCTTGCTTTAATAATAATAGCTAGTTTGAACAATTATCATTAGATTCTTTATAGACAGTATCTCCAATCTTTACAATGGTTTTGAAAAGTAGAGTTTAGTATGGTTGACCCTTGAACAACACAGGAGTTAGGAGTGCTGATCCTCCATGGAGTCAAAAACCTGCATATAACTTATAGCTGGCCTTCCATAACATATCTGTGGTTGCTCTGTATCTGCACTTCTCAGTCTGAGGATTCGAGCAATGGTGGATTGTGTAGTACTGTAGTATTAGCTACTGAAAAAAATCTGCATGTAGGTGGAGCAGTGTAGTTCAAACCCTTGATGTTCAAGAAATGAGGAGAATGAGAATTAGGGAGTTTAATTTCCTTGGTGAAGACTGTGAACAACAACAACAACAAAAGAACAAAGAATGTCGTTCATCATCCAGTTGTACAAAAGGTTAACTGCCCACTGCAGTCTCCCACCTACAGTGCGTTCTGAGGGGAATTCAGGATGGAGAAAGCAGGATAAGGCATTCTGTGCTTTGGATAAAATGAGACCTCTAGACAGTTAAGATGCATATCTCAAGAAGAATTTCAGTGACCCCAGATTATTGCACTTTCCCATACATAGAAAAGCACTAAAATCATTAATTTGAGATATCTATTCTTTGTGATTAGCAGTAATCTTTTACCAAGATGCATGTTTGTCTACATGCATTTCCTGGCACCCAAAATTCATATGTAGAGTGGATCCTCCCCTACCTCTTGGGAGCCGTTCCTCAGAGCTATCTGAGAGACTGTTTCCTGGGATATAGTCCTCAGTAAGATCCATGAATATAACTGAAAATCACAACTCTTAGGTTGTGGGTTTTTCTTCTCATCAACGAGGCTCTAAAGTTGGTATAAACTAAAGGTCCTCTGATTTCCTAGCCTGTGTTCTTTTCACTACACTGCACTTCCTCTTAATTCTGATACCTGCTGCCACATATTGCTTGAAGAATAGAACTTAACAGGGCTTCAGCTTCTTCTTTGTCCTTTTATTCCTTTTTCTTCTCCTTCTCCTCCTCCTACATTCCTTCTTCCTCCCCCTTCCTCATCAAAAAGGTCTTTGATTTGGCCTGGAAATATAATCAAAGTTATCATTTTGTTTCTATCACAAAACATATTCTGAGTTCCTATATCTGGATTCACATAATTAGTAAGAAAATTGTTATTAGCATTTAATTTTCTCATGCTTCATGTATTGTGCTCTGCTGCATTGCAAGTTATTTTGTTCTAAAACTCTCCTAAATATAGTGTTTACTCCCAGAAATAGATGCACATAAATATAGTCAACTGATCTTTGACAAAAAACAAAGACAATACAATGGAGCAAAGATAGTCTTTTCAACAAGTGGTGCTGGAACAATTGAACATCCACATGCAAAAAAAATGAATCTAAAAATAGATCTTACATGAAACAGATCACATACATAAATGTAAAATACAAAACTATAAAACTCCTAGAAGATACTATAGGGGAAAAGCTAGAAGACCTTGGGTATGGTGATGGCTTTATAGATTCAAAGACACAATCCGTGAAAGAAGTAATTGATAAGCTAGACAACATTAAAATTAAAAACTTCTTCCCTACAAAAAACAATGCCAAGAGAATGAGAAGACAAGCCACAGACTGGGAGAAAATATTGTAAAAACACATCTGATAAAAGACCATTATCCAAAATATCCAAAGAACTCTTAAAACTGAACAAGAAGAAACAACCTGATTTTAAAATGGTCCAAAGACCTTAACAGACAGTTCATCAAGGAAGATATACAGATGGTAAATAAGAATATGAAAAGACATTCCAAACCATATGTTATCAGAGAAAATTAAAACAACAATGAGATACCACTACACACCTATTAGAATGACTAAAATCTCAAACATTGATGATACCAAATACTGACAAGGTTGTAGAACAAGAAGAACTCTCATCCATTGCTGGTGGGAATGCAAAATGGTATAGCCAGTTTGGAAACATTGTGGTGGTTTCTTCCATAACTAAACATACTGTTACCATAAGATCCAGCAATTGTACTCCTTGGTATTTACCCAAAGGAACTGAAAACGTATGTCCACACACAAACCTGCTCACAGATGTTTATAGCAGTTTTATCCATATCTACCAAAACTTGGAAGCAATCAAGATGTTCTTCAGTCAGTGAATGGGTAAATAAACTGTAGTACACTGAGAAAGCAGAATATTCAGGGCTAAAAAAAATGAGCTATCAAGACCTGAGACATGGAGGAACACCAAATGCATATCACTAAGTGAAAGAAGCCAATCTGAAAAGGCTACATACTGTGTGATTCTAACTATATGACATTCTGGAAAAGGCAAAACGATGGAGATAGTAAAAATATCAGTGGTTGTCAAAGGGAGGGATGAATAGACATAACATGGAGGATTTTTAGGGCAGTGAAAATACTCTATATGATACTATAATGATGGATACTTGCCATTACACATTTTTCTAAACCCATAGAATGTACAACACCTAGAGTGAACCCTACTGTAAACCATGGATTTGGGGTGATTATGATATATCAGTGTAGTTTCACCAATTGTAACAAATGTACCACTCTGGTGGGGCATGTTGGTAATGGGGGAGGTTATGCATGTGTTGGGGCAGGGGTATATGGGAAATCTCTGCACCTAATTCTTCTTTTGCTGTAAACCTAAAATTGCTCTAAAAAATCTTTTTCAAAAAATCACTTTTTTTTTAGTAAGGGCATCTAATCTTCTGAGTTTGCCCATGTTTGTTTTTCTTTCTCTGTCTCAGAAAATGCTATAAAAATTTTCTAACTGCCCAAGTTATAATTCTCCAAATTATATGTAATCTACTCTCTTTCTTTCATCACCTGATCTTTCGCACACACAACTGCTTGCCAAATTCTGTCTATCTTGTCTAAAAATGACAGTTCTTAAATTTTAAGGGTGGGGCTCATTGACCAATTGAAAATCGAATAAAACTCCTGCCCAAACGGCACGTAAACAAAAAAGTGCATACAGTTTCAGGGTGTTCACAGAATTCACCCTTAGACCCCCAGTCTCAAAAACTCTACCCTACTAAGTATTTTCTCCTTAATCTGTCTCAGCTTTCCATTCCCACTCCACGTTTCAATTTCCTTCATTTTTCACTTGACTTATAGTTTAGTCTTCCAACCCATTCTCTGACCCCTGTCTCCAATCTGTTCACAAGGCAGATGCCAAGATAACCTTTCAGAAATAGCTATTTGAGCATAGTGCTGGGAGCCAGCTCACAGTGGCTGGCAAAGGCTGATGTGCATCTCTTCCCAGCTTTGAGTTTAGTGATATCAGTTTGGTAGGTTGAAATCAGTCATAGTGGGAGAATTTACACTATGAAAATTGGAAGATTCTACAAATCAGGCTTTTCTTTTGTTTAGAGAATAGGTTTAACGACACAGTACTGCCTGTATTTTCAAATGTTGTTTTTTCCATTGCCTAAGATTAAAGCATTTTAGCATTGTTGACCTAAATAGATAAACCAAGACAAGCTCAAAAAGATGACTTTATTTGAGAATAGCAGAGGGATTTCAATATGAGACAAGCAAACAGTAGCCAGCCACAGGCATGTCTTTTGAGGGTTTGGGGTAGGTTGTATTTATGGGTAAGGAATGGGCAATAGTTCAGTTAGAGTCAATTAAAATAAAAAGCAAATGGAGATGAGCCTTGAAAACTTTCCAAGCAGACAGTCAGTCCAGGAATACAAACAAAGCTCAGTTCAGCCCACTTTGTGAGACTTAACCTGACCTGGGTCATCTTCCATTCATGCCTCTGGCAAAACTTGCCAAGGTTGATATAAGACAACCTCTGATCAGCCTTCCATTATCCAAGAAAATTCTGACACTAGGAGTTTTCTGTGAATCAGGCATTTATGGAAAATCAGTCTCTTAATGCTTAAGTTTTGTCTTCCTGAGTGCACATGTAAGATTCTCATTTTACATCCTCTAGCTCTTTTTAGATTGAAATTCTTTCACAGCATGTTAGGCCTCTATAACCTGGCCTTGACTTCCTTCCTGGCTCCATACCCCACTACTCTGCATGGCCTATATACTACAATCTCCAGCCACACCAAGCTGCTCATAGCTCCCTGATTATAAAAGTTCTCCTATATCTGTAACCCAGTATGTGCCAATCCTGATACAAAGAAGCCCTCTTCTCAAGAGCTAAATCTACTTTGTTCAAAGTCAATCATAAATATTGTCCTTTCTGTCCAGCCTTCCCTAACAGTCCCACTCAAAATCAGTCCTTACTCTGTGATCCATACCCATCCTTTACCCCTCCCAGGACATTTACCATTTGTTTAATAAACATTTATTGAGTGCCCTCTAAGCGATGGCAATATATTTCTGTCTGCTCTAAATTTATTGTAAGTTCCTTCTAGGCAAAGATTGTATTATTCATTTATCTTTTTGATTCCCAGATTGATCCTCCATGCCAAGTATAGAAATTTATCCATCAAAGAAGTGATGTGCAATAAAAGTTTGTTAAATTTAATCAAAACCTGTATGGTTCTAGCACAATTCAACATCTCATTTAACTTTTAATAGAAATCCAGGTCATGAGGCTAGAATGAATGCTATTTCTGTGTCTCTCTAACATTCAACAAAGTTGAAAATTGATATAAACTGTTGACAAAGTGGAAGATAATATCTACAGGATGACACATTTGTCTTCACGGCACACAGAGGAGTATTTCTAGGTAATGAATTTCTTGTTCTAAAGGTTAATTTACCACCTGGCTTTATAACATCATTTGACTATGTGCAGTGAACCCCTTTTGAAGACAGTTATTGGTAAAACTACTTGTAGGAGCAGGTTTGAGAGTCGATGCTTCTCCCTAGCTTTGGTGGACATTAACTGAGCTAAGTTGTCACATCTTTCCTCTGACTCATTCCTCACAGCAGTCAGGAAGAATGAATATTTCTATTCCTAAATTCCCAAAGAGGAAAGTAAGGCAAAAGAAGGCTGTGTGGTTTGTTCACATTTAGCATGAAATGTGAATAGCATATGCACTGACACACAGCAACCAGACAGCATTTTAATTGCTCATCTAACCTCCAGAAAGTGTCACCATCTGTTGAAATTCCAAAGATTAAAAGATATAAAACCTGACAGAAAACTGAAAGTACATAATAAACCATAGAGCCTGGCCACAAATCTTGGAAAATGTCCACAATAAAATGTAATTTATCTGCAAATAAGAAAAGAATAACACCACCAATTAAAAGAGAATGCCAAGAAGGATTCATATGATAGAACACGAAATGAAATATGTGTTAACCTTTCAAAGACAGCCCACAATGGGCGTCTTGTTATCTGTGGTCAAGGCCAGGCCCCTCCAATTCTCCTAAATCAAACTTTGTCCCTGAAAAACCTGTATTTTTATCACTGAGATTAGTTTCCATTAAATTATCAAAGGCTAGATGACATTTGACCATGGCTCCAGAGCCATGCTATTCACCTCTGAAAATGTTAAGGTTTTACCACAAATCAGTTATTAATTTAATATATATTTTTAGAATCTCATTTTGCAGGTAAAAATGTATATGCTGAAACTGAACATCAGTCCCCCATGTACTTGTAGGTGCATGACATAGCTCTCAGAGGGCTTCAAGTCTGCTAGTAAAATATAGGAGTGTATTGACCTTAGCTCAAATCATTTTTCCTCTCCGTGAAATCTTGATTAGTTGTACAGAAATCAGATTTTGGTGAAATTTCAACTGAATCCCTGCCTGAACTATAATCACAACTCATTAAATATTTTTAATGATAATAATAGCAGCTAATACTCATTGCAGCAGCCTATAAGTTTTATATTATTAATCCCTTTAACCCTCACCACAGTCCTCTGAGATCAGTGCCATCACCAGCCCCATTTTACATTTGAGGAAACTAAAGCATCGAAAGTTTGTTTTTTGGGTTTTTTTTCCCCAAATATGCTCAATAACACAGCTAGTGAGTATTAAAGTTGGAATTCCAACTAGGCAGTCTGATGCCTGCACCCACACACTTAACCACTATCTTATACCTAAGGGAAAAAAATTCTGATGAATTTTTAAGATATATGATATTTATTAAAAATCTACATGTGGTGAAACTTTCTAGCTGAAGTTTATTATTTTTTTGTCAGCAATTGACAGCATTCATGATGCTTTCAAATAAACCAGACATTAATTTTTAACTAATAATTATGAAATGTCTACTATGTGCAGATACTGTGTGCTGCTGGGAATCAGAAAATACACTAGGCATGACCCTCCAGACTATTAGAGTCACAGGAAGCAGATTCATACACAGAACACTGCCATGTGGTATAGGGCTATGATAGGACAGAAGCCTAAGGGAGGACATAGAGTACCGGGTCACCTGGGCAGGGGAGACAAGCGAAGGAAGCTGAGAGCAGGTGATGCATGTTTAGAGACTGTGACAGGCAGAATAATGCCCACCCAAAGAAGCCCATTCCCAATCCCTGGAACCTGTGAATATGTTACCTTTCACGGCACGTGGAGTTTGCAGGAGTTGATTAAAGATCTTGATGTGGAGAGATTATCCTGAATTATCCAGGTGGGCCCAAGGTAATCACAAAGGCATTTATGGGAAAGAGGAAGCAGGAGAAAGGGAAGGAGATGTGAAGATAGAAGCAGAGGTCAGAGTGATGTGCTTGTTGGCTTTGAAGATGAACGAGGGCCACAAATCAAAGAAAGAAGGCAGCCTGCAGACACTGGAAAAGACAAAGAACAGATTCTGCCCTAGATCTTTCAGAAGGAACACAGGCCTGCCAAGTTTTGGCTTTAGCCCCACAAATCCCCAGACTTCTGACTTCCAGAACTGTAACGTAATAAATTTGTGTTGTTTTAAGCTCTAAGTTTGTGGTAATTTGTTACAGCAGCAGTAGGAGACTAACACAGATATGCTTCAGGTTTCAAGTCTCACATTCAGTGTCAACTTCAGGTTGTCACTGGTCACTTATACAAATGTTTCCTCTCCCACTTTCTTATATCACCTGAGGTTTTTTTTTTTTTTCCTTCATAGACTTTAATACCACTTTAACTATATAATTACTCTTTTACTTATTTAATGTCTTTTCTTCATTAAGCTGTAAATTCCGTAAGGGCAGGAAATATGCATTGTCTTGCACAATACACAATATACAAAGAGCACTCATGAGTATTTGTTCATGAGAAATAATTCATGAATGAGCTAAGTCTTGATATACAGCAGCCTTCAGGTCAAGATATAGAGATGGGCCCTTTCAGGAAACAGGAAGTTCTTCGATGTGTCTGGAGTCTAAGAGAAGAAAGGATAGAAGCAAGATGAGAAGGCAAAGGGTGAGAAATTGGGAGAGAGGTTGTATTAGTAGCTTGGACTTATGCCTTTATTCTACAAGCAAGATTTTTTTTAAGTTGGAGATTAAAGTTATTAAATATGTTTTTTTAAAATCATTCTTATAAGTATTGTGGAGAATAACTGGACCAAGACTGGAAGAAGGAAAACAGATGTTTGCATTAGTCCAATAAGGAAATGATGAGAGTCTAGAAAGTGATGAAGAGGTGGAAAGAAGGCAACTATTTACAATAAAAAGGAAATCACTTTTTTCTTTTAAAAGGCATACTCTTGGCAAAAAAATAAAGAATACATGTTAATTTAACTAATTAATTTTGTTAACCTTTCACTTATTATTATTTTTTTGGCTCAGTAATTTAGACTTTTGGAGAACGTAGAGCCTTCAGAGTTCTAAGGACATTTTTAGCATAAAACAGTATTTCACAAACTTTACTCAAAACCAGGCTTGTAATTTTTTGCCATAGATTTATCATCTGCACTATTTATAGTATTTTTATTTAAAGCAACATTAAAACAACAATTTCACAAAATGAGCCTCATCCTAGGCAACATCAATGAAACCGCAATTCAGAGTACCAGTTGTATTTTTCTAAAACATATTAAAATATTTAAGTACTAAAATAAGTCTTATCTGTTTACCATCTCAAATAATTTTACCATGTCACCACTAATGTGCCACACTGTGGTTGAACTGGAGAATAGCTAATCTGTTTGAATAGGCCTCTAAAAATGGAACACCATGAGTTTGCAAAAGAGCGGTGAAACCAAGAATAAGAAAATTTTGGTTCAACTCTCACCTCAGTCGTTGATTTGGTGTTCAAACTGAAGTCAGCCAACTCTCTGAGTCTAATATATTCATGTGGGAAATGATAGCAATAGCCAGTGGACCCAACAGGTCTCTTTTTTTCAGCTGGAGTATTCTATGACTAGACCAGCTCCCAAACTTGGCTCTAAATTGCTCCAATTTGTTTTCTATTACCAGCAAAAATGATAAAAATCAGAAATGTTGGATTTTTTTTTTTTTTTTTAGTTATTAGATTGACTGTTGGCCAATCCAAAAGAGGATGAATAAAATCTAAGTGTTCTACTATCTTCTGGGTTAGTTATATTTTCCAACAACTTTCTAGGAAGGTTTTTGCTGTTGTTTTACTTTGTTTTGTTTCAGTGTTCTATGTCTTTGGCTACAGCATGTCATCCAATTCACTAAGGTATCTTAGGCTGTAAAGCGTAGTGTATAATATTGCAAAATGAATGTGAACTGACTTAAATCTGGATAAGCTGAAATTTAAAACATTTCATAGACTGTATTTCTCAAAATATTCCATCAAGTCAACACAGTATAAATTTAATTTCAAATATTTTAACCACTAGTTTTAGATGTAAAATTATAAATTTGAAGTAAGGCAACTGAAAAGTTTTGCTTTCACAATTTCTCCTCTCAGTCGTGCTTTATCCCACTGGCATTTACTGAATATCCACATGATGAATTAATTTAATCAAATATACCTTTACCAAACCATTATAGTGAAACCAAGTAATATGTAATTAAGCAAAATCTCATTATTTTCTGACTATTATTTTAGGACATGTCATAGTTTGAACAGCTTGAGCTTCAATATACCTTCATAGATAACATTTTTTAAACTGCTAAGATTAAATAGTATAGATAAGAGAACCATTTAATCTGCTTAAAGGTTAAGGACAGTCAACTGCTTCAGGAATTTGGGGAAAAAATCCTTTAAGTGCAGTATTTGCAGAGAAACAGGGAGTTAGCTAATTAAACTTTTGTCAGCATCTTTGCCTAGTTACTAATTTACTTAATTCTACACATAGATATTTAAATGTATAAGAATTATAAATATTTAAATACTTATAACAAATTTAAAATACTTATAAAATTTAAATATAGTACATAAAATACTCATAGATATGTCTGTGTGTGTGTGTGTGTGTGTACCAACTAAAAATCTTTTCCTAGGTAGTAAAAAAATATATTTTGTGTGTTTCTTATAGCTCAGCTTTCACATGAGGATTACTTTCTTCCTCCAAGTAATATAAAATCACATAAAATATGGACACATGTATGAATGTTATTTTGCTGTATAATACCATAAATATATAGTTCTAAACTAGAAAGAGATGTCTACAGAAACATAATTTAAAATTAGATGCAAAACCCTAACAATATGGAGTACCTACTATGTCAAAATGAAAGTAAAATGTTGATTTATACCTTTAAATAAACTTTTATTTTACCTTTATAGGTAAAACAGTACTCTTCTTCTCATTAACTTTAATGGATATATTCCCATAGTCAAAGATATCTTAAAAGTTTTGAAAGATAAAGAGCTTGGAAGATTTTTTTAAAATATGTAATACTTTAATATGTAGGTATTATATGTGTTATAAACACCTATCGCATAATATACAAATTTTTCTCTTTTTTCACATAATGAAAATATATATACTTCCCAGTTTATTATTCCTTTGATCAAACCCCAGCTCTGTCTAGACTTTGGGAAAGCCTATCTAATAAAACTGACCTTTTCTGGTATTTAAGATAGAAATTCTATCTTATCTGCACACACATCAGCTTAATCTTTTCACATCTACATTAAGAATACAGGTTTATTATTTACATAGACAGATTTCAGAATTATGATTTATTAAACTCCCACTATCACCAATGTTTCTCTCACTGTTTCTGAACATTTTACAACTGAATTTTTCATGGAAATCTAAACTTAAACATTAATAATATGTTGAATTTACTACTTTCCAGAATTTCAGCCAAGCAAACTAGAAATAAGAACATCTTTAACTCTGAGGTTAATTAAAATCTGTATATACTTTTGGTAATTTAACTTTTTTACATATTTAAATGTTTAAAGAAAATAGCAATTAAAATAACTCAATCTGAATCAGATGAAGACATTTTTTAAATAAGGAAAATAAAATTAAGTTAAATTAGAATTTAAATAAACATCAGAAAATATTCTATGACAAAACTTTTATTATCCTATTTTTTAAAATCTCTGATTAACACAGTAATTTGTAGTCAATGGACAAACTTGGAAACTATACAAAATTATAATGAGAGGAGAAATTAACATGGTCACACTAAACATAAAATAGCTATTCTCATTTTGGTTTATTTTCACCTAAAGATTCACATACATGTTTTGGGTCATACATACATAAAAATGCTTTTTTTTCCCTTTATGTAGCTAAGATCACAATATATACTGTATAAACTTTGCCTTTAAAATGTTATCATTGGGCTTCCCTGGTGGCGCAGTGGTTGAGAGTCCGCCTGCCGATGCAGGGGATACGGGTTCGTGCCCAGGTCCAGGAGGATCCCACATGCCGCGGAGTGGCTGGGCCCGTGGGCTGTGGCTGCTGGGCCTGCGCGTCTGGAGCCTGTGCTCCTCAACGGGAGAGGCCACAGCAGTGAGAGGCCCGCGTACCGCAAAATAAATAAATAAATAAATAAAGTAAAAATGTTATCATCATTATTTTTCTTACTACTATATTTTCTTTGCTCACATGATTTTAATGTTTGAAAAATACAAATAGTATGTCAAAGTGATATACCAAAATTTACCTTACCATTTTCCAAATTTAAATTGTTTCCAATGTTACCCATTTTAATAACACTATAATATATCATGCTTGTAAATTATTTTCCCTTAATTATTGACTATATATAAATCTTTTCTCTTTCCAATTTCTATGCCACCATCCCAGGCCAATTCACCTTTGAATGGCCTCTTCTTTCAGGCCTCTAAATCAAAGATTCTGCATTCATTTTTGCCCTCTACAATCCAAACTCCGTATAATAGCCAGAGAGTTCTTCTTAAATACCAGTATGCGGTGTTTTCTGCCTTACTTAAACTGTTCAATGGCTGCTCGTTGCTCTTGGGATAAAACCGAAGCTCTTATGCTGAAGTCCTGCCTGCCTGCCTTGCCCTGCAATCTCATCTTGAGCTAGGTTGCTCTTCTCTTATCAAGTTCCCATTGTCCTGGAATCTTTGCAGTTCCTCCTAGATGCCAGTTTAAACTCTTTCCCCACATGCAACCTTCTTATGTGCCATTCTGTCCATCTAGAACAGTTTTCTCCTCCTTTTTCACATAGCCAACTTGGACATAGCCTTCATATCTTATTCTAAATGCTACTTCTTCTGGGAAAACACATCTTATATGTCTTCTCAGCCCCCTGAAATTCCTTATAGCACTTATCACAATAGTACATTTTTCATATATATATATAAAATCATTTTTTACAATATTTAATTTGTTTTATACACCTTTCTGCACCTTGCTCTTCTCACTCAATAATGCCCTAGGAAAGTCATCTAAGTCAACTAGTAGCCATTTTTATAATGACCAGGTAGTATGTTATGGTGCAGATGAATCCTAATCTATCCAATCATTCATCTTTTGTTGAACATTAAATTTGTTGCCAGATTTTAGTTTCTATACCCAAAGCTACAATAAAAGTCCTTATAGATGTTATATATTTTATGTGCTAATGCTTTTATTTCCAGGAATTATTTTCTAAGGGTCTGCATGCTACATGTATTTTACATTGTAATAGGTGTAGTCAGATTTAAGTTCTTAAAAAGCTGCAAAATCTTATATTTCTATAAGCAACCTATAGAATTCCATTTTCCCCATGTACCCACTAGCAATAGATATTACAGACTTTTTCCAGTCTAATGAGAATAAAGTGATATATCATGGTTATTTTAATTTGCATTTTCCTCATTGTTAGTGGAACTGGGAATCCTTCTATGAATTTGTGGGTTATTTGGATTTATTCTCCTGTGTAATTGCCTAACCACATATATTGCCTATTTTCCTTTCATTGTTTTTCTTTTTCTGTCAACAATTTTGGTATATTATACATTTTAGTTCTTTGTGCATTAAATGCATTATAGTTGTTTTTTCCAAATCAAACATTTACATATCAACATTGTTGTATTTTGTCCCTACTACCAAATGTAAAACAGATAGCTAGTGGGAAGCAACTGCATAGCACAGGAAGATCAGCTCTGTGCTCTGTGACCACCTAGAGGGGTAGGATAGGAGGGAGACGCAAGAGGGAGGGGATATATGTATACATATAGCTGATTCACTTTGTTATACAGCAGAAACTAACACAATATTGTAAAACAATTATACTCCAATAAAGATGTAAAAAAAAAAGTTACAACTTTTAAGTTGTCAAAATGTTTACCTCCTCATATACGGCTTCTTTCTCGTTCTTGGTTAAGAAAGCATCCCCTACATTTGGTTTTACATGTAGTCTTTAGTGTTTCTCCTAAGATGTTTAATGTTTTTACATTTATCTTTTGTATTTAATGTTAATCCACCCGTAATATGTTTGTATTTGGCATAAGATGTGGGTTCATTTTTATTTCTTCCAAGATGAATAGCCAGTTGATTCAACATAACTTAATAAATAACCTATCTTTTCCCCATTGAATTAAACTATTTGGCATGTAATAAGTTCTTATATTTAATAAATCTATTTCTGAATTTCTATATTCCACTCTATTTCTATGTTAATATTATATTGATATGATTACAAAAGCTTTATTTTCTAGTATTATGATCTCTGATAATGCGAGAGTCATACTCGCATTATTCTTCTAATTAATATGTTCTGGCTATATTTTGACATTTAATCTACTATATATATTTAAGGTTAGATTATTCAATCTTCTCTACTTACAAAAAAGAACTTGTTGGGTTTCTAATTCGAACTGCATAATGTTTGTAAATTAATTTCTGGAAAACTTATATTTTATGATATTAAGTCTTACTATTCAAGGTTTGTCCTGATGAATAAATAGTAGCTTAGCTGGGTTTGGATTTTGTGTTGTACTTTTTTTCCCTTAGTAATTTATAGAAGCTATTTCACTGCCTTTCAACTTAGTTGTGAATGAGAGGTCTAGTAACCATCTGATTTTCTATTCTTCTGTAGACTACTTGTTTTTTCTGCATGGATGCTTGTAAGCTTGAGAGTTTTGCCAGAGTTTGCTTAGGTGAGTGCGTTTTCTCATTCAGCCTTCCTTGAACTTATTAAGTCCTTTCAATTGGCAATGCAGATCTTTTTTCAGCTCAGAAAAAAAATCTTCTATTTTCTTGATTATCCCCTCTCTTACATCTGTTCCATTCTCCTCCTACAATTCCTGTTTTTCATTTTTTAATCTTCTTGGACCCATCCACTAATTCTCCATTTTATACCTTCAATCTATTTAATACTTCCCTCTGTGCTTTGGAATAGTACTTAAACTTGATCTTTAGGCTAATAATTCAGGCTTCAGCAGAAATTATCCTCTCCTTCATTTATATACTGAATTGTACCGTTGTTAAAATCATGTTTCAGCTCCAAAATGCTCTTCTTTTCTCTTCAAATCATTTTTTGTCTCTTCCAGGAACTCTATTTCACTTGGGATGGATCCTGTTTATTCTGATTGATCTTCCTATTTCTGGCTTTTGGCCCCCTTAGATGGGTGGGTTTTTTTCACTTTGTCTGCTTATGAGGTTGCTGCCAACATTAAAGTTTCTGAAGTGACAGCATTCTTACTGGTAGTAGAAGGTAAAATGTCCTACCCCCATGAGCTGATGGTATACATGCAGGCAGCCTGCCAGTTTGTTGATGAGGCACTTGCAGGAAGATTCTAGGGAGAATGAGAGCCTTCTGCCCAAGCATCTTTACTTCTCTGAGGACCAAGTTCTTACCAGGATTTATTACTCTAAGATTTTACATTGAGATGCATTCTATTCTCCAACTGTTCTCCAGACTAGTAGGGAAGAAATCTCAGTACCAGTTTTCTCTACCAGGATGTCAGCAAAGCCTAGAGCATCATTCATGCACATCTGCCTACAGAACCCTGTAGCTATTTGTATCGGTAGAGATAAATAGCTTGGGTTTAGGTTATAGGAACAAGGGATAGAAAGAGAGTTCTGTTTGAGTCACCATGTTCCCAGAGTACTTCTCCCAAATATTTTTCAAAGTTTGTCTCTCCCTTCTAAATGTTATTTGTGCTCCAAGAAGGCACAAATCATGTCTATTTTACTCAACACTGTATATCCAGGTCTCGCACAATGCCTACACCAAATAAAATAAGTCACTAATTAAATGTTTATAGAATGATGGATGTTTGTGATCTTCATCCTCAAAGAGTATTTTTCAATTAAATATTCAGGGCTCTAGCCATTTTCTGCATTATTTTTTACACTGCATTATACTTTAAAAATCTGTCCAAATCAGATACTTGCTACATTTCACACATAGATTCCTCAGGATTTTCCTCTATTAACAGACAGTCTAGAGCTTTGCTCATCTTAATGACTCATTGACTTGCCTTGGGCCTATCAAAGATGAGCCAGAGCTTCCTTGCTCAGCCAGCATATGTGCCCCTTACAAAAGAACATGTCTGCATTTATCTCAGGAGCAATCTCAGTTCAGTTTCCCCATAAAACTACAAAACCCTCAGGAAGCTATGTCATTAAGAGTTAGATGAGCAGCATATGACTATATTTTTTAAAAGATCATGAAAAAGTACACTAGAGAATTTGTTTTCTGTTTCTTTAAACTCAGGGAGCTTCAGAACATTAACTGCTTTGCCAGCCAAGAACAGGTGCAAATCCAGTGATCAGGTGACCCTGTTGCCTTGACAGAGGATAACTATTCTTGCTCATAACAGATATATCCAAAGGTGAAATGACAATATGTTCTAGACTATTTTTACCAGTAAATTTCCACATACACTAAAGGAGAGAATTCGTAGGATAAAATTCTCTTCCAACTCTGCTGTGCTTCCCTCATACTCGTCTTTGTCTTTTGCATCAGTGGTTTTCATATCGTGAGTAGCTTTAACAACCCCCAATGACCCGACCACACCCCATACTAATTAAATCAAATCTCTGGACATGGAACTCAAGAGCGTGTATTTCTTAGAGCTCCTTAAGTTAAAGTGATTCCAAAGTGTGACCATTTTTGAGGACCAGGGCAGTGGTCCTTGTTCCTCAAAATGTTCTCTGAGGGCCAGCATTATTGTCAATATCAGGGAACTTGTGAGAAATATCAAATCTCAGGTACCGTTCCAAAACTACTGAGTCAGAATCCGCAATTTAAAAAGTTATTAATATGCCCATTCAAATTTAAGAGGTATTTAGCTACACCACCTGGTTTCTCTCACTGGCCCTAACCTCTGCAGACAGGCTAATCCCAACAAATTCATTCAAAAGTTGCTAACTGTTTATTTCTGTGCCAAACACATCATTAATAGTACAAGATACTCTGTTCAGGTAGATATAGATTTTTTAGTCACTGGAGCATTACAGAGTAAAATACATTATAAGTTGTTTCAAGTTAACTTTACTTCCCGTTGGTCCAATAAAATTAGTGAGTAGGGTTGACTGCTCTACTCGGAAAAGCAACCTCTAGATGTCCACAAAGACGTTATAGACCTTTATGCCTTCTCCTGGGTTAGGGTTTCAAGTTTAAGACATCCTGCTCCTGCAGCAGTTACCCCTAATATGTCACAAAATATTGGCATAACCAAACTACCAACCTATCCTTTAATATTCTGAGTGGTACAGGTGGCTGTGGCCTAGTAAGGCAGTCTGGATGTGAAAACTGAGGTCATTGGTGAGACTTTTGCACATCATCTGGAAGTCTGGTATTGTGTCTGATATACAGGTCTTTTGGCTGATTTGGGGGGCAACTTTTTACTAGTTCTTTCTTTGGCATTTTTATCTTTTAATTTTTAATTTATTTGTTTAAAAAATTGTTATCTTTTTCTAAATTGCATGATATCCTTATCTCTTTTGTGTATAAAAGATCAACTGCTTAAGCAAATCATCCTTAACTGCATAGCTAAATAAACATAAGACCCCAACCTCCAGGACTTTCCATACTATACATTCTTTTCTTCCTGTACTGGCAAGTATTAGGGGATGCCATCATGGATTGAGCTTAATACCATAGGAAAAAGGAAAAAAGCAATGCAACTGTATACCTGATAGTCAGTCAGTTGTTTCTTTGATGGAGATAATGCTAGAGTAGTCACATAAAAAACAAAATCTTAGTAAAGTCTGCCTCTTCAGTTAATAAACAGATCTATCAATTACTAATTGCAAGGTACCAAAAAGGTACAGAAGAAATGGCCCTGAAATCAAGGGATTTGCAGTGTAAATGAGGAGATAATTTCTACATTTTATATTAACTCACAATTGCTATATATTGTATCTGTGTATCTAGTGTACCATGTGTATATATATATATACATATATATGGTGTATATATTCCAAATAACATCTATGTTGTTTATCAAGCATTTATAGCACACAGCACATAAATGAATCTGTGCTCTTCCATCTATTACAAGACTATGTATCCCTAAATCACATGATGCAGGAGAAACAATTCCTATATTTAATACTGAAAAGTTGCTGTTTGAAAAATAAACAATAAAATTCCTTCCTGAATCTTTTCATAAATATTTACTGAATGCTTACAATGTACAAAGCACTACCCTAGTGCTAGAATACAGTTATGAATAAACTATTCAAGGTCTTTGCCATGATGCGTATCATATTCTAATTTAAAGAGATTGGATGGATGGATAGATGTTGAGAGAAGGAGGCAATCAGCAACAAAAATCAAAGAAAAATTTTAAACGTAGCAAGAAAGATGATGACTGGGTACAAGAAGAAACTTGTCTTAGGAAAGAATTCTAGAGCTGAGACCTGAATAAAGAGAAGGAGTTTCAGCCATGAAAGCAGAACAAGTAACAGGGCTCTGAAATAGAGATGAACTTACCATGTTCCAGAAGCAGTTCAGCATGCTGGGGGAGTAAGAAGGGTTCTGCCACTTTAACTCCATATCATAATCATCCTTAACTTCAAGGGAAACAGAAAAAACATAGTCTGTGAGTTCAGTAAGAAGAGGAAACAGGTTTAGTGATTAGCTAGGTGTTATTAGCTACAAAAATCAAACTCCAATTCCTGACTTCTGCTAAGAGAAGTCCTATGTGAAAGACCTGGGCTCCATCAGTACTGGCTCTTCAAAACTCCAGTTCCCTCAGGAATTTTCATATAATTTCTGCAGATGGAGTGTCTTGGTACTTCAACATTTAGTACTATAACTACTAAAGTAGTTCTACTGATGTTACCAGTTACTGAATACAAAGGGTGCCGGAAACTCTACTTGTCTACCAATATCCATTCTCCCCTTCTTCTACAGTAATGTAACACCCGATATGCATCTTGGGGCATGCTTATATGGACTAAAGACATTTCCCAGCCTCCCTTGTGACCAGTTTAGCCACACAACTGGGGACAAATAAAACATAAAAGAAGGTATAGGCAATTTCTGAGAAGTTCCTTTACCCTCCTTCCCGCTGGCTGTAATTCAGAGATGACGGCTGGAGCTGGAGTATACATCTTAAAGTGTAAGCTGGAAGATAGCTAGGCATAACAGAGCAGTGAGTGAAAGGAGCTTGGGTACTTGATGATTTTGGAGTTGCCATACCAACTCTGAGCTTGCCTACATATATATGAGAAAAATTAATTTCTACCAGAAAAGTTAAATAATACTAGCTTACAGCTAGTAAGTGGTATAAATGGCATTTCAAAATAGGTCTACCATATTGAAGTAAGTATTCTCAACCAACATGCCATATTGTGACTCACAGAATATAACTTATTCTAAGCTTCAGGATAATCCAGAGGCTCTACTTAACGGCATAACAGCAATCCTTCTCTACCACAACTCACCATTGGTGTTTCTCTAAGCTTGTATCCTCTTCCATGACTTGGGCTTGTGACTCATTCTTGCACTGAGCTCCAGTTTCAGTAAATGAGCTTCTGGTTCCTTTGGCAAAGCCTATATCCTCACCTTAGATTCGTACCCACATTTCCATCTTTCCTCAATCGATAAAGAATCTAAAGTCCTGTCCCTCAACCCTAGTTCTTGTGGTTGGGTCTCCACTAACTGCAAATTTCTCTGATGTGGAGCACTTGTCTGCTATACTATCTTCCTGCTCTCAGCAAATTACAGTCCTGGCTAGTTAGTGTCCATAATCAAAGCTATGGAACATGATGAAATAGGTTACAAAGTATAATGATTAAGCTCTCAGAGTCTAACATTGCATTGCCTGCACTCAAATATCAACTTTGGCACTACCTTTCTGTGACCTGGGCATATCACCTAACCTGTCTGTCCGTGCTTCAGTTTTCTCTTTCATAAAGTGGAATAAAATAATAATAATAAACAATAATAATAATAAACCCATAGACTTTTTGTGGGAATTAAGGGGTAATTTGAATAATGCACATAGAGCTGGCACATATATTTATTCAAGAAATGTTAGTTGTTGTAATCATCATCACTTATTCTAAGATAAATCTGACCTAACCACATATGTCTTCTTCCTGTTGCTAGGCAATCCTTTCCTTGTTGACTCTCTAGGCTATCAGATTTTTCATGAGGACTGCTTTAAGTCTGGTTATTTGTCTACTTGTCTTTTTCCTCTAATAGATTGAAAGCCCCTTAAGGGAAAGTATCATGTTTTATTCATTGTTATTTCCTCTAAAATGCAGTGGGTACACAAATACATTTTTTGAATTAAGACCAGAAAGCCAAATAACTTATTTTAAAGATTAAAAAATGAAGGGCCAGACAGGTGAATATTCTGGCCAAGTCAATACAGCTAGTTGGTGGTGAAATTGGAATCAAAACCATGTCATGTGTCTCTGTGTTTTTCCCCATATTGTTCTTACAACCTGGAATCTTTCAAAAGGATGATCAGATGTTACCTTCCTTACATTATCTTTCTATAAAGTTAATTATTTTTATCTACTTATTTTCAACACTCATGACTACATCATATTCTCCTGTATTTTATTTTTGTGTCCAGTTCCATTATTGCTTGTGAAGTTGTAGATGTCAATTATTTTTTACTCCCGTATTATCCAATGCAGTTCTAAAATATAGAAGGTGACAATAAATGTTAGAGTAAGTCCCACCAATATTTTACTAAATACTGTATATACTGGCTAGTCCTATTGTGCAGAATATATAGAGAATGTAATAAACTTTCACTTGGCAGTTTCTCTTAACTGCACTAGAGTTCAACTCTTCCAGATGAGTTGATCACATCCAGAGATTTATGGAGTCTTAACCCACCATCCTCCATCCCAGGAGACAAATGCCACTGCCCATCCTTCCTGTTGCCTTATAATAATTGAAGAACTGCACTCCAGTTAACCAATACTATCTTAAATTATTCAGTTGAGCTCTGGGAACCTGTGGGCAAATTATCAGGCACTCTTAATTGTATAGTCCCAGTAGATTAAAAAACCCAGCCAGTCGAATGAGAATCACTGCTTAAGCGTTGGTATTTGGGAAGTTTAAGTTTCTTCAGAGCTTGTGTTCATGTCAAATACATTATCTTCAGATGTCTGAAATGGAGTGGGCCAAAAGAGAGAGGAGGAGTCCAGCTGAAGAGTAGGAAAATAGTAGGAAAAAATACAATCATATTTATTTTGTATTTAACCCTTGAAAATATTTAATTTTTAATATTTGAATGCCAAAATACATCATTACTAAACTTAAAAAATAAACATATTGGAGAGCTCAAAAATTTTTACTGATAAAATACACAATCAAAATTTTTTGAAACTACGTAACCTGACCCATTGTAGTATAAAGCTGACTTTCTCTTTGAAATAAAAGAAAAACTATTTTTATTGTCTTCTCTGTATGTTTTGGTGTCTCTTTTCTTTCTGTCTCTTTTTAAATACCTGACTCTGTTTTCATTGATTGCCTAATTAATCTAATCATTTAACAGATCCAGAATTTAGAGACTCAGATCTAAAGTTTAATTCATACTTATCTTTATGCTGCAAAGTCTGACTTGCTACCACGTGAATGCACTTCTTGCTTTAAGTTTGAGTAGCAGGAAAGGAATGGGAAGGGAAGAGGAGGGGAGGGATGGGAGAGAGAGAGAAAGAAGGAGGGGGGAAGGAAGGAAGGAAGGAAGGAAGGAGGCAATGCTATTGTTTTTCTTTTTATTGCTGTTCAGCACTAGAGAAGATGAGATGTGCCTGTCAGCATGGTGAGGCAGGCAGCTAAACAGGATTAGAAAAGTAATTAATGGCAAGACGAGTACTATAGATTTCCTCCCCTTCCTACCCTTGCAAAGATGAAACCCAGCAACTCATCTGTTTCTTACTTGTCAGTAGCAAAGTCAATTGTAAGGACTTAGAACTATAATAATGAAAGAACAAAGTGCTAAATGAAAGGGTTGCAAGATTTGTTTATTTAAAAATTTTTGTTCAATTTTTAAAGGTTACTTTCCATTTACAGTTATTACAAAATATTGGCTATATTCCCTGTGTTGTACAATACAACCTCGAGCCTATTTTTTTTTTATTTTTTTATTTTTTGGTATGCGGGCCTCTCACTGTTGTGGCCTCCCCCGTTGCGGAGCACAGTCTCCGGACGCGCGGGCTCCGGACGCGCGGGCTCCGGACGCGCAGGCTCAGCGGCCATGGCTCACGGGCGCAGCCGCTCCACGGCATATGGGATCCTCCCTCCCAGACCGGGGCGCGAACCCGTATCCCCTGCATCGGCAGGCGGACTCTCAACCACTGCGCCACCAGGGAGGCCCGAGCCTATTTTATACCCAATAGTTTATGCCTCCCACTCCCCCATCCCTATATTGCCCCCCCTCCTCCCCACTGGTAACCACTAGTTTGTTCTCTATATTTGTGAGTCTGCTTCTTTTTTTGTTATATTCACTAGTTTGTTGTAATTTTTAGATTCCAAATATAAGTGATATCATACAGTATTTGTCTTTCTTTGTCTGACTTATTTCACTTAGCATAATGCGCTCCAATTTCATCCATGCTACAGCAAATAGCAAAATTTCATTCTTTTTTAATGGCTGAGTAGTATTCCTTTGTGTGTGTGTGTGTGTGTTTATTACATCTTCTTTATCCCTTCATCTGTTGATGGACACTTAGGTTGCTTCCATATCTTGGAAATTATAAACAATGCTGCTATGAACATTGGGGTGCATGTATCTTTTTGAATTAGTGTTGTGGATTTTTTTTTCAGATACATAGCCAGGAGTGGAATTTCTTTGTTCATATTGTAGTTCTATTTTCAGTTTTTTTAGAAACTGTCATACTGTTTTCCACAGTGGCTACACCAATTTACATTCCCACCAGCAGGGGACAAGTGTTTCCTTTTCTCCACAGCCTCATCAACATTTGTTATTTGTGTTCTTTTTGATGCTAGCCATTCTGACAGGTGTGAGGTGATATCTCATTGTGGTTTTGATTTGTATTTCCCTGATGATTAGCAATGTTGAGCATATTTCCATTTGCCTGTTGGCCATCTGCATTTCCTCTTTGGAAAAATATCTAGTCAGTTTTTCTGCCCATTTTTTAATGGAGTTTTTTTTTTTTTGATGTTGAGTTGTATGAGCTGTTTATATATTTTGGATATTAACCACTTAGTGGTCATATCACTTGCAAATATTTTCTCCCATTCAGTAGGTTGTCTTTTTTGTTTATGGTTTCCTTTGAATTGAAAAAGCTTTTAGGTTTAATTACACCCCATTTGCTTAGTTTTGCTTTTATTTCCTTTACTTTAGGATATGGATCCCAAAAATATTGCTGCGATTTATATCAAAGAGTGTTCTGCCTGTGTTTTCCTCTAGGAGTTTTATACTACCCGGTCTTACTTTAGGTCTTTAATCCATTTTGAGTTTATTTTTGTATATGGTGTTAGAGATTGTTCGAATTTTATTCTTTAACATGTAGCCGTTCAGTTTTCCCAGCACCACTTATTGAAGAGACTGTCTTTTCTCCATTGTATATTCTAGCCTCCTTTGTTGTAGATTAACTGACCATAATCAGGTAGGTTTATTTTTGGTCTCTCTATCCTGTTCCATTGATCTATGTCCATTTTTGTGCCACTACCATATTGTATTTATTACTGTAGCTTTGTAGTATAGTCTGAAGTTAGGGAACATGGTTCCTCCAGCTTTGGTCTTCTTTCTCAAGATTGTTTTGGCTATTTGGGGTCTTTTTGTGTCTCCTTTAATTGTAATGTATTTTACAAAAATGGGTGAATATTGACAGACTTATTAGCTTTAGGTTGGTTGGGGACTAAATACTAAGGGGTACTTAAATAATATGTTCATGAAATACAGTAAATGCTACAACCTCTTTCCCTACCAATAATTTTTCATGTATAACAGCTACAATCCAATTACTAAATATTGGTTTAATACTTATCATTTAACTGTGAGTCAAAACTTTAAAAAATATTTTTAAAAGTAGAAGATACTAGAATACCCCCCAAAATATTAATATCTGGGAACTAATATTTTTTTGTTCCTAACCCCAAGTTAACTACGAAGTTTACTGTATTAACTTCTCCAGCCTGTTATTATACTGAATGAGTATATGTGGAACATATGTTTTCCACTTAACAATTACATACACAAAGTTGTCCCTCCATAGCCAGTATTGAACACCTCCCTCAGCAGCTGACTCACTATCCAACAGAGTGTAGGCAGCTCCAGTTGTCCTTTCAAAGCATTGATGATCATACTTATAATCATGAGACCACACACATCAGAGTAAAAGTGAAGATGGCATTGAAAAAGGTGTTAACCAATTTGTATTTAGAGAGGGACTGTAAAGAACTCCTAACTGTGCTTTGAACATAGAGCTAGTTTTCATTTAGTTCCTAGTGAAAGAAACTTCCTCACTCTATTTCTATCACCTACTAGGTTGCCTCCTTGCTAATCATGCTTATGAATATTCCCCTCCACGGCACAGAATAGTAGATACCACCGTGGCCAAGACTTCTAGGTGAGCTCAGTAATACAACCTCCAAATTTTAGTTTAGCACTTGAATATCTAGAAAAAGTCAGTATTTCTCAACCACTTTTATAGGTAGGTGTGTCATGTGACTAAAAGCTGGCCATATGACTGAATTCTGGCAAAAGTTCTATGAGGCAAACTTTGGGAGTTCTCTCTAATATCTCTTTCTCACTTTCTTTTTTATGCCTTCTTTCATCATACTATTTAGAATGTGATCTCTTCCATATTGGGTTACAAGCATAGGGCCCAACTGAACTGGACAGAGCCTGAGACACTGAGGACTTCACAAAGCAGAACTGCCATACTAATCATGGTTTGCTGTACTCCAGACTTTTGACTGGGAGATAAACAGATTTTTATCCACTATAAACCACTGTTTTTTTGTTGTCATTGTTTATTTGTTTGTTTCATCAATCATACCTGAAACAAAATCTATCTAATTTACCATATAAGATAAAACATGTATATTAGACCAGAACTCATTCAAAATTTGACCAGTACATTGACGATGCTTGCAGCTCTAATCCAAATGCCAGGATCACCCATGTAGGAATCCAGTTCCTACATGGAGTAAAAAGCATGGACATTTTTAAGGGTGATGGCACAGCCTTACTTTAAAAGATTTCCTTAGCTAAAGTTATTAATTGTAAAAAATAGATAAATGCAGTTCACTTAGGTATATAACACTCTTAGGGGTACAACGACAGTTGTAATCTAGGCTATTTGTCTGAACTAATATCATCTGACTTTGATCTGATCTACAGAGAAATGTCCTTTTAAAATGATGTATGATGAGACTTGATTACTAGATGCATTGACATTTTAGGAGGGCATAGTTTGCTGGCAGCCTGGCCTGGAGCTGGTGTTGGTCCTGCCTGCACATTCACTCATCCAGGGCTGCTACAGATAACTCACTGCAAAATATCATAGGCAGAAAATAAACTGATGAAGGACTAATTATCACTTGGAAAGAACAATCTGATTGCAATGGTTATTGCAAAATACACAGATTCAAGGTGAACAGCTTCCCAGTTTCCAAGGTGAATAAAGGGCTGTAAATCCATTTGAGGGCTAAAATAAGTGTAATATTTTATCTTTATAAAATACCTACTCTCCAAAGAGTTTGCAAGGATTTCCAAGATATACCACCAGCCTCCAAACTGTTCTAGAAACGTACAAAAGGAGAAAACCTGAAATTATTCACCATGAAACCCTCAACCACTACCAGAATCTTTCAACTGGCAGATAATCAGAATACCTACTTTCCAGGAATGATTGAGATCATGTGATATGAATTCCCTTCATTCTCTTCTTCTTCACCTTCAAATGTTATTTCTTGAGAAGGATCTATGCCCTCAATAGCTCTATTCCTATGGGACCTCTCAGTCCTTGCTGGCTTCTCCAGGACCTTGCTGCATCAGTACATACATTACATATTCCAACTCTCCCTTTCCACTTCCTCCCTTCCCCCAAACTACAGGGCTCCAAATCTACCTCTTCAATTCCCCTTCCTCTCCAAACTGGCTAGCTTCTTCCTTTTACTGCGAAACTTCTTGAAAGAGCATCACTATCTATTGCCTCCACTTTCTCTCCCTTTCTCTATGTTGGTTCATGTAATCTGGACACAGTTCCCACCTCTAACCAATCTTCTTTATTAAGCTTCACTAATATTGTGCTAAATTAAATGGACTTTTCCTAGGCCTCAGTCTGCTTGACCGCTAAAGTCTCTAGCTGCCGTTAATTTTTTGCCTTTTCTCAACTTTTCCTTCTGCTTATACTGACCTCTGCAGGGTCCCTCATTATTAGCCATATCCTCCTTAAAATTCTTTCCTCCTTTGGCATCCCTTCAACCTGCGGTGACCTAGTTCTCATCCCTCTTCTCTAATTTCTTTTGACACTGTTTTTCTAGCATGCTTTTATCTGCCCAACATCTAAATGTGTGTTCTCCAGAGTTTACACCTTAGCATATCATGCTTCTCACTATGATCTATGTGCTATCCCACTAGAAATACTGTTTCCATAGTTTTCATGATTAAGCCCATGGAAATAATTCTCAAATAAAATGTCTCAAGCCTGAAACCCCTTTCAAGCTCCAAACCAGACACCCTTTGTACATCCCACATTGTTGTAGTATAGAGCAAAAAAATCAAAGTTTTTCCATATAAGACATCATCTTACATCTTAATCTTATTTCTCCTCCTCCTTTCTGTGTTTCTGGTCCCAATAAATGACTATGTCATCATCTTAATTTCTAAGATTCATAATGCAAGTGTTATCATGTATCCCTCTAACTCATGATCTATCCCCAGCCTTATTAACTCTTGACTTAACTCTAAATAAGTACAAGGAATTCTCACATGCTATAGCAGATGTAAAGATCAAGTGTAAGCTCCTGAAGATGCCTACAAATTGATGCTTGTCCTAACAACTCTGCCCACACAATAACTTGTTCATCCACTTTTATTCCTACAGATTCCAGTTCAAGCCCACATAAATTCTATTTATTTGTCCATTGTTATAGCCTCACAAGAGGTCTCACTCCTTCCACTCTCTTCTCATATCCAAATGATCCTCTACATTGTTTCCATAGTTACCAGCACTAAAAGAAATCCAGATATTTTCTGCTTAAAAAAAAAAAGAAAAAAATCCTCAGTGCCTCTCTACAGCACCTAAAACAAAATCCATTCCCTGTCTGGAACTTAAACGTAAGCAAAATTTATTTGTATTCCCTGACAAGATTATTGTGTATATATGTGCCTAGGCACAATCTAGGTGCTGGGGGCCTATATGAAATCTAAATTGAGCATCACAGAGCCACAGATGATTTTAAACACAACATAACCAAAAAACAAAAAAACAAAAGGCAGGACTCTTATGGAGTAATTTTTTTAAGTCAAGCAGTTAACAGTAATTCAAAAGTAATTTCAGTCTTTACATGTTCTTAGAAAACAGTAACAGAAATTCAATTTATATCCTATAGCAACACTCCACAAAAAGTATTTTTCTCTTCTGTTCACTAAAATTCTTCCTTTCTCTGCAAATGCTTTACAGCCTATTATGTATTAAATACTCAAAAAATTCTTCCCCAGTCTATACCCAGGTAGCAAGGTCAAAGAACATGACATTTGAGACAGATGACAGGATAGATATGGAAATCAAACAATGGTAGGACCTTAGCTACAAGACTGAGAATATGGAACAAAGCTCCAGCTTTAAAGCTGCAGACTAGCAGGAAGTGAGAGCAGCAGAACTCCTGACCTGGGCATGGATCCAATCTTGAAAGGGAACTGAGAAATTAAGAACAGTGGACAAACAATTTAGTAATAGAGACCAATGAAGTACCCCCACCCCCATGCGTGTGTGTGTATGTGTGTGTACACACATGTGTGGGTTTGTAGGTAGGAGGAGTGTTGTAGGGAGTGGTGATGGTTGGTAGCAGAGAAGACAAAAATGGCGAGAGGCACATGGAGGCTATGTATGTGTACTGGGTGACCTCAGAGAGCTAGAGATTTCTGATGTGTCAGCTAGTTAAGGAGACCTGTCATTCTGACTAATCTCCTGGATCCCAGATATAGGTAGCTCATAAGTGGAAGCCCTTCTAAATAGAGGGCTGGGATGCCAAGCTCATTGAGTTACTTCCTCTTTAGAAAGGATGGACCCCAAAATTCAAATGAAGATTGAATCTGTTTCTTATTGCTTACAAATGAAGCCAACAGTGAGTTCCAAGGATAGAAAAAGACAGAGAAAACTATGATTTGATATCTTCTATCTTTCCAGCATTATTTCCCATTGCCTATTTCTTAATTTTCTTTTAAATTTTTGGTGTGTACCTCAGGGGCACAGAATTGCCCAATATGTAATTATAATTCTTTGCTCACAATATATTATACTATTTTCATTGGTATAATGAACCTCCTTTATCTTGCTTTATTTATTTGTTTATTATTTTGTGGATTTATTTTTTTATTTTGTAATTTATAAATATCCATAAACCACTAGCCAAAACAATAATAAAATAAAATTTGTAAATTAGCATTATCTATTTTCTCCTCCTCCAATTTTCCCCAAATGGCTAAATGTTTCTCATTCTATCTTAAATACTATCCTAAATGTTTCTCATTCTGTTGCTTTTTACTGCCTATATGTATACTTAAACAGTATATTATCTGATGCTACCTGTTTTTCAATTTTTAAGAAAGGGTACAATATGGTGAAAAGTCCTCAATGGCTTGCTTTTTTCATTCCATATTATGCTACAAGAATTTATCCATGTTGTTGTGTTTAGCTATAGATTGTTTATTTTCACGGTTGTATACAAATCCATTGTGTACATGGACTACTCAAATCTCCTGCCAAACCACTCTCTGAGCACAAAAGCACCCAGCCTTTGACTGAAGCTATTTCTCTACATTTTCTCCCAGACCATGAAATGACAAAGTTTTGGAGTTAGCAGAAAAAGATATCTAAAAAGCTATTCTAAATATGTTTAAAGATTTAAAGTAAAAGATTAACATAATGAGTGAACATATGGGGTATCAGAGCAGATAAATGGAAAGGTAAAAACCAGATGAAAATTTTAGAGCTAAAAAATATAATATCTGAGATGAAAAATTCAATAGATGAACTTAAGAGCAGATTGGACACTGGAAAAGAGGGAAATCACTGGACTTGAAGACAGTTAAATAGAAGCTATTCAAACTGAAGTGCAAAGAGAAAAGAAGACTGACAAAAAAGGAGAGACCAAGCCCTAGTGGCCCATAGAATAATAACAAATTCCAAAATATATGTATAATTGGAATCCCGGAGCAGGAGGAAAGAGAGATGCAGGCAAGAAAAAAGTAAGGAAATAATGACCCAAATTTGGCAAAAAATATAAATTCAGATCCCAGAAGCTTAACAAACTCCAAGCAGGGTAGTCCCAAAATTGGTAAGGGTAAATGGCATATATCTTGGGATATATATTTATTCCCATATATAATGGGAATAAATACCCCACAAATGTGCAGCATAATGTAGTGACTCCGAATATGGTCTTCAGAGATAGGTTTCTCAGTTTTAATTTCAGCTGTTTCATTTACTAGTTGTATAAACTTAAGTTACTTAACTCCCCTATGCCTCGTTTTCTTCATATGTAAAGACAATAATAGTAACTATGTATTCAAATTGTTGTAGGGATTACATGAGTTAATACATAAAAAGCATTTAGAGCATAGCCTTGCACATACTAAGCACTCAAAATTCTAATTTTAAATAAATGGGGAAACTATGATTAAGAGAAGAGAACCATTACAGAAAGAAATAGGATGTTAAGAAGATGATATGCAACAATTTTAATTATATATAACTGAAATAATTTTGCCCCTTATAAATGTCTGTATTCTTTATCCATGGCTACCTACACTTCTGTATCTTATATGGGTAGATGTTACATTCAAATATAATGACAATTCTAAATTTTTAGCTTTCCAATGTTATCATTATTAAATATGCTAGTGGTAACAATACATTTTTTGGATAACATATTTCTCCAAAATGTGCAAAGCATTTGTGACATGAAAATTGGATCTTAATACTATGAGTACTCTTCTTCAATCCAGATGTCATAATAATCTCTAGAGGAAGATTTTTTTTTAACATCTTTATTGGAGTATAATTGCTTTACAGTGTTGTGTTAGTTTCTGCTATATAACAAAGTGAATCAGCTATATGCATTCGTATATCCCCATACCCCCTCCCCTTGCATCTCCCTCCCACCCTCCCTATCCCACCCCTCTAGGTGGTCACAAAGCACCGAGCTCATCTCCCTGTGCTATGTGGCTTCTTCCCACTAGCTATCTATTTTACATTTGGTAGTGTATATATGTCAATGCTACTCTCTCACTTCGCCCCAGCTTCCCCTTCCCCCTCCCCGTGTCCTCAAGTCCATTCTCTACATCTGTGTTTTTATTCCTCTCTTGACCCTAGGTTCATCAGAACCTCTTTTTTTTTTTTCTAGATTCCATATATATGTGTTAACATACAGTATTTGTTTCTCTCTTTCTGATTTACTTCACTCTGTATGACAGACTCTAGGTCCATCCACCTCACTACAAATAACTCAATTTAGTTTCTTTTTATGGCTGAGTAATATGCCATTGTATATATATGCCACATCTTCTTTATCCATTCATCTGTCAATGGACACTTAAGTTGCTTCCATGTCCTGGCTATTGTAAATAGAGCTGCAATGAACATTGTGGTACATGACTCTTTTTGAATTATGGTTTTCTCAGGGTATGCCCAGCTTTCAGGTAATAGATTCTCCATAATTTAACAGGCACAAAATATATCATATATATTTATAGCATGTCAATTCTTTAAAACAATCTTATTATTATTTACTAGTGAATTATTTTCTCACTATTCTAGTTTAATTTTGGAATAGTCCCTAACTTAAATTACTGATACAACTGCAAATAATCTAAGCTGACTTTCAAAATTCGTGAGCTAGTTGTTATTTTTAAAAATTTATTGACCTAACTAGAAACTAGTTTAATTCTTTACTGAAGACTCCAGTTACCTTTTCTAAAATCATGATTCACTTGAGAATTATTTATCAAAAAAACTTAGTAACATATTCAAGTACAGAGGGGTAAGGAAGACTTTTATTCTTTCTTTCAACAAATATTTATAGAGGGCCAACTATGTGCTTGGGACATATAAATGAATAAAATTGACAAAAACTTTCTTTATCCTTTTATTTATTTTATTTTTTTTAATTTTTTTTTATTTTTATTTTTTTTTATCCTTTTAAAACTTACATTCTGAATCTTCTCAATTGACAGGTCACTTCTATTGTTTTCCTTGACAACACAGTAGACCAGAAATACACATTGCAAAATTCGTAACATTTCCTGATTAATTTCTAGAAAAACAATCTTCCTGCCTCCATTCCAACTCCCTAATCACCCATCTAACCTTATGTGCTACTCTTCCTTTTCCATACATAACTTAATTATAAGTGTCCCCAGAACTCTGGGATTGGCATTCTTTTCCATGTCTCTGAATTCATTTTCCTTTTTTTCTACTCCTCTTTGATTTACTTCTTTCATAGACTGAGCAATCATTATCATATTGATAATAATTAGATGGCAGGATAGGAATATTAGACTAATTGATGGTCAAAAAATTGGGGAGCCAGCTTCAATTCTTACACTACATTGCTTGTGACTTTAGGCATGTTATTTAAGCTATTGAGGCTCAATTTCATAATCTATAAAACGAGAAGATTGTGCCACATGCTAAGATCCCTTCGAGCAATGAAATGCTCTTAATCTCTGATTCTCAAATATAAATCTTCATTACTGATCTGTCATTCATGGTCTATTCCTACAATCCTGATAGTCTTTAGGGAATTTTGATTTGGATGTCCCATTCCCTAAAATTTATTATGTCAAAAATCAAGTGAGTTTAAAATAATTTGTGCCTTGTTCCTTTCTTTACTCTCAAATTAATAATGTCTTCCAATTGTACAACTTGAATCCATGTAAGCAAATAATAGGCGATAATTCGTTGGTAGGAGAGTCCCAGTTTAATGTTGTAAGAGAAACTCTGCTCTAAAAGGAAGTATGTAGTTCCTCTTTGGTGAAGAAAATAAAATTTGAAGAAGTTTCAAAGGTGGGGAATTTTATAGGCAGCTCTCAGCTCATTTTTTGTTGTTGTTGTTTTCCTTCTTGAAGTCCATACAGGTTGATATAACATTTCCCACTATGCAACTTTTTCAGGTAACATTTTTCAGGCATGTGAGAGCACTTAAAGAGAATTTAACAAGAAAACTGCAGGCTGGGCTCCACAAAACCCCAATTAGCAATTACTGTTTTAATGAGGCAAATCTGGGCAGTTCTCTATGCACTCTTTATTATTTTCTCCCTGTCACTGGTTGTGCTGTTGCCCCAATCTGGAATGGTGTCCCCACTTCTTTCTGATTCACAAGAGGCAGTATAAAACTGTGGTTGACTTTTAACTGTTTGGGCATTGTAAATCAGAAAGACCTGGGTTTATTCCACTTTTTACTCTCTGCATGACCTTGAGCAGGTTACTTCAACTCTCTCATCCTTAGTTTCCTCCACTGAAACACAGCCCTGAGGGTGCACACAGTAACCAACAAATGAATTTTAATTGCTGTCATCCTCCTCATCATCCAATTCTAACTCATTCACTGTGTTCTTTTGAGCTCATGAGAAGTTGACCCTGCTTCCTTCCCGCTCAGACTTTGGCTAATCAATTGGTTAAAAAAAATCCACTCACCCATCTTCAAATCAACCCAAAATGTTGGTGGTATTTATGAAACTTTATGAATTTTTTTCAATCAGTGTCAGACTTAAGAAGGAAATGTTACTGTAAGGTCCATCCCAGGACTGAAATATTGATTCAGTTTCTGGACTTGCTTTCAGGAGTGGATGAAGAGTGCATCATTTCTGGAAAGGCCCTGTATCCTTTCTCCTCCCTACTTTCTCTTTTTGTCATTCTTGATGCCACTGAAATGACACAAGTAAAATAGGAGGTTATGCAAGCCATTTTTGTTTTCAGAAGCCTTTTCCTCAGAATCTAGTGTATGGAAAGCAGAGGCTAAAGCAGGAAAGAGAGAGCTGGAGGGAAATAAACAGCAAAGCAGGGAAGAGAGAGATATTTCCCAGGACTGGTCCCCCTTCTTAGTTTGATGCATTTATTTCTAGAGAAAACTGAACTTGAGATCTCAGAAACCTGAGGGCATTGACTTGAAATATTTTTAGTAAAACAAAACAAAAGAGAAACCCAGGTTTGCAAGTCAAACACCAAATAACATAACCTATTTGTAGATGGCTCCCCAAATCTTGGCTTCCAATTTGGTCTAGATTAATAACAAAATGTTTGTGAGGGCAAAAATAGATTCATTAAGCCACCTTACTACCAGAAATAAGTCTTTCTGTTATCTGAGATGCAGGGAAAAGAAAGGAAATAGAGGAACAAAACAGATGGCTATTACTATACATTCCATAACACAATTTTCATCTGGAATATTCTTTGACTATTCACAGGTGCCTCCTATGCAAAATTTATGAAAAGAAATACTTTTTTTCCCCAAAATCTGATATTTTTTGTAACTCAAATCCTAGACCTGGTAAATACAGGATGCTCCAAAACAACTGAACAATTGGATCTGACATCTGTCTTCTTATAACATGTTGCAGCCCTTCACCATTGTTTTGTGAGGCACTATCACTTCTAAAGTAGGATTTCAGGCAGGCATTTTAATTGTCAGTTTGCACCAGACTTGATGTAGGCAGGTAAATACAGTCTTGCTGAGAGATGCTATAACAATTTAAAAGTGTTATACTTCTTATACTTAGAATGCTGTTGACATTTTTCTTCTTGTCTGAAACAAACATTCTTACCCAGCCCAGCAGGGATGCAAACAAAATTAACATAATACTTCACAAGCATTTGCCTCTTGGTAAATAAAAACAATTAAACTGAACACAGTATTGACATGCAGTTGCTTTTCCTGCAGTGGCAGTGACTTCCATCAGAATCTAAGTCCATATTTTTGCCTTCAGTCTCCATCTGTAAGGTGGTTAAGATGTTGGGTACGATGAGAGGTATTCTTTCTGTGGCATGTCCCTCCTTTTAAAGTTCTCAATCAGGTGGGACATGACCAATAAAACAATTGAAACGGTACTCTTACCCAAATGCATACAGCATGATCCAGTAAGTGGTGTAAAAATGAATAAGAATAGCTGACATGTCCTATATGATTTCTATATGGACAACATTGTATATAAATTAATCACTTACTCGAAAACAGTACATCTTTGAAGAGAAGTGATGAGAGTGAGCATCCTTGCCTTGTTCCAAATATTAGAAATAGTATTTCACTATTAAGTACTATGTTGGTTGGTATGCTTTTTGTAGATGCTATCAGGTTGAAGAAGTTCCTTCTATTCTTAGCTCCTGAGAGTTTTTATCATAAATGGATGTTGGATTTTGTCAAATGCTTTATCTACATTTATTGAGATAATCACATTGTTTTTCTTCTTTACTCTGTTAATAATGTGAATTAAGTTGATTTTTCTAAAGTTAAATTAAGTTTACAAACCTGTCTTCATTCACTTATTCTTGATCAGTCTAGTTGGGAATTAATCAATTTCACTGATCTTTTCAAAATATATTCTTAACTTTCTATTTCACTGATTATCTGCTCTTACCTCTTTATTTCCCTCTAGCTATTTACATTTATTCTGCTCTTCTTTGCTAGCCTCTTAATGTAGAACCTCAAGTCATTGATTTTAGATCTTTCATCTTTTCTCATATAAGCATTTAAGTCTATAACTTTCTCTCTTAGCACTGCTTTAGCTGCATCCCTCAAATGGTGATATGCTGTATTTTCATTATTCAGTTCAAACTATATTCTAGTGACTATTATGATTTCCTCTTTTACAGTGGATTATTTAGAAGTATGTTATTTAATTTCCAAGTATGTTGTGATTTCCTAGATATCTTATTGTTATTGATATATACTTTTCTTCCCCCCTCCCCTCCAAAATACCCAGAATTATTCAATCTTCTAAACTGTATTATGGTTTGTTTTATGGCCCAGTATGTGATCTATCTTGAGAGATCAAGATATGATCTATCTGCACTAAAAAAAAATTTTGATGTTTAGGAATTGTTGTATGTGTTGTTGTATAAATATCAATTAGATCAAGGTGGTTGAGAGGATTGTTTGGATCAATGTTGCCATTGCTGATCTTTTGTTCAGTAGCTCTATCAGTTATGGAGAGAGTAGTTTCAAAATCACAAAATTCAATTGTGGAGTTATTTTCTTCCTTCAATTATATCATAAATATTTAAGTCTTTTAAATACCATTTACCCCCTCCTTTCTTCTGTATTATCATATGCATCTTGTTGTATATATATTTTCTTTGTTGTACATTTTTTGTTTTATATAAACTCTATAAAACATTTCAGTCAATGTTTTATATAGTCAATATTCATTTATGTTTACACATAAATATGCTTTCTGAAATTCTATTTTTCTGTTTGTGATTATTTTCCTCTGATTGAAATTTTTTCTTTAGAATATTGCTTTTAAAAAAAGTTTTTTTTCTGGTAGCAAATTACCTCTTTTAGTTTGTCTGAAAACACTTATTTTCCCTTCATTTTTGAGAAATATATTCACTGGATATAGAACACTAGGTTGGCAGCTATTTTAATTCATTATTACTGAGGCTTCTGGTATATGCTTCATCCTCCCACCTGAAAGTACAGGTACTATTTTAGATAGGTTGGAAAAACTCCCCAAAGAAATGAAATTTAAGTAGTTTCCTGAATACAATCAATACTAGAATATCTGGGAATATCTTTCTGGCACTCCAGAAAGAGGGAAAAGTAAATTCAGAAACTCTAAGGTAGAAACACATTTTCCATGTTAAAGGAAATGTCAGGACAAAAAAAAAAAAAAAAAAAGGCCAGCATGGCGGTAATGTAAGACATGTGAGCAAACACTGCAGAAAAAAAAATTGGAAAACTGTCTTTGGTCTAAATCATACAAGACCTTACGTGCCAAGATAAAGTAACTGAATTTTAATCTAATTATAATTGGAAACCTTTAGAATGTTTTGAGAAGTGATATAACTTGATCTAAATTATTTTTTAATCACTTATCTCATTTGTCTTCATAACCCATGTCATTTAATCCTCACAAGCCCTAGAAAAATTAATGAAGCAAGTGCTGTAATTATCTCCATCAAATGGATGAGGGAACTGTGGCTGAAAGTAGTTAAATGACTTCTCCAAAGTTACACAGTCAATGTGACAGAACTTGAATATTTACCTATAACTCTCTACCTCTAAAACTATCTATAATCATATTTGGAATTGAATTTTACTTGAAACTTTTTCACAAACCCATAGTACTCACCATTGTGTACAGTGTGTGAGATTCTTTTTTCTTCAAATGGTGATTTTTGGAGAACATTTCTTAGAGTAATGGGCTTGAATGAGGCTTCTTTTCTATTTGAGTTTTTGCACCTTGCTGTTATGCATATTAAAATATTTTTTCAATAGAAATGGAATCCAGCCCTACTTTCTGTAGGAGAAAACCTAAGATAGCTTTTTTTACTTCTTTGTTATATCTCAATAACTCTGCCACCTGTTCTGTCATTTAAGCAGCTTTTCTACAGATTGATCCAAATAGTCAGGGAGCAACTTGGAAATATTGAACTCAATTTAAAAATTCCCCAAGATCCTGATGTCCATACCACCTTATTCCTTTTATGTACCTATTAAATTTGGAAATAGAAAAAAAGTACAAAATCTGAAAGTGTTTCATCCAACACCAAAATTATAGTAATGTTCCACTTACCTGGAATATGACGTAAATAAAGAACAGAAAAAGGAAACACTATCACAGCCATAATTGTCAAGTTGGGTACCTGGTAGCTGCTTTTCAGAGGGATGAGATAAAAAGAGCTAGGACCACACACTTCCCCTTCCCATTCCATCCCAAGTGAGGGGAAGGCCTCCTTCCTTGACTCCAGGAATGGAGACTGAAATATATATATTTTAAACGATCCAATTTGTTTGGAAAAAAAAGAAAGACAAGAAGTAGTGACAATCCAGATAAAAATATCTCTTATCTTAAATATATGGAGTAAGAAAACATAAATACAGAGAGGTTTAAATTCCAAAAAAATGAAAGGGTAAACAAAAAGCCTCTCTATTCTCTAGTCTAGACCCAACCTGAGCATTCATTTTTGTAAATTATCCCCTTTGATTCTTTATAACATATCCAGTTTAGTTAACTTTTATCCACTCCCCAACAAACAAATCTAATTAACTGTAAGCAGTATCTTTTAGAAGTATGTGACTTTCTATGAATGCCTCTGTTTATTCTCTGGATCTCAGAAAATGTACACATTGATGCTATAGCATATCAAGCCATTAACAATAGGAATGACAGGAGGCGTGGAGATAGAGATAGTGTCATTGACTGTATAAGAAGAAAATAACCACCAGTCTGAGACATTTGTAGTGTCCCAGAGAATGTAAGCAAGACCTCCATTTAGCAATTAATCTGAACTAATACATAGACATGCACAGCAGCATTAGGAAGAGCACCCTCAGGAGAAATCTCCAGGGCAAGAGGGAACCATCTAGACCTTAGATTTCACATTGAAAACTCACGAGCTATATAATGGGTAGAAACTATAGGGCAAGAACTTTTGGCTCCTTAGAAAAATCTTTCATACAGTGAAAGAATATTGAAAGGTGGGACAGGTTGCTTCATGAGATCATGAGTCCTCCATCATTGGAAGTGTTCAAGGACAAGCTGATCAAACACGTCTTGGTGACATTAACCAAGCACCGGATGGGTAGAAGGGATAGATTTCTACCAAGGCCCCTTCCCACTGTGAATTGCTGTGATTCTATAATACCAATAACATATCCAAAGGGAATTCAGGGAGTATTAAAAACATGTGGGTATAAAATAATTCTTTCTTGAGAACTGCCCAAGAGAAAAGACAAGTGAATAAAGCAAAAAGAATAGCACTGATGTTTCTTCTGTGGCAATTTAAAACAGTAATTATATATCATTTACCATCTATTAATTTATCACAGATTAATAACAGATTACTCAGGGTAGACAAGAATGTGAGGAAGCAGCCCTCTCATACACTGGGATTAGAATGCAAATCAGCATAATCTTTGGGGAGACAATTATTAAAGTTTAAAATACTCAATTCTTTTATCCAGTAATTTCACATTAGGAATCTATCCTTCAGAAATATTTACAGTACTATTTATGGACATATGTACAAAATGTTTATTTCTGGAAAAAAAAGAAAAATTAAAGAATTAGAGAATTAAATGTTCATCAATAGAGGAAGGATTAAATGAGTTATGGTGTATTTATATTGCAGTGTATTTGGCAGTTATTAAAAAGAATGAGATGTTTCTCCACGTTCTAAAAAGGAACAATTTCAAAGTTAACATTGTTCAGGGAAGGAACATATACATAATCTGATTCTATTTAACAACAACAGCACAGTTACTATATGTGGTCGGATTAACAGCAAGAAAACTTCCTTAAGAGTGCGAGAGAGAACAGGGGATTAAGGACACATTTTCACTGCTTACTGTGGATGCTTCAGAATTGTTTAAATTATTTGTAAGAAGCATTTACAACTTTTGTGACGTTTTTGGAAATCCATCACTATTTACAACCTTATAGTTTTGTAACCAGCATTTCCTGACTAATAATCCCCAAGGGTCCTGCAAATTGTCAGAATGAGGAACTTTATGCAGTCTTGAAAAAAACTGACTTTCCCCTGGGCCAGAAAGTGTTAGTGTGAAGATGAAAAAAACAAAACAAACAAACAAACAAAAAACTTATTACAAGAAGATACCTTAAATAGTATGATTCATTATCTTCTATTTCTTTCTTTGTATCTTTGTCACATCATTGCTTTGTACTCAATGAAACGCACTCCCGAACATCAAAATGAAGAAACAGAGAAAAATGAGATTCGACTCTAATCTTAATTAATAGCAATTTACATGATCAACATGGTGTAAAGTGAGTCTTGCAAAGGAGACCCAGGAGAGAATCCTCCCAAAGTAGTAAACATTATTGTGGGGCTTCAGACACATTTTCATTACTTTCCTTGCCTCCTTTGTTATACATCAAAAGCAATGAGGTCAATCATGGCAGCTTCCCTTGGTGACTCACAAGACATTATATAAATTGTTGGTCATGCTGCAGAACTGTGTAAATGCCTGCTTAAAATAAAATGTATTTCAGGGAATAGGATTTTTTTTTCCAACTTCTTCATAATTTGAATTCAGCATTAAAATATATCATGAAAGGAAAAGGAAACCTTACATGATTTTATTAAAGATTTAATAGCAGATCAGACTTTCCTAATTCTCTGTAGTTACATCTTAAAACGTCAAGTATAATGTAGTTTAAATGAGGTTTGTTTTCCACAACAGTGTAATGGCACGTTACAATGATGTCAATTGACATTCAGTCTCTTATTGTTTCCTATTCTATCTGAAGGACTCTTTCACAATCAACATTCCCCTGCTAAACAATTTTTGGCCTAGTAGAACTATGGTAATTTCACATTACAAATGTCAACAATTCAAGCCTGAGATGAGTTGTGTTAGCTCAACAAGACAAATAAAATTAGATGCTTTCATTACCAAATCTCAGAAGAAGAAGTTTTTGCTGAATGATTAGAATGAGTTATTTGAATTAATTATTTCTGACTCTTCTCTGCTCCAGCTCTGGAATCTGACCATGCTTCTAGACCAGTTTTCTGCAGACTCTTTACACCCTTTCAGCACAATATAGTTAGTAAAACCTCAACAGAAAAACTCCTGACTCCAGGCCATTTCCTTGTAATGAGACCTCTAACAGCGGGGCATGTGCAGGCCAGAAGCTCCCCACAGGTTTTCAGTGGAGACAGTGGAGCCCTTTAGGTCTGTTCTGTTCTGGTACTACTGTGTGTTCTGACATTATTGTCTGAGGACACTGCCTTTTGAATCCTCTCTTTGGGGCTACTCTGCCTTATTCTCAATTCCATTTCTGTGGCCCAATTTTTATCCATTTCTTTCCCTTATACAAAAAAGCACCTCTTTTCCTAGACTCTTTGTGAGTTTCATTCATTTCTCTTTTCCCGCTTTCTTATTTGAGAATGTGATTAAATTGCTCAGTGCTTTGGCCTCATTTCCTGGGATGCTTTGTTCAGACAATCTTTTCCACCTTAAGATAAGTTCTTAGCATGGATATTTTCCCCATGTCCACACTGTGGGACTCTGGACTGGTGAATTAATCTGCTTTGATGCACGTCAGTCTTGTCTTAAAACCAAAATGCCTCTTGCATTAATAACCAGTTAACATAAATGAGGCCGATAGTGTTATTTCTCCTCATTGAAGCTTCTTATTGGAAGTTTATAAATACCATTTCACACTTAGTGGGTACCTACCAATGCCAGGTCCATTCACACAGGCAATCTCACTTAATCCTCCTATGAACTCTCTAAGTTAATTACACTCTCTGAGCATCCAGATAGTGAAATCTGAACCCAGAGAGGTCACATAATTTAGCAAGTTAACACAGCTAGTGACTGCAGTGACTGGTATTCAAGCTCAGACTTAAATCTAAGCCCATTACTCATGTTTTTTTTACCATGCTTTTCATATTCTGTCAAACATAAAACATCAAAAGCAGAACAAGGATATAGAAGTTCAGTTCCTACCTGTCTATTCAAGCTTTGTGGTTTTATTCTAACCTTAACTCCTCATGACCCAGCTTTTCCATCCATAAAATTATCTGCCACTTAATGGAGATATTTTTTAAATTAATAAAATTATGTTTAGAGATTAGCATGGAAATAAACTGTGGAGCATGTGCCTTTGGTCCTAAAAAAAAGTGAGAATAAATCTAATGAGAATTAATCAATAAATCTTGGGGAGAATCCAATATATGACATTTTCCCCTGCCAGCCTGTGTGGAGTACTGAGAATGAATTTATAGCAGGCAGCAAATTATATACAGCCTCTAAAAAAGATAACATGATTTGTAGATGTGAGTAGGTCTGGTTGATATGGATCCATTTGAAATATTTCAAAACAAATTGTATATTTATGATCTCATGACTAGTATAGGTATGTTGTCATTGGCAGAAGGAGATCTTTTTTTAGGAAGAAAAGCATCTCCTCATTTATATAAATCTTGATGACAACAGTGAGGAGAAGAGGAAATGCAAGTGGTAAAATCTTTGGTCAGAATGGAAAGAAATAATGTCACCATCTGCCTTACCTCTCTCATGGGGAACCCTGACCAACTTTGAAAGGTATGTGTGGAAAAGAAGGAAACCACATAGGTAGTTGTCTTGGAAATAGACCAAAGTACATCTCTGACATCTAGCCATGTGACATAGGTCAGCTGTGGTCATCTCAGTATGCTTTTATCAACATATCATTTCTGAATGGTCACAACTAGGTTTTCAGGTGCCTTAAACTGATCTTGAGAGGTAGGCATGATCCTTTTAAAGGAGGATAGAAACAACTGGAGACCAGATGTGTTAACAAAATGGTTTACTTATCCAGGTGAATGGCACTTTACATACCCGGGAATTTTCTGGCATTTGCTCTAGAGGTATGTGTCAGGTTATCCCTGTGTTTTCTGGAATGCTGGATGACCCAGCATGTAACACTGATATACTGCAAAATTATTCAGCAGACTCTGTGTATAGACTAGATGAATAGCTTCTCTATCATCTCCTATGAAATGTACCCTCTGCCTTTCCTCTAGTGCATTGAAATGGGAAAAAGAGTTGGAAAAACAAGAGGAATAGGGTGGAAAGAATTTTAAATAATCATAATCTAAAAGATTTACCATCAACTTAATTGAAATGTGACTACAAATCATATAATTGGATGCTTTGCTCACAAATTTTTAGATGAAGACTCAAAGTACTAAGTATATAATCACTGTATACATTAAATATATACATTGAATGCTAAAGCTATTTAAACAGTACAGATGGTAGCACTTGGACTTTTGAATTTGGTGTTGTAAGAAGTGGATCCATATCTTGGCTCTAAGATGTACTGATAGTTGGCTACAACTGAGTTATTTACATCTTCTCTTTATCCCTGAAAGGGGATTAATTATTCGTACCTCACAGAGCTTTGGGTTTTGAGACCACTGTACCTTTTACTATATAAAGTTCTATTAAATCTTAATTACTATTGTCACGAACAACAAAATAAAATAAGTAGATTTTCAAAACAATCAAATCAAGATAGAAGGTAACATAATAATTATTAATGTGAAGAGTTTTATTATGAATTCTATAAAAATTTCCCATAATTTTCACACACTTCTGCATTACACTAATTTATAAAGACATGCCCTTCCTGGCCATGAAGACTGGTTAACATTAATTTATAGCTCATATCATACTTTAATCTCCCTGCTGTTATTTATTGTACTTATTACTTTATGTTCTTTTAGTAACTAAAGTAAACATGTCAAACATTCAATAATCTTAACTTGCCTAGCGTTGTTTTTTATAAAAATGTCTCCAGTAGATTTTAGCATATAGCTGTCATGTCTACGATAACAAATAGTATCTAAAAATGATCCGTTCAGAGCCATGATTGTGCTTCACTGATTACAGCAACCCATTCTATTTTAGGAAAGGAAAATTCATGCCTCCAAGGAAAGGAACCAGGGCCAGACACAGGGACAGGGATGCAAAGTTAAAACTCCAAGATCTGCTTTTTGTTCATCCCAAGGAATCTGGTTTACAGGGACTATTTCCTCATGATTTTTCAGAGCAGCAAAGGAGGAACAAACTTGACAAAACTCGACAAGATAAAAAAGTCCTATTTAAGCTTTTTCCCTTGGGTTCCACAGGAGCTTTTCTCAAAATATGCTCTAACGCAAAATAGTTCCCAGCTGGGAACTATGGATGGGAAAAAATAGGAAGGGTTCTGTTTTCATATAAAGATCCAACACTTTAATTCTTCTCAGAGATTAGCAACTATCAAAATTTTTAGCTCTGCAAAATCCCACAATAAAGAAAACCATTTAACTTTATTCGCCCAGCATTTCCTATGTGCATTTGACCAGAGAATGGCTTTATTGCTTAATATTTACTATAAACACATTCTGGGAATCTCTATATTACTGAGAAGTCATACATGAAATATGAAAAAGAATGACCTCAGAAGTCATCATGCCCAGAAATGCAGTGTGCAGAATTTGATGGGCAGAGATGCAGGGATTTAGGACCAAGAAGACTCAGATTTAAGATGTTCCAATTTTCAGAGTTTTTCTAAACAAAATCTCCCTCTTCAGATATAAAAATTCCATCAAGGGAAACATATGCTCATGCACACGTGTACAGAAGCAATCTAGACCAGAATCTCAGCCAAAATGACCTCTAGTAACTGTATCCTCAGTTACTGGCAGAGAAGGTTATGCCAATTTTCTAATGCAGCCTTTTAAACAGATGACATGCTGGGTCCACTTCCTGTTCAATCCTTTACTTATGTTTTGCTGACTTACGTAGCTGAGGTGCAGAATAGCAATATTTCTTTCCATCTTTTTGCCTCTTTCCAGCTCAACAAGTAATTGAAAATACACAGTGTATGAAGTGTAGTAGTGCCTGTTTGGCTACCTAGCCAAATACTTTCCTCATTACTGAGACAGCCTGATCCTCTCTCATAACCCAAGTCTGTATTCCCCACACAGAAAGGATTAAAGTAGATCCTTTTGAACACTCCAGGTACTCAGTATTAAGTAAGATATGCTGGGGATTCTGCCCAGAGAGGACTGATGTCCAACTCTACCAGCTAGGATGGAATTTTATTCCTTAAAATCTTGAAGTGAATCCTGCCTCGGGTCCCAGACCTTGTTACTGGATCTTGACTCTGTTCCTTGAGCCTGACTCTTATTCCTCTGAGCAGATATATGCCAGTATCTCAAGAACTGCAGCATAAGTGGAGGCTTATTCACAAGGACTGAGTGAAGGCTTAGGTTCTAGAACTGGGAATAGTGTCAGAGCAGGCCTAGCTACAAGGCTGACTTGATTCTTCTCCACTGAAATACTGAACTAAATCACAACACATAGAGAAATAATCTCAGAATCTTGTTGGGGGCTGAGCCCACAGAAGGGGACAATGGGGTGTCTGCGAAGACAGAGGGACAAAAGGCAGAGGGGCAGATAAATCTCTACCTTTCTACTTCTCCATATGCTGCTCCCCTGAAAACTTTCACCCCTGCCTACAACTGTGCATCCAGGCCTCTAGCAGCAAAGTGGAGTGGAAAAAAAAGTAGGTGAATCAGATCATTCAAGTCACTTAAACTGTCAGATAATAATAGCCAGAAAATCGGGGAACGAGGATGTTGGGATTTTGTCTTGAGTTACCTTGGATTTCTGTTACAGTTTTCTCCCTTTCCTTGGCATCTTACGAGATCAGTAATCCCCCCCAAACCCCCTACAGCCACCTACTTCATCAACAATCGGCATTAATTAGTAAATTGCTGTATTAGTAGCTTGTTGTATTAGCTCCGCAGGAAGCCATTCCAAAGGCATAATCCATGTCCAAGAGAGTTACGGTAAGGTCCCAAATTTCCAACAAAATGAAATGGGAAGTCTGTTTGGCTATTTGATCTGCTGCCCTTTCAGTCGAGGCCTTGGTTTATGTGCCACAGTTTTTCTCTGCTCCCTCTTACTGAATATTGTGTCATCCTGAGGGTAGCACCTCGGTGCCTTCCTGTGAACATGTTGTCTTGAAAATGTTACCAAAACAGGGTAGTGTTCCAACAGAGCCCGACAAGTTTATGTGAAAACTTTAACCTACTGATAATTTTCATTGTTCACATTTAGTTTGTTGAGGAGCCATAACGTCATTATTTTTTCAGTGTTTCAGTCCCCATTTGGGTCATACAATGCTTAGCCCTGGTTTGGTAAACTAGAATTTCAACTTCCTTTCTTCTCTGATCATCACAGGGACTTCCATTGTTCTTGAGGGATATGAATCCTAAATTCATATCATTGTATCATATGAATGATACATTGTATCATATGAATCATTCATATCATATGATTCATATGATGATATGAATCCTAAATTCGTATCATCGTAGCACTCATTGTATGAGTGCTTTTTCATCTGTATGGATAGGCCTGCACAACACTGGGCCCTCCAAAGGTACATTTTTAAAAGCTATTTTCACAGAGACACTAAGTACCTGTCTGTACTTGATACATAATGGCTAAAGATTTCTTCTGTGATCTGGCCTACAAGAAGCTACTGCTAAATTTCCACTCAGTGTTAGAAATAGAAACTTCACAATCTGTAATTACTAACCCTATAGAAACAGATAAACTAGGGAATGTCTCTGGATGCTGGAAAGATAAATTGAGGATAACTGCAAATGGCTAAGTTTGGAGAAATTGAAGACAGGGCAGAGGAGATGATAAGTGCAAGGAACCTTGAGATGAATAATCCTCTGGAAAAACCACTCATGCTTTTTTTTCCCAAAAAACATAGATATTAGTGCTCTGCTAATCTGCACAAGGACCTGGAAGATCAGTGAGGTTTATCTCAGAATGCAGAGAAGGAGATTGACAAGTAATGAGCTGGTTATAATAGGATCTGATTAGAGTCTAGGACACTCCATAGACTACAGCAGATACTCAAGGAATATTTGGTAAATATGGACATGAATCTCAGCTGCAAGTGTCATAGAGGAGTCAGCTATGCTTTTAAAATAGTGAGTTTGTGGTAGACAAGTGGAAAAGTGAAAGAGGCAGCTAGATTTATAGTAGAGTACAGGGGAGATCTGAGCTGGAGATAAATATTCAGAGCAATTAAAGGCACTCCTAACATGTATCTCTTATTAACTGCACTGAAAGCCTTGGGGTTCGACCATGAGACAGATAGATGATTAAGAAGAAGCAGATAGGGCTTCTCTGGTGGCACATTGGTTGAGAGTCCACCTGCCGATGCAGCGGACACGGGTTTGTGCCCCGGTCTGGGAAGATCCCATTTGCCATGAAGCAGCTGGGCCCGTGAGCCATGGCCGCTGAGCCTGCGCGTCCAGAGCCTGTGCTCCGCAGCGGGAGAGGTCACAGCAGTGAGAGGCCCGCGTACCGCAAAAAAAAAAAAAAAAAAAAAAAGAAAGCAGATAACTCTCTGTATGTTCTAGAGAGACTGAGTGGAGACATTAGGACAGCATGACATGAATGAACTTAGGTAAATTGAGGTGGGTGTTAAGCACTCTAGATAAGGAAAAGGACAGGCAGAAAAGGTGATAGAATTCCAAATACAGCAAAGATGACACACTTTTAAAAAACTGTGTCTAGGTACCCTATAGAGAAAACGGCCTTCACAGATAATAGCATTCTAAGATTTCAAAACGTGAGACAGGATTAAAACGGAAGCAAAAGAATAATTGCATTGTTTATTATTATTATTAATTTAGTTCTTGTACAATTTCTTTTAAAATTAGGCCTGACCTATTTAATTAAAATTTTAATTATAATTATTTATGTTATTATCCACACAATGGCCTGAAGCGCAGAGGTTAAATGCTCCATGAAGTTAGGAAATATGTCTTTATTATCCACCCACCAATGTACACCTAGGGCTAGTCCAGTGCATGGAGTACAGCAGCACCCAATAAAGAAGTGTTTCAATGAATGGCTGGCTGGCTGGCTGGCTGGCTGGCTGGCTGGCTGGCTGGCTGGCTCAATTGCATGCTGATAAATGTGGGTGGTAACCTGCTGAACCAATGTATTATGTGACCTCATACCCAAGCCTGGAGATTTGAAGCCCTCAGGACTCTATTTTTCTAAGTTTGAATTTGGATCTATCCTACTGAAGATATCTTCAAAGATAAATATGTTAATGAGTCAGCTTTTTAGAGCTTTCTATTAAAAATAAAATTCCTGTTCTATTTGACTTGCAATTTCAGGAATATTTTTAATGATGAAATGCAAAAGGTGAAAGAAGACATAATTAATGATTAATTACTTTTACTCCTACACACAAAACATTCTTTTCATGGTTTAATTTCAGCTGAATAGTGTTCTTCGGTGATTTTGCCATAGCAATGCCTTAGTTTCATGCAGAAAATATTAACCCACAGTTATAAATGAAATATATACGTAAGAATCAAGCCCTGCTCAGTGCTCTGTGGTGACGTTAATGAGAAGGAAATCCAAAAAAGAAGGGATATAGGTATACGTATTGCTGATTCACTTGGCTGTACAGTAGAGACTAACACAATATTGTAAAGCAACTATATTCCAATTAAAAAAAAAGAATCACATCAAACGCTCTGTTTCACTTCTCAATGAAAGTCACTTTGACATCAAATTTTGAAATAATTCTAAGCCACAGTCTACCCAGGCAAACTATTATGTAGTCTCTCCTGAGAACCTTTGTTTTGGGGATTTCCTCCCTCCAGTGGTGGAAAAAAAAAACTGATTCCCCCACCCCCCGTACATGTTTTGCTTTTGATACAATGGTCTTTTTAGGTAGGAAGCCCTTTCTTTTCTTGACCAAATTTGGTTTAAGTACAATGTGCTATTTAGCTAAGGGAGTTTTCCATGTATTTTTGGTTATCTCATGGTATTTCTCATGCCCAGTGTGTATAAACAGTAAAGAATTCACAGCATGTTGCCTTGTTTTCTCTAACTACCTAATCGACTCTCTTGCACTTGCTGTATTAAGGTTAGCTGCAAATTCTATCTCATTCTCCCCATAGAGAGGTGGACTTTATTTCTCCTCTGAATCTGGCTGGCCCTGTAAACTTGCTCAACTATAGAGTGTGGTAGAAGTGACACACTGTGCCAGGTTAAGCCTGTTCTTTAAGAGGGTAGCTGGTTCTGCTTCACCCCTCTTGGAATGCTTGCTCCTGGAACACTTCATCTCAGTATCCAGTTACCATACTATGAGAAGCTCAAGACTCATGAAAGAGCATATGTAAATATGCCAGTTGAGAGCCCCAGGTGAGCTCTCATCTAAAAGCAAGAATTAACTTCCAGCCCCATGAATAAGAAATATTGAACATTGCATTCAGTGGAGTCCTTAGCTGACTGCATTCCCAGCCAATCTCAGGTAGAGCAGAAGAACAACCCAGCTGAGTCCAGGCAACCCACAGCATCATGAGAAATAATAAAATGGCAGTTGTTATAAACACTAAGTTTTGAGGGGTGTTATGCAGCCGTAGATGACTAGACACTGCCTCCAATGAAAGACGTCATCTTTCTTTCTCTTTCTGTTTCTAGGCCTAGCTTTGAAATTGTCCCCCCATGGTTCTTTTTCTAGCCCCATATACTGATTCTGAACAACTCCAACCGAGCTGAGAGCTCCAGGGAGAGGAGTACTTGTCATTTTTGTCCAAGATACCAAATTTCTAAGTAAAGATTTTCAAAACAAATAAAATTAATAAATAGCAAAAACAACTCCTTCTGTATTTTTGAAACTATCAAGAATAAAGTAAGGGTTAATAACACAATAGCTTCAGTTGTGACTGTAGTTAGAACTGTATTATTGATTATTATGCTTATGTGCATCCCGGATGGTAGGGATCCCACATTGCTATTTAGCTTTTTCCTTTAGTGAAACTGGTCTTTCAAAGGTCATTTTTCCCAATTTGTATATCTCTTGGTGTTCCTGTAACATCTGACCACTGCTTGATTCTCTTCTGGCTCCTCTCATTCCTCCTAAGATGTAAATACAACCATTCCTCCAAGTTCCTGTCTGAATAGCTCTTCATCTAGACATTCACTAAATGTTAGTCAAAATGGACTTGCTATTGCTTTCCAAATTAGTCAGGTCTTTCTCCAGATTTACCTTCTGTTTCATGCTCTTCTTTCTGAAACAGACCTCTGACCTATCCTCTGCGAATAAACACGGATCAGTGATGGAAACTCACATAAGGATCTGGTGAGAATCTTATTAGATCTTTAATCACCTTACTCCCACACTTTGTACTCATTTCTCCAATAATTTTTTTCCTTGCACCATGACCCTCATTTATCACCTAGCCCTTAGGTTACAAACCAGTTGGCATTTGCTGTCACACAACTGTATTACATACAGTGCAGTCCTCATACTCAATTTGCTCCTGCATCCTGCCTTGCACTCCATGGACCAGCATCAAGATCCAGCAGAGAGGCCCATGTGTGGTCTGCACTTGCTGTTCAGCTCACTTTCAAGACCCCGCTCAAGTGGTTCCTTTCCCATGAAGACTTCCTTGTTACCTATTAAACATGAACTCCCTTTATTTGAATTCTCATAGTGCTGTGTTTATATTTTGTGGAACTTATCAACATTTACCTTGTATAGAAGGAGCTTGCAATATGACTCATTTCCTTACTCATTTCTATCCTGCTTAGAGGGCAGACTCTGTGCGCTTGAACACTTCCTCATAGACACTCACTTTTTCTTAGTCTTTATTATTCAGTCATATTACATATTTTACTTTCATTTGCATTGTGATTATCACTAACCCATGTCTATAGAAGCATTTCCCAGAAATCATAATTTAGGCATTATCCACAAGTCATCCTCATTAAGAAATTATAGTACAGGAACTTTTTATACTTAGAAATAACAGGGAATACTATCTGTCATATCATATCAGCATGAAAGATTTTATCAGCTGAGAGAGTAGACTGATTCCCTAAAAGCTAATTATGTGATCCAAGTCTTCTTTCTGAATTCACGCTCTGCCTACTTGAATTCTCCTCTTGTTAAGACATTTTCCCAGAACAGAGGACAGTCTCAGAGACCTCTGGGACAACATTAAACGCACCAACATTCGAATTATAGGGGTTCCAGAAGAAGAAGAGAAAAAGAAAGGGACTGAGAAAATATTTGAAGAGATTATAGTTGAAAACTTCCCCAATATGGGAAAGGAAATAGTTAATCAAGTCCAGGAGGCACAGAGAGTCCCATACAGAATAAATCCAAGGAGAAATACACCAAGACACATATTAATCAAACTGTCAAAAATTAAACACAAAGAAATCATATTAAAAGCAGCAAGGGAAAAACAACAAATAACACACAAGGGAATCCCCATCAGGTTAACAGCTGATCTCTCAGCAGAAACTCTACAAGCCAGAAGGGAGTGGCAGGACATAATTAAAGTGATGAAGGAGAGAAACCTGCAGCCAAGATTACTCTACCCAGCAAGGATCTCATTCAGATTTGATGGAGAAATTAAAACCTTTACAGACAAGAAAAAGCTGAGAGAGTTCAGCACCACCAAACCAGCTTTACAACAAATGCTAAAGGAACTTCTCTAGGCAAGAAACACAACAGAAGGAATATACCTACAATAACGAACCCAAAGCAATTAAGGAAATGGGAATAGGAACATACATATCGATAATTACCTTAAATGTAAATGGACTAAATGCTCCCACCAAAAGACACAGAGTGGCTGAATGGATACAAAAACAAGACCCATATATATGCTGTCTACAAGAGACCCACTTCAGACCTAGAGACACATACAGACTGAAAGTAAGGGGATGGAAAAAGATATTCCATGCAAATGGAAATCAAAAGAAAGCTGGAGTAGCAATTCTTATATCAGACAAAATAGACTTTAAAATAAAGACTATTAGAAGAGACAAAGAAGGACACTACATAATGATCAAGGGATTGATCCAAGAAGAAGATATAACAATTGTAAATATTTATGCACCCAACATAGGAGCACCTCAATACATAAGGCAAATACTAACAGCCATAAAAGGGGAAATCGACAGTAACACAATCATAGTAGGGGACTTTAACACCCCACTTTCACCAATGGACAGATCGTCCAAAATGAAAATAAATAAGGAAACACAAGCTTTAAATGATACATTAAACAAGATGGACTTAGTTGATATTTATAGGACATTTCATCCAAAAACAACAGAATACACATTTTTCTCAAGTGCTCATGGAACATTCTCCAGGATAGATCATATCTTGGGTCACAAATCAAGCCTTGGTAAATTTAAGAAAATTGAAATTGTATCAAGTATCTTTTCCGACCACAATGCTATGAGACTAGACATCAATTACAGGAAAAGATCTGTAAAAAATACAAACACATGGAGGCTAAACAATACACTACCCAATAACGAAGTGATCACTGAAGAAATCAAAGAGGAAATTAAAAAATACCTAGAAACAAATGACAATGGAGACACGACAACCCAAAACCTATGGGATGCAGCAAAAGCAGTTCTAAGGGGGAAGTTTATAGCAATACAATCCCACCTTAAGAAACAGGAAACATTTCGAGCAAACAACCTGACCCTGCACCTAAAGCAATTAGAGAAAGAAGAACAAAAAACCCCCAAAGCTAGCAGAAGGAAAGAAATCATAAAGATCAGATCAGAAATAAATGAAAAAGAAATGAAGGAAACGATAGCAAAGATCAACCAAACTAAAAGCTGGTTCTTTGAGAAGATAAACAAAATTGATAAACCATTAGCCAGACTCATCAAGAAAAGAAGGGAGAAGACTCAAATCAATAGAATTAGAAATGAAAAAGGAGAAGTAACAACTGACACTGCAGAAATACAAAAGATCATGAGAGATTACTACAAGCAACTCTATGCCAATAAAATGGACAACCTGGAAGAAATGGACAAATTCTTAGAAATGCACAACCTGCCAAGACTGACTCAGGAAGAAATAGAAAATATGAATAGACCAATCACAAGCACTGAAATTGAAACTGTGATTAAAAATCTTCCATCAAACAAAAGCCCAGGACCAGATGGCTTCACAGGCGAATTCTATCAAACATTTAGAGAAGAGCTAACACCCATCCTTCTCAAACTCTTCCAAACAATTTCAGAGGAAGGAACACTCCCAAACTCATTCTACGAGGCCACCATCACCTTGATACCAAAACCAGGCAAGGATGTCACAAAGAAAGAAAACTACAGGCCAATATCACTGATGAACATAGATGCAAAAATCCTCAACAAAATACTAGCAAACAGAATCCAACAGCACATTAAAAGGATCATACACCATGATCAAGTGGGGTTTATTCCAGGAATGCAAGGATTCTTCAATATACGCAAATCAATCAATGTGATACACCATATTAACAAGTTGAAGGAGAAAAACCATATGATCATCTCAATAGATGCAGAGAAAGCTTTCGACAAAATTCAACACCCATTTATGATAAAAACCCTGCAGAAAGTAGGCATAGAGGGATCTTTCCTCAACATAATAAAGGCCATATATGACAAACCCACAGCCAACATTGTCCTCAATGGTGAGAAACTGAAACCATTTCCACTAAGATCAGGAACAAGACAAGGCTGCCCACTCTCACCACTCTTATTCAACCTAGTTTTGGAAGTTTTAGCCACAGCAATCAGAGAAGAAAAGGAAATAAAAGGAATCCAAATCGGAAAAGAAGAAGTAAAGCTGTCATTGTTTGCAGATGACATGATACTATACATAGAGAATCCTAAAGATGCTACCGAAAAACTACTAGAGCTAATCAATGAATTTGGTAAAGTAGCAGGTTACAAAATTAATGTACAGAAATCTCTGGCATTCCTGTACACTAATGATGAAAAATCTGAAAATGAAATCAAGAAAACACTCCCATTTACCATTGCAACAAAAAGAATAAAATATCTAGGAATAAACCTACCTAAGGAGACAAAAGACCTGTATGCAGAAAATTATAAGACACTGATGAAAGAAATTAAAGATGATACAAACAGATGGAGAGATATACCATGCTCCTGGATTGGAAGAATCAATATTGTGAAAATGACTCTACTACCCAAAGCAATCTACAGATTCAATGCAATCCCTATCAAACTACCACTGGCATTTTTCACAGAACTAGAACAAAAAATTTCAAAATTTGTTTGGAAAAACAAAAGACCCTGAATAGCCAAAGCAATCTTGAGAATGAAAAAAGGAGCTGGAGGAATCAGGCTCCCTGACTTCAGACTATACTACAAAGCCACAGTAATTAAGACACTGTGGTACTGGCATAAAAACAGAAAGATAGATCAGTGGATCAGGATAGAAAGCCCAGAGATAAACCCACGCACATATGGCCAACTTATCTTTGATAAAGGAGGCAGGAATGTACAGTGGAGAAAGGACAGCCTCTTCAATAAGTGGTGCTGGGAAAACTGGACAGGGACATGTAAAAGTATGAGATTAGATCATTCCCTAACACCATACACAAAAATAAGCTCAAAATGGATTAAAGACTTAAATGTAAGGCCAGAAACTATCAAACTCTTAGAGGAAAACATAGGTAGAACACTCTATGACATAAATCACAGCAAGATCCTTTTGGACCCACCTCCTAGAGAAATGGAAATAAAAACAAAGATAAACACATGGGACCTAATGAAACTTCAAAGCTTTTGCACAGCAAAGGAAACCATAAACAAGACCAAAAGACAACCCTCAGAATGGGAGAAAATATTTGCAAATGAAGCAACTGACAAAGGATTAATCTCCAAAATTTATAAACAGCTCATGCAGCTCAATAGCAAAAAAACAAACAACCCAATCCAAAAATGGGCAGAAGACTTAAATAGGCATTTCTCCACAGAAGATATACAGACTGCCAACAAACACATGAAAGAATGCTCAACATCATTAATCATTAGAGAAATGCAAATCAAAACTACAATGAGATATCATCTCACACCAGTCAGAATGGCCATCATCAAGAAATCTAGAAACAATAAATGCTGGAGAGGGTGTGGAGAAAAGGGAACACTCTTGCACTGCTGGTGGGAATGTGAATTGGTACAGCCACTATGGAGAACAGTATGTAGGTTCCTTAAAAAACTAAAAATAGAACTACCATATGACCCAGCAATCCCACTACTAGGCATATACCCTGAGAAAACCATAATTCAAAAAGAGACATGTACCAAAATGTTCATTGCAGCTCTATTCACAATAGCCCGGAGCTGGAAACAACCTAAGTGTCCATCATCGGATGAATGGATAAAGAAGATGTGGCACATATATACAATGGAATATTACTCAGCCATAAAAAGAAATGAAATTGAGCTATTTGTAATGAGGTGGATGGACCTAGAGTCTGTCATACAGAGTGAAGTAAGTCAGAAAGAGAAAGACAAATACCGTATGCTAACACATATATATGGAATATAAGAAAAAAAAATGTCATGAAGAACCTAGGGGTAAAACGGGAATAAAGACACAGACCTACTTGAGAATGGACTTGAGGATATGGGGAGGGGGAAGGGTAAGCTGTGACAAAGCGAAAGAGAGGCATGGACATATATACACTACCAAACGTAGGGTAGATAGATAGTGGGAAGCAGCCGCAGAGCACAGGGAGATCAGCTCGGTGCTTTGTGACTGCCTGGAGGGGAGGGATGGGGAGGGTGGGAGGGAGGGAGATGCATGAGGGAGGGGATGTGGGAACAGATGTATATGTATGACTGATTCACTTTGTTATAAAGCAGAAACTAATAAAAAAAAAAGACATTTTCCCACTTAATACAAATGAACCGTTGCTTTCTCCATCTTGTCCCCCTAATTTATGCCAATTTAAAACTTTTATGAAAGCTTTCAAGGTCACCACCAACCACACCAGGCATCTTGATAAAAGTAACATTGCTTCATCACGCCAGTTTATCTTTTAAGTAATTTACTTCATTTATTCGGCATAACCCTAATTCTTAAGCCATTTCTGTTGAAATAAAAACAGAAGTGTTGTTCTTTTTAAACCTGCACTAATTAAAACATATGCCCTTTTAAATATGTTGGCAAGAATGCAGAATTTTAGAAAACAAGGAAGAGAGTTATCACTGATTTCTCTTTTCTTTTTCATTAGAAGGGGAAAATTCAAGGACTAAGGTCTTAAGGGAAGTATATTGTATGCATCATTTGATTATTCAAAGCATTTAGCATCAAGCTTGGTAGAATAAATGAGTTAACAAATGTTTTCTATTCTGATTACATGAGAAGGATCCAGTAGGGGGCAAAGATGAGGAGATCCATTTTGGTTGGAGATGGAGAATATGAGAAGCCTTTGAGATTTTCAGGTATACATGTTCATTTAGCAGTTGGTTTGAAGGCCTAATAATGGGAAGGAAGTTTAATTGGAAAGAAGTTTGGGCTAAACATACCAGTGTGAAAGTCATCAATGGGTAAATGGAATTTTAAAGACTGGGATTGGGTGAACATATCCAGGGAAAGCTTGTAGCATGAAAAATAAGAGATAGTGGAGGAAATAATCTTATTTAGTACATGTCTGAATGCTTTAGTAGGGATAGAAGAAGAACTGTGTCTTGTTACAGAGTCTGATTCGCCCAGGACCAAAGAGATAATGAGTTCTATACACAGAGAATAGATATAAGTATCTTCCTTGCTTATAGCAGCAGTAGACCTTAGTTTATTCATGCAAACGAGACTGAACATAGGTAGGGGCAGCCAAAAGTTTATCAAGTGATACAGGGCCCTACTGAGAAAAGATTAAGGGACAGAAATTGATTTCCAGCTTCTGTGGGTAGGGAGAGTGGGTGAAAAATACACCATTCTGTGCTTGCTTCTGGGTGTAGGAACCTGAAGAAATAAATCAAAGAAAGGTGATTGGGATCCCACCATAGTCCAGGTTCTGCTCAGTGTCCCATTAAAAAAAAAAAAACTGATGGGAAAAAATTCCAATATTTCCTTGGCTTCTAAAAAAACAAAACAAAGCAAGCAACAACAACAACAACAAAAATGAATGTTTGGGGTGAGATTAGCATGTACCTAATTTACATGAAAAGAAAATTTTTTAAGCCTCTCTATTTCTGTGACCTCAGCCTTTTCCATAGAAATGTTAGTTCTTCCTCCAAACCTCTTTTTCTCCCAGTTTTTTTTTTAATATAAATTTATTTATTTATTTTTGGCTGTGTTGGGTCTTCATTTCTGTGCGAGGGCTTTCTCTAATTGTGGAAAGCGGGGGCCACTCTTCATTGCAGTGCACGGGCCTCTCACTATCGTGGCTTCTCTTGTTGTGGAGCACACGCTCCAGACACGCAGGCTCAGTAGTTGTGGCTCACGGGCCCAGTTGCTCCACGGCATGTGGGATCTTCCCAGACCAGGGCTCGAACCCGTGTCCCCTGCATTGGCGGGCAGATTCCCAACCACTGTGCCACCAGGGCAGCCCTCTCCCAGTTTTAACTCCCAGTCTACAGCTGCTCAGAGTCACAGACTGAGCTCTTTCTAGTGCTTTGTTTTCTTTCCCCTTCTATCTTTCCCCTTCATTCTTTCTTCCTTTCACCAGGGCAAGGATATTTGTCAGTTTTGGAGGCCAATTCCCCATCCTGGCTTTTCCCAGGTCCATTGCTCTCTGTTATTGCCCAGTTCTGTGGCACAAAACTCCAAGAACTCTCACGGCAAAGTCAAACTTCTTTTAGGGGCCAGAAGCACAAGGCTGTGAACATTCACACCTCATATATTACTATTTTTGTTCTCAAAAATTCCAGAGCTCCAGACTAGGAAACTCTACAGGTGTTTTGTGAAACTCAACAAGTAACCTGGTTACTTCAACAAATAAATTGCAAAGTAGTGGGGGGGAGAAAGAGATAAAGGGGGAACTTATAGATGGGGAAAGACTAAAGAAACATATCAACCAGTTATAATGTATAAACTTTATCTGGAATTTGATTCCAACCCCTCCTGCAAAAACTTACTCATACTAATGACATTTATGAGATAATTGGAAATTAGAACACTGCCTGGATATTTGATAATACTAAGGATACATTGTTAATTTTATTTGTAATAATGGTACTACAGTTATGTTTTTTTTAAGTTATTAGATTTTAGAGATATCTATTAGAATATTTGAAGATCCAATTATATGGTCAGGTATTTGCTTAAAAATAATATGGGAAGGGTGGAAGTGGCCACAAATTTATCCTTATTGAAGCTGGAAAATGGGTATATAAAGGTTTGTTATATTCTTTTTCTGCTTGTGGTTGAATATTTCTGTAATAAATGATGGACAAATGATGATAATGATAGAGATAGATGATAGATAGATAGATAGATAATGAGAGAGACAGAGACTTTTACAGGAATAGATGATAGATGAACCTGAAAACACCACTGGTAGGTGACTTGGTAAGAGCAGCTTGACTAGGCCTGGGAAGAATAATTCTGAAGACCCTATGGTTTCTTATTAACTTTTTATTTTATATTGGAGTATAGTTGATTAACAATGTTGTATTAATTTCAAGTATACAGCAAAGTGATTCAGTTATACATACACAGATATCCATTCTTTTTCAAATTCTTTTCCCATTTAGGTTGTTACATAATATTAAGCAAAGTCCTCTGTGCTACACAGTAGGTTATCCACTTTAAATATAGCAATGTGTACATGTCAATCCCAAACTCCCTGACTATCTCTTTCCTCAACCCAGCTCCCCTAGTAACCATAAGTTTGTTCTCTAAGGACGCTATGGTTTCTGTGAGCATGCGTCATGCCTATCAATGAAGTCCCTGCATAATCCCCGTGTTAGAACCTGTGTTTCAGGTGCATTGCATGGTATTTGTAATGATTCTGAAGGACCATGACCTTTCCAGATTTGCTCAACATCCGACTACCCACTCACTTCGTATACCCATACAGAAAAAAATTCCTAACCACAGCCTTTGTTGACACATCTGCTTGAAGCCGAATGGTGAAGCAAGCCAGGTCATAAGATAGATCTGTGGCAGTTTTCTTTTAGCCATTAATGCCATCAGCCATGTGTAAAAAGAATTTTAAAAGTCTATCGTTTCTGTCTTCCACAATGTCTGTGTTCAGGGATTCATCTCTGCTCCATATTTACTGTGGTTCACACATGAAAAGGAGGTCAGAGGCCAAATTATATTTAAGCATCTCATTTGAAGTTGTCTCAGAAGATGTAACATTATTTTTCATTCATTATGACCCACTCTTTTATGAAAGACCCTAAGTTCAGATTCTAATATCTTCAAAATAGTCACTCAGTTGTGTTCATCTGAATTTTTTAAATCTTTTTTTTAATCTGAATTTTTAAACTTCATTTCTAATAGTTCTTATGCACTTATTTTTCATAACTCATTCTTATTCATGTAATAGAGTACCAATTTCTAACTCTGTGAAACTGCTTGTAGTTATTTAGTTATTGAAACAAATAACTCTTGAACTCAAAACATTTGTGTATTCCTGTAACATGGAGTTCCTTTTGTACAAAGTTCTCCACCTGAAAAAAAATGTAATTCCTTACTTGGTTATTAAGCTTTGTAATTCTTCAGAGCACATCAGAAGTTCAACTTTCAGGGTAGCATGTTCAAGATTAGGAAGTTTATTAGCCCAAATCCTAAAACATCAATGGATCCCTGAAGAAGATTGACATATAATATAGTGGGGGAAATGAACCATGGACAAATAGAGCAGAGGGATCTTATATAGAAGGTATTTGTCTTTTTCTTCCTTATCTAATATCTGACCTCCCTTCTACGTTTCAGAAATTCTCTGAACATGGGTGTTAGTAACACGCAGGTCTATCTTCTACTATAAAAGCCAGAAAGGCCAGACCATTTCTTTCTGAGCCTCTGAGGCAGCTACTGTTCAGATTTGTGATCCAGGCTCAGCCAGTTAAATGCACCTGACTTGGATCTGGAGTCTGGAACTAGAAGCAGGGGGATTATTTTTGTGTCAGAAACTGTAACAGCAACATCCAGTGTCCAGAGGTAGGAGGGGCAATGTCACCATGGTGACAGCTAGTGCTCAGTGCCAGCAGCAGTATGGGTGCACGCTGCAGTATCCACGCCTGGGGACATCAGAACTAGTCTTCTCACTGGACTGCTTCTCAAAACTGGTTTCCTTTTGTGAGTCTGGCTGCACCATCCTATTTTAGACTTGCCCATTTTCTGACTGATTCCTTGTTTTTGCCAAAAATTCTTCAAGTAACCCAATATCTATTTGATAAATTATTTTTCAGTTTAATTCAGCCAAAGTCAGCTTCTATTGGTAGTAAGTAAGAATCCTGGCTTTACAGAAAATGGTACAAGGAATGGCTGCAGCATAGAACCTCCAGGAAATCTGGGAGTTAAAGAACATCCAGTCATGCATAAGGGATAGAAAGCTGATAGCCTAGGACCTGCCATGACAAAACATCTAATAAAAGTATCCCCTGAGTTCCCTTAGAATAAAATTCCCACCAAAAACAAAATTTTGGAGGTCAGTGTCACTGATGGCATATGAAGGGATGAGGTATTGAATGACTGTAGGGTGAGGTGGGTTGAGGGCTTTTAATAGCACCTGTCGGCTGAAAAATCAAACAAGACACTCAAACCCAAAATTCTTGTCTCAAGGCATGGGCCTATGTGTCAGTCCTGGCACACCACCCCTTTCTCCTCCTCCACCCACAGCTACATGGTTTAGAGCTGATTCTGCTCAGTGTGCTGGCATTAGCTGGAAGTGAACAGCTAGACTTACAACCCCACTAAGCATCACTTAAAAGGCAGTGGGTAAGGCAGGTCTTATCAAAAGGCAAAACGTTGGGCAGTAGATGTCTTTGTCCTCTTTGTGTAAAAGGAGAGTTGTCCTAAAACAAATCTACACCAATTTGTGAAGAACAAATTGTTTGACTTGATGGTCACGGACTTGGGGGTAAAAAAAGAGGGATCCGTGACAAACAAGTTTGGGGAAAAGTTATGGATAGACCCAGTGTATGAAGATAAGTGTTTGTCCTATGAATTCTTACCAAAGCCTCCCACTCTGGAAAAGGCATTTCATAATTAGGAAGAAAGATGATTCACCCTAGTGCTTGTTCAGTGGGCTCATGCACAGAGTGATCAGAAGTAGCTGTATCAGTTATCTACTGCTGTGTAACAAGCCACCCCCAAAGTTAATAGCTTAAAACTAAGGACTGGGGAAAACCTGGGAGAATCATAACATGGACACTTGCTGTGGTATTTCAGGGTCTTTCCTTCTGGCAATCAGACCTCTCTTTCAGTAAGTAGTTTCGAGGTCCAACAATTGCCTCAGGTCTAGGCAAGGTATTTTAACTTTTTGGAGTGCAACTGTCCTCAGCTTCCCAATAATTCATTCTTAATGTCTTTTAAGTGCACACTTTGACTAGTACTGTTACTAGCTGCCCATTTATGTTGCATGCCTAGGGACACCATGTTATATTAACAACTTCTGTAATTCTCTGAAAGTCACACCCCATCTGGAAGCCCTTCCAAATTTGCCACTCATTAAAATGTGTCTCCCTGACTGTCAACAGTTAAATGGTGCCACTGAATTCTGTCATTTCAAGGATCTTTGCCCCCCCACTACAAACCTTGCTATTAACCCTAGCTTACAGGAGACGGCCACCTCTGGCCTTTTAACTGATGCTGGTACCACTCTTACCAGGACATTCTGTATCGTTTTGGTGAACAGTATATCCTCTGGGCTCTTCTATGGAACATAGTCCCCTGTGAGAACTCTGGCCTTACATACCAAATTTATAGTGTATTCTCTCTACCACACCCACATCTCTGAGCCTTTTAACCACTTCTTACCCTATATGTCCTGGAAATTCTGGCATCCATACTTCATATGTGGTCCATGGCTAGTAATTTGTCCTCACTATTTTCCCAAGTCTTTACCAAGGTGTCCAGTTGTCTATTCCAGGAGAGTGATCCCAGATAATTAAATAGACTCTCCCTTATCTAGCCCTTATGTTTTCCCAACCTGATCAAATACTCCCAGAATCCAGGGTCCCATGTACTCCCCCAGTCCTTAGGGTACATGTTAGCAGGTCCTGTGGCAATTTGGAACTGTAGTCCCTTCCTTCCTTAATAAGCTCAGCACATCCCTAGCTGCAGTTACGCTGTAACTCAATCTTAGTTATTGCCTAGTAGACAGAAGGGAGCTGAGGGCAGATCTTAGGGGACTGGAGAGACACACATGGTCTTTGAGGGGAGAGGCTTCTGCATTATTTCCAATTGGAGGAACGTTCCTAGTCTTTAACAGGGAGATATAAGCCTTTTTTGTAGGCCCAAAGGACTCAATGAGATCTGGGAATTCAAGATTTTTAGCACATCAATTCCATACCAAGTTTCATGGTTCCTTTTTTTTTTTTTTTTTTCCCTTCAACCAGGGTCCTGATCTTGGTGCAGTAGACCTGCCCTTAAAGGATTTGAACCTTTTTAAAGCCCAACTCCGCTTTAGTCCTCAATGTCTCTGTCCTTCTGCTGCAGAAGAGGAGAGTCTCTTTGATGCTACCAAAAGGGCCCTCTGGCTTTCAAACTCAGCTTTTAAGTGAATATTAATTGTTCTCAGCTTTTTGCTGCATTTTTCCAAAGCATCAGTCAAGCTTAGCCAAACCCAATCCCATCCTCCTGCCAGTTCCTGTGTTCCTCTTATGTCTCAGACACTTCACACATTACACCAGTCAGTGCATTCCCTTCTACTGGTATGTCATCCCTGTTTTCCAAGGTGAAAGTCTCCACAATCACACTCTCTTGTGCCAGAGGCTCTCTGTGCTCTGCCTACCACCACTAATGGGGTCCTCATTGGCTGCTGGGCAGCCGTGTGATCCTGCCACAAATCCTATCCCTGTGTGGGCTCTCTTGGGTCCCTCCTACCACCGACTCTTACAGATTGAGTTCCCTGATTCTGAGACAGAGATTTGCATCCAGGAGGTTTATTAGGAAGACCTCGTTGGCTCCATCGCTGTGTAAGGGAAGGGGAGGGAAGCCAGCAGAAGTGAGCAGAGCGAGAGTAAAAGAGGAACAGCCCCAGCCAAAGCCTCAGTCAACCCTCCGGGGAGTCCTGAAGGTGCAACAAACCCTTCAGAGCTGTCCCAAGTTAGAGAGAGGAGGCTGGGTCACCACAGAGAGCCAGCGTCGTCAGGTGGCGCTCTTCAGCTGAGGCCATCTCCAAAGAAGAGGGTAGACAAGTGTGGGCTGCCCCCCCAGCAGTACTACCAGAAGCTGAGTGAATAAGGCCTATATTTTATGTCCTGTAAACTATATCGAAGCATCCAAAAGGAGATATCTGCTTCATAGTGGGAACGGGGAAGAATATAATTGGAGGCAGATACTCTTGACGGTACCTCTGGCACTACCGTGACTCTTGGGAAAAAAATAATGAAAGATGAGAGGAACCCTATATGACTGGACTATTTCAAAATAATATGTGACTTTGCCTGATGATACTATTTATTGCCAAAATCTACTGTGCAAAAGTATTTTCATAGTGGAAGCACATAGGAGGGTAATTACCCTGGCCTTAGTATAACCATGGAAGGCTTCATATTCAGGATTTAGATAGATTAAAAAGGAGAGGAGAGCATTTTAGACAGGGGTGCAGCCATGGCAGAAGCCTGACGTAATGAAGTATGTCACGTTCAGTGCACTGCAAAGCATTTGATACTAGAGATTTTTTGATATCAGAGATAAGGCTTGGAGAGTAAAGACTATTCCCTTTGCACTGTGATCAATCAATCAGGAAATATTAAGTTCCTATACTGTTTAAATCACTGCATATCTTTTGAATGACAGCAGTCACTATAAAAGAATGGGATCTCAGTGAAGGAATTCTCAGTAGACCTTGAATTTGTTTGCTGATCTGTTTTCAACCATGACTTCTAATTGTTCAGAATCACCTTTTTTTTTTTGCTTCATTCGTTATTTTAGCATGTTTAACTCGAAAAGATCTCAGGAAGAAAAAACTGCTACATCATTTTTTTGTGCACTTGACCCTGATTGTGGTTCAACTTGAGACGTGGCTCTCATTGACCTATGCTGGTGTCCTCAGGCCATTATTTCTTTTACTTCTCTATACTGTCTTTTGGAAATGAGCAGGATGTTGAACTTTTCCCCACTAATCATCCCATTGCTGGCTAATGTGTCTGCTCAGATTCACGGGAGTGCTCAAGCTGGTCACAGCGGTGACGCAATGGCTTTCTGTGAATAACTTCAGGCTTCCTGGGAAGGCATCACATGACCTTACATACCATCTGCCAAGCCATCTGTGTCTTACTCAGGAACCTAAATAAAAGCAATAGTCCCTGCTAACTCATAGGCACCATTCACTCAACAAACATTTATTGAGCGCCTACTATGTTAAGGGTAACACTAGTGTAGGTACAAAAGTCTGTGGGTAAAGGGGCTGTGGGTAAAAAAGTCTCACAGAGAAGAGTAACAAGCAAGCAACTAACTACAAAACAGTTTCATAAGAGATACATAGAAGTATGTGCAAATTCTAAGGGAAGAATATGCACCTTGGAAAGAAGGTACGTAAAGATTTTCTTTCTGTTAAGGTGTGTACATGCTAATCAGCATTTAATTTGGCCCTATATAGAAACAGAATCAATGGTCGTGATACAGTGTTTTAAATTGGTTTTAGTCAGGTAATTAGACTGGTCATAAAATGAATGAAGGTGTTCTGCTTTCAGCTTGTGAACTGTTACCTATTACTCATCCTTGAATGAACAGACCCTCAGGGAGAGAAAGATCAATGGGCTTGGTAGTGGAGAGTGAGGGTCTTAAGAGAAGCATTGCTCCTTGTGACATTCACAGCTATTGATATTATTGCATATTCTTTCTATTCCTATATGCTAGTCTATATTTATGTTGGAAAAAGGCTCCTGCCAGTATGTAAAAATGGGAATGCTCTTGGTTCCCTCCCTCCTCTGCTAACTATGCTAATTATATCTTCAACTATAATATTTATAGTCTTACATTTATGGAACACTTACTATGTGCCAGACACTGGACTGTAGTACAGAGGTAATGACATTTAATCCCTCACGGGAACTCTTTGAGGTAGCTCTTAGTATCCCCACACATGTGAGTAAATGGAGGCTCAGAGAGATTTAATAATGTAGCAGTTGACACAGGAAACAGATGACATATTCAGAAGGGACAATTTTCAAAGATGGAAACAGATAGGGAAATCTATAAGGAAAGGTGAAGGATGTGGTAAGGGTACACAATAATGGCAATAGGATGTGCCATAGCAGGGAGCCACCACCACACCTGGACCCAAAGGGAAAAGGGAAGAGATGGATGTTATTAGAGCCCACGAAGGCTTGAGGGAGGAAAGGCCATCCTCTAGGAGTTGAACCATAGAGGAATGAAGCCACTGGCAGAGCCGCAGGGAACGGAGGACCTCTACTGGGGGAACAGATACCCTGACCTCTACTTTCTCTCCTCCCATCCTTCAGTTTCCTGCACGTGCCTCCCATTGACCAAACCCACCCAGAAACAAAAGGAAAGGGAGCCTAGGTGATGCGCTCTGAGACGTTCAGGACAGAGAGGGTAAGAGGGATGGGGGGAGGTGGAAGCAAACAGAATCTCTAGCACAAATACCTTGCCCAGGGTCACACGAGTAGTAAGAGGCATTGCCGACAGATTCTGCAAACTGTTATCTTCTACTTCAAAGTTCATGTGGTTTCCACCATGGCAAGTCATTTTCCAATAAATTATATTAATAGCTATTTCAGAGATCATATACTTTATAAAACCAAAATTTTTTAAATTTTAAAAATGTTTTTATATCCTTTATAAAATCAAAATACTTTGGTTCATAAACAAAAGAATTTCTATCAATCAGAGATGTTCAAAGATTACTTTGATAAGTACCGAGATCCTTAATGAAGGCATTTCAATCTAGTAGGCACTCAATTAATATTGCATGAATCCCTATATGAATGCATGACCGTTTACCAGGGCTCTTAGAAAATTCCTGTCCTTGTGAACTTTTCTAATTTGATGATCTCTGAAGTTTCCTTCTAAGTCTAAGATTCTGTGATTCCATAAACATCTAATATGGTCCTTAGACCTCTCAGTTACAGATGAGGGTTGCTTTAAAGAATGAGTTGTACAAGATGCTTAAGCAATCATATGACTAGAAGTACTGCATCCCCAAGGGGGGAAATCATGAAGGATCACGTCTCAGTCAGGAATGCTTTCAGCTGCTGGCATCAAAAAATTCTGAGCAGAAATGTTTAAATAAATAGGAGGAGAGTATTTGTAAGGCGGTTGTCAGAGCTGCTGTCTTTAGAGTCCTCCAGGGTTTTTCCTCATGGCTGTCCATTAACTGCTGTGATTCCATCCTCAGTGTTCATGATTAAACCCTGAAGAAGGAGGAAGTGGCAATGCCTGGATCAGGAAAGCAATGGTTTTCCCAGGAATCTCACCACAGGACTCTGCTTCTATTTCATGACAACCCAGAAGGAGGTCAGGAAGAGGGCTGGAGATAGGTGGGTCAGCGAAGCAAAAGTATCAGCGGCACCTCCCCCTAGCGGTGGCAATTGTAAAAATGGCCCTCCACCAGCAGATGTTTTTTGTTGTTGTTGTTTTTGTGGTACGCGGGCCTCTCACTGCTGTGGCCTCTCACGTTGCGGAGCACAGGCTCCGGACGTGCAGGCTCAGCGGCCATGGCTCACGGGCCCACTCGCTCCGCGGCATGTGGGATCTTTCCCGACCGGGGCACAAACCCATGTCCCCTGCATCCGCAGGCGGACTCTCAACCACTGCACCACCAGGGAAGCCCGCCAGGGAAGCCCACCAGGGAAGCCCACCAGGGAAGCTCACCAGGGAAACCCACCAGCAGATGTTTTTGCATCGCTGATAAAGAAAGGAGACAGCCAGCAACCACCACACAGGTTCAGGATCAGGTTCAGGTCCCAGTGGCTATGCTGTGTTCCTTAACATTTCTTCTAGAGATTAGAAGGGAATGTTAGCCCACAGCCATCTGGGTAACTGGAACTGCTGGAACTGGTAAGGGTGAGGAGTCCCTCCCAATGGGTTTTAGAGGCGAGTGCAGCACTTAAAAGCAGCCTTACTTCTCTACTTGTAAAAAATGGAATTAATCAAACTGGAAGCATCTCTGCTTTGGAGCTGAAAATTATGAACTGATTTTAACCTCCAGTCTGATGGGATTTCTGACAGCTTTATTCAGCATCTGTTTAACAGCTCTGTCAACAGGGAACTTACCGCAACGTCACTAGTTTGTTGGAACAACCTTTAAAAACTTTTTTATATTGAACTGAAGCTGGAAGCCTCTTAAGTTCCAATTATTGACCCTAGGTATTTTTTTTTCTAGAGTTAACTTGGGATAAATCCCTATTTCCCATGTCATCCCACAAGTATTTGAAGTCATCCTTCATGTTCCCACTTCTGCTTGTTTTCATCATTGTTTTCAAGCTAGTTGTCATTTAGTAATACTTGTCCTATTATACTATGGTTTGACAGTGTCCTTCTTAAATTAATAAAACTAAAAAGTCCTGACACCAGGGGGAAGAGCACACTATAGATGTGATAAGAATAAAAACGGATTCCTTTTCTTTTTATACTATTTTTGTAGCCAAGATTACATCAGTTCTTCATGTGAACGATTGTTCAGCCGGAATAAGGTCAGTTGCAAAGCCCTGTGGCCTGACTCCAGAGACCTTCCTTAAGGGTGACTCAATCCCTTAATTATTTCATGCCTGTTACGTTCAGTGGCACTTAAGGACATTTTTTTTCCCATCCTCAGACTCTTAAACTTATAAGATTTATATAATCATCAATCCCAGTATTTGCCCACATTTATTCCATCAAACATTTTGTCATATGTCTTGTTGAAATTCATTACATTTTAATATATGCACTTCCCCTATAAATAGGTATTTTTGATAAATGAGGGAACAAATATAGAGAATTTCAGTGAAACAACGTAAAAATCCATTAATCTGTAAGAATTCTAGAAGTTCTTCAAGACTGCTGATTAAGATCTTGAGATTAAATATGCTATCAAAATGACTATATACTTAAAAACACACACAAAAACCCTTGCCATCCTTAGCTGGAAATTTTGAAGGAATTATCCTAGGAATATTCCCTTTAAAAAATAAATCTAGGCAAAGTAAAAAGAACTTTAGCATATTACAATGTACCAGGTGTGGTATAAATGAGAAATGAAGATTTAAAAGGACTGTTCAGGGGCTCTAATGTGAAAGCTATGTCTTTAGAAACAGAAGATAATTACATGATAATCACAACATGAAGGGCATATTAAAGGAAAAGAACAGATAGCAGGAGGTTAAACAAATTATTGGTCAGTATTTTTAGGGAAGAAGTTAAGAGTTTTCTCACTCCCAAACTGCTTTTTGTAGTGTACAGGTAAGAGGTGCTTAATCCAACACTGGCAAATGCCCAGGCAATTCTGGTAATTATGAACAAACTAAATGCAGTTAAATCCATGAGATCAGATGGTAGCTACCTGAATTTTTTTAATTAACCCAAGGAGGAAATTGTTGAATTGTTAGCCAAAATGCAAAACAAAAACAAAACAAAAACAAAACCACACAAAAAAACAAAACCAAACCAAAACAAACAAAAGAAAACCTTTCTTTATAAATACAATGATGCTAGAGGAGGAGAGTTTGCCATGAGACCTTCAACATGAGAAGCACCCCTTCAGGAGACTGTGGAAACTATAGTCAGGGCACCATTGCCAAAAGCTGGACCCCTGCACACATTAAACCTTCTTACCTAAGGCAACCCAGCTTCTGAAGAGGAAGTCATGCTGATGCAATGACTACATGGGTAGAGCATGGAAACAAATTCATTCATTCAGCAAATATTTACTGAGTCCCTGCTGGGTACCAGGCTCTCAAGGATCTAATATCTGGGGGGAAAATAATATCTGGGGGGGGGAAAGCAAACTGACATAATCATAGTTAAATATTAGGGGGGAGAAAAGACTCATGGGCAAGTAGAAGGTTATCACAAGATGGTAGCAATTAGCTTCAAGGTGTTATGTGATGGGGTGGGCAAGAGAATGAGTTGCCTTGATGCAGGAGAGGGGCAGCCTCTACGTTTCTATTCTCTCTCTGTCCACATAGGCTAGAGATGTTTCTGAGGTAGTAAGATTATTTAGTTCCACACAGTGCTTGCCAGAAAGTCACAGGGCATATTTCTAAAGAGAGCTCTGATGTTAGTAAACAAGCCAAGAATGTGATAAACTATAACTCCATTAGCTGGGTATAAGGAGAAAGAAATATATGGAAAAATTGAAAATGCATTTGTCTCTGAGGACAAAGGGCCCACTGCATGCAGGCAGAGGAGTGCTATTCAAGCTGGCCTGCCTTACCTGGGCACGGAGAGCTGATAGGCAAGCAGGGCTTAGACATGGAGCAACCCATGAAATGCACATGTGGTTTCATGCATTATCTCCCCTTAGAGGTTTACAAAAAAATGTTGGCTGAGGGGATCAATCAGGCAGTGATATAATTGCCTCCTTCTGATTTCATTTGGTATAAATCTATGAGGATTTTTAAGTGGCCAGATGTTTTAATCTTGCGTCTTTCTTGAAATAAAGAGAAAAAATTGTGGAGATCTGAGAGTTGCTTAAAATTGTGACTTGGGGATCTGCTGTGGGATGTGTTTGTGTGTGTGTGAGAGACAAACAGACAGACAGAGAGACAGAAGGGGGGGCGGGAGAGAGAGAGGGAGAAGATACAGAAGGGCATTTGACACAGTGATCTGGATAGCATGGAAATTAAGATGCTGTTGTTTTGATGCTGCAATTCTGAAAGATAAAAATCCAAACATTTTAACACCCTCAGTAAAAATAGTATAAGGCTTTACAACAATATCATTCATTGTATAACATGAAACTGTTTCTACTTCTTGGACACACTCTCATACTCATCCTAGCTGTCACTGGTCATTAGTATGACCATGACCATCTTTCATTTAATAAAAAGGGAAAGAATGAATAAACTACCACCAGAATTAGATTAGGTCTCCGTATTATTCACTCGTATGGCATGCTGTACTTTTTCCCTTTTAGTATTTAGTATAATTGAATTTAATAGTTATTCATGAAATGTCTATGTCTCTTGTATTAACCTTGAAGGTTCAGGATGGTCTAGACTTGTTCACTGCTATATCCTAGCACCTAGCACAGTGTCTGGCACATTATGGGTCCTCAAAAATTTGTGAATGAATGAATGAGAGGGTAATGCCAGGAGTGGACATGTCAGTGACAAAGTGAGGGGAGGTCAGGAGTACTATGCAGCTCAGGAATGAGTTGAGAATGAAGGATCAAGAGTAGAATTCAGGGTTAAGATGAGGGGTAGCTGTTTATGACTTGATAAAAAAATGAAAGTGAACACTTAACACAAAGGTGTAAGTCATTTTAGAGTCATTTATTCTTAGAATCAAAGTAAATATTAAACCATGTTTCTTTTAATATTTTCAGCCCCAAATTCTGAAGTGCATCTTGCATATTCTTCATGTTGAAATGTTGATAACATTTTCCAGTTGCGATTGTTTGAGGATGTTCTCTTTGTGATAATTCACTGAGCTGTTCACTTTTGATATGTGCCCTTTGCCACATGTGTGTTATACTTTAATACAAAGTCTACTTTAAAAGATGCTGATATTTAATTAGCATGTACCCATTCACAGCTAGGCCTTTTCAAAGCTCTGACTTTTCATTCAAATGTACGATCTCTAAAGAAAGACCATCCATCCTTGAACTGCACAAATTAGAAATGTTCCAATAGTTTACTTTTCATTTCAATGTAATGTTATTTGGCCCAGTACAAGAAAACATTGAACTTCCACTTAAAGATCCTTCCAGCTACAGCACTGAGTCATTTCGTGCCAACCATCCATAGGGCAAGGAAAGCATTGTGCCTAGGGCCACGATGCCTTTAGGGGCTCACAAATCAAAATGTTTGCTCTTTTCTTTAATCAGAAGAAAAAACAATGTATAGGTTAGAGAAAACTGTTTAATAATATTAACATATTTGTCATTGTATCAGTTGAAAATATAATTGTTAGTATTTTTATAGAAGAAAGGGACACACAAAGGCAAAAATGCCTAGCACCTACAAAAGTCATAATGCTGGCCCTGAGGAGGAAACAGAGTGGATAGACAAAGCTTATTATCTTCAAGCAAGGTATGGTCTTGGAGAGATGAAATCCACTGGGTCTTCTCCAGATTAGGTCACACACCAACTTAGCCTGTACTAGCTATTTTTTCTTTTATATAACTGTACATCAGGCTGTCTTTTTAAATGAAAAATTTCGGTAAAGACCATCACTTCTACTTTGTTCAAATCTCTAAAGGCTTTTCAGAGCCAACGGCAGAACTTGCCCTGATGCTGCGAGAGTGAAGAATACTTAGAAAATACATTAACCATAATTCTCTTTTTTTTATTTATTTCTTCTATTATCCTATTATATTTCCTTTTTCTCTATGTCTCAACTACATTTTTCCCTATTAGTAAAATATAGTACATTTGAGTTTATACAAATGTGAGCTTCACATACGTGGCAATTTTGTAAATCCATTTTAAGTCGTGGCTGTAATGACTGCCTTTCTCTCTTCCTATCTCCACTGGATGAAAGGTATGGTACTTATGTTGTATGGCCTACAGAAGAGAAGCAAAGAAAAACAAAGGCTAGGTACAAGGTCCAGCAGGATGTCAAACGGAAGCCATAAATCACAAGCATAATTGAAAGATATTTTTGATCAGATATTCACTCCACCTTCATTCAAAATATATGAATATTTTAATGCTTTCTGTATGCCAGGAATAGCAGTTAAGTCCACAGGAATGGGAAGTTTTCAACGTCTGCTTCATTTCCTTTCCTAATAACCAGCTAAAAGTAAGGCCCAATCAAAAGTGCTAGGAGACTCCACTCAGTTGGAGGTAGAATCAGCTATTTTGAGAAGATGCAGTGTTAGTCAGCAACTGGCAGTTACAAGGCATACCATAGCTGAGAAAGATTTACTCACTATGGACAATTTTGAATAACCTAAAATAATCATAAACTGCTTTAAGCTAGTACACAGTGTCTGAGAGCATTAGAGAACTGGGTGTCTGACTGGTTAACATTGCCATGAGGATTTGGAATGAAATAGATGGAAAATCTAGGACGTGAGCCTATTGTAAAAGGGGCTCCAATAACTGACTAATGCTATTTAATATACAATTACTGCAGAGATGGTTTTTTAAAATTAAATTATAATTATAGAATACGGGATTCCTTTTCCATATAATGCAGGCATTCCATTCTGCTCTTGAATGCAGGATACCCATTTTTACCTTAACATTAATTTGGACCCCCAAATTTACAATTGTGCACATGCATTTAAGATATTAATACATAGATGATTTTTCCAGACTTGTTCAACTTAGAAGCCCAGAGGAGTCTACAGTCCCACTGGACCAAATGTTGAAATATACATCAATATCTATATCTATTTCATAATAGCTATTTGCTTTCCCAGAGGTCATTTTAATGATCTTAAATCGGTATTAATCCTCGGAAATGCTGACTGACCTTCTCCAGGCTCCCAAAGCATCTTCTGCATTTCACTGGATATTTTTGTCTAGTGGGACCAGTTTGAACTCTGTGGATCAAATTTTGATTAAAATAAATTAGCTTGACTGTAGGCTTTCTGATGTTCTTAGTTGCATGGTTTTAATCATTCATATTAAGTAAAGAGCTGAGTCGGAAGACAAGCTGGTAAAGAAGGTAGATAATTTTCCTGAACAAAGGAGAAACATAAGGAGCGGGGAGAATTCAGATGCAGCCAAAGCTAAAGCTGTCTAGTTAAGTTGACTCTGGATTAAACAGGCATGCTTTCAGGCTAGGGCTAAATGTGGGATGCCTCTTTCTCCTAAAAACAGTGTAGAGCAGCATGAAGCTTTTCCCCTTCCTCCAGCCCTAGCACCTACCGAAAACAGAGGAAAAAACAGCACTTAGGAATGGAATCCAAGGCAGAGGAAGAAAAAGTCTGTTTCAGCATCATAGGAGATAATCTTGGGGCTCACTGTTGAAGGTTTGATTATTTCTATAGTCCATTGGCAGGATTCCAGGATCCCTGCCCCGATCCTACCTTTTTTCACCCAGAGTGGAACTGAATGGAATGAAATGACAGAAAACCGTTCCAGAGGCTGAGGAGAAAATCAGGGGAAGTGAAACAAAGCATTAATGGAAGAAAGAGGGAAGGGGATAAAGCATCCAAAGAGGTGGATTTGTTCCCTAGGAATTGTGAGAGACACGGCCTTGTCTAGTGTCTCTTCCAAAAGACTCTGGTCTTCTGGTGAACTGGGAATAATTTGAAAAGAACAAAGGAGCCACTTCCAGACTCCACCTCATCAATACCCCACAACTCTTGCGTATGCAATATGGGTTAGAAATGGGATTTTTGAGTCTGAATTAAAGGTTTGCATACTCTTCTAGACTTTATGTGTGTCCATAACCAGCAAACAGGAAAAGTGGTTTAATAACTGACCCTACCGGCACTCCCTTCCAATTTTAAGGGGTAATGCTAAGTAAGGGAAACTAATTTCAATTTATCTGGTTTGGCCTAATCAGTCTAAGGGGAAACATAAACAGCCTGATTTTCTTCTCTCCATATGGAATATCGAGTCTTCCCAGAAAGATGTTAATCCTATGCCAGAGTCCAGGTATTTCAGAGAAAATATATAAATATAATCATTTCAGGGGTTTTAAGATACAGGTTCAGAGGAAGCACTAATTCCAGAATAATGAGAGACAGCCCTTGGAACAACGAAGGATTTGGAGAAGGAAGGATTCAGAGTTTATGAGTTGTGATACATTTTTTGTTGGCTACAGAGAATGAAAGATATTCCCTGGGGTAAATTTTCCTCTCCCTGAGTGTGTACTGATAGTAGCACTGCAGGAAGGATGAATTTTGGCTGGGATGTGTAACACAGATAATGTGCAGGATTATAACAGGATAGAAACAGAAACCTCTGGAGCTCCTCCATGACCACAATTATAAATAAGAAACTGTACCGGGACCCAAAAGGAACGATTGAAATTGCAGCTGAGACTTGAGAGTGAGAGGAACTGGGTAATCCATTCAACTGATTCTCCCTTTAAATAGGCAATTTGGTCTACTAGGAAGACTGACAGGTCCTGCAGATTAATTGTAGACATAGGAAGCTAAATGAGCTTGTGCCAACTGCAGGTGTCCTGGGCCTGGTGTTACTTCTAATATTAGGATGGTATTTTAAATCTTGATTGGATGAGATTGCTGATCAGGAAATTGCATGTTTTTTTTTTTACTAACTGCATTTGTTTTTTGAGTAGATAATTTAGGCACAAATTTCAAAATTCAAAACACACAAAAGGACATAGAATGAAAACTCTCCCTCTGACCCCCGTCCCCCAGCCACCCTTTTTCTATGACCACTCGTGTTATCAGTTTCTCACATATCTCATCACAGATGTTTTTTCCTCATGAACAAATATTTGTTAGTCTCAGACCTTTTTTGCATAAATGGTCGTATACTACACACACTGCTTGGCATCTTGCTTTAATAATATATGTATCCTAGGGCCTCCCTGGTGGCGCAGTGGTTGAGAGTCCGCCTGCCAATGCAGGGGATACGGGTTCGTGCCCCGGTCTGGGAGGATCCCATATGCCGCGGAGCGGCTGGGCCCGTGAGCCATGGCCGCTGGGCCTGCGCATCCGGAGCCTGTGCTCCGCAGCGGGAGAGGCCACAACAGTGAGAGGCCCACATACCGCAAAAAGAAAAAAAAAAAAATATATATGTATCCTAAAAATCATTTCATTTCAATGCATAAAAAACTTCTCCATTATTTTTAAATGGCTGCATGTTGTTCCATTGTATGAACGTACCGTTCTATAGTTCATTGCTTTCACACTAACTGATGTCTAAGTTGCTTCCAGTCTTTTGCCTTTACAGCTATCATGCTTTAATGCATATTCTTCTATACACATCATTTTGCACAGTGCAAGTACATCTGTAAAATAAATTCCTAGAAAGGGAAATGCTAGGTCATAGCATAAGTGCATTTATAATTTTGATTGCTACTGTCAAATTACATTTCATAGAAGTTGTAACAATTTATACTCCCTCCCTCATTAACATAATGTTATTAAATGTTTTGATATTGCTGGTCTTGTATATGAAAAACAGCATCTCAGTTTGGTTGTAATTTGCATTTCTCTTATTATAAATGAGGTTTAGTATATTTTCATATGTATACTAATACCTGTATGTCTATTGCTGGGACATATTATGCCACCCAGATGAAAAATAAATTTGTATATTATTCTCATTCAGGTTACAGGATCACTTTTCTGGTTAATGCAGCCACCATTAGTAGTCTTATGCAGAATGTTGTTCAAATATACAGGATCCCTGGTCCCAAAATATCTGCTTCGGGAACAAATTTTACAACAAAAATTGTCTATAAGTGGGTGTATTATAAGAATATAAAATTCAACTTTTACCTTGTTTTCACCTTCAAGCAATGGATAGAATGGAACTATGGAATAGATTACAAAAATTCCACATCAAAATCCCCACCATTCTGAAATGTTAGTAGGTTTGGGTCTATTATTGGAAAATTCCCTCTTGGGTCTGGTCTTAATGGATTAGCCATTATGGTGCTATCTCCTGGGTTATCTGCATCCTAGCAGATAAGACCAAGGGACAGGGAAAAATAAAGTGAAGGAAATAAATTTGATTAATAAGTCATACCACTGTCCCATTCCAGGTATATTTTGTCATAATCACCATGAAGGTCCTACAAATAAAAGACTTGAACATTTCTTTGTTGAAGCCAAGTGAAGGAAAAAAGTAAATCTTGCTTGTTAACTGAATTTAAAAAAAATAGATATGATTCATGAAAATAGAAGCTAAAAATTTGAAAAAATAATATAATAATATAAATATATAAAAAACAATATAAAATAATGAGATTTCCCACTTATTAAACCAGATCAAGGACTTATGACTTTATGATCCACCAAAAATATTAAGTAAAAATGACAGTTTCCTTTGACCAAATAGGAGGCAAGTTATGGGTTAATTATGAAAGAAGTAATGCTTGAGAGCCCAAGAAAAGCTTATGTGGAACTGAACAAGTATAAGAAAAATATAATTTTAACCCCCCCTAATTATTTAATATTAAGAAGTTTTACTTGATAAAAGTTTTACCTCTCCAGTCTGGGTCTCCAGTCCTATTCATTCTGATGATAAGCTACTCTTGATCATGGCTGTCATTTTGATTTAATTTACCCAAATTTCTCTGATCACAAGTATACATGGGGTCTGGAAAGCAGCCATCTTTATTTAGAGCTTATCTGGAAAGCACTCATGAGGCTCTCTAAAAAAAAAAAAAAAACAACCCTCAGTTTCCACACCAGAGACCAGCTACAAACACCCTTAAATATTAATTACATCTAATCACACATCTGGATGGCATCTGTAGGTGGAGACAGCTTTGCGGGAGGGGAAAGACTGTTCCACCATGGTTACTGGGAAATCGAATCTATGAAGAAAAACAAATGTTAATGATAATTGATGTGCATAAAGCTTAAGTCGGTCTCGAGGTGCCTGGTATCAGGACTGAGTTAAAAAGTACACTGGATTTTATCTAACAAAGCCCAATGATAAATGTTTCTGTTAACACTCAGAATATTCAGTAAGCATTTGCTGGTACTCTGAGTGGTGGAGATCTCAAAATAAATTTCATTTTCAAAAACCTCAAGTGAAATAAAGAATCAGTCTAATATAGTTAAAATAACAAATGGAGAAGTACATAGAAATATTAAGAATCAAACCCTACTGGGTATGCACAGGAGATTAGGCTGTTTTAAGACTCTACATGGAACTAAATCATATTTGGATATAAAATTTGCCTGGATTTCACTGGGGTCATCCAAACTTTAAAAATTCCATGGAATAAAGAACTAGGTCAAATTGAATAAGAATCAGCCTGGCTTCAGGGGCAGGGAGACTACGTAAATGAATGAGCAATGCTATAATGTGGTTTGAAATGGGTAAATCTGTCAACATTTCATTGTGGGTCAGACTTTGCCCACGTTCAAGAGGCTGAGGTTGTTGATTGGTTAGAATAGCAAAGGAGTGAAACTTGATTTAATGGACAAACAGAAGTAGGAAATTTCTCAAAATAAATTATTAAGACCCCACCACCTAAAAAAAAAAAAAGAGACCCCACCACCCAAGACTGTGTGTTTAGTTCTGGAATATGATTTTTTCCCCTTTTTTATTAAAGTATAGCTTATTTACAGAAAAGTACACAAATTAGAAATATACACTTAGATGAGTTATCATGAAAGGAACATATCTATGTAACTACCACTTAGGTCAAGAAATAAAATATGACTACCATCCCTGGAGGCCACCTCATGATCCTTCCAATTTTAGCCTTTGCCTCCTGTGGAAAGACAATCTTCTAACACTGTAGATTAATGTCACCTGGCTTTGTACTTTATAAATGAAATTATACACATGTATTCTCTTGTATCTGGCTTCTTTTGTTCAATATTATGTTTGTTGAGTTTCCTCCATCTTTCCTCCATGAAACTACAAGAGTTTCATGTTCTTGTAGTTTGTTTATTTCATTTTAGGGTGTAATCTTATCGATAGCACCTCAAATGTGTATAAAGTGAGATTTGCTGAGAATGGTACAATAGCCACTTGTGAGCCTCAGGAGTGCCAGTTCATTTTTGATCTTCCAATCAATAAACTGTCCCACTTGCCGGCACTATGCTTATATATACACTAGTGCTCAGTGGGTTGTTTTACTCCTCTGGGTCGGGAGTCTAAAATCATAGTCACTGCAGCAGAAATAGGAAAATCTGGCTCTGTTCTAAGAGGCTGTTATTACATATTCAACTATTCCTCTATCTATGGGAAAAGACTTAGCAGTTCTAACAGTTGCTCAAGAAATCAGTGGCAACTTAATTAGAGCATCCAATGTTTATATCAGTAACCCTCACAGGACCCTAATTAATAGTGTAACTTTTATAACTACAGGAAATGTGAATTTTCAGAATAAAGTTAGAGTGTTTGGATAGAAACCACTGAGTGCCAGTAGTATCATTCTTGAACTCAATGGACTGAGCAAAAAGGGCCTGTTTCAGTGTGTAAATCATCTTATTCTATATCTTAGGTTAATATAAAATAGAGGTTTTGATTTGCATTTCTCTAATAATTAGCAATGTTGAACATCAATGAGATTATCACCTCACACCAGTCAGAACGGCTACCATCAAAAAATCCACTGACAATAAATGCTGGAGAGGGTGTGGAGAGAAGGGAACCCTCCTACACTGTTGGTGGGAATGTAAATTGGTGCAGCCGCTATGGAGAACAGTATGGAGGTTCCTTAAGAAACTAAAAATAGAGTTACCATATGATCCTGCAATCCCATTCCTGGGCATATACCCAGAGAAAAATATGTTCCAAAAGGATACATACACCCCAATGTTCACTGCAGCATTATTTTTCAATAGCCAGGACATGGAAGCAACCTAAATGTCCATTAACAGAGGAATAGATAGAGAAGATGTGGTATATATATACACAATGGAATATTACTCAGCCATTAAAAAGAATGAAATAATGCCATTTGTAGCAACATGGATGGACCTAGAGATTGTCATACTGAGTGAAGTTAGACAGAGAAAGGCAAATATCGTATGACATTGCTTATATGCGGAATCTAAAAAAAAAGATAAAAATGAACTTATTTACAAAACAGGAACAGACTCACAGATTTAGAGAACAAATTTATGGTTACTGGGGGAAGGGTGGGGGAGGATAGTGAGGGAGTTTGGGATTGACATGTACACACTGCTATATTTGAAATGGATAACCAACAAAGACCTGCTGTATAGCACAGGGAACTCTGCTCAATATTATGTAACAAACTAAATGGGAAAAGAATTTGAAAAAGAATAGGTACATGTATATGTAAATATATATATATATATATATATATATATATATATATAAGGCCATAGAGGTGGATGTTAAATGAGCACAATGATGAAACAAATAAATCTGACAAATTAGTAGGCAATTTAAAACTTGTGAATGGAGGACCCTAAGCTGCTGAGGAAAATGCCTTCTTGCCTAGCAACTCGCAGCCTTGCTATGTTTGGGCTGGGTACATATTTTTAGTTGTCTTCTGTTACTGAGCCATGTGAATGCCGCCCCCTTCTTTCATTGAGCTTTGGATAATGGCCAAACACCAGGATTTACTATTCCTTAAATAGTATAGCTCCCATCTGTTCACAATCAATAGGAAAAAAAAATTGAGATGTGGAATACGCCATCGTCTCTTGGCCATTCTTGCCACATCAGACTGACAGAGGTTTAAGCTATTTGTCATGTGACTTTGCTTTCTTCTTTTTTGAACTTATGGCATTGGTAAACCACCATGAAGGGGGTATGGTATGGCAGTGCTTAATCCAGGTTTTCTCCAGGAACTAATTTATCTAAGTCATAACAAGGGAAATAAAATAAAAGCATAGGATATTTTTAAGTATTTGTCTTGCACAATATCCTGAGAATGTTTGCATGTAGCTCTTTCGGGCTCTCTCTATTAGAGAATAGAAGAAGACTGCCTCTGTGCCCCAAGTGAGAGAGGAAAAATAGTCATTGGCTATAGTGTAGTCAGCTTCCACTCTATTATGCTAGGGCAACAAACAATCCCAAAATATATGTGGCTCACAATAACAAAGTTTATTTCTTGTCCATATTGCATGTTGCCTGGAGGTCAGCTGTGGCTCTGCTCTATGTGTCTTCCCTGTTCGAAGTTCTAGAATAAAGGAGCAGCCCCTACCTGGAATATGCCATTATCATGGCAGAGGGAAACGAACAATGACAGAACCTTGAAATGGTTCTTAAATTTTCTGCCCCCACTGGCATATATCCCCTGTGCTCACATTCTCTGGGCTAAAGGAAGTCATGGCAAGTTGGACAGCCACTGGGCAGGAAGGCTACTGCTCTTCCAAAGAGGAATAGCAGGGAGAAGCCTGGTGAACAAGGGTCTGATAGAAAGAGTCACCAATATTTTAGAAAAAAATAATACAATTCACTAGAGCCAACATCACTGTCAATTAATCATCTTGGGTATAAAAGAAAAAGACTTTATCTCAAGAGGGAGATGCCATAGTGGGAACTATTTATAGAATTTAACTGGAAAAGATCCTTTCTGATCTAACCTCTCCTTCTGAAACAGGTGATTGATGAGACAGTGAGGATATTTTAACTGATTGAATCTTTAAAACAAGGAGAATGAGCTCACAAGTAGAATCCTGAGAAGCCAGTGAAAGAACAATCAAATTATTAACGTATTTTTACTTGAGAAGAAAATAAAGGAGTTTGGCTGGAAAACCCTTCAGACTGATAACTATCTTTTAGTATGCTCAACCTTTCACTCATTTCCTTGTTGGAATAACTTAGAAATTAATTTGGACCCTCACAAGAAATAAACACCTGCTCCTCCATTTTCACAATCCCTTTATATAATACTCCCCTTGACAGAATATTTGCACAACCACAACTTCCAGACTTTACTCTTAGAACTACAAATTCCAGGGAAGAAATTGATCTTATGCTCTCTTTCATCCCAAGTCCCTTGGAAAGGATTCATTCATCCAACTGATGCCTATGTCTGCTCATAAACCAATCACCAATGCCCAGGGATGGGGAAGGGGTCAGAGTAGTGATAGATAGATAGGTAGATAGATAGATAGATAATTTCCATGGACTTATGTGAGTAGCTAGGGAGTGGTAGCCCCAAATAAAGCTGAGAAGATAACCCCACAGATGATGAACACAACCACTCCTGCCTGTGGACTCGTGCTTGCCCCTGGCCTTCCAGCTTCCCTCTTGGCTCTTTTTAAAGAACTTCATAAAAATAAATAAAATATAAAAAAGAGGGAATGGTTAAGAAAATAGTGATATATCAATTAAATGGAATATTATGAACTTGTTAAAATGATATACATGAATATGGGTAATGTTTCTGTTAAGTGGCAAAACCAGTATACAAAATGATCAAATCACTGTGATGAATATTATTTAAAATTTGATATACAACCCAAACTGAAAGGCAAAAAATCACAAGGAGTTGTTTATCACTAATATGTTCAATCATAATATATTTAATTATATCATCCCCTTAAGTGACATTTTCTAATCTGAAATTCAACTGCTAGAGTAGAAAGGAAAGTTCAGACTGCTTCCATTCTTGGTGATAACTCCCTGAGTGCCTGCAATATGCCTATTCCTATCTTTTCATGTGTATTTTGACTTGATCCTTCAGATTCTAAACTCTTCCAGGGCTGTTTCTTATATGCTTTTGTACCTAAGCTTAAGTACCTAAGAACAGTATGTGCTTAATAAATGTATGCTATTAATAATGATATTATTCAAACTTTTGAATTCTAAGAAATATACTCCCAAAGTATTTTAAGTGTTGATATTACTATTTAAAGAAATGAATTGTTTGATTCACTGAGGAATCCTGGTATCTTTAGGACCTTGAGTCTTCAGGACACTAGAATCTCTAAGAACTAGTTCCTAAAAATTAAATATTAACTAGGTTATAATCTGTTATATTAACATGTAGAATCAAGAGGCTCAGGAACAGCAATTAAGATTCCAAGAAATTCATCTTAGAATTGAATTCTTAGATTTAATTCATTTTCATGTTGATAATGGTATAGTAATGTCACCATTTATTTGCACTTGCTAAGAATCAGACAACGTGCTACTATGTTTGTTACGTACTATATATTATATAACGATCACTAAGAAAGGTTACCTTTAGCTTTTAATGGATTCTTCTTTTACTTACAATAAAATCCATGATCTCCTAGACCCTCCTCAATCTCATCTCATGCCAGCCTTCCCTTGCTGTTTATTTGTTAGCTAAGTGGCCTTTTTAAGGCTCTTTCTAACTCCTGAGCCTTTGCCCATGCTGTTCCCTGTGCTTTTCTGTTCTTCACTAGCAAACTCCATTCTTTACCTTTCAGTTTACCAGTCATTTCTCTGGAGAGACCTTTGCTGACACATTCCCAAATCTAAATTTGGTCCCCCTTTTTATTCTTTCTCATACTGTACCCATTCTTCTCCTCTATTATCATGCATTAAAATTTGTGATTATCTATTTAGTTACATATTTGTATTTAAATACCTATCTCCCTCACTAAGTAAGAGGCTCCAGGAGGGCAGGGACCACCTCTAATTTGTGAAAGACACTTATTATATTTATTGAGTGAATGAATGAATTCACCAAAAAGGAATTAGAGTTATAGTGTTGAAGCATGGTAATTTCTAAACCATAATATTAAATAACTTTATTTTATTTGGTGGCTTTTTTCCAGTTTGATCCTGCTGGGTTTTTTTTTTTATTATTGAGACATAATTGACTTATAAGTTTAAGATGTATAACATATAGATTTGATCAATTTATATTGCAATATGATTGCCACTGTAGTGACAGTTAGCACCTCTGTCATGTCACATGATTATCATTTCCTAGTGATGGGAACAATTAAGATCTAGTCTCTTAGAAAGTTTAATGTATACAGTACAGTTTTGTTGTCTGTAATTACTATTTTGTGCGTTAGATCTCTAGGACCTATTTATATACTAGTTGCAAGTACATACCTTTAAACATTTCTCCCATTCCCCCACCAGCCAGCATCTAGTAACTACCACCCACTCTGTTTTTTTCAAGTTTGGTTTTTTTGTTTGTTTGTTTTTGTTTTTCATTTGTTTGTTTTGAGCTCCACATATAAGGGATATCAAACACTATTAGTCTTTCTCTGAGTTATCTCACTTAACATAATGTCCTTTAGGTCCATCTATTTTGACACAAATGGCAGGATTTCCTATTTTCTTATTGCTGACTAGTATTCCATTGTGAGTGTGTGTGTGTGTATCATATCTTCATTATACATTCATCCATTGATGGACACTTAGGTTGTTTTCATTACTTGGCTATTGTGAATAATGCTACAATAAACACAGGAGTGATATAGCTCTTCGACAAATTGTTTTCTTTCCTTTGGATATACACCCAGAAGTGGGATGGCTAGAGCTTATGATAGTGGAAATAACTTAATTTTAAAATAGTTATCCCCAAAATATTACTAAAAAGTTGTTATGTGTCTAAATACAATAGCCTCTTGCTTTTTTTGGAACTTCGATAAACATTTAAAAAAAATAATCCCTTATTTTATGGTTAAAGTGGTGATTATTTTCCCACAGAATTAAAAGCCACCTTAACTCTGAAACAACCCTCTGATTTTGTCACAAGGGAAATTGAATAAAATATTCAGAATATCAAACATGGAATACTTCAAAACATCAAGCTTAAAACAGAAAACAGAAATAGCCCTATGGGATCATTTTACCAAAAGCATCCTTTCGTGGATGGTTAGATTTCAGTTAGTTCCAAAAAGCCTTCTCCAAATATCCCTACACTAAGATCTACAGTTTTTCCACACCATTTATAGCACTCATTTTTTTCAATTAATTATACATACATAACTTTGAATTGATATTTTGCTGTTTTATTTCTTATCTACCCAAATAGATGTAATGCTTCTTCTAGAAAGTAGAGGCTGTTTGTTAAATTTCTTTATACTATCCCCATCACAGTCCAATGTACATGGATTGCATTTACTAAATAAACTAATTCCTAATTACTTTATTGCAATGACGAATCCAATGCAATGACCAGCAAATAGTTTTGACTCTGCTGCTTTCACTATGAGTAGGAGACATTGCAGAAAAGTTCATGGAGATTGCACAGAAAGGGAGCATTTTCCATCTGAGCTTAATATTTATGGAATGTCCATTATGTCCCAGGGTTTTAATAGATGCTTTTCTCATTTGATTCTTCCAAAAACATGTAAGATTGTTATTATACTGCCATTGGAGAAACAAAGTCTAAGTTAATTTTTAAGACCAGCTAGCTAATAGGAGTTCAAATCTAGATCTATTTGATTCCAAGATAACTCTTTCCACTAACCCATCATACCTTTGGAGAACAGAAGGGACTACACAATGGTGGGTGTGAATTGAAAGAGAGAAAGGAAATAAAAAGGGAAGAAATAAAGAAGCCTAAATTTAGAAGTTGAAATGGTGATCTGGAGAGAAAGAAGCTGAGACTTTTCCTCTCACTTCTGCTGAAACTAAAATTACATGTTCAGCAGATATTACAGTAATTCAAGGAACCAAACAATTGCTAAGACCATGCACCAATTGATGGGGCTGCCTGTATGTATCTATTGTACTAGAGACCAGGAAGAAATTCCCACAGTGAGATCCCAGAGATGACAAGGCAGAGTGACATATAGGTGGCACATAAAGATGCTGGCTGACCGGCTGGACAGGACACAGGACAGCAATGTTCTCTCCCTCTTGGGCTGTTGTGAACCAAGGGAGGGACTCCCTGAATATTAGGATATCAAGGATAAGAACAGTTTGGAGTTTTCTTTTGTCTTTCATATACCATTAATTGTCTTGAAGCTTTTAAAAAATATTATTTTATATTTCTTTAAAAATTTTTAAACATAGTAGTAAGGCCACAAGAAGTTTGTAAGTACCTGTACTATAGTTCAGATATTTTCAGCTCAGGGGAAGAAGAGGAAATTATGCTAGAACGAATGCATAGAAATGATTATTTTTGAATTCACAAGAAGTATGCTAATAAAAATTTCTCTCATGTATACGTCATTCCATATGAATAGTGAATATATGAATAAATGAAGTGTGAAGTAAAATTCTGAGAAAGTACAACTATCTGGCAGCAAGGTCTATATTTGCAAAGATGCTAAAATAATCCTAACTTTAAAAAAAATCAAACTCTTAAAAATTTTTTGGTAAATATTCTTTCTGAGTTTCAGTGTGAAAATGCAGGATATTTATCTGACTTATTTCAAATATCATTAGAAGTTTAAAGTGGCAGTTCACTCTACACACACTGGTTGTGAAATTCTTCAGAACATACTTTAGAGACCATGATGTCACCACAGATCACCTTCATGATTTCCAATAAGTTGCAAATAATTAAAGTACATTGTTCCTAAAATTCATAAGTCTTTTTGAAATTTTCATTTCTTTCTCTTTAAAAAAATCCTTGGTGACTTCAAACTTCTAAAAGTATGTATTGCTGTACAAGACTTTTTCTAAATTGCTATGAGCTATTATTAGAGTGTGACATTTTGATAATGACTTTTTTATATGGAACTTTGAGCTGGCAGGAAACAAGAACATGGAGTAGTTGAATTTGGAGGTACAGAATTTACCTACTTGCTAGAGACTCCAAAGGTCAGAGCCAAAAGGAAACAAGCATGTCGCCATCCGTAATTCTTCTCACTTCCTGAAGGCCTTGAAATAATCTGTTGCCACAAAGTGTTCTAAGGAGCAATACTTCCGTAAGAGGTTCATTACCAAAACTTTGGTGATAAAATATGAAATGGTTCATATTAGATCCACCCTCATGTAGACCTATGGGAGTCTTTATGCATGTTAGCTTAGTGGAGTCTTCAAAGAGTGCTGAAATAAAGAAGCTTCTTTGTCTTGTAATGCCTGATGTTTCCTAAACTTACTAGACATTGGAAAACTTTCCTCTTCCAGAGAGAATTTAGTTGTTTCCTTCAGACCTCAGAGTCCAGGGAACAGACTGTGGAAAATTGTTATATAGGGTTTGTATTAGTGGGGTCTCCAGAGAATATGTATGTGTATACACACACACACACACACACACACACACACACGATGAGGGGGGTAGGGTTAGAGAGAGAGAGAGGGGCACTGAGATTTATTATGAGGAAGTGGCTCATGCAATGATGAAGGCTGAGAAGTCTCATGATCTGCCATCTGCGAGCGGGAGACCCAAAAAAGCCAGTGGTGTAATTCAGTCAAAGTCCAAAGGCCTGAGAATCAGAGGAGCTGTTGATGTAAATCCCTGTCTAAGGGCAGGAGAAGATGAGATGTTCCAGTTCAGTCAGTGAGACAGGAAAAAGAGCTGAATTCCTCCTTCCTACATCTTTTGTTCTGTCTAGGCCTCGCTGGATTGAATGATGCTCAACCGCTTTGGGGAGGGCAGACTACTTTACAGAGTCCAAGGATTCAAATGTTAATCTCATCCAGAAACACCTCACAGATACACCCAGAGCAATGTTTATCTAGGCACTCTTGTTGCCTGCACAAATTGACACAAAATGAACCATCACAGGGTTTAATGTGAAGACTACAACATGAACAACCAAAACAAAAATCAGGGCAGTAAAGGGTTAAAACCACAATAACACAAACTTCATTTAAAACCCATGTATGGTTCAAATATTTGCATGATGTCATGTACAAAAAACTGTTTATACTGTTTGGAAAGAAAACAAGTCCCCCAAATGTGAAAAACTACAAGTTATTCTAAGTGAGCTTATTATCTTGATGCATTATTAAAAATTGCACTGTCAGCATGAAGCTATGCTGTAGATTTAATGGGTGCCCCAGCTATGTTTTCATATAGGCATCATTGGGTTTCATAGTATGTGATTTTCATAGGTGCAAAGAGAGACTCATGGTGTAGAGGAGTGTTTTCTTTCCAGGTATCAGTTTTGCTCGATCCTATTTATTCTCATCAAGCTTTTGACGACTTTTCACACTAGTGGAAAAACACATGTCACAGTCGGTATTATCTGAGACGAGTGAGCAAACCATCACTTCAGCTGTGCTACCCCCTCATCATCACAAAGCAAAATGCATTTTGACCTGACCTTTCACACTCTGTTCCACTCTCCACTTCCATGAGGTCAGTCAGGCTCTGAACATCCAAACAGATACAGTAATTGACACGTGGCTATCCGCAGTGACTCTAACAAAAGAGAAAGCCAAGGGAAGTAAGGTATTCTACCTTTAAGACTATGGCCCTAAAGAACCTCCATCATGAAACTATTTATAAAAAGATAGATAATTGCTTTTATTTAAATGTGGGTAATCAGGTAATTAATCTAGCTGAAGGGAGAAAAACCTGCAGAAATGGATGTGTCCATGATAAATTTTTTTTTTTTTTTTTTGCGGTACGCGGGCCTCTCACTGCTGTGGCCTCTCCCGTTGCGATGCACAGGCTCAGCGGCCACGGCTCACGGGCCCAGCCGCTCCGCGGCACGCGGGATCCTCCCGGACCAGGGCACGAACCCGTGTCCCCAGCATCGGCAGGCGGACTCCCAACCACTGTGCCACCAGGGAAGCCCTGTGATAAATGTTTTAACCAATGGAATTTGAAGATCTTTGTGAATGAATAGCCCAAATCTAATCTGTCATGAAACAATCAGATCACACTGATTGAGCTCTAAACATAAAATCAAGTGACCTGGCAGCGTGGGGAATAAGCACCATGGTTTTTGTCTTGCTGCACACTTTGAGGCTGCTCCTTTTTCAGGTAGCACTCAGACTAGATAAGCCAGTATATAAAAGCTAGAATATTTTAGACACAACTCTCCATTGGTTTTGACCTTGTTGTTGTTGTTCAATGAAGAGAAAAAGGAGTAAAAAAAGGAAGAAAAGAAGTAAAAAGAGGAGGAAGAGAAGGAGGAAAGGAGGAGGAGGGGACAGAGAGAGAGGAGGGTTCCCTTTTGGGAGCAAAGTAATAGTAACAAAACCAAGTTTTAATGTCTCCACACCATGTTCTAAAAAGAAAGAGTGTTTCTTCTGGAGGCTTATGCTTAAAAAGGGGGAAACATCTTTCCAGAAAACCCAGCAAATCCTTCCTCACATATCAGTGAGGTCTCATGCCTTTCAGTGAGGACATTTATGTCAGTTCCTCTGTTGCCAAGGAAGCAGTCAGCTTCCTTTGAGGTACTGGGACGCTGTTGGAGAGATGAGCATATGGGAACAAAATTCTGGGTATTATCAGGAAAGAAAGAATCAGGAAAGGGATGCTGGCAACCAGTATTTTCCCCTACTCGATGATTTTCTTAAAAGAGAAATTTTTGGGCTTCCCTGGTGGCACAGTGGTTGAGAGTCCGCCTGCCGATGCAGGGGACACAGGTTCGTGCCCTGGTCTGGGAAGATCCCACATGCCGCGGAGCGGCTGGGCCCGTGAGCCATGGCCGCTGAGCCTGCGCGTCCGGAGCCTGTGCTCCGCAACGGGAGAGGCCACAACAGTGAGAGGCCCGCGTACCGCAAAAAAAAAAAAAAAAAAAGAGAAATTTTTATTTTGTAATACAGTACTAATTTTATATTCCTTTGTATTGTTAAATTAATTAAACAAGGAGGCCTATTAGACTGAGGTGTCTCTCGTGCTGTGGTGATCCACGAAAACAAACCTCAATCTAAGCTTGTAAATGCCTCAAGGACAGAAAGTGAAACCCAAGGACAACCAATTTGAGCTTTGCTCAAATAAACAAAAATTTTAATATGCCTCAGTTTATCTTTTAACAGTATTCATTTCCTTTCATTTTCTTATTTTTTTAAAGACTCAGTTGGCTTCAGCTGTGCTAAAGACACAATCGAGTTTTGCTTGTTTTTTAAAAAATATACTCTAACCAGAGTGTCAGAGAAGGAAGTGTGCAGAGCCAGAAAGATGACTGCAGTGACTGGGGGACAGTCACGGCTGCTTAGTCAGACGCTCTTCCCCCACCCCGGACCTGGAGTTTCCCCTTGGTAATGGCATAGAGTGTGTTCCTGCTGTCCCACCATTCAGTCATCCTTCTGCTAGTCACAGCACCCTCGTTTTCCTGCTGAACTACCTCTCTCGATTCTCAGACTGAGGGGTACTTTGTGGCTGACCCCATTCCCAGGCTCTAAGGGCTCATACATAATGCATACTTGGTCAGGGGCTTCCCTGGTGGCGCAGTGGTTGAGAGTCCACCTGCCGATGCAGGGGACACGGGTTCATGCCCCGGTCCGGGAAGATCCCACATGCCGAGGAGCGGCTGGGCCCGTGAGCCATGGCCACTGAGCCTGCGCGTCCGGAGCCTGTGCTCCGCAACGGGAGAGGCCACAGCAGTGAGAGGCCTGCGTACTGCAGAAAATAAAATAAAATAAAATAAAAAAATAATGCATACTTGGTCAAAGAACCACCTTCCCCGGGCCATAGTAATTAGCTTAGGGATAGGCAAAACCCACGTTTTGTTAAAAAGGACCCAAACAAGCAGCACATACATCTTTTCCACTGTACTTGATTACCTGGCTGCATATAGCTTAGAATAACCAGCAGCCATTATGACCACGGAGTAAAGAGCTTCCCTGAATTTAAAGATAATACAAAAGAAAGCACAGCCAACAGGCTGAGAGAGATGACATCAGGTGAGCCTGATGACGTTGTTTGAGCACCTGTATCCAGTTATGCATGAAATTAACATTCCTCTGGGCTTTATGGTTTTATGGCCCAAGGCATTGCCTTTATTAAGCTACAGTTGAGCTTCTCTCTTGCCGCAAACTTCAGCAATTCACCATTCCATTGCTAAACTTTGAAGGTAAAAGTTTTATTTCATTACATTTATTTCCTTGTACTTATCCTTTGGCATTTCTTCATTTCTTAGCCTTCACTGAATTTTTTTTCCATGACAAAATACCAATTTACAATGAAAGAAGAAATAGACAACTACCTCCTACATGCAGGCTTTCTGGATTTTTGCAGCTAGAAATAATCTCCGCTTCCTTTAAACTCCCATGAGACTTTATTTCTCTAATATTTCACCTTTTTTCTAACATTTTTGTTCTTTATTCAACATATAATGCTTCTTAAGACATAGTCTACATCTGATTCAATTTTGTACCCACACAGCATCTAATGCATTTCCTTTGTTAAATTCTTACCTAAAATTGGAAGAATAAATAAACAAACAAATGTAGTCAGTGCAAATACTATCTTAGTACCACTCTAAGCCTTTTATTGTCTTTTAGAATTCAAATAGGGTTTCTTTTGCATTTTAAGAGTGAAGAATTTTCAGAAACTTTCTTTCTGTTGTGGAAAAGAGCTAAATGAATCCAATAAGTAAACAAATACAAAAAGCTAGTTATAAAGTGCTAGCCTTTAATATTATTGTCTTACTAACACTTGATCCCTTAGCACTGCCTCCAAAACGGCTTTTAAACTACTTCCCAAGCTCCTTTGGAGAGCACTGTCCTGAACTCTGCCAGACAACACTGCCAGGGTAATTTCTAAAGACAAGAAGAGCAAAGCTATTTGTCCTGGGCAAGCACACGCAAAGTCAGGAGGGGAAAATAAAGGGTAGCAAAGGGCAGCTGACCATTTGGAATTGAATGGAAAACACCAAAAGATATTACAGTTAGGTTATGAGCAGAAGTCAAAGTCAAGAAATGGTAGAAGCAACTCATATGTTTGGCAGAGGGCACTTCAAAAAACTTTGCTAGTTTTAAAAGGCTCTCCCCAAAGCTCTTCGGGTACTGCCTCTTGGCATCTGATATACACCCAAAGAGAGGAAAACATATAGACACATCCCAAACTTCGAAATATTATTCATAAACTAGTTTCTCTTTTACTTTATATTCAAGAAAGCATTTTAAAATTCCAAATATGGACTTTCTATGTTACAGACTCTGCAACCATTGTAGTACCTCTTCTTTCCCTCACAACAATCCTGGGAACTTGATGCTATTCTTTTCCTCTTCTTACTAACGAGAAAACTGAAACACAGAGTAGATGTCACTTCTATAACATCACTTGTCTAGGAAGAGAAGTGAGAGTTAGAACCCGAGTCTTTTGACACTAAATCTGTGATGTCCAAGGAGAAAGCTTCTTTCAGCTCACAACAGTGAAGCATATTTCAATATGCATTTAGTATACACTATTCATGTGTTCTTGAGCTCTTGAAAACAGGAAATGTTAAGAATCAATGTCTGCTTTAAAATTATAACAATGAGTCATAAGAAAGGTGAGCATAAGGAAATATTTGGGGGAAAGAAAGGAGTTAAATGGCTTTCTTTCTCTGTGTTTCATTCCAATCTTCTGATATTAGAGGATTGTGAATAGTTATATATTTCCTTATTCTTCCTCTACATTTTTTTCCTCTGGTGGATTAAAAAGACACTGAGGCGACTAGGAAAGCTAGATGAGATTATGCTGTACTGGACAAACTAGCTTGTTTAGGAAAGACTTAGGTTCCTTTCATTAAAGAAGGCACATTTAGAGAAGAAAGAAATGCTCATAAAATTGACAACTCAGAGGATGAAATGAGAGAGCAAGCCAACTGTGTTGTGGTATCGCTTTACTTTTTTAACAAGGGGGTGTTCTTGAGAAACCTTGAAAAGGACAGAGTTTTATTGAAATAATTCAGACCTGTAATTTATGAGATTTATTCTCACTAGAACATAATAGAACTAAATTCTGTTGTGAATTTAGTTCACATCTCTCTTCCTCTACCTGAAAGAACATTTAACACATCTGTCTGCCTGACATTTCAAAATTCTGATTTGCCTTGTGAGAAAAACAAAATCTCTCTGACATACCCAGTGAGTAAACTGTAGGAAGGAAGAAATCTCTCTGCCTCCATTTGGGGGAAAAGACTGAGGATACTGATTAAGGACATGTGGTGGGGGGAAAAGCCCAGATAAAGGAGGGAGAAGTAAAAAGATGTAGAAAAGATTTAAAGACGTGCGAAAGAGATGACAATAAAACGAAGATCACCAATTTGTACTTAAGTTATGCATTGGCGCTCTCTGGCTGATTATTTATCCATATGGGTGGTGTATCTTCCCAACTGGGCTGTGAGTTCCTTTCAACTCCAGCACCTAGCTAAAGGTTTTTCTCTGCACTAACTGCCAAAAATCTTTGGCTGTCTACTCATCAGAAAGAACAAAATGGAGATTTGTTTTTTTTTAACGTCCAAAGACAAGATCTCTTCCTATCTTTTGTGAAAGCCTTAACTGAAAAGAGAATTATCCCACAAGGGAAAAGGAAGAGAGGTAAGTGCTTTGAGGGCGTTGAGGTAAAGAGCAGAGAGAGGACGAGCTCCCTCTAGCCCAGGGAGCAGAAGAGAACCATAAAATTTATGAAGAGCAGGACCTCGAGAAAATGGCAAAGTTTCTTACATGCTAGGTGGCAAGATAGTGAGAGCTCTTTGGCCTTCAAGGACCCAGATCTTCCTGGACACTAGCTAGTTGAGCAGTAACCAGTGTAGATCAATGAAAAGTAGGACCTTCAGATGCTGTGTTGTCAATACAACATTCAGGGCTGTTGCAGAATTCTGTTGTAGGGAGAGTTCAAGGTGTATCTAAGGCTACAATTTCCATTAGCCCTGCAGGGTGGGAGATTTGGTTGGATTAAGTTGACTCAAAGGAAACATTTCCTGCACAGATGCATTTTTGGAATAAAAATCATAGCTGCTACATATTTCAAGTGCTTTGAGTCTTTCACGGCATCAAAAAGGAAATATAATTTTATAGTAAAGTTTTTCTTTCTTATTGTTTTAAAAAATATAGAAAATTATAATGAGATAAATGAGACATAACTTCACAGTCCAGAGATCACCACTTCAGAATTCTGGTTGATTATTTGTTCATTCTTTCCATTATCTATCTAAAAGACCAGAATTTTCTAAATGCTCTTTCATAGAAAATGGAACATTTATATAATTGTAACCTCTGTCATCTATTTCTACTACACGTTGTATCTTCCTGGCAAAAAACACATTTAAAATTAACTTTGTAACCATATGTAGAACAACTACCTAGAGTTAGCTCTATATATCTAAATAGTTTTAATGCCAACACTTTGTGACTAAAATTTCATCAATCTTGAGGGATTATTTTTCCTAGTCATCATTCTTTTGTTCCATAACACATCTTCAAGTAGATTATGTAGGCAATGTTGGCAACCATTTAGTTTTCTAGGAAGCAGCACAGTATGGTGGTTTTTAAAAATATGCATTGGTCTTAGGTCACATAGCTTAGGCTTTGAATTTCTACAATAAGTGATCTTGTGACTTTAGGATATTTATTTAACATTTCTGAGACATAAAAATAACTACCTCCTAAGGTAAGGATTAGATAAAACATTAGGATTTTTTAAAATTTATTTATTTATTTTTGGCTGTGTTGAGTCTTCGTTTCTGTGCGAGGGCTTTCTCCAGTTGCAGCGAGCGGGGGCCACTCTTCATCGCGCTGCGCGGGCCTCTCACTGTCGCAGCCTCTCCCATTGCGGAGCGCAGGCTCCAGACGCGCAGGCTCAGTAGTTGTGGCTCACGGGCTTAGTGGCTCCGCGGCATGTGGGATCTCCCCACACCAGGGCTTGAACCCGTGTCCCCTGCATTGGCAAGCAGATTCCCAACCACTGCGCCACCAGGGAAGCCCAACATTAGGATATTTATTTAACATTTCTGAGGCATAAAAATAACTACCTCCTAAGGTAACTGTAAGGATTAGATAAAACATTATCTCCTCTGTTAACCACTGAACTAGACTGGAAACTCATACATTTTCAGTGACTAATAGGTGTTATTAATATTATTCCAGGAGAAACTATTCCACTATAGCCTCTGTTGAAGAGTTAGATCCAGATTTCAAAAGATCGATCCATGTATTTCACAATTCATAATAAATTTTTAATACTGACAATATATCATACTACATGATATGTTTGATGGTATACCTAAGGCTATACTTTATTTTATTGAGAAAAGGCAAGCATGTCTTCTGTTCATCACTGTAATTCAATTTCTAGCCACAGCATTAAGGAAAAAAAAAAAAAAAGACGTGCATTGGAAAGAAAGAAGTAAAACTGTCTATTTGCAGATGACAGGATATTCTACATATAAAATCCTTAGTAATCTATTAAAAGGCTACTAAGAACTAATAAGTTAGTTTATAGGATACAAGATTAATATACAAAAGAAATTGCATCTATATACTTGCTACAAACAATTGAAAATGAAATTAAAATAGCAATACTATTTACAACAACATTAAAAAATATAGGGCCTTAGAGTCTTGGGGCAGACAGGACATAAAAAGTACCAACTCTAAAAGAAAAAAAAATTTTTTTAACAACCTCTGGAAGTGGAGGAAAGAACTTGATTATTTCTGTAGCTACAACAGGGAATGCCTTCAAAAACCCTCTCACTGCACTCCTTCCTCTATTGTACAAGAGTTTTCACTACAGTCAAAATACAAGGCTTTCTCCTAGCGCTGAATGGGTCAAAATGATCCTGATCCTCAGAAGAAAGTATAAGTCCAGGATATGGGCCTTTTAATTTCATGGTCAATACTCAACTCCACATTTGTTTCTGTGAGTTAAAAATATCATCAAGATCAGTTCCTCCTCCCTCAAATCTGGAACAATGCTCTGTAGAGAGAGTGTCCTTGTTCATTCAATCCATATTTATTGGAGGCTACTTTGTGCCTAGGCACTGTGCAAATGTTGGAGATATTATCTGAAACAAGATATACCCCTTCTCTCAATTTGGGTATCAGATGAGAAATTAGTCACCGGCAACCATGAAGTATTAGAGAGGAATGAGTAGGCTATGGTAAATTGAGAGTATTTAGGAAGAGCATCCAGTCCACCTCTGAGTCGTGGGGATGGGGTATTAGTGATTCCAGAAAGATGATGGGAGGTGGGTAGGTGAAGCAAATTCATCTGAACTGCAGTAGCAAAATATGGCGTGTAAGTGACCCATTCCTGGTTTCCTGTGTAGATTTTTCTCTGTTAGCATAATGTATTTGTTATTGAGGAAGGAGTCTCTTCTCATTCCATCTTACCCTAGAAGCTTCAAATCAACACAATTTTAATTTTAATAGTAAAAACCAAAAATTTTCACCAACTATTATTTGGATAAGCCCAAACATTACATATTTCCCTCCTTAATGACTTCTTTAAAAATCTGATATAAAATAGTGTCTTACTAATGTTTCATTTTTTCTTCTTTCTTTTGTTCCCTTGACCTCCTGTCTTATTAAATATGCATCATTTTGGTGTTCCACAAACTGTTTGCTCAATAGTAAGTGGTGAAACGAACAACAAATACACAAAAGAATATCATAATTGCCCTATGTGACCAGTATCTTCTTAGCATCTCTTTAAGTAAGTAATTATTCTGTCCTTTTTCATAAATGGAAATTCTTTCAAACACAAGTCACTGAGATTTAAGGACATTTATAATGTTTATTACCTATTCCAAACCATGCTTCATCCTCCAAATGATTGCACATCAAATCTTATTTTAGCACAATTCAAAACCTTTCTGAATTATAATGTCTAGCAGTAAAAACTTCATCTCTAGCTGAAGAAGATAGCTGTTATAAAATTCTCACCATTCTTTACAAGAGGGTGTGCATTAAAGAACATACCTATCCACTGAACATTCATTGATTCTAGGTGCCAAGATTGTGCTGGGAATATGGTGATCAACAAGGTAGACACAATCCTTACTCTCTTGGAACGTACATTCTAGTCAAGAGGAGCAACATTAAATAAATAACTGGATAATAAGTACATATATCCATAAATACATACTTACATATATGGAATTTTTATCTGAATCTATCTCCCTATCTCCTGGATGTCTTATCAAGGCAACTAGTACACCTCCTATTTTCTGATCACCAGATCCCACTAGGAGAGTGTCATCAGTGTAGTTGTCCAGCATGAAGCCTGGGGGATGATGACATAGTCAAGGGACCTCTGGATTATATGTTATGGTGCAGAACCAGAGAGTTGATCTTGCCCTGAGACAAGACAGTAAATTGTCCTGCTTTTCTAACAAATAAAGAAATCGAATACCTTCTGCAGTTTTGTGTTTATAGAGACAATGAAAAACACATCTGGCCAATAAATAGATGCATACCAGGTGTCAGGAGCTGTCTTGAGTTGTTCCAATAATGAGGTCACCTTTGAAAAATCAACTGCAGTTGGTGCAATCACCTAATTAAGCTTTTGAGAATCCTCTGTCTTTTTCCAGTATCCATATAGCTTGTGCATAAATTAAACAGGTGAGTTAAATGGGGCATGTGATTGCAGTCACTACCCTTGCAACCTTCAAGTATTCGTTGGTAACACTTTGCTCTATGATTCCCCTAGCGATGTGACGTTGCTTTGGCTCACTTCTTATTACTTTGCTAGGGAGGTTAAGGTCTAGGTATTTGGGGAGTATTTTGGTTTGTTTGTGTGTTTTGAGCGGTGATTTTCTGCCTTTAAAGCCTGCATGATAAAGTCAGAGAATTAATAACAGCTGCTGAGTATACGTATTCTAACTCTTCACTCAGGAAGGGGAAAATTAAGTACAGAATGGGTTTGCAGAACCACAGCGCCCCTTGTGACACTGATTAAGAACAGAATTTCTATTTATACCCTGCCAGTGGACCACAGTGCACTCTGGGCTAGAATTAGAATGCAACAATCCCCAGAAAGATCTGGGTATTTCCCTTTTCCTATGATAGTCACTCTGGTAAATAATTGCAGGTCCTTTGGGGAAATATGAGGAGAAAGAATTAAGTACTTGTGATGGAGAATCCCTCTCTGAGTGTACCCAGACTCCAGTGCTCTAACTCAGGTCTGGAAATTAAGTGAAAAGCTGTGATTTTTCTATCATGATTTAAGTCAAGTCCATTTTCACCATGACAGAAATTACCTATAGATTAAGTAGGACCTTAATGTGATACCCAAGTATCCAGTCCAAAAGAGACCATGACTTTTTAGCCAATTCCAAAGATCGCTGTGTGTCCCACTTTCTATGACCATTTCAGCCTTATCATCCACTATGAGAATCACCCACCTTGACTCTGGTGGTTAAGTTGCTACCTGCCTCCTCCACCCTGATAATCCTTTATTTCCATTAAATCCTAGAAACCATTTCAATGTCAACATCTCCCACCTTCATTGGTGGCCAAAGAGGAGAGACAATGCAGCAGTCAGTGTCTTGATGAAAGAATAGTCTTCTGGGTCTTCTCAGGGACCAGTAGGGAGTAGGTGAACCAATCCTCCTTGATAATGTCATTCTAGTATCCTTAGCTCCATAACCTCTCCAATACCCTTTATATTACACACAGGAACTTCTAGCATCTCAACTTCCTTTAGTATAGTACCTGTCAAGACCAGAATTTAGATAACCAAGTGAACAAACCATTAGAACCTTTCCCACCTATTCAAGCTTGTACATCAAACGCAGACTCTCTGATAATTACCCCCACATTGATAAATTATGTCCCTCTTTCTTCCCTGGGCTAGCAACCTCGGAATACACACACACACACACACACACACACACACACACACACACACACACACACACACACACACACACACTTTCCTCCCCCTGGATCTTGCTGATATGATTTTATAACAGCCAAATATTGTATTATGTAGGCATGTGGCTCATTACTATTAACTAAACTCTAGATCCAATTAATTTTTTCATTAATTTCCTCTTTTTGTTCCAGGACCCAATCCAGGATACAACTAGCTGTCATATCTCCTTGGTCTCCTTTGGTATGTGACAGTTTCTTAACCTGTCCTTGTTTTTTATGACTGTCAGTTTTGAGGAATACTGTTCTGGTACTTTACAGAATGCCACTCCTTTTGAGTTTGTCTGATATTTTGTAGAATTGTAACTTTGGGGAAATAATTCTACAGAGATGAGCGCCCTTCTTATCACATTGTATCAGGAGGTAAAAAAAAAATCCACATGACATCACTGGTGATGTTAATCTTCATCACTTGGTTAAGGTGGTATCCACTAGAAGGTGGCTACTTTCCCGTTTCCATATTCTATTCTATGGAAGCAAGTCACTAAGTTTGCTGGAGATTTTAAAGCTAAAACAAGTGGAATAGATTCAATATATATTTAAAGGAGGGATCCTTGGACTCTGCAGGTTGTAAGGAAGGCTGTCCGCAAGGTGGGTAATAAAGCTGACACAGGAGAGAGATGTTTATGAGAAATGGACAGAATCATGATAGTATTTCCACACCCTGAGGTTCAGAGAAGCCCTCTGCCTTCTGGGGGGCACCACTGTTGTGCCAGAAAATCTCCCTTTTCACCTAAACTAGTTTAGGTTGGATTTCTATATGTACAATTAAAAAGATGCCAAGTAACATACTACCTCACTGGATTGCTATGAGAATTAAATGATAAAAAGTATGCAAAGTGAGTGCCTACTGGAGAATGAGACATAGAAGTACCGATAAATGTTGGATATTATTAACTGATGCAGCTTAGTATTTTGTATCTATTATATTCAAATGTATTATGGAAATAAATGAATGGTCATGAATTTCTTGACAATACTTGAAAATCTGAGATCACATGTTAAGAATATTTATTATTGTAGCACTGGACTCAATGAGAAGTGAAAAGAGTTGCAACTATAACAAGACCTTGCTGCTTGTTCAGTAACTAAGTCATGTTTGTGTTAGAATTAGAGGCAAGAAAAGAGCAGCCTGATATTTGAAGTGCATAATTATCCACATTCTTCTTCCCAGAGGAAAGGGCCATCACAGCTAAATCTTTTAGTCAAGAAGCATCTTTGATTCACATATACTATGAGCATCCTTAATGTCCCATGACTATTACCCGGAGCAGTTTTAGCCTTGAAGTGAAGAGAGAGGGGGAAATGAACATTTATATCTTTAGTACATATCACTAGTTGATCTTTTATGACATTTATCTATGGTCATGAAATGAAAGAATAATTTGGGCATTAATGACTTTGATTACTCCCATTTAATTCTCCATTTTATACATTTTTTTCAAATGGGAAAATAACAGGTATCAAAAAGACAAGCTTTTAATAGCTCTTCAATGAAGCCATCATGATATTTCCATTTCTCTTAAAGAACTCAGTTATGAATTACTTCACATTCCTAATTAGTTCTGATTTTCTAAAAGCAAATTTAGTATGAAAGAAGTGCAAGGGAGAGGCAGCCCAGTGTCCAAGTGTCTAAAATGGGCTCTCTCTATGTAATAGAGGCAGAATATGCTCAGCGGTCAGTGCCAATATCTGGGAAAATTAGAGGTGCTTGGCAGTGTGGCATTCCATATTGAAGGCATTCCAACTTCAAGTTACTAAGATGTTTGGTAAGAAAACATCAAGGAGGGAAGAAGGGGCTATACTGAGCTATCCCCAGACAAAATGGTGAGACAGGCAAAGCCTACATGCCATGTCATCCTACCCCCAGCATCAGCCCCCTCCATCCTTCCTCCAGTTCATGAAACTGGGGACTTTGTGCTTAGACCCATTGTTTCAGATCTAAACATTCACCTCCCTTTGTAATCCATTAATGCATCCGCGAACATCTATCGAACAATGAAGAAATAAAAATACACACGTATATAAATTTGCCAGAGTTCCAACCCTCCATGAACTTGTGTTTCAGTGGAGGAGGAAAAACAAGTATATAGATAATGAAAGCAAATGGGAGAGTGGTGTAAGAGAAGGACAAAGAACTGCACTGGTGAGATAAAGGAGAACTAGGAAAAGAGGAATAATCAGAAGTGTGGATTAAGAAGGTGTGGTGTCCGGTCAGAATGGCCATCATCAAAAAATCTACAAACATGCTAACACATATATATGGAGTGTAAAAAAAAAAAAAAAAAAGGCTCTGAAGAACCTAGGGGCAGGACAGGAATAAAGACACAGATGTAGAGAATGGACTTGAGGACACGGGGAGGGGGAAGGGTAAGCTGGGACGAAGTGAGAGAGTGGCATGGACATATATACACTATCAAATGTAAAATAGATAGCTAGTGGGAAGCAGCCGCATAGCACAGGGAGATCAGCTCTGTGCTTTGTGACCACCTAGAGGGGTGGGATAGGGAGGGTGGGAGGGAGATGCAAGAGGGAGGGGATATGGGGATATATGTATACGTATAGCTGATTTACTTTGTTATACAGGAGCAACTAACACAACAATGTAAAGCAATTATACTCCAATAAAGATGTTAAAAAAATAAAAATAAAAGAAGGTGTGGTGTGAGAAATGCTGAGTGAGGAGTCCTTAGAAGACCATGTGCAAAGAAGTCAATGAGGAAGAAGATTAAGGAAAATATATGGATTTGATGATTTTAATATAACTATAAAATGCAGTTTAAATGAAGTGATTCACTGATTGCATTCATTTATTCATAAACAAATACTAAAAAAGGAAACAAGCAAATTGCAGTGATCTATATGAAGACATAATACATTTACTATAAGAAGATCAGCTTTTCTCCTCTATATGTTCAGGATTGGAGGCAAAAGAGAAATATCTCACTTTTTATTGTCAAATGGTTTACATAATTATCAGGTATGTTAAATCAAAAAAGAAAGAATGGGCTTTAAGAATATGGAAAATGTCCTTTTCCCATAGAGACAGATTATCTACTGGAGGCCTCAGCTGACTGAAGGCTCATTAGAAGACTTTAATGAGTGGCACCACCTTGGAAGTATCTATGGCCCCGAAATAAAGACGAAAAGGCAACAAAGAGGGACTAACTGCTACCCTTAGGCAGGCAAATCAAAGCACCTCTTCCTAAAAAGAGATAGGAAAAATCACTTCTAAGCATCATTATCCTTTTGCTCTTTTCTGAATAACTCAAATCAACTGGTATCCCACCACGGGCTTGCTGTCCTTTTTGTTCTATGGGGAAACCTGCCTGTGGTGGATACCTATTATTTCTATCTTGCAAGCATCCCTTATCCCTTCTTCCGCTGACTGGATATTTTATTTCTTTTTGAGAGGGTTCTTCCCCTAGAGGATGCACAAGGATAGCCAACCAGACTCCTTTGACAAAGACTGATCTGCTCATCAGAACACAGATTTGCTTTCTTTGTAAGATTGCAAACTTTGTCATCTGTGTAGGGCTGGAACTGCACTCTGGACACAGTCTGATGGAGAATGAAGCCAAACCAGAAAGCAATGCTGAGAGCAAGTGAGAGAGAGAGAAACACATGCTAGCTGATGTTGTTAAGCCTTGGATAAGCCCAACCACCCTTTGTACTTCTGAGTTACATGGCCCAGGGAATTTCCTTTTTTACCTAAGTTAGTTAGAGTTGAGTTTCTGTCACTTGCTATTAAGAATCCTGGATGCAATATGTTTTTGAACTACACATTTGGGTAGGAAATCAGTCTTTACTGTGAAATCAAAAACTGCCCATTTCATGATTATGCTTAGTATGCATGCTATAGCATGAAGATGTTCAGATAATCATACCCACCTTAAGAATAATTACTGAGAAAGGAAGAAGAAAAACAACCGGGATGAAGATAAAGTATATTTTTCATTTTCTTTCACTACCTACAGAAAGGAATGGGTGAGTTGTGCTGATACTCTAAGGGAAATTCCATTTTGATTTTCCCAATGAATTGCTCATGGAAAATTAGGAAAATGGTGTTGTCATTACCAAGTGGCTCTAGTCCTGGAGATGACATCTATTGGAGGCACACACTAAAGGAAGAAGGAGTTAAGAAAAAGCAAGTAAAAAGTCAAACATTAACTAATCATCTATTTTGGGCTAGACATGGCACTAAATTTAAGTGGGGAGGGAAGGAGGAAACTTAAGAGGGAGGACAACTTGGTCCAGATGGACACATACCACACAGTTCTGTGAAAAAGCACAACTACATTATAGTAGGGTTAGCAAAACTGCATTAATTTGTAACAATGGCAAAAGAAAGTAGGGTTACAAAGAATCTGAACTGTGAGATATAAAATACATCCCCAGTGACTGCATTGTTCTTAGAAGATTCCCAGAAAGTTCTCTCTGAATGAATGAATAAAAAGGAAACACATCACTTTTAATAGAATACACACAATCTAAGTTGTGAATGTTGAGAAAGAAATTAGGGGTAAAATAATGGAGAACAAAACTCATATTTGGCATTTTCCTATTCTGAGCACTCCATAGAGAAAAATCTAATTTTTTTCTGCCCTTATCAGGTAAAGCTATTGATTCAGGGGAATAGGTTATGCGGAAACCATGGAAGTTTCTAGTCAGGCAGACTCTGGGTTCAACACTATTACTCCAGGCAAGAGATGAGCATCTCTGAACTTCAACGTCCTCGTCTGTCAAATGGGAATAATAATAATGATTCTCTTACGGGATGGTTGTGAGGGGTGAGTTAAATAAAGGCGAGAATTTGACCCAGGAAACTTTTGTACCTCTCCTTTTAAGGGAGGAAAATTTTCAAAATTTTCAGGAATTAAGGTAGAATACACTGAAAATGAATAGTTTGCAGGTGAGGCGGCTCTGAGACCTCGAGGCTGAAAGAGCCGGATGCTCAGGACACCTAGGACGCTTCCTGTCCCGACGTGGCAAGAGGACCGACCCCTCTCAGCGCAGGGTCACCAAATGGCCCGGTTCCAGTTTAGGTGTCAGAGTCTATCCATCTCCAGTTTGTGTCCTTTTCTTTTTGCAATTTAAAGTCGGACTGGAGGAGCAAGGATGGAGGTAAAACGTGCGTTAAAAAAAATTACAGTTCAGATTACAAGGACAACAAAATCACCAAGGTCAGGGTGGGTGTCAGCGAACTATGCAAAATCCTGCGTAATGAGGAGTCATAAACGCTCTGAAAAGAATTCTACATTTTAATTTGAGAAGCTCTTTCCAAAGTCCCCTACAGCCTGCCGCTTGCCACCCTTTGGCCCCCTCTCCCGGCTATCGATCATCACGCTCCTTTCCTCCTTTTTCCTTCCAGTAAAAGTAAGCATCCGAAAAACTTCAATTCTTCTCCAGAAGTCCTAAGCCAATTTCGCAGTCGCGGAGCTTTTTCATTGCTTTAACCCAACTTTCTTTCGTTTCTTTGGCGAGAACCTGAAATTAGGGCTGCCCGACAGCCTGGAGCCCTAAATCGGGGAAGCGTGGGGCTTAGTTCCGGCGAAACCTTCTGGTGCCTGTGCGGGAAGCTCATTTTCCCCCCGGGGTGGGGTTCAGAGTGCCGGCAGGGACCTAACAGGGCGCTCGCTCAGGTTCCGAGCCCAAGTCCCTGGCGGCGGGGACGCACGCGCGGCGTGGGTGGGCGCTTTAAGCCCGAGCAGCGGCTGCAGCACTAGCTATTTTTAGCGGCGCGTCGCCCCCCTTTCTCCCGGCCTCCGGCTTGGTAGCTTCCGGCGGGCGGCCGCCGCTCCGCGGCTCCCTCCTGTCTCCCCCGCAGTCACTCGCTCTTGGTAGCGTCCACGCGGGCAGGTCTGGAAACTGAGCATGTCTGGAAGCGCTCGGCGGCCTCGGCGGCGGCGGTGGCAGAGCCAGGCTGCGTCAGGCTAAGCCCATTCACCACCGCGCGGCCGCAGGAGCGCAGCGCCGACGCCGCGCCGCCCAGCCCAGCCGAGAGGGGCGCACTAGCCGCCGCGGGGCCCGCCGCCGCTCACCGCAGCCCCCTCCTGGCGACCCGCAAGTAAGTTTGTGAGGCGGCGGGGCGGTGGGGCGACGGCTTGGCGCCCCGGGGAAGCCCACGCTAGCAGGCGGGAGGCACGGCTGGCGCTCCGGAGAACCGGCTGGCCGCTGCCCCAGGTGCCCGGCGCCTCGGCGAGCCTCTTGGCCAATTTGAAAGTGGTGGCCACTGGGATGTTCTAGCGGGGCGGGGGCCGGCAAAGCAGGAAGTCTGAACCTACTCCGGCGGAGGCCGAGGGGGCCGACTGGGGCAGAGGAAAGGACCGTGCAGCGAGAGAGCGGGCTGGTGCGGGCTGGGTTTGGCATGCGGGCTCCCGGCCGAGAACAGCCGCAGAGGGAAAGCCGGGTATCTCCGGGGGACAGGGTTGAGAGCGCCGTGTGGGAGGCATAGTAGAGGGTGAGCGTGTCCTGGCCGGAGGGGCGGGAGGGAAGATGGATGGAAAGTGGGGCGCGTGGAAAGCGGATTTGAACAAGAGCTTAGGACGCCGGTGGAGGGGGGCCGTGGGCTCCGGGAAACGAGTGGACTCGAATAATTTGGGGAGTCTGTACCAGGTCAGGGCGATATAATGATGGAGAGGGACAGCTTTGGATCGAGGTCTTCGAAGCGAATACGCGAGGCCAAATGTTGGGAACTGGCTGGACAGAGGATGGAGGCAGAAAGTGGCCTGGAAGGGCCAGTAGGAAAATCGCCGAGGGATTTGGGTGAAGGGGAGGAGGAGCGCGGTGCAGAGATCGAGCGGAGGAACGGGGCTGCTGTTGCGGCTAAAAGGCTCAGGAAAGGCTTGGAGGCTACTACGTGCGGTCCCCTGAATAGTGAATTAGTAGCGGTTCTCTGAGGTTTACTTGCACGCCAGGCTCCTCCTTCGTTTTCTCCCTCGCTTGTTAACAGGGCAGCTCGGTTTAGGCAAGCCTGTAGATTTGGACAGATTAAGCAACCGGGAAGGTAGTCATTTGCAGGGGAGCTGCCAGTGCTTCCCTTGAGTGGCTCCCGGCACCCTCAGGGTGCCATGTAGGGTCTGAATGTGTGTGTTTCAGGGGATGGTGGAGGGTGATTTCTGCTCTAGGCCACAGGAATCCGCGGTCTCGCCCGGGAGGCTCTGTGTTTGGGGCCGGGAAGTCAGGCAGAAGTCTGCAGTGTGCAACTCGCGGCGGGGCGTGTGAGTATGCGTGTGTGCGCGCCTGTGCGCGTGTTGCCCGCCCGGGGTCGCGTGTGTTGCTGCAGTCTGTCTCCATGGCGAGGAGATCCAGGGCTCCACAGGCGGCACGGGGAGGGGATTAAAGGAAACGTGCTTCCCTACCTCTCTTCTGCCTCCTTTCCCTAAGGTCACATTCTTTGCTCGTCCAATGATGCTCTTCTCTAACCTCTTCTCCCGACTCCTGCACGTCCCAGACCTGACGCCGGTCTTGTCCTCTGATTCGGTACCGCGGAGGACGCTGCTGTCTCTCCTCTGCCAGAGGGAATCCGAGGAGTCCCGCTGGTTAGAGGGCCTCCCGAATCCACCAGTCTTTCCCTGGGGCGTCACTCCGGGGGTCCTCAGTTCACTCTGCTGCCCCTGCAGGTGACGCAGTGATGTTGCCCCACGGACCCCAGTGATGGCTCCAAATAGCCAGCACTTACTGGCTCTCGGGAGGTGGGTCTCCCCGGAGTTCCCCACAGGTAATTGTAACTTAAAAAGAAAAAGACCAGATTAGTAGAACAAACAAGCACTGAGGTCAAAAAGCTTTATGTAAAAGCGCCTCTTAGACTCACAAATATTTTACCCACTAACCACAAGAAGGGGAAGAAGCTTCTACAGCGTACGCATCTGAAACTGGAGGGGAGGGGGCGGCGGAGCGGGAGTTGTCACCATGTCCACGGCTTCTTAGACGCCATCCAGCTTGCTATTTCCTGTCCTCCGGGCCATATTTTAAGCGAGACTTTACCAAGTACAGGAAATGAGGATGAAGGCGACTCTGGAAACCTGTGCAATCTGTGGAGGGACTCAAAGAAGGGAGAGCGAGAGCTGTGCTTACTGTCTGCCAGATATCTCAGAGGGCTGGGCTCTGAGACTGTGTGTTCAGACATCAGAAATAATTCTGAACATCCAAACTGCAGGGGGGAGACTCAGATGAAGGGAAGTGAGAAACTCTAAAAAAGTGATGAGGACCGTAGTGTGGGGTTGTCTTGCAAGGTGATCACTGACCTGTGGAGCGACACAGCAGAAAGAACAGCAAGCTTCTCATGGCCAGGGGCACATCATCTTATTCCATAGGACAGTGGCTGGCCCAGTTTCTAGTATAGTAACTATTGAAAAATACCTTTTGAAATATGGCCATGATTCTGGATATCTGAAAAGTTTGAATACAAAGACATATACTGTCATTTTCTGCTTCTATTACTATGTTTCTTTCATTGATTATTATTAGAACATGTGGTGAAGGTAAAATAAATTATTATCTTACCCGTTAATCCCGTTCTCCCCAGAGTGCTGCTCAAGTAGATATAACCACATATGTTTGCCTGTTTTTTTGTTTTGGGAGTCATGGAGGAAGGAGAGTTGGGCACATTGATTAGGATGGCACATAAAGGCAGAGTTTAGGCACCTGAAGATCTTATGCGTGTGTGGAGGTGAAAGCTTCATGTATATAATGCTAAATTCAGTGCAAAATGAGAAAACCCTTCTGTCTCCACTCCTCACCTCCTGCATTTGAAATACAAAGGATTGTACCCTTGGGCTGGTTCCTAGTCCTCTGAAGCCTAGCTTAATAATTTTCCTGGAGGATTGTTTCCTAAATTCAGGTACACTTTAGGAAATAATCAGTGGACTCTTTGCAGCCCTAAGATAAAGTCATTAAAAAAAAAAGTGGTGAAATGGCTTGATGAAGCAGAATAATGAGTGAGAGAAATATTAACCAAAGTGGAAGAAGAGAAATCACTTTCTCTTGCCTCGGGGTTAGATCTTATTGATAGGCTTAGAACAGTGGTTCTCAACAGGGGCAATTTTGCCCCCCAGGGGACACTGGCAATGTCTGGAGATGTTTTTGGTTGTTACAACTGGGTGGGGAGGGGTGCTACTGGCATCTCGTGGGCAGAGGCCAGGGATGTTGCTAATATTCTACAAGGCATTGAGTAGTCCCCCATAACAAAGAGTTATCCAACCCCACATGTCAGTAGTGCTGAAGATAAGGAACCCTGGCTTAGAACTAGGTATGATTATAATGAAAAACAGCTCCTGTCAGGATGCTTTCACATATTCCTATTGGAAGTCTATCTTGAAAATCAAGAGTAGTTAATATTAAGAGACTTTCTTTGCAAATGGCCCCATATTCAAAAACAGTTGCTTTAAGGAAATTAAAGAGGTGTCCTTTTAGCAGAACTTCTTTTCAGCCTTCAAAAAAAAAAATTCCTAAAGTAGATTGGGAATGTCTGAAAAGACATATATAGTATGCATAGGAACCGAGTAAACATTTTTTTGATGAAAACAAGTTAAAACTGTTCTGCCACTGTATTTTTCACTGTACTTGTTTGGTAATTGCTTTTAAAAATACATAGTTTTAAAATTAATATTAATTTAATTTAAATTACAGCTAATAAATTCTTCATGTAGTGAGGGATTGAACCGAATCAGAGAAAAATGTTAGCTGAACACTTATTAGAAGCCTCATGAAGTGTTCCAAAATGAAACCTTAGTATTTGTAGATATCTGCCCAGGAAGGTAAGAACCCTGTATAATTTTCATGCATTTAGTTTCAGTTTTAAATTGACAGCAAGGCATGTATTGAGAAGCAAACCTTTCCGGCTTGCAGCACAATACACTGCCTGGAGCGGGAAAACAATGGCTTACACTCTTGGATGTAATAAGATCAGGGAAGTGTTCTAAGAACACCTGTGTGCAGGAACTCAGAAGCTTGCTTGATAAAACCTTTATCATGATCCCACTGAGGCCTGGAGAAACTAAACAGATTTAGTTAATCAGTCTCCCATCCATCTCCCTCCACCTGCCAGCACTTTTATTGGTGGGTTGGTTTCAGAATTCATTCTAACGAGATCCTCATTAGGGCTGCTTACTTCCCTTCTTGTTCTAATAACCATTCCCTCCATCCTTGGCCGTCACCATCCCTCAGTCCTTCAGGAATTCATGCAGCAGGAGAGTCTCCTGCTTAGTTTCTGGAGCACCCAGTAACCTCTCTTTTTCTCCTGTGTGTACAAACACAAACAGCTCTTTCCTGCTTCTAAGAGGAAGAGAGATTTGCGTCTCTCTTGGAAAAAGGCAGTGGGGAGAGTCCTTGTTTTCCACAGAGGCAACCTCAGTTTCTCTGCTTGCATCCTTGAACTGTCTTGTTCAATTGTTTGTTCAGTTGCATATTCTTGATTTTAGGAAGGCTTCCTCTTTCCAAAGACAGAGTGAAAGAACTGAGGAAGACAGAACTTCACTGTGAGCCGCACTGTTGTTGATAGAGGGCACCTCTCATGGGCTGTATGAAGCCTCAAGAATATGATTTGAACCAATGATAATCCCGTTTGTAAAGTCCACAAGCATTTGTAAATTCAACAGTAGCAGGTTCTGTTCTAGACATTGGGACTCTGCATTTGCAGTGCCGAGCTGCATTGTGCATTGCAACCGGTTTGCAAAACCAAGTTCATTTAGAGTAATATACATATATTTCATGTATGTCTCAAAGTCTATCTATAAAAAGAAACACAGGATGGGTATTCATTTTCATTAAAGTTGGAGAGGCTATAGAGATATATAGCCTTATTCTTAAAAATACTTCAGAACACATTGTTGATATGCAGAAGGCAAAAGAAACCATTAGGGGGGAAACAGTTACATGTGTTTCTCTATAGATCAGACAATGGGGGAGTGAGCAATCTGAGGTGAAAGGGATCAGTTCTTATCTCCCTTTTCCTTTCTTTAGGAAATAGTTATTGATTTTGTTTGACATTTAAGGAAGGAGAGATGGTTTCCTTCCCCACAGATACTTGTTGAATGGATCTGTGCCCTTTTATACTTCTGATAGCCATAGTAGCTCGAGGCAGTGGGCTGCCTGGTATGATAGTTAGAGTGAAGCAGAATTTCAAATCAATTTTGTCCATAATGTTTGTGACAAAGGCTCACTTTCAAAAACTGAGCATACCGTGTCACTATTTTGATGAGACTAATATAAAGATTACAGAGCTGAACATCTCTGCTGATTTGGCTACTAGGTACTACCTATGCTTTAAACTATCAGAGTGTATGTATTGGGAGTGGGGAATGAAATAATATGGCAGCATCGCTTACCTATAAACAAACTTGCGGGCCACTGTGGCAGGTCAGTTATTGTCCAGCTGAAAGAAGGGTAGTGTCAAGGTGGGAATTTTACTGAACAGTGTATGCTGTCCTTGCTGAGTTCAAGAACAAGAAAAAGAACAAGAAAAGCAGGAATTTGAAATTTATGCTACAGCAGAGGCAAAGAGAGTTTCTGCTTTTAATTTCATTTTAGCTTATTATTGTTAAGGACAAGCAGCAGTAATGCACGAAAAAGGTAACCTTGCCTGTGGAAGGTTTTACTTTTGTTCATAAATGCCTGTTCATCTTAAGAAGCAAATAGCCTAGAACATATCCTGAGGCTTTCAGCCTTCAGTATAAATAGTGAGTCTCTTCTATCTCTAGAATATTCATTATGTGATATCATTTGGAATCTGAATACTGGGCTAAATTGGCTGATGCAGTCCCTTCTAATTTAGTGATTTAGAGTCGTCTCTGTCCTTTTAAAGAAGGTGAAAGAGATATACTGTTTGTCATTGGGAGCACAGTTATGGGTGCTGGAAGCAGCCTCTTTTACACACAGACATGCCTGGTACTTGACATTGATCTGGGACTCCACTGACCAAAACATAGATCTCAGTCTTCTGGATTATGAAGCCTGATTTTAACAATTTTGATTGGAACCAGAGCTGCGACCAGGCTTGTGAATCAATTGACGATTTCAGAAAAGACCAAATGATGAGCCACAATACTCGCCACCCATTGCCAGGAAAGAGGTACATCAGTTTAAGGAGGATCAAGAGATTTGCAGGGCTTCCCTGGTGGCGCAGTGGTTGAGAGTCCACCTGCCGATGCAGGGGACCCGGGTTCGTGCCCCACTCCGGGAAGATCCCATATGCCGTGGAGCGGCTGGGCCCGTGAGCCATGGCCGCTGAGCCTGCGCGTCCGGAGCCTGTGCTCCACAACGGGAGAGGCCACAGCAGTGAGAGGCCCGCGTACCGCAAAAAAAAAAAAAAAAAAAAAAAAAAAAAAGAGATTTGCAGTCAGATCTGGCACTCTTACTTAGTAGTTTTGTGACTTTAGATGAGGTTTTTTTTTTCTTTTTTAACTTCATGGAGCTCCAATTTCCTCATCTTTGAAATGGAGATTTTTTTTTTTTTTCCTGTAGAGTTCACTATAGGATTAGAGGAAATATTTTCAAAGCAAAAGTGTGTATTAGTAGTGTTGGTTATGGTGGTGCTTATATGTCCTTCTAGTGCTGGAATTTAAATGGTTACTGTCTAGGAAGTGGAAGTAGTGGGGCCATTGGTGAGCAAGATGAGATGGAAAAGGGAGTGGATCATAGTTAGGAAGGGGTTTTGGAGGCGAAGTAGTCTGATGTCCTCTTTTGACTGATGGGTCCTTGGGGACTCAGGATTATGGTGTGATTTGCCCAAGGTTATGCTTCATCATTTCAGCTGAGTCTACAATTTTTCAAAGTCTCCATCCTAACATTCTCCACCTTAAGAGCACACTTATTTTCTTGGTTAAATCCATGTCTCTTCTGTTTATCTAAAAATGGTTATTCAGCTCAAGAACCTCTCTTTTCAGTTGTTATATTCCAGGTCTTTTATAGGCAAGTAAAGAAGGCATCAGTGGATCTCTAATTGAATTTGTATAGGAGTTCAACTCAGCTGTTCACTTAAATGATCAAGATGGTCAAGTACATGTTTATGTTTTCCTAATTGGGGTGAACATTAGTAGAGTTTTATCTAAAAACAACAAAAAACACGCCACTATGGATAATGTTCTTCAAATAGGTTATTGCTATTAATGACAAGAAAATTGAAGATTGGCCCTTGTTGATGGTTCTGTTGCTAAATTAATAGTTTCATTTTTGTTTTAAATCAGTGCTGTTGCCATTGTGGTTTCTTGAAGAGTTTCAGGTTCAATGAAAATGTTAAAACCTACATGTGTTGGAAGTACTTTGTGAGTTGTAAAGTGTATTATGCATGTTGTCTTATTTGTAATTTATGGTAAAGATATATTATCAGTTGAAATAATGAAAGACTTAAAATTGAAAGCCAGGGCAGAAAAAACATTCCCTTTCGAATCAGACAAACTTGAATTCAAATCTCCATTTTTTAGTCGCTAGCTGTGAAAACTTGGACAAATTACTTGACTTTCCAGCTTCTCCTGTCTTTTGCGAATCACACCCACCAGGTTACAGGTGATTCTTGTGATGATTAAGTAAGATAAGTAAAGATCTTAGCATGATGCCTGGCACCCTTCTTTGTCCTTGTACACTGCTAATTCACCATACTTCAACTACACCTCTAAAGTAATTATTTATACTTGAATTAGTTCAGAGTTTTTCACTGTAAAGAATCAGAAAACCTGATTTTAAGTGACTTGAGGGGAAAAAAAAAGAGAGATTTCATGAATGTGTAACTGAGTAAAATAGGGGAGTATATCTGGCTCCAGGTAGGACCTAATTTAAGACTCAAACCATGTAACTAGTTCATTGTTAATGGGAGTGAGAATAAAAAGGTTGTTAGTAGTCCAGTTGGAAACTATGCATTAATTTCTTTTAAGTCTTCCAATAGCTTCCTCTTCTTGGACAGAAACACACAGGTCTTGCTAAAACAGTAATAAATCCATTATAGATAGCTGTATGTAGAAAAGTTTCGAGCTGCTTACATAGATTATTTTGTGGGAGGGAATGGAGTGAAGCTGAAATTTCAATGGAACCTACTAATAGTGGTAAGTCAAAATAAGATAAGCAGTAAAACACAGCAGAACAAAATTCAAAGCTTCAGTTTTGTAATTTATCAGAGTTCCTTAACTGAATTAAATAGAAACTGGTTCTGGGCAATTTAAGCAGAAAGGAATTCATCATATGGTTATGGAGTAGTTCATGGAATCGAAGGAAATGCTGAAGAACAAGACCTTGGAAAGGGTACCCCACTGTCGGGTTGAGTCAACTCTAGCTGTTTTCCGTCATTGTGTCACTGTGCCCAAGACTCAGAATTCTGAGAGAGAGAGAAAGAGAGAGTCAGTTCAGAAAAAGAACAGGGCATCTTGACTGGCAGTCCACCAACATTGTGTTTCATGGGCCCAAGGGGCTACCAAGGCATAATCTCTAATCTGCTCCTACCAGAAGGAGGGGAATAGATGATACCGGGCAGGCATACTCAACTCATGTCCACTACATAGATTTGGATGGGAGAAACTTGCTTCAGTGATGATGAATTACTAGAAGGGAAAAAAGGAAAGCAAAAACCAAAACAACACCAACAACAAATAAAACGAGTGTATTATCTAAACAGAATCCATGTGCCAGACAAAAATACTCTGTCAGTTTCCTAAGGCTACTCTTAAAAATTACCACCCACTGGGTGACTAAAAACAACAGAAATTGATTCTCTTGCAGTTCTGGAAGATACAAGTCTGCAATCAAGGTGTTGACGGGGCCACGAATCTCTTTGAAGATTCTAGGGGGAGAATCTGTTCCATGCTTTTCTCTTAGGTCCTGGTACTGCCAGTAATCGTTGGTGTTCCTCTGTTTGCAGAGGCATCACTCTAATCTCTGCCTGCATCATCACATGGTGTTCTTTCTCCCCTGTGTTGAATCTGTGTCTCTTCTTTTCTGATAAGAACACTGGTCATATTGGATTAAGGGCCCATAGTGTTCTTGCATGACCTCATCTTAATGTAAGCAATTACATCTATAATGACCCCATTCCAAATGAGGTCACATTCTGAGATTCTGGGAAGGACATGAGATTTGGGGAGACACTATCCAACCTAGTATTGATGTAATGTGGATAAAATAAACAACAATGCACATAGCTAGGTCTAAAGAGTGGGAAGGGGGTACTATCCTATTATTCTGTTATAAAACTCTATCTGAAGTATCATGCCTGGTTTAGGCACCGCTTTTCAGATGATCATGTGTCCCCTGGAGAACTAGTGGAAAAACAATTTGCTTTGTAAGGGCAGTTTTTTGGAACTGCAGACCATAAACTTGGCAAAGAGGAGTTCAAGATAAATATAATATGAGCTTCCAATTGTCGAAAGGAAGAAAGATTTAATCTTTATTGCTTGCTTAAGAGCTAAGAGCTATGGCTGGGAATTTCAGAGAAGCCGATTTTCTCTCATGTAAGCGAGAACAGTCTTATGTAAGTGTGGTTCAGGAGTCCCCATCTCTGGAAGCCCCCAGCAGAAGCTCATCATCCATATTTGTTATGGATGATGTAGAAGAGATTTCTGAATATCCAGGGAGCTTAGATTAGATAACTGCCCAACGTTCCATGTTTAAGATTCTCTTCTTCTAGGAATTCATAGAATGTTAGTGATCCCCCAAACATTTATTAAGCATGAAGCATGGTATTATATGTTGGTGGAAACAGTAGTAAACATGGCGTGCATAGTCTCTGGTTATTACGTAGATAAATATTTCAGTGGTCTACTATGGTAGTGATAGTACATATCCAGGAACCTGTAAAGTATCTGGCACAAATCACAAGATTAGTAATTACTTGTTGAGTGAATTTGTTGTTTAATCGGAGTCTACTTTACAAACATATGTTCAAGTTGTTTACCTGGAGTACTTAACCTGATAGTTCTCAGCACTGTCATATTCCTTCATACGATTTCTCCATGGCCTTCTGGCTGTATAGGATTACCTTGTTCATATATCACCCCTCTCTTTGTTTCATTTTTACCATCTTAAAAATAGGGTTGGAGTTGGGGAGTGATTTTCCTCCTTAATCTCTTTCCGCCTCTGGGCTGTCTTTGCCAACAGAGGCAGCCCTGAACCTCTGAAGTTCGTGTGTTCCTGTGAAGACTGGAGGGGACTTTGGCTAAAGCAGTGTTTCTCAGAGTGTGGGACACTATGACTGACTTTACACGAGATGACTTTGGGTGGTGTATGGATATGTGTTGAACTGAATTGAAAGGATTTTGAATTTGTTCTCTTCCAGTGTTTCTTATTAAGGCAAGGAGGAAGTTTCAGTTTGGTGCTAGTGTTAAACATGTATTCGAGATACTAGTTTTAGCTCCCTTTTTAACAGAGTAGGCTTCAGTTGCCAAGCTTTCAAAAGTCCAGTAAAACTATATTGTTTTCATTGTATTCATTTTTGTTTTATTTTCTTTCATGCTAAGTGCTAGTTTCCATATAAAATAATGACACAAAGCTTCCTTTAAAAATTCACGCAGTTAAATTTCTTAATGGTATGATATTTTTTAAAAATCAAGAAGGTAATATATATAGATGATTGAGACTTAGAAATTTCTATGTCAAAGTTCTCCTGATGATTCATGTGTCTGGAGTTTCTTCCTTGCTGTTTCTGGCACACCTTTGCACTGTGGACACCTGAAAGAAGCTGTTCTGTGTAAGAGTCCTCCCTTTCTGTGTTGGTTCACAAGATACCTGTTGGCCCAGAGAAAGGGAACTTTGTGCATATAAATATGGCTTTGCGTTGCTTAGTGCCTAGATACTATGTATTTCTGAACTATCCTTTAAAAGGAGTTCAAATTGCTTTTCTGGCTTTTAAGGTAGATTTGTACATTGATAGAATAAATGTTGAATTAATTTTAATTTATGTAATTCTTTCTCCATTGTATTTGTTTTTGTTTTCCTTTCTTTTTGTGATAGGGCCGAGACTTCATAAAGAAGAAAGGGGATTTTTTTTTACAGGTTTTTTTTTTTTTTTTTTTTTTACATTTTACTGCCTCAGGGAATCAATTATAATACTGAAGGAATTTTTAAAATTTTCAGCCAATTTTATACATGAGCATGTTTAAAAAGTCAAAATTTTCTACAAGGCATATGATATAGACTAGTAGTTTCCTCCTCCACTGCTCACCATCTCCAATTCCTTATTCATAGGAAGCAACCACTTTTTTTCTGGTGTTTATTTCCGTATTCCTAAATACATACTTAGAGTTCTAGATCTTGAGATTTGCTTTTATCTGGTAACTTCCTAGATTAGAAGATATGGAAGATGAGTATTATTATCTCTTTCACTAACTTCCTTCCATCTTGTTCTTCCTCCATCTTCCCACTCTTCCCAACATTATTTCTTTCTTTTCTTTTCATTTTTTTATTTTTGATGAAATAAAGTTCAGAAGTTTGGTTTCCACTTAAGATGGAGAAATTCACAAGAAATCACTCCCACTATCACAATGACAAAAAGCTGGATTTTGTATATTATATAAAGTCATAACTTGTCTTGGGCCCATCAAGAGCTGAGGTCACAAGATAAGCAAGTGAACTGAAGTCCAAAAAAGGACAAATCCTTCTAAGGAGATATGGGACATGAACCCTTTTACCTGTGCCAGCTCATAGGAAGAAGAAATAATGTACACAGAAGTGAATAAGAAGAGTACACCCATGTTCATAGCAGCATTAGTCACAGTAGACATGGCGTAGAAACAACCCAAGTGTCTATCGATGGATGAATGGATAAACAAAATGTAGCATATACGTATACAATAGAATATTATTCAGCCTTAAAAAGGAAGGGAATTTTGACACATGCTGTAACATGGATGAACCTTGAAGACATTATGTAGGTGAAAGAAACCAGTCACAAAAAGACAAATTCTTATATGATTCCACTTTATAAGGTACCTTGAGTAGTCAAACTCATGGAGATGTAAAAATGGTGGCTGTCATGGGCTGTAGGGAGGGGGAAATGGGGAGCTCTTGGCTAATGGATGCAGAGTTTCAGCTTTACAAGATGAAAAGGTTCTGGAGATGGACGGTGGTGATGGTTGCTCAACAATGTGAATGGACTTAATGCCATTGAACTGTACACTTAAAATGGTAAAGATAATAAATTTTATGTTATGTGTGTTTTACCACAACTAAAGGTAATAATAAAAATATTTCAGAAAGCGAATAAGAAGAAAGATTTAAAACCTTTAAAAAATTCTTGAAAGTCAAGTGAGGACTAGCAGGATAGCTGAGAATACCTGGGAGCGTAGATACAAGGGGAGTCTGCACTCTCTCACAAGTTCTTTCTTTTTTTTAAATTGAAGTATAGTTGATTTACAATGTGTGTTAGTTTCTGGTGTACAGCAAAGTGATTCAGTTATGCATATATATATTCCTTTTCATATTCTTTTCCAGTATGATTTATTACAGGATATTGAGTATAGTTCCCTGTGCTATACAGTAGGACCTTGTTTATCTATTTTATATATAGTAGTTTGAATTTGCTAATCCCAAACTCCTAATTTATCCCTCTCCCTCCCATGGTAACCATACATTTGTTTTCCATGTCTCTGACTTTGTTTTGTTTTATAAATAAGTTCATTTGTATCATATTTTAGATTCCACATATAAGTGGACAAGTTCTTTCCCATGGGCCTCTGCTCAGTGCTTACCAGAGAGTTTGGGGGCAAGGAGGTTAACCAGAGAGAGAAACCCCATTGGTTCCACAGGTGTGCACATAGTGAGAGGCTGCCCCTGGAAACAGGTGTAAAATCCCACCTCCAACCCCAGATTCTTCTCTTACTGGCAAAAGCCTTTTGCCACAGGGGAAGGGGCAGAAACCCCACTGAGCCCAGCATCCTGCACTGGTACAAAGTGGAGATCTGTAGAAAAGTTGAGGAAAAGCCAGCCCAAGGCCCAGGTGAATCATAGCGCCTAAGAGTGAGGGAAGACCCAGAGAACTCAAACGTTTATGTAGCAGCTGTATCCATAAGTGCTAAATATTGGAAACATCACAGAGGTCCATCAGTTGGGGAATGGATAAACAAATTGTGGTGGTATTCCATAGAATAGAATTCTACAGGACAATAAAAAGGAATAAAAGGAAAGTGCTGACTTCACCACTGTACCAGTATTCACTGAGAGTAACCATCAGGGAGACAGCCATGAATATTTCATGAAAAACATGGCACTTTAGAAAATGCAAAGGTTGGGAAGGAGATCAAGACAATTATGTAGAAAGCAGGAGTACTTAGAGGGGCTGATTGTGAGGCTAGGAGAGACTTAGAGGTCATAATTTGCTCAGCAAGAAGACAGTCCTATATATGATCTGAGGGTTTTTTTCATTATGATACATAAAATACTATTGATTTATAAACTACTATCCTTTTGAACCTCAAAGCCCTCTATATATACATAAACAGTTTTTTCCCTACCCTAGACTTATGTCAAGTTGGTCATAGATTCTTCAAAGTTAAAGCATCTTTAGAATTCATCTAATATCCTTCTGAACCGGGGTTCTTAACCTGTAGTTCACAGGCATGGATAGAATTCAGCTAGTACAAAAACTTGGGTAAGGAAAAATGACATCTTTATTGTTATTAACCTCTAATTGAAACTTAGCATTGTCCTTCATTATAGGTGTAGGTTACCAACCACAATAGCATCAGCAGTACCTGTGACTTTGTCACCAATGGAAGTCACAGATAATATCATGTCCCATTACAGCTGTTGACAGATATTTTAAAAAGTCATCCAAGGAAACACTCCCATTTACCATTGCAACAAAAAGAATAAAATACCTAGGAATAAACCTACCTAAGGAGACAAAAGACCTGTATGCAGAAAACTGTAAGACACTCATGAAGGAAATTAAAGATGATGCAAACAGATGGAGAGATATACCATGTTCTTGGATTGGAAGAATCAACATTGTGAAAATGACTATACTACCCAAAGCAATCTACAGATTCAATGCAATCCCTATCAAACTACCAATGCCATTTTTCACAGAACTAGAACAAAAAATTTCACAATCTGCATGGAAACACAAAAGACCCCGAATAGCAAAAGCAATCTTGAGAAAGAAAAATGGAGCTGGAGGAATCAGGCTTCTGGACTTCAGAGTATACTACAAAGCTACAGTAATCAAGACAGTATGTTACTGGCACAAAACCACAAATATAGATCAATGGAACAGGATAGAAAGCCCAGAGATAAACCCACGCACATATGGTCACCTTATTTTTGGTATAGGAGGCAAGAATATACAATGGAGAAAGGACAGCCTCTTCAATAAGTGTTGCTGGGAAAACTGGACAGCTACATGTAAAAGAATGCAATTAGAACACTCCCTAATACCATACACAAAAATAAGCTCAAAATGGATTAAAGACCTAAATGTAAGGCCAGACACTCTAAAACTCTTAGAGGAAAACATAGGCAGAACACTCTTTGACATAAATCACAGCAAGATCCTTTTTGACCCACCTCCTAGAGAAATGGAAATAAAAACAAAAATAAAGAAATGGGACCTAATGAAACTTCAAAGCTTTTGCACAGCAAAGGAAGCCATAAACAAGACAAAAAGACAGCCCTCAGAATGGGAGAAGATATTTGCAAATGAAGCAACTGACAAAGGATTAATCTCCAGTATTTACAAGCAGCTCATGCAGCTCAATATCAACAAAACAAACAACCCAATCCAAAAATGGGCAGAAGACCTAAATAGACATTTCTCCAAAGATATACCAATTGCCAACAAACACATGAAAGGATGCTCAACATCACTAATCACTAGAGAAATGCAAATCAAAACTATAATGAGGTATCACCTCACACCTGTCAGAATGGCCACCATCAAAAAATCTATAAACAATAAATGCTGGAGAGGGTGTGGAAAAAAGGGAACCCTCTTACACTGTTGGTGGGAATGTATATTGATACAGCCACTATGGAGAACAGCATGGAGGTTCCTTAAAAATCTAAAAATAGAACTAACGTATGACTCAGCAATCCCACTACTGGGCATATACCCTGAGAAAACCATAATTCAAAAAGAGTCGTGTACCACAACGTTCATTGCAGCTCTATTTACAATAGCCAGGACATGGAAGCAACCTAAGTGTCTATCGACAGATGAATGGATAAAGAAGATGTGGCACATATATACCATGGAATATTACTCAGACATAAAAAGAAATGAAATTGAGTTATTTGTAGTGAGGTGGATGGACCTACAGTCTGTCATACAGAGTGAAGTAAGTCAGAAAGAGAAAAATAAATACCGTATGCTAACACATATATATGGAATCTAAAAAGAAAAAGACAAAACAGTTCTGAAGAACCTAGGGACAGGACAGGAATGAAGACGCAGACGTAGAGAATGGACTTGAGGACACGGGAAGGGGGAAGGCCAAGCTGGGACGAAGTGAGGGAGTGGCATGGACTTATATATACTACCAAATGTAAAATAGATAGCTAGTGGGAAGCAGCCGCATAGCACAGGGAGATCAGCTTGGTGCTTTTTGAGGACGTAGAGGTGTGGGATAGGGAGGGTGGGAGGGAGATGCAAGAGGGAGGAGATATGGGGATATATGTACATGTATAGCTGATTCACTCTGTTATAAAGCAGAAACTAACACACCATTGTAAAGCAATTGTACTCCAATAAAGATGTTAAAAAAAATCATCTATGCTCATTCCTACTTTGAAAGTTTGGTTATTATTAGATCTGCTGTTAGATCTTTTTATTTAGAGTATTAGAAAAAGAAACACATATACCATGTCACGAATTCATTCTTTTATAATTTGATAACTGTTTCATTGTTTTTCATTTCCTTTATATCCTGTGTAGCTCATTCTTAGAAGAGATCATAGGCTTCCACAGACTCCTAGAGGGATTCGCAACATCACAAAAGAACCTGGAACCTCTCTTGGACTGTCAGCAGTAGATTCCATTCGGCACAGATGGCTTGGTCCAGAAAGCCAGAGCTGTTGAGTGCGTTCCCACACTCTGCACGTGTGCTTGATCTGCCGGATGCCATCTGTGCCATTCCGTAGGGAACAGTGGTTCTAGCAGGTTTTATGTCAATGGTGAGGGCGATGGGCATGTTTCTGAGCATGTGTAGATTCTCTGTGGCTTCTCTCCTATAGTGGGGCCAGTGCAGCCTTAGAAGTAAGGACTTGGTGTCATGCATTTTAACCTTGCCTATTAGGGGCCTAGGTTTTAGAGCACCATCCCATGTTCATGGCTCTGGGCCTCTGGAATCCTTGGTGGGGAGACAGGCAGCTCTAACAGAGGTCAGTCTTGTGGGTTCCACTTACATGTTTGTGAATTCCGGAAGGACTGATGTCTAACTTCAGAGCCATAGGTCAGGGCTCTTTTTCTAGTATTGATTCAGTTCCCTGGCAGGTAGTGTAAGATTTAAATGAACACGTCTCCCTTGTCAAGATTTTTATATTTTTACTTCTATTGTCTTTTAAACTTTATTTTAAATGCTGTCATGCCAGAGTGAACCATTTGGGTGACTTAAATGCCAGTAGTGATACTGGGCAAATGGGCATCCACCTGGACGCCCGAGGAATGGGAGGATTGCTTCCCTGTGGGTTATACTTTGCAGCTAGATACATATCCATTATGAAGGTTAAGTTTTCTACATATCTCAGGATAGCTTATCTCATTTTTGACAACCCTGACAGGAAGTTTTGCCTCTTTTAATCTGCTTTTGTTTAACTTCTATCACTGACCTAGGTTTGGTCTGCAAGACCTCACAATTAAATTTCCTGAAGTTACTGCAGTGCTCTTACTGTGACCTTCCTGATGTGTTCAAAGAATGCAGATCATTGTGAAATCTGCCAAAGTATATTTTGACTGAAATATACTTTCTGGGAGACATTAATCTTAGGCTGCAGTGGAACATTTTTCTAACAAATGTTTGGGATCTTAATATGTGTCAGGCACTCAGTTGAACACAGATGGTATATATAATAAGGGGCAGAACAGATGTGTCCCTGCCCTTGTGGGTGTTGGGGCGAGTGTGTTAGCTGTAGTGCCGGAAGGAGCTCAGTACACCAAGTAGGTGGGGTGGGAGGCTATACAGCAGAGTGAAATGACCCTGCTAAAAGAGGGGCTCCCTAATCGAGGGCCGCGTAGGTGGAGTTGGGGCAGGAATAGGGGCGTGTCCCAAGCAGAGGAAACAGCTTGGCCTTTATGAGGCAATGGAAGGTGATCAGTGTGGCTGAGTCAAGGGTGAGGGCAGGACCAGATGGAGGTGGGAAGGTAAGCTAGCATCAGACAATACAGGATTTTCTTGGCCAGGCTGAGGATTTTGGTCTTTGAATTAAAAATTCTTGCAATATTTAGATCATTTGAGTAAGAATGTAAAACACAGTTTTTATTTCATGTATATACTTTTTGAAATGGCAACATTTTGTCCAGAAGTTAATTGGAGCAGCTCCGCCTCATTTTAATGTTAGCTACCAGTGGGGATGAATTACTTACCAGATCATTGTAGCATTCTTGTGGAGGCATTGGACATGAACTTCTTCCCTTGAAAGCTGCCAAACCAAGATCTGTGTGTCCCCTTACGTGCGATTTCTGCAACATTTCACATGAAGCTAAGGCAGCATGTGCTGAAATGGCCAGTATCCACCTGTACTTAAGTGGCTCATTATTAATGCCCCAGTTCTTTTTACCTAGTACACGGAAGATCTAGGAGGATACTTATTGGTTCTACACTGTGAAGGACTTTGAAAGGACCTTGAGACAAGGATATTCAGAGGAGGTGGCCAAAGCACTTACAGAGAATTATTTTTTTGTGTGTTTGGCATCTTTACACATGATGTCAACAAGAGCCTCAGAGCGTAACCATAGCATCAGAGGGCTTTGTTCTGTATTTTAGAGTCTTCATTTGAAAATGTGCTCCCATGAAAATGTGTCTTTGATCTGTGCAGCTTTCCTGTGTGGACTGCTCCCACCCCTAGAATCAACGTTTTCAGTCCTGCAGGTGGTGTGGAGCTAGCCTGCCTTCTTTGCTCCTGTTCACCTAGGGTGAGCATGTGACCCAGCCAGCCAAAAGGCCCCCACCTGCAGCCACAGTGATTTGTTCAAGGATGGGCGTGTGATCTCAGCCGGCAGGATGATGAGAGCACTCCCTGGGATTTTGACAGAACACGGAAATGATGCTCTCTTTCTCGTGGGGCTTACAGACTTGTTAGGATTTGTACCTAGAGCTGCTGGTGGCCATCTTTGTTATCAAATGGAGAAAGCCTGCCTGAAAATGAAGCTAGTCCAAGGAAAATAGAAACGAGATGAGATGAAAAGGCACACTTCAGCCTATTGATCTCACCACACCCGAAATCAGTAAGATTACCAAGTATTTCAGTTGCATGAGCCCATTTTTTTTCACTTCCATTTAAGCTAATTTAAGCTACGTTTTTGTTACTTTTATTTTATTTTATTTTAATATGTATTTATTTATTTGGCTGCGCCGGGTCTTAGTTGCAGCACGCAGGATCATCATTGCCGTGTGCAGGATCTTTAGTTGTGGCATGTGAACTCTTAGTTGCGGCATGTGGGATCTAGTTTCCTGACCAGGGATCGAACCTGGGCCCCCTGCATTGGGAGCACGGAGTCTTAGCCACTGGACCACCAGGGAAGTCCCGGTTTTTGTTATTTTTAAATAAAATAATTAAAGCATAAAAGCAGCCCATAAACTGGCCCTGCACAAAGTGACAGCAGGAAGGGAGAGGTCTGAAGATGTCATCTGGTGTGGAGTGAAGGATTTGAAAATCGCCATTACCCTGAGCCAGAAAGTTTGTAAGAGAGACCAGAGGATGTGCTAACTTTTCCCTCCTGATGCCATTTCCTTTAAATAGCGCTGGATCTTTTAAACTAGATTCTGAGGTAGTAGCATCCTAGTCTTTCTCAAATGCAGAAATGGGAGACTTAGTGTTGCTGTGTTTTACAGAAACAAACATTAATGGTGGCTGGCTGATTCCTAGTTACAGCCTTATCATCTGAAATCCATGGATACATTTATCTGTTATGCGTTTGCTTTTACCATGAGGCATTCTAAGGTCTATTGTTCAACAAATAAGACATTACAATGCCAGTAATGGTCTCTAACGTGAATAGCAAGATTAGAAGGACAAGCAGTGACAATAATAAAGGACAAATTATCCTCTAGTTCTAGTAACTCAGCATTTGGACATTAAATAGCTAGAAAATATGAGTCAGTCATTTTGGATGCACAGTTCTGCAACACCTTCATTCCATTTGGCATCCTAGGTATGGGTTTCTTACAGCCATTTCCTTTTAAAGACAGGTAAGAACAAATACACAGTATGGTGATGAAAAAGAGCATTTCAAGTGTCCTGTGAACCTAAAGTGGAAAGCAGAAAAGCAGAGGATCTATAATGACATTCCTGATACAAGTTTATGCTAGTGGCTTATTTTTTCATTATTTCTTTCTGAAGAGATATATGAAACATCTATAAATTAGCATTGTTCATGGCTTAAAGGAGGCTGGGGAATTGGGGCATTATTAAGACTTTCATTTTACATTGATGCTTGTCTCATGGATAATAATTTGTGCTAGGAAGGGTTATAACACAAGCCCTTTAGCTAATAATAGAACCTGGTTACTAAGCTATGAGAAGAGTTACTCTGCGTATCATAATTCAGTGACCAGAAAACATTGTCTTCCAAGATAATGGCCTGAATGTTCTCAAAATATGTAAAGAAACATCTTGGTTAGCTTGCTCTTTTCCATTTAGAAGAGAAAATACAACAAACACCAGTTTTCCATTAGATATCATAGAATATACTGGTCTTTATTATCCCTTGTGCTCCTGCAATAGAAAAAAAATAGATTTCTCCTTCCCAGGTAATTTAATGGGGAAAAACATCACATTTTCAAAAGACAAATGCTGCACAAGAGAAAGTAGCGTGAGGGTAATGAAACTCTGTTGTGCTGTGTTTAGTGAACCGATGGCTTAATAAACTATCTCCTTGGTGACAAAAAAACAAGAACCAAAACAGTTCTCACCTTTGTACCCATAGAAGATTGATTAATAAACACAAATTAGCACACACACCTAAATTTGGTGTTTGCCTCCAAGTATTCGGTCTGTTATCAGTTATATCTGTAAGTATATATAGCTAAGAGAACAGAGCCCCCTGGGGGCGGTTCCAGCTAGATGGATGCTTTGTAGTCTCACACAGAAAGTGGCTGGAATGCACACTTCAGTGCAGTGGAGTTTCCTGTGCATTTGACTCTCAGTCTGCATGTTCTTCTACCAAAAAGGTGAGGTACGAAGCACATCCTGTTGCCCTGGCCGTGCCCGTGTAGAATGCAGAGGCTGCTCGCTGAGACCTATAGCTACAGCCCAGGGACAGATGGGCCATGCAGACAGATGGGGTTCCTGGGCAATGAAAATTCATTGAATTTTCTGTGGCAGGCAGAGTGTATTGGAAGATGAGGAGACTCCTTCCGTTTTGTGAAATGAAGACAGGGAAGAGCTAGGTCTACAGAAGTTCAAGTGGCGACTCTGAATTTATGAACCTTGCACTTGGTACCATTGCTGACAGAAAACCTGAGCACTCTCTGCTATTTGCAGTACAGCCCCTGACACAGGGAAGGGACTGTTCCAGTGCAGAACAGCATAAGTCACAGAGGAGCAACATCTGGGTGACAAAAGTACAGGGAAAGTCCAGGCGTTTCCTACAGCCCGGCATGAATGAGCATCTGATTGGAGTTGATGTGTAGGAGCCCCCCTCTCCAAATATGTATTTTTGCATAATATACTTCAGCTAACCGTATAATAAACTGATGGTAGTTTTCATTTTATATTAGTTTTGAGGAGTCCCAACTCATTTATTCATTCTTTCATTCAGTACGTAAATTGATTGCTTACTCTTTGCCAAACATAGAAAAAAAGTGGTGAATAAATCCAAAGAAATCCCTGCTTTCACAGACATTACATTCTAGTTTGTGGCAACAATCAACTGTTAAGCACATACACAGGTAAAGGCTTTGAAGAAAAGATATTTGAATAATGTGGATAATATGAAAGCGTATGACAAGCCTGCAGGTTGAGGAACAATAATAGTACATAGATTAAATATAGGAGGGACCTGAGGACTGGCTCAGGGTAGAGAATTTAGAGAAAGGGAAGCGAAGGAGGAAAAAGCAAGGGGCCTGGGGAGCAGCAGCCAGTGAGGTAGCAGGAGAATCAGGGAAGCAGGTCCTTAGAGAGTGTTTCAGTCATTTGTTAAGTCCAACAGTGACCTGACCCAACTGATGATTTTAGAAGTTTCATCCTGGCTGCCAAGGAGGCAGGGTTATCACAGGACAGGGACAGAAGAAGAGAAACCATTTAGTGGGCCGCTGCACTAATGGATGTGAGAACTAAGGACTGTTTGCACTATGACGGTAGTGGTAGAGGTGGTCAAAGAAGCTACATTTGGGATATGCACAAAATATGGTGGAAGGTAGGATACAAAACATGCTCATACACATATGACCTAGAGTTGGATTCGACATTGGGTGTGAGGGAAAGAGAACTGTCCTATTTGGGTGATCTTCATTTAGATCAGTGCTACTCAAAGTACTGGGGTGCAGACTTGTGCCAAAACGTAAATCAGCTGAATTTCTTTTGCATAGCTTGGTTTTTCTCAAGGAAGGAAGCAGTGCATTGATTTAAATTCTAGCACGAGCTCCTTCTTTTGCCATAGACCAGAGTTTCCAGATCAGAGTCATCTGTGGCCCTCACTCTGAGGAACCTTGCTTTAGACAAAGTCATCAGTGAAAACCTTTATGACCTGGCTCTCAGGGTTATCCAGGTATGGCACGTTCTTGAAGAACTGCTGATTTTGTAGTTGTACATGTGTGCTGTGGTTGCCAAAGTTAACAGAACTGCACACAGATAAGTTATAAAATACTTCGTGGAGCAATACCTTCTTAAAGTTATGTCTTCTAGATTTTCATTAGCTTTGTTTGATTTTGTTTTTTTGAATAGTAGGCAAGTGTAAGATAATACGCTTAGGAGAGCATTCTTTTAAAATAACAAATTAACTCATATTTATGAAGTAGGGTCACAGGGCAACTGAAGCTATACCATACTTGTTCTTCAAAACTTAGCTTAGCACCATCTTTTAGGCAGCCTTCCAGATCATCTAACCATTCGGATATTTGTCTTTTTTATGTGTTTTCACAGCACTGTGTGTGCTTTACCTTTGTCATAGCACTATTATAAATCAAGAACGGTTGACTGACTTTTCCCTGCCTCCCCGCAAACTAAGGAAGTAGAAGGAAGGGCTGTGTCTTATAACTCCAGTAGCAAGTAGAATGTGTGGAACATTGTAGATATCCAATTAAACTGTATACACTATGTAGCATGATCATAATTTCAGAGAACAAAAGGATACTGTGTGCATTGCTGGGCATAATAGCATCCAAGTTTGGGGTAGCTACCAAAGCAAAGACTTCTCTAAGCTAACCAAAATTTGAGGTAAATGATATCAGTTGTAGCCTCAAATATAGAAAAGAGTTTTTACTAGTTAAATGAGTTTTGCACATTGGACTTGTTAACCGTATCTATTAAAAGAGAGCAATTGGCATGAGTGATATCATTTCAGATATAAAGGCCACTTCTGTATATATATTATAATAATCTCACTGTAGAGGGAATGACTCATTATACCACAAACAATGTCACAGTCAAATTTGAGGTGGTGGGATCTATCAACAGCAATTTCTCTTTCTTTCTTTGTTAGCTGGAGTTCAGATGTGATGTTTGGCAAAATCTGTTGAAAATCTTAAAGTCTGATTACAGTTTACAAGTGAGCTGGTCACCATCCAGGGACTCTAGGTTTTGTAACCAATCCGAATACTTGGAGCTAAAATTTTTTAAAATTTGTTTTCATTCAACAGATTTTTTTTTTTTTTTTTGTGATACGCGGGCCTCTCACTGCTGTGGCCTCTCCCGTTGCGGAGCACAGGCTCCGGACGCGCAGGCTCAGCGGCCATGGCTCACGGACCCAGCCGCTCCGCGGCATGTGGGATCTTCCCAGACCGGGGCATGAACCCGTGTCCCCTGCATCGGCAGGCGGACTCTCAACCACTGCGCCACCAGGGAAGCCCCTCAACAGATTTTTTGAGCATCTAGCGTGTACAAAAAGTACCAGGTGCCGTTAAAGTGCTAGGTGCTGTGGGGGAATAGAAAGATGCATCAGACATGGATTTTGTCCTTAAGGAGGAGTAAGATGAGATATCATCAGTCTTTTTGCTGCACATACTTCCAGGTGTTATAAAATAACACAAACGGAACCCCTTTCCCTGGAGAGTAAGTCGTGCTTTCTTGGTGGAGATCACAGAGCCTGAAAGGCTTCTAACCTGACCCTGTCTGCTCTTCCCAGAGATTGCTCCCCGAGGTGGGGCTTCCATCGGTTCTCGCGATCCTTGTTCCCTTGGGTGCACCACTCATAAGGAAGCCGTGGCAGCAATTTGCAAAGCCAGTGTTGCTCTCAGTCTCCTGCTGGTTGCTCCAGTCTGCAGTTCTTATAGGGTCTAATGGGTTTAGCATCAATTTGCATTGTATCCCACCCCTTTCATTTCCTTGTTTTGCTTTGAGGCAATCAAAGGTTCTATCAACTCTCACTTGACTATAGGTGAGCTACCTAAGGATATTCTTCCTATTGCTATTCCTAAAAGCATGTATAAAAATGACTTTAGTCACTCTCCCAGCTTCAATCATAAAATTCCAGGGAAAGTTTCGAACGGGCCATATCGATTCCCTCAACTCTCAGCGAACCACTGTGACCGGAAGGAACAGAGGCTCTTATTGGCTCAGCTCGGGCCACGTGTTCAGGCCTGTGTATAGAAACTGGAAAACCCTCATGGCTTGAGTGAAAAAGAATAATTCCTCAAAACTGGGGGAACTGTTGCCAGAAAAATGGTGAAATAGTTTTGGCAAGTTAAAAAAAACACAAAAAACAAAGATGGCTACCACATTTTCTACTATTTTCATGAATTTCTATATATATGTGTGTGTATTTATATATCACACTTTCTCATACATACATACACACAAACACAGACACATCACTATTACCATGTATCTTTCTCTTTTTAGTTAATAATAGATGATGATTATTATTATAGGTGAGTCCCTGACCCAGGTGGTTTGCAGACATTTTCTCATTTTTTCTTTATAAAAACTCTAGAAGGAAAGTATCATTATTATGTCCATTTTGCAGATGAGTAACCAAGGCAAAGAGATGTAGCTTGACTATCACCCTCCTCAGTTCCTACCACCAAATAGGCGTCACCTACAAAAGGAGCCTCAGATAGAGCTCTGGTTCTCCCATTAGCTTCTGGTGATTGGCTAAACTCTAGTGATGCCCTGGATTGTGTTGATGAGGAGTGGTGAGGCCAGTGTACATATTGTGGACTAAATATAATCTCTGGCTCTCATTTTGTCCTTGGACAAGCAGTGAGTATTTGTCTGCATGGTCCCCAGGATTGGGTCAAAGGCCAAGGCATGTTCAAGAGGGCAATGATAAAGCTAGGGCAAGAGTAGTCTTAGACCATAACACTTAATTCCTAACCCGTGCTGGTACAGTTTTCCTAAATTTTGGCTTATGATTTCCATTATTTATTTTGACCTGACCTGGTAATAGATGCTGTGTTGCCAACTGGTTTGCCCTAAAAAACATTATTCTTCACCTGCCAGGCGAGTCCAAGCACACCCTAAATCTGTGATGTTGGCTCCACTCAATGTCATCACCACTAATATTCAGGGGCATTTGCTCTGAAACTGCCACCTACTTCAAGTGCATTGTCTCATTTAATCCTCATAACAAATTTTGAGAGGTTGATTCCACTGCATTTTCCATACAGCATTCCCAAAGCTGATAACTACATCTCTCATTCATTTACTGTCAAAGTAAAGTGATTTGGGCCCCATGATTGCAATATATTAGACAAATGGACTCTAAGATATTTTATTTTATTTTGTCTTGGGTTGTATAATTTTATTGTTTCTTAAAGTAAATATATTCTTTTGTCTATTTTGTCTTGAATTAGATAATTTTCTTAAGGGGAGGGACACTACCACTTATTAAGTATCTGCTAAATACTAAGCTAACTGCATACAGATTCTTACTTTTACCAGTCTTTTGGTTCTGTGCAAATACTCATTGAGAGTGTTTTCTCACAGATATACAACTCTCTGTCCAAGAACACCTTGGGAAAGTAGTAGGGAGAAATGTACAAGATAAAGGAAATAAACAAAAGTTGGTGAGGGTACTTCATGAATACAGCACAGATGCTTGACATGGAGAACCGATTTTTGATGGCAAGCTGTGGCCCTGGCAGATACATAAAATTTATCACTGCGGGAGGCGGTGATCCTGCAAAGGAATATTGTGGGAAAAAAACGGTAGATAAAATCTACCGGCAATAAAATCTTTTCTTATGTGCTCTTCTGCCTTCTCTGTCAGATTTGCTGCTGTTCATCGATGCATATCAAGTAGGGATTAGGAGAGAATAAATCCTGACAATTGGTCATTCATGATGAGTGCTGTCTCCAACTCTATGATACCTATTTTTTATGCAGTATTTTATAAAGATGAGTGGAATAGAATAGAATAGAGTGGAACTGAGTAGAAAATGATGCAAAGGCAGATAATCAGAACCAGAACTATACAAAGATGGAATATGCACATAGCTGATTTGATATGGAGTATCAAATGGTATTTATGTTTATTGTTTTATTGAGAGGAAACCCTTCTGGGGGAGAAAATATGACAAAAGCAATTTTGTTTATTGGCAGAAGAATAAGAACCCTACTAATCTGTCCATACTGACATACCCTTCTTTCCCCTCTAGTGACTGTGAAACCCCTGAAAGTCAAAACGTGAGAAAAGCATGTTTACACACATATGTGTGTACTTTGTGTATGTATGTGTTTATATGTGCTACACAGCTTATGTAATCCCACATATATACACACACGTATAATGAATTGGGATAACCTAGGCTATGGTGTGTTAACAATCAACCCCCAAATCTTAGTGGTGTAGACCACAAAAGTGTGTCACTCGTGCTGCATGTCCATTGCAAGTCAGCTGCAGCTCTCCTTTACTCAGTCTTACTCTGGAGTCAGGCTGACAGTTCAGCCTATATCTGGAATATTGCTTAGCTCATAACAGAGAGAAAAAAATAACATGGCAGACCTTATAATAGATCCAAGAGCTTCTGCCCGCATGCGTCAATTCTTCCCACATGTCATTGGTCAAAGAAAGTCATGCTGAAGCCTGATATCAGCATGGAATGAGTATAGATGATCCTCCTGCAACGATATTTTTGAATAATAATGCAAGCGACTACAATATGATAATCCAATATACTGATACACAAATTAATTCTGTATTTGTTGGGGGAGTATTGGTGTACAGTGAATGCACTGTAATTTTCAGAATGTAACTGTACCCACAGGAACTGGTACATCTACTCCTAGGTGTTTTTTCCAGGTGGTTGGGGAGATAGTAATAGATAAGAACAGAACATTGCTTTATGGCTTTAACCTCATTTATCCTCATATTCTCTCCCACTCTCCCCGCCAAAAAAAAAACCCTTTCATATTTCCATTCATTCTATTATTAAGGACATTAAGTCACTATTTCTATTTTCTAAAGTTCACTCCGAATATTTTTCAATCAAATATCTATTGAGAACTTCCTCTGTGCCAGGTACACTACCATGTGCTTGATCACACCTTGATCTCATTCAGAAATGCTGTTTCTTAGTGATTTAAAGCCTGGAGGAAATGGTATTTCATTAAAAAATGTATATTAAGTAAGCATTGTTGTCAGTGAATGAAACTAGATCACAGTCTTGTGGAAAAGACTTGTTGAAGGAGAGTTTACCAAGTGCTTTGGAACATGGAGAAGAGAAAGGTAGATTCTTGGGGAATGGAATCATTACATGGCACTGTAGATGAGATCTGTCCTGTCCTGAGAATGTTGGATAGGAGTTTGTTAAAAGTCAAGGAAGAAGTGGCGTGAAAGCCTTCTAGGCAAAGTAACTAGCATAAACAAAAGCAGAGGCACAGGGGAAAAAATGTAAAACAGTTTTGAAAAATATAAGTAGTTCTTTATAGTTAGGGTATAGAGTTTGGGGAAAGCATAGTTAAGACTGGGTCTGTAGATTAAGAGAAATGGTGGATTTATTTGATAGAATTTATCATATCTACCTAGAAAGATTAGCCTTCCTGAACCTCTCAGTGTTCTCCCTGGCCCCAGTAGTGGAGCCTTTTCTGTTATTTTCACTCCCCTTTTCAGTTGAGCAATGTCCCAGTCGAGTCCCAGGGTTTCCTTGCATCCATTACCTTTGATTAATTTGGGACCCTGACCTTTCCCTTTTTCCATGTCTAAGATTTGCATTTAAGCCTCTTTGTTTTATGGCTTATTCCATTTGCATAGAGTGAGCTTGTCCTAGTGAGTCACCTAAAACATTTCTCTCCTCTAAATTAATTCCTTATGTGGATTTCCATATTTTTGTTCAACATATACAACTTTCCCTTTTATACATGGATCCCTCAGTTAATATGTTTAGAAAAATGAATTAATGAGTCCTTTGCATCATGCAATGCACCATGAATCATTGTTTTTATGATGTTCTACAAATATTCAACCCAAGGCATGCAATGACTCATCTGTGGCCTAAGGACTGTGTTATACTGATGTTTCAGAGACAGATCAAAATGTAACCTGCTAGGAAAACCATCACCACTTCAGTTCCTTTTTCATAAAAGTCAGAGGGACAGATATTGAAAAAGAACTTCTTCTGATTACCTTTTTGAAAAGGTTTGATTGAATTGAGGTGGGGAACACTATACGTTAATGCTGTGCTTTCTACTAGGGAGAAAGAATCTCTTCATACCCTGCCTTTCAGGGTATCTCTGCCGAAACCCTGTTGGATAATTTCTGTTGGATGATTTCGTTCTTTTTCCTCACCCTTCTTTTTCTTCTTTATATCTGGGTTAGAGGATGGATAGTTTGGACTATTTCAAAATGATTCAAACCCTTATGTTGTAAAGTGTGACAATTTTCGGTCCAAAAATACTAAGTGATAAAAACTTAAGTCATATAAAGCTGAGATCTAAAGTCAGGATTCTTGACTTTCATTATAGTGTTTGGGTATAACTGTAACATTGCCCCAGGTTAGGGATGATGAGTGTTACCTGGAGGCAAATGATTTGAGGAAGGAGTGTTTGTTACTGATAGGATGTTGTTTATAAATTTTATAACCACTGTATATTTTAGCTATACTTTTGTATTGATTTCACTACTTAGAAAGTTGAACCATATAATTTGAGTTGAGGTGTCTTCATGTTATACATATAGAATATCTTTTTTTTTTGTGTGGTACGCGGGCCTCTCACTGTTGTGGCCTCTCCCGCTGTGGAGCACAGGCTCTGGACGTGCAGGCTCAGCAGCCATGGCTCATGGTCCGAGCTGCTCCGCGGCATGTGGGATCTTCCCAGACCGGGGCACGAACCCGTGTCCCCTGCATCGGCAGGCGGACTCTCAACCACTGCGCCACCAGGGAAGCCTAGAATATCTATTTAAAATTTTCTTGTATGTATTTATTTTTTATGTTTTGGAGGATTGATTTCAGTACTCAGTCAGTAGGAATATAAAAATGTAGTCAGGCTTTGAAATATACAGGGTCTGGGAATTCAATCAAATGTTGAACTCCGGGTATAGATCCATCTAGCCATTGTAATGCCATTGTGTAGAGGAACAAGAGGGTTTGGATTGAACAAACCAGTTGGGGTCCAGATCCCTGCCATAATGCTCTTCTTACTGAATTTCATCAAATGAAGACACCGTTGATTTTAAATAGTATCCTGTTTTCAGGGATGCATTCGAGTGAAACAAGCCCATCTTAGAACCTAGTAATCAGTCACTGTGTGGTTTGGGGCACGTTAAGTAAGAACCTCTTTGAACTTTAATTTCGTTATCTGTTAAAAAGGTGAATGAATAATAGTAACTTCCTTAGAAAGGTTTAGAAATTTGCAGAGATATTCTAAGAATTATATGAGAGAACATGTACAGATTTTGAGCCTTATTTTAAGGATTCAGTAAGTGCCTCAGTTATTCAAGATAACTTGTTTACATTTCAAGTAAATCTTAGGAAGCAGAAATTAAAATATAGTTTTGGCATATTTTTCTTCTAAGAGAGAACCAAAGTCTGTATCACATGAGAGAATTAAAAGCAGAGTAGACAAACATAAAAATCAACTTTGTTAAATTACCTATGGTAGGGATAAGAAAGAAATAACTAAAGAAGGACCTACCTACATATGGCCAGATTGAAGTTACGTGGGAATGTTAGCATCATAACTTTATAAAGAGTTCATGGCCACCTGCTTTTCCCTAGTTTTTTGTCTGTCTTCTTTGTCCCAAGTTCTAGAATCATTCTTCGGGCAGAAGAAGTTCTGACTATATCCGAATTCAGCAATTTGTTTTTCTATAATACTAAGTTTATTAAATTTCATAGTCAAGGGTGAGCCTATGCCTTAAAAAAACATGGAGAATCATTTAGAAACTATGACATAAATATGACAGTATAGTATAACTAGGGGAAAAAAAGCTATAGATTGAATATTTTGAGAGAAGAAGGGAAAAAAGAATGCGTACCTGTCTTTTCTAAATTAAAAATATGAAAAGGAAAGCCCTGAGTAAGTTAGCCTAATACTTTAATTTTCTATATTGACTTCTCTGAATTTGTCTTTGCTTTTTTTTTTTTTTTTTTTTTTTTTTTTTTTTTTTTTTTTTTTTTTTTTGTGGTATGCGGGCCTCTCACTGTTGTGGCCTCCCCCGTTGCGGAGCACAGGCTCCGGACACGCAGGCTCCGGACGCGCAGGCTCAGCGGCCATGGCTCACGGGCCCAGCCGCTCCGCGGCATATGGGATCCTCCCAGACCGGGGCATGAACCCGTATCCCCTGCATCGGCAGGCGGACTCTCAACCACTTGCGCCACCAGGGAGGCCCAGTCTTTGCTTTTTTTAAGTGTACACATTTCACATTTATAGGTAAAGGAATAAACTTTATTGGATGCTTACTCTGCCATTAACTTGGAAATTTGTGTACATTACTCCCTTACTTCATTCAAGTAAACCTACTGGATAGATTGAAAACCAGGATTCAAAGTCACTGTGGCATTTTTAGTACTTATGGTTCACATGCTCAAAAACACAAATATCTATTTAATGAAATATCTTAATATATATTGGAATAAAATATGTGTAATACATAAACTTGTTTTAATTAAAATTTTAACTAAATATTTTAAAACTGGTATATTTTCCCTTTCAGTACCTGTCAGGTAAATATATTTGAGTATGTAGCTCACCTTTCATAACTGTAATATCTACTAGTAGTTTAACAAGTATGTATTTCACTTATTTTGGTAAAAACAATGGAAATAAATAGCATTATTTGTCTCTCTCATTTTAGCTGTGCAAATTACTGAAAGATTTTTCTATAATAGTAAGAATCACTACTATAAAATGCCTTATGTGTTTCATTAAATAAAATTGTCTGGCTACATTAGTATATATTATTTTTAATTACTTTTTCAGGAAACTTGATTCAGTCAAGTCTTTCTGCTAGTGATTGAAATCCTGGTTAAATTTGAGTTGTTTTAAGTCACATCCTCTCTAATTTAGTTCTAATCTCTAAATAGTAACAACTTATTTGGTAACCCAAAATATTTAGTCATCACTGACATGCCTAAATATTTCATGTACTTCTTTTAAAAGGCAAACGACTGGACTTTTTCCATCCTATTTTATATTCTATGTCTTTTGCTTGAAGACAGATTTTCTTGGTTGTACTTTGAGTTTGGTCTTTCCTGCTGTCTAAATTCTAAGCCTAGAATTATGCCTGTTTATTAAACTGTAAGAACCAACCTGTTAGTCCCCCAAAATACTGGACTTAACTGTTGTGCATTTTAATTTGAAGAAAGTCAAATGAATCCATAGCTTTTAAAACCTATCAGAACCAGACCCTCTGTTTTTGTTTTCTTTTGAAGAATTCACACCAGAGCTATCTAGTAGAAATGTAATGTGAGCTATGTTTGTAATTTTAAATTTCCTGGTAGTAACATTAAAAAAGTAAAGAGAAATAGGTGAGGGGCTTCCCTGGTTGTGCAGTGGTTGGGAGTCTGCCTGCCGATGCAGGGGACACGGGTTCGTGCCCCGGTCCGGGAAGATCCCGCATGCTGTGGAGCGACTGGGCCCGTGAGCCATGGCCCTGAGCCTGCGCGTCCGGAGCCCGTGCTCCGCAACGGGAGAGGCCACAATGGTGAGAGGCCCGTATACCGCAAAAAAAAAAAAAAAAAAAAAAAAGAAACAGGTGAAATTACTTTTAATAATACATTTTACTTATCCCAGTGTGTCAAAAATATTATTATTTCAATCTGTAAGGAAAATAAAGTATTAATGAGATATTTAGCATTTTTATGCTAAGTCTTTGAAATCCAGTGTGTATTTTAAACTTCCAGCATATCTTGATTAAATTAAAAACATTCAGCCCCTCCATTGCACTAGCCTCTTTCCAAGTACTTAATAGCCACATGTGGGTAGTATCTACCATATTGGACAACTCAGGTCTAAATGGTTATTTGAGGGATTATCTCTCAGCAGGTTGTACTTTGACTCAAGAGAACTTTCACTGTTAATTGGGTCAGTTGTCTGGAGTGATCACAATGTAATTCACAGTGGCTAGCAGTTCAGCTAATATATAGATAGAAACCCACATGCCTAGTTTAAATTGGTTTTCCTTATTTGCAGCTGAGATAAAGGTGTAATAATGTCTACTTAGAATTACCTCTCTTTTGCTACATACCACTTTAAGTTAATATAGTATTTTATATAGAAAAGAGTAAAACTATGTTCAGAGATTTTTTGCTTTTGCCTTCCAAATGAGAAGAAAAAATTATGTTAGGCTAAGGTAAAACTATTATATAGAAAAAAATTATATTCATTACAATTGAAGATGTTACAGTACTTTTTTTCCCATGCACTCAGTCTATCAATTAATTGTATTTTAATAATTTTTTGTTCTATGTTTTATACCCTTTTTTTGGTACTATAATTTGTGTTATCTTAAAATTTTTTCTTAATCTCCAAGATATAATTTATAAAAAGATAGCCAGAAGAGTTTATATATATTTCCAGCCTAAGATTCAACATGTGTAAAAGAACATGCTTTCAAATATTATTTACTTCAGAGAGTCAGATTTAGCAAATATACTTTTAAGTGTTAATAGCTCTGGGTAAGGAAACCACTCCAATTAAATAAATTTAAATTAGTTTAGGAGGTAGCTTTAAGTAATTTTTTTCATGATTTCGCTAACAGTTCTTAAAGATGATCTTAGATTTATTTACATTTACTTAAGAAATATTCAATTAAAATATATTTAATGATTTTTTTTTAGCTATGTAGATAACAATTTCCAAAGTCTTTTTTTACCTTCAGACATCTCTTAAACACCCATCCTATTTTCTGCTATGGCTGCTACTCATGTTTTTCTTTTTATCTGCCAGTGTACCACTTGATTTCTCTAAACCCAATATCTATTCTTAGCAGCGACTGTGTCTCAGATTCATTCTGTTCTATATTTTTGCTCCATCGCCATTTGTTTAACTATGTCAGTTGGATTTTCCTTCTGTTTTGTTCCTACCTATAACTGATATAGAGAGGTTTTTATTGCTGTTTCTCACTCGAAGCCACAGTTTGTATTCCAAAGCAAAAACTAAAGGATTTTTTTGCTAGTCTACTTAAATACCTCAGGAGAGGGTAAAGTATTGTCCAAAGGGCTTAGATTTTAGGAAGCGAAGTGGGTTTTTTCCTACTTTTTAGGCTACCTTCATTGTGTATTTTGCCCCATACCTTCAAAGCTCTTTTTTTCTTCATTAAAATGCAGTATGAACTGATTCTCTCGATTTTGAAGAGTTACTGATACTATTATACAGTTTAGTTTTTTAAATTTCCTTGTGCTAAATGTTTCTTCTTTGGGGACATCAAAGGAATGATTTTCTTTAATGGCTCCTAAATTGCAATATGAGACATAGGTGTTCAGATTTCATCTTCAAGTGAGATTCAACAATTTCAGATTTACAAAGCACGGATGTATAAATCCTTAAAGTTAATAACTTTATTTCATCTTTACTCATAATAAATTGGGATTTAAAGCTGTGGGAATCCATTATCACTGTGTCTCAAACATACAGCTAGCCTATTACTAGTTCAAGATATTTATTCAAAACAGATGGAAAGCTTTGTTTACAGAAATAGTTGTTCATGTTCAGAGTAACTTTAATTGTAATAGCTAAAAACTGGAAAAATCCCAAATGTTCACCAAGAAGAGAATGGCTAAACAAATTGTGGTGTATTCATACAATAGAATACTAGTTAGCAGAATAGAGAAAAATGAAGTATTGATACACACCCAAACATGGATGTCTCTACAACTTTATGTTGTGTGAAAGAATAGTATTGTATTGTGGAATATTGTATGATTCCATTTTTATGACTTTCTGGGATAGGCGAAACTAATCTGGGTGATAGCAATCAGAAGAGGGGTTGCCTATGGGGGTTGAGAAATGACTACAAGGGAAAGTGAGAGAACTTTTGGGGATAATAGAGATGTTCTGTATCTTGATTAGGGTGTTGGGTACAGGGGTGTATATAATTGCTAACACTTATCCAATTGTACACTTAGTATCTGTGCATTTCACTCTATGTACATTTTATGGAGATTTTCCAAATAGAATGTAGGTATTAACAAATTTGCAATAGTAAAAGGAATATGTTAGCCAACCAAAGGGAAGAGATGTAAAAAGAATCCAAAGATGGAAGGCAGCTGTGCTAACCGCTATACCGCCAACACCTCCCAAAGATGGACAGAGAAGAAGAAGCACTTGTAGGTTCAGCTTACACAGCAAGATGAGGAGACACTGATCTTATATTTAAATTTACTTAAAAATGGGTATTTTTGTCTTTAGGGTAACATTCAAAACCTTTATCTTTCACGGGCTGACACCCACTTACCTCCCCAGCCTCATCTTTTATCAGCCTTCTCTCTTTCTTACATTTCTCATCCACCCATAATCTTCCAGTTTCCAAATGCATCTTGCTCTCTTTCATTCTGGGCTTTTATACATGCAGTTCCCTCAGTTTCAATTACTCCTTCCACAAGATTTGTGGCTCAGACTTCTTGGGTCTCATGATCACTTGCTTCAGGATTTTTTTTTTTTTTTTGCGGTATGCGGGCCTCTCACTGTTGGGGCCTCTCCCGTTGCGGAGCACAGGCTCCGGACGCGCAGGCTCAGCAGCCATGGCTCACGGGCCCAGCTGCTCCGCGGCATGTGGGATCTTCCCGGACCGGGGCACGAACCCGTGTCCCCTGCATCGGCAGGCGGACTCTCAACCACTGTGCCACCAGGGGAGCCCTAAAGCTCCTTTTTTAATGCTGGAATTCATTTAGAAACTCTCTCGTATGAAATACTGTGTGGTACTAAAAGAGCTACACAAAGTAAAATTGAAAGCCAGATAAATGTGTGTATTACCAGGAAAATACTTAATATTTACCTGCTTATTACCCTTATTATTTATAAATTATTGACAAAGAAGAACATATATATTTCTCAGTTTGATGTAGTCCATATGTGATTTCAATTGTATGACCTGAAAAGCTTTAGAGATCTGGTTACAGAAAGTATTTACAAGATGCTCTCATACAAGAAAGGATTACTTGAATTGATTACTAAACGATGCAATTTCTGCTTCGGTTATAAAATCTATTCTCAATCTATTTGGAAATAAAACGATTTTGTTGGCTAGTAAAATGTAAATGTATTCAAAAAATCTCTAACTATTCTGTAATATATTCTTTCCTAAAACTTATTGGGTTCGTCATCAAGGAAGTCAGTATACTTAATCGGAAAACAAATGATGAGTAACCTCTGGAACCAAAAACTTCAAAATTTAGAATAAGTGTATTTTTCCAAAATCTACATATTCATTTAAATATTTAGCCATGTTCTTTATTCAAAATAATACTCATAAAAATCTATCTATAACTTACAGATATGTGTGAAGTTGAAGTTCTTATAATAAGTGAAACATTTCAGAAAAATAAATAGAAAAATTGTCTTTCTAGTTCCTACATCCAAGTTGTAAATAATTTCTCTCTATATATAGATATATAGAATAACTTATATAGATAGGTAGTCTCTCTCAATGAGAGTTACATGGGAGGTAACCTCTCAACTCTGCATACATTCATTCATTTAGTATTTATTAAGCACCTTATGTGATAGAGACACTCGTCTGGGCATTCGGGATACAGTAAAAAATAAAACAGACAACATACCTGCCCTTATGGAACTTAAGCTTGTGTGCTACTTGTTACTCACTGTACAATGAAACCTTGACATTTGAGAGAGATGCCTAACTTCTTTGAAAGTCTGTACTCATGTAATGCCTACCACTAGAGCATATACATACCTTACTTATAAATCAGATATATTATAACAAGTCAAGTGCTACAGAACACTGTGGATTGGCAATGTTGGGTATACTTATCCATTACTGTGTGTTAAATTATCCCACAAGTTAATAGTTGTCCATTATCATTCAACAAATCACCCCACAATCTAATAGCTTAAAGATACAATAAATACTTGACATCTCACACAGTTTCTATGGGTCAAGGCTTTAGAAGCAGCTGAGCTGGATTCTCTGACTGGGTTTGTCACGAGATTGAGTCAGTTTGCCAGACAAGGTTGCAGTCATCTGAAAGCTTGACTTGGGGTGGCTTCCAAGATGTTTCATTCACACAGTGCTAGTGGTTGGCAAGAGGCCTTAGTTCTTTCCCATCTGGACCTCTCTATGCTTGAGTGTCCTCACAATGTGATGCCTGGCTTTGTCAGAACGAGCAAGTCAAGAAAGCAAGGCAGAAGCCACAAAATCATCTATGGCCTTGCCTGAGATGCCATACTGCTTCATTTCCTCAGCATTCTATGAGTTAAAGAGGTCAGCTAGCTCTGTTCTTTGTGGGAGAGGATGCACAGTGAGAATCACTGCCAGTCATACTGGAAGTGGCTACCACACTGGATATTTATCCAGCTCCCTTCCTAGTTAAACTGCTCTCTATCTTCATCTATAATGGCTGCTAAAAAAATACCATAGACTTGGTGTCTTATAAACAATAGAATGTATATCTCACAGTTCTGGAGGCTGGGAAGTCTAAGATCAAGGCACCAACAGACTCAGTGTTGGATGAGGTACCACTTCCCGGTTCATAGATGGCACTCTTCTCGCCATGTCCTCACATGGCAGAAGGGACAAGGGAGCTCTCTGGGGTCTCTTTTATAAGAGCACCAGTTCCATTTGTTAGAGATCTGCCCTCATGATCTAATCACCTTCCAAAGGCCCCCACCTCCAAATACCATCACATTAGTAACTAAGTTTCACCACATATAAATTTTGGGGGCGGACACAAGCATTCAGTCTATAGTACTCTCAAGCTTGAGTGACTCAGATTGGTACACCGAGATGCACTAAATTTTATGGTGTTACCTGTGAAGAATCAAAATAAAATTGTTTATTTCTTGAAGGCCATTTACAAAGCTTAGATTAATCCAGCAACCTATACAATTTGTTATATAATGTGAATTTGGTTGTCAGCTAACACAGGACTCAATGGGTTGAACTTAAAATTACTCCTTCAGATGTTAATAAAGGGTGCCTACATTGTGTGTAGATCTGGTGTTTCATGGTGATTATCTCGGCAAGACAATCAGATGTCAGATCACACCAAAATAGAGACTTCTGTTTGAAAGAGCAAATCCTTTTGAACTGCATAGACTATTTCAGAGGTATTTTCTTATTTAAAAAAGTGGTCATTAGAAACATGTGATAATAAAGAACATCAGAGACCAGTAGGCAAGGTGAAATTTAAGAAGGGTATATAGGATCTTCATTTTTTTTCTTCAGTATACATTTGTATTTCTATACTAATACTCTGAGTAGTCATAATGCTGTGAAATATTATTTCAAGATGGTGGAATATTGGTCTCTTCCTTGTTAAAAATAATTGCTATTATCGTGACTGCCTTCAAGATTGGTGAAAATTTACTCTCACCTTACATCGTGTTGTCAGAGCTGTAGTTTCATTCTTTTTTTTTTTTTTTCTGTCTGAGGAGAGCTTTTTTTTTTTTTTTTGTCTGTGTTGGGTCTTTGTTTCTACGCAAGGGCTTTCTCTAGTTGTGGCAAGCGGGGGCCACTCTTCATCGCGGTGCGCGGGCCTTTCACTTTGCTTCCTCCCTTGTTGCGGAGCACAGGCTCCAGATGCGCAGGCTCAGTAGTTGTGGCTCACGGGCCTAGTTGCTCCGCGGCATGTGGGATCTTCCCAGATCGGGGCTTGAACCCGTGTCTCCTGCATTGGCAGGCAGACTCTCAACCACTGCGCCACCAGGGAAGCCCTGTAGTTTCATTCTTGAAACTTTTAAAATTCCCTAAGTACATACATTTTTTTAAAGAAAGTTGTAATTTAAATTTTAAATCCACTGGAAACCAATATAATTAGGGTACAGCATATTCTGTACCCATTGCAGTAGTTTTCAGAAACATGCAAATAAAGCACATTGTTTTCCAGTTGTTTGCTTTTCATTTGGGTGTTTTGAATTTAATGAGATTTTCCTAAATGGGTGACCAATAAGCTCACACCATGTTTTACTGTGGAATTTTTTTTTCTCTTAGCAAGCACAGTTATGAATTGCTAGATTGGTATTTTGTGATGACGAAGAATCTCTAGTCCAATGTAATTTTTTTTTTGTTTCCTCTTCCTAGGACAAAATGAATTCTTCCTGTCATACCATAGCCTAAAGATATATTTTTTGTGTGGCAGGAATCCATTGCCAAATTAAATCATAAAGCTTTTTATGGAACTAAAACAGTTAATATGAAGTATAAGACTCACTGCCCTATGCTATTCTCATCCTGGAGCCCTCCATACTAAATAAGTTGAACTTTTAACATGTAATTCCATGCCTCTGTAGCAGAATTTTTCTGAAAATTGAAGAGGAAATCCATAATGCTATTGCTTTAACAAAAAATTAAAGAAGAGTTTTTTGGTGAACTTTCCAGTGATGTCTCTTGAATCCCGGACTATCTTTCCATAGAACTTGGTTTAATAGGTGTTATGTGGAGAGAAAACATTCTGTGATCACACAAATTCAGGAAATTATAAATTTGTGGCGTTAAACAGGCTTCCTTACTATAGGTGGTCACAGTGCACTTGATCATCATCCGTGACCAGAAGGGAATATTTTATACAGTAGGAATCCAAAATTACAGGGAGCTCTTTTCCCTCTAGGAGTATGTCATGAGGTCAGTATATATGGAACAAATTCTGGGAAACACATTTTTAGGTATTTCTCATTCATTGCAAACTGAAATTCACCTTGGTTCTTGATGTTTTGATCAAGGTGTGACCTCTAAACCTGTGTATTATGGACCATTGTGGAATTTTCACCAGTGCTTCTCCAATTCTAAAGGGAAGGCAATGTTTGACTGTAAATTATTGAAGGAACTGAATATGATATGCCTGAGTCTAAAATTAGGTTTAATTACTTCTGTATGTAAGACACTGAGCGCACTTTGCTCACTGCCTAAGCTAAAGTTAAATGCATTGAGATTTTGAATTTCCTTTCATAGGCTTTATACCTTAGTAACACTTAAAATATTTATGGAAAGAATCAACTGGGCTTACTCTGTGCTAAGTGGGCTCAGAGCTTTATGAACATGAACTCTTAAATGATGATGACATTGTGGCTTAAAGAAGCTCAGTAAGTGGTCCGGAGTCCCACAGCTAGTAACATAGTGAAGCAGGGGCTCAAAACCAGCCCAGCCTGGCTTCACACAAGCTCCTAACTACCTCTGACAAATACAGCCATGGATAGAATGTCAGTAATCAGTTGTTTAGTCTCATTAAAGAAAGAGTAGGGCTTCCCTGGTGGCGCAGTGGTTGAGAGTCCGCCTGCCGATGCAGGGGACACGGGTTCGTGCCCCGATCCCGGAAGATCCCACATGCCGCGGAGCGGCTGGGCCCGCGAGCCATGGCCGCGGAGCCTGTGTGTCCGGAGCCTGTGCTCCGCAACGGGAGAGGCCACAGCAGTGAGAGGCCCGCGTACAGCAAAAAAAAAAAAAAAAAAAAAAAAAGAAAGAGTAGCCTGATATATGGGAAAATAATGGGGTCTTAACTGAATTTTAGAAAAGATGATTTAATTAGACTGTAACAATATAGTCACTCAGAATTCTCTCCAGGGGATGACATTGGATTTAGGGTTAGTGATTAGAGAGTAAATATCCCTGAAGAATTAGGTTGAGATGATATGAAAGGTACATTTCTCAGCAAATTGTTTTAAGCATATGAAAGTTTATTTTAGCAGAGATTTTGGGTTTTGTAAACTTGTCAAGTTGGCATTTCTTGGAGAGGCATTATAGTAGAAAGGGTCTTATACTTCTTGACTTGCCATTCTGCCACTTACTAAATCTCCTACGTTGGTCAAGCTTTTGTTGTTGTTGCTGCTTAACCTCTTTGGAGCCTGAGTTTTCTTCAATGTAAAATGGGAGGGCTTCCCTGGTGGCGCAGTGGTTGAGAGTCCGCCTGCCGATGCAGGGGACACGGGTTCGTGCCCCGGTCCGGGAAGATCCCACATGCCCCAGAGCGGCTGGGCCCATGAGCCATGGCCCCTGAGCCTGCGCGTCCGGAACCTGTGCTCCACAACGGGAGAGGCCACAACAGTGAGAGGCCCGTGTACCACAAAAATAAATAAATAAATAAATAAATAAAATGGGAAAAATATTATGTATTTCATAGGATTGTTGTAAATATTAAATGAAAGGACTCATATACAGCACATACATAACACAAGTAGCCAGTATCAAATAAATGGTATTTTCTTCCCCTTTTCCCTGTGCTAGTAATATTTAAGAAGTTTGTTATCGAAATTAACTTATGTATTTTTTTAAGCACAAGATAAAACATATGAGACTTTCTACAGCTGAATAGCATCCTCTTGACATACTGATTTATAGTTGGAGATCTTTAAAGCCTGGCTGAAAATTACTTTTGAAAAATCTTTTTGTCTTGATTCTAAGATTCATGTTTTTACTCATTTAACATTTCAGAAACAACGTTCAGAAAAGCTGTTACTAATTCACTAGTGAGACTTAAAATCAATGGCACATTAGAATCAAAGAAATACCATAGAAAACATAATGGGTAAGGTAACAAAGAAGTATTGGAACTGCTCAAATATGCAAATGTTACTTTCTACATTTCATTAAAAGGAAACCTAAGCTCAAAAGCCCACAGAGCAGTGGGTATAGAAAGGACTTCTGATTCCATTCTATTTAACACTAGTCCTTAATTCCACAAAGAATAATTCCAAGTGAGCCAAATTGGAAACAAGAGGCACGTAGAGTAGATCGGAAAAAAACCTTTTTTTTTTTTTTTTGGTATGTGTATTATTTTTAAACTTTGATGTGAACTGAAGAAGAATCATGAAATGCATTTCTCAAAGGCCTTTAGAAATGGATAATCTGTAGGATAGAGCATTTGGAGAGGCAGCTGGTCTTGAAAGGTTGGTGTGACATGATAGTAATTTGTGTCAAATAAAAAGCTGTGGTAAATCTACCGTACATCTGTATCACTGAAGTAACAGGGTATGTAAAGGAAAATCTGACCATTGGAGAAACATAGACACCTATATTGGATAATTGTATTCTAATGCAAACTTATCTGTTGTTTGGTTATATAAGGGTAAATTTATAAAGTACATGATTCAAAGATTCTTTTTTTCTGTGTCAGGTATACACAAATGAAGGCTAATAAAAATCGCTAGGGAGGAGTTTAACTGCCCAGGATGGGGTGTCTGAAGAATAATGACATACATTCTGCCTTGAAGGCTACAATCAATCTTTATTGAAAAGAACGTAGACTAAAGATAGGCAGGGCTTTTTGGACATCCTGCCTCATTACATTTTGCATTTATCTGCCATCTTCCTACCTCTCTTGGTCATTTGAGGGTTATAACCATTTACTTACAGTGATTTTTAATTTTTACAAAAGAAGATAAATGAACCTACAATATTAAATCACATCCTTGTTTCTTTATTTTATTTAGCTCCCTGTAAAGATTCAGTGTTGAACTTCTCTCCCTTCAAAACTTAAGTAAAACATTAGGCTAGGAAAGGGTAGTGGCTTGATGTATTTGTTTTCTTCTTGGAAAGACAGAGTAAAAAACTTGTTTTTTTATTTATTGGAGTACAGCTGCTTTACAATATTGTGTTAGTTTATAGTGTACAGCAAAGTGAATCAGCTATATGTATACATATGTCACCTCTTTTTTGGATTTCTTTCTCATTTAGGTCACCAGAGAGCACTGAGTAGTTCCCTGTGCTATACAGTAGGTTCTCATTAGTTATCTATTTTATACACAGTATCAATAGTATATATATGTCAATCCCAATCTCCCAATTCATCCAATCCCCCTTCCCCCTTGGTGTCCATATGCTTGTTCTCTACATCCATGTCTCTATTTCTGCTTTGTAAATAAGATCGTCTATACTAATTTTTCAGATTCCACATATATGTATTAATATACAATATTTTTTTCTCTGACTTACTTCACTCTCATAACAGTCTCTAGGTCCATCCATGTCTCTACAAATGACCCAGTTTCATTCCTTTTTATGGCTGAGTAATATTCCATTGTGTGTATGTACCACATCTTCTTTATCCATTCCTCTGTTGATGGACATTTAGGTTGCTTCCATGTCCTAGCTATTGTAAATAGTGCTGCAATGAACATTGGGGTGCATATGTCTTTTTGAATTATGGTTTCCTCAGGGTATATGCCCAGTAGTGGGATTGCTGGGTCATGTGGTAGTTCTGTTTTTAGTTTTTTAAGGAAACTCCATACTCTTCTCCATAGTGGCTGTATCAATTTACATTCCCACCAACAATGCATGAGGGTTCCATTTTCTCCACACCTTCTCCAGCATTTGTTGTTTGTAGATTTTTTGATGATGGTCATTCTGACCAGTGTGAAGTGATAGCTCATTGTAGTTTTGATTAGCATTTCTCTAATAATTAGTGATGTTGAGCATCTTTTCCGTGTTTGTTGGCCATTTGTATGTTTTATTTGGAGAAATGTCTGTTTAGGTCTTCTTCCCATTTTTTGATTGGGTTGTTTGTTTTTTTGCTATTGAGCTGCATGAGCTGTTTGTATATTTTGGAGATTAATCCTTTGTCAGTTGCTTCATTTGTAACTATTTTCTCCCATTCTGAGGGTTGTCTCTTTGTCTTGTTTATGGTTTCTTTTGCTGTGCGAAAGCTTTTAAGTTTTATTAGGTCCCATTTGTTTATTTCTGTTTTTATTTTCATTACTCTAGGAGGTGGATCAAAAAAGATCTTGATGCTATTTATGTCAAAGAGTGTTCTGCCTACGTTTTCTTCTAAGAGTTTTATAGTGTCTGGCCTTACATTTAGTTAGGTCTTTAATCCATTTTCAGTTTATTTTTGTGTATGGTGTTAGGGACTGTTCTAATTTCTAATTCTTTTACATGTAGCTGTCCAGTTTTCCTAGCACCACTTATTGAAGAGGGTATCTTTGCTCCATTGTATATTCTGGCCTCCTTTGTCATAGATTAGGTGACCATAGGTACGTGGGTTTATCTCTGGGCTTTCTGTCCTGTTCCATTGGTCTATATTTCTGTTTTAGTGCCAGTACCGTACTGTCTTGATTACTGTTATCTGCAGTATGTTAACTGCAATTTGTGACCAAGTTTGCAACATACCTTAGTATTTTTTAATTAAAGTGTATACACACACACACACACACACACACACACACATATAAATTTTTGTGCATGTGAACATTCTAAGGTTAAGGTCTGATTTTAAATGATCATATTAATGCATTTTCCATAAAGTATGACCTTAATGTGTATTTTCCTTTGCTCATGCCCCCAGATGACCTTCTAGCTAGGACACCATTGGAGCAAGGCAGTTAAAAAACTGAGAACTTCTCTCCCATTACACAGCACAGTGCTTCCGTATATTTCCTATTTGGAGCAGCTGTAGGATCTAACTGACACAGCACGATGCCTCAGAATACCTTTCTGTAGAACTCTCTCTCACTCTTTCTCTTCCCACCCCACTTTTTTCATCTTTTCCAAATAACAAAAAAAAGGAGTTGGAGAGTTTGTATCATTTTTCTAAAAATTAACACTTAGTAAAAACTTCTCATTTTGTGGCCAGCCACAACACAGTGCATTGACATTCTAAACTTTAATCCCTCATGAAAGAGGATACAAAAGAAAGATTAGCAAAGAAAATAAACCTGTTGTGTATGGAATAATATTAAATGTGAAAAGATAAAATTAATATAGTCCAAACAGCCTTGAAAAATAATAATGATTACTTTATTAAATTCCAATCCCTCTGACATAAATTTTATGAATACTAAGTATATGTGATACTTAATACACATAGGCATTGTAAATAAAGACCCAAATTTGAGAATTACAACAAAATTGATAAATTTTAAAAGTATCTATTGTAGAGGGCAGAGAGCAGAAGCAAGTAGAACTACAGTCCTGCAGCCTATGGAACAAAAACCACAATCACAGAAAGATAGACAAGATGAAAAGGCAGAGGGCATGTGCCAGATGAAGGAACAAGATAAAACCCCAGAAAAACAACTAAATGAAGTGGAGATAGGCAACCTTCCAGAAAAAGAATTCAGAATAATGATAGTGAAGATGATCCAGGCCCTTGGAAAAATAATTGGAGGCAAAGATCAAGAAGATACAAGAAATGTTTAACAAAGGCCTAGAAGAATTAAAGAACAAACAAACAGAGATGAACAATACAATAACTGAAGTGAAAACTACACTAAAAGGAATCAATAGCAGAAAAACTGAGACAGAAGAATGGATAAGTGACCTGGAAGACAGAATGGTGGAATTCACTGCTGTGGAACAGAATAAAGAAAAAAGAATGAAAAGAAATGAAGACAGCCTAGGAGACCTCCGGGACAATATTAAATGCAACAACATTCACATTATAGGGGTCCCAGAAGGAGAAGAGAGAGAGACAGGAACCGAGAAAATATTTAAAGAGATTATAGTCGAAAACTTCCCTAACATGGCAAAGGAAATAACCACCCAAGTCCAGGAAGCGCACAGAGTCCCATACAGGATAAACCCAAGGAGAAACACGCTGAGACACATAGTAATCAAATTGGCAAAAATTAAAGACAAAGAAAAATTATTGAAAGCAGCAAGGGAAAACTGACAAATAATATACAAGGGAACTCCCATAAGGTTAACAGCTGATTTCTCAGCAGAAACTCTACAAGCCAGAAGGGAGAGGCATGCTATACTTAAAGTGATGAAAGGGAAGAACCTACAACCAAGATTACTCTACCCGGCAAGGATCTCATTCAGATTCGATGCAGAAATCAAAAGCTTTACAGACAAGCAAAAGCTAAGAGAATTCAGCACCACCAAACCAGCTCTACAACAAATGCTAAAGGAACTTCTCTAAGTGGGAAACACAAGAGAAGAAAAGGACCTACAAAAACAAACACAAAACAAGTAAGAAAATGGTCATAGGGACATATCGATAATTACCTTAAACATGAATGGATTAAATGCTCCAACCAAAAGACACAGGCTTGCTGAATGGATACAAAAACAAGACCCATATACATGCTATCTACAAGGGACCCACTTCAGACCTAGGGACACATACAGACTGAAAGTGAGGGGATGGAAAAAGGTATTCCATGCAAATGGAAATCAAAAGAAAGTTGGAGTAGCAATACTCATATCAGATAAAGCAGACTTTAAAATAAAGAATGTTACAAGAGACAAGGAAGGACACTACATAATGATCAAGGGATCCATCCAAGAAGAAGATATAACAATTATAAATATATATGCACCCACTCAACATAGGAGCACCTCAATACATAAGGCAACTGCTAACAGCCGTGAAAGAGGAAATTGACAGTAACACAATAATACTGGGGAACTTTAACACTTCACTTACACCAATGGACAGATCATCCAAAATGAAAATAAATAAGGAAACAGAAGCTTTAAATGACACAATAGACCAGATAGATTTAATTGATATTTATAGGACATTCCATCCAAAAACAGCAGATTACACTTTCTTCTCAAGTGCACACAGAACATTCTCCAGGATAGATCACATCTTGGGTCACAAATCAAGCCTCAGTAAAGTTAACAAAATTGAAATCATATCAAGCATCTTTTCTGACCACAATTCTATGAGATTAGAAATGAATTACAGGGAAAAAATGTAAAAAACACAAACACATGGAGGCTAAACAATAAGTTACTAAATAACCAAGAGATCACTGAAGAAATCAAAGAGGAAATGAAAAAATACCTAGAGACGAATGACAATGAAAACACGGCGATCCAAAACCTATGGGATTCAGGAAAAGCAGTTCTAAGAGGGAAGTTTATAGCTATACAAGCCTACCTCAAGAAACAAGAAAAATCTCAAACAATCTAACCTTACACCTAAAGGAACTAGAGAAAGAAGAACAAACAAAACCCAAAGTTAGCAGAAGGAAAAAAATCATGAAGATCAGAGCAGAAATAAATGAAACAGAAACAAAGAAAACAATAGCAAAGATCAATAAAACTAAAAGCTGGTTCTTTGAGAAGATAAACAAAATTGATAAACCGTTAGCCAGACTCATCAAGAAAAAGAGGGAGAGGACTCAAATCAATAAAATTAGAAATGAAAAAGGAGAAGTTACAACAGACACCGTGGAAATACAAAGCATCCTAAGAGACTACTACAAGCAACTCTATGCCAATAAATTGGACAACCTAGAAGAAATGGACAAATTCTTAGAAAGATATAACCTTCCAAGACTGAACCAGAAAGAAATAGAAAATATGAACAGACTAATCACAAGTAATGAAATTGAAACTGTGATTTAAAATCTTCCAACAAACAAAAGTCCAGGACCAGATGGCTTCACAAGTGAATTCTATCAAACATTTAGAGAAGAGCTAACACCCATCCTTCTCAAACTCTTACAAAAAATTGCAGAGGAAGGAACACTCCCAAACTCATTCTATAAGGCCACCATCACCCTGATACCAAAACCCAGACAAAGATAATACAAAAAAAAGAAAATTACAGACCAATATCACTGATGAATATAGATGCAAAAATCCTCAACAAAGTACTAGCAAACAGAATCCAACAACATATTAAAAGAATCATACACCATGATCAAGTGGGATTTATCCCAGGAATGCAAGGATTCTTCAATATACACAAATCAATCAATGTGATATGCCATATTAACAAATTGAAGAAGAAAAACCATATGATCATCTCAATAGATGCAGAAAAGCTTTTGACAAAATTCAACACCTGTTTATTACAAAAACTTTCCAGAAAGTGGGCATAGAGGGAACCTACCTCAACATAATAAAGGCCATATATGACAAACCCACAGTAAACATCATTCTCAATGGTGAAAAACTGGAAGCATTTCCTCTAAGATCAGGAACAAGAGAAGGATGTCCACTCTCACCACTATTATTCAACATAATTTTGGAAGTTCTAGCCATGGCAATCAGAGAAGAAAAAGAAATAAAAGGAATCCAAATTGGAAAAGAAGAAGTAAAACTGTCACTGTTTGCAGATGACATGATACTATACATAGAGAATCCTAAAGATGCCACCAGAAAACTACTAGAGCTAATCAATGAATTTGGTAAAGTTGCAGGATACAAAATTAATGCACAGAAATCTCTTGCATTCCTATACATTAATGATGAAAAATCTGAAAGAGAAATTAAGGAAACACTCCCGTTTACCATTGCAACAAAAAGAATAAAATACCTAGGAATGAACCTACCTAGGGAGACAAAAGACCTGTATGCATAAAACTATAAGACACTGATGAAAGAAATTAAAGATGATACCAACAGATGGAGAGATATACCATGTTCTTGGATTAGAAGAATCAATATTTTGAAAATAACTATACTACCCAAAGCAATCTACAGATTCAATGCAATCCCTATCAAGTTACCAATGACATTTTTTACGGAACTAGAACAGAAAATCTTAAAATTTTATGGAGACACAGAAGACCCCTAATAGCCAAAGCAGTCTTGAGGGGAAAAAAACGGAGCTGGAGGAATCAGACTCCCTGACTTCAGACTATACTACAAAGCTACAGTAATCAAGACAATATGGTACTGGCACAAAAACAGAGACATAGATCAATGGAACGAGGTAGAAAGCCCAGAGATAAACCCACGCACCTGTGGTCAAGTAATCTATGATAGAGGAGGCAAGGATACACAATGGAGAAAAGAAAATCTCTTCAGTTAGTGGTGCTGGGAAAACTGGGCAGCTACATGTAAAAGAATGAAATTAGAACACTCCCTAACACCATACAGAAAAATAAACTCAAAATGGATTTGAGACCTACATATAAGACTGGACACTATAAAACAGAGGAAAACATAGGACGAACACTCTTTGACATAAATCACAGCAAGATCTTTTTTGATCCACCTCCTAGAGTAATGGAAATAAAACCAAAAATAAACAAATGGGACCTAATGAATCTTCGAAGTTTTTGCACAGCAAAGGAAACCATAAAGAAGACGAAAAGACAGCCCTCAGAATGTGAGAAAATATTTGCAAATGAATCAACGGACAAAGGAGTAATCTCCAAAATATATAAACAGCTCATGCAGCTCAATATTAAAGAAACAAACAATCCAATCCAAAAATGGGCAGAAGACCTAAATAGACATTTCTCCAAAGATGACATACAGATGGCCAAGAAGCACATGAAAAGCTGCTCAACATCACTAATTATTAGAGAAATGCAAGTCAAAACTACATGAGGTATCACCTCATACCAGTTAGAATGGGCATCATCAGAAAATCTACAGAAAACAAATGCTGAACAGGGTGTGGAGAAAAGGGAATCCTCTTGCACTGTTGGTGGGAATGTAAATTGATACAGCCACTATGGAGAACAGTATGGAGGTTCCTTAAAAAAATAAAAATAGAATTACCATATGATCCAGCAATCCCACTACTGGGCATATACCCAGAGAAAACCATAATTCAAAAAGTCACATGCACCCCAACGTTCATTGCAGCACTGTTTAAAATAGCCAGGTCATGGAAGCAACCTAAATGCCCATCGACAGACAAATGGATAAAGAAGATGTGGTACATATATACAACGGAGTATCACTCAGCCATAAAAAAGAACGAAATTGAGTCATTTGTTGAGACGATGGATCTAGAGACTGTCATACAGGGTGATGTAAGTCAGAAAGAGAAAAACAAATATCATATATTAATGCATATATGTGGAACCTAGAAAAATGGTACAGATGGACCGGTTTGCAGGGCAGAAGTTGAGACACAGATGTAGAGAACAAACGTATGGACACCAAGGGGGGAAAGCTGCGGGGGGGTGGGGTGGTGGTGTGATAAATTGGGCGATTGGGATTGACATGTATACACTGATGTTTATGAAAATGATGACTAATAAGAGCCTGCTGTATAAAAAAAAAATAAAATGCAAAAATAAAAAAAAAGTATCTATTGTTTTGTTATCAGCGTAAACACGCTCACAAAATGGAAAATCTGAAGTAACTGGTTAGGATTTCTTCTCTGTTCCCACCCTAGAATTGATTAACTAAAATCTAGGTGTAAGAAAATATTTTTTAAACACTGTGTTGTATAATATTTATTTCAATTATCATTTGTCTCAGTGGTAATCTTTCTGGCCAGTAATTTTGTTTGTGGGTTTTTCCTTGCTCAGAAATCTTGAATAGCTCCTCGGAGCCTCAAAGAAAGTTTTAAATTTTTGTATGGTATTCAAGGCCTTACAGAAACCTAGCTTGTGAGCCACTTCTCCTACCCTTTCACCTTGCTTCCTCTGCTCACTGAGTTCTCTGCCTTTCCTCAAATGTGATATAGACTTTCAGTCTGAAATGCCCCCTCATCACTTAACTGCCTAGCAAATTCTGATTACTCTCAACGCTCAGCTCATATTTCCCCTCAAGTAAAGGCTTCTTGCATCTTTCTTTCATCTCCTGGCCAGATTATTTACTTCCTCCTCTGCATTCCTTTTCTTTATTCACATCACATGTGTGGCATAGATTACACTGTTATTATAGGATGCTTGCTCTTCTGCTAGTTTCTTAATCTTATGGAGAGCAGATTCAGTATATTGTTTATCTTTTCATCACTAGAGCCTGGCATGGTGAAAGAGGTAAATAAGTGCATTGGATCACGGATCTTTTTACAGTTGTCAACAGCCATTTAATAAATGAGAAAATATCCAAAATGTCTTTTTCTTTTATATGAGTGTATTAATCTTAATGTTTAAGTGGATGGATTCTTTGAATAGTTGGTATTTCTAGTAGCCTGTATATTCCCAAGGTAATTTACATTGCTCCCACTTTTTTCCATAGCTTAAAGTCCAACATGTGGGCTTCCTAAAGATTCCTTACAAAATTAATGTAGCTAGCTAAAATATATCATAAAATTTTCTTGAAACTTATTACTTTACAGGCTCTTGTTTCCATAAGATCTTCCAGAAGAAATAATTTAAGGTTGGTGTCTATCCAAAAGCCTTCTGTATAGCTGATGGCATTGAAGTAGAGCCAGAGAAAAAGATAAAGAAGCAGGCTAACTACTCCTTTGCCAAGGAGCCAGAAGGACAAGCTGAAAAGTGACTTTCTTTTGATTAAAGAAAACCACATTCCACTAAAGCCAGCACATTTTCAGACTGGTGATTGGCCAACTTTATATCCAGAAGAAAAGCTATTTAATAGAGGAGTGGCCTTTCAGAGAATTAAACTTTTTGTCTAGGTCTGGACTGTAGAAACAAGGCCTGTCTTGCCCATCCTGAAGTAGGGCAATTAAAGCTCTTTTGGTCTATAAGAGAAAATCAGACTCCCAGGGAATTTTAAAAGGCCTTTTGCTTGTGAAATATGACAGTTTGCAGAGCCTTTTCTTCTTCCATTTACCCTTTCAATGAGGAAACTTATTTTCCTGACCAAAAAAATGCATTAAGAAGCAGCTGCAGCCATTTCCCCTTAGGCAACATGCTGGGGGAATTTTGAGAGAATAACTCCCTGAAGATAAATGGGTTCCTCAGTAGCCTTGGGCAGGGGGAATCAAGGTGAATCCTTTATTTTTATACTCTGGGCACTTTTGTGGATTGGCTGGTTAGCCCAATTAAAAAATCAGCCAAACTCTTGATAAGGAATAGTTGCTCATCTTCAGTGTTTCATGTCCCAGTTGTTGAAGTTTTGCAGGGGGTCCCTGTGCCTGGTTAAGGTTCTTTTCTCTATTTCCAAGTTTGAGGAAGTTTGAGAGGTGACCTCTTGTGGTCTGGAGTGAGGTTAAGCTGAGTGAAGTTCCTCTTTGTCAGGAAATTGTCTCTCAGGCTGCGGGACTTGGAGTGATAGTGACTATTACTGAAATATAGTGACACAGTCATATCACACATCACATAAAATCCTCTCTCTGAGACTGTAGGCAGGTGCTGAAATCTCTCCTCATCATTTTCTGGGACTCTCCTCTTCCCTGTTCCTCACTTCTTTGCCCTACTCTCCCAACAGACATTGTCTTCTCTCCCATTGCCCACGTCTGCCTTCAGGATCTCCTTGCCATAGACTTAGATTTCTGCAAATATTTGTACCCTTTACCTCTGAGTAGCCCACAAAGACAAAATAGCAAAAATCCTCCTCAGAAGGGGAGAAGTGGGAATGGTTATGAAAACTAACATTTTAACCTATCCCGTGATTCTGCTGCCTTGTGCTACAATGATGCTAATTGGATATGCCCTTTCATTTAGGATTTAGGGCAAAATAGATAATATTTTATCAACTGAGAATTTACTGAGCATCTACTTCTTTCCACAAGTACTTTCTTGGTGATAATTATGAAATCACTCTGTGTTTGTAACTCTCATTCTTTCTTTCTCTCTCTCTCTCTTTTTTCTTTCTCTCTTCTCTCCTGTCATCCTTGACAACTGTTTTTACTTGCTTATGGCTTTTTACAACTGGAAGTATTGATTAATAATGCATAAGATTTAGTAACACAAGTCTGTAATACTTCATGTGACAGGAACGAAATTTCTTCAAGTCTAGGATTCATTTTACCTCTTCAAATTATATGTTGAAAATAATCATTTTTAGGTAAAATGGCCTTTGGAATCACAGTTGACAAAAACAGAGCTTTGTGAACAATTTTATTTGTTGAGAGAAGGACCAGTGGATTTAAATACATCTTTCCCATATTAAATGTTTTGAGTTGATAATTCATGTTTCAAAGAAAAAATATAATAGATCTGATAGTTCGATTGTTTTTTTTTTTAGCATATTCTTTTTTCTCCCTCAGTTAATGAAATGAAGTGTTTATAGTGAGGACGGTCCTCTGGCAGTGGGCCTGTGACCGGCAATAGTGTTTGTAGCAGGAGCAGGTGAGAAGCAGAAGTTGGAGGTGAATGCTGAGGTTGGGGGGTGGCGGTCCTGGGAAAGGTACAGATTAACGAGCAAACCTAGATGTTACTCAGTACAAAGCAGCACCTTTTCCCACCTCTAAATGGCATTGAGACTGCTTTGAAAGGATGTTAGGTGAGCAGTGAGAAGTAAGAGTGATGAGGTAGAAGAGGAAGTGAGAGTGCAGCCTCTCCTTCACTCGCAGGCTTTCCCCCCAACCAAAGGCACACCCCAGATTCTACCCCAGAGTTTGTTTGAAATGAGGTTAGAAGTTGCCTTCAGCTTCCCTGACAAGGGTTATATTCTAGAATGATGATTTATGCTACCATTGTGAAATAACCAACTCTCTAATTGGGAGCTACCCAATATCTCTTGTGCTTGATGTTTTGAGGTTCACATTTTGTTGAGAAGGCCCTAGATTATTACTTGGAAAACAGATTTGTTAGAGCACATCTTTATACAACTTGATTTATCTTTATTATACAAATAAAAATTGAGCAATAACAAAACATTATTATATGAAGGAACAGTTATGTGATACAAGGAAAGGGCCAAAGGCTGTGAGCCGGTATGCCCGAATCCTAGCTTGGCTATCCCCATTCCCAGCGAGAATGGCATCATTTTTATTCATTTTGTGTATTGAGTTTCAGTGTAATATTTTATTTGAAAGAAGGTGTTGTACTGAAAAAGAGAAAAAAAGCTTTAGAAATCCCTGCTGATACATGTGCCACATCCTGGTTTGTCCTTGGGTGCAGGGATGTTTCCTTTCTGTTTTCAGAGCACCTGGTGCCCTCAGCTGACATCAGCCACCCTCTGCCCCCCATGCTGAGCTCACATGTACTGAGTGATGATCCCCATGGGCCAGACACTCTAAGTGTTTTACCTGTGGGCTATCTCATTAGTGGGTAAACTTTTTCTGTAAAGGGCCAGATGGTAAATGTTTTAGGCGTTTTGGGCCATAAGGGCTCTGTCACATTTCCTCATCTCTGCTGATGTAGTGCAGAAGAAGCCATAAGACAGTATGTATTGTGTTGGATAAAACGCACACAATACAAGGTAAAAGAATAGAAATATAATCCACATCCTTTAACTTCAAATCTTGTATTTTTTCCATAATTCTTGCTAGCAGAATGGCCCCCTGAAATATAAAGGAAATTTTCTAGGTAAAAACAAAAACGCATTTATCATCTCTAAGTGAATAACAGACCTTCAGGAAAAGAATAAAAGTAATAAAAGACAAAAGAGGAAGGAAACCTTGGAAAGAATTAAAAATTTTTTTTATTTCATAGAAATTCCCCCCCCAATAGAGCAACGCATTGTCATAATATTGTTTGGTTGACTGTTAATGTACAGTAAGTTCCCTACATATGAACCTTCAAGTTGCGAACTTTCAAAGATGTGAACATGCGTTCGTATGTCCAGTCACGTAAGTTAGTTCATAATGTCTGGCGTACATTGTCACCTGCGTGCACCCTCTACAAGTGGTTGTGCTTTTGTGTACTTTACAGTACTATATAGAGTACAGTAAGTACAGTATCTTTATTTCAAGCCCAGGATGTCTGGAAGCGAGGGTAAAGGCAGTGGTGATATAACTGGTACAGTACTACCCAGACATCACTGGATCGTTTTTTCAAGAGGGTAGATAGAATTGAATCCAGAAAGGAACCAGAACCTGTGCCATCAACATCAGGGGTGAGTGAAATTGCAGCTTGCCCTCCGTCTCCTATTGCTGACGATCCTCAGCTCTACCACCTCCACCTCCTCTCCCTCCTCCAGTCAGTAACTCTTCTTGCCTGTTCACTCGATGCCAGCCCCTCTATGCCAGCTGTTGTACTGTACTACTGTACTTTTCAAGGTACTGTACTGTAAGATTAGAAATGTTTTCTATATTTTTAGTGTTTGTTTTTTATGTATTATCTGTGTGAAAAGTATTATAAACCTGTTACAGTACAGTAGTGTTTGTTGGGTATCTAGGCTAACTTTGTTGGACTTACGAACAAATTGGACTCCTGCATTTGCTCTCGGGACGGAACTCATTCGTATGTAGGGGACTTACTGTATTGTTATGTAACATATCTGCTAATAATGTAAAGAAACATTAGTATCTTTGCTTCATTAATATTCTCTCTGAATCTACATATTTTCCCTTCAGAAGTAATCTGCCTGTGTTTTCCTTTGTTTACTTGCATATTTTTCTTTTTTTTTGGCCACGTGTGCAGCTTGGTGGATCCCTGACCAGGGATTGAGCCACAGCAGTGAAAGCGCTGAATCCGAAATACTAGACCACCAGGGAACTCCCTATCTGCATATTTTTCTTACAAAAGACCTACTGCCTGTAGGAGACGATATGGTATAATGGTGCAATGGTTAAGAGCCCTAGAGCTAGGATCAGATTTCCTGGTTTTGACCTGCAGCTCTGGCATTTACTTTTTTCAAATAAGTGAACTTCTCTATTCCTCAGTTTTCTCAACTGTACAGTGGGTACAATAATAGTGTCTATGACATAGGGTTGCTGTGAAGATTGTATGAGCTAATACATGACAGCACCCACTGCATATGTGCTGGTTACTCTTGTGCACGTTCAGGGAATGTTGTCTATTATCACTCTTGTTATTAATACACATCAACTCTTGAATCACCCCGAAATTTGCCAATCACATTTATTTTTCTTGATTTATATTTTTCACTTGGATCTGAATGTTTTATGAAGATGTCCATACAGAAAAACCCTCAAAATATATTTTACATTCACATTTCTATGGAAATATACACAGACTATTTTGATTTTAATTGCTCTGTAAAAATATTTATACCGTTTTTATTGTTTGCTACAACAGAAAATTTTCTTTAAAGGTGAGAGCATTTGTATATGAGGGTCTGTAGAAGAATAAATGTAGATGATGTCATCTATCACAATTCCTTTGTGTTGCTTATAAAATAACAGTAGAGAGGAGATGTGTGTGCAGCCAGTGGTCATCATCAGTGCCATTGACTTATTAGAGCTTGGGATACCAACTGTGGTAAGTCAGTTGTTTTGGCATCTTTGGAATTATAACAGGTTTAGAGGAATTTTGACTATGACTGCTGGTAAGTATAATATTTGGTGAGAATGTGCCATCTTTGTCGACATCCTCTGTCAAGAGTTCAATTTATGCACACGTCTCCCTCCATCTCTCACCTTTCCAAGCAGCCTTCCCAGGGTGAACCAGTCTTACTAATAGAAGAATGTCCTTCTAGTGTGTTGAAAGGAAAATGACAACCACTATTGTGAAGTGCATTTAGATGAGGAACTGGGGTACTTCCTAGGGAAAAGACATCACCCTTTCACTAACAGTTTAACCCAGTAGCAAAGCCAGGAGTCATTTTTCTGGAATGAGTAGCCTAGATAGAGTCTAGACAAAAACATAGTAAAAATTAAAGTATATAGTTTGCTAAAAGGTGGTGAAAGGAAAGAGAAAATGAAGTAAAGCAGGGTAAGGGGAGCTGACAGGTATTTTAGGGCAATTTAAAATAGAGTGGTCAAGGTAGGCCTTCTTGAGAAAATCGAACTTGAACAGAGTCTTGAAGGACGAGTGAGCCAATGTGAATATCAGGCCAAAGAGCATTCAAGGCATATGGAACAGCTCATGCAAGGTTGGAGCAGGCCTGGAGGGCTGGAGCAGAGTGAGCAGAGGAAAGCAGTAGGGAATAAAGTCAGGAAGGTAGTGGGCAAGAATGAGGGACATCGTGAGAGGTTTATAGGATTTTTAGGAGATAGTACCATTTTAATTATTTCTCTGCTTGGAATTTTCTGTTTTATAAAATAGTGACTATTCTGTAAAATAAATTAATTTATAATATATAATACTTTACAATAGAAATCATTACATTATTTTAACTTTTAGGAAAATTCATACACATACCCATATAATCATTTAAATTTCCCATTTACGATGAAAATATTTGCCTATAGTAATTTCAACAATGAAGTGTCCTTTTTTATAGTTTTCTCCTATATCTAACCACCAGATTATTTTTTAATGCGGTATATTCAGTTTCATTGCAGGCCTACATTGATCGACTCACTGTTCTCTATAGTTTTATTATATATTTAGTTCATTCACATTCGAACCACTTGTGGAGAATAAAAATATAGAGAGCAATTTTATGTCCTCTTAAAAATTATAGCTTGAACCAGAAAGAGGTTACTTCTTGCTCCTGCTCTTTGATTTCATTTTAATTTCAAAACTAATTTTATGCTTTTAAATGTTAAATCACTATAAGGGTTTTCAACTTCCTGTCTTTAATTCTAGCACTATCTTTTATCTGCCATGCTAATTTCTTTCCTGATTAATTGGGAGTACAACAGACACCAGCACAGAAATAGCAGAGGTCAGAATGCTTACCAAGTGAGGTTCTGATATAATGCATAATTCATGAAATATATTCACTCGTGTTTTCCATTGTGCTCAGTTGAAAATGTGCCCTGCTAAATGCAGCTCCCCACATTGTTTTAAATGTTGTTGAAATCTACAGATTCCTACTGTTTTTGTACTTTCGAGAAAGTCTCTTTTAGTCTTTGTCATTGGCTTTCTTTATAGATGGTTCTTCTAAAAAGAATCCTTTTTGGTTTTGTCCCTCAGGGTTCTCCGAAGTTGGTTACTCAGTGCCAAAGGAATTATAAGTACCAGCTCATAATTCCTTGAGAACCAGTTCGTTCTAAGTTAATCTCCTGATAAGCAAAGTTGAGTTTATTTCATTATATAATGTAGCTGTTTTTAACCAATATTCTATTGTTTTGTGTTTTCAAAGAGAAAATTAATTTATTGCTGTTCTTGCTTTGGGAATCAGGACTCTCTCAGCTGCCAGTGGCAGAAATTCAATTCAAATTAGCTTAATTGAAAAAGGAATGGAAGGATAAAGCATGTAGGGTCGATTCAAACAGTACATCCAGGGCTTCGTGTGGTAGCCTAGGATTCTAGATGTATGTGTGTCTCTCTTATCTTTACTAACTTCTTATTTTGGCATGATTTTTGAGTAACAGGTGGCAACAAAGATGGTCAGCTGCCAGTCCCAGACCCCATAGTTACCATTTCCAAAGAAAAGACCATGATTCTCTTCCCCCTAAAGTTTATACTTTCTTCAGAAGGGTTACATTTGGCCATTCTCGCCATGTGCATACCCCTGGATAAATTTTCATCCTGAGGGATGAGAAGCTCTGATTAATATGAGCTGAGTGCCTTACTGAGGTGGGGAAGGTGAAATGGCCTGGTTAAGGGACAGGAGAAGCAAGTCAAGCAGCGATAACAAACTCCCATGTCCAATTCAGGTCTTTTTGATGCCGAGTGTTAGGCCAAGGGTCTCTCTACTAACAACAGTTCTTTAGGTTAGTTACTTAAATTTTAGAACTTCTTCAAGCGATCTTCTAAATCTCTGGAAACCATGAACAGCTCAGATACAAAGACTCTCAAAATGTAGGAGCATGTTTTTTCCCTCCATTTAAATCACTGTCTCCACCGTTAATTATCCTGGGTATTCAGAGCTCCTAGAGAAATATAAGCGAACTACATTGTAGTAAAGTGTGTATTGTGTTTGTGTTCTATCAGGTAGCATTCTTTAAAGTGTTAAAGTGCTAAGGGGTCAAAAGTGAAAGATGTGAATCATAAGATAGCGTCCTGATATGAGTAGTTTGGGGCCCTTTTGAATTTGGGAGGTGGAAGGAGCACTGATGTTTGTAGAGTAGCCTCATTTGTTTCATAATAATAAAGGGGAAGATTGCGATGACATGTTTATTATTTGCTTGTTTTTGCTCCGATCTAGTGAAATCCTCTTTTGGATTAAAAAAATCCCATGTTAAAAATTAAAAATAAATGTAATAAGCAAAAGAGGCACAACTGTTCTCTTGGATGTGTCTGAAAGGCCGTGTAGTGAAACGTAAACACAACCGTGCCAGCCTCTGATTGTAGGGGAGACGTTACACTTCAGTGTTGGTCAGCCTGCTTTCTGAGATTCACATATCGAAAGCGTGACAATTTTGTTTCAGAGCCAAGAGTAAAAGATAAAAAAGGAAGAAAGTAATAGGAGAAAAGAAAAGCTCTGAGCAGGAATAGTACCGTAACAGGATTCCTAATCACCTGTCACCCTTTCAGACCAGGGCATTGAATGACTCGGGATTATCAAGAGCATATTTCTCATTTCAGAGTCATTACTTAGAAATTTAAATATATCTAATTGAATCAGTGCTCCAGTAGAGCCATTGCTTCTTTTCGTTTCTGCTGCCAAAATTCACAACTTCATCATCTCCAGCCTGGATTACCACTTTGGCCCCCTGGATATCTGCCTGCTCCGTGGTCTGTCCCCTGTAGTTCATGCTCAACTTTGGGGTCAGGGTCACCATTCTCTGGAGTCAAACTAATTGTGCTACTTATCTTTGTAAGACTCATCCATGACACCTTTTCATCTACAAGGAAAAAGCGAAACTTGTTTTTCTACACAAGACCCTTTATATTAGGCACAGAATCTGGAATCTGGGAGCTGCAATCAAATCACAGTTCTCCTGCTTATTAGCTGGGTAGCGTAGGTATCAGTTTACATACCTTCTTTATATCTAAGCCTCCTCATCTATAATGGGGTGATCAAAATAAGATCTGCTTTACAGACTTGTTTTGTAAGGACTAAATGAGAAAAAAGTATGTAACATATTTACCACAGCAGCTGGCATATAGTTAATTTTTTACTGAGGTACAATTGACATAAAATATTATATTAGTTTCAGGTGTACAACATAGTGGTTTGACATTTGTACAATATATGTTGTGAAATAATCACCACAATAAGTCTAGATACCATCTGTCACCATACAAAGTTAATACAATGTTATTGACTATATTCCCCATGCTGTAGTCTATATTCCCATGACTTACTTATTTTATAGCTGGGAGTGTGTACCTCTTAATCCTCTTCATCCATTTCACACACACCCCCGCCATTCCCCTCCCTTCTGGCATCCACCAGTCTGTTCTCTGTATCTATGAGTTTGGGTTTTGTTTAAATTTTTTTGTTTGTTTTGTTTTTTAGATTCTACTTATAAGTGAAATCGTGCAGTATTTGTCTTTCTCTGACTTATTTCACTTAGCATGATACCCTCAAATTCCACCCCTGTAGTCCAAAAGGCCACGATCTCATTCTTTATTTTGACAGAGTAGTATTCCATTGTGTGTATTCCACATCTTCTTTATACGTTCATCCACTGATAGACAGGTTGTTTCCATATCTTGGCTATTGTAAATAATGCTGCAGTGAACATAGGGGTGCATATATCTTTTTGAGTTAGTGTTTTCACTTTCTTCAGATAGATACCCAGTAGTGGAATTGCTGGATCATTTGGTAAGTCTATTTTTAATTCTTTGAAGAACCTCCATATTGTGTTCTATGTGTCTTCACCAAGCTATTATCAAAAAAGACAAGAAGTAACAAATTTTGGCAAGGATATGGAGAAAAGGGAACCCTTGTGCACTGTTGGCATATAGTTAGTTCTTAATAAATATTGGCTACACTGAATTCTCTCTCTCTTCTTAGCCCCATCCTTGGCCATTCCCCTATATCTGCCCTGTGATTTAGCCATGAGCTTCTTGGTTCTTCAATTGCCATTCTCTTTTATATTTCTTGGCCTTTATACATTCTGCTTCCTCTGTTTCCCCCACTAGATTGAATGGTTTAAGCTCAATAATTATACTTGTCTTTACTGTTCTTAACACAATGCCAGGCACCTTGTTGAAGACTTGTAAGAAATAATGTTGAATGAGAACAGCTGTTCATTCCTCCAAATAAACTTGGCTTCTTCAAGTATTTGCTTTTAGTTTGGCGTTATAGTGGGATAATGTAGAAGCCTCACTGGAAAAAACTACTTCACGCTAGGGTCCTGGGTATCCAAGTGTTGTGGAATAGGTGCTTTGGGTTAAGTCAATGATTTTTTTTCACAACCCTTTTCAGTCATCTCTGACCAGACCATCTATTAAAACAGACAGAAGCTCGATTTAACATTAGATACTCTGAAAAAGGAAAATGTGCTCATTCATGGAATTAAAAGAGAAAAGAAGAAAATTGTCTCCCGGGCAGAAGTTTCTCCAGGCGTGTTTTGTTTTCCTGATGGATGGGGTTAAGACTGCTGGGTTTTATGGCTCGTTCTCTCAAGACCTCACCTTTCCTGCATGGGAGAAAACCAGCATGATTCAATATAAGTGCAGGTCACTGCTGTTGAGTTCGTCCAGCTGTGTCATCAAGGTGTGAAGAGCTAGTGGCACTTTCATTTTGATCAGTTTTGAGCATTCAACCAAAGTGATTGGACCACAGTAAAATACATTAGGAACATTTCTACTACAGAAACGTGTAGCTGTTTCTCAGCAACTTTTTCTAAGGACTCAGAAAAAATAATTCTTCTCTGATCTCCAGAAGCTAGTTTTGTTAAGGGGTGACCAGCTGGTTTTAAAAATGTAGTTAAGAAGGGAAAAGTATGAAGTGCTAAGAGGAGCTAAGGTTCATTGTAAACATTTCTTAGACTTTGGAGTTGCTCTATTTGCATACTGCAGTGATTCAGTGTTGGTGAGTTGCCCAGAATCACAGAAGTACAATAAATGACTGTCTTGTTCAAGACCTACTCGTTATTTGTTTATGAACTACTACTCCAATATTGTTTGCCCTACTTTATAAATATTTAAGTTCACTTTAACTTTAATCCTCAAGTAAACAAACATTGCCTCCAGTGACAAAAAAGAGTAGTATATTCTAATTGCATAATATCAACAAAATATTTTAAAATTAACTTATGCAAATATGGTTGGATGTTTTCCATTTGTTGATTGAAATGAAATACTTGAAAAATTGCTTCAAGTGTTTTTCACAATTAAAAATTTTGCAACCATAGATTAATTTGTCATGGAAACACTTATACAAATACATTCTTCTTTATGAATTCATTCAATTACAAAGTCTTAGATGTGTCTTAGAAATAAATTATAAAATTACTTTAAACAGATATTGTATTCGCTTTTTAGTAAAAATAAAATGTAATAAGCGTGGCTTGGAAGTTATTTGTGAGAATTGCAGAAGGAAATTCTGTAAATCCCATTTTGACAGATTTTTTTCTTTGTAATTTGTGATGGGAAACACTACATAAATATCTTTAATGGCATGCTTTTGGCACCATTTGTTATATTTATCTCTTAGAAAGGATAGGGGGTGTGTGTGTGTATGTATGTGTGTATGTGTGTATGTACATCTACTCTCCTTCCACCCAACTCCCCACACATTAGTTTCTTTTTCTTTTTTTCAATAAAATAAGTGATAACATTTTTTGGATTTGGGAATTTATAAACCCAAGTCATGTGTTGAGGAATTGAGAAGCAAATATGGGAGGGTATCAAGGGAAAATGTGGGCTAACACGATACATTAACAGCTTCAAAATTTGAGCTGTGCATGTACTGTTTTAAGAATCTGTTTTTGCTGTATTTCTTCATCTAGTTGGATCTTCTTCCAGTTGGATCTCCACTTTTATAAATATTATCGAAGAAAAGCTGACACTTAAGATCTTGCCATGTATGTTTAAGAAACTTGCCATGCTTATCATAACGAATTAATGTTTTACATTCTGGTACAACCTCCTATCTCACTGCAGACTGGTAACTAACATTTCATCGACTGGCAGAGATCCATGAATCATACTCGGGGGTAGCACTACTCGAAGTCACCTCCTGGGTCTTTAATTCGTGTCTACTCGATATTTAACACTTTCTACGTGCAACATCAGAGTTTCTGTGCTCTTTCCCATTCTGCAGTGTATTGGAATTAATGTGTATCTTGTTGTTTTCTGGATATCACTCAGTCTTCTTATAAAAAACAAAATTTACAATACTTATCATAATGAATTAGATTTTTACTGATTCCTACATAACTTGTTGGTTGGAAGGAATGCATTTATAGCACAAAAGCTGATCATGGGAAAAGCTAAGAAAGATAAAACTGGGTTTTGGAGACTTGTACCTTATAATTTAGACTCAGGCCTACTATGTTATGTCTGTAGAGTTTGCATTTCCTTTGGCAACACATTAAATTTTTTTTAAATCAAAATAAAATACGCATGCCATAAAATTCACCCTTTGTGAAAAATTCAGTGTTTTTTTTAATATATTCAAAAAACTATGCAACCATCACCGCTAATTCCAGAACATTTCCATCATTCCTGAAAGAAATTCCATACCTATTGGCAGTCACTTTCTTCTCCTCCCTCTCTTGGCCCTTGGTAACCATAATCTACTTTCTGTCTCTATGGATTTGCCTATTCTGGACATTTCCTATAAATTGAATTGTACAATGTGTGACCTTTTCTGTCTTTATTCTTTTACTCAGCCTAATGCTTTCAAGGTTCATCTGTGTTGTAGCATGTGTCAGTACTTCCTTCCTTTTTATGGCTGAATAATGTTCCATTGTATGTTTGTATGGGTATCCTACATTTTGTTTAGCCACTTATCAGTTGATGGACATTTAACTTACTTACACTTTTGGCTATTATGAAAACAGTGCTATGCACATTTATGTATGTTTTTTGTGTGAATACATGCTTTCAACACTTGTATAAATACCTAGGAGTGGAATTGCTGGCTCATATAGTAACACCACGTTTAAATTTTGGAGTAACTGTCAAACTGTTTTCCACACTTTTACATTCTCATCAGCAAGATACGAGAGCTCCAATTTCTAAACATTCTAGCCAATATTTAAATGTGGTAATTGCCCAAATTTTCATTGGGTTAGTTTTCTTTTGTGAATGCTAAAGTCTTGACAGATATACTTTGCAAATATTTTCTCCCACTCTGTGGATTGTCTTTTCACTTTCTTTATAGTGTCCTTTGACATGCAAAAGTTTTTCAGTTTTGAAAAATTCCAATTTATTTTTTGTTTTGATTGCTTGTGTTTTAGGTGTTATATCTAAAAAAGGTTGCCTAACATCTTTTTTTAAACATCAGACCTACCTTTCCTGTTTCATCTCATGTCCTACCCCAAACACATACACACACCCACACACAGACACACACACACCCCCTTTACGCCTTAGCCATTCCTATTCCTAACCATGTCAACATGCCGTAGTCTCTCTGTGGCCTTGGCGTATGTTTCCTCCCTCACTCAAAGTGCCTCAGTTGGCAATTTTTAAAAACTCTGACATGAACTTCTTTAGGAAGCTCACCCAGATCTGCCTTCCCTTGCCCTGATCCATGGCTTTATATCTGCCACTTTCCTCTTCTAATCCCCAGGCATACAATTGTGTGTTATTTTAATTGTTCATTTTCATCTCTGTCACCTACCCCACACCTTGAGCTCCTTGAGATCAGGTCTTTCTTTGATTTCTGTATGTCCCAAACTGAACAGTGGTCTGCAGTAAATGCTGAAAAATATTTGAATGAATGTCTACTGTTGTCCTCAGACTGCCTTCTTTGCCATCCATAATTAAAGGCTGCATGTTGCTTATACTTTTTTCCATGAGAGGACATGACAATTTGGACCTTTAATGTCTCTTCTCCCTCTTTCAGCCCATCATACTCAGTTGGCTACAGTCACTATAGTACTCTATTCACTGAAGTAAAATCAGAGCAAGTAACTTGAGCTAAATGATTCCTGGATTATTTAGTTCCTAATCTGATTAAACACTAATTCTCTGGGTCAGGAATTAGAACCAGGTTCAGGGCCTTTGATTTTTCTCTGAAAGAGTGAATTTTTACCCAGATAATGCAGACTCACAAGATATGAATAGAAAAGTTGACTTTAATACCAATCTCATTTTCCTTAGACCCATTGGCAAGAAGGGAGAGGCAAGGAAGGCTAGTCAAAAAGCAGATTAAAGGATCACAGTTTATGCAGGTGGGGCAAAGTGCAGACTGACTGTAGAAGAGGAGCAGGCATTATCTGACATCCATCCCTTGGATTTGCAAGGACACTGAGGTTTTCATTGTGTGCTGTTGGGAAGAATAGCAATTGAGATGCGAGCATTCAGCAGTCCCAGTGGCAGAGTCAGAGGCTGGGTGTGTTTCTTCAGGCTGCCCTGAATGATGACCTATGAGTCTCTCCCTTGGGGGGCAAGGGACCTGGCTCTAGTCATTAAGGGATTGGGTTTCCCAGGCATAACTAACCCACTGATCCCTTTGTAATATATTGCTACCTCACTTTCACATTTCACATGTAAACTTGTGCCTAAATTCAAACTGATGCATTGAAATTTCATCCACCAGCTTTAACTAATTTAGAGTACAGGTTTTTGCATTCCCATCCCCACGACCAGGTGTCATTACTAACTGGATGTGGGGAAGGACACTGGCAAGGCCCATTACATTGACTTCACCTTCCTCTTCTGAAGGTATTGTATTCTCGTTGAACTCTTCTACAGCTATTCTTAGGGGGTGAAAACCAAAGTGGAGGATTTGGGGCACTGTGGCAGGTTGAAAAAACTTCCTATTACTTCAAATCATAAACACTGGACCAGAATGACTCCTTAATAACCTGGGAATGTTGACATAAACCAATGGCTTATGCTAGCAAGAGTCATTTAGGCAAAGAGCTTAATTCAAATGTTGTTAGGCAAAAGTCTATAATACGATGATAGGATATTATAAAGCCTTCATGAATAAAACTATTTGTAGTTTACAAATGTGCTTAAATATAACATCAAGAAGCTATGCTTCATCAATTTTCTAATTGGGAAATATCTCTGAGTTATAAAGCATGGCTTAAAATATTTAGTTTTGTAATTAACATAGAAGTACAAAGATAATTCATGAATATTCTTGTTGTTTCCCGATGAGATTTTAGTTATGATTTTTTAAGTCCAAAATATCTCTATTAGATGGCATATTTAATGAATAAAAACAGTTTGGAAGAAATTATTACTATAAGAAAATAGGGGCTTCCCTGGTGGCGCAGTGGTTGAGAGTCCGCCTGCCGATGCAGGGGACACGGGTTCGTGCCCCGATCCCGGAGGATCCCACATGCCGCGGAGCGGCTGGGCCCGCGAGCCATGGCCGCGGAGCCTGTGTGTCCGGAGCCTGTGCTCCGCAACGGGAGAGGCCACAGCAGTGAGAGGCCCGCGTACAGCAAAAAAAAAAATAATAATAATTTTATAGTCTAGACGTGTTCTGCACATGGTATTGTCTTATTGACTAAAATAAGAAAACTGAAAGTAAGATCTTATGTAAAATGTGACAGTAGCATAAACTGAGAAATACAGAGGGAATAAAAGTCAGTAAATGAAGAAAAATTAAAATTTCTTTCTCAATTATTTAATGTATATTTCAGCTACATATACCAACATTTGTGGAAATTAGTTTATCTAAAAATCAGAGAATTTTCTAAATATAGACTGTCACTGAAACATAGGATATACCTAGTAGAATATTAAAGACTTGATTTACTAGTTTTTCTAAAAATAGGGAAGGAACATATTTATATGTGTGTGTGTGGAAAGAGAGAGAGAGGAAGAGAGACAGAAACAGAGAAAGTCAGAAAGAGATACAGAGTAAACCAGGTTATTATTAAAGCATGACTTGTGACTAAGGCATTCTAAATAATTAAATATCTGATAAACAGATTGTTATATACCTAATAACTAGAATACAACACAATCCATTTAATGTTAATATTACATGGAATACAATTTCATATTTGGGGGTTTAAAATTTATTAATTTTTCCAAAGAGCATTATAGCACGGTTCTAGAATCTTAAAGCTTGTTAACTTAGGTAACAATGGTAATAAATAATAAAGATTATTGGAATAGTGCTTGACATTTTATGAAATATTTCAGACTGGTGATGTAGTTCAACTTCCTTGTTTTACAGATAGAGACCGATACAAGTTCCTAAATATTTCAAAGTTCCAAAATAAATGGTCTTTTTTAAAAAAATTTTTATTGGAGTATAGTTGCTTCACAATGTTGTGTGATTGTACAGCAAAGTGAATCAACTATACATATACATATATCCCCACTTTTTTGGATTTCCTTCTCATTTAGGTCACCACAGAGCACTGAGTAGAGTTCCCTGTGCTGTACAGTAGGTTCTCATTAGTTATCTTATACATAGTATCAATAGTATATAAATGTCAATCCCAATCTCCCAATTCATCCCACCCACCCCTTTCCCCCTTGGTATCCATATGTTGGATATGGATACCATATCTATTTATCTATCTATCTCTATGCCTGTGTCTCTATTTCTGCTTTGTAAATAAGATTGTCTATACCAACTTTTTCAGAGTCCACATATATGTGTTAATATATGATATTTGCTTTTCTCTTTCCAACTTACTTCACTCGTATGACAGTCTCTAGGTCCATCCACATCTTTACAAATGACCCAATTTCATTCCTTTTTATGACTGAGTAATATTCCATCACAGGCCAATATCAGTGATGAACATAGATGCAGAAATCCTTAACCAACATAAATGTTCTTGAAATCATACCTTTTCCATCAAGTTGTAAAGGACAAAATAAAATATTCCTGCGAGGAAGGGAGTGGAAGTATAAAGTCTCAGTTGGAAATTTAGTTAATCACCTTTATCTTATGTTGAAGTATGAACAAAACTCCGTATCATGTTTGGCTTTAAGTACTCTCAGAAGCATTTGTATTTCAATATTTAAAATTGCACAAAAGGAAGACATAAAGTTGTAATAACTATCTCAAAAACTAAAAACTAATTTGGCTTTTTATGGCTTTAGGGGAACAAATCCTGATCTCTTCAGTGGGAAATCTCAGAGTTTTCAGTGTAAGTTGTTATGTTTGAAATGATTTACAAGTATAATTCATGAAATGTCAATATATCCTGAACCATCCATGCTTTATAACTTGTAATTCTCTAAAACATATTTTATTCTTCTTGAAATCTATTCAAAGATTGACTATTTAGGAAGGAAATATGTGCTTTCTGTTATCATACTGCTTCTCTCTGTCTCTTTCTCTCTTCCTCTTGCTCTCTCTCTCTTTTAACTTCCTATCTGGTTTGATCTGACTTTTTAGCAAATAAGGCTGTCAGTACTCTCTGTCCTCTCAAGTTACCCTCATCCTCAAAAGAAGGAATTTACACGCAGCATAGAAATAAACAAAAGTGATTGCTTTTTTCAGTTTTCTATTAGTTAAAGCTGTTTCTCTTCTTAAAGGGAGATTCATATTTTGGATTTCATGTTTCTCTGTAAGAACAGAGTTACATTTTATGTTTCCACGTCAGGAAATTTATTTGAAATCTTGCTATTTGGGAGTTCCCCCCTCATTGCATGGGTTCAGCTGTAGGCATTGACAACTTTAACAAAGGATAAAACAGATACAACAGATAACCAATAATATTCTGGCAAAGAGCACATACTGCTATTTAGATATACGTACTGAATAAGCCATACTGACCTTTTCCTCTGCCTCGAGCGCAATAAGTTCATTTCTGTCTCAGAGTCTTTGTATGTTATTCTATCTTCCTTCTGATAAAAAAAAATTAATTCTTTCTCTGCTAAATGTAATATGTAGGGAATCATAAATTCATCAGTAAAATTCTGAAGAAGGTACTACTTTTCTCCCCATTTTATAGACAAAAACTGAGAGAGCATGCTTAGCTTTTGAAGGAGGAATTGAGATAAAGTGCTTAGAACAACGTCTGAAATAGAGTAAGCACTTAATAAATATTAGCTTTTGTGATCTCATATGTAAATCACATTTTGTGTTTATATGTTCCTTTTCTCAGAGTTGGTTTATAAGACACAATTCTCAGAGCTAATGAAAGAACTTTTGTAAGTCTACAACCAAAACCTCTTCTGTAGGCAAGCTTTTAAACCATCAGTCAGAATATTTTAACTGTTTTCACTGAGTCCTTTTAACCATAGCTCTGAATTTTCATACCATAGCAATTAGCAGCAGTCAACAGATAGGTTGTGATTGGAGCAGCTGTCAGTGGGGGAAAAGAAAGAAAAGCTTCTGATTTAAATGGATCATAATAATGATCTGCCACCCAAGTCACCAATAAATTTTCTTTGTTTTATTCTATTTAAGAAAACAAAGGTAAGTCTAATAGTATAGTTTTACCTGAGCTGCTGAATCCCCTACTTCTATTTTTGATACAACTTAAAAAAAATTCGTAAAAATACATAAGTACTTTAGAAAGGAGATTAAATCATTCCCTTTTATATTTTTTGTCCAAATATCACCTCCTTAGATGGGTCTTCCCTGACCACCATATCTAAAATAGTGGCCCCATCACCCACTGGCCCCTTGCCGTGCTTTGCTTTTCTTCATAGCATTTATCATTTCTTGATATTATATATATATATCCCTTTACTATTTTGTTCTTGTAGCATTTTTCCTATAGTATGATATAAGCCACATGAGGACAGCAGCTCTTTCCTTATTTTTTTGCTATGTTCCTAGCACATAGAACAATGCCTCTCATGTCACAGTCATTTAAATATGGACCAAAGAATCAGTGAATGGATGAATTAATAAAGAATATAAAAGCACCAAGGAACACAGCAGGAAGCAATGACTTAAATTGCTATAAAGTTATACTGCCTACTACAATCTTAGAAATCTCAACCTTTTTCTCTTAAAGCCTGTTTTATTCAACCTTTACTGATATTTGCAAACCGTTTATAGCAAATCTTACTGTAATCTCAAAGATACATTAGATAAACTTGCATTATCCATACTGCAGAAATAAGCAAACATAAACTGTGAATAAAGATACTAAGTGATAGACCTAAGCTTAGGTAGTTTATCTGACTCAAGAGCATTGAAAATATTCAACTGTTATGCTAAAAGTTTTGTTCTACGTATCCTGTAAAAAAGCAGGGAGGGATTCCAGTATTTATGTCATCTATGTGTATATAATCTCTTTTATAATCAGCACCTTTACTTAAAATTATTATCTTGGGACTAAGGTGACTTTTCCCCAAATAGATGCTCTCTTGTCTGCAACAACAACAAATACCTTAAATATGATATTTAAAATCAGGTTAATGGGGTTTGCATGAGATTGAGAAATAAATAATATTTAAAGTAGTACATCCTTTTAGAAATACCTACGTATTTTTCCATGTTTATTTGATCATCCAGTCTACCTATGCCTACCTATCAACAAATGGTAATGTTAAAACTAAAAGAGCTAGGATATATGTCAGGGAAACAAAGATAAGTAAAGTTGCTTTTATTTCTCTAGGGGAACTCCAGTGTAGTGGGGGAAGATAGATAGGAACATCAAATACATGCATGCACACATACACATATATTTATTTAGTACTTGCCCCTGATCACCCTCTGCTCCTATTCCCCACGTGAGCTCTTCTATCTTGACTGCCCAGTGCCACCTAATTGTTAGCTTCCTACTTTTCAAAGGGATTGGAAACTCTGAACTGTCTTAGTCTTAAGTACCACAATTTCCCATTCCTATACCTAAAAATGTTCCTCTATCTATACCAACCTCACCCCTTTTGTCAACGCTCAGATGAAGTTTTCTATTTTTCTGTACTGGCTTTATCCTTCCATCTATTATTCACCTGATCTCTTCAAGAATTTTATTCAAGGTTGCCCACTCTCACCACTCTTATTCAACATAGTTTTGGAAGTTTTAGCCACAGCAATCAGAGAAGAAAAGGAAATAAAAGGAATCCAAATGGGAAAAGAAGAAGTAAAGCTGTCACTGTTTGCAGATGACATGATACTATACATAGAGAATCCTAAAGATGCTACCAGAAAACTACTAGAGCTAATCAATGAATTTGGTAAAGTTGCAGGATACAAAATTAATGCACAGAAATCTCTGGCATTCCTATATACTAATGATGAAAAATCTGAAAGTGAAATCAAGGAAACACTCCCATTTACCACTGCAACAAAAAGAATAAAATATCTAGGAATAAACCTACCTAAGGAGACAAAAGACCTGTATGCAGAAAATTATAAGACACTGATGAAAGAAATTAAAGATGATACAAATAGATGGAGAGATGTACCATGTTCTTGGATTGGAAGAATCAACATTGTGAAAATGACTCTACTACCCAAAGCAATCTACAGATTCAATGCGATCCCTATCAAACTACCAATGGCATTTTTCACAGAACTAGAACAAAAAATATCACAATTTGTATGGAAACACAAAAGACCCCGAATAGCCAAAGCAATCTTGAGAACGAAAAATGGAGCTGGAGGAATCAGGCTCCCTGACTTCAGACTATACTACAAAGCTACAGTCATCAAGACAGTATGGTACTGGCACAAAAACAGAAAGATAGATCAATGGGACAGGATAGCCCAGAGATAAACCCACGGACATATGGTCACCTTATCTTTGATAAAGGAGGCAGGAATGTACAGTGGAGAAAGGACAGTCTCTTCAATAAGTGGTGCTGGGAAAACTGGACAGGGACATGTAAAAGTATGAGATTAGATCACTCCCTAACACCATACACAAAAATAAGCTCAAAATGGATTATAGACCTAAATGTAAGGCCAGACACTATCAAACTCCTAGAGGAAAACATAGGCAGAACACTCTATGACATAAATCACAGCAAGATCCTTTTTGACCCACCTCCTAGAGAAATGGAAATAAAGACAAAAATAAACACATGGGACCTAATGAAACTTCAAAGCTTTTGCACAGCAAAGGAAACCATAAACAAGACGAAAAGACAACCCTCAGAATGGGAGAAAATATTTGCAAATGAAGCAACTGACAAAGGATTAATCTCCAAAATTTATAAGCAGCTCATGCAGCTCAATAGCAAAAAAACAAACAACCCAATCCAAAAATGGGCAGAAGACCTAAATAGACATTTCTCCACAGAAGATATACAGACAGCCAACAAACACATGAAAGGATGCTCAACATCTTTACTCATTAGAGAAATGCAAATCAAAACTACAATGAGATATCATCTCACACCAGTCAGAATGGCCATCATCAAAAAATCTAGAAACAATAAATGCTGGAGAGGGTGTGGAAAAAAAGGGAACACTCTTGCACTGCTGGTGGGAATGTGAATTGGTACAGCCACTATGGAGAACGGTATGGAGGTTCCTTAAAAAACTACAAATAGAACTACCATATGACCCAGCAATCCCACTACTGGGCATATACCCTGAGAAAACCATAATTCAAAAAGAGACATGTACCAAAATGTTCATAGCAGCCCTATTTACAATAGCCCGGAGATGGAAACAACCTAAGTGTCCATCATCTGATGAATGGATAAAGAAGATGTGGCACATATATACAATGGAATATTACTCAGCCATAAAAAGAAATGAAATTGAGCTATTTGTAATGAGGTGGATGGACCTAGAGTCTGTCATACAGAGTGAAGTAAGTCAGAAAGAGAAAGACAAATACTGTATGCTGACACATATATATGGAATTTAAGAAAAAAAATGTCATCAAGAACCTAGGAGTAAGACAGGAATAAAGACACAGACCTACTAGAGCATGGACTTGAGGATATGGGGAGGGGGAAGGGTAAGCTGTGACAAAGCGAAAGAGAGGCATGGACATATATACACTACCAAACGTAAGGTAGATAGCTAGTGGGAAGCAGCCGCATAGCACAGGGAGATCAGCTCGGTTCTTTGTGACTGCCTGGAGGGGTGGGATAGGGAGGGTGGGAGGGAGACGCAAAAGGGAGGGGATATGGGAACATATGTATATGTATAACTGATTAAATTTGTAAAATAAAAAAAAAAAGAATTTTATTCAGTGCTTCTCTTTCCATTTTTTATATGTTGTGTTAACTTTCCCCCGTCTGCTAGCTCTTTCTCCACAGTTTGTACCCCATATCCAGATTATTTGCCAGCCCACACCAGCATGGCTCCTGAGCTGATCGTGATCATCCCTTCCTAACTCTGCTTTCAATAATGCCACATTGGTAGACTGAAATCACCCCCTGGTAGTGGAATTATTTATATGATAAAAATTTGGCGGATGTTCCCCCTCTGTTTTTTAAACATTTACAGGCAATAATAGGGGCTCTTAACTGGCAGCAATTAATTCTGGCTAGAGCTAGGAGGAATGAGTTGGGCAATGTTTCTTACTCTTAAGATTTTAAATTAGAAACTATTAAACACATATATTCCTGCAAAGCAGATAGCCCTCACTATCTGGACTCTTGCTATCCAAATATTTGCTATAACGTTGTATGAAATTTTCACCCAAAATTTACTATCCAAATAGGAATTCAACTAACAAGTTTATATAGTACAAAAATGGAAATGTTTTAAGTTGTAGGTGAGTCCACGTAGGAGAATGTATTCGTCCATCGTAGCTTAGCTGTTCTATTTATAGGGTCATTTCAGGGTCTTCTAAGGAAATGGAAAAGCCTTTGAAGAAAGTTAGTGAGCACAAAAGGTCTAGGAAATCCCATTCATTAGAAGGAATATTGGAAGTATATTGAGAGAGGTGAACACATGATGTAAGCCTGGTCATGTGTATGTCTCCATCTATAATGCATAGGCTTTTTTCTAGTTTTGAATACATCTATCTATGATTAATGGTTTTGGAAAGCTTCACTGTGTCACTCAAGCATAATATGGTATGTTTGAAAAGCTAGAAATTTGTCTCATGCAGTGTAGATCATCATAATCTTTGAAACCGGGTAGATGCTACTGAAGGTACTACACACCTTTGAAGATCTGAAGAAGATGAAAGAGATTGATCATCTGGTAAGAAGAAGTCAAGTTTCAACTTCAAGCCTAAAATGGTACAAATGATTTAAAAATTATGCAAGACAGCATCATTTGAAGATCACAGAGGAAGCAGCTTCTTGGTAATGAGGTTGTAGCAGTTTTTCCCAGTGAACTACAGAAAACAATTGACAAAAGGAGCTAACAAACTTTCATAAATACTAATTTTCTTGATAAAATTTGGCATTTTAAAAGGATAAGAAAAAAATATCTGGGGCATTAAATATCCAGAGATAAGCTGGCATACCTTTTAAGTGAGAAAGTAATGTTTAAAAACAAACAATTCAACAAACAAAAACCTTATGTATTTGTATAATTCTGAATACCCCAAGGAAATGTTGAAGAGTAAATTGCCTATTCTATGATTCTCAAATCATAAAACTTTGGCTGACAAAGGAGGCATTCAGTCATTATTCAAGGAGTCATAATTTCTGACAGTTCATTTCTTAAGGGTATGAATTCTTGGAAGAACATAAAGAATTGAGGTTGAGACGAGTTAATTTTTATTTAATAAAATAGTTGATGAAGAGGTTGTTGAGTAAGCGCTGCTGTGAAGAAAAATAATTCGGATGATATGCTAAGAAAATGCTTTTTTTTTTTCCATCTCAGAAGGATATCTGAACTATTTTTCCATTGCTAATTCATTTCACCAGTGGTGACATCATCTCTCTGCAAAGGTGACTGTGTACTTCATTGAAACTTCTGTGATACTCTCTGATGTTTAGAGACACTTTCTGTTTAGCTCCAAAAGATGGAAGTTCCTCAGTTTAAGGAGGTCGATCTCTGCAAAATGAAAAGGCTATTAGAGAAAAGTCAGTTCTTCTCCAGGCTTATCGAAAGGACTTGTTTAAAGAAATGAATTGATTTGTGATGATGTTGGGTATTTTCAAATAATGTCCAAAAGAAGAAAACATTTGCCTTAGCGAAGAATGACATGCAAATATTTTTCTTGTAATCCGTATCTGAGAAAAATGCCTCACTCTAAGATGTTATATTCCTTAAGAAATAGGTATTGCCTACACGTAGGGGCTGACTAGTGGTTATCAACAGAGAAGGTCTTAACATTTAAGATTTCTTCTCTTGGAAGTAGGCTGTTTTTCCTTATATCTATTATTTGAGTCTCTGATATGCAGATGACTTCACTGTCAAACAAAAGGAAAAACAAAAGAAAAATCAGAAAGAAAAGTCAATAATTTGCATGACCATAATAATAAAGCAACTCAACTAAGATCAATTTAATAGATATTTATTGATTGTTCCTTCTAGATAATAAACCAGGCTAAGTAGTACAAGAATGAAGAAAAAAAAAGTAAGATATAATTATTTCTCTTAAGGAAATAGTATGACTCAGATAGGTGAATAACTACTGGATTGCTTTGGCTTTGGTAGTTTTTCTAAAATACCTACAAATATATTTTAAATAAATATTACTGTATCTCCTCTCTGGTTGTCTGTCCATTTGTTGTAACACAGGGTGCTCCCCATACCCATGGCTAGAAACTTCAAAGTCCATGTTTCTTAACTATTTCTTAGGTAGTTAAATAATATATTATTAACATGCAATGCTCACCTTTAACAGACAGGTAAACCATAACACTAGTGGAATGTGATAACTATTGCAGTAGAAATATGTATATCACGAGAAGGGTACAAATATGAAGGGGTCATCATTCTACTAGGTTTTAAATAACAGGGCTATTGATATTTGAGCTGCACTTTGCAGGACAAATAGATCTTTAGGACTGGGAGGAGAGACATTCCCAGAAGTGGGAACGTAATGACCAGTCTGTTAGTTCTGAAACCTATAGGCGTGAAAGTGTTCAGTTTACTCAGGAAAGAACGAAGCACGGTGTTGCCAGGCCTTAGGGGGTGGGCAGGGTTGGGGGAGCTTGAGATGAAGATCAGCAAGGTGACCTGAGCTGAACCATAAAGAGCCTTGAAGCCATGCCTGGCAAGTCTTCAGGGGAAAATCAACAACTATATATTATATTCCTAGACTGCATTGTGCTCCCAGGCTGGTTTTCCCCAGTTCTCCTAAGTTAATTCTGAATACTAAAATGCTTATTTTCTGAGACTACAGGAAGATTCGTTAAGTGTGCCTAAGATATTTTTTCACTTGAAAGATTTATTTAGAAAAAAATTCTGCTGCTTTGTTTCTTTCTGTTTTTAATTAAACTGAGTTTTGGCAGTCCTTTCTACTAGGCAATCCACATTAGATTGAACCTTTAGTGACTCATCAAAATGTATTGTAAATTCTAAAAACCTTAGGCAGTTTCGATGTATCATACTTTTTATAAGGCTTATTTATTTAGTGCTACCCTTGAGTACAATAATGTACACCTGAAAATTTTGAGTTTTGAACTGAGAATTCAATTTAATATTTTTGACTAGTTCCAATGTGTACAGAGTGCTGTGATAGGCCTACAGCAGAGGGTGAAAACAAATTCACTGAACAATGAATCCAACATGAGTGAAGACAAGCCAGAAAATAGAGGATAGACAATATGGGAGAAGATCTCAAGGGTAGTATTCAGGTGGTAGGGAATCATTCGAGGTTTCCTAAACAAGGAATTTGTGTACATAAGTGCTTTGTCTTAATAAAGCTAATTTCTAATATGGATTGAGGGTGAGAGACAAGTTCACAGCCAATGCAACCATTTCCAACCAGTGATTTGAAAACTATGTACCAGAGAAGACTAGCACTCAGGGGAGAGTCTTCAAGTGTTTTCCAGAAAATGACATGTTCCTCATCAAACACTAAACTGTCCAAAGAACATTTTTTTTACTCTATTTTTCAATTAGAATACTGGTGCATCTTAAGATTTTAAGTATGCTTTATTATTTATTTGCTGATATATTTTTAGATGCTTTAAAATATCTGAAAAAAAAGATGGTTAAGACAAAAGATAATAAGAGCTTGAACTTGGATGGTGGTAGGAGGAATAAAAAGTAAACAATGACTTGATATTATTAAGTAGTAAAACAACAGTAACGACAACAACAACACAAGATCTGGCAACTGTTTAATAAATAAGCAGGAAAAATGATTCTGGAAGTCAGGAAAAAAGATAAGATCCATAGGTAGAACTTTGTGAATTATCTACTGGGAAAGTCACATTGGACAAAACTTTGAAGAATTTTGACATAAAAGGAAATGGAGGAATCATGATAGATTAGTGGAGAACAGAGAGGATTAGGAGAGCCTGGATGTTTCAGCATCCTGGAAGTCAAAGAAAGAGAGTTCAGGACAAGTGAACAGTGAGAGTGGCACCTGACAGAAGGCTATTGGAATTAAATATTGGCTAGTTGACTGGTGATGAGAATATTGGAGTAGAAACCAGAAAGCAAAAGAGGGTGATGAAAAAGAGAAGACAGTGAATGTAGGTAATATTTTGTGGAGTTTGTCAGTAAAGGGAAGAAATAAGAAAAAGGAAGAGTTTGAACTCACAGCAAGGAAAGAGTTAAAGAATCAGGGACCTAGAGTAGAACCAGGAAGAGATGGAGTTGGAAGATGTAGGCAACAGAGAAGCTTATGACTACATAATGATTCGAGAGAAGATGAGATCAAAGCGTGAAAGCACAGGTGGAAAAGCCATCCTTATAGTTCGTATAAGAGTAAAATGAATTTTCCTCAGAAAATTCTAACAATGTCTGGTACGGTCATTTATTCTGAAGAAAATAATCTCAAACAGTTTTAAGGGGATCTTTGTTTCGTGTGTTAATTTATTTAAAAATTACTCTAAGACACATAACCCTTTATTTCTCTGCCTATGATAAGTGCTTCCTATAATTTGAACATAGAGGTTATTTTGGAAATGGGTACTTATGATAATCATAAATATAGCCAAGTCTCTCTGATGAATGCTTTTAGAACAATTACTGACATGCTCAGTTGAATACTAATACCTCCCATGAAATGGCTTTAATACAAGTAAAATGACAGCTGCACTGCAGCGAAAGGACACATAAAGCTTTGCATTAGCTTGTCTCCAAGGTTACCATCCGTGCTAATCTGAAGTTTCAATGTGTGGGATTTCTCAACCCTCTGCAGACTGTATTTTTCGGCTAGGTATCAGTCGGGTATAAAAACAACTTGGAAGGTAATTGTGCTATTTGGTCTATAGCCGTGCCGACCTTAATCATGCAGTTGTTCTAGAGAGACACACCTGTCTCCTGTTAGAAATTTTGTGTGATGATTGCAAAAGTAGCTAGAATATCAGGATTGTTTGACTCCATTTTGCATGTCTAAACAGAAGGATCTTAGTTTACTACTAAACCATGGTCTGGATAAAATCGAGGAGCAAAATAGATTTGAAAAATGGAATGACTTCCACTCAAAGTTTCCATAATTAATATTTCATGAGTAACATACAAGTTTCAAAGAAATATAAAAAATCAGTTTCAAAAATAATAACATTTGACAAGTCTGGAACCTATAAATATGACCAAAATTAAAGAAATAATATTTTTATAGTTTAAAAAGAAAAGAGACACTTCTTTTAGTTCAACATTCTGTAGAATTTTACGTTTCCTTATTTCAGACATTTATTCTTTTTTTTTAACAGATGTTTATTACATATCTTCTCTGTCTCAGGCACTGTGATAGGCCTTGTGTTTACTAGGTTATGCAAGGAATTTACAATCTAGAAGGAAATATAGACCTGCATCAAGGAATTAAACCACTGTTTCTAAAAGTTATCATGGATTAAGAACAAGGTATTATGAGGGAACACAGAAGGCTACACCTAATGAGGATTAGGAAAGTTTGGAAGAAACACCATCTATGATATCAGATCACTTCGAAGTCTTGCTAATGATATCAAGGAATTGGGGCTTTACTAGGAGGGCAAAGTAGAGCAGTTAAAGGGTATTGAGACAGACATCTATTAGGATCATTGTCTCCTCTTTCTTCTTCTTCTTCCTCATCGTTATCATCATCATTACCATTATCATATTTTCACCTCTTACTATGTGCCAGACAATATTAAGTCCTTTTATGTATTATTATTTTAATTCTCACCATAATCTTATGAGAAAAAGACTATTAACACTCCTATTTTAAAAATAAAGAAAACCAAGAGAATGTACTTAATTTTCCTGAGATCATAAGTTACAAGGAGCATAGATGGAAATCATACCCAGATTTGTCTGACATCATCATCTCTGCTTCTGTATTCTCTACTGCACTTATGTAGAAAATGAGTGTATTCAGACCACTTAGCCCATAGTGTGCTGCGGGAGAATGTTTTGCATGAAGGCTAAACTAGAAAGGGGACCTAGTTATGAAGTCATTGTTATTATTCAGGCATCAGAAGACAGTGGACAGAGGTGGTATGAATGGAGAAGAGTGGACATGTTCCAAAGATATTTCAAAAGTAGAATCAACCAGGCTTAGGGATTAATTGGTTGTGTGGAACAGTATTTCTGTTTTGAACAATGAATACACTTCACGAAGTGTATTTGTAAAATCTACCAGGTTTATTGGTACACTAAGGAGCAGTAATATCAGAAAGATTAAACTTATACACTGCCTCTAGGAGTGCAAATTGGTACAACTTCTATGAAAGGCAATTTACCTGTATCTTTCAGAAGTAAAAGTATGCATAGGTTTGACCCAGAAACCTTACTTCCAGGTATTTATCCACAAACATGTATCTGTGTTGTAATATAGATAGCTGGATAGATAGATAGATTGATGGATAGATATAGATATAGATATACACTGCAGCATTGTTTGGAATTGCAGAATATCAGATGCAAACTGAATCTCCTTCAGTATGAGACAGGCTAATAAATTAGAGTAAATCCATTCAATGAAATGCTTTATAATCCTTAAAGGCAATGAGGCATCTCTATATGTGAATTGATAAGGAAATATTGTATATAGACATATAATTATGTACATATGTGAAAAAGCAAGGTGCAGAAAAAGTGTGTACATATAATTATGTACATATGTGAAAAAGCAAGGTACAGGAAAAAAGTGTGTATGTAGCCTACCTATAGTAGATAGGTAGAGAGAAAGAGAGTGTTTGATATAAGTAGAAATCCATAGGATATCTCTTTAAGGATAAAGATTAACTTATATTCTCCTGGAGTCCTGGAGGTCCTGAAATGAGTAATACAAATAAGAGAATAAAGTAAGAAAAAAGTTAATGTTCGAACTGTTATTTTTCAGTCATTCAAATCATATTGCTGCTAGGGCATTGCATTTTGTCCACTAGTTTATTAACACCTGGAGAATACTTGATACTTTTAGACATAAAAGGCAATTCCTGACCTTTGCAAAATTATGGTTTATTTAAGCAAATAAAAATAACATATACATGAAAAGTTATATATACATTTTAATGCTCAATATATTTTAATTGCTAAATTGGATGTAGGTTAGTTCAGAAAGAGGGGAAGAGGGGAGATCAGAGATACCTGAAACTGAGACAAGAATTCACAGGATATGTGGGCCTTGTATTGATTCTTGAAGAATTTGGATACATGCAACTAGAGCGGAAAGAAAACATCAGGCCACAGAGAAGAATTGGAACTTTGTAGTACAGTCAGGGCTTAGGAATGAGCACTGTAAGCAAACGAGCTCAACCAGAGGTAGGGAATCTAGGTTTGGAAATATCAATGTTAGTTTATAGGGGGACCAGAAAGCAAGGAAAAGGCCTTTGATTTGATGTGATAATAAAGAGGAAACCACTCTGTAAAACTCAAAATATTCTAATATCTTCCTGATAATTTGCTTTGCTAACATTTATTTTGAATCTTTGGCATAAAAATGTTCTTTCTATCCTTAATGCATTTTATTCTTCACTTTATGCCTATTATTTCTTATAATGCCTTTAGTGGAATTAGAGTATATGTGTACCTCATTACCTGCACAATACATCATTTAAACAAAATCCAATGGTCTCACCCAGTTTGAAATTATCCTATGTTTAGTATAACCTTTGAGCTCCAAGCTCTCTTTTCTCTAGGCAAAGCAATGTGATTCACTTATGTACATGCAATAGTGTTTATGGTCAAAAACGCTTAATCGTTTTCCTTTCCTATTCCAAGTATTTTTTATAGGTTTACTGTCTTAAGTATGGGATATAAAAAAACATACTTTTGGGGCTTCCCTGGTGGCGCAGTGGTTGGGGGTCCGCCTGTCGATGCGGAGGACACGGGTTCATTCCCTGGTCCGGGAGGATCCCGCATGCCGCGGAGCGACTGGGCCCGTGAGCCATGGCCGCTGAGCCTGTGCGTCCGGAGCCTGTGTTCCGCAACGGGAGAGGTCACAGCAGTGAGAGGCCCGCGTACCGGAAAAAAAAAAAAAAAAAAAAAAAAAAACATACTTTTATTGTATGGTAGATTGCTTAAACTGATATTCATGGAATTTTATTAACATCTTAAAGATACAAAAGTATCTGTATTTATGGACTAGTTTATGAAAACACTTCTTTTGCTTAAGTCAAATCACTTTACAAAAATTCTTTAATGCTATATAACTAAATGGCAAAATAATTTCAACTAAATGAACATATGAGAATATAGTATTCCTTTCAGCTGGATTTGAAGCCCAGAATCTTATTCATGAATAAAATGATTAAAAGGATTATTTTGTTAAAGTATAATCCCAATAATCCACTGTTTTGTTCAAGTATTATTCACATTTTTAATGAATCTGCCAAGTGAAAGGTCTTGTATTAAATTCACATACCATTTTCCTTAACATTGTGCTAAAAGAGTAACCTAAAGAGTACAGTTGTGCATTTGCTTATAACTTACAATCCTGGCTGGGCATTCAGGGAAAGTCAAATCATTCCACATATTTTGAAACATTTCTATAGTCATGAAGACATACTCTGTGCGCCCATGTACTCTTTGTAAACCTTTCTTATCCTATTTTATTACAAGTATCTTTTTTACATAAAACTTTTTTTGAGGGCAGGAACAATGTCTTATTCATGTGCCATTTATCTTTATCCCTGAGCTGTACCTAGGGTAGACTAAATGCACATAGTATATGTTCAATGAATGTTTGTTAACACTACTGGATTAATGACCTGAACTAATGAAAGTGCCTAAAATAGTATCATGGAATTAATTGCACCCTCAGAAAATTTTTGGTTCAAGATCATAGAACACTGTGCACAGTATATGCTGCAAAAAAGTGTGTGGAACTGTCTGTTATGTAAAAACACACTGCTTACCTCCATGTGTTACTCATTATAAATTCTCATTTGCTCGGATGTAGTAATGAATGATTTTTTATTAAAGCTTTGGATAGGACAACAGTTTGTGCCAAGGAGCTTTTTTTTCCAGTATCTGCTACTGACTAATCAAGATCTTGATCTGATCTTTTTATCACAAGTATATAAAACTGATTTAGAAAGCATAATTGATTGACCCTATGGGGAAAAAGTTCAGTGCCTCTAAAAAATATATTCTCTTCCCTCCTTGTATTCTCTACTTCAGGGAATTAACATTTTATTAACCTTTCAATTTATTTTCAAGAAAAAACATTCAGCTCATCACAAACTTGATTTAATTTTCTTTGGTTTATGACATGTCTTATATTTTAAGAAAAAATTCATATTTTCTTTTGTGTGACTTATACCATGACAAAACTATTGACCTGGATGAAATAAATCTGTGAAAAGTTATATAGATCAGGTACTAAAGATATCATTTTCTTCCTTTTCTTTCCAGGTCTTCTCAGACTGTGAGTAACTAAGTGGTTTGTGCATCATTGCGGTAGCCAAGCTAAAATTCCTGGCGGCCTTGTCTGCTTGATCTACTCATTCCCTGCTCTGAAACCAAGAGAAGACTGTGCCACAAGAGTCCTCCAGAAATTGCTACAATGTCTGTATCTAATTTATCATGGTAAGTGAATGACTTCCTAACTTTAAATTCAAATACACGTATATCATGAAGCAATATTTTATAAGTTGTATGGTCAGAACTAAAACAGGGAGAGAACTTAAAAATCTGTTTTCAAGAAATTGTTGTCCTATGTTAGGGTGAGGAAGGCAACCTAGAATTAAAAGTTTGACACTTTCAGTACTATGGTGTCTGGGGACTCTGGGAAGGGTTCTAGCCTCCCACTGAATCCGCATGATATCCACTGCCTTTCTTTTCAGCACACTTTGGGGGAGAGAGGGATAGGAATATAATATCCTTTCAACATTCATATCCTCTGTGATATGCCCAGATTCAGGACTAACGAGCTATAAGCGTGGCTCTAAGGGTAGGATAGACATTTTCTCATCAATACTTTTCTTCAGACTTCCTATTTCAACAGACCTACCCAAATTAAACTGAGTAGAACTCAAATATGGAAGAGAAATTTCTGTTATAGATTCATACCTCTAAACAGCTGGCATTCTGAATAATCTTTGACTTACACTTCATGTTTAAAAGCTGTTCGTGGTTTTAAAAAAGCATGAAGATATTTTTCTGGCAAATAATCAACAACTTTTCCTTGGCAATGAAGAGCAGTACTAGCAGGGATGAATTTTAAGCTGTTTTATTGAATCTTGGATTTTTTCTGTATATAAGGAGCTGAACAAGTGATATTATACAAATTCACGGTATTCAATATGTGAATGTCAGAAAAACCTGGTAATCTTTTCTGTTTCCTTAAGAACCCATCTCATCCTTGTCTTCAGTTTGTACTGGAACCGTAGATAGCATCAGATTAAAGACTAGTTTCTGCAGTGTAATTCCACGCATTTAGTTTTAGTTAAGTAAACAATTTCTTTAGGGCAGAGGATGGAATCATTTGTTTAGATTTAGAGTAGTATTTCTGAGGGACCCATTTTTATGGATGCCTTAGACTATGTCCTTGGGTCCCTACTGGGTGCTGAGGATCTCAGTTTGAAAAAAAATAACTGAAGAAGCTGAAATATATTCTGTAAAAATAAATGAAAAAATCATTTAAGTTATGAATTATTACTGCAAAATGTTTCCTTTTATATTATTATAAAAATAAAATTATCATTAAAATTTAAAAACTAAACTATTTCTGTAAAACTTGTGAACCCATTCAAACCCTTAAAAGAATTATACGCCTGGCAGACGTGTGTGTTGGAGGTGAATCCTCAAAAAGAAGACTGCATACCAAAGAAAAAAAAGAAAGAGAAGGAGGAAGGGGAGGGGACAGAAGAGGAGAAGAAAGAGGAGGGGGAGGAGGAGGGAGAGGGTTGGGGGAAGAGAAGATGAGTAAGAAGCAGGAGAAGGAGAGGGAGATTAAAACACACATGTGATTGCCATAGCTCAAGGTAGTCTGTGGTGTGGCCTGGTTCACAGAGTCAGGACAAGGCTGACACAGGAGCCTGTCCTAGGTTTGTACCTCAGTGAACAGATACCTTGATGTGAGTGAACTCCACACAAAGAGAAAGATTGTATCCTGTGGTTCCAGTCTAATTGTCCAGCCTGGCTCTTAGAATTTAGTGGATGTTCTATAAATTTGTGCTGTGTGAATGAGTGAAAAAAAATGCAAACCAGGTATTTCAATGTGAAATTAATGTTTTTATTTGAGAAGAGAATTTAAAATTAAAAATTTAAAGTTATGAGAGTATCTTATAGATTTCATATATCTGAAATTTATTAGAATTCTTTCCATGTTAAAGGTTCAAATTTTACAGAGATAATTCCTGGATATTTTCATTCAATGGTATCCTTAATTCTGGCCACAACTGATGTTCCATGTTAGATTTCCATATAGGGAGCTCTTAGTTTGTTTTACCAGTGTCATCCCTTCATACAACTGTGTGCCATTTGGCACTTCCATTCTCCCTTTTAGAATTTGGGCTCCCCACATACTGGCAAGAAAGAAGTATGGAAAGGAAATCTAAGATATGCAAAACAAGTCATTGATTTATTTCACTTATACCCAGTTTAGAAATCATTAATCTTCTTTTTTCACATTAACCTTTGTAATTCTTCTATATTTCCTAACATTTCTCATCTACAATTTGGGAAACATTATCTTATAAATATTTGAATACAGATGCATGGTAACTCATCAATTCTCTATGAGAATTTCTCACAGATCTACATTAATTTAGTGGAATTATTATAGTCTAGGGTCTGGCTCTCTGTTTTGAAATCCAGAAACTAAGATGTGAAAATACTGACATTGGAAAATAAACTGGGTTGCCAGACTACTAATTTAAATAAAATATGTAGGTAATTTTTAGGTTTGCAGGATGCTTGCTTTGGCCTGACCAGTGCATCCTCTAACTGTTACAGAAAACTACCTGAGAATCTAAATCAGAAGTTTGGCTGATGTCACATTGTCGTGGCAAGGAGAGTTATACGCTTCCAGAGTTCAATGGAAACAGGATAGGCTGCGCCTGGCAGGATTACCTGTCAATAAGGGATGTATCTGCCACATACCACCATCTGTTTCTCAGGGCAGCTTCTTCATGGCTAGGAGTTAGAGGAACACTGTCAGTGTTTGTCACTCTGATTCTTCTGTTCCATGTCTGCCAAACTCTCCTCAGCTTGGCTTTCTCACTAATGTTAGCACCGCGTTTATAGTCCAAACTTACTTCAATCTGTGAATAGTTTGCTCTGCCTACCATGATTTTGTACATACCTGACCATAACCATGTGTTGATTTTAAAATTTAACTCTGAGGCCTAATGGGAGAAGGGATGCCTAATTGTGATACCTACACATAACCTAGGAATTTAGAAAATATAGGTTAAGATACTTACATTCATATTTACAATTATCCAAGCAATCCTCCCAGCTTTGAAATACCAGTATAAGAAAATTGTCTTTTTACATATTAAAAACAAAAAAATTTCGTGCTCTAGAAGTTATGTGTATGACCCCTAAAAAAAATAAAATAACTTGGCCCTTTCATGCAGAATCTCAAAAAGAAATACAATCTAGGAAAGTTCCAAATTTCTGGGAAATTATGCAGCGTCAGTCAGGTAAGGAGGTTGGTGGGAATTGATTACGAGTCACACAGGGACACAAAACGGGTGTTTCATGAGTCTTTGTCTTTAGTAAATAATTACCAGAGGGAGATAATGATTGAGTTGACGTTGGTTAAGATAGAGACAGAGGGATGTACAGAATCCATTGCAGACGTCCACAGACAGGTGAGAGGTTCTAGGCTATGATCTGAGGGAAAGAATGGTTGCCGGTAGCAGAGATAATTAGCAGGGGACATGAGGACGTACAAAGAGTCGAGAAAGGATCCTATGTCTATAGCACAAAGCGGGAAAAGTGATGATGCCGAGAAGTGCTTAGAAGAAATTTCAGTGCTTCCTTTCCTGATAATCATCCACAATCCCTCCTTTTAAAACTGTTTTTATAAGATATATATATGTACATATATAATATATATAAACATTTTATATGTACATATATGTAATGTTTTAAAACATACACTTTTTACAACATGCAATCTAAGTGAATATTATCAAGAGTGAACATTTACATGGCATTTACCATGTACTAGGCACTTTTTTTTAGATACTTTGTCCATATACTCCTCACAACAACCTTCTTAGGAATGTAATGTTGTTTTTTGCATTTCCAGAAATGGAAAAGTTAGGCGCAGAAAGTTAAGTAATTTGCCCAATATGATACAGCCACTGAGTAGAGAGTTAGGAAATGAAGGCCGCCAGCCATTTCGTGCTCCTAACCACTAAACTACCCGTGTAAAACCAAAAACTCTCGGTGTGAAAACAATATCCCTGCTCTGCGCGTGTGGCTTCAAAGCAAGCGCCCTTGTTCCCATTTCCAACCAGAATGCTTCCCTTAATTTCCTCCAATAGGGATATCCTGGCGTCTCTCCTGGAAGGAAGGGAGTGTGCGGACCGGGAACCCTAGCAGGCATTAACGAGGCAGGATGTGGAATGAGCCCCCTGATTTCTGAGGGGCGGTAAGGAGGTTGTTGCTAGCAGAAACTTAGTTCCAGAATTCCATAAAGTGAGCTAACTACTAAATATAAACTACTAAACTACTAAATATACTACTAAATATAAATCTTAGTTCCACTTGTTATGTTACAGGCTAGAAATTGTCAGGTTTTCAGCGTAATACCAAAGAAGCACAACAGAGAGATGCCAGCTCTTTGCTGTAGTTCAACTGAAATGGCTCTTTAAGTGCTCATCTCATAGAGACCCTCCACTACTAAATCCAGTGCTTTCTACCTCCCCGGACCATCTTGCACCCTCAGCTTCCATTATTTTAGTGTTACTGTACATATATAGGTCAGTATTTAGAGAGATTCTAGTAGTGGCTCAAATGACACCAAATGACATCTCTTTGACCCCAAATTATTTTTCATTGTGCTATCTGCACACACTTCAGCTTTTGCCCCATGGCAAAGACATTATGGCACCTGACAGAGGTGAAGGTAATTCAACTAGAGCCAGGTAGGGGAGGAAGAGGACAGTGGATGAAAGCAAGAAGCCAAATAGGCAGTCAAAATTAGTTGAGCATCTGTAATGTGCCATGTGCTAAACACAGAGCAGTGTTGGTGGAAAGTAATAACTGCTCTTATAGGAGCTTATAGTTTGGCTAGGAAGACTAAGTGAGGTTGATCCTTGAACAACGTGGGTTTTAACTGCACAGGTTCGCTTATATGGGAATTTTTTCAATAAATACAGTTGGCCCTCAGTATCTGCATATGTGGAAGCTGCGGATGTGAGGGCCCACTACTGGACTTGAGCTTGGTGGATTTTGATATCCTTGGCAGGTCCTGGAATCAATCCCCTGCAGATAGTGAGGGAGATGACTGTAATCAAATAATTGATTTAATGTGATAAGCGCTCTAAGAGGAAGTCCAGGGTGTTTTGAAAATCAAAATGGATATTTGTTTTTTCTGCTTGGGAAGAAATGCCTTATTTTTCAGAAATACGAATGCACCTCTTGCATTTATTTCTAAAAATAAAGAAATATGCTAATTACAAAGAGTTAAATGCTATACAATTATAAAGCAGAAATTAAAAATGAACTAAATCCTGTCATTCATAGAAAGCCACTGTTATAAATGTGAGATATATTCTTTTCTACATATACTCACATCTTTTTGCAAAAATGGACTCAAACCATGCATGATATTTTGCCATCTTCTCTTTTCACTGAACAGTTTCTACAGCCATCTCTCTATTTGAAGGTTATAAAGTGACATCATCACGTATAAAGTCTGGTGACGTATGGCAGTACTGTTATTTATTTCAGCCATCCAGATTGGACCTTCATATGTTTTCTAATTTTTGTTTTTACTATTGTAAATATTGATATTTCTCGTGAGATGAAAATTATTCAAACATTGCTGGTTCACAAGGTACTGTGCCATTCAGAGTACCTGGCGAGGCCCTGTCTTGTTGCAGCTCCTGGAATTGCAGACATCAAGGCTATGGAGAAAATACGGGATTTCTGAGAAAGTGTCTTCTCAACTCATCTCCTTTTTTATTTTAGAAAAGGACCCATCATGTATGCTAACCCTTTCACCAGATGTTTAACCTTATAAACATTGAAAATGTGCTGATAATTGTCAAAGAAATATTTTCTTATATTTGACTAATAGAATTTTATCAAAAGTCAACAAAATATTCTATCACGCATGCCCATAGGTTGGAAATATAACAAAAGTCTGAATTCTGTAAGTTATTGAGGTATTGACTAAATTTAGAAGCAGTGAATGGTTTTTATTGAATATGCCTGTAGTATAAAATGCTATTATGAATGTGGAGAAGTTCAGTAATGCTCTAATAGGAGATTAAAACTAATTTGAACTATCTTCTTTATCCAAATATAGTGTGTTAGAATCCTAGAATTGAGAAAGATACAAAATTTGGTTTGTCAGATTATTCACATTATTTATAATATATTTATCTAAGTTCTTCTTTAATGAACAAGTGAAGAAATGTATCATTCCACATCATTCTTTGGCACCTGCATTTAGGAGAAAAAAAAATCTGGAGAGATGGAGCAGCCTGTTTATTCTAAGGAAGGGGGAGAAGGGGAAGAATCAGGATCCTTCCTCAAATTGGGAGATTGGGATTGACACATATATACTATTGATACTATGTGTAAAATAGACAACTGCTGGGAACATACTGTATAGCACAGGGAACTCTACTTAATGCGCTGTAGTGTCCTAAATTGAGGGGATATGTATATATGTATGGCTGATGCATTTTGCTGTGCAGTGGAAGCTAACACAACATTGTAAAGCAACTATACTCCAATAAAAATTAATTTAAAAAGAAAAAAATATTAAAAAAATTGCCTTAGCCACTCTTCTGCAAACTACTTGTCCTATTTACACTGTTAAATAATAGGCTCTCAGGGACAGGATCTGCAGTGACAGAGGAAGTAGAGATTTGAATTGTCTCTATTTTTGGAGGGATCAGAACCCACAGGGGGGAAAATGTGGTTAAGTAGAGATTGCAAGGGAAGTTTTGACACTGAGTTTTACAGTAAAGGTTAAAAGTCAATTGTCAACAGCCTACTATTGGAGAAGAGGGAAAAAATAAAAAGGTTACCCATAAATATAAAGCTAATACTTTGAACTGAAAAAAAGATGAGAGCTTCTGAGTGATAGGACAGGCTTAACTGGTTAGATACTGTGAGTATTTCTCAGTGTGGTAAGTTTGTGTTGAATGAATGACTAGTATATTAAGGTACTGGGAAGAGAGAATATATGTGTGTGTGTGTGTATATATATATATATATATATATATATATATATATATATATATATATATATTCTTTTTCATATTCTTTTCCATTATGCTTTATCACAGGATATTGAATACAGTTCCCTGTGCTATACAGTAGGACTTTGTTGTTTATCCATTCCATATGTAATGGTTTGCATCTTCTCATCCCAAACTCCCAGCCCTTCCCTCCCCCAACCCCCCACTCCCCACAACCACAAATCTGTTCTCTATGTCTGTGAGTCTGTTTCTGTTTCATAGATAAGTTCATTTGTGTCATGTTTTAGATTCCACATATAAGTGATATAATATGGTATTTGTCTTTCTTTTTCTGACTTACTTCACTTAGTATGATAATCTCTAGGTCCATCCATGTTGCTGCAAATGGCATATTTCATTCTTTTGTATGGATGAGTAGTATTCCATTGTATATAGGTACATCTTCTTTATCCACTCCTCTGTTGATGGACATTTAAGTTGTTTCCATGTCTTGGGTATTGTGAATGGTGGAGTTCAGCTTGATTTTAAAACTATTCCAGTTCAATTGAGGAAAACAAAGATCAAACATTTTTCAGGTCAATTGGATTGTCATTAAAAGAGTTAGATTTATTCATTTATACTTGCTTTTATGTTTTTTCTAAAGAATAGGTTTATTGTTAGGAGTTGTGTAGGAATCTAAAAATAATTTCTGTACAGAGATAAATTAGTATATTTTAATTGCATTATTTTTATGTAAATTAGAATTTTTTATGGTTATATTCATGCATTTCTTCATTCAACAAATATTTTGAGTGCCTACCATGTGCAATTTTCAGTGCTGTGGATAGAATAATAAATGAAACAAGCCCCTACTCTCATTAAAATTACATTCTAGTGCTGAAGACAAATAAACAAATTAACAAATATGTTTTATAATATCAGATAGTGGTAAGGATTTTGAAGAATAATCAGCAGAGTGAAAATATAGAGTGATGGCAGCCATGGGGAATTGGTGAAGAAAAGCCTCTTGGACAGGTGGTACTTAAGTAGAAAGAGAATGAGCTATACAACTTCCAGAGGAAAGCCAATTCAGGCAGAGAAACAGAAGGACAAAGGCTCTGAGACTGAAATGTACCTGATGTGTTTGAGGAATCATCAAGGAAGCTAGTTTGGTGGAAACAACCAATAGAGGGGACAGTCCTAGGAACTAACTGAGCTTGGAGAGGTAGCAGGGACCATGTAGGTCACCAGAAAGACTGAATTATATTCTAAGTGTGATGGGAAACCTTGCCCTCACTTATCACATTATAGGCAAAAGTTCATATAAAATATAAATTTAGAGAAATTCAGTGTTGGGAAGAATTGAGTGTTGAGACCAGAGTCTTAATCTGATTTCTATTTAAAAGGACCTCTGTGTGATCTACAAATTTTATTAAAACAGTTTATATTATATTCTGAATATAAACATACAGCAGATATGATTAATGAGATGTAATAATGAAAGTTTTTTAATGAAAAACATTTTTTCAGAATAATAGCCTGTGTCTCCTTACCATCCATTTCAAAAGATCCAACAAATCTGATACATCTGAATAATTAGGGGCATGATATCAAAGAGATTTCATCTACAGAAATATTCTATCTTGCATTAACGAGCCTATCAGAAGAAGGTGAATGAATGTTTTTGTAAATCGTGGAAATTGAGAATATCAATTATTGGACCTTTGGGTTCAAGATGGCAGAGTAGAAGGATGTGCACTCACTCCATCTTGCAAGAACACCAGAATCACAACTAACTGCTGAACAGTCATTGACAGGAAGACACTGGAACTCACCAAAAAACACACCCCACATCCAAAGACAAAGGAGAAGCCACAGTGAGACAGTAGGAGGGGTGCAATCACAATAAAATAAAATCCCATAACCACTGGGTGGGTGACTCACAAACTGGAGAACAATTATACTACAGAAGTCCACCCACTGGAGTGAAGGCTCAGGCTCAGGCTTCCCAACCTGCGGGTCCAGCAATGGGAGGAGAAATTTCCAGAGAATCAGACTTTGAAGGCTAGCGGGATTTGATTGAAGAGCTTCAACAGGACCGGGGCGAAACAGAGACTCCACTCTTGGAGGGCACACACAAAGCAGTGTGTGCAGCAGGATCCAGGGGAGAAGGAGCAGTGACCCCACAGGATACTGAACCAGACCTATCTGCTAGTGTTGGAGGGTCTCCTGCAGAGGAAGGGCGTGGCTGTGGCTCACCACGGGGACAAGGACACTGGTAGCAGAAGTTCTGGGAAATACTCCTTGGCATGAGCCCTCCTGGAGTCCGCCACCAAAGAGCCTGTAGCCTCCACTGCTGGGGCGCCTCAGCACAAACAACCAACAGGGAGGGAACCCAGCCCCACCCATCAGCAAAGCAGATTAAAGTTTTACTGAGCTCTGCCCAACAGAGCAACACCCAGCTCTACCCAACACTAGTCCCTCCCATCAGGAAGCTTGCACAAGCCTCTTAGAAAGCCTCATCCACCAGAGGGCAGACAGCAGAAGCTAGAAGAACTACAATCCTACAGCATGTGAAACGAAAACCACATTCACAGAGAGATAGCCAAAATGAAAATGCAGAAGGCTATGTACCAGATGAAGGAACAAGATAAACCCGCAGAAAAACAACTAAATGAAGTGGAGATAGGCAACCTTCCACAAAAAGAATTCAGAATAATGATAGTGAAGATGATACAGGACCTTGGAAAAAGAATGGAGGCAAAGATCGAGAAGATGCAAGAAATGTTTAACAAAGACCTACAAGAATTAAAGAACAAACACCTAGAAGAATTAAGGAACAAACAAACAGAGATGAACAATACAATAACTGAAATGAAAAATACACTGGAAGGAATCAATAGCAGAATAACTGAGGCAGAAGAAAGGATAATTGACCTGGAAGACAGAATGGTGGAATTCACTGCTGTGGAACAGAATCAAGAAAAAAGAATGAAAAGAAATGAAGACAGCCTAAGAGACCTCTGGGACAACATTAAACGCACTGACATTCGCATTATAGGGGTCCCAGAAGGAGAGGAGAAAGGACGTGAGAAAATATTTGAAGATTACAGTCGAAAGCTTTCCTAACATGGGAAAGGACATAGCCACCCAAGTACAGGAAGCGCGGACATAGTAATCAAATTGACAGAAATTAAAGACAAAGAAAAATTATTCAAAGCAGCAAGGGAAAAATGACAAATAACGTACAAAGGAACTCTGGTAAGGTTAACAGCTGATTCCTCAGCAGAAACTGTAAAAGCCAAAAGGGAGTGGCACGATATATTTAAACGGAAGAATCTACAACCAAGATTACTCTACCCGGCAAGGATCTCATTCAGATTTGACGGAGAAATCAAAAGCTTTACAGACAAGCAAAAGCTAAGAGAATTCAGCACCACAAAACCAGCTCTACAACAAATGTTAAAGGAACTTCTCTAAGTGGGAAACACAAGAAAAGAAAAGGACCTACAAAAACAAACCCAAAACAATTAAGAAAATGGTAATAGGCACCTACCTATTGATAATTACCTTAAATGTGAATGGATTAAATGCTCTAACCAAAAGACACAGGCTCACTGAATGGATACAAAAACAAGACTCACATATATGCAGTCTACAGCAGACCCACTTCAGACCTAGGGACATATACAGACTGAAAGTGAGGGGATGGAAAAAGATATTCCATGCAAATGGAAATCAAAAGAAAGCTAGAGTACCAATACTCATATAAGATAAAATAAACTTTCAAATAAAGAATGTTAAAAGAGACAACCAAGGACACTACATTATGATCAAGGGATCCATCCAAGAAGAAGATATAACAATTATAAATATATATGCACCCAAGATAGGAGAACCTCAATACATAAGGCAAATGCTAACAGCTATAAAAGAGGAAATCGACAGTAATACAATAATAGTGGGGGACTTTAACACCTCACTTACACCAATGGATAGATCATCCAGGCAGAAAATTAATAATGAAACACAAGCTTTAAATGACACAATAGAACAGACAGATTTAATTGATATTTATAGGACATTACATCTGAAAACAGCAGATTACACTCTCTTCTCAAGTGCACATGGAACATTCTCCAGGATAGATTACATCATGGGTCACAAATCAAGCCTCGGTAAATTTAAGAAAATTGAAATCATATGAAGCATTTTTTCCAACTACAACACTATGAGATTAGAAATAAATTACAGGGGAAAAAATGTAAAAAACACAAACACATGGAGGCTAAACAATAAGTTACTAAATAACCAAGAGATCACTGAAGAAATCAAAGAAGAGATCAAAAAATACCTAGAGACAAATGGCAATGAAACCATGACAATCCAAAACCTATGGGATGCAGCAAAAGCAGTTCTAAGAGGGAAGTTTATAACAATACAATCCTACCTCAAGAAACAAGAAAAATCTCAAATAAACAATCTAACCTTACACCTAAAGTAACTAGAGAAAGAACAAACAAAACCCAAAGTTAGTAGAAGGAAAGAAGTCATAAAGATCAGAGCAGAAATAAATGAAATAGAAACAAAGAAAAGAATAGCAAAGATCAATAAAACTAAAAGCTGATTCTTTGAGAAGAGAAACAAAATTGATAAACCTTTAGCCAGACTCATCAAGAGAAAGAGGACTCAAATCAATAAAATTAGAAATGAAAAAGGAGAAGTTACAACGGACACCCCAGAAATGCAAAGCATCCTAAGAGACTACTACAAGCAATTCTATGCCAATAAAATGGACAAACTGGAAGAAATGGACAAATTCATAGAAAGGTATAACCTTCCAAGACTGAACCAGAAAGAAATAGAAAATATGAACAGACCAATCACTGAAATTGAAACTGGGATTAAAAGTCTTCCAACAAACAAAAGTCCAGGACCAGATGACTTCACAGGTGAATTCTATCAAACATTTAGAAGAGAGCTAACACCCATACTTCTCAAACTCTTCCAAAAAATTGCAGAGGAAGGAACACTGCCAAACTCATTCTACAAGTCCACCATCACCCTGATACCAAAACCAGACAAAGAAAGGAAATTACAGACCGATAGCACTGATGAATGCAAAAATCCTCAACGAAATACTAGCAAACAGAATCCAACAGCACATTAAAAGGATCGTGCACCATGATCAAGTGGGATCTATCCCAGGGATGCAAGGATTCTTCGATATACACAAATCAATCAATGTGATACACCATGTTAACAAATTGAAGAATAAAATCCATATGATCATCTCAATAGATGAAGAAAAAGCTTTTGACAAATTTCAACACCTATTTATGATAAAAGCTCTCCAGAAAGTGGGCATAGAGGGAAACTACCTCAACGTAATAAAGGCCATACACAAGAAACCGATAGCAAACATTATTCTTAACGGTGAAAAACTGAAAGCATTTTCTCTAAGATCAGGAACAAGAGAAGGATGTCCACTCTCGCCACTATTATTCAACATAGTTTTGGAAGTCCTAGCCATGGCAATCAGAGAAGAAAAAGAAATAAAAGGAATACAAGTTGGAAAAGAAGAAGTAAAACTGTCACTGTATGCAGATGACATGATACTATACATAGAGAATCCTGAAAATGCCACCAGAAAACTGCTAGAGCTAATCAATGAATTTGGTAAAGTTGCAGGATACAAAATTAATGCACAGAAATCTCTTGTATTCCTACACGCTAACAATGAAAGATCAGAAAAGAAATTAAGGAAACAATCCCATTCACCATTTCAACAAAAAGAATAAAATACCTAGGAATAAACCTACCTAAAGAGGTAAAAGACCTGTACTCAGAAAGCTATAAGGCACTGATGAAAGAAATCAAAGATGACACAAACAGATGGAGACATATACCATGTTCTTGGATTGGAAGAATCAATATTGTGAAAATGACTATACTCCACAAAGCAATCTACAGATTCAGTGCAATTCTTATCAAAATACCAATGGCATTTTTTATGGAACTAGAACAAAAAAATCTTAAAATTTGTATGGAGACACAAAAAACCCCGAATAGCCAAAGCAGTCTTGAGGGAAAAAAATGGGGCTGGAGGAATCAGACTCCCTGACTTCAGACTATACTACAAAGCTACAGTAATCAAGACAATATGGTACTGACACAAAAACAGAAATATAGATCAGTGGAACAGGATAGAAAGCCCAGAGATAAACCCACGCACCTATGGTCAACTAATCTATGACAAAGGCGGCAAGGATATACAATGGAGAAAAGACAGTCTTCAATAAGTGGTGCTGGGAAAACTGGATAGCTACATGTAAAAGAATGAAATTAGAACACTCCCTAACACCATACACAAAAATAAACTCAAAATGGATCAAAGCTCTAAATGTAAGACCAGACACTATAAAACTCTTAGAGGAAAACATAGGAAGAACTTTCTTTGACATAAATCTCAGGAAGATCTTTTTTGATCCACCTCTTAGAGTAATGGAAATAAAAACAGAAATAAACAAATGGGACCTAATGAAACTTCAAAGCTTTTGCACAACAAAGGAAACTATAAACAAGACAAAAAGCCAGCCCTCAGAATGGGAGAAAATATTTGCAAACGAATCAACAGACAAAGGATTAATGTCCCAAATATACAAACAGCTCATGCAGCTCAATATTAAAATACAAACAGCTCAATCAAAAAATGGGCAGAAGACCTAAATGGACATTTCTCCAAAGAAAACATACAGATGGCCACGAGGCACATGAAAAGCTGCTCAACATCACTAATCATTAGAGAAATGCAAATCAAAACTACAATGAGTTTTCACCTCACACCGGTTAGAATGGGCATCATCAGAAAATCTACAAACAAAAAATGCTGGAGAGGATGTGGAGAAAAGGAAAGCCTCCTGCACTGTTGGTGGGAGTGTAAATTGATACAGCCACTATGGAGAACAGTATGGAGGTTCCTTAAAAAACTAAAAATAGAATTACCATATGACCCAGCAATCCCACTACTGGACATATACCTAGAGAAAACCATAATTCAAAAAGACACATGCACCCCAATGTTCACTGCAGCACTATTTACAATAGCCAGGTCATGGAAGCAACCTAAATGCCCATCAACAGATGAATGGATAAAGAAGATGTGGTACATATATACAATGGAGTATTACCAGCCATAAAAAGGAACGAAATTGGGTCATTTGTAGAGATGTGGATGGACCTAGAGACTGTCATACAGAGTGAAGTAAGTCAGAAAGAGAAAAACAAATATCATGTATTAATGCCTATATGTGGAATCTAGAAAAATGGTACCAGTGAACCGGTTTGCAAGGCAGAAATAGAGACGCAGATGTAGAGAACCAATGTATGGACATCAAGGGGGGAAAGTGGGGGGAGGGGTTGTGGTGGTGGTGGGATGAATTGGGAAATTGGGGTTGACATATATGCACTAATATGCATAAAATAGATAACTAATAAGAACCTGCTGTATAAAAAATAAAATAAAATTCCAAAACAATATCAATTATCCAACTTATATTTTACATTTATTTTTAAATATCCCCCCACAATAAACTTCAACTAATTTATAAACACAAAAGTCCATTGAACAATGAAGTGTCTGTTTTATACTGGTTGTTTATGTGTATAGTTTTAATGAGGAACCAGATATAATACAACATTCATCCAAGGGTTAACATGTGTTTTGGAGAGAATGTTTGTATAAAAGGACTAGATGTTATTTCTCTGGAAAATACTTACGTTTAAGATTATGACCTTTCTACCCTTTTGGTGGTACAGTATGATTTCTTTTATGGTACTGGTTATAGATGTAAGTTAGGTTATTGTTTTTTATGTCTTTACTTGGCAAAATTAAAGTTGGAGACAATGTTGATCCCACTCCTCCCCCATCTTGTGTGTGTGTGTCTGTGTGTGTGTGTGTTTTAATTAAATTGGACCATAAAAATCAAAAAGTCAGGAACTTCTGGTGTACTGGGAATTATTTCAAACTGGCTCCAATCCAAAGTATTAATTGTCAATGGCATATTGACCCAGGTCACAGAAGAAATCATCATGGATACCTGCCACCTTCATTTGGCACTATAGAGGTGTAGATTCAGTGTATTGAGAAAGCTTGAAAATGACTTTATTGCCTACATGGATAAAATGGTCTTACAAGCGTGTAATACCTAACCTGTTGGATTCTTCTTTTGCTAGACCTATGCAAGCCTCTGCCTATATAAGGAAGCATGGCTAATCCATCCTTCCTCTTGGATGTACTATTTGATGTCTAGGAAGTATCTCTGCAGGGTTATAATTACCACTTTCCTGCAATTTGTTTTTAGTCATATTTAACATTTATGCATTTTCCTTCTCCTTTTAATAATTTTTCTTTATCAGATAACATTAAAGTTTTTCTACTGGTGGTTCCACAAACTCATGTTTTGTTATGAACAAAATCAATTAGTTCATCGCTCAATGCTACTTAACTTATTAATGCTACTCCCAAGTAATAAGAAATATCTATATTTCATAATAACTAGACTTGAACTTTTGAATGTGTTTTGAGTCTCCAGAATTGTAAAGTTAACTGCTCTCACATTCACATTGACAGAGGTCACATAAATGATATCTGGTGAATTGAAACTATTAATTATAGAAAGCACGTTGAATTCAAGTGAACATTTTCCTTTGATCTAGGTCTGCTTAGATAAAATGGTGCATGATTTTACAACTTCCGTGCTAAATATTCAGGCCAGCTCAGCGACAGTAGCAGAGAGAGAATAACCTCCTCTGACAGATGATTTCTAAAGAGCCAGCCGCACCAGGCCTCCCTTGCTCAGTTGAGAGCTCATGGTAGAAAGTGCAGGTTCTGACACTCCACCATCTTTTCTGACTGGTACATTTCACGCAGGAGAGATGCTGTTGTTCCAGATGGTTTTTCAGCTTTATGCACACTAGCTTTGTGGACTCCTGCTGTAACTGGAAATTGGTTTTACGCCAACATTTGACAAAGAAATTAGATTAGGTTAACTACTCTTTGGTTTTAGATTACTGATATAAAGCGCTTTCATGAATATGACAGAAGAAATTGAAATTCAAGTTAAGTGATGTCCCTGGGTAAATTTTCATTTAGACATTTTCTCTGAGGTTTTTATAGTATCATAAACTTACATTCAGATACAGAATTTGCATAGAATCAGGCTCATTGAAATTTTGATGATCTTTTTCAATCTATAATATTCTTTTTAGTGTTTTTGTGGGAAACTAGCTAGATATTTGAAGTGACTGTAAAGGTGATGATATGAAAAGATTTGAAAGGCATCTATTAATCCGTCTGCATGGTGAAAGCATTCATTATGTTTATTACTTCTGGGTTCTCATGAACTGAGTAAGAGAAAGTAATTTTCTTGAAGTGAGGATTTGCTTGATATCCCTCCATAATTTTTCCAAGTTCTAAGCACTTGGAGAATAAAACAGACATATCAAGTACATACTATATTTGGCAAGTTGTAAATGTGATTGATTGAAGCACTGAGCTATAGCTGTTACCAGAACATATATTATGAGATGTCTGAAACTTCAGCTTCCCAGTTAGAATGTATCTGGACAGCCAACTGCTAGGACAGAGATGAGGTCATCTTGCACATTGTTGGCACCTGGTACTCACCAGATGCTTTGCACTCATAACTAGCTGAATGTTCACCAGAGCATTCAGTCTAATTCCCCAGGCACTGTAATAGACAGGATATATATAGTATGGGTGGAAAATCTTGCTTAAAAAAAGTCCAACATTGGAACAGCGGGTAAAGTGATTTGACTGTCATAAAGCTAGTCTGTGTCTAATAATGTAAGAACTTTCCTGATATTTGAGAAAATAAAACAGCTCTGTTCCCATCCTGTGATCTTGATTTTTAACCTCTACACTTCGGAGAAATTTCCTCAGATCCGTGTTCTGTCATCTTCTGCCCTTTCTGACTATCTCTTAGCCTTTTCACATCACCATAAATTATTGGCTGGCACTGGCACAGTATTTGCCTAAAATCATAGACCATTTTTGAGAAGGAAGCTGTGAGGTCACGTAGGGCATTGGTTACAGAGTTGGGGTTCATGGACACAGGGCAGTCAGTGACGAACCATCTTGTTACCAAATGAGAAAAATAAAGATAATATCAGACTAATTTTGCTAAATTTCTTTTTTTATCTGAAATGATTATTTGATATTAAAATGGTCTTTCTTTTATGCAAAGAAGGTGATAATAAATAATAATCATTATCCCTAATTAAGAAAAGCAGAAGTATTTAGCCTAAAATACTAAATGGATGTCCAATTTTAATTATCAGATTTATGGTTCTATGAATCTAAGAGTCTGGGAACCACTGACCTAGTTCAGATAATTACCCAAGCCATGGATCCCATCAACAGAAATCCTAAGTGGTGGTAATTCAGCCTTTTCTCAGCACCCTTCCTGTGAGTCCCTAGCCTAATGGGCTGCCCATATGAATTTGGGCTTTCTAATTATTACAAGTTGTCCTCTACATTGGCTCTAAGTCTACTACTCTAATTACTAGTTTATCATTTTACCTAAAGCCATATATGCTGTGTCTCATACAACACTTTCCCAAATATCTTCTAAAGACCAGTAATTCCAAGGTATGTGCTAACAGGTATCATGCGGAGGAGGGGGAACCACAGACAGATTATTTGGGGAAGCAATAGTTCAAACCAGTAGATTGATTAATTTCAGTACTTCACAAATTCTTTATTGGGCTAATTCATTTAACAAATATTTATTGGGCATTCACTACATGGCAGGCAGTGTTCTATATTCTAATCTATACTGGAGATATTTAAGAGGAAGATATAATAATCTGAGTTTCCCAAATTTGGACGGCGGTACCTTCTTTTTCTTTCTTGTAGCTGCTGTTCTTAGGGGCAGCACTAAAATCATTAGATAAAAGCTATTTTTTCTCCTTCTCTGCCTTTCTTTAAAGATTCACAAACTAAACACGTTGACTCCTTTAACTCTGACTCAGTTACATGATTTCCAGTCCCTTCTGCTCTACCTTGGACATGCCTTAGCTTGTCTTTAGCTTCTGTTAAAAATATGGCTAATAAATGAACACAAAAACCAGGTTTGGCTTGACCTCGTGCAATATGGGACTGCTATCTTCTTTCTCTGGGCATATATTCCTATAAGTGCAAGAGGAGCTCATTTTTGTTTAGTTTTGCTGTGCCTTGTTTTTGCCATTTTTATCACGTGCTTGTCAAATACGAGCTCTGAGTCTATAACGAGCGCACATCTCTATCAAGCATCACCTTGTTAGAGCTGGCCCATCAACCTGTCACCTTAAGATCTTTTTGGAAATGTGTTCATTGGACTTTTGAGGAAAGCTACCCACTGAAGTCTGTTCTAAGTAGGGACAGGTTATTGAAGGAATGAGTCTGGAATAATGAGGACAGTTATCTCATGTACACAGCTTGCTGTACTGCAGAAAGAGTGACACAGGAAAATGTCAGGGGAACACTGAGACAACAGGACCATTGGGCCTCACAAAATTGAGAATGTGTTTCAAGAACTGAAGGCCGGGCTTCCCTGGTGGCGCAGTGGTTAAGAATCTGCCTGCCAATGCACGGGACACAGGTTTGAGCCCTGGTCGGGGAAGATCCCACATGCCGCAGAGCCACTAAGCCCGCAAGCCACAACTACTGAAGCCCGCGCCCCTAGAGCCTGTGCTCCGCAGCAAGAGAAGCCACCGCAATGAGAAGCCTATGCACCACAACAAAGAGTAGCCCCCCACTCACTGCAACTAGAGAAAGCCCGCGCGCAGCAATGAAGACCTGATGCAGCCAATAAATAAACAAACAATTAATTAATTAAAAAAAAACCTGAAGGCCAATTAGGATGTGCTGATGCCCTAGTGACTGTCACCTCATTGCACCAAGGAGCAAAACTTTACTGATAACTCATCTAGTTCTTTTTTTTTTTTTTTTTTGCGGTACGCGGGCCTCTCACTGTTGGGGCCCCTCCCGTTGCGGAGCACAGGCTCCGGATGCGCAGGCTCAGCGGCCATGGCTCACGGGCCCAGCCACTCCGCGGCATGTGGGATCTTCCCGGACCGGGGCATGAACCCATGTCCCCTGCATCGGCAGGTGGACTCTCAACCACTGCGCCACCAGGGAAGCCCTCTTTTAGTTCTTTTGTATTCATCTAATTTAACAATGCCTGACTTTCCTTGTGACCTTCTGATTCTGTACCTGGTACCACTGCTTAAGTCTCCCCATATATTTCAAGCTGAAATGGTGACCCTTTGAGTGCACTGCTATCTTATTTCAATAACTTTCTCTCAATCAAGCAATTCTTCTACTATGGCAGTTCTAATCTACCATATAGCTCATGTAACAGGTTTGATTTTTGATAACTATCTTTGAGATAAGTTAGTCCTAAGTAAGACTACAAGTAAACTAAATAGATTAGTGTAGAATAGTGGGTGGTTATTAAAGTGTGGTCCCTGGGCTAGCAGAAGTAGCATCACCTGGGAACTTGTTAGGGGCTCCAGCCCAACCCTACTGAATCAGAAAATCTGGGCCTGGGATCCAGCAATCTGTAGTTCATCGAGCCCTCCAGGTGATTCTGTTGCATGCTCAAGTTTAAGAACAGATGGGTGTAAAATTGTCTCTCTAGAGTCTAGATTTACAGTGTGACTGCCGAAAATAATGACTTTGGGCATAATTGATATGCAAAAGATCCTTCTGATAATATTTAACTAACAGTTTCAGCTGTTTTTTCAAAGTTGTTTTTTAACAGGAGGAGAGCATTGTCAGCATATAAGATCATGCTTCTTTTCCTGTTAGCTGCAGCATCCAATTGATGTAAATTTCGGAGCAATTTTTGGTATACATGTTAAAAACAATAATTCTGATTTCTTAATGTTTAAAACATTCAAAGAGGAATGTGTGTTGCTGGAGGCCATTCCTGCCCATTCTGGTTTTCATGGTATTGATATTTAAAAAATATATAACAGCTTTATTGAGATAGAATTCATATGTCATATAATTCACTCATTTAAAATGTACAGTTCAGTAACTTTTAGTATATTCAGAGTTGTGCAGCCATCACCCCAATTAATACATCTTACTCACCCCCCCAAAAGAACCCCCATATCCGTTAGCAGCCACCCCCCACCCTTACCTAACACCCACTCCCTTACCTAACTCCCCCCTCAGCCATAGACAACCACTAATCTACTTTCTGTCTCTATAAATTTGCCTAGCCTATTCTGGACATTTCATATAAATGGCATCATACAGTATATGGCCTTTTATCACTGGCTTCTCTGGCAGCATAATGTTTTTAAGGTTCATCCATGTTGTACCATGCATCAGTAATTCAGTCCTTTTCATTATTTCAAATCATTCCAAATAATGGCCCATTAAATATATATACTATATCTAAATATAGATGGTATTTTAAATATAAATAGATATACATTTTATTTATCCATTCATCGGCTTATGGACACAGGTTGTTTCCACATTTTAGAATAAATAATGCCACTGTGAACACTCATGGTACAGGTTTTTGTGTGGACATTATTTCCATTTATCTTGGGTAGGAATTAGGACTAGAATTGCTAGTTCATATGGTAACTCTGTATTTAATTTCTTTAGGAACTGCCAGACTATTTAAGTGGCTACATCATTTTACATTCCCATCAGCAATGTATGAGTGTTCCAGTTTCTCATATCCTTGCCAGCACTTGTTATTATCTGTCTTTTTAAATAATTAATTAATTAATTAATTTTTATTTTTGGCTGCGTGGGTCTTAGTTGCTGCATGCAGGCTTTCTCTAGTTGCGGCGAGCAGGGGCTACTCCTTATTGCGGTGCGCGGGCTCCTTATTGCGGTGGCTTCTCTTGTTGCGGAGCACAGGCTCTAGGTGCACGGGCTCCAGTAGTTGTGGCATGTGGGCTCAGTAGTTGTGGTGCACGGGCTTAGTTGCTCCGTGGCATGTGGGATCTTCCTGGATCAGGGCTTAAACCCGTGTCCCCTGCATTGGCAGGCGGACTCTTAACCACTGCACCACCAGGGAAGTCCATTATCTGTCTTTTGAATCTAACCATCTTAGTGGGTATGAGTAGTATCTCATTGTTTTGATTTGTACTTCCCTAATGATTAATGATGTTGATGTTAAGCCTCTTTTTATATGCTTTTTAGCCACTTCTTCGGAGAAATGCTATTCAGATCCTTTGCCCATATTTTAATTGAGTTATTTGACTTTTCAATATTGAGTTATAAAAAATTCTTTATATATCCTAGATGCAGGTCCTTATCAGGTATATGACTCATGGGTTTTTTTTTTGATAAAGGCTTGAAGGACTAGATATGATTTTTATATATGGAGATGGAGATTAATGAGAGATTTGAAAAAGTGCATTGTCTTTTCAATGAAACAGAGTAGCAGTGGTCACTGCTATAATTCAACATCAACTTCACATGTTACTTATCTAGGGTATTTAATTGAGGGATTTTGCTTCAAATTTGTTGAGGAGAAAACCAATGCAGAGTTTTAAGGGAAAGAGAGTTTCCATAAGGGGTGGATAGCCAAATAATGAAGAGTTCAAACAGAATGAGAACTAAATATAAGCTGTGGAAATTAGGATCCTGGTTATTTGTGACACAAGAGAACAGTTTCTCTGGAGTGATGGGGCAAGAACCATAATGCACTCAGCTTACATGTAAGGGAAAAGGAGGACATGGCGGTAGTATGCATGTGCCTTTATTAAATTGGCATGTGATGCGTAGGAGAGAGGAGGCTGGTCATGAAGTGGAATCAGGAACAAGGAAGAGAAGGGTCTTTAGATTGGAGAGATTTGAGCATGTTTGAGGCAATGGATAGGAAGTGTGTGGAGAGGGAACAATTGTTTGACCATAAAGGAGAGGGTGGTTGCAAAGTCTCAGTGAGGTAGGGCAGGGCAGAATAGAAAACGTAAGGGGAGCAGTTTCTTATTGGCCGTCAGGCCACCTCTCTGAGCTCCACAACCATTCTCAGATGTGGGACCCAAACAAACAGGCTGTACCTTTACTGTTCACATCATTTTCTGTTGGTCTCCATGAGATTTCTAACCCTCATCACATCCCCTCCTCATAATATGTTCATGTGAAGCTTCTATCAAATCATCAGTGTTGATTTGTTCATGAAGAAATGTTTCTTATTATAGAATATTCTGTGTTACTGAGTTTTTTTACAGTGACAATCTGTTTGAGGCAAGCTTTTAATTGAAAAATTCACCTGATATCCCTTACAGTTCAATATTTTAACGGCCTAAATATACCTCTAGTTACCCCACAAATCCAGGTGCCTATGGATCTTTGAAATGGTTACTAATTTTAATCTCTTAGCCAAAGCAAAATTAATAAATAATCTACACTGTTCTAAATGTTAGATGCTTAACAAACAATAATCTAAACATTTCTTTCTAAATTACAAGCTTCCTTCAGATGATTTTCTTTTTGTTTTTATGGTTTATATATGAAGCTTTCCCATCGACCTAATATCAATATCTGGAGAATAAGTGTACAGAAATCAGACTTTTAACTGACCAAAAACCAGGAGACCCAACTTTAAGTCCCTCTGCAGTAACTAACTGTCTCCTTGGGTAAATCACAATCTGGACAGCTTATTTCTTCATGGGAAAGTTACGAGGTCAAAATGAAATCGTAAGTGGCTTCCAGATTTGTTACTTTGTGAGTCTTTATGTAAATTTGGAGTTGCATTTTCTCTCTTTGTTTGCTAATCTAGATCTCCAAGTTAATATAGGTATACCATTCTGATTTAAAGGTATAATGCAACATACTATCTTATTTTCTCAGTGATGATTTTTTTTAATTGATTGAAAATCCTTCAAACAGAAATCCTGATGTTTCCTTCCTGTCCTGAATCTTTTTTTTTTTTTTTCTTTCTTTTTGTGGTACGCGGGCCTCTCACTGTTGTGGCCTCTCCCGTTGCGGAGCACAGGCTCCGGACGCCCAGGCTCAGCAGCCATGGCTCACGGGCCCAGCCACTCCGTGGCATGTGGGATCTTCCTGGACTGGGGCAAGAACCCGTGTCCCCTGCATCGGCAGGCGGACTCTCAACCACTGCACCACCAGGGAAGCCCTGTCCTGAATCTTTTCATGTCATGTTGATTGAGAGCCACTTGCCAGGCTGGCCCAGTCTTGGGCCTCCTGAGCAGCATTTATACACGTGCTGGACCTCCTTCTCCATGTGAACCACATTTGTGATTACTGCACTCTCGTCCCACAGCCCAGCCATACCAGAGGGTCCCAGCAATCTGGTATTTTCTTCTCTACTCCAAATTCTCCTATCCAGGTCTGTGAACTACAGTGAGTTTGTTTGTTTTGTTTTGTGGGGATGTGGATGAGGGACTGTGGGAATGTTTTCCATACTAAGCACTGTGCTAGGTACTCTGTCATGTAATTTCAATAATTTTTTTTTCTTTTTTCTTTTGGCCACACTGCATGGCTTGCGGTATCTTAGTTCCCCAACCAGGGATTGAACTCAGGCTCTGGCAGTGAAAGCGCTGAGTCCTAACCACTGGACCGCCAGGGAATTCCCTTTAATCTCAATACATTTTTATGCCTTTCCTGGAAATTGGGTCATCACCAATTTATACATGAGGAAACTAAGACTAATTCAGGTTAAAGAACTTACCCAAGTAAGTGGAGGGAGGTTGGCTGAACCTCTGACAGCTTACATCCAAAGTCTTTGCTCTTTGCTACTCTGTTTTTGTACATCTAGAGTATCCATGGGGAGGAAGAATACTGGGCTTACCTAGGAGGAAGAACTTTAATGCTCTTTTCACTTTCTTTTTTTCCCCTGGGTGCCTCGAAGGGTGGGGAGGAAAGAGACTTGAAGTATATGGGGAAGGAAAGATTGATACACATATCTCTGGAGAGCACGCTTATTTCATTTCAAGGTGTCTATTTTAATGGAAATCATGTTTTCCCATTGTTAATAATAAATGATCATAAAAGCAGTTGTCATCCCTTGAGTTGCTTGTGTAATGAGGCAAGAACACTATTGATCAGTGTTTTAATTAGGTTATAGTGTAAAAGGTATTTTTAAATTTCTCTATGTAGAACTCCACTGCATTTTACATACTTAACATCATTGGTGTCTTTACATCTAAATTTATTTTCAGTACCAGTAATACGCCATGTTGTGTTAGTTTGGAAATGTATTATCGATGACAGGTATTACATCCTCTAGGCAGCCGCAAGATTGCATTAAAATGAAGCATTGGTTGTAAACCAGATGTATGCCTTGTCATTGCATCATTTGAAATACCATATTATGTAGAAATTGAGGCAGTGTTCACAAATCTATCAGGATTATCTTGCACATGGTTGATAAAAACAAAGGGAGCAAATCATTACTGTAGAGGTTGGCAGTTCATCATGTATTGAGTGCAGACTTTTGACCAAAAAGTAAACAGATGATCAAGACTGAATCTTAGGCTTCATCTAGCTAATAGTCTGGTAGAGGATCCAGAGAGATGACTGGATTTTCAGCACCATGGGAATCATCTTTATTTTGTTTATCCTATTTACCAAAATGGTCTTTGCCCATAAATCACACAAACCAAGTCAAAGCTGTCCCTAAACGAATTCTTTTATCATATAGCACTTTGGATTAAAAAAAAATCACTCATAAAACCATAGTATGAGAAACAGTTGGCATAATAGCTCCTCGGGAAAAAGACCTAGGGATTTTATTTGTCCATAAAGTCAGTGTAAACCAGAGTTGTGATGAGCTTCCATACCTATTATAATAGGTGGCATTAATAGAAGCATAGAGCAAAAACAAATGGGCAAGGGAGAAGACGTCATCTGTCTGCTGTACTAATTAAATCACCCGCAGAGGGTAGTGCACACTTCCAACAATCACATTGTGGAGGAGACTGACAAAATGAATCTGTCCATTAAAGGTAGATAAAAATAGAACTACATCTCATAAAGATGCGTTCATTAGAAAATGTTAGATAACGCTGAGACCAATATGGAGTCTGTGATGATGGTGATGAGGATATCATTAATGATAACTCATGCTTATTATATTATCTTATTTAATGTTCTCACAATCCAGTGAGGTAAGGATACTTATTATCACCCATTTGGCAGAGAATAAAATGGGCACAGAGAAGTTCATGCACCTCCTTGAGATCACACAGTCAGGAAGAGGGACACCTGAGTCCATGTCCTTAATGATATTGCCATGTGTTACCACTTGTAAACAGCTGCCTGTCCTTGAAAGCGCTGTCCTGGGACTACAACGCTTTGCATGAGGAGAGAGTGATTTTACACAGTGCCAGGGTTTGGAACTAGCCAGTGGGTTAGATTTGGCAGACAGAGTCTCAAACCTTTGTGTGAAAGAATTTTCTAATAAGCAGAGGTGGTCAAGAAGTGGCAGGGGAGCTGTTTTAGGTATATGCAAAATCAGCAGCGGCTCTTTCCTTTGGTCTGGCCCTAATGGAATGGAGATTTCCATTTATCTAAGATACTAAAAGTTGTCAAAAGTTTTTGTTGTTGCTGTTTTACTGTCTTTAAATTATTGACTCAAAAAATTATTAAGGAGCATTTTGTTATTTCCCATGCTAGTTCCAGTCTGGATTCTCTTTTTTTTTTTTTTTTTTTTTTTCAGAGATAGAAATAGGGAGCTCTGTTCAGAACTCAGAGTAAACACACTGGGACAGGGTTTTTCCTTCAAAGAAAGGTATACAAAAGCTTTCATTACCTTCCCTGGGACAGCAATCATAAGCTATGATAATTACCTAATTTGAGGCAGGTTAATAACAGATTTCTTTCCATCCTTTCATAGCAATATTACAAAAAGCTGGCAAAAAGTCTCGGGAGAAAATTTTCATTGGTACTTTGCAGGTATCATATGTTCCATTTGTTGCAATTCATATAGACTGTCTTCTGATAAAGATGCACACAGATCTTAGTTCAGCTTACATATATTCAAAAAAAGCCACAATTTCATAGAAATAGTTATAATGAACATTAATTGAGCACTTAGTATGTGAGAGGCAGTGTTTCAAGCACTTTTTACATTTTAATGCCCTTAATTTTTATACTAATCAGGGGAGTGAAGAGTTACAAATATCCCCTTTATAGACAAAATAAATGCATAGAAATAATATGTGATTGCCCAAGATCACACAGATGGTGTCTGAGATGTGATTTGTACCTTAGCAGTCTCAGTCCAGGGCCTACTCTCTTAATCAAGTCTCTGCACAGCCTCATTATCCAGTTTGTTATCCATAAGAGAAGCAAACTCATTCGTTGTATGGTGGGTGCATGGGGAGGATGCTGCAGATTGGCTCATTTGATGCCCACTCTACTCCCCTTCTAGCATATCCTCCTGTGCTATAGAGCCTGGAAACTCAACGAGCAACTTTGCAAGGCTCCCTGGCAGCTAGAGCTTTACTCATGCTCCGGGCTCTGCCAAGCAGATTCTGTTGACTAAGACTTGGGGTGTGTGGAAGCGAGGTGCAGAAAAGGCAGCAAAGGCATTTGTTCTCCTGTAGTTACTGGTCTGGTCTTTGACATCATAGCTGTTGAGCAGGGGGTTGACAGCAACAGCGAGAATTCCTCTATGAAATTCTAGTCATATGGTTGGGCACTTCTGTAACTACTTACTACCCTGTAGTAAAATACTTTCTACTTAAGCAAGCTAGATTACATTCCCCGTGAACAAGAACTCTGATTAATGCAGAGGTCTTCAAGTCTATAAAGGGATATTATCCAAGCATCTCTTTGACCCTTGGTGTCCCTCCAGTACTGGAAAGTTGACTAGAGGCAATGCATTCCTCCAGTATTAGAAAGTTGGACTGGACACCCCGCCTCTGCAGGAGACACTCCAACACTAGCAGGAATGGAACTGGGAACCAGGCCGCTTCATTCTGATCACACTGTGCTATACTGGGTGGGATAAGGTCCAGGAAAACTCTGGAGCTGCCGAAGAGGCAAGAGACTTTTTCTTCCCTCTTGGTTTCCTGGTGCGCGAGGAGAGGGGATTAAGAGCGCTGCTTAAAGGGGCTCCACAGACGGGCGCGAGACACGACTGAAAGCGCGGAGCCCAGTGACGGGCGTGGGACGCCGGGGCTGCTGCTTCCACCGCCAAGAAGCCTGTGTGCGAGCGCAGGTCACTGTCCACACTGCCCTTCCGGGAGCCTGTGCAGCCCGCCACTGCCGGGGTCCCGGGATCCAGGGGCGGCTTCCCTGGGAGAACGCACGGCGCGCCTCGGGCTGGTGCAACGTCACGCCGAACTCTGCCGCTGCAGGCTCGCCCCGCACTCCGTGCCCCTCCCTCCCGCCCGGCCTGAGTGAGCCAGAGTCCCCGAAGAGGCTGCTCCTTTAACCCTGTCCTGTCTGAGCGAAGAACAGACGCCCTCCGGCGACCTACACGCAGAGGCGGGGCCAAATCCAAAGCTGAGACCCAGGAGCTGTGAGAACAAAGAAGAGAAAGGGAAACCTCTCCCAGCAGCCTCAGAAGCAGCGGATTAAAGCTCCACAATCAACTTGATGTACCCTGCATCTGTGGAATACATGAATAGACAACACATCATCCCAAATTGAGGAGCCAGGAGTCAGTGCTGTGCCTCTGAGGGGGGAGAGCCAACTTCAGGACACTGGTCCACAAGACACCTCCCAGCTCCACATAATATCAAACGGCGAAAATCTTCCAGAGATCTCCATCTCAACAGCAGCACCCAGCTTCACTCAACGACCAGCAAGCTACAGTGCTGGACACCCTATGCCAAACAACTAGCAAGACAGGAACACAACGCCACCCATTAGCAGAGAGGCGGCCTAAAATCATAAAAAGTCCGCAGACACCCCAAAACACACCACCAGACGTGGACCTGCCCACCAGAAACACAAGATCCAGCCTCATCCACCAGAACACAGGCACTAGTCCCCTCCACCAGGAAGCCTACACAACCCACTAAACCAACCTTAGCCACTGGGGACAGACACCAAAAACAACGGGAACTACGAACCTGCAGCCTGCAAAAAGGAGACCCCAAACACAGTAACATAAGCAAAATGAGAAGACAGAAAAACACACGGCAGGAGAAGGAGCAAGATAAAAACCCACCAGACCTAACAAATGAAGAGGTAATAGGCAGTCTACCTGAAAAAGAATTCAGAATAATGATGGTAAAGATGATCCAAGATTCTATTTCCCAGATCCAAAATCTTGGAAATAGAATAGACAAAATGCAAGAAACAGTTAACAAGGACCTAGAAGAACTAAAGATGAATCCAGCATCGATTAAAAACACAATAAATGAAATAAAAAATACTCTAGATGGGATCAATAGCATAATAACTGAGGCAGAAGAACGGATAAGTGAGGTGGAAGATAAAATAGTGGAAATAACTGCTGCAGAGCAAAATAAAGAAAAAAGAATGAAAAGAACAGAGGACAGTCTCAGAGACCTCTGGGACAACATTAAACGCACCAACATTCGAATTAGAGGGCTTCCAGAAGAAGAAGAGAAAAAGAAAGGGACTGAGAAAATATTTGAAGAGATTATAGTTGAAAACTTCCCTAATATGGGAAAGGAAATAGTTAATCAAGTCCAGGAGGCCCAGAGAGTCCCATACAGAATAAATCCAAGGAGAAATACAACAAGACACATATTAATCAAACTGTCAAAAATTAAACACAAAGAAATCATATTAAAAGCAGCAAGGCAAAAACAACAAATAACACACAAGGGAATCCCCATCAGGTTAACAGCTGATCTCTCAGCAGAAACTCTACAAGCCAGAAGGGAGTGGCAGGACATAATTAAAGTGATGAAAGAGAAAAACCTGCAACCAAGATTACTCTACCCAGCAAGGATCTCATTCAGATTTGATGGAGAAATTAAAACCTTTACAGACAAGCAAAAGCTGAAAGAGTTCAGCACCACCAAACCAGCTTTACAACAAATGCTAAAGGAACTTCTCTAGGCAAGAAACACAACGAAGGAAAAGACCTACAATAACGAACCCAAAACAATTAAGAAAATGGGAATAGGAACATACATATCGATAATTACCTTAAATGTAAATGGACTAAATGCTCCCACCAAAAGACACAGATTGGCTGAATGGATACAAAAACAAGACCCATATATATGCTGTCTACAAGAGACCCACTTCAGACCTAGAGACACATACAGACTGAAAGTAAGGGGATGGAAAAAGATATTCCATGCAAATGGAAACCAAAGAAAGCTGGAGTAGCAATTCTCATATCAGACAAAATAGACTTTAAAATAAAGACTACTAGAAGAGACAAAGAAGGACACTACATAATGATCAAGGGATCGATCCAAGAAGAAGATATAACAATTGTAAATATTTATGCACCAAACATAGGAGCAGCTCAATACATAAGGCAAATACTAACAGCCATAAAAGGAGAAATCGACAGTAACACAATCATAGTAGGGGACTTTAACACCCCACTTTCACCAATGGACAGATCATCCAAAATGAAAATAAATAAGGAAACACAAGCTTTAAATGATACATCAAACAAGATGGACTTAATTGATATTTATAGGACATTCCATCCAAAAACAACAGAATACACATTTTTCTCAAGTGCTCATGGAACATTCTCCAGGATAGATCATATCTTGGGTCACAAATCAAGCCTTGGTAAATTTAAGAAAATTGAAATTGTATCAAGTATCTTTTCTGACCACAATGCTATGAGACTAGATATCAATTACAGGAAAAGAGCTGTAAAAAATACAAACACATGGAGGCTAAACAATACACTACTTAATAACGAAGTGATCACTGAAGAAATCAAAGAGGAAATTAAAAAATACCTAGAAACAAATGACAATGGAGACACGATGACCCAAAACCTATGGGACACAGCAAAAGCAGTTCTAAGAGGGAAGTTTATAGCAATACAATCCCACCTTAAGAAACAGGAAACATCTCGAATAAACAACCTAACCTTGCACCTAAAGCAATTAGAGAAAGAAGAACAAAAACATCCCAAAGTTAGCAGAAGGAAAGAAATCATAAAAATCAGATCAGAAATAAATGAAAAAGAAATGAAGGAAACGATAGCAAAGATCAATAAAACTAAAAGCTGGTTCTTTGAGAAGATAAACAAAATTGATAAACCATTAGCCAGACTCATCAAGAAAAGAAGGGAGAAGACTCAAATCAATAGAATTAGAAATGAAAAAGGAGAAGTAACAACTAACACTGCAGAAATACAAAAGATCATGAGAGATTACTATAAGCAACTCTATGCCCATAAAATGGACAACCTGGAAGAGATGGACAAATTCTTAGAAATGCACAACCTTCTGAGACTGACTCAGGAAGAAATAGAAAATATGAATAGACCTATCACAAGCACTGAAATTGAAACTGTGATTAAAAATCTTCCATCAAACAAAAGCCCAGGACCAGATGGGTTCACAAGCGAATTCTATCAAACATTTAGAGAAGAGCTAACACCCATCCTTCTCAAACTCTTCCAAACAATATCAGAGGAAGGAACACTCCCAAACTCATTCTACGAGGCCACCATCACCTTGATACCAAAACCAGGCAAGGATGTCACAAAGAAAGAAAACTACAGGCCAATATCACTGATGAACATAGATGCAAAAATCCTCAACAAAATACTAGCAAACAGAATCCAACAGCACATTAAAAGGATCATACACCATGATCAAGTGGGGTTTATTCCAGGAATGCAAGGATTCTTCAATATATGCAAATCAATCCATGTGATACACCATATTAACAAGTTGAAGGAGAAAAACCATATGATCATCTCAATAGATGCAGAGAAAGCTTTCGACAAAATTCAACACCCATTTATGATAAAAACCCTGCAGAAAGTAGGCATAGAGGGAACTTTCCTCAACATAATAAAGGCCATATATGACAAACCCACAGCCAACATTGTCCTCAATGGTGAAAAACTGAAACCATTTCCACTAAGATCAGGAACAAGACAAGGCTGCCCACTCTCACCACTCTTATTCAACCTAGTTTTGGAAGTTTTAGCCACAGCAATCAGAGAAGAAAAGGAAATAAAAGGAATCCAAATTGGAAAAGAAGAAGTAAAGCTGTCACTGTTTGCAGATGACATGATACTATACATAGAGAATCCTAAAGATGCTACCGAAAAACTATTAGAGCTAATCAATGAATTTGGTAAAGTAGCAGGATACAAAATTAATGTACAGAAATCTCTGGCATTCCTGTACACTAATGATGAAAAATCTGAAAATGAAATCAAGAAAACACTCCCATTTACCATTGCAACAAAAAGAATAAAATATCTAGGAATAAACCTACCTAAGGAGACAAAAGACCTGTATGCAGAAAATTATAAGACACTGATGAAAGAAATTAAAGATGATACAAATAGATGGAGAGATATACCATGCTCCTGGATTGGAAGAATCAATATTGTTAAAATGACTCTACTACCCAAAGCAATCTACAGATTCAATGCAATCCCTATCAAACTACCACTGGCATTTTTCACAGAACTAGAACAAAAAATTTCAAAATTTGTTTGGAAAAACAAAAGACCCCAAATAGCCAAAGCAATCTTGAGAACGAAAAACGGAGCTGGAGGAATCAGGCTCCGTGACTTCAGACTATACTACAAAGCTACAGTAATCAAGACAGTGTGGTACTGGCATAAAAACAGAAAGATAGATCAGTGGATCAGGATAGAAAGCCCAGAGATAAACCCACGCACATATGGCCAACTTATCTTTGATAAAGGAGGCAGGAATGTACAGTGGAGAAAGGACAGCCTCTTCAATAAGTGGTGCTGGGAAAACTGGACAGGGACATGTAAAAGTTTGAGATTAGATCATTCCCTAACACCATACACAAAAATAAGCTCAAAATGGATTAAAGACTTAAATGTAAGGCCAGAAACTATCAAACTCTTAGAGGAAAACATAGGTAGAACACTCTGTGACATAAATCACAGCAAGATCCTTTTGGACCCACCTCCTAGAGAAATGGAAATAAAAACAAAGATAAACAAATGGGACCTAATGAAACTTCAAAGCTTTTGCACAGCAAAGGAAACCATAAACAAGACCAAAAGACAACCGTCAGAATGGGAGAAAATATTTGCAAATGAAGCAACTGACAAAGGATTAATCTCCAAAATTTATAAACAGCTCATGCAGCTCAATAGCAAAAAAACAAACAACCCAATCCAAAAATGGGCAGAAGACTTAAATAGGCATTTCTCCACAGAAGATATACAGACTGCCAACAAACACATGAAAGAATGCTCAACATCATTAATCATTAGAGAAATGCAAATCAAAACTACAATGAGATATCATCTCACACCAGTCAGAATGGCCATCATCAAGAAATCTAGAAACAATAAATGCTGGAGAGGGTGTGGAGAAAAGGGAACACTCTTGCACTGCTGGTGGGAATGTGAATTGGTACAGCCACTATGGAGAACAGTATGGAGGTTCCTTAAAAAACTAAAAATAGAACTACCATATGACCCAGCAATCCCACTACTAGGCATATACCCTGAGAAAACCATAATTCACATAGAGACATGTACCAAAATGTTCATTGCAGCTCTATTCACAATAGCCCGGAGCTGGAAACAACCTAAGTGTCCATCATCGGATGAATGGATAAAGAAGATGTGGCACATATATACAATGGAATATTACTCAGCCATAAAAAGAAACGAAACTGAGCTATTTGTAATGAGGTGGATAGACCTAGAGTCTGTCATACAGAGTGAAGTAAGTCAGAAAGAGAAAGACAAATACCGTATGCTAACACATATATACGGAATTAAAAAAAAAAATGTCATGAAGAACCTAGGGGTATAACGGGAATAAAGACACAGACCTACTTGAGAATGGACTTGTGGATATGGGGAGGGGGAAGGGTAAGCTGTGACAAAGCGAAAGAGAGGCATGGACATATATACACTACCAAACGTAAGGTAGATAGATAGTGGATGCAGCCGCAGAGCACAGGGAGATCAGCTCGGTTCTTTGTGACCGCCTGGAGGGGTGGGATGGGGAGGGTGGGAGGGAGGGAGATGCATGAGGGAAGGGATGTGGGAACAGATGTATATGTATGACTGATTCACTTTGTTATAAAGCAGAAACTAATAAAAAAAATATTAAAAAAAAGAAAAAGATAGTTGGACTGGAAGGCTCATTTCAAGTTTAAAATTCTGTGATTTTTGAGCTCAAGGACCAGAACAGAGCAGAGAGGAGAGACTTCATACGTTTGCTTAAGCCAGTTTTTCAATAGAGTTTCTCTCTCCCTTCGCTGAGTTAGCCATCTCACAAAAAGCACTGCATTTCTGGGAGATAATGTGTCTGGCAAAAAAGTAACAGACACTGTCTTGAGGAATAATAAACCTACGTAATTAAGAAGGCCCCCCCCCAAAAGCATTGCTTGTTACGTTAATACCCTCAGTTGTAGAGAAGCAATAATGGAGATTTTTCTCATCTCTCTCTCGCCTGTACACTATTTTCCTTCTCCTGGCCTCCCCGCCAAGTCAAGATGAAGTTTGGAATTGTACTTGGTCTTAAAGGAGGTTGGGTAGGAGGCATCTCTGGAGGTGAACAACCATTGAGAAGGGTGGAGTGACACTGAGACAGTGATTCTGCAAGTTTAGCTGAGGTGAAGGGAAGGACAGAGAAGCAGATAAGGTTGGAGATAAGAACTTAGAACGAAGGAAATAATCTTCTATTATGTGGATTGCCTGTTGTTTTTAGCAGATTAAAAAAAATTTTTATTTTATATTGGAGTATAGTTGATTAACAATGTTGCGTTAGTTTCAGGTATACAGTAAAGTGACTCAGTTATACATGTACATGTGTCTATTCTTTTTCAAATTATTTTCCCTTTTAGGTTGTTACAGAATATTGAGCAGAGTCCCCTGTGCTATATAGTAGGTCCTTGTTGGTTATCTATTTTAAATACAGTAGTGTGTGCATGTCAATCCCAAACTCCCAGTTTATCCCTCCTCCCTGCCTTTCCCCTTTGTTAACCATAAGTTTGTTTTCTAAGTCTGTGTCTGTTTCTGTTTTGTAAATAAGTTCATTTATATCACTTCTTTTTAGATTCCACATATAAGCAATATCATATGATATTTGTCTTTCTCTGTCTGACTTACTTCACTTATTATGATAATCTCCATGTCCATCCATGTTGTCACACATGGCATTATTTCATTCTTTTTAATGACTGAGTAATATTCCATTGTATATATGTACCACATCTTCTTTATCCATTCATCTGTTGATGGACATTTTGGTTGCTTCTATGTCTTGCCTATTGTGAATAGTGCTGCTCTGAACATTGGAATGCATGTATCCTTTTGAACCATGGTTTTCTTTGGATATATGCCTAGGAGTGAGATTGCTGGATCATATGGTAGTTCCATTTAAAAAAAGTCTCTTTTAAGAAGGTTAATATAAGATTGGTAAGTTGGGTGATTGGAGGTAGGAAAGAAATACAGTAAGTTACTGGCCAAAGAAAAAGTAGTACTTTCATATTCTTTAGATAATTTTACCTATTTCAGTTTAAAATACATTTTAAGAAAGTAGTAGAACATATATTTTAGGAAAATAGTAGAAAATCATTTTTAATGGAATCTCTACCTAACAAAGCAGACCATAATTATTCTAAAGATTAGATGAATAGATGATTCATCCATTAGATGATTAAATAACCAATGACAGGGCATTTGAGACAATATTTTAGTCTAAGAGTTGAGGGTGGAAGGGACATATTTCTAAGCAGTTGACACACAGCCACCCACAAATCATGACAAGTTTGCTAGCTTTGAAAAATGAAATGTTTAAAATTAGAGAACATTTTAAAAGGATATGTTTACTGCTACATACCTTTTGGAATGGCAAAAAAAATAAAAAATAAAGTAAAATAAAAGATAAAAGAAAACAGTTGCCTACAAAATTAATCATACACTTGACATATGACCCAACAACCCCACTCCTAGATAATTACTCAAGAGAAATTAAAACCAATATTCACCTGTATGAGGATTTTTATAATAACTTTATTCATAATCACTGAAAATTGGAAACAACTTGAATATCCTTCAGCTGGTTAACAGATGAGCCAATGTCATATAGCCATACAATGCAATACTATTCAGCAGTAAAAAAAAAGGAAGGAACTATTGATATTAGCAACACCATGGATGAATTGTAACTATATTTTGTTAAGTGAAGAAGCTGAAGGAAAAGACTGAAGAAGCTACATATTGCATGGTTCCATTTGTTGTTTGACAGTCTAGAAAAGTTATAGGGATGGGGAACAGATCAGTGGTTGTCTGAATTTTGAGGAGGGGACTGCGGTTGAATAAAATGGGGGTGTACAGGGAATTCTTAGGGTGATGAACTGTTCTGTATTCTAGTCCAGTGACAGATATAGGGCGCTATGCATTTATCACAATTCATAGAAATGTATATCACAAACGTGAACTTCAATGTATGTATATACATTTTTTAAAAAGATCAACCGCAATGTTGGGGGATCCCAGGGCATAGAATGCAGACAGAAAACTAAATCTAACCTTGTTACAAATGTATGATATAAGCTTAGTAATCGTAATGGGGAAAAAGTTTACCTAAATAATTAGAAAACACTGTTTTGACTGGAAGCTATCAAGCTGGAGACAGAAAAGAACTATGCATGAATATTGTATTCTAATTGGTAAATTTGTTTCTCCCAGGAATACCCAGTAGCAATTCTGAAATCACTTCAGATGTGTATGTATATATGTAAATTGCATATAACTGGAACCAGATTTATCACTATCAGAGAAATAAGTTACAAATACACAAGAGGGCATTTCTATATTTTCAGAAATATAGAAACTCCTCAGTAACCTGTTTTCATTTCCTTTACATAATGGATTGCTGGATTGTATGGTAGTTCTATTTTTAATTTTTTTGAGGAGCCTCCAAACTGTTTGTTCACCATAGTGGCTGCACCAGTTTACAATACCATCAGCCGGGCACAAGTGTTCCCTTTCCTCCACATCCTTGCCAACACTTATCTCTTGTCTTCTTGATGATTGCCATTCTCACAGGTCTGAAATGATATCTCGTTGTGGTTTTGATCTGCATTTCCCTGATTGATTAGTGATGTTGAGTACCTTTTCATGTACCTCTTGGCTATTTGGATGTCTTTTTTGGGAAAATGTCTATTTCATTCCTCTGTCTATTTTTTAATTGATTTTGTTGTTGTTGTTGTTGAGTTATAATATTAGATATGTGAGTGTTAACATAGCTTCTTTTCTCTGTTGATACAGCTTTGCTTTACTAGTTCTTATTGTTCTCTAAAAATATTCCTTGTACATGCACATCTGGGAATTTTTTTCTCATTTTCTCTAGAATTTCAGTTTAATCCTCCTCTCCCCCCACCCACTAAATAGTCTCATCCAAATTGGAATACTGAATCTTTAACTTTTGTCTCCACTGTCTTTATTTATTTGCACCAGCCATAATGATTTTGATGCCCCAATGGCCACTTGAAAATACTAAAATGTTGAAAATACTAAAATGTTTTGAAGTTTAAATGGAAGCAACTACCAGTTAGATTTTAAACCTCCTAAATAATCCTGAGGCAGTTTCCCCATCTCTGACATTGATATAGTAATTTCATAATTATGTCAGTGCACTCATTCTGTTTGTGTGGAGATTAAATTAATAAAGATAGTAAAGAGGGCTTGGGAAATATAAAATACTCTAGCTCAGTAGTTTTTATTGTATTCAGTGATATAGCCGTGAAAATAGCAATCCTAGCATTTTATTATCATTATTTCATCTAAGCTCTAAGCTGTTTACCTGGCTGGGAACAATTGGAATGAATATGAGCTGTTATAGCTCATCTTGGGCTTTGTAATCTGAGCCAGTATATCATGTTTTTAACTCAGAAAACAGTGCTATAGCCATAGATGTGAATAATTAAAGAACATTATTTAAAATATCATTTCACTATCCCAAAAGAAGCCTTTCTGAAGGCTTCTACTAGACACTCAGACTGTGATTAGAAGCCCTGTTTTTCTTCTTTTCCTAGTATTTCATTGGATTCAGGAAAAAGGAAAAGAAAAATAAATAACCCAATTAAAATGGAATAAAAATGAAATGAGTAATACCATTTCTTCTTAGGAGTACAAATATGTACAGTGTTTTACATAATGTAGCCATGAAACACTAAATAGTGAAACAGAGTGTATATAGTGATATGAGTGGGTGATTGCCAAATCCCTATCTAATACAGCAGAGAGGACTAATAAAAATTAATGAATCATGCTCTTTTTTATAATTCTTTCAGTTATGTATAATTTTCTCTATCCTAGTTAGGACATACCTGTTTTGATTATATGTTAGTTCAGGAAAGTTTGAGTGTTGCCCTGCTGTGAAATAAGAGGTAAATTGCAATACATTTCCATTAACTTATAGGCATTTATGACTAAAGGAGTCTGAGTAGTTTTTTATATTAAGTATATACCTAACTTTGAAGTGGAGATATAAACAGAACCTTCATTATTTAATTTTCTATTCTTTTTTCTAATATGTATGTTATCAGGATTTTCAGTTATGCTAAAATTTCTATGATCAAACATGTCTACTAGTTGAATGACCTGGCATGCCGTCTGTGTGTTTTCTCTCAACATGCTGGAAACATATTACCCCTAATATGATCCCCTGTAAATGAAGTGCCTATTTTTCATATTATTGCATTTCAAATAAGATATTCATTACCTCTACATTAACTTATTTAAGAGTAATTAGGAAATCAACAGGTCTTATGTATGGGAATCATAGAACACTGGTATTATTTTTAACAAGAACAAATACAGAGAATTTAAAATTTTCTTTTTGTTTATGTTTTTTCTTAGACCTTGAGATCTAGAGAATAAATAATAATATTGGTCAGCCATTTACTAAGTGCCTAATAATATGCCAGACAGTGTCCAAATATTATTGTGTTATTTCATAAATCTTTATGAAAGTTGTTTTAGGGTGGTGTTATTCCCATTTTACTTTCGAGGCAAATTAGGATTAGGTGTGTTAAGGCCTTAGCTCAAAATCACACAAGAGGGGGGCTTCCCTGGTGGCGCAGTGGTTGAGAGTCCGTCTGCCGATGCAGGGGACAAGGGTTCGTGCCCCGGTCCAGGAAGATCCCACATGCCACGGAGCGGCTGGGCCCGTGAGCCATGGCCGCTGAGCCTGCGCATCTGGAGCCTGTGCTCCTCAACGGGAGAGACCACAACAGTGAGAGGCCCACGTACCGCAAAAAAACCAAAAACAAAAAAACTGTACTCAACCATATGCACATATGATTCACATTGGTTTCAGTTTTTTGTTGGTGAGATTTCTTCTCTTCTTCCTCCTCCCCCATTTCCTCTTCTTTCTCCTCCTCTTCCTGTTCCAGGCCCCTGTTTGGAAGATTTTGGACACATGGGGTTTTACTCACTGCTTCAGGGGAGTGGGTAGGGGGATGGTTCCATTCCTTTATCTTCTCTCTTCCAAAGTAGAATATGGGGTTCTGATCAGAGCAAATTATTATCTCACTGGTGGCAACTTTATTTCAGCAAATTAACTTTACATTTTCTTCAATTTTCGCTGCTCTCTAGGTAAGGTGCATGCAGGTGTTTGTATGACTTAGTTGAGGGAAAACAGAAAGCAGTTAGAATTGGTCAAGATCATTTATTCTATGGTGAGGTTTTGGTGGAAGCTGATAGGGAGAGCAGGAGGGGAAGTTGGCCTTTTAAAAGAGATTTAACCAAGGGGTCCTACAGGAAAAGTTTCCATCACTGCAGTGGTATTTAATTGTGCAATAGATTAATTTTCTCCCCTGGACTATGAAACCCTTGAGCTTTTCTCTCTAGTGCCTAGCATGCCTCATGCATACAATAATATTATACTGGGCTTCCCTGGTGGCGCAGTGGTTGATAGTCCGCCTGCTGATGCAGGGGACACGGGTTCATGCCCTGGTCCAGGAAGATCCCATATGCCGCGGAGCGGCTAGGCCCGTGAGCCATGGCTGCTGAGCCTGCACATCTGGAGCCTGTGCTCCGCAACGGGAGAGGCCACAACAGTGAGAGGCCCACATACCGCAAAAAAAATAAAATAAAAATAAAATAATAATATTATACTGATACTACACACAGCAAGGGAAAAGATCATGCATTACTTTCCCCCATGATAATTAGCTTTTCCCGAATCACTTCTAGAGGTCAGTTTTGCAAAAGCAGAGAAATCAGAAGCATCATTGGGCTTTTCTCAGATAAAAGAAAGGAAAGATTATTTTACTGTTAAACACAACAAAAATCTATTTTTTGGTACAGCCATGTTTCCTTGTCTGTAACTGTCTAATTCTTAGAAAATGATTATTTGGCCTGGGAAGGAGTCAAAATTGAGAAAATGGTTTCTTTCCAAAGAAATTAAGTTTTTATCTTCCTTAAGAAATAGTAGACTTTTAAATGTACTTGGCACACAAACCAATGAAATTATGAAAGTAATGAATACAGAACTTGAAACACGTAGAGTAACTTTAAGTAAAGCTCACAGGGGTTACATTTACGGAAATTAATTCACAACTCCTGGAGAATATTTAAGAATATTTGTGATTCACTCACTAGCTTCATACAGCAGGTTGATATAGTTGTATTGTATGAAAGGCTTATAGTTGGGCTTAATGATAGAAAAAGAATTAGATAGGCTTTTTTTTCTTGGAATATACAAAACAACTAAATCTTGTCTTTAAATTGAGCTTAGTGAATTAGATGGGTTTTTTTTTTTGTATATACTTCTTAATCTTTCTCCTTTCTTAGAGAGTCATCTTGAAAATATTTTACCTCGGAGAGTATGCAGCAAGGTCTCATCCCACTAAAGAGCAAACTAAAGAATTTCTTCTTTGATTTATTGGGATTGATTTTTTTTAAATGCCTATAGGAGATAATATACACACACACATACAAGTATGAACTTTTTCAAAACTACCAATAAAATGCAATCCAAAAACCACCAGTGAAGATATAATTTCCTATTATTTCAGTAACAATCTAAGGTCTAGATGGCTGAAAAAGTTTTGAGTTTGCATTTGCACTCAGCCTCATTTATTTCTAGGAGGAAAAGGAATAATAAATACCAGTTTTTCTGTAGATTGAATAACAGTTTTGATTCTCTGTAAGCATCTTTCTAGTTTTAATATTCCATTTGTCAATGAAGGGAATTTGTCAGAGAAGAGAGAACTAAACGAAGTTGATTTAGCTTGAAAGTTAAAAATCCTGTTACTCTCTTGTTTTTCGAATCAAATCCAATGATAATATATTAAATATCTTTTGTATTTGGAACAATGGTAGATGTTGGCTGTTAGTGACATCCTTAGAAGAAAGATGTGACTCTTTCTTTATTCAGTAAATCAATTCATTAGTACAAAATCAACCGAGAACCTTCTTTCAAAAAGAGCCCTGCACCTTCAGGCGGAGCCTTGGCCTCTTAGAACATTGAATTAATTCCAAGGTGATTCCTGCAAACAGGTGCTGAGCCTAGAGGGGATGCAAGTGTTTATAGACATAGCAACAAGGTTATCAAAGCTTCTGACTTTAAAACCTAAGATGTGGCTAACCTGATATGGGATATGGCTCAAAAAATATGAAAGCATTATATGGATGTCTGATTGGTATAAGGAAAAGAAGAGTAATGGAGTGTGTACAACAACCGGCTTTACCGTGTCTCAGAGAAAAGGGCAAGCATTTCTAATAACTTCATTTTGTACTAAATTCTAAGCTTCCCAGTATTTATCAATTTAACTGCATCTGTGGTCCTCCAGAAATGATTAAATCATTATATGTATGTCCCAGAAAGGATTCATTTGCTCAGAAATGCTTATTAATCCACTTATTCATTCATTTATTCATTTAATAAGTCACTATTGAGCATCTATCAGGTATCAGATACTATGTTAGATGCTGAGATTATAGCAGCAAATAAGACTTACAATGTTTTTGCCCTTTTGCAATTAATTACATAAATGAGTGTTTAATTATATTTGAGGAAAGTGTTACGAAGGAGAAGTATCTTATGAGATGAGAATGATTTATAGGGAATTTTCACCTGACCTAGTATACAGACGAGAGAAGATTTCTGTATGAAAGTGACACTTAAGCTGACAGCTGCACGTGGGCAAACTTCCTGTGTCGGGAAAGTGCTGATGTCGTCAAGAATGATAAGAAGTGAGGGAAGAGAATGGTGTGACGCTAGGCAAGGGCAGAGCATGCACAGCACTTTGGACCAGGTTAAACATGCTGACTTTCATCCAGTGGACACCCATTATGTCCTACACCATGAAGGCACTGTGTAGTATACAGCTGTCACATAACAGACACATGATGGTACTTGATTGTCACCATGAAGGATATGAAAGTGTGAAAGTTATAGTTGGTTCATTCAAGAAGTCCTCAGGGCTTCCCTGGTAGCGCAGTGGTTGAGAGTCCGCCTGCCGATGCAGGGGACACGGGTTCGTGCCCCGGTCCGGGAAGATCCCACATACCACGTGCAGCGGCTGGGCCCGTGAGCCGTGGCCGCTGAGCCTGCACGTCCGGAGCCTGTGCTCCACAGCAGGAGAGGCCACAACAGTGAGAGGCCCGTGAACTGCAAAAAAAAAAAAAAAAAAAAAAAAAAGAAGTCCTCAGTGTTATAAAGGATATATGTGCATGATGCTTCTTCTTCCATGTGAATTTTCTGGGACAGAGTCTCCCTTACTTTTCATTTTATCCCCTGTCTCTAATACAGCATATTTGTGCTCAGTAGTAAATATATGTTCATTGCATAATTTTTTATAAATATCTATAGTGCAGTGATAAGGCTTTGCTTATCCAAGGTCCCTGATTTCTGTACAACTCTGAGTCTTAGAAAATTGGCTTTTTGGCTTCTAAGGAGTTTAAGGCTTCAGGCTACTTCTGCCATTGATCCTTTATGGTTAAACTATATAATCTTAGATATAGTGTCACCGAGAGGGCCTGTATTATGTTCAGAACAGTTAAAAGTGCTGGACTATAAAAGGCACTCTGAATACTGCCTATTACTCTAATAGTATAGGAATTGAACACTTTGGAGCCAAACTGTTTAGGATGCAGTAGTGACTCTGCTACTCACTAGCACTGTGATATTTTAATTTTCTTGTCCTCAGTTTCTCAGCAATAAAATGGAGAGAAAAGCAGAACCTACTTCATACGATTATTGTGAGGACTGACTATAAACATTTCTATAAATTTCTTAGTAGACTCTCAATACATATTAACATTAAACACTCAAAAATATTCCCTTTGTTGTTATTGTTGTTATATTAGGTAATTCTTACAGTTCTTCTGAGATACTAGTAATTCTAGCATTTGAACCTAGATTTTTTTTTTTTTTTGACAACTTTCACTCTTGACTATGTCAGCCTCTCTCAGGCTTTTTGTGTCTCTCAGGAAATGTCCTTAGCCATATCCAATAGCATACAAATCAATCCCCAGCATCCCAGAAGGCAACCTGTCCTTCAAATGCTAGGATGGGAAGAAAGGTGTTTCTGGGACCAAAAGTGAGCTACATCTCACCTCTCAAACTGAGCTGTAAATATGAAAGCTATTTAAGGCCCAGCGCTGGAAAGAGTTTCCAGACCTCTTTAAAATTGTCACCATACATAACAGTGTGCATCTTAACAGCATTAAAACCAAACAGACCTTTGGGCTGTGAGCAATTCCTACATAAGTGTTCTTATCAATTCCCACTACCTAGTTTATTTTGGTACAGAAAGTTCCTCAACAAATATTATCATTTTCAAGGTGAAGTACACAAGGAGTCAGGAGGTTTTAGACCTAAAGCTCTGTCCTGAAATAGAATTATGCTAATGATCAAGGCAGGCAGTGTGAGCCTTTATTTTTATTGGTTAACTAGTAGATTGAACTTTTTTTTTTTTTTTTTTTTTTGCGGTACGCGGGCCTCTCACTGTTGTGGCCCCTCCCGTTGCGGAGCACAGGCTCCGGACACGCAGGCTCAGCGGCCATGGCTCATGGGCCCAGCCGCTCCACGGCATGTGGGATCTTCCCGGACCGGGGCACGAACCCATGTCCCCTGCATCGGCAGGCGGATTCTCAACCACTGCACCACCAGGGAAGTCCTAGATTGAACTTTAATTCTTATATGTAATGGGGTGATTTTTCTTTTATTTTGGTGTTTTCCTAAATTTTCTAAAAGTTTTATAATAAATGTGTATTGTTTATATTATCAGATAAATCATTTTCTTTTAAAAAAAGATATATATATTTCATTACAGGATGATGATGTATATATTTATCTCTTCTGTAATCCTATTTGTTTGTATTGCCCTATAAAGGGGGGAATACTTACGCTCAACATGTTATAGAAATTCAGTGATAGATGGTAACTTGCATTATTCTGAAAGCTAATCTTGATAAATACCATATGAGTTTTCATTGCTTGCCAGGGAATCCATTTGGTTGTCTACGACTGACTTAGAACATTTTAATGACGAGTAACTAAGGAAAAATTTGTTTTAGACAAGGCTCAGCTTTGCCTTCATTTAGTTTTCTTTTTTTTTTAATAGATACCTTATTTTTCTAGGGTTGCTACTGATGTATTGTATTCATCATATATAAAGCCTGTTTTTAGTATTTTCATTCTATGATAATGTTTAGCTTTGGATTTGACTTTGATCTAACACTGCTTTTAAATACATGGTCATTTAATATTAGGCCAAAACATGTATTTAGTGCACATGCAGGTACCTGTTCCCAGAAATCCTATTGTACTCTCCAAGCACTCTTCTCAGAATTAAATATCTTTCCAGTACTCACTGTGATTTATTAATATATGCGCTAATAATTGTAGAAAGACATCAATGTCTATCGAGCTTCTGGTTAAGCTCTAAAATCTTAAAAATTTTCAGGTCTCCTAGACATAGTTATTGATGATTAGACATTGTTAACTTGAATAAGAGCTAATCAAGACAAAGTTTCAGTAACAATGAAAAGAGTTTTAGCAGGTTGGTTAAGGGTCAATAATTAGATTTTATTTTTTTTATTCAATAACTCCATGCTATCTAGAAAATATTCTTAATTAGATGTTTTCTAATTTTCAAAGTAGACCCAGTTCTCACTGCATACATGGTGGTTAGCAGATTGTAAGTAACAGAACAGGATGAAAATATAGCTAATGCTGTATCTACTTTTGGTTGAATATCTTGTAATTATTTTGTTGTTAGAACTGCACAGTGCTTTTTTTTTCTTGACCAATAATATGTTTTTTCTAAATAAGGAGTTAAGAGGCTATGTTAAATTTCTGAATTTGACAAACTGATTTATGATATTTGGGACTTTGTTTTCTGGAATTGATGGGTTTTGATTTGTAAATGTGCCATCAGTGATTTATCACTGGTGACAAGGCACATGTTTCCTATGTGACAAGTGCTAAGAGATCATGAACAACTCCCAGGTGACACAGTTGGAGTGTTTTGTGTCATATGTAATTCAAAGAGAGAAGAGCCCATACTGAATTGGAGAAATCAGGGAAAGGCAAGCCAGTGTATATAGATTTTCTACCATGTGCCAGACACTATAACAGGATTGTTACATGTGGGATCTCATTTAACCTCCTCAAGCTCATCAGCAAGTAGAAAAAAAGATTAGAATTCAGAATCCAATCTATGTCATTCAAATGTGACAGTTTTCCCACTTATACCACTTACATTCTTTAATAGACAGGGGATTTTTGAGATACATCAGGAAAGCTTGAAAAGCTGTGGTCATATAGAAGGATGGGTGGGCATGGGATGTTAGAAATGGGAAGCAGAAAGAACAGGCTGGTCAGAGCCTCATGGGTAAAGAATAGATATCAGAAAGGGTGTGTGAGAAACAAGAAGAAGTTTAGTTGGACCAGACCAGAACAACCTTTGGAGTGGTGAAAATGCAGACTGGAAAGGAAGGTTAGCAACCTTGTAAAGGACTTTGAAATGCCAAGACAAGGAGTATGGACTTAATTAGGAAGGCAGCAGGGAGCCACTGAAGGTTTTGTGTGGAGGAGCAATATGATTACAGCTGACAGCAGTCTTAATAAAGCTTAATAAATAGTCCAGTTTATAACCGTAGGCCAACTGCTGAGCAGAAGCCAAAAGCTGTGCTGCAGAATTAGCAAACTAATTACTGTGAGGGATGATGGCCTGAATTTAATCTGAGTCATCCTTTATAATGGAGTATGAACTCCTAGAATTGTAAACAAATATCTGAAGTGACAGGTGACATGTCTCCTCGGAGTCTCCTGTTCTTATTTGACACCACAGTGGCACACTGTTAAAATGCCTTAACAGGACCATGATTTACTTTTCACCATCTTTGAAACCTCTCTTCCTTGTCAATATTCAGTGTATTTTTATGGCTTTTCAGCGGCCTAAAATCTATTGCCATCTGTCTTATTACTTATAATAATGCTTTGCCATCTTTTATTGGTATTCATATGCTTTGCCAAAAGGGAAGGCATCATTATGTTATCTGCAGTTTGAATTAACAGCTGATGTTGACTAGAAGACAATATTCAAATTTCAGTTCTAGCAACCAAGATAATTTTTTTTTTTTGATTTAGAGAGTAGGCTATGTAAGAATCTTTATGTAAGGTAAAGTTTCCTTTATCTTTTGGTTAAGAGGCTTTTAATGTGTTTTGTGTGTGTGTGCATTTGTGTGTTTACATGTGTTGTGTGTGTGTGCGTGCGTGCATGCATGCATGTGAGAGCAAGGGGGTGAGAGTGAGAGAGACCATGCATATGAGTATGTAGAGAAAGGACTAGATGTTTATCATATTGCTTCCTTCTGTGGATTAACTCCTGGCAAACAAAAAAGTTGCATAATTAAGTTTCTTGTAAAACACTTTCTCTTTAATACATTATGGTGATTACTCTCACCCTTAATAGTGAGAAATTTTTGCTCCCTTGTCAGCAATCCAATATTATTTTGAACTTATGTAATTTTATTTATTATATTATCGTGAGTTTTTTGCCCTTTTTCCCCGCAGTAGATTGTGTGTCTCTGGAGGACAACATATTTATACATTTGGTGCAAAGCCTGGCACCTGGCTCATCGTATATCTTCAAATAGTTATCCCCATACTGTTGGAGCTTTCCTATCTTAGGACAGTCTTGCCTGGGCTTTCATTCACTCAACGGATTTTGAGATGTTCCTAAGGACTTTGGCAGATAAACAGAATACAGTCCCCTCTCTTTAAAAACTTGCAGGCAAATGATCAGATGATTACAGTATAATCTGTAAGTGTTGTGATTGCTGTAGGTATAGTGTAGAAATAACTTTGGGGTAAGGGAATGGCTTACTAGAGGGGATGACCTCTTATCTGAGTTTTAATACGATTTAAAAAGGGAAGGCATAAGGATGAGAAAGCAGGAGAGAGTTAGAACGTACATGGGCCTGAGTGTGAAACATGGGCCTGGTGGGATGACATTGCTGCTAACGTAGTATGACCATGGGAGGAGAGGAAATCGGAAAAGCTGGAGCCAGATCCTGAAGGTATTTTTGGTAACACCCAAAATCAGGTCACTCAATCACTAAGACTTCTATGTCGTAATTCGAAGCTACAATTTAGAAGTAATTGGGTGCTAATTCTAAGGAAGTCAATTACTGTGGCTACCCATCGCCATTTCTTTTAAAGAAGAAATGGTTGTTTGGTTTGAAATGGCACGATTTTGTCATTTTTGACTTTATAGGCACATTTAGAACACATATTGAATTAGAGTTCTAGTACCTATGTAAGAATAATAATAATAGTACCTACTTCTAAGGTCGCTGTGAACTTTCAATGAGCTAATGCAAAGTGACTACATGGCAAATATAAGAACTCAATATGTATTATGGGTGTGTATTATGAAGTGTTCTCTCTTGTATTTGTGGGAAAGACCCAAAGCATGAAGTACATCAGGGCTGGTAGCAATGCATAAATCTGGCCAACATTCTCTTGAAGCCTAATTTTTGTGGTCTACTATTTTTTAAGTACTGTTTACCACTTGGGCCAAAGTGCTACTTATTTAGCCATTTCTTATCTCCAGATTTAAACTCAAAGTAGCAGCTTTGAAGATTTTGCTTTATTGGGTGGCTTAGCCATTTGTGGCTGGTAAGACTTGGAAGGGGCCTTGACTTAGGGTTTATCGAGTTTTCTCTTAACTTAGAATGTTAATTAACATTACAAAGAAACAATGTTGATGCATAGGAAGGAAGAGTGTTATAAAAAGACTAATAAGAATAGTATGCATCAAATATATTTCTGTGTGCTGAATGAATCATTTTTAGTGTCTTATACTTAACAGTGTTTAAAAATGTCGTTTCACCTTTGCCTTATACCAGCTCTGTGACCTCATCTGAAAAAAAAATGATGTTAATAGTATACCTGTGTCATAAAATCGTTGGAGAATTATACAGTAATTTATATAATATACCTAACATGGTGGCTGTCAGTTATTAAATATTCCAATAGTGTTAGCTATTGAAACTCTACTGTTATGTAAACATGACATGATTGTTCAAATAAGACAACCTGTAAAAATAAGAGAGAATGTGTACTACTTAAAATGATGGACTTATCACTCAGATCTGAGCAAGGTTTACTACAATATGTTATGTATAGTCTTTACTCCCAGGTACAACTCTTTCTAACTAATTCTTTCTCACTTCACTCTGTGAGACCAAGGAAATTCTTTTGTTTAAAGCATGATTGGAAAACATCTAATAGTCTCAGTAAGTTTCAAATGTGTCTTTGAGTCCAATGAACTCAGTTATCAAATTGTCTCTTCCTAATATAACACATAGAGCTGCTATCTATAAAACTATTACTGTTTACAGAAGAAATTTTTAAGTTTCCTCGTCAGCCAAATTTTGTGATGTAAAAAATTTGATGTAGAAAAAAGGACCCACGAGGAGTTCCAACTATTACCGTATAGCATCAGTATTATTGTAGCATCTTTATACCTATGGAACACGTATGGTTTAGTCAGGGTGTTGTCTAGAAACAATGGCACGCTCAGAGTGTGTAATTTGAGAAGACTTTAATCAAGGGATGACTTACAAAGGGTTAACCAGCATGTAGGGAGACACTAGGGAGAGCACAGTAACCTCCAGGGACTAGGGACAGTGGTGGTGAGAGGGGGCTTTATCACTGCTAGGTATGAAGTGACCAGGGATGACGGAGACAGAGGGCTTTGTGAAAAGGGCTGCTTCACTCTAGCTGCGGCTGTCTCTGGTGGGTCCAGCTGTCCACTCAGTATCAAGTGGCCAGCTTAGTAAAGGAACACCTTAAATTTTAACTTTTGACAAAAATGGCAGCTTACAGAATGTGATTACAAGGAAGTTAAAAAGAAAAGACAGTAAATCAGTGGGGAGGAGGTTCATCTGAGGCTGTGAATAAATGATGCAAATTTGGGATTTTGTAATCTTTAGTGTTTATTTCATTTTGTAAATGGACTACTCAGTATATATATATGTGATACACAAGATTCATTTGAAAATATACTAATGTGTTCATCTCTTCACACCATCTTTCTCTATATTCCATGTCCTTCTCTCTCGTAATGTCTCTGTCACCTCCTGATCCTTTGTTCATAACAAACTGTCTGATATTTTGAAATGGTGCTAAACTTCCCTTCTGTTGTTTGTTGGTGGCTTGTTTTTCAGAATAAAACAATGTATCCTTGCCATGGAGCACAACGCAGCAGCCATCAAAAATGGTGCTATTAACCTATTTATTTATGGAAGAGGAATAGATGTGTCCACAACAACTGGGCAAAAAGCAGGTTGCAAAATTGCACACACTTAGATAGGTTGCAGGCTATTTCTTATCCTCTATTTGCAGAAAGGGAACTTTGCAGAGCCCAGTGGTGTATTGATTGGCTTGATTGTGGTCACATGGTGAGTATCAGCAGCTCTTCCAAGAACATCCCAGTCCCTAGAGCGTGGATCCAGTCAATAGCCTGTTAGTTCAAAAGCTAAATAGGTGACAGATGAGCTCGTTATTTGGCTAAAGGCATGAAAAGCTGAAATCCACGGAGTCTGTGAGCAGACTTGTTCTGCTGCATTATGTCCCACTCCTTGGTGGGGCTGCAGAGGGTCCCCCTTCAGGACAGGCTGGGGCACTGCATCCCTCAGCTTTGCATCTGTCTGGATTGCTGTGTTGTTGGGGGCAATGTCTTAGCTGCCCTCTGGTTCTTTGTTTCTTATTTGGGCAATAATTCAATGGATTTTCTTAATAATTTGGACCTTTTATTTGCCAGTCCAACTGCAGTAGTGTAGAGTGGCAGATATATTTCATTTTATGGAATTAGATATAACTCAAAACATTATGGAACTCAATATGCAAATCAGACTTTACACTTAAGCTATTTTTTTTTTCAGAAAGAATACGACTCAACCTGAATAAACACATACAGACTATTCCAACCTTCTTTTAAAGGGTTAAAACTGAGCTCTCAGGAAAATCAGTAGCCCAGAATATTTAACTCTCTGGGGCAGAAAAGAAGGAAAGCATTTTTATGTGAAGGGGAGGAAAATCACTTGTGTTTTAAAAATACCTTTAAATATGAATGTGTATGAATTTGGCAGAATGATCTAGAGGAAAAGAAAAATACATGTGGCAGCATTATGAGAATTTAACATATAAGAAAGCCATACTGAAGCAAAGTTGACAGTTTTAAATACTTTCCTTTTAAAGATATAGAACATTGTAAAATTGGTCATGAATTGAAGGTCATACATCTTTTTTCGTTAATTTGTAGAATTTACGTTCTAACATTTATCTTTACTCTCTGAAGTCATGAAGAATATATCTTTTTTATAAATTTCCTTATATCTGAGAAATAAATATATCATTCCTTACTAGTTTACTAATAGATATATCTGTAATTTTAGTTCCAATAAAGGAGTTATTTGGTGGTTTATGTGATTAGCTAAATTAGCTGTATTTTAAAATCACTGTAAACCATTAATATGTTCAATCTCTTATGAAATCAAAACTCCTAAATCTTTATACTCATTAAAATAATTGTGTCTTCTTGTAAATATTTTGTACTAAAACTATTATATATCTAAATTTTATATCTAAAATACCTTATATCTGAAAATATTTTATATCCAAAATATTAATATGATATCACACTAAATTGGTATGGCAAATTAAAATGTTACTATTTGAGGAATGGTCTCAAGCTAAAGAGACTGTGCTGTGTTTTCCCCTGCAGCTGTTCTGTACACTGACCATATGTTAAAAAAAGAAGCCACTATACAGTCACTACCTTTATTTTTCATTTTCCTTTAAAAGAATACTAATAATTTAAAAAAATACTTAAAATTGCATCATATTCAGAAGAGAAGAGTGACACCTAGCCAATGAATGTGCCTTCATTTTGTTTCTGAAGAGATGACCCACCGTGGAAGCCCACACTAGATAAGAAAATTACCAAATGTAAACAGTCAAGATCAGTGACCTCTGAACTTTTTTTAGGGTGCATACCTATTGATAAAATATGTGCCTCCAATACATATGCATATATTTATTAATAAATTATATATATGAGCTATGATAATAATATACTCTGTACATGATAAAACATATTCCCCAAATAGAGTTCTTAACACAAATAGAAAATTTAACATCTTTCGTACCCTTCCCAAACAGATGATTCTGTGGAACATCTGGGTGTGTGCCACCATCCCCCACACACAAACATACACACTTCGGAGAACATTATTATAGAAGTCTGCTCTTCCTTAGACCTCTTTAAATAATTCTGAGTTGTATAATAGAAAGCTAAAATTGGAAGACTTTTTACTAATTTACAGGTATATCAGTTATCTATCACCAAAACAATACCAAGTAACAACCTGCACCCAAACATAGTAGTTTAAAACAATAAGTATTTATCATTATTCCTGTGTCTGTCGGTCAGCTGGATGATTCTTCTGGGCTCAGCTGGGCTCACTCTATGTCTGTGGTTAGCTGTAGGGTGGGGAGGCGGTTTTGCTGATCTTGGCTGGGTTCCCTAACGTGTCTAGCTATGGACTGCGCTAGGATTGCCTCAGCTGGGATACCTGGGCTCCCTTCCACATGCTTGTCTATTACATTCCTTCAGAAGGCAAGACTGAGTGTGTTCTCACCATGATCTCAGAGAAGCAAGATTGGAAGCAAATGACCAAATGACCAAATGCTTTTTCAAGCCTCTGTTTCCGTCACTTTTGCTTCTGTCTCACTGGCTAAAGCAAATGCTGATCGGGCTCAGCATCAGATTGGGGAGGCAATACACAATTAAAGAGTAAAAGGCATGGGTATGAGAGGTGGGGCCATTAATGCTGTCAATCTACAGCATCAACACAAAGTCTCTTTTCTGTTTAATACATGCAAATGGACTGATAATTTCTAGATAGCTGTAAGAGTAGCCAGTGCCAAATATACCTCAGTCTTCTGATTATTTCAGTGTTTAGGGTAATTTTCTGGCCATAGAGGTTATAGATGTTTCATTTTTGTAATTCAGCTCATTGGAAGTTGAAGTTAAATTTTAAGATTGTATTTCCAAAGGGTTTCGTCATTAATGTCTTGGGTAGTCTCAGCTCTAAGGAAGCAGGAAAAGTGTAATTGTGACTGTTGTAATTATGTACTCACTTGTTTTGCCTATGGAAAGTTAAGCCTCTTTTCATGAAGCGTTGGTCTAAAACGAAAGGGGAAATGTGATAAAATTCTATCATTTAAGTCAGAAATTCATAATTCCTCAAAAAATACACAATAAAAGTCTGTATCCTGTAATGTATATCACACACATATATTATTTAAAGACCAAGTACCCCCCAAAGTAGAAAAAAAATGAGAACACCTCTCTTCAATGAAAAAAGAAGTTAATTCTGAATGGCAAGGTTGTATCTGGTTTTGAGGTAACTTATAAATGTCCCAGATTCTGTTATTGTCTTACAAAAACATTTGCTTATTTAAATCATTATTGGAATTCCCTGGCGGTCTAGTGGTTGAGACTGTGCTTACACTGCAGGGGGCATGCGTCCCATCCCTGGTAGGGGAACTAGGATCCCGCATGCCATGTGGAGCTGCCAAAAATAAATAGGTAAAAAAAATAAAACATTATAAAATAGTAAAAAAATAAATAGTAATAATCTGTTCATTTTAAGTCACATTTGATGATTTTCCGTGTTTTCCGCCTGTATGATTTCAAATATAAAAGCTGAATGGCTTCTCAGAGTGCGGATTCACCCTTATGGTGATTAACTACCATTGTTGGAGCACTCATTTTATGCCACGTTAGAGCATTCATTTAGTGCTCACAGCTCAGTGAGGTAGCTGTGTTTACAGATTAATAAAAGATTTAGAAAGGCTAAGCAACTTGCCCAAGGTCACAATCAATCAGTGTCAGAAGAATCAGAACTTGAAATCATTTCTTTCTGACACCAAATTCTATGCTCTATTTAATTTTATTCTTAATCATGACACTGTAAAGCACTTAGTATTAATGGGTTTTTAATATTATGGAGATCTTTTAAGAGGTGAGTGATCTAAGTGGTGCCTACAGAGGGGGTCAAAATGGCTCTTGGTATTGCCCAGGAGAGAGGTTCCCCCTGGCTGGTTAGCATAAATATCCAGCCTTTCCCTAGGGTTCTAGAAGCCTCTGACTTTCAGAGCTCAAAACCTGTTAGTCATATTATTGACTCAACCCTGATTGTGTTTTCACTGTTTCATTGTTATTTCCCCCCACAAGGAATCAATAAGTAGTCCGGGCCCTGTGGGAGTGTGATTTCTTATTATAATTGATTAGATTAGCATCTAGTTGAATAAAAATTAAGAAAGCAGAACATTTCAAGAGGGACCATGGCTCTTATCACTGTAGACTCAGTCTTTCAAAAACGATATATGCCACCTTCAAAGTGCACCCGATGAGTACCCTCAGATTTAAGGTCCGTCCTAAAACATAGTTATCAACTATAGTTATCGACTATCCTTACTTTATTGTTAAAGCAATTTTAGGTGTTCAGTTTTGAAACCGTCATTCAAATTAAGTGACTGGGCTTTATTTAAGGAGCTATTTCTATATTTCTGGAACTATGGCTAGGATAAACTCCCGAAGCAATTTGAGAGAATAAATTGCCTAAATTCTGGCAGGTAAATTAGTTATTCTCAAGATGCTTCTAAATTAAGTTTACTTTCTAAGCCTCTGTTATGCTAATTTAGCTCACCTGAACAGTTGTTTATTTAGTGGATTAAATAAAAGCAAAGAGGTCAAGGGCCAGACCACAAAAGGCCTGAAAGGTCAACAGTGGAGCCAGTTGCCTGGAACTGCCACCTACTATCTGCCTGACCATCTCTGTGACTCAGCTGCTTCACCTCTTCCATGGGACAGTAACACCTGCCTCACTAGGATGTTGTGAGGATAAAATGTGGTGTTACAACCGAGATGCTCAGAATAAAGCCTCGCACTTTAAGCGTTCAGTAGCTTTTTGATATTATTATTTTTTAAAATTTTTATTAGAGTATAGTTGATTTACAATGTTGCATTAGTTTCTGCTGTACAGCAAAGTGTATCAGTTATACATATGCATATATCCACTCTTTTTCAGATTCTTTTCCCATATAGGTCATTAGAGAATATTGAGGATATTATTATTTTTTAAATTGCTACACAGATTCTACAGACCTCTAATTTCTGGCAAATCTATTCTACTTTTCTTCTTTTATATGTCTTCTTTTATACACTCTTTTAAAATAATTGAAGATCATGCCTCAATCTAAAGTAATTTTATGTGTTAGAAAATATTCATTTTCATAATTGTTGTTTTCTGGGGAGTTCCCTGGTGGCCTGGAGGTTAGGATCCCAGGTTTTCACTGCCATGGCCTGGGTTCAATACCTGGTCAGGGAACTGAGATCCCACAAGTCGCGTGGCATGGCCAAAAATAATAATAATAATTGCTGGTTTTTGTTCTTCAAGAAGAAGGGGTATTAGTGATGGAGAAAAATTTCATTGTGGTCTTAGACTCCTTCTGGAGGATCTCAGTACCTGGATGAAAAGTGATATTCTCTTCGTAACGTCACTGAATAATTCTTGATTTATTTCTGTAGGAACTTGATCAATTTAAAAGAATATAGTGACTAAGAGGAAGACCCTGGAGACAGATTTTTGTGGGTCTGAATTTGAGTTTCACCATTTACTCAGTTGCATGACCTTGGGCAAGTTTTTAAAAACTCTTTGTGACTTAGTCTCTTTATCTATAAAATTAGGATGATAACAGTACCTATCTCAGAGTACCTTTTTGAGGATTAAAGTTTATGAACATTACTTGCAGTACTGCATGGCTCATAGTAAATACTAAATAAATATTAGATACTATTATTATAATCACCATTTTGTGACTTACAAGTAAATAAATAAGCTGAAATTGGAATGAATACTTTAGGAAATTTGTCAGAAATATTTTTGAAATTTTTATCATCTGCCCCTTTTTTGCTATAACAAAGTTAAAATTGTAAGGAATTGCCTCATCAGGTATTCTTCCCATTGATTTGAATTTTGTGATATGCCTCTATGTTTGGTAGACTGATTCGTGATTATATTTATTGAAGCCCAATCAAAGACTGCAGGACACAGCTTCAAACAGTCACGCTTGCAGCTATGGGTAACTCTGTGGTCTCAGATTCAGCGCTTGTTCTGTAATACTTTTTAAGAGAATAAAAGAGACTGCTATATTCTGAAAGGGCCAAGAGCTACCACTGGAGAGATAGCCATATATTGAGGTCAATTGCTTCAACTTGGCAAATGCTGTTATTGGGACATTATTGTGGCTTTCCTCTCTTCCTAAAATATTAGCACAGGAATATTAATTTTCTTAATTCTGCCATTATCTCTAGGGAGAGTACTTGATTATTTGGAGCTATGTGAAGAATATGTTCTGAAAGACCAATCTAATCCTCTAAGAAGTGTGAGAAGTCTCTTGGATGAAAGGCTAGTGGTAAATCAATGTGTGATATTTCAATATGGAATAAACAGTCAAATACCTGGGGGCATATAGGCTTAGCTGAGAGACAGGGACTGAAATGTTTCTGCCCTTAGCTTAGTGATGAAAATATTAGCATCTGTAACATTTACAGTATATTTGGCTGCAAATAACAACATTTTCTCCAGTGCTATTTAAGTAGAAATTTCTGTGATGATGGAAATGTTCTATAATTGCACTGTCCAGCACTGTGGAACCAAATTTGTTATCTTATTTAATTTTAATTTATTAAAATGTTAAAGCCACATGTGGCCAGGGGCTACCATATTGAAGAGCACAGCTATAAATGATGACTTGAATAAGTACTAGGTCTATTTCTCATATAAGAAGAAATCTGGAACTAGGAAATGCAGGGATAATGTGGGTGCTTACAGGCGTTACCAAGGAAATGAGCTCCTTCAGTGTTCTGCCTCAGCAGCCCTACATTCACAGCCCTTTCATCCTCATGGTCACAAGATGGCTGTACCCCAAGGCATGTCATCTGTATTCAACACAGAAAGAAGGAAGTTGGGTAGAAGGTTAGGCCTTCACTTTAGGAGGCCCTTCTGCATTATTCCCAAGACTTTCACCCACCTCTGATTGGCTGGAACTTGTCAGGTGACCACCCCGCCTGCAATAGAGGTTGGGAGTCCACGTATTTCTCTTACCAGCATCTACTGCAGAGAAAGCAAAAAGAGGAGAAGGTTGGAAAGGATATGGAGTGTACTGGTCTACAATTTTGCCATAGCAGACATTTAGCTACTTATCCTATGGAATTCCATATCCTATGGAATGCCACAATTATGGGCCTGGAGTAGTCAATATTTTTTTCAAAAATCTAGGTGACGAATTGTAGATGACACTAGACTTTGGCTTCAAGACTGTTTAGTACTGTAGAGTATAGGACTAGGACTTTGATATATTGGAGTGATGATGAGTACAGAGTGTTGCATTTAAGGAAAACCGACTAATATAAGTGGTCTTTGAAGTACTGAAAACAACTTAGCATGTTACTAAGGAAATAAAGATATTAGAGTTAGAAATTCAAATGTCAACATATGTAGGCATCTTATGGTTATGGGATGTGTGGGAGGCATGGTTTGGTGCCGTATGTGCCCATGGGTCACCCTGGAAGACCCCACTCCCAAGAAGAATACTTATCCTCTCAGCCATGGGCAGCTATTTAAAACCTCCTTTTACAAAATAGGAACTTGAGGCTTGGAGCAATTAAAGTACTTGTCTACAACTTTATAACCACTGTGTGGCAGAGTCAGGATTCAGATCAATCTGAATTGACAACAAGCCAAAGTTCTCCACAGTAGGAGGCAGTGAGGACTGTCAGTCACTCAGCCCTGGGCTCACAATCTGTTTTCTTCACTTACTGTGTGATCTTTCTAAGATCTGTTTCTGCTCATGTTTTTTCCCTGCTGGAAATTCGTTAATAATGGCTGCCCTTAGATAAAAATTGGCCCCTAGCCTAAATCTCCACGCTCTATCCCTCAATGGTGGAGGCAAGGCTACCTGCCCAAGACTATGAGCTCCTCTAGAATTAAGAATTTCTTCTAATTATCTTTAAATCTCAGCAGAACATCTGGCACATAGTAGAGGTTTAAGAAATAATTACTTTATCAAACAATCTATGATACAGATCAATATATCTCCCATTTTTGGAGGACTATGAGATTATATATATATGTTTTCTATCTGGTTGAGTTTTTTCCAGACTGCTTTGGACTTCTCAGTTTTGCTAAGAAAATATAATTGTGAAATGTAGGTAAGTTTGTGTATTTTATTCAGTATATTTAAAGCTTATGCATGTTCAGTGTAAATATTTTCCAGTAATTTCTGTAATAATGTCTCTCTTTGAATTGATGGTTATAGAGATTTATGTTCCCTTAAAATGGAAACTAAGCGTAGAAGGATTTCTGTAGCCTCTTCTATGTGTGTGGATAGAACTTCAGTGATTTCATTTACATAATAGGTTGGTATCTTTTGTTTTCTTTAAGCATTTTTCGTTGTCATAATCCCTTATAAAATGAATGTATTTTTCAAACATCCAAAGGCCTATTGCAAAGAATTGAAAGGAACTTTATGTATTATATAAACCAATGGACCAATTTAGTTTGCTTAGTCTTAAAAGGGAACCGATGGGATGAAGTTAGTTAGCATTTAAAAAATACAGTTGTATACAGCACAGAGGGGAATGAAAGTTATGTTCCATACTTTCTTCAAATGTAGATTGTGCTCTTTACCTATCTGACTTCATTTCAGAGCTAAGTAAAGGAACATTTATTACTGTGTTCAAAATACCTTGGTTTTAACAGCTGCCTCAGGAAGAAAGTATTTATTGATTTATTTACTGATTTATTGATTTATTGAAAGCTTATTGATTTTATAACCCTAAGAATCAAGAATTCACTTACCTATCTCGTCCCTCTTCTAAAAACCGGCTGGGTGTAAAATGATACTCTCTACCTTTACCATAACAAAGCTACTACCTACTTTATAGAAGTTATAAAACTCTGGGAACTAAGACAGATGCACAGAGTCTGGATTATCTTAGATGTGGTATTTTAGCTTATCTTCCTATCATGATCTTTCCAAGAGAAAATAATAGAGCCTTGTTATAACTATCGCACTCTTCCAGTCCTAGTGGATTTCAAGGATTTCCTTGACTCTTCATCTCAGAGGAAAGTGGTTTTGGAGTCTTTTTGTTTCTTCTCTGTAAGCCTATAGGAACAAATCCATTTTAGAGGTCCTATCAGGTACTAGTTAACCCCCTGAACAACACGGGTTTGAACTGCATGGGTTCACTTATATACAGATTTTTTTCAATAGTAATTACTATATTGCTACAGTATACAGGTGGTTGGTTGAATCCATGGATGTGGAACTGCAGATACAGAGGAACCATGGATACGGAGGGCAGACTATAAGTTATAAACAGAGTTTTGACTGCACAGAGTGTTGGTGTCCCTAAACCCTGCATTGCTGTGGACAGTTTCTATACATTATTTGCTATCCTTACAACTCTCTGAGGCAGACATTATTGCTCCATTTTTTTAGAGTTAATTAATGCATCTCTAAATAAAGTAATTCGCTGTGGTAGACTAAATTCCTTGCTACTCCTCCCATTGAGAGGTGGAGTTTAATTCCTTTCTCTTTAGTTTGGGCTGGCTTCAGTGGCTTGCTTGACCAATAGTATGTGACACAAGTGATGTTCTAGGACTTCTGAGGCTAGGTCATAAGAAACTTTGCAGCTTCTGCCCACAACTTCAAGGATAGTTGTTCTTGGAGCCCTGAGCTGAAATAGCAGTCCAGCTGGAACCACCATATTATAAGGAAGCCCAAGATGTGCTAAACCAGCCTTCAGTTGTTTCAGCCCCAGACTTTTGAGCCATCCCTGCTAAAATTCCAGTATCATGAAACAGAGATAAGCTGTCCACGCTCCACCCAGACCAAATTCCTGATCCACAAAATTCATGAGATAAAATAATAATAATAAGGTGATGATGGTGATAAATTATTGTGTTTTTTTTTTTTTTTTTTTTTTGCGGTATGCGGGCCTCTCACTGTCGTGGCCTCTCCCATTGCGGAGCACAGGCTCCGGATGCGCAGGCCCAGCGGCCATGGCTCACGGGCCCAGCCGCTCCGCGGCATATGGGATCCTCCCAGATCGGGGCATGAACCCGTATCCCCTGCATCGGCAGGCGGACTCTCAACCACTGCGCCACCAGGGAGGCCCAAATTATTGTTTTAATCCAGAGCAGATAACTGGAACACTTACCAACTTCTAACACAGGGGTTCTGACTCTAAAGTCTGTGCTCTTAACCTCCCTGTAAACGTCAGCTGCCTGTGTTCCTGTTATGTTTCATTAAATTTATGATTTATAACCACAGGAATAAAATTGAATAAGTTAGATTTCTCTTATAAAAAACAAAGCTAGAACCAATTTAAAATAACTCTGCCATCATGCTTCATTTTTATTCATTTGCCATGATCCAAAATAGCCTAATATTATATATGTTTCTTCAACTGTCTGCATTCTTCCCCAGAATATAAACTTCACGAGGACTTTGTTTTTTACTTTATAGCTTCCATAGCACCTGCAACCAGAGTCTGGCATGAGTAGGTGCTCAAGGAATATTTGTTGAATAAAGGAATGAATCAATGATTCACAGTGAAAAAAAAGGCATAGATATTATTCTTTCTGTATAGAATGTAAGTCTTCTGGAAAAACATGAAAGCCAGAATATTATAAAGATAATATAGTAAATATCTGGGTACTCTAAACCAGGAATTAACAAATGTTCAGATTATACCATGTTCACATCAGAGTTTTCTTTTTCTCTAAAGGAAATAAAATATTAGAGAGAAAGTTGAATCTGCCTATGTTTTCCTATTCGCCTTTCTCCTCTCCTAGAGGCAATACTATCACTATTCAACACGTAAATCCTTATGCTTTTACTATATATCACTGTGTGCACAAACAATATATCTGCTCGGCTCTGCCTTCAAAATAAAGTATATCATAGTCCCAAGCCCCGTTCACCTGTTCCTGCTACTTACCTTGTCCACCTCCTGTCATCTTTTATCAGGGTTGCTGCAACATCTTCCTAACTGCTCTTTGCTTTCTCTCTCACAGCGTCATCCCAACATACTCCATCTCTTCTTCACCTAGCAGCTAGATTGATCCTTCAAAAGCATACATCAGATCATGTAACTTCCCTCCTCCTAGCCCATGGGGGCTCCACTGCCACTGGAATAAAATCCATAGTCCTTGCCCTGTTCACCAAGGCCCTGTATGATCCGCCCTCCAGCCTCCAGGCCTCCCGCTCTCTGCCTTGCCCCGCTGTGCTGCAGGAGCACTGGCCTCCTTGCTGTTGAGGGAGCACATCAAGCACATTTCCATCTCTGGGCTTTTGCGTTTGCTCGTCCTTCACTCTGGATGGCCCTCCCACAGGCCTGTCTCTTGAGGCTCCAGCAGATCACTACCTGTGTTCAGGTTTTGTCCAAAAGTCATCTCCTGATGAGGTGGGGAGACATTCAATCTATAGTTGAATTGCCCTCATGGTCTCTTACCAGGTTTTATTTTTCTCCATAAAATGTACCACGACCTGACAGAATTTGCACATGTATGTATGTATATATGCATGCATTTATCTGTTTTTGCTGTCTATTCCTTCAGTAGATTATAAGCTTTTGTAAGGTCAGGGACCTTCTTTTTTTTTTTTTTTTAACATGTTGGGGGTAGGAGTTTATTAATTTATTTTATTTATTTTTGCTGTGTTGGGTCTTTGTTTCTGTGCCAGGGCTTTCTCTAGTTGTGGCAAGCGGGGGCCACTCTTCATCGCAGTGCGCGGGCCTCTCACTATCGCGGTCTCTCGTTGCGGAGCACAGGCTCCAGACGCGCAGGCTCAGTAGTTGTGGCTCACGGGCCCAGTTGCTCTGCGGCATGTGGGATCCTCCCAGACCAGGGCTCAAACCCGTGTCCCCTGCATTAGCAGGCAGATTCTCAACCACTGCGCCATCAGGGAAGCCCAGGGACCTTCTTTGATTTCATCTTTTTTGGGCTTAGAATAATGACTGACATAAAGTAGGTGCCCCCAAAATGTGTTGAATGAAGAAATATAGGAATATAGTGTTCTGTGTATATAATATATATGTATTTTTATATATATATATAATTTATATATATAATACATATAAATTATATACACAGAACACTATATTCCATCCATCTAGTCCAATCATTTTAACTGTGGTATGTATTCCATACATTTTATTTGTCTATTCCCCTATTTTTATTTTTATTTTTAATTTTTCTTTTTTTTTTTCTTTTTTTTTTTTTTTTTTTTTTTCTTTTTGCGGTATGCGGGCCTCTCACTGTTGTGGCCTCTCCCGTTGCGGAGCACAGGCTCCGGATGCGCAGGCCCAGCGGCCATGGCTCACGGGCCCAGCCGCTCTGCGGCATATGGGATCCTCCCAGACCGGGGCACGAACCCGTATCCCCTGCATCGGCAGGCGGACTCTCAACCACTGCGCCACCAGGGAGGCCCTATTCCCCTATTTTTAGATTGTGATTACTTTTAGTTTTCACTTTTCTAAACAATGCTGAAAGAAACATTTTTTAAAATATACTTTTCTTGTTTGTTTTTCCTTGTAGGTGTATAACAGAATAAACATTTCTGAGTTTTTTCACCTAGCAGTTAAATTCATTTATAAAAGTAATTGCACAGAAATTAGTTTTTTGCTCACAGGATTCGTCTGTCATCCACCAAATGTCCCTGTGCAAACGTAAAAGTCATTTTAGGAGTGGGGAGAAAAACAATGTCACAAAACTTTTTTTTAAAGAACAAGTTTTAATATTCTATTTACCTTTTAAATCTCAAACTTTTCTGACATCGTGCCCTAATGATGTATATGTTCTGCTGTTAAAACTAGAATATAAAGTTACCTCTGATTAAATTATTTCATTTTGATGTTATGTGCCTGCACCTTTGTGTGGTTGTGTGTGTGTGTGTGTGTGTGTGTGTGTGTGTGTATCAACATGATCATTTGAATTACTGTGTTCCCAGTAGTTTAAGCAACGCTAATATTCCACTAAATCAGAGAGAAACTATTCAGAGAGTTTTGCATTTTGCTTGCTAGAGTTAAAAAAAAAGCCAATTTTGTTACAAAATTGTGAACTTTGTTAAACTGAAGAGGTGATGAGAAAAAACACCGAAAAACTCATTAAGAGCTTTAATACTAAGATATAATATAGACAATTTCCAAAAGAACTGGAGCTTTCGATATGCTTTGAAACAGCATGTTTTACTGGATATCATATATTTTGACTGTGAAGCTATGAATGCAACTAAAACAGATAAGAAAAAATTGCTTTTGGGGGTGATCATTTTGCCTTGCTCCTTGTTAAATAATTCCAGAAAGGAAAAAAAGCTGAGTTCTATTTACTTAATTTGTAATTTGTAACAATTTGGAGAGAAGTTAATCTAAATGTCAACATTTAAAAAAGTTTATCTGTGCTAAGAAAAATTATCAAGTAACTAGTGTTAGGGTTGGATGGCAATTATACCTCAATAAACCTGGAAAAAAAGTTGGATTCAGGAAATATAATTTATTCATTTAGCAGTTATTTATTGAGGGCCTACTAGGAGTCAGGTGCTATTCCAGATACTAAGGATACAACTATGGATAAAATACTTGAGGTCTTTACTCCTTTGAGCTTACTAGTAGTAGGAGAGATAATAAACAAGAAAACTCATACTTAAATGAGATGATGCCCCACTATGAACTGACTCCTGCCGTGAAGCCCATAACACAGGGCAGTGTGATTGAAAGTGAGTGCATCTGGGGGACAGAGAGGGGTTCAAAATCGCCTTAGCTCTGGTGTCCTGGGGGCACCTCTGAGGAGGTAACAGTTGAGCTAAGAGCTGCATGAGGCATCAATTATGCAGACATCCAGTGAAAGACTGCAGTCAAAGGAACAGCAAGTGAGAACAAGTTTGCTGTGTGTGAAGACTGCAGAGGTCTGTGTGACTAAGGAAGTGAGGGAGAGAGGGGCAGAAAATATGGTAGGTGGGACAGCTAGGAGCCTTGGAGGCTTGGTAAGGAGCTGGATTTTAAGGTAGGAATTCCTAGGTATTCCAGGAAGCCACTGAAAAGGTTTAGCAGGGCAGTGGCATGGCAGATTTATGTGTGTATGTGTGTGTTATACTAGACATACATAATACATATTATATTATTATTAACAATTATTGACATACTAATTATAATAATATTGTAAGGAAGGCACCATTTTACCTCTCCCCTCTTGGGGTTTTGCAGCTCGGTCTAATAAATAAACTGACATCAGATAGATTAACAGGAGAAAACTAGTAAGTTTTTCCTGACATAGGAGCCCTTATGGGAGGAAATGAAGACCCAAAGAGTGACAAAACCTAAATGCTTTATACCAGCTTGAACAAAGAGAGGCGATTGTGGAGAAGCACCTAAAATATACAGGGAGGCTAAGAGAAGATAAGAATGATTTTTACAAGGTCTGTTTGCACAGAATTCTCTCAACTTTGACTCCTGGTTGAAGAATGTTTCTTTTCTCTCTTGGTACAGGGAGGGGATCTTTCCCACGGGAGTTTGTATGTCCTGTTTTCAGGAAGGAAAAGGGAAATTGGAATATCCTTCTTGCATCAGCTCTTTCTAAAGTGCCTCCAGCCCCAAACCATCCCTACACCAATGTGGCACACCTGGGGGAGGCCCACTCTGCCATCCTTCAATATAATGAATAGTACAATACATAACATTTATTATATATAATATAATACATATATGCTATATCTTTTTAAATGTCTTTATTGGAGTATAATTGCTTTACAATTTTGTGTTAGTTTCTGCTTTATAACAAAGTGAATCGGCTATACATACACATATGTCCCCATATCTGTTCCCTCTTGCATCTCCCTCCCACCCTCCCTATCCCACCCCTCTAGGTGGTCACAAAGCACCGAGCTGATCTCCCTGTGCTATGCAGCTGCTTCCCACTAGCTATCTGTCTTACTTGGTAGTGTATATTGTCCATGCCACTCTCTCACTTCGTCCCAGCTTACCCTTCCCCCTCCCCGTGTCCTCAAGTCCATTCTCTACATCTGCGTCTTTATATATGTTATATATTTCTATATTTTAATGACCTTTCTGGCGACTACCTGGAGAATGGATTGTAAGGGGCCACTAGTGGGTGAGGGTAACCACGGAAGAGGAGCACGGGCAGGGTTGCTAGTCGTCCAGAAGAAAGAAATGCACTAGTCGGGCTTCCCTGGTGGTGCAGTGGTTGAGAGTCCGCCTGCTGATGCAGGGGACGCGGGTTCATGCCCTGGTCCGGGAGGATCCCACATGCCGCGGAGCGGCTGGGCCCGTGAGCCATGGCCGCTGAGCCTGCGCGTTCGGAGCCTGTGCTCCGCAACGGGAGAGACCACAACAGTGAGAGGCCCGCGTCCCGCAAAAAAAAAAAAAAAAAAAAAAAAAAAAATGCACTAGTGGATTAGATGAGGGCAGAATTTCTCAACCCAGGCACTACTGGCATCTTGGGGCAGCCACACAAGAATGGGTGTGCTGTGCACTGTAGGATATTTAGCAACGTCTCTGGCCTCTTCTCACTAGATATCAGTGTCATTGCCCACCCCCCTGCCCCAGGTGTTACCAAAAATATCTCCATACATTGCCAAATGTCCTGGGGTGGGGGGGACAAAATTGGCCCCAATTGAGAACTGAGGAGGGGATAGTATTGGAGATGGGGGACAGAAGCCATATTTAATATATATCTGGTGGGAGAGCATACGTGACCTACTGACTGATTAGATCTAGAAATTTCAGGAAAAAGAAGACATTGGTTCTTGTATATGACCCCCATCTGCCTGTAAATAATATTCTCATTGCAAATGATATTGATCTACAGTTTATGAATGCAGAACCTGAAGGGCTTTGTTTGGCAATGATGTCTTACTTGCTGGTTTTGTTGCTATTTACAGAGTCTACTTGAATATAGAATATAAAATGACTTACTAATCTGGGCTTGTCAGTTATTCAGTCAGGTCTTCTCCTTAATCACCCTCAATCATGAGGATTTGTGATACTGTGAAAGGAAAGTACCTGTTCCTGATAAATATCAGTACATCTGCTTAATCATTTATAAAGGCCTGAATTATTCATGCATGTGTGTGTGACTATAAGCACGTTGGCGACTTGTGGGTATGACTTTATGTCCCAGATGAAAAGCTAGTACTTCTTCTATATGTAGGATGTGGAGGAAGCAGGGGTAATTATAAAACTATGGAAAGTAGATACATTTTGACTCCAAATAATGGAAACTCTCTCCTCATTCTTTCACTTCTCTGTCTGATCCTCTGGAACCATCCCCTCTTAGCCACTGGGGTATGTGCCCCTATCAAATACCCTCTGTCTTCCATACACTCAGCAGCCCCAGATATGACAGCCACTCTCCATGTGACACATTTCCTCACCCTTCAGTGCTCTGATTACTGACTGCTTTGTAGGATGCCATTAGGCACATCTACATGACCAACCATATCCAATGGTTGGTCCTAAACGTGAAATTAAGCTCCAAAATCAGTCAGATGAATAAAGAGTAGAGTGGGGCTTTACTTTGCTTATTCTGGATGTTATATCCAATTTCACTGTTCACGACACATTGGCTTTTTTGAAATGCACATGGCATTTTTTTTTTCTCTCCAAAGAAAGAGTAAAAATAATTATGGCTTTTTGGCTAAAAACTAAAACACATACTATTTATAATGCTTTTGACATAAAATATATTAAAGTTAGTAATTATTGAAATTGGTAATAGCAAAACAAATAGCCACCGTTTCATGGCTGCTGGTCCTGTACCAGGCAGTGAGCTAGGCCCTTGCATAGGTTATTTCCAAATGGTATGATGTTTCTCTCAAATGCATCTTATTATCCCCAGTTTACAGATTTGGAAACTGGAACTGAGAGGTTCTGCAGTCTTGCTCAAATTTGCCTTGCAGGTTAGTAGCACTTCCAGGTTTCAAGTGTAATCTCTTTGGCTCAGGAGCTCAAATTCTCAACCATCTCACTCTCTACCCTTTTTAAAATAAAAATAGCACCATTGACTATTTGCATCCCACTCTCTTTCAGGGACTTCTTGAATATAATCTCAATTACTCCTCCCCACAGCCTAATAAAATGGGTGTCTTGTGCCTGTTTCATCACTAAAAAAAATGAGGTTGAGCAAAGTTTCATAACTTACAGTGTTATTAGGGCCTTACAATTTCAAGAGACAGAAAACCTAGCTATTAATAATTCATGTAAAGCTGAGGGGCAGAACTGGCTTCCATTATGCCTGAGCCCAGAGGTTGTAATCTCCCTCTCTCCGTGTCTTTGCTGTGCTTTTCCCCTCTGTCGGCTATTTTCACACACAGCCTTCCCTGTTGAGGCGGCTGCATGACTGCCAGCTGCTGAAGGCTCACATCCTCTCTGCTTCCCAGTCCTCAGCAGGCCAGCCGTGCCTCTTTCCCTGAACTTGCTACACATTTCTGGAATTGCATAGCATGTTCCTTGTTTGGCTGAGTCTGAATCCCGTCCTTCCCCTGGGGCAGGGAAGTAGGCTCAACACAACCCAAATCCACAGAGAGAAGCAGTCCATTGTACTTCACCCCCAGAAAGGGGGGATGACTGTGGGTTGAGCAAAACAAAACAACCAAATAACATCTGTCCATTACATGTACCTGTGTTCCAGTAGTGCTTAGTGACTAGACAGGACTCAAATTCAGATCTGTAAGGCTCCAAAGCACTTTCTCTTACCCGTTACACTGATCTTCATCTCCAGATAATTGTCTTTAAAAATCAATTGTGAGGGCTTCCCTGATGGCGCAGTGGTTGAGAGTCCGCTTGCCAATGCAGGGGACACGGGTTCGTGCCCCGGTCCGGGAAGATCCCACATGCCACGGAGCGGCTGGGCCCGTGAGCCATGGCCGCTGAGCCTGCGCACCTGGAGCCTGTGCTCCACGACGGGAGAGGCCACAACAGTGGGAGGCCCGCATACCGCAAAAAAAAAAAAAAATCCATTGTGAGATAATTTCAAAATCTCCTGTACTTCTGTGAAAAAAAAATGCCATTTTTTAAAGGAAATGACGTTTAAAAGCACCAGCATACTTGTGATATATCTCTTAAAAATAAGTCTGTCAACATAAGGGAAATATTATTTCTAGAAACTAGAGATTCTCTAAAGTTTAGGTTTAAAAAATGCAATGATTTAGTGTCTAATTTCATGACAATTTTTGCATTGAATAAAATGTCCCTCATCATACCTCCAAAATAAAGGATATTTGGCATGGAATGGACTTCCTCCTCCTCATCTTTCATTTTAAGGCTGCACTACTATTTTCTGTCTTTCCCAACAACACAAACAGTCTTTATCATCATTTCAACAATCTTTATTTCAGTGTTTTTCACCTCACACTTTGAGGACAGTACTCTCCCCTTGGGAAAAATTAAGTAGAACAGTGTAGGCAGAAATAAATAATGTAACCCAGTGGAAAGAGTACAGGATTAGGAATCAGGAATCAGGGACAGCAGATTAGGTCCTAACTTTCTGAGATGATCTCCTGTAACCCTCTTACATACTCTCATTAATGGCTGTATTTTCACACCGGGTACAGTAGAGCTTTTCAAATTGGCCAGTAAATCAAAATTCATTCACTCAGACAAAAATGAATTGAGAGTCTGTGGCACAGTACTGTGGTAGATATGGTGAAAGTTACAAGATGGTTCTTCAAGGGAATCTGTTGTCATTCCCTAAAATGCATTGATTATCTAATAGGTACATGACACTGTGCTAGAAGAGGGGATCTTAAAGATATACAGAAAAGCTCTAAGGGGCTTCTAGTCTACCTGGAGAGATATGGGCAAAAAGAAAGGTAAATATACAAGTCAGCATATACAGTGTGCCATGTGAATAGAAGTGCTTTAGGCATTTAACTTCTGGTGAGCAGTTCAGACCATCAGGGACTGTCCACACATACCTTGTAATATGGGTGAATCTAATTATTTCCATGAATATCAGCATAAAGGGAGATGCAGGCAGTCAAGGTAGGTACACGAGGACCAGATTGTTGACCAAGTATATCCAAATCCAGAGTGGATTATATAAGGAAAGGAAAGGGGGAATCCACCACAAACAAAGAAATGATCGCAATGTTCATGTGTTATAGTGTTATAATATACAGGAGGCACTAATTTATATCAACATGTGTTGTAAATGAAAAATACATGTTGATTCAATATGCAAAAACAGAATGCAAAATATATCTCATTAATAATTTTTATATTTTGAAATGATATCATATTTTGGATACACTGGGTAAAATATTATAAAAATTAGTTATTTTGATGTGGCCTTTAGGAAATTTAAACATATATGGCTTACATTATATGGCTATTGGAGAGCAGTATTTAATTTGACCAGATCAGGAACTGAGGATGCTTTTTATGAATCCCTTTTTCTACCAGTTCTCAAGTCCAAGTTGTAAGCAAGCTCTAGATACCTTTATTCTAAAGCCTGGTCACTAGTTACAAAATGTGTTGGGGGAATTGTGTGAGAAAACGAATACTTATTGAGCACCTACTCTTTTCTGGGCTGCCATATGAAGTTGGAGTTTTTATCCTCCGTTCAAAGGAAGCTCATTCAGATGAAGTAACTTGTCCTGGGTCCAGAGAGCACAAATAGCAGAATCAGACTCAGGACTTTCTCATTCCAAAATAGATGCTTGTCTGTATACTATGTTGTATGCCCCAAGTGCTGCTACCAAACCAGTGCTGCCTGAGTACTAGAGTGTTAGGAAGTCACCAAGGTATTTACATATTTACATCAAGGTATTTACAGAGACAAAGAGTAAGGGCTTTGGAGTCCAACCTGGGATTCTAAGCCTGAGTCTGCTGCTTTGTAGCTGGGCAAATTATTTAACTACTCTGAGATTCAGTTATATCATCGGTAAAGTACGGATGAGAGTAACGCTGTTCTCACAGGTTTGTTCTAAATGTTAAACCAAATTATATTTATTAAGTACTTAGTGCCCATCCCACAGTTAGGATTCAGTAAATGATGGCAGTATGTTTAAGATACAGGGCCAGGGATAAGCATGGTGGTTCAGGCCCTATAGCTTGTCTGATAGGTATGAAATTAGATTAGCACTGCTCTGGTGCCCTTAACTTGCCAGCCATGTGACCTTGGGCCAGTTACATCTCTGTGCCTCAGTCCCCACCTACATATGAATTGGGTTTAATAAGGGTCCCATCCCCATTGTTGTTGGGATGATTAAATAAGATAATGCATGAAAGTTGCTTAGAACCCCACCTGGAGCAAAATAATGGAAAATGATAGTTGCATTGTTGGTTTTACTGTTGTTAATATTCAGGAGGCATTTGTTTTTCAAAATTGTATTTATATGTATATATTTATTTATTCTTTTAGCTTTTTAACTGTTTTTGTTCTATTTCCTGATATTTGCTTTTAAATTTAGGGGTCCTAAACCACTGTGCTTTCTGAATTTATTCCTTTTAGACTCTTCCCATGCAGCGAAGGGATGCATGTGCTAGCTTTTAATAGTCACTACCCACCCCACCTCAACCAGCTTCTTACTTTCCATGCAAACATTGTGGGTTTTTTCTTGGAAATCCCGCTGGCAGAGGGGAGAAATCACTTTTTTTTTTTTTTTCCCACTGCTGAATCCTCAGAACCTAGCAAAATGCCACATTCAATAAATTTGTCAGATGAATGAGAAACCAGGTAGCCATGTCTATTACATTAATAATAAAAATAAAGATTTAGATAGAGTTCTAATTAGGTTCTGCACATAGAATTCTCCTATGAATGATGTCTTTGAGAATTTGTGAATCTGTAAATCATCGATTGTGTTCTGGATAGTTGAAAACGCTGGCTCAGTGAGGTTTTACTGTGGCTGATATTATTTGGGGGCATGAATAAAATTTAACTTATTTTAAATAAGTTGACCTTTTTCTTTTATCTTCAATAAAATGGAGAAAAGATCTGCTCTCTCTGTCATAGAGGGGATTCGTAGTGGTGCCCCTCATCAATGGAACTGCGTTTTCAAAGTGGACAACAGTTTTAGAAACTTTAGTGGATTGTCTAGATTACAGATTTATAACTTACTGGTTTATTCTTATATGCTCACTCTCCAAAAGCTGGTTGAATAGGTTCTGCTCTGAAGATAGGAGTGCAACATTTCCTGGACAGCTGTGCTCAGCCATGCCATATGGACCATTGCACAATTTGTCCTTAGTACTAATAAATGTCACAACCCCCAATTAAAGTGATTTTTTTTTCTTTACATGCTGAAATCACTGCTGATTTCAGTAATGAATAATTATACGGTATGTAGTTAGGAGTAAAAGAGCATTCTTTTCTAGTTCTGGGTGGTAGAACAACTTCCAACTCATTAAAATTTTACTGTTAAATTTTGAGGCATGTACCTAAAAAATATCGGGCTACTGATGAATAGATTACATACTATCCACAGTTTCTGCCCTCATTTGTTTCTTTTCAAGGAGGCACAGGATTTGGTTTGTAGTTTTTACCTCTTTGGATAAAGGCAGATAAAAAAAATAATATTGAAAAGAATATCTGGCAGTTGGAATTTTTAAATAATAATAAATAATATAAATAAATAAATAATATAATATAATAAAATCAAAGTTTATGTTTCATCTTAGAAAAACATAGTAAAATAGAAAGCAGTGCCAAATTGAAATTAAAATATCAAGTACAACATGTTAACCTAGATGATCAGAATTTTTCACCAGTTGATATTCTCAGGTTAAATGTATAAAGGTAGTTAGTACCCTCCCATTCATAACATTTTTCCAGTGTGACTGTCAACTATTGTTTATTTTTATAGCTGAGCTTGGACTTATAAACATTTGTTAAATACATTCATTCCTTGTTTGAATTTTTTAAAAAGAAAATATTACCTGAAAATGTTATTCCAAAATTCTTGTAGAAAATTTATGTATACACACACACACACACACACACACACACACAGACAGACACTTACACTCACACCATCTATACTTATCACACAGATTTTAGAATTAGGATCATATAAATCAGTATTTTAGAACAAATATAAAATACTTTAGATATGACCTTGGGCAATAACCATTAAGAATGCAAGGAGAGTTCTTTTTCTGATGTTTCTAAATCCTTTGTCTTAATGAGTCTACCAACAGAGCCCTTTATTTATAGGGAATCAAATGGAAACCACTAAAGCAGTCCTGATAATATCCACCCGCTTTCCTATTATGAAAGGGCCTTACAGCACAGTGGAGTAGACAAACATTCTAATCTCACCTATTTTATTTCTAGTATAACGTCATGGGCTCGTGACAAGTTTGTAGTCGCTTAAGAGGCTCATTCAGGCACTCAATACCCAAGTAAGTGAACCCGGAATACCACGAGGCCTAACTGCTAAATTATGGGTCCGTCCAAACATGAGCATTTTCTAGTGCCAGGCAAATCCATTGGCAGGATACTGAGCCGAGCAGCCTGCTGCCCATATTTTGGGAACCGCTCATTATTAACTGGTCACGTTTCAGGGCAGCCCCCTCCCCCGCCCCCCCCAGATGGCATCACATCCAGCCTGTGCTAAAAGACCAGCCTTATTGCCGTGCCTGGTCCTTACGTGCCCTCTCCCCAGTTTTGCCAAGGCGTAGGGCATCCACCTTCATTTCTCTCCATGTCCATTATCCATTGCCTTTTTTTAGACTTCAGTTACCTTTTAAGTTTACTCTGGATGTCCACTTAATCAGATCTTACCTGAATAAAAATGTTAGGGACAGAAAGAAAAGATACACATGCTTATCAGTTCACAGCTTAGCACTACTCAGATTGCAAAGGCTCCGGAAGAATTTCTACCTGTGGCAAGTCATATCTTACTATTTCTCGAAAAGTACAATAAAAATGTAGCTCCTCCTGAAAGGAGTGGCAAAAATAGATTTTCGTTGTTGTTGGGCTGGATTTAGTTCTACCTTAAAAGCAAGTTGGCCTTAATTTCTCCTGGGGTATGGGTGTTAGTGAACAGAGGTGATCTTGGGTGGCCTCGGCCTGCAGCGGCTTGAAGCAGGATTTCGGTTCCCAGCCAGAGACTGAGGTTGGGCAGCAGCAGTGAGAGCACTGAATCCTGGCCACCAGACCACCAGGGACCAGTGGCCAGTGACAAGGTCCTGGCCTGTCAGCTTTGTAGAAAGGAATTTCCACAGAGAGATGGAAAGTAGTGAAGCAAGTAAAGTGTTTATTAGGAGGAAAAAGAGTACAGTACGTGTGGAAAGACACACGAGAGGGCTCAGAGAGAGTCTCGCCTTCGTGGTAGTTTGAATCACTTTTATGGGGCACTTCTTCCAGGTCTCCTTTGACCAATCATCTTGCTTTGCCTGGTTCTGAGTCTGTATTTGGTATATTTCAGGGTCCTCCCCTGTGTGCATGGGCATCTCTTAACCAAGGTGGATTCTAGCGAAGAGGCCTATGGGTAGTTGACATCACTTACTATGGGGTGACGCCCCCTCCCTTTTGATCTCCAAGGAGCCTTTCTGTGCATGTGTAGTCGGGAAGGTCTCCTTGACTTTGAGAATGAGAAATATGTGGTTCTTTATCTCTTATCTGGGCAGGGCCCAGCCTCCTCTCTTGGAGGATGGCTTTGTGACAGTCTTCTTCTGCAGCCCAAGCAGGTGGATACAAGTGAAAAGCATGAGCGTGATGACAGGTGGCTGTCTCCCCTTCACTGTTACCCTCTAGAAACTGGCAAGGTGGACACCTTCGTGTGTCCAAATGTGGTTCCTTAAGAGATTGGTTTGTCATCTGAGGAAGCTGCTCTAACTCATTTCTACTTCTCTTCACAAGTCTAGGTGTGGCAATGCCCTGGGGCTTTCCTATTTCCTGGCTCCTCTGAATCTACAGGGAGCTTCTTCACTTAGAAATTGAATTTTTACAGTGATCTCTGGTAGCAGCAGTCTAAGTTTTCAGCCCATCCCCAACATATCCTTTAAATAACATACGTTTGACTCTTTCTGCTACTTCTATTTGTTAGGATGCTAGGTAATTTACACCTAAGGACTGTGTTTACAGATTTTTAATATATTATCATCGTCGACATCCAAGATTTTGAAAAAACATTAAAAGTTAAATGTTTCTTTGAAGACATTTTAAACTTTTTTAGGGTATTAATTTGACAGTAATTGAGGCTTATCTTTGGTAATGCTGCACATTAAATTACAAAATCTGCCTTATCTAAGTATTTCTCTTTTAATACTGAGGACGAATGTTCTGGTGGTATGAAGGGCTTTACCTAAAGTAATGTAATAAAGTGAGGGAAATGGGATAAAGTGATCAACAGGTCAGTGTGTGGAGTCTTTAAGGACAGAGTTCAAACCCCATGTCTGCCATTTACTAGCTATTTGACCTTGAGCAAATTCCACGACCTTGCCAATTTCCCATTCTTTCTTCTGTTAAGTGGAAATATGAATAGTAGCTACCTCACAGACACCACTGTGAGAGTAAGTAATGCATTTAGGGCATTTGCCACAATGCCTAGAGCATAGGAAGAACACAATGAATTAAAGTGAAAGCCGTGTGCACGTCGTTATTATTGCATTCTTTGACGGTTGAAAAGTCTGATATGGACACTATCTCTAAATCTCTTGTTTGTTTGTTTTGTATGCTACGACGAAATTTCACCTGAGCACTACCTATCATTTACTAACACATCTTATTGTGTCGTTTAAATGATATGCCACAAAGAAAAATACACTTATGAAAGCATATTTCTCACATACATAACCGAAGAGCAATTGCGTTGAACACCCGCCTTCTTTGTACTCACTGAACGGCATGTTCGTTAGGGAATAACAGCTTGCTGTGTGGACTTTAGGGTCTTCTTTTTCCTCGGATGCTTTTCCGCAAGCCAGCCCCTCCCCCCAACAGCCGGACCCTTGGTGGAGGTGTGGGCGGAGCTTGCGAGACACCAAGTACCGGGCTCACAGGTAACACAACACTCATCGGATCCGCCTGGGCTCCCACACAGCTATAAGGTTGCCTGTTCTCCCGCACTGAAATGACGAAGGACCAAAACAGCCCAGGATAGGTGAGATCTACCAGCTCCATCTGTTGTTACTTCCTCTGTTATTATGAAGAAAACGTTTCCTAGTTCCATTAGCAAATGAAATCAGATCTCTGATTTCTGTGCAAGTGAGAAATCAAATCTTTGTGTTTATGGGACCAAACAGATGGATTTCTGTGGCTGTCTCCTGGCAAAATGGGACCATGAACAAGGCAGGCAGCCAAAGGCGTAGGTATTAAAGAAAGGGAAAAACTTCTGACATGTTTGGTTTGCTGTATCCATTACTTCTGATCCCTTTCAAAACCATAGTGCTTTGTAATTTTTTAATTCTATTTTTCTAATTTTACTTTAGCATTGACTAGCACCTTTTTTTTTTTTTTTGCGGTACGCGGGCCTCCCACTGTGGCCTCTCCCGTTGCGGAGCCCAGGCTCCGGACACGCAGGCTCAGCGGGCCCAGCCGCTCCACGGCATGTGGGATCTTTCTGGACCGGGGCACGAATCCGTGTCACCTGCATCGGCAGGTGGACTCTCAACCACTGCGCCACCAGGGAAGCCCCAGACTAGCACCTCTTATTGATGGGTTAAACGATTTTAAATGGCGTGGGGAGATAATCATACTTTTTGTTCTCCATTAAAAGTATCTTAAGCATTTATTATATAGTTTAGTATGTTGTATTTAGCTTAATACATTATTTAAAATCATTTTAAAATAATTACTTGAGAAAACGAGTCATGAAAAATTGTATTTTTCTGAGAATAATAGTTTTTCAAGCACTTTGTATTTTAAACTAACAATGGTGTTGGTCTAGCAACATAGAATATCTTTTGAATAGTCTCAATTTTCAACTGTTTATGGGCCGTGGTAGATGCCCATGTGATCTTTTACAACATCAAACATAGCAAAGGTACAGAAACTTGTCTTTCACCCCGAGAAATAAACTAACTCCCTTTACTCACTAATCCTTTTTTTTAAGTCTTTATTTAATTTGTTACAATATTGCTTCTTCTTTTTTTTTTTTTTTTTTAATGTTTTGGTGTTTTGGCTGCGAGGCACGTGGGACCCTATCTCCCCGACCAGGGATCGAACCTGCACCACCCCCGCATTGGAAGGCAAAGTCTTAACCACTGGGCCGCAAGGGAAGTCCCTAATCCCTTTTTTAAACTATAAGATTATGTTTTCTTTTTCTTTGTTTCTGTAAGATGTGGACTACAGCATTAGTAGTTTTTAACATCATTCAAGTATCAAAATTATATTATTTTATGTAATTAAAGCTACTTTTTCCTTCTGATATGGAGTTTACAGATGGATAGGTGGGAAAAAACATAATTTTTGAAACTTGAGTATTTAACCAGATTACTTAATTAGCACTTTGCTGCCTGGTTTGACAATTAAAGTTGACCACGAATTTGCATCTTGGAAGCAAGAAAACCACAATTTTCTGGAAACTTAATTAAAAATATATAGATTTTTGCCTGCATTATAGAAATATTTTAGGGGTTGAAATTTCTTAATTAAGAATTAACCTGCTTCAACAGATGTTTCCCTTTTGACCAATTTCACTCTGTTTAATAATGAGAAAAACTTGCAGTTCTTCTTGCCTTCTTTCCATCAATATTTAAATGAGGAAAACCATCCAAAGTTCTGAGGCAAAAGCAGGCAGCTACATAGAATGCTTTAGTTGCAAAACCAATAGAGATATTCAGAAACCTTAACAAAATTATTTCTTTAGAAATAACCCCAGAAGTACCACCACTTATACTAGAAAATGATGTTCATCATTTAATATGGGCCACTATTCTGTGTGCCTTACGTGTATTAACACAATTATCACAACCACTCCTGTGAGATTGGTGTTATTATTCCTGTTTACTGATTAGGATACTGAAGTAAAAAAAGTAAATAAGTTTCTCAGCATCACACATTTACTAATGGTGGCAGTGGAGTCCATAGTAGCTTGGTAATAGATATTTTTAAAATTAAAACAAATCCAATTCAAGATTAATTTTTTAAAATTCCACTTATATTTTCTTCATTAGGTATTCAAATTACAAAATATGTGCTTATGGATACAAATCAAATAGCACAAAAATGTACGAAGAAAAAGATTCTGCCATGTCCCCTTTCTGAACCTATTCTCCTGACAGTAGAGAATATCTCTGCATTTTTCTTCATGCTTAAGCAACAAACACGTGCACTCTCCCACATGCATGCATGTTTTTAAACAAACATAAAAACATCCAAACATTACTTTGAAATTTGGTATTTCACCAAATTACACGTCACGGTAGAGTCATGCTTCATGCCACTAGAGTTACAGCTCAGCTTTACGATGGTGTGTAATATTTCATGGGATGAATGAACCATAATTTATTCATATTATGATGGATGTTCAGATAAGTGAATGATCAATTGCCTAAGTGTTTGAAGTAGACACCTGACAGAAAGAGTGAGATGAGCCAGGTACTTTAACCAAAGGTAGGGTCTGATTATGAGAACATTTTTCATAATACTGCAATTTCTTAGCAATTACTTGATCAAAATTATGCCTGGCTATATCCCAAGTACACACTTCTTAAAATGCTCCCCATTGCCTTAAAGACTATAATCGATCTCATTATCTTTGTCTCTATGTAGTATCTTAGTTTAGATTCTTTGAAGCAAACCAGAAGGACTTAGGACATGGGAAAATTGAAATGTTTATACCTGTTAAATTTTTGCTGATGGGAAAAGTAAAAACACTAATTCATTGCAGTTCTAAATTTTGGTTTGAAAAGAAAAAAACAAAAGCAATCAATCAAAACAATAAAGAAGGATAGGCAGCTCTGAAATAAACACATTGCCTGGGATATTCTCCATAAGAATATGCTTTCCATGGCCGACTGAACAGCAGTACACTGTATACAACAACCCTTTAAGGTCCTTGTCTCCTGTGGCGCCAGTCATATTTCATGTAGAATGAAATAGGCATCTTTAAGCCACCTGAGTACCTCTTGAGCATAGGAGAGTTATTCCTTAAATACTTTTATGTTTCCATTTTATAGAGCCCTGAAAGAGATTTTTTTTTCCTCTTTGAGTTTGAAAACAAAGCAAATATTCTACAATGATTAGTACTTCCTTTTTGTGCCTCAGAAAAATAATTCCTCATTTCTTATTTCTCAAGAACAAGCAACTCATCAAGTTATCTGCTTGACTTTTCCTGCTTCTGGAACTGAAGCAAGTTTGCTTATCTAGCAGTATTCTGTAAAGCAGCAAAGAGTAACATTCAGTCCCGTCCCCATCATAAATTGGGAAACAAGAGAGACTATAACACATTCTTTGTGCTCCTGTGGAACCCATCAAAGCTAGAGATGTGGAGCCTGACTCAGTTCACATCTTAAATGTCTGAAAGAAATTTTGCATTTTGCTTATTTGCTCAGGGTTTAGTGCAAAAAATACATATATGCCCTTGAGGTGATGACAAGAACAGAACAGCAGTCATCTGAGAATGGGAGTTCTCACGTTGATACTCTGAGCGTTCTGTTCTGGACCATCTGGAATCTAGGGCTACATCTGAGTGCATGATATTGGAAATCTTACAAGTACTTACACTGGCTCAAATATATATATTATTCATACACATGAATTCTACCCACTTAGAAACAAAAACTTATCCAGAAACTGCATGGTAGTTGTTCTTTAAATATACACTATTCAGAATAAAGGATTTGTTCTTATAATTTTGACCTTTTGAGAAATTATGTGTATAGTCATTCCCTTCAAAGCCAGTTCAGTTTCAAAGCAATTTATATGATTGTTTTTAATTCAGAATAATAGGAATTTTTTCTTTTTGTTTTTTACATATTGGTTTTGATGATGCTGAAGTATGCTGGTTGGAATATTAATGATTTAAAAATAGCACAAAGAGACAAAGCTTTATATACTATAAAATTTTAATTGCTTTCCAAAAGTGCTCATATCTGTTGAGACTAGCAATAAAAATTTTAAATATTGTACATATATGTGTAATTTAGTTCAACATAGATTTCTTTAGCTTTTAATTTTTGCAAGGCATTTGACTTTTTGTTATAAGAAGATTCAAAAATGAATAAAACACAATTCTAGCTCTCCAGATTTTCCTGGTTAGTGGGTGAAAGTCAGAGTTAAATGTGTAAATATTAATATGGTATAACATCAGGAAGGCTGCTATGTGCTCAAACAGTGGGGCGTTAAAAACACGAGGCCATGAGATGATTTCGGGAAAGAGAGCATACTTGACTGAATGCCCACTGTGTACTCATTTCGGGGTCCCAGAGTCTGGCAAATATTTCAAAACGTTTCATGTGTAAAACACGGACCAAAGTCTAGCTCCTTACTCCATCTGCATTTGGTTTCTTTCTAGTAGGGTCATGTGTGTAATGAAAGACACAGGAAAAGGATGTGGCTTATTCTTCAATGGTAATTTTGAAATGGTAGAAGATGGGTGCTGAACCCCACTGATAATTTTAAAATGGTAGAAGATGGGTGCTGAGCCCCACTGATAATTTTTTTTTTTTTTTTTTTTTTTTTTTTTTTTTTTTTGCGGTATGCGGGCCTCTCACTGTTGTGGCCTCTCCCATTGCGGAGCACAGGCTCCGGACGCGCAGGCCCAGCGGCCATGGCTCACGGGCCCAGCCGCTCCGCGGCATATGGGATCCTCCCAGACCGGGGCACGAACCCGTATCCCCTGCATCGGCAGGCGGACTCTCAACCACTGCGCCACCAGGGAGGCCCCCCACTGATAATTTTAAAATGGCAGAAGATGGGTGCTGAGCCCCACTGATATTCAAAAGAGAAGCGTGATATTAGTTGAATTTTTTATTCTCTTGCGGCTTCTTAAATTTGTGAAATGCATGTAAATATGAACTTAAAGACAGCAGTGTTTTAAATCTACTCTATAAACATGACAGCAAACCAAAATGTAGATGTTAAATTAACTATTCGTTTATATACATGTTTATATATTATTTATAGTTACTGTGTATATATTTAAATATACTATGCTCATAAATATAAAAAAGAAACTTTTAATTAATGGGAAAATTTTTCCACATTTTGTTATCTTTACAAAAAAGAATATTTAGGCCACTCAGTATCTATAGACACCTTTTCTTTCTATTACATCCAAGTACATCATGGAATAATTCTGAAAACACTGCCACACTCTCTACTTGATATTAGACTTGTTCTTTTAAATTGGTCAACAATTTACTGCTCCTGGCATTTCACTTTTTGAGAAGCATTTTAAATTAATTGCCTACTTTAATGGGGACATATTAGCAATCTCTTCCCTCGCTTTTTATTGTTTATTTTGAAACTTAATGAAAATGCTTTTAGGGCTTGTTTTTATGTGGAATCCAATTTAGAGTGATAAAAATTTTGAAGGCCTGTTTAAATAACATAAACTGAAATATAGGTAATCCTTTAGTGAGTCTACAGTGCTCTAGGGTTAAATTGAAACCTTTTAATGTGATGTAAAGCCCCCTGGGTTATATGCACCCTAATCTCTCCCTCCTGTCCAAAGCCATACCCATATATTGAAAATTGCTTCAAATGTGTTTTTCTCTTTCTCAGCTCTGTGTTTTTGCACAGGCTTACCTCTGCCCAGAATGCCCTTTCTTGGACTGTCCACTTTGTGGCTTTTTAGTACTTCTTCAAGAGTCTGGTAAATGTGACACCCCCTTGGAAGTCCTTCCCATCTCCAGGCAATGCTGCAGTGCTGCAGTGCTGTTTAGTTTGAGCTGTCCTAGGCCGAGTTTGCCCTTCTATCTCTACACATAATCACATTGGTATAATCACATCACCTTTCCATCTCTCTCTCCCATTCACCTACGAAGACTCAATTCTTCTTTGTATTCCCAGGGCTCAGCACGGTACCTTGCCCTCCATGTTGGGTGATTTAAGGCTACAGTATATGCACCATTTTGAAAGTGATAATCCTTTTGATGATCAAATAGCTCTCAAATGCTATACTGTTCTTCCATCAATGTGAAGGCACTTTAAATTGAGTGCTGATTTTCTTTGATTATGAACCATGAGCAGTGGGAATCATGTTGTTTAAATCCTCTTCTTTCTTAGTCCAGCCTTTCATTCAGGCCCTCATTATATCTCATACAAACTATTTCAGGATCTTCCTAACTAGTCTTCCCTACCATCAGTCCCCTTCTCTGTCATCCAGCCTATATATCATTGTGAGAGCTAACTTCCTGAAAACATATCTGATCATTCCTGTTCCTAAAACCCCCTGGGCACACCCTATCATAATACATAATCCAGGCCCAGCATCTAAGACTGTAGCCTGGCAACAGTATGAGATCTGGGACACATCATGTTTTGTTCAACATTATACCCCAGCACCTAGCATAGTGATTGGCATGTCTTAACAATGCATGTGCTATCTTAGGATAACCTATTACATCAAATCTAAGACGTCAGTGATCACAAAACACAACGTTATTTTATGTACCACTAAGGGAAAATAAATCTGCAAATTCTAGTATGGCACAACTGTTTCTTGCTTATATGCTTTTGAATTTTTATTTTATTCTTCCTGAAAGACTTTTGAGACTTCTTCAGATAAAAGCAGGTTTTTATTATTTATCACTCTGATGCATAAATAACAAGCAAAATATAAGCAAAATAAATGGGCTAACTTTATTCTTACAACTTTGCAATGAAAGCCTGACGTCTCTTTCCACCTCAGAGTCATTGACATTTGTGTTCTGTTCCACATAATATCGTTCTCTGTTTCATCAAGAGTATTAGTGATGAAGCATGTCTTAGAAGAGTTATTTTATTCCACCCACTTTGCAAGTTCTTATGTGCATTCACAGGTAGTGACAAGATCATAACTGCCAGCTGTCCAGCTGCATCCTGATTTCAGAGGTGTTAAAAGGTTAAAACGGTAAGGTATGACTCAGAATTGATGAACAAAGTGAATTATACATGGGCTGAATGCATGCTATTATTATAATGCTCCCAACCTACCCTTTCAGTCTCCTCTCCGCACCACTCAATCCCACACACTGTTTCTCTGAACTGAGAGACTTTGTGAATGGGAGGAGATCCTTTTGCAACTCTGTGCTGTTGCATTCATTCCTATTTACTCAGCATGAAATTGACTTCTCTTCTCTGTTCTCAAACTCAGACTAGCTCTTCATGATCCAATTTAAATGCCATCTCCAAGCCTACCTTCCTCACCACCCCAGACAGACTTTCTTTCTGCCTCTCCAGTACCCTCTGAGCATTTTGTATACACTCATTTGAACACTTCTCACATTTTTTTCTGATGACATAGTTAAGGATAAAGACCAAACGTGGTATTTTTCTTTGTCCTCTTGCTGTTGGCACACAGTTATTTTTCAACGAAACTTGAATAAATACAGTTTGGTATATGAAAACCATTCCTTTATTTGACTGTAGAATGGTATGAAGTGAGAGAACATTTTTCCAAAGTTTCCCTGGGAGGACTTGTGATACCAATGCTCTTATATGACTGGTATCCTTGGTCCAGTATTTTGCTTTAGATAGAATATCTAAATTCTGCATTGGTCAAGACCTACATTTTACAAAACAAACAAAAACTCACTAATCCAATATTTGTGTACATTTCATCAGAATTGTACAACCTATTTGCTAAACATCATTTATACATTCACAATTTTTATACTACAATTAACCAGAGATCAGAGTCTGAAAAAGACAACTAAAAACAATTTTAGAAACTTTAAGAGCAAATTTAAATTCTCAGTTGAAACATTGTATATTGATAAAAAAACATTAGCCAAGGTCCAATGCCTGTTCTTTAAGTGTCTCCTCATTTCATTAATAAGTGTCAAAACAAAGAATGTATGTCCAAATCCCTGTGTTAGCCGTGAGTCATTCTATAATATATATATAGATGTTAACGTGACTCAAAGAGATACTGACAAAGGAACAGGTGATGACCTTCTGTTACTGAAAATATTGTCTGTTCCAGCCTGCATCAGTCACATACTGGATAGAAACGCAGTATGGGGCCTCAGCTTCTGATTCCCTGGATTCTGGGTAATTTTTATAGGCACAGAAGCTTGAGAATATGTGATTTTAGATTCTGAACCATTGAATCTGATACTACAGAAGATATATTTAGTGTTTTCCTGGTAATCCTAGACTAATTCCCAAATTCTAATAGGGACTTTTTCTTCTGGGCTGTAAAAGTCAGCACTCTTAGGTCCTATAATTCAAAAACTTTGAAAAATATTTTCTAGAATATTTTCATCATTAGCCTTTCACTATGAAATGCTGTAAACATAATGCCATTTCACTTCACTCTATATACATGGGGAGTTAATAACTCACTGTGAATACAGATGGAAGAAAGAACTAAAAAAGATCATTTTGTATTGTATGCTTTCCAGAGGAAATGATCTGTCATATAGAATTAAACAGAGAACTTCTAAAACAATTCTGAGTCACTGCACACACTTAGAAAGAGATCTGAGTCATCATAGGTCACCCAGAGGATGGACCCTAACTGGGAATAGAATGTTCTTGTTGTTCTCCATACCTTACCCACTTCCTCCTTCCTCTGATGATTCTTTTTTTTTTTTTACATCTTTATTGGAATATAATTGCTTTACAATGGTGTGTTAGTTTCTGCTTTATAACAAAGTGAATCAGCTATACATATACATATATCCCCATATCCCCTCTCTCTTGTGTCTCCCTCCCACCCTCCCTATCCCACCCCTCTAGGTGGTCACAAAGCACCGAGCTGATCTCCCTCTGCTATGCGGCTGCTTCCCACTAGCTATCTATTTTACGTTTGGTAGTGTATATATGTCCATGCCACTCTCTCACTTCGTCCCAGCTTACCCTTCCCCCTCCCCATATCCTCAAGTCCATTCTCTAGTAAGTCTGTGTCTTTATTCCCGTCTTACCCCTAGGTTCTTCATGACCTTTTTTTTTTTTTTTTTTTTTTTAGATTCCATATATATGTGTTAGCATACGGTATTTATTTTTCTCTTTCTGACTTACTTCACTCTGTATGACAGACTCTAGGTCCATCCACCTCATTACAAATAGCTCAATTTCGTTTCTTTTTATGGCTGAGTAATACCCCATTGTATATATGTGCCACATCTTCTTTATCCTCTGATGATTCTTAATCTAGTCATTGAGTCATATGATCATGCTCCTGTGAAACAGTGTGAACAGATTTCATTAAGTATTTTCTGGCTTCTTCTAGTATATTCAGCAGAAGCAAAATAAGCATTACTTACTAAAAAAAAAAAAAAAACAAAAAACACATTGGGTTATTTACATAATAGGAACTTGAAAAAATAAATAATTGAATTTGAATACATCTAGCACTATTGTCTGACTTTATTTCTATTGGTAGGATAATTATGTTGGAAATTGTTTTATAGCATCACATTGTAGTTTGGAGGAAAGAGACAAACTGAATCCATCTCGATGAGGTATTGTGAGTTTTTTTTCCTCCACATCACAATTTCATCTTCATTTTTTTTCTCCACACCACAATTTCACCTGCATTTTTCTTTGCATTTACATCTATCCATCATAAACTCCATAACAATAAATTAGTCAGCTGTTTGATTACTTCTGGAGCCTACTTAATCCCTCTGCCCAGCCTCTCCTTTACTTGGATTCTTAGCAGAGTCCCATGTCAACCAGGGATGGCAGATAAATGGAGACTCAAGAATCCGAGAGACCACATAAATAAGTGTTGTGAGTGTGTGTGTGTGTGTGTGTTCTTCCTGTAAATTGCAGTTATATTTACTGTAAGCATTTTATATAAAAATGCATCTTTAAATTGACCCCTAATTAAGTGGCTAAGACATCTGACTGGGTATCATTGTTATATTTTAGGCAGTTTCCATCAAAATTTTCAGTCTTTCTCCACCTCTGAAGCTAGGATTTACTCATTTAAATCTACTTACTGATTACACACATGTCCTAAATCCCTCCCGTGTGCCAGGCACGGTGCTTGGCAGTGGGACTCAGGCCAGCAAGATACTTACTTCCAACCAGCTTGCTTTTCTATTACTACAGCTTGGGCTTCTGGCAGCACTTGTTAGGAATAATTGTCTCTCTTCCTGTTCCGATCTATAATAAATGAACCACTTTCTGACCTATACAGGAGCCTTTCACTAGGGAGAAGGTGGGTCAATATCTTGAAAAGCCCAGGACCTAGCATATCTGCTGTTCATTTAACTTAATATGTCTGTAATGACATGGCCTCATTAATACATGCCAGGTTTTTCCTGTTGCAGCAGTTGCCACCATGTGTCCTTCTTCACTAAAACAATCTTTTAATTTAATAAAAGACAATCTTTGTGATATACTGAAGCCTGTCAGAGAAACGGTGTCATTGTTAACCGTCATTATTCACCCAGTGTCACAAGCCAGCTGGGCTGCACGTGCTAAAGTCAAGGGGAGGTGGAGCATTCATAGGTGTCTCTTTTCCTCTAGCTGTAGAGCTAGCTGACTGTCAGCTCATCATAGACATTCACTCATTTATTCATTCATTCCTTTTAAAGTAAAGGGCGTGTTGAGTGCTTGCTTGTGGCAGGCATAGTTCTGGGTACAAGGGATGCAGTGGTTGATGAGGCAGAGATGGTCCCACCCTTGTGGATTCCAGTCTGTCACTTGCAGCTTACTTTAAATTTACTTTTGACACCAGTGCTCTAAATCAGTGCCTTCGCGAGTTGCCAGTAACCCAGAGAATCACTGAGAATCTCTTTACACCTGGAAATTTCACCAAGAATCTCTCTACACCTGGAAATATTTGCAGAGACTTTCAGTACACTATCTGAGGCTACCCTGTCCTTCAAGAGCTGCCACTGTCAGTTTCCAAGTGCAGAATTAAATGCCATCATCATCTTTCTATGTATAAGAAATGTGACTCGCAATACCCTGTATTCTGCTTCCAGTTATCTTGGAATTGCATGGAAGGCAGCATGGGGGAATCTGGGTTGTTTCTTACATGCCATTTCCTGGCATTTTGAAAACATTTGTACCAAGTCAAGTGATAGGGCCACACACCGCCTTGGTTTCAGAAGCATTTCTAGTGGTAGCTAAAGGGCTTTAAAGCAGTCTCTAAAAGTAATCTAATCTCTATGCCTCATGCCTGGGCCAAATCAGGTCGACTGCTGGTGAAACAATTTGTGTAATCATCATCATTTTATAAAAGTAAGTTAATAAGCATGCACTGTGCTAGGATGTTGCAGAGTTTGGGATATGTTCCCGTTAATATGTCTTATTAAGGAAAAGGCTTTCTTTAAGGCAGAATCTCCCTGTACTCAGAATGTACCAACCATGAACACTGGCCTAAGACAGGTGATTAGCAGATGAACCAAAATTATCCCCAAAGAAATTCAGATATTTCCCAGGTACAGGTGTATGATATTTGTACTGTTCAGATATAGTCAGAAAGGCTAACCCCCCTCCCCTTGTCTTTCAGGGCAGTGATTTTAGACTGCCCCTGGGCTGTCACGTTTTGCCTCTTTTGAATTTATCCCCTCCTCCCATACACACTATGGCCAGGATTGTTGTACAGACATAAACTAAAGTTTTAACCATGGAGCCACCAACAGTCTTGCAAAGAAAATGCCACTAACTCTGATTAAACATCTTTTATTATCCCACATTCTCTGAGGCTCAGCCTGTCTAAACTCAGTCCCTACCAAGGAAACACCAAAAAGTAACTGAGATATCTTGTTGTTATTTACTCTGCAAATAAAATATCTGAGAGTGACATCAAATTATTGAGCATATTAAATGTATGTGTGTGACCTTGGAAAAAATATTTAACTGTTTTCTTTACTGTTTCTTTTGTGAAAAAGGAAGAGGATCCATAGTGTTCCTAGTTTTATAGACATCTATTTAGGTGCCTCTACCATTACTGATGAGCAAACAATTATTATAGTCATTTCTAAACTGTAAATTTAGAAACGTGAAAAAGAAGAGTATAAATTATCTTTAATGGGGCATTGAGGAATTTTACTTAAAGCATGTTATTATCATGAGTCAAACGTCTTAAAAGGAATTCTACTTAAAAACAAGTTATTTCTCCAGAACTTATAACAATAATCTATAACAATAATAAAATCAGTAATAAGCTCTAAGGAAAAATATGGCAGGGCACAGTTAAAAATATTTTCTCAGTTATCCAAGGGCAAACTTAGCATTGTATAGATGAACTCCACTAGTAATCCTGTTACTGAACCAACCTTGGGTGCACTCGCCCGTGTGCAGTAAAGCCAATCTACTGACACCGGCTTATGGTGAAGGAAAGCGCAGTGTTTATTGCAGGGCGCCAAGCAAGGAGTTCAAGATGCTTAGTGCTCATAAATCCGGAACTCCCTGATGGGGTTTAGCAAAACATTTTTAAAGGAAAGGTGAGGGAAGGGCATCCCAGGGTACGTGATCAGCTCGTGGACAATTCTCTGACTGGTTGTAGATGAGGTATAGGATGGTGTCACAGGGGTTAACATTGTCAATCCTTAGGTGCCAGTAGTTCTGTGGGCTGTGAGCTCATGATCATCAAGTAGTTAATTTCTTCCATTTGGTGGTCGTTTTAGCATCTGTAAAACAACTCAGGGGCTTCCCTGGTGGCGCAGTGGTTGAGAGTCCGCCTCCCAATACAGGGGACACGGGTTCGTGCCCCGGTCCGGGAAGATCCCACGTGCCACAGAGCAGCTGGGCCCGTGAGCCATGGCCACTGAGCCTGCACGTCTGGAGCCTGTGCTCCGCAACGGAAGAGGCCACAGCAGTGAGAGGCCCGTGTACCACACACACACAAAAAAAAAACCTCAGGAAATGTGCATCAGATGCTATCATCTGGGTACTTCAGAGAGGAGCTATAGCAGAGGATATGGGAGAGGGGTCTGTCCCAAGAAGGCCCCATAGCATCCTGCTGGGCTACAATCCCCAAATGTATCTTCAATTACTCTTTTAAGGTACTTCTCCCAGCGAAGGATTCTGAAGTCATAGATCCATACTCAGCATTCAGTGATCTCTTAGCTATGCCTGCCGTGGACAAGGGAACAGAAATTGTAGCATGTGTGACCTGTAACATATGTAGGATATGTGATAATTCTATAAATTCCTACTACACTTATAATTAGTACCAGATTATGGAATGTTAATTTTACTTGAATTAGTCCATATACTTTTTTTTTTTTTTTTTTTTTTTTTTTTTTTTTTTTTTTTTTGCTGTACGCGGGCCTCTCACTGCTGTGGCCTCTCCCGTTGCGGAGTACAGGCTCCGGACACACAGGCTCCGCGGCCATGGCTCGCGGGCCCAGCCGCTCCGCGGCATGTGGGATCTTCCGGGATCGGGGCACGAACCCGTGTCCCCTGCATCGGCAGGCGGACTCTCAACCACTGCGCCACCATGGAAGCCCAGTCCATATACTTTTAAAATTAGATAAATCCAACTGGACTATAAATTGATTGAGAAAAGTTCCCATATGTTATACTACTTTATTTTTTTCTGTAGGTGCTGTTCAAATTTGGGGTACACAGTAATTACTCAAACGTGTATTGACTTGGTAAAACAATGCAGTCGAATGACATTCAGTTTTACCTCCATAGGCTTGTATAAACTCTCACAGAGAAATGCAGTATTTGGGGTCTATGTATATAGATTTATATTTAAAAGTTTATATATATTTATATATATATATGTATAATTGTATAATATACTGTATATTAATATATTACATATTTATTACATATAAAGTGAGATACCAGTTTAATATGTAACTATATTAAATTAATATAAAATATGTGTTAGTTATATATTTTATATTATATATACTTAAGACACAAAGAAGAGTTAAACAAGAAGAATGTTTAGCCTGAAGGAAAAAACACTAGGGGGCCATTAATAGCCAAGCACATATGTTTAAGAATCTGTTTATCCAAGAGTGGTTAGATTTGTCCTAAGTGTCCTTAGCGGTAAGCTAGGGCCAGTGGTTTGAGATTATGTGAACAGATTTTAGTAAGGAAAAATTTTCCCAAATTGAAATCTGGCGAAGGTAAGAGTAATCCCCTTTGGGAAACGATGAGTTCCCTTCACTAGATGTATTGATGTATAAAGTAGGAATTTTAGAGGGACGTCAAGCTTTGGGTGTATGGTTCAAATAGATGACTTTCACAGTTATTTTAAACCCAAAAATATAGACTTCTTGCTGATTCTAAGTTTCTTTATAAATAATAATACCTGCCTTTCCCCTCACAGGTTATTGTGCAGAGGAAAATAGATGATACAGCTGACCCTTGAACAACATGGGTTTGAACTGCATAGGTCCACTTATGTGTGGATTTTTTTTCAATAAGTATAGCACCTGTGTTTTCATTTTACAGATCTTTAAGTGTAAGGGAAAAGTTTGTGTTTGATTAGAGATCACAATACATGGAATCAGAACTAGGGTTTTGAGGCCTGATTCTATACAAACTGTCTCAGCTTCCTGCCCTTGGGTGAATGATTTATCGGTTGCTTTATTTTTGAGGCAGAGATAGCAGAACACAGATTTTCAACTGTGGCGGGGGTGGGTGGGTAGATCGGCACCCTTAACCCTTGCCCTAAACTCTCGCATTGTTCAAGGGTCAACTGTATATGCAAAGTGTTGCAAAAAATATAAAGAATAAGTAATCCTGTTGCGAGAAAGGAAGTTACTCATTAATGAGTGTGAATCAGATCTGACTAATACCACAGTTATTCATTAGCATCTGTAAGAAACATCCAAATTAAAACACCTAAAGATAATACATGAACTTGTATTTTTCAGACTTATTTTTAGAGAAAAGGGTACCGACTCACTTTACAGGGACTTGGATACAGATGGATTTATTTCCCTTTCATATTTATTTTTTAGTTGTATTAATGTATTATTTTTCTATTATATAGAAGATCTTGGGTGATCTTACCAACAGGTTTTTGTTTGTTGGTTAGTCTATTGGGCTATTTTGTGTGTCTCAAAGAAGTTTTGGAAAAGGATAATAATCTGTTCCAGAAAAGTATACCTCTGCGAATAATTTAGCCGAATTAAAATCATTTCAGAGAAATGAATTTAGATTTCTCAGCTTTATATATTCACATTCCTACAGTAGTCTTTATTAACCTTTAAAGGACACAAGGTTTGTCTGGTTGTTATGCTTTAGGCAGCATGTAAAAGTGTAAATAGGATATTGTGTTGAACTTCTTAATCGCTATTTCTGCATTGAATGTGTTAGTTTATTTTTCCACCTCTGTTTCAATCACTATCCATTCACAGACTCTTCAGTTCCTGTGGGGAGCTTTGGGAGAACACATTGCTTCTCTGAATAAATAGCAAATGCGATCCAAAACCTTGGATAAACTATTTAAAAGTATAATAAGAGCCCATGAACTAGTTTTTCGTGAGACTGAGAAACGCATAATGGAAGGCGAGGGAGTCTCGCTGTGCTTAGAGAAGCGGCATAGAGGTTGAGAACATAGCAAGGCTGTCAGCCTGCCTTGCTTGAACTAGGATTGGTTGAACTAGGATTCAAATCCTAGTTCAACCATTTCTGAGCTGTGTGACTTTGTTAAATTACCTAATTTTTGCTTGTCTCAACTAGCCTATCAGGGAATCAGGGATTATAAGAGCACCAGCATCATTGTATTATTTATATAAAGTACTTAGGGCAATACTGGCATAGAGTAAGAGCTCAATAAATGCTTATAGCTATATTTTAGAGTCCTGGATTAGACCAGGAAAACCTGAGCTCTAAGCCTGAGTCATCTGGGTAGCATATAGTCGGTTATTGCTCATAGCAATATCAGTTTCTTCATCGATATATAATATAATTGGTTTTATTCAAAACCACAGGTGCTTCTGCATTGTGGAATGTAATTTCAGGGCCTCACCTATTTATCATCACACTTAAGTGAACCTATCTATCTTTTTTTCTGTTATTTATACGTTTATTACGTTTATTATTTTAACATAATATTTTCTAAAACTCCCTGATTGTACTCTCATTGTTTGTTTGATTGTAGCCTATTGAGTTGAACCTAGAATCGTCATAGAAAAGTACTGTCTTCCACAAATGTTTCCTCTGGAATAATAAGAGCACTTGATATTTTACAAAACATTTTCAAACACGGTGTTGCACTAATCCTTAAAACATATTGTGATGTAGGTATTTTTATTCTTATTTTGTGATGAGAAAACTGATAGCAAAGTTAATGGAGTAAAATTAAGCTAAGTTGTTTATTCAAGTTGTTTATTTCTAGACCACACAAATTAATGGATTATATATGTGCCTTTGTGGGAAAAGAGGCATGTCCCCTGTGCAGTGTTTTGTACAAAAAAAAATGCAAAAGTTGAAAAACTGAAAAAAAAGACATAAAGAAGGAATCATTCATTACTTGACTTCTGTTATTCCTTTTTTCTCTTCTTCATAGAGTGGAGGAACTTTTTTTTTCTTTTGGCCACACGGCACTGCTTGTGGGATCTTAGTTCCCTGACCAGGGACCTCGGCAGTGAGAGCGTGGAGTCTTAACCACTGGACGGCCAGGGAATTTCCGAGAGGAGGAACTTTTGATATGGCAAATGTCAGCCTGCTGCAGCACCCTTAGATGTCCCCAGGTTCCTTGACATTAGCACAGTGTAAGTGTCAGTGAAAGAGACTCTTAGCGGTGCATCTATCGGCCTTTTTTGATGTTGACTTCATAGTTGATAAATGGCAGGTCTCATTTATCCTGCAGCTGGAAGAAATCTCCTTATGTTATTTTTTATTAATTTATTTATTCAACAAATATTTATAGGACACCTAGGATATGTCAGGCAGGGAGGTGCCTCTTTATACAGTAACCATGGATGGATTGTCATCTCTTATCTGGTACCCTTTTCTGCATCACTGAACATGGGCTTGTTCTTTGTTTCATGACATCTACACTCATTTATTCATTCAATGATGAGTATTTATTGAGTAGCTACTATAAAGGCACTAGGGATAAAGTAGTAGAGAAAAAGGATAAAAGTCATTGCCCTCATGAAGCCCACATTGAAAGGAGGGGGCAGACAGAAAAGCAGGATACTTGAATGAAATATATAGTATGTTAAGTTTTTTTCAGTATTAATGATAATAAGATAGAAAAGGGGATAGGGAATGTTGGGTGGGTGAAATTTTAGATGATTTGGCCATGGAAAGCCTCACTGTGAGGATGATTATTGGATCAATACTGAAAAGAAGTGAGGGGGGCAGCTGTGGATGTCAGTGGAAGGAAAAATAAGTACAAGGCCTGCCTAAGGTGGGAGCATGCCCAGTGTGCTTGAAAAATATTGAAGAGGAAAATGCAGTTGAAATGAAGTCGTCAAGGGAGTAGATGAGGGCAAGGGAGAGTAGTGGGAGATGAGGTCAGAAAGGCAAAAAGAGGCCAAACCATGTAGAGCCTTGTAGGTCATTGTGAGGACTTTGGCTTTAACTCGTCAGATGGGAAGCCACCAGAGGGTACAGAGCAGATGAATGATGTGATCTGATTGACATTTTAACAGAATCACTTTGGCTGTTATGTTAAGAATAGATTAAGGCATAGCAGAGAGACCAGATGAGGGAATCTTGGCTTGGACCAGAGCAGTGGTGATGGGAGGATGAGAAGTGGTCAAACTATGGATATATTTTGAAAGTACCTCCTGCATAACTTGCCGATGGACCAGTTGTAGAATGTGAGAGAAAGAGAAGGATCAGGATGATATCAGAGTTTTTGACTTGAGCACCTAGAAGATTCGAGCTGTCATTAACAATTTGAGGAACATCATTACCTGTCATCATTCTCTCTCCCATAGATTAAGAATAGAAAACTTCAACAACTTGAACATAGTGATAGGATACCATGTAGTTATGGTATTTGATTGTACTTTATCCAAGAGACAGTTTGGGGACTCGAGTTCTATTCTTGAATATTCCATAAACTAGCCCCGTGTTGCAGGTTAAGCCACTTTAAGTCTCAAACTTACTTTATTCTTAAATGAGACTGACTCAGGCATCTCTAAGAAGCCTTCTCTAATGTCATTGTCCAAAAAATATTAATCAATTTCTCCACTGCCCTACTTTATACCTGTAAAAACTTCTGCTATTCTATGTGTTTATATTTTATATGTTGCCATATCTGTTGTCCTTACTAGAACATGTGCTCCTCAATTGGGAGAAAAACTGATATCTTACGAATTCTTATCTTATGAATAATTTTGATACTGCACTATAACAGTTTAGACACATAACTGCTTATTTTACATGCTTTTCCAATTTAATAAAAAGGTGAACATTCATCATTTTTTCATGAAATTGAATCTTCAAAGTATAAGCTTGGAATATATTATAGGAATAGGAAGGGAACATTAATATTATTGGTTTGCAAAATTGAGCCACATTTTTGGGAGGGGGAGGGTGGCAAGGAAAAGGAACTTTTCTTTCAAAGACTATTATTTTAACCCAAATAATTTATTCAGCCATAGTATAACTTTTTTTTTTTTTTTTTTTTTTTGTGGTACACGGGCCTCTCACTGTTGTGGCCTCTCCCGTTGCGGAGCACAGGCTCCAGATGCGCAGGCTCAACGGCCATGGCTCACGGGCCCAGCCACTCTGCGGCATGTGGGATCTTCCCGGACCAGGGCACGAACCCGTGTCCCCTGCATCAGCAGGCGGACTGTCAACCACTGCGCCACCAGGGAAGCCCCATAGTATAATTTGATCATGTTCTTGATTATTCTTTGGAAGCTAAAACTTTAACTTAGAAATGACATGATTACCTTTCGATTTTGTTGCTTTCAATTCAATAACTTTCATCCATATAAATTTCATTTATTAGATATAATTTACTTCCAATTCAATTTATATTTACTAATATTTTCCCCAAATGAAATACATTTCTGTACTAAATATAAAGGGGTAAATATAGATATAGTAGAATAATGAAGAAGGGATGAAACCCTGCCACTGAGGAAGTCTACATTTGATTCAAATAATTTAGTTAGCCTTGGTGATTAAGCTACAACCCAGACTTACTGGATCACATTCTAGCTTGCTCCCAGGGCTGAAGATTCTTCAGGGGCCTCACATGAATAAAGCGGACTACCAAGCTAGGGACTCTGATTTTAAAGTAATGAGTGCTTTCTTGTTTTAAAAATTTGCTCTAAAGGCAGTTCTGGGAGATAAATTCCAATAATAGCATATTATTATTTGAAGCAATAACAGCATGTAGGATATATATATAAGCTACTTTGAAGAGGAAAATACTCTTTTTTTTACTATTTTATTTTGAAATAATTTTAGACTTAGAGGAAAGCTGCAAAAATCGTGAGCAGTTTCCCATATTCCCTTCACCCAGTTTCCCCTAATGTTAATTTCTTACATTATCATATTTTGATTATTGAAACCTGAAAATGGGTATATATAGCATTCTATTAACTAATCTACAGACCCTGTTAGAATTCTATCAGTTTTCCACTACTGTCCTTTTTCTGCCTTGGGATCCAATGCAGGATCCCTTGTTGTATTCCATTGTTATGTCCCATCGTATCCCCAATCTGTGTCAGTCTTATCTTCCATGACCTTGTCACTTTTGAAGAGTAATGGTCAGTTATTTTGTAGAATGTTTGAATGATGTTTCCTGATGTTTGGATTCAGGATATGCAGGGAAATACTCTCTTGAATATATAAGCCTAGGATGCATTTGTTCAAAAAGTGGTAATATGTCGTATATAAACATAAATAATCTTAAACGCTGTGTTTTTTTTTTTTTTTTTTTGCGGTATGTGGGCCTCTCACTGTTGTGGCCTCTCCTGCTGCGGAGCACAGGCTCCGGATGCGCAGGCCCAGCGGCCATGGCTCACGGGCCCAGCCGCTCCGCGGCATATGGGATCCTCCCAGACCGGGGCACGAACCCGTATCCCCTGCATCGGCAGGCGGACTCCCAACCACTGCGCCACCAGGGAGGCCAAACGCTGTGTTTTTTTTGTTTTTTTTTTTTCCTTTTTTTTTTTTTGCGTTATGTGGGCCTCTCACTGTTGTGGCCTCTCCCGTTGCGGAGCACAGGCTCCGGACGCGCAGGCCCAGCGGCCATGGCTCACGGGCCCAGCCGCTCCGCGGCATATGGGATCCTCCCAGACCGGGGCACGAACCCGTATCCCCTGCATCGGCAGGCGGACTCTCAACCACTGCGCCACCAGGGAGGCCCAAACGCTGTGTTTTGAACAGTCTTGGGCTGATACTTTTTCCCCAATTCAGATCTACTGAGGATTTCCCATTCACAAATAAAAGGGTGAGTCAGTAATTAAAACAGAAAAATTCTGAAAATATGCAATAAAAATATACTGTTAGGTGCCCTGGGAAATGCAAAGAAATACAAGCCATAATCCTTTACCTCAAATACTATACAATCAGGCTAAAGTGGCAAGATATAGAGAGTGTGTTCACTATTTGATTGACTTCGTTCACTATTAAAATGTATGTGCACAAAAGATTAAATAAAGAGCATATTAAAACAACATATTAAAGGAGGATTATGCTATCATTTAAGTCATTGAATCAATTGATTCTTTTTAATGACTTAAACAAAAAATAATTTCATTGGCTTGTATAGGCTGAAAAGCCCATATCTCAGGATGTTCTGGATTCAGGGCTTTAAAAATATCATCAATACTTTGTTCTTTTCCATCTCCTGTCAATGCCTCCTGTTTTGTCAACTTTAGTCCCAGTCCTCATGTGTTAGCGAAATAGCAGCAATAACTCCTGTCTCTATCTTCTTGGTTTTTAGGGACAATGGAAAAGAAGAATCACTTTCTCAGAAACAATACCATATATCTTCCCGTATCTTGTTTGGTTTAAGTTACATGCACATTACTGAACCAATAGTTCTGGCTAAGGGAAAAACGATGGTAGGATTGTCTCAGGCTTGGATCACAGAGCAGGTTTCACTGGAGGCACGTGACTAAGGGGGAGAAGGGTTGTTCCTCAGAGGGAAATATAGGAATGCGGTTACAGGAAGGAGGGTAAGTGAATGCTAAACGTAAAAAAAAAACCCCAGATATTTACTCTAACCCTCAAATTTGAATTGGTTTAACTTTAGAGGGTAAATGCTTCTCAACATATGAGACAGATTGATTGCTGTAGTAAAGGGTATATTCAAACAACTTGCTATCCCATGCTTAGATCATGTAAGAGACTTATACAATTAAATTATATTAATTAAATCATCACTCTATGGTGATATATCTTCTTTTCTTCTAAAGTTAATATCCACATTTGCCTGTCATCTAAATATCAGTGTCCAGTGCTTATATTTCTCAGGAATTGTTCCTTATTAAGCCAGAGTAATCAGTAGTCTCACTCCATATGTTCTTCCGGTCTAGGCTGCACATACCCAAATTTTTGGAGCTGCTCTTAACGTTGTACTCTGAGGTTTTTGCTTGTTTGTTTGTTTCTTCCTAGCAGTAAGCCATGTTACAAATTGCCTAACCAGGATAGGCCATGTGTTTTTCTGTGATTTTTCTTGTAGCACTACTCAAGTTATACATCACTGGTATGTCCTATGAAATCTGCTTTTTTACTCATTTTCAGTTGACTTTGTTATGAAATGACTGACAAGGAAGGTTATAAAGATTCTGTTTATACCAACTGGAAGAAGAAAGAAAACTCTCTCTCTGAATAGTTTAGTGTATTCTTGCTTGGAAGATCATGTTGGATAAAATGACCACTCAGGTTTTCTTCCAGCCCTAAGGCAGGATGGAACTTAATGCCGCAGCACAAACTGGGCACCAGATCAATGCCTTTTGATGATGGTGATTAAATAAAGGTCAAAGAATATCACAGCACCCTAATGGTAGTCATCACACAGTATCAGCCTTCCTCCCAGTGCCTTTGAAAACACCACTTGAAAAGACTATAAAAAATATGTGTTTTGTTTAGTCAGCAAATGCTCTCATTAGGCATCTCAAGGTTTCTTCAGAAAAATAAAACAGATGTTAGGGTTCTGAGTAGTAGATTGTTAGGTTTAAAAGAAAACTAAATGTAACCTTTTGTTATGTAAAATAATAAACTCCTAAGATAACCATAAAGGCTTTCTTTTAACACAAAGTGTATGTCTTTCTATTTTCTAGAGGGCTCTAAAAAGAGCCACATGCTATGACCACATATCTATAGGGGATAAAATGGACACTTTAATAAAGTAGAAGTTAACAGTGCTTAATTCCTAGTGGAAAATGAAGAGATTAATAAAGAGGATTGTTTCTGTTCTTTAGGGGGTAAGCTTGAGTATTATAAAAAATTATTGCAATACTTTTAAAATAACTGCTTACCAAATTGTTTCTGTACATTTAATATCTGCGATCTCATCAGAGGGAGAAGTTTCAGTCTTGTCTATTCAATACTCTAAGAAAAATCAGATGAGAAGCCCCTATTTTCTTTCATATTGCCTGTGCCTTTCCTTGCCACTGACATGAGACTTACACCTGCCAATGGAAGGCAGAAAGGTTGTCCAGTTCAAAAGTAAAACTTTGATTACTTATTTGTACTTTACTATCATGAATTCAGTAAGAAATATATATGTATTTTATATTTCACGTGAATTTCAGAGCAGTGTTCCCTTAGGACTGACAATGCTATGGACTATGTAATCTAGAGAATTTTTCTATTTACCAGGTAAAGTGGCACCCCCACGTGCCAGGAAATGATTGTTACTCAAAGTGTTCTTGGAAGGCATAAGCTTTTCAACACCTGATTATGGACAGCAGCATACAATTTGATGTGTGGATTTCAGACTAGGAAGGCTTATGGTAATCTAAAGAAGTGAATTTTTACAAGATCCTTCTATACCTTTAAGCTTGAGAAGCACTTCTTTAGATTACAGTGGTTTGGAATGTGAACTCTGAAGATGGATTACCTGAGATTAATATAACAGCTCCAACAATCCCAAGCTATGTCGGGGTAGACAAACTATAGCTGGTCTTCCAAATCTGGCCTACTGCCTGTTTTTGAATCACTGGCAATTTAAGAATGGTTTGTACATTGTTGAAAAGTTTTTTTTAAAAAATTGGTGACACATGAAAATTATATGAAATTCAAATTTCTGTGTCCATAAATAAAGTTTTATTGGAACATGGCTATGCTCATTTATATATGTATTGGCTATGCTTGCTTTTGTGCTATATTACCAGAGTTGAGTAGTTGCAACAAAGACCCTACATTCTGCAAAGCCAAAAATTTTACTATCTGGCCCTTTATAGAAAAAGTTTCCCTTCCTCTGAGCTGGGCAATCTTAGTTAAATCACTTAAATTCTCTGTGTTTCAGTTTCCCCATCTGTAAAATAGGGTTAGTAAACTAGTACCTGTGACATAGAATTGTCATGAGAGAATAAAGAGGCAGCATAGTGTAATGGTTACAAGCATAGATTCTGGAGCCAAACTAAGTTTAATATTGGTCTGCCATTTATAGCTTTTGGCCTAGACAAGTTACATAACTGCTCTGTGCCTCAGTGTCCTCATCTGTGAAATAAGGAAAACATAGTACTAGTACCTACTTCATCAGTTGCTGTAAAAATTAACGCAGGTGAATAATATCAAGTAGTATCTGGTGTTACTGCTGTAATTTTATCACTATTGGTGATAGCGTTGTGATTGTGTTTACCTACCTCATAGAATTATTTTAAGAATTAAACGAGATAATCCAGGTGAAGTTTAGGGCATCTCACTCAATACATGTTAGCTGTTATTGATTATGCACATCTTCAGCTATACTGTGTTGATGTATCTGTAATTCTCATGTTGGCTGGGGATTGGAATGTTGTCAGAATAAAAGGGAGTAGAAGGGAAGTAATTTAGAAAGGTCTTGCCTAGGATTAATATATAATATTTATTTCTACATTTAAATTCATTGGTGACACTAACCTTAACTCGACAAAGTAACTTAATTAGTTAGCAATATCTGTAAGTGACCTTGTTATATGAATAGGGGAGAACAGTTTATTATCAGTGTATGAATTTTATGTAACCAGCAATTCTGCAAGGGTTGAGTGTGATCGAAGGAGCTCCTCATTTTTGCACTTATACTGTTATTTCACATAGCACACCATCCTTAAAGTATTAAAAATAAATAAATAAAATGACAAGCCCCTAACCAAATTGTAATTAATTTAAAGTTATTTGAGTCCAAGTAAATTACTTCATTTATTTATTTATCTTTTGGCTGCGATTTGTCTTTGTTGCTGTGCGTGAGCTTTCTCTAGTTGCGGTGAGCGGGGGCTACTCTTCGTTGCGGTGTGCGGGCTTCTCATTGTGGTGGCTTCTCTTATTGTGGAGCAGGGGCTCTAGGCATGCAGGCTTCAGTAGTTGTAGCTCACGGGCTATAGAGCGCAGGCTCAGTAGTTGTGGCGCACGGGCTTAGTTGCTCTGCAGCATGTGAGATCTTCCCGGACCAGGGCTCGAACCCGTTTCGCCTGCATTGGCAGGCGGATTCTTAACCACTGTGCCACCAGGGAAAACCTGAGTAAATTACTTTTTACTGTGTTCTATACTTCAGGCCACCTCAAATCACCAAAAGTGGGTGTTTGAGGAAAAAAAAGTTAATTTACACTTGCAAAGCAGAATAAAAGGACAATACAAATATCTCATAGTTGAATTCTTTCATGTCTGAACAGTAAGAAAATGCTTGACAGAAAGAGCACCTATTTAAAAAAAAGATGAAGTGCAGTAATTGGTTGAAAGAGACTCTTTGTTTAGAGATGAACACTGGACTTATTAAATCCAGAAAAAGAATAGTTTAGGATAGGGGTGGGTGTGATAGCATGAGAAGTTAGTCAGTGGTCCCTGATGCCTTGGAGCTAGTTAGTAGTTAAATTTAACATAATCTATATGATTAATTCTAAAAAATAATTTGATTGTAGGAGAGAGCTGTTATGTAATTTTTCCTACTATTTTTTTGTTGTAAAACCATTGTAACTTTTATCAGTAAGAAACAGTTTTCTTTCAAGTGAGAGTTCAAGATTAGAATTGGTTTCTAAGAAAAGTTGAAGAATATGTGTGTTATGTGAGTGTGTGATGTGTGTATACTTCTAAAGTAAGAAATTAAATTCAACTGCATTTAAATAATATATGACAGTTTAAATTCCTTATCTAATTTCAGTCCTATACTTTGGATAATTTCTAGATATTCTTTATTGAGTACTATAGCCATTCAATACCCACCTCCTCAGAAGAGGAGAAAAAGGGTGACTTTTCTCTAGATTAATGACTTTTACCGCTCTATCCTAACTTAATATTACACTGCCTTTAAAAATATATATTGTCAATAATTAGCTTTTTTGGTCTAAATATTTAGTGTATACTCTGAATAGTACTATATCAGTATCTATTTTATATTGTCTGTTTCTCTAGGACTGTACTTGTTTAAATTATTTTTGTATATTGATACTAACCATATGCTGCCGAGGACTTATGCATGCTACCATACTGCTGTGCCTCATGGCATCAAAAATCAAAATCTTTCATTCACTTCCCATTGACGTTCTCTGCAATGTCTTATCTACCTAGTAAGTTTTTGTTGTTGTTTTTTTTGCGGTACGCGGGCCTCTCACTGCTGTGGCCTCTCCCGTTGTGGAGCACAGGCTCTGGACGCGCATCCACAGGCTCTGGACGCGCAGGCTCAGCGATGCATGGCTCACGGGCCCAGCCCCTCCGTGGCATGTGGGATCTTACTGGACCGGGGCACGAACCCATGTCCCCTGCATCGGCAGGCGGACTCTCAACCACTGCGCCACCAGGGGAGCCCTACCTAGTAAGTTTTTATTACCCTCTCCAGTATCACTTTAGATTTTCTCATCACGTTTTCTCAACTGCTAGTTGGAAGCAATTGCTTAAACTAAATTCGCTTACAGTGCTGCCACGTTACATAATTCCAGGGGGCACCACTGTCTCCCTGGGATTGTGTAGTACACAACCTGCGTGGCAACCATTTACCGTCATTACCCAAACACAGAGGACTTCAACTTTGGATATTTATATTTACTATTTAGAGCTGGCCAATTACTTTACATAAACTAGCTTTTGCGTAAAGATCCAGGATTTACTTACATGACTCAGTTGCTGTGAATTTAATCAGTATTCACATTTGAATACAGAAAAAACTGTAACTTTATAGTTATTCCTGAACTACAAGAAGCACTTGAGAATGTAAAGATTTGTACTCTAGAATTTAATCACAAAAGATTAAAGTTTCTAACTTGATTTAAAGAACAAACTTAAGAGACTTTACTGGGAATGTAAATAGTTTTGGTTTATTTACAGTGCAGTGTTTTCGGTTGTGAAGTTGGCTAGTTATATAGGCGGAAGGTGTAGGAGTTGTGATAGTCAGTATGTTACAACATTTTGCCACTTCTTGACTTCTCTATATTCTTAACAACTGTAGTAGTTGTTAAACTGCCTAAGTTTCTGGAATGCTCTTCCCCCACAGTAGTTTCCAAAGAACTAATTTTTGTTCATTAATTTTTGTTCATTAATTATCAAGCACAATTGTTTATTGTGATAAACAATTGAGAAGGGATGGGAAGAAGATGAAGAAAAAGAGAAACCCTGAAAGGTCACCTTGACTTTGTTAGCATTACCCCCGATATTCAGAGCCAGCCAGATATTTCGCTTCTCTGCATTGTGTTATTTCTCAAATCATCTTGCTTGTAAACTTCAAACCTAGTATAGCTATTTCACTTTCTGCATTTTTTCTCAATTCCTTTTAGTAAAGTACTGATAGAAGTAGGTTTTACATTAATTAGGCTTATGAAGAAATAATAACTGCTCTGAGTATACTAATGCCTTTTTTCTTAAAATTCTATTTCTTTTGTCCTATTGATGCACTTTGATGGGTGGACTGGATATTAGCTGATAATAAACTATAGAAATATTTCAGTCCCAGACGTTTTGAGTGATAGTATTGCTTAATTTCTCCCTGTGTTTCTTATTTCCTGATCTAGACAGTGAGTGTTGGGAATGAATGTGCGTACATGGTAAGCCCTCGGTAAACACTCGTGATGTAGCACAGTAATATGTGCTACAGCACTGGAGGATGGACCTGGCTTCGTGTGTCTTTTCTGTCAGTCACTAGCTGTGTAAATTTTCATAGTCCCTTAAACTTTCTGAACCTTATTAGATTGCTCATAGGAATATAAAGTCCCTGCCTTGCCTATCTTACAAAGGGTTATGTGGATTAAATTATTTAATGTACATGAACAAACTTAGACCAATAAAGTGCCATATGAATTTAAGGAAGAGAGTGATTGAATACTTCTGACTAAATTAAGGTGACAGTTATTGTTCGAAAGCTCCCTTGTTTCAGGTCACTGAGTGAAATAAATTGGTATCTCTGGGAATCTTACATAATCATCTCCATCAGTGTTAAGGCAGCTTACCAAGTAAATGAAGGTAACAGGGAGGCCATGGCTAGAACTAAGTAAGAATGATCAGGTGGATGACAGTAGCCTCTCATTTCTTTGAAAATTTTTTATTGTGCTGATCCTAAGACAGGCAAATGGTTTAGCAAAACATGGTTGGATCTTGGCGTCTTAAACGCCTGGGCCATGTGTGACACACAGGATGAGTAATGTTAAGGACTGAACACTGAATGTTTTCTTGGAAGGCCCTATACTGAAGTTATGTAACGGTTTTCTGCTACCTCCTTAATGATAGATTAAACTAGGAGACTTTTAGAAACTTGCATTAAAGACTTCCAACAATAGGGAGAGGCTGGATACCAGAAACATAACCAGATACAGAAGGTTTAGAATATTGATCCTTTTATAAACATAAATAAAATTTTCTTAGGCAATATTGCATAGTTCTCCAATGAACTGTTTTGGTAGCTCTAGTAAGAATATATGACTGGCTTCTTTTGAAGTGAACTAGAAATTGAGGAAAAATATGAAGTGTCTTTAGGCTAGAGAACCAGAAGAATAAATTCTTAAGAAGAGCCATGGGGGGAAAGAGTACATCCAAATAGCTTTTGAGAAAGGAAAGTATAAATCATTCTTACATGGAGCAACTCAATTTGCCACATTTTAACCCGTTTTAGTTTATTTTGAAAAATATATCTTAAACATGCCCTTGATGGATTCATAGTATGATTTCTATTAAGTTAATATCTATCTTCATGCTAATCTTATTCTGTGTCATCTTCCTTCTAATTGCCATGCATGTGAATTATGGGTAGGTTAAGTAATTAACTGTTTTTCCTGTATACTTATGATGCTTTTAGGTTTCCATGAGTAAGATATACAGGATGAGAAATTTGAGGTACTGTTGTCAGAAAATTGGGGAGAGGATAATGGGGCAAGTAAAAATAACATGTACATAACATTCATGGATGCCTTCATTCATTCATTAAACAAATGAATGTGTCAAATTTGATACAGACACCATACTGACTTACCTTTAAGTGAATCATGGCTATTTCATGGGGAAAAGATACACAACTGCAAAACAAACAACAAATTTAGAGTAAGATCAGAGTACTCCCATGGCTTCTCTATATTACTGCATTTTGGTGGATGGAGTCTTAGTTATGGGGGCTCTGAAAGACTATTCTGTGGGCATGCATACTCTGAGCCCCCAAATTATCTGGAAGACAAGAGCACAGAGAAGAAATTAAACTCCTTCTCAAGGGTTTCAACCAAGTAAATCATTCAACAATGAGTGGATAAGATGTTGAGGCAGTGTAGAATAGTGGCAAGAATAAGAGTTAGGAATCAGTGGAAACTGGGCACAAATCCCATCTGTAGCCCCTGCAAGCTCAGTGACATTTAGAAGGCTACAGAAATTCCCTGAACAACTTTGTGTTTTAAAGTAGAGATAAAAATACCTACTTTTCAAGCTCATTATATAATGTCCTGCATAGTTCCTGGTACATGGTAGACAATTAATAAATATTAATTTCCTTATTACTAGATACTTCGATGGGTATTCAATTTGTCATATATCCATAGACTCAAATATCAGAGAAAGTACTAAAGTCTTCTTCTTTATCTCTGTTATTAACTGGAATTTGTTTTGTTCACTCATTTGGATTTCACTTCATTATGGATCTTCTTTTCCAGGCTTCAAAGATTCTTTCAAATGAGCTGTGGCTTTATACATGTCAGAATGTGAAGGCATTTAGACCAATTATTTTAGTAATGAGCAGAATGTGCCTCGCTGGTTTCCTTAATGTTTAGTTGTTGGGGCCTGAAATCACTATGAAGGTAAAATCTTCACAGCTAATGAAACAGAATAGGTGAAAGTAAATAGAAAACTGTCCAGCTGTAAAACTGTCACTTGGTCATCTGACACCTGTAGGAAAACATGGCAGCAACAGGTAGTTCCAGTCACTGGGGTCTAGGAAATAAAGAAATAATATTGCTTTCTGGCTGATAAATTGTAAACCAATACTATGTATGAGCACAGTCAACTGAGAAAGATTCATGGAGCAAGATTTGACTTGAAGGTATTGGCATTTCTATTAAAGAAGGAAGGAAAGAAGGAAGGGAGGGAAGGAGGAAAGAAACAAGAAATAGAAGTGATAGCAATTGAAAATAAAAATTGGTGACTTAGTGAGTGAATGCTTGATAGCACCTCTAGCCCCATCCTGAGGGGGTGGTGATATGACAACTGAACATGATTTCCTCTTTAAAAATTATGTACCAATAATACCATGAAAGTAGCCATTAAAATCATCTGCTTATCTTTATCCTCATCAGGAAGCTTCCAGTTATAATTTGGTTATGAATTATTAGCTTGCATATAGGCCAATGGAGTATCTGGTCCACCTGAAAACATTTCTGGTTGTAAATTCATGGCTTAGCGTTGTGATTTTAATGTGTTAGTCTCTTGGAAATCTGATTACCTGTAGACTTTCTTGCATGGATGAATAATTAAATTTCCAAGCCCACAAGCTGAGGACCAGATTCTGGGAAATGGTGATGTCATCACAAGCTAAGGGGGCCAGTTTCTCTGGAGAGCCAGCCAGCCTTCCCCAAACATCTTTGCTAACACCTTTCCATTCAAAATGAAGCCAGCCTATCCTGGACTCAACTATAATGACTGAATTTACACTTGATTTTCAAGGGATCAGATCAAGAGATTTGGTTTGGCTTTAGCCTCTTACTCTATTTATTAAAAATACATAGTTAGGGACTTCCCTGGCAGTCCAGTGGTTAAAGAATTCATCTTCCAGTTCAGGGTGTAGGTTTGATCCCTGGTTGGGGAGCTAAGATCCCACATGGCTTGTGGCCAAAAAACCAAAACATAAAACGGAAGCAATATAGTAACAAATTCAATAAAGACCTTAAAAAAATGGTCCACATTAAAAAAAAATACATAGCTAGAAAATCTATTTGACATTGAATTTGGCAATGACTTTTTAGCTAAAACACCAAAGGCACAATTTATGAGAGAAAGAATTGATCAGCTGGACTTCATTAGAATTAAAAATTTCTCCTCTGCGAAAGACACTGTCAAAAGAATGAAAAGTCTCCCAGAGACTGGGAGAAAATATTTGCAAATGAAATATCTGATAAAGGACTGTTATCCAAAATATATGAAGAACTCTTAAAACTCAAAATAGGAAAACAAACAGTTCAATTAAAAAATGAGCCAAAGACCTTAATGGATACCTCACCAAAGAAGATACACAGATGGCAAATAGGCATATGAAAAGATGCCCCAGTTTAGACATCATCAGGGAAATGCAAATTAAAACTACAGTGAGGTGCCACTATACATCTATTAGAATGGTCAAAATCCAGAACACTGACAGTACTAAATGCTGACAAGGATATGAAGCAACAGTAACTCTCATTCATGGCTGGCAGGAATGCAAAATGTACAGCCACTTTGGAAGACAGTTTTATGGTTTCTTATAAAACTAAACATACTCTTACCATGTGATCTAGCAATCACATTCCTTGATATTTACCCAGAGCAGTTGAAAACTTATGTCTACACAAAAACGTGCACATGGATGTTTATGTCAGCTTTATTTGTAATTGCCAAAACTTGGAGGTAATCAAGATGTCCTTCAGTAGGTGAATGGGTAAATAAACTGTGGTACTTCCATACAATGGAACATTACTCTGCACTTAAAAGAAATATATATCAGCCAAAAAAAGATAGGGATAAACCTTAAATTCATATTACTAAGTGAAAGAAGCCAATCTGAAAAAAACTCCATACTGTATGATTCCAACTCTGTGACATTCTGGAAAAAGCAAAACTATGAAAACAGTAAAAAGATTAGTGGTTAGGGCTTCCCTGGTGGCGCAGTGGTTGAGAGTCCGCCTGCCAATGCAGGGGACACAGGTTCGTGCCCCGGTCCGGGAAGATCCCACATACCACGGAGCGGCTAGGCCCATGAGCCATGGACACTGAGCCTGTGCATCCGGAGCCTGTGCTCCGCAACAGGAGAGGCCACAACAGTGAGAGGCCCGCGTACCACAAAAAAAGAAAAAAAAAAAGATTAGTGGTTGCCAGTGATTGGGGAGAGGGAAGGATAAATAGGCACAGAGGACTTTTAGGGCAGTGAAACTACTCTGTATGATACTTGAGTGTTTGTCCAAACTCACAGAATGCACAACACCAAGAGTGAACCCTAATGTAAACTATGGACTTTGTGTGATAATGACATGTCAATTTAGGTTCACCAGTTGTAACAAATGTACCTCTCTGGTGGAGGATGTTGATAATGGGGGAGGCTGCAGTGGGGGATGCAAGGAGTAGAGGGGAGTATCTGTTCCTTCGGCTCCATTTTTCTGTGAACATACAAATAAAGTTAATTTTAAAAGGTATCACTAATTTTAAAAGCACAAAATTTCAGCTGTTAAATTATCAATTAATTCATCATTGGGTTGTACTAACTTATTGATTTAAATGTCATTTTAGTTTGCTTGCTTGTTTTTGGCAAAGATTTTCCCAAATAACTGGATTTACATTGTATTGAAAGTTACTAACATTGTTTTATCAAGGAAAATGCTTGATCTTGTTGAAAGAATGCAAAGCACCTCCTGGCTCATAAACTGAATGATTTGGTTCAAAAACATTGCCTGTCTAACTGGATTTGAAGTCAGGAGTTTTTTTCCTCAATCACTCTAAATTTCAATCCCATTTTTTAATGCTTTTGATAGACTAAAATTCCTTCTTCTAAGTAATCTAAACATCAAATAAAATCATTAATTTAGTGGTGGATTCTGTTCCAATATCAACATGGGTAAATAATCTTTATAAAATTATAAATCTATTTTATATATAGATAATAGGCAATGCTATTTTTAAAGACTATTTAAGGTCATTCTCCTTTATATCCCTGTCCTTCCTAACATAGCATGTTCTTTGATAGATTCTCAGGTTTCCTATGGTACCTATGAGATCGAAATTTAAAGATACTTATTAACCATGTGGTATGTGTATGTGTGTATATATATATATGTGTGTGTGTATATATATATATAATGTTATTTGCCCTTTAAAAAGAAGGAAATCCTGCCATTTGTGACAACATGGATGGAGCTGGAGGACATTATGCTAAGTGAAATAAGCCAGACACGTAAAAAGCAAATACTGTGTGATCTCACTTATTCTTCTACTCCTTGCAGAATCTAAAATAGTTCAACCTCAGAGAAGCAGAGAGTAGAATGATGGTTGCCAGGGCTGGAGCGGGGGAGAAATGGGGAGATGTTGGTCAAAAGGGCACAGAGGTTCAGTTATTCATGATAAATAGGTTCTGGAGATTTAATATACAGCATGGTGACTAGAGTTAACCATATGGAACTGTATACTTGAAATTTGCTAATAGGGTAAATCTTAAGTGTTCTTACCACAAAAAGAAAGGAAGGAAGAAGGAATAGTGGGAGGGAGGGAGGGAAGGAAAGGAAAAGAAAAGAAGAAAGAAGAGTAAGTGAGGTGATAGATGTTAATTAGCTTGTTTTTGGTGATCTTTTCACAATGTATATGAATATAAAAGCTCAAACTGTACACCTTAAATATATACCATTTTTGGTCAGTTATACCTCAGTAAAATCTAGCAGTCTCATGTAAGGTCGCCTTGACTTGCCCAGTGACTTTGCTCTGTGCATTAAGTAGTTTCCTGCAGCATTTTCTTCCTCCTGGCGTTATTGTAATAAGTAGAGTGTGTCTCTTTCCCTAAGCACTAACTTCAGCTGTCACAGTAACTAAAATCTAGCTTCCAAAGCAGTGGGTAATGAATGCACTGTAGTCAAGTGAAGCAACAAATCTTTAACAATTGAAGGACTGTGAACAATTCTATTTACACAGCATCTCTTGCTAAAAATGCAGATAAGAGCAACAAGGACACTACATTCCTGCCCTGGGAAGGGGATTGAGTGGGCTTACTGAGGGGACACTCTGTATGCTTCCTCCCACAGGGAGTGAGGGAGAAACCTCAGGAGTATGGCACCCTTGGGTTCTCTCACTGGCATGGAGTGTTCTGGTCAGCCAGAGGACAAGAGCCTATGTGAGGGATAGGGGAGGGTGGGGAGGGGTGTCAGTCATTTTCCAGAAGAAAAGGGAGAGACAAGGAGGGGAACAACCACTGTCCATTTAGAGGATAATTAGAGGGACCTTGAGGGAGAGAAAAGGCTTTTGTTATATTTGCTCAACATTAGGAATGCATGGTCATTTTCTCAAGAGAATGAATACAGAAAGTGCGGTCTTAGAGACGCCACATACACAGAGCCAACCACCTGCTGCAGGTTTCCATTTGGACACAGTATATATCCAACCAGCCTAGCCATATCCCCTTCTCTCTCCTTCCCGCAAGCCCCGCTCAGCTGCTCCTGTTGTGGCAGTGCTCCCCACCCCCATCTCAGGAAATGGAACCATGTAGTTTCCCAAGCCGTAGACACCCAGTCATTGTCCTTTCCTGTTCTTGTCTCTTCCCATCAGGTCCAGTTGGTCTCTATCTTATGTCCCTTTCCTCCATCCCTACTGCCATGGTGTAATTTCAGCTCTGAATGTTTTTATTCTGATTTCTAGTATTATCCCCCTTGTCCATCTGGTTCTAGTCTTGCCCCTTGTAGTAGGTTTCTGTTTCTGCCGTGATGAATGACCACACGCTCAGTGGTTCGAGACAGCACAGATTTGTTATCTTACAGTTCCTGACACTCATCTCCCTGGGGTCAAATCAAGATGTGAGCAGGGCTGCTTTCCTTTCTGGTGTCTCCAGTGTTACTGAACCAAACTTGAATCCACTTGCCCCCGTGCAGTAAAGCCAATCGACTGACACTGGATTGTGGTGAAGGAAAGTGTAGCATTTATTGCAGAGCGCCAAGCAAGGAGTTCAGGACAGCTAGTGCTCAAAATACCTGAATTCCCTGATGGATTTCAGCAAAGCATTTTTAAAGGCAAGGTGAGGGAGGGACATCCCAGGGTTTGTGATCAGCTTGTTCACAATTCTGATTGGTTGATGGTGAGGTCACAGGGTGGTATCATAGGGGTTAACGTTATCAATCCTCAGGCTCCAGTAGGTCTGGGCAATGTGCTTATGGTCACCAAGTAGTTAACTTCTTCCATTTGGTGGAGGTTTTAACATCTGTAAAACAGCTCGGGAAATGTGTATGAGATACTGTTATCTAGGTACTTCAGGGAGGAACTAAAGATTCTGCGACTGCCGTATGGTTGATCTACTGTTTAAGTTGTTACCAGTTCTCCTGGCCCAACTGCTACTTTTGTCACTACATGTTCACATCCTTTCAATCATTAATTCTTGAGCCAGGCTTTTGTGACTCAGGGGAAGCCTGGGAGACTACAGCTTTTCTACAAGCAAGAGGCAGGCGAAGGACATGGGGGGAAGGGTCTGTCCCAGGAAGGTCCCATGGGGTCCTGCTTGGCTACACTACGGGAGAATCTGTTTCTTGCCTTTTCATTCCCAGAGGCCAGTCACATTCTTTGGCTCATGTTCTCTTTCCTCCATGTTCAAAGCCACCAATCTCTGTTCCACTGTTGGTCATTTACTCCTGTTCTACTGTGCTCATATATCCCCCGGATGCTCCTTGTCTGCCTGCCTCTTGCATTTTTTTTTTTTTTTTTTTTTTTTTTTTTTTTTTGCGGTACGCGGGCCTCTCACTGCTGTGGCCTCTCCCATTGCGGAGCACAGTCTCCGGACTTGCAGGCTCAGCGGCCATGGCTCACGGGCCCAGCCACTCTGCGGCATGTGGGATCCTCCCGGACCGGGGCACGAACCCGCGTCCCCTGCATCAGCAGGCGGACTCAACCACTGCGCCGCCAGGGAAGCCCATGCCTCTTCCACTTTTAAAGATACTTTTCATTACATCGGGACCACTTAGGTCCAGCATAATTTCCCCCATCTGAAGATACTTAACCACATTTGCAAAGTCCCTTTTGCTGTGCAAGGTAGTCTATTTACAGGTTCAAGAGATGAGGATTTGGACACCTTTTGGGGCTATATTCTGCCCACCACACTCCTGTTATCCTTTTCCTCACCTTCATAACCGCCTCCATGTAGTTGAGAACATTGACTTTTAATTCTCGCTTTATCAGAATCTACCTGAGTGATGTTGTATAAGTACTGAACCTCTCTGAGTTCTAGGTTTCTCATCTGTAAATGAGTTGCCCCCTTACTTAACATATTTCATAGATTGTAGTATGCATTCAACACGTTACAGCATTTCTGATGACAGTATTGCCATCGTTATCATCATGATAATTGTCTGTTTCCTTACCTCCCTCTATATCTTTAAGCCTGGTTAACAGAACCGCCATACCTCCTTCATATTATTTGTTTTGTAGTATCTGGGATGGGGCCCCACCATAAGCGCTCAACTCAATGAATGTTTTTGAGTTCATTCAATAAACAGCTTTTGAATAAATTAATCAAGTAAAAGAAAACTGTCCACCTGTTTCAGACTGTTGGTCTAAGAACCCCTATTTTACACGCTTCAAAGAAATGTCACCACAACAACCCACTAAACGCCTCCGCTTTCATGTTCTATGTTTAGCTAACATCACTGGAGCTTCACATTGGTTTTCTTTTAGCCAATTGTGCATGTATACATTCTCTCAGATATGACCTTCTAGATCTCTGAGCCAACTATGTCAAGAATTAAGATATATTAAGAAACTGGATCTTGGTAAAAAAATTTCTCAAATCCTGCCTGTCTTTCCTAAATTTGTATAATCATACAGAATGAATTAGAAACAAATACTGATAGTTTTGTGCTTTTTTAAAAAAAAACAGTGCTGTTCTCCCTTTTCTTTTCAATTACATATATAATAAAATGTATGTTTATATATTAATTTCCTGGACCTGTAGGAAATAAGCCTATTTTGTTTATATTAAAAGTTTTTGAGACTTCTCATGTTTTCACATTTTATTTATATGCCTGTTTAATTTAATGCATAAAATGAGACTTTTCATCTTGTCTTTTATCATCTGGGAAGAAGTAGAATTTGTAGATTCCCAGTCTAGTACTGCAGTTAAATTCATATGCATAATTGCTTATTGAAGTGACCAGATAGAGGTTATTATATTATAATAAGTTATAATTACTATATAATGTTTTCAATGTCCATATAATTTTTAACCTAAAATTTCTTGAAGTTCAAGTAAACAGCAGCTTTGGGTCATATTGAGTAAATATCTCAAGTATTATGCAACCTTCCTGAATATGAATCCAGGTTCCTCTCGTGCTGGTGTGTGACTTGGAGTCAGGATGAAGGGTGCAGAGGGAGCCCTGGGGACCCACTCCAATGCAGCACCGTCCCTGGGGTGACTTTGGGCAGTTGCCAGAAAAACCCATCATTACAAATTTTCCTGGGAGATAGATTTCCTTTCATAATTAAGTCTATGTGCAATAAGTATTTGCATTTTATGTCAGTGTATCTGACATATTATTTACTATCTTCTGTATAGTAGACAGTAGGTAAATATTTATTGGTTGCTTGATTTTGACATTTGAGGATTGGTATTGATAGTTAGTAATATTAAATAAACCAGTGATGATGTAGCCAACACAAAACATTATTTAGATATATCAGGAGAGTTGTTATGACATGGTTATACAGAATAATTTCAAAAATGTTCTAATTATTAACGATAAAATGTGTTTCATCAAGCTGTCTTCTGTACTTAAGATGTTTAGTTTCACGAAAGATGCTTGCCTCTTGTTGATTTAGGATTATGTCCTAGATTATGTACTAATCATATGCTCTGTGATTTTGAGGAACTAATTTAACCTTTCCTACAACATATTTTTCTCACCTATCAAACAGTTTTTTTTCCTGTAACTAAGGTGACCATATAATTTGTGTCCAAATTGAAACACTTGAGAGAGAATAAGGGCACCATTAATAATTATGCCAGGACAATTGGCTTAAATTAGACTGTTCCAGGCTAATTGAATGTGTGATCACTGTACCAGTAGCCCTGTTTTCATTAAACACAACTAGTACTTCCTGAGGACTATTACATGCAAGACATTTTTCTTTGAACCAAAGAAACAAAAGAAGGAATACATTTTCCTTTCACCAGGAACTTCTTCGTCACCACCAACCAGCTGTGTTCTGCTTTGGTGAATTTTATTTATTTTCACATAAACAATGTATTACCTTACTTAAAATGCTTGCAAACCACCAAAAGAGTAGAGTAGAAGAATACGTTCAGTGTCATGAGGAAGATTTAGAACGCTGTGAGGTGCAGAGGTAAAGACAGCGTGTCTTATGCGAGGTAGGAGGCTACAGCATTTAAAAAGCGTGTTCCTCCTGAAGGTGAGCCTGGAGGGGTGGTTAAAAGAACTGAAGACGGAAATGTAAAGCGGGGGGTTCCCTGGGGCAGTTTCCCTGACTGAGAGGAAGTCTTCTGTCATCTTGGATTGAAGAGGCACAGGGGCAGAATGAGTTGGATTTGGCGGGTTTAGCCCATGTGTGGAGGAGCTGATGCCATATGGCATGATGGAGGGCTTTGTATGCCAACCTGAGGAATGTATGTTTGATATGATGTGTTTATTATTAAACAAATGATAGTCCCAGCCCCTTCTCTTGTCCTGGCTGTCCTCTCTGCCTTTATACTGGCCGAATGTCTCAATCTGGGGTTATTCATTTTTCTCCCTTCCTTTCATGTCTGCTCTCCTGGTGAATGTGCTCAATATATAAGCATCCTGATTTTTACCGATTGGAAATACAATACCAACAGACTTGCTCTGCCTTCGTACCCTCGGGAAGGAATTATTCTTTTGCCCAATCTTTCCTAGGTAACTGGATAATTTTCTTTTCATTCCTTTCTTTTCCTTCCTGCCCCCAGTTTATTTTTGCTGTCTTTTATGGGTTTTTCGCCTCATTTCTTAGTATTTTATTTTGGTTAATAGGACTGAAATCCATATGTATGTGTAGACAAACAGTCATTTGCATACAGACACACGCACACACACAAGCAGCAGTATGAGTACACTGATTTTCCTTGACCCACAAACACTTTTTTTCCCACATATTAACTAATCTAAACAGAATATATATTGTAACCAGTACATACAATTAATGTGATGATGTATCTTTTCTTCCCACACCCCCAAAAAGCTCCTAAGAAATCTGTGACATTATAGAAGTGTGAAAATATCGGTAGTGTGAAATTTCCAGTTTTCAAGCCTGTGAAAGAGAGCAGAGGCTTGTTGAATTAACTCCCTTTCACACTGTTTTCTATGCTCCCGGCCTGCGAAGAACAGCAGTGTCGTGGTGACAAGGGCGAGCTCCACAGACACACCTACTGCCTGCTCTGAATGTGTGTGACCTCAAGCGAGTCAACGTCTTCTGCTCGTTCCTTACCTGTAAAATGAGGCCAAGAAGAACAAACTTTCCAGGATTGATTGGAATGGTTTGCATGAATATTTAGATCAGTGCTTAGCACATCCTAAGGTATCTATGTGGTCATCCTTTTTTTGTTGTTTGCTCTAGATTTAACAATGAAAAAGCAAATTTTTTAAAAAGTGGAAATGGTATAAAATACTATCTGGTTATATTTCATGAGATGCACCAGAGGTTCTCACACTTCCTGGGTTCACTCTAACCTCAGGCTTTTCTCATGGTGCCCCTAGACTGAAATAAATACCTAATAGTTTGTTAATTAATTAAGTCCAAACCATGGAAAGGTAGCCATTTGTGTTGACTGAAAAAAAAAAAAAAGCACAACCTAAAAGTTGAGAATTATGTTTTATCCAGCGGACATACTGAGGACGTAAGCCCAGGAGACAGGCTCTCAGATGGCTCTGAGGGACTATTCCAAAGAGGTAAGGGAGGAGCCAGGATATATAGGGAGTTTGGCAACAAAACCTAGGTAGTCAGAACATCAAAAGATTACTGTTAATTAAGGAAAACGCAGATATCTCAAGGTAATGACTTTAGCGCTTTTCTACGTATGGGAAGATGCAAGAGTCTGGCTCATTTAAATCATTCCTTTTTTTTTTTCTTTTTAAAATTTATTTATTTATTTATTTATTTATTTATTTATTTTTATTAGTTTCTGCTTTATAACAAAGTGAATCAGTTATACATATACATATCTCTTCCCATATCTCTTCCCTCTTGCGTCTCCCTCCCTCCCACCCTCCCTATCCCACCCCTCCAGTCGGTCACAAAGCACCGAGCTGATCTCCCTGTGCTATGCGGCTGCTTCCCACTAGCTATCTATTTTACGTTTGGTAGTGTATATATGTCCATGCCTCTCTCTCGCTTTGTCACAGCTTACCCTTCCCCCTCCCCATATCCTCAAGTCCATTCTCAAGTAGGTCTGTGTCTTTATTCCTGTTTTACCCCTAGGTTCTTCATGACTTTTTTTTCTTAAATTCCATATATATGTGTTAGCATACGGTATTTGTCTTAGAGTCTGTCATACAGAGTGAAGTAAGTCAGAAAGAGAAAGACAAAGATAAATCATTCCTTTGATAGGCACCTTAACTGTCTGGGGCCAGCATCAGGGTGCACAGCTGGGGGTGGCTGTTAGGGGGTTAGGGGGGCAGCTGTGGTGGCTGATGGCTTGATGGCCACAGCATCCTTTGCTTACTGACAAGACAGGCTGTGTTCTTTGTCCACATTTGCATGATATCCACCAGTTGTCGATGTGTTTTCCCTGAAAATTTTACATCCCTCCCAACCTCCACGCGTAACCCCTGTGAGTTTGCTGCAGCCCCTGAGGTATTTGGGGGCACAATTTGGAAATGATAAGTGTACTTACTTGTTTAGCTCTTACCTCTGTCTGTTATTTCATAATCATTCAACAAGTGCTCTGTGATGCTGATTCATGACTTCCCCCTCTCCAAAACCTTTAATCTGTCTCTACACGGAGTTAGCTCAGAAAGCCCTCAGAGGAAAACCTAAAAAAGAAAGCTGGGGCTTCATGTCAAGTGTTGCTGTGTGCCTGAAGGCCTCGGAGAATCTAAAGCAAAACGTAAAGGAAAAGACTCAGTTCTCCAGTGTGTTCACTGTGTCAATCACAGTTGCCCTTAAAACCTAGGAATACCTGCTTTTATGGTTCCCTGGAGCTCCTCTGCAGGTGTGCCAAGCAGAAGTTACCCGAAGGTCACCTGCATAATGATGTAGGTAAAAGAAAAGCCTGATGTTTACTGTTCCACCCCCCAGGCTCTGGAAACCGGCAGCAATACAGCAGTGTCCACTCACCGTCTTCCAGATGGCTCCATACGTTTCAAGTTGCCTCCCACAGGTATTTGGGCTGGTTGTAAAAAGCTAACTAAGTCTTTGGAGAAAGGAAGCACGGCCTCACCAGACCTGTAAGCTCCCAGGCCAATTAACCCATCAAGCATTATATATTATATGTTAATGTTTACCAAACTGTGTTGCCAGTGATTTAACAAAACTTCACCAGTCCAGACTCCTAAACAGTAAAATCTAGGTTTCTGAAGAGCTGGAGGATACATAGAGACAAGAGCTTTTACATATGAATTGATGTTAAAAAGAATTTTTTAAAAAGTGCCTCATACGTTTTTCCTACATTCTGGAAAGATATAGTTACCTATACTGGAGGAGCTGGAGTGGACCTTCAGGCTAAGTTACTTTTTACCTAAAACTAGAATTAAAAATAAATCTTTCTAAAATGCATTACAGATTGTTCGGCAACATTATATGCTGTAGCTATAGATAGGCGTGTGGTCAGGTCACACGGTGTTGCCACTGCTTTACAAATTAGGGCAAAGCCCCTCCAGCCTGCAGGACTGTCAAGCCGGCACACATTTATTTCATCGCATGCCGTCTCGATTAGGTTCAAATGTGTGCTGATCACATCCACACTGCCTGTGTGCCCCACGTACGTTCCCTGCCCCCAGAGAGCTCTTCAGTCACCTCCTCTCACTCTCTCCCCTCTGCCCATTTCACACACTCTTTGTTATCACCATATCCACGTATCTGGGGACTCTGCACTCAAATGCGCTCTCCTCCCTTCCAGGGATGTCATTATCTTCCTGACCTGTGCTTATTGCTTCTGGGGACTCAGGGTCTGCTGATGGAATACCAAGACCTTTTTTTTTTTTCTTTTTTTACATCCTATGTTAATGTTTACAGTCATTATAGGAGAGGAGATTGAAAGAAAAATGGAAAGTAGGAATAAAGGTCAGTATAACATTACATGACCAAAACCAGCCCATGAGGCAGCATGAGCTAAAGGTAAGAACACGCTCTTTGAAGTCTGTCCTCTGTACCTGCTGTCAGACTCCAGCTCTCCCGTGTAGTGTTCATAGGATCTGGATTAAGCCACTCTAAGCCTCAGTTCTTCATCTCTAGAAAAGGCATGATGATACCCACCTTAAATAGTTGTTATGAGAAATTATGAATCCGAATATGTTGAAAGAGTTTAGATCTCTGAAACTAATAAACACTGATGGGTTATCATTAGCCCCATTTTACAGAAGGGGCAATTGAGGATAGAAGCAAGGGACTTGTTGCAGGTCATGGTTCGTAAATAGAAGGAGCAGAAGACACCTTCGTCCCCCATCTGCCTCATTCCTTCTTCCTATTAGATATTCGGAGGCTGTCTAGAAGCTGGGGCTTCTTTCTGAAGCATCAGATTTTTTCAGTGTTAGGATTTTAGTGCTGCCTCCCTCCTGCTTCTCCCCCGCCCCAGCACTAGCACTTAGTGAAACTTCAAGCTGAATAAATTGTTCATGGCCTCACTGAAAACAATGACTTTCTCCCATGGAGGGGAAAAAATAATTGTGTTTGATGACCTTTCAGTGCACATAGTCGGTGTGCCCTGTGAGGAACAAAATGAGCCCTGAAAATAATTTAATTTTCTTTAGAGCCTGAAGACAGGAATCTGTAAACCATAATGCTCTCCAGCTTTAATCAATATCCTGATTTATCAACCTGTAACTATAGCATGCCAGTCAGTTTAATGAATATTCGCTGCCCCTAAGTGAATGAATATTGAGTACCTACTATGTGCTGCTATGTAGTCACAAAACAGTGCTTCTCAAACCTTAACATGCATGTCGAGTCTGGTTCACTCGGTCTAGGATGGGACTTGAGACTGCATTTCTAACAAGCTCCCAGGTGACACCAGCGCTGCTGGTCCATGGACCAAGAGGTGATTCTTAGGCACATTAAAGTTCTAGAAGCACTAAGGTATCCCATTCTTCTTTTAATTCTCTAACACTTTTTGGTATTTTCTATTCTTTTATTATTTTACACATTACTTATGTTCTCCAATAGAATTAAAGTTCTGTGAGAGCACAGGCCTTTCTACTTTGATCATCACCGTATTCCCGGCTCCTAGAGTAACACTAACACATGTGGGTGAGCTGCAGCCGAAAGCCCATCTCCTCACACACCAGTACTCAGTAATATTTGTGATTCAATAAATGACTAAATGAATACAGGTAATGGTAATATACATACATACATAATATTTAGATATTGTGTATATTATCCTAATAGCAACATTCAAACGAATATATTATCAACCTCAAGTTGTAAATATACAGTAATACATGTCAAATTAGTGTTATGGACAACTGCAATAAAACTTCTTGAAATTGGGCAAATATTGAAAGCTTCAGAGAAGAAATAAAATTTGAACTAGTTTTGAGTGAAGACAAACACTTTTATAAATAAAAAAGAAAGAGAAGGAGAGGAAGGTAATTCATGTAGATGGAATTTGGTAGGATAATTATTTGAGATTTAACCTTAAGTTTTATTCCCCTTGAAGCCTTCCCCCAGTTTCCATGCAGTTATACGGTTCCCTAGTTTTCCTATCATAGAGAATTTTGCAGTGCAAAAAACAGAAGTTGCTGAAAGTCTGCTCTTTCTTTTATCAAATCCTAAACTTGAAGAAATTATGCTATGTATTGTGGGGTAGGGTAGAAGAGAGAAGAGTTCTTTTGAGGACAGCTAAAGGAACAAGAATTTTTCCCAAGGCAAAAGAATTCGGTCTAAGCTGGGAAGATGATGCTGTGGGTATTATTCATTTTTTTCTATGCCATGGTCCCCTCCAGCAGTTTGGTGAGAATTACAAACAAAGCCTATTATATTGAAATTCATTTATCAAAACACTTTTTAATATTGAGATATAGTAATATATGTTTATTTATTAATGTATAAAAGAATAAGATCTGGAAGCATAACTAATCATTACCTTGATTTCGATATAGTGATGAGCATGGATTTTTAGCTATGAAGTGATATAAAATATCTCTACGTTTTATTCATGATGGATTTATAGGTACTGCTAATATCAATACTCTTGTAGTTTATTGCCTACATTTGTAATAGAAGGAAATGGTACATTTTCACTTAGAGGTTAATGAAAATAAAGATGTAAATGTTCTCCCATCCAAGGCTATGGAACCCTTTGGTGTGGTCTCCAGGTTCAAAGGAAGGACTGAGCATCACTCCCAGGTAGCGCTTATCAGTCAGGAGAGTCTAGGTCAGTGGTTCTCAGTGTCTTGTCCCTGAACCAGTAGCATAAGCATCACCTAGGAACTTGCTAGGACTGTAAATTCTCAGGTCTTACCCCGGTCCAACTGAATAGAAACTCTGGGAACAGGGTCAAAAATCTGTTTTTACAAGCCCTCCAGGTGATTCTGATGCATGCTCAAGCTGGAGAAGCACTAAACTAAATTATACTTTAGTAACAAACTAGCCCTAAATCTCAGTAGTGTCCATATAAAACAGTATGATTTTTTGATTTCACTCAAGTTGAATTTCCATCATGGTTAGGATGGGTTCATCCTACTCCATGTCTCCTCACTTGGGATCCGGGTGACAGAACAGCCACCATCTCCAACATTTTTAGTACTGTGCCGGAGGAGAAAGAAAGATGGAGGGTCTCACACTGGTGATTAATGGGCCAAAAGTTATACATGGCACTTCCACTAACCACTAATTGGCCAGAACTAATCACGAGGCTCTACCCAATGGCTGGGGGACAGGAAGTGCCCAGAAGCCAGGGAGCTAGGCATGACTAACACATTATCAAGAGACAGCGAGATCTCAGAGAGGATGACCCACTAACACCCCACAGCCACTCCAACAATTCCCATGTTTGTAGCGGGCACGGGAAAAGCAGAATCACAGGCCCTGAGGAAGCCATGCAGCCTGGAACAGTGGGTGGACCAGTGTGAACCAATGTGACCACAAAGTCTATGACAAAGTAGACCAGTGACTGGGATGGGCCAAAGGAGGGGGCACTTCATTTTATTTTGGTGATGCTTAAGACCCAGGGACTTTTGCACAACTCTGGGCAAGGAAGGAAAATACAAGAGTGACTGAGATTGAGCTTCCTATTTCTGACACACCTGAGATTGTAGGGTAAGCTTCATAGCCACCAGATGATGGATGTCATCCAGATGGATGGATGTCACCAGAGCTGTTGTCTGTGTAAAGTGCACTAGTTCAGCCCTTAATGGAGGACATTTTAAAGGGTGATTTCTTAAATGCTTTTGATATGATAAAATAAACTCTTTGGATACTTCAGCACTGACTAAACTGACATATTGACTTAGAGAGATTATAGGTCTGAGGTTTTTCTAAATTCATATTGGAACTCAGTTAATGGAGCAATGAGTCACTGGTACTTAATCATTTCTTCGTGATTGCGACAGGTAATTCTTTTTCATCAGTTATAAAATCTTACATTCAGCTGGCATTTTTCTACAATGTTCTCTACTTGCCCTGCGTTTGCCTCAAAATAAAGAGAAGTTGGGCTTCCCTGCTGGTGCAGTGGTTGAGAGTCCACCTGCCGATGCAGGGGACACGGGTTCGTGTCCTGGTCCGGGAAGATCCCACATGCCGCGGAGTGGCTGGGCCAGCCATGGCCGCTGAGCCTGCGCGTCCGGAGCCTGTGCTCCACAACGGGAGAGGCCACAACAGTGAGAGGCCCGCATACCGCAAAAAAAAATAATAATAAGGAGAAGTTATTAGCCGTGTAATGATGAGAAAATAGTCACAGTAAAAGTTGATCTAATACGGTCTTGTTAAAAAAAAAGCCTGGCTCATCTGGTGAAGATTTTATTACTTGACCGTCTTGGAAATATCTTAGCCACTATGCCACCATAAATGTGCATTTGATGAAGATTGAAATCTGCAATTAAATGCTACATTTGTATTTAGTAGCCACGAATTTTTTCTGTTGCATTGTAATGTACCAGTAGGTGATTAAGCCCCTCGCCAATGGAGAAAAAGCTTCTGTAGAAGAATTTATGTGGTCACAATATATTTTTTGAGGGGGTATCTTTATTGAATGTCTGAGAATGAGGTATGACATATATGTTGGTAGAGAATATTTCACCTTCTCACTATGAAATGTACACATTATAATATCTGCCCAATTTGTCACCCTATTTTCCCCAGGGAGGAAAAAATGTGTGTATTGCCTAGGAAAACTCTATGGGATTAGTTAGTATACTTTTAACTGAGTTCAAATGTCCTGGCTCATCTCTGACTTTTGTACATATGACTTGTGTCTTCTTATTGTAGTTCCCTACTAGAAATTAGCTGATAATTGTCCTTAAGCAATAGCCACCAAAAGTTCTTATAGACACTCCTGGAAGTTGTCATATATTGTTTGCTATGAATTCCATTTTGCAAAATTGTAATAAAATACAATTTTTAAGAAAATGGTACAAGTATATGAACATCAGGTTTTACATTTATTAAAAGCAAACATTTTTCCCAATGTGGTTTTGAGGTTTGCTGCCTAGATAATAAATCCACACATGGACTATTCCTTTAAACATATCCCAACACACTCTGTCTTATGAACAAATCAATCAACAGAGTATTTCAGATATAATTTTAAAAAATGCTATCTGCAGAAATAATAAAATTTTTGCTTACTAACAAATTTCATGAGACAGTTTGGAGCCTGTATATTTTAGCTTCAATCAAATAAACCTTTGTATGAAATCCAGAAACTTTTAAATAGCAACATAGACCATAGGAATACAGTTTATTTAAGTCAGACTTTAAGACTGTTGTTTTAAATCATGGTTGCATTTCTAGTTTCCATTCTACTCACATCTTAAGGGGTGTGTGTGTGTGTGTGTGTGTGTGTAAATTAGACAATGCATCTTGGGATTCACTGTAGTATGTCACTTGAAAAACTTTTTCAAAAATGCTTGGAGTTGATTTTTTCTCCAAGACAATTTCATTTGGCATTAGTTCACCTTGATCATCTTATATGGCAGGAAACCAACTGATGCAGGTTTTAACTCTTTGGCTAAAGAATGAGTAGATATTTTTAAAGTATGTAGCGTCCTGTTTTCTTTGACAACTGTAATTTTGCCCAGGAGGTAATTACCAGATTAACTTCTTGTTAATTACTACTTTTTCTTTGGGCTGATACTTATTCTCATGAAAAATGTTATTATTTCTGGTGGCCTCTATCGAAGTCCAGTCCATGAGGGTCATCCTAAGTCAGGGGAAGAAAAGCATGTGTTTAATATGAAATATATTCATTTTAATATCTTCACCTTCTGTGGCCCAAACCTTTGTGTAGCATGGTTTTGCTTTTTCTATTCTGTGTTGTCAGCACTAAAGTAACAAAACAGATTCTGCTCTGTGTGCCTAGAGGATTGTTTTCCCCAAAACCTGTATGGTATTTGCTTCCACTGTGCAGGAAAGATTAAAACACACAACGGACCTATCACTGTCTCCAAAATTGCTGCTGCCCTTAATCAACTGAATTCATGACAAGAATTATGAACATGTTTCACAATTTTCCTTCTTCTTCCTTGATTCTTGAGTAGCACATAGAATCTTATTCAGCATTTCCTGTTGGAGTAGAAAGGAAACATAGAAATATAATTACAGTAGTTTGATATATGTAGTGAGAGAAAGCAATATTTGGGTTCTAACTCCAACAGTACCCGTGAAGTTAAATAGGAGAATATGTGGTAGAAAAAGAATTGTTCTTCCCCTAAAACTGACCTTCTCATCACTGTCTCAGCAGTGACTTGCCATTTTAAAGCTTTGTCTGAATAATAAGGCAGTATTTTTTTGCCTGTGAAGTGAGAAATGAATGTTAAAAATGTAGTCACTGAGGTTTCCTTTGCTTACTGCGACAAAACAAATGACCCAGGAATCATAAATGACCACTAATGTCTAGCTGCTGGCTGTAGTGCTCTATGGATTTTTGTGGTGCAAATTGTCATTGTGTGTAGACTACTTAATCGAGTTTCTGAGAAATTACTAAAGAATTTCTTTAAAAAGGAAAAGTACAATCATCAAGGAAAAACACAGCAGATACTATACATGAAGTGCTACATTTAAGATGTCAGTCTTTTTCCTGTATATGTAAAAACCTCTGTAGAGAAGTTGTCATTTTTAAATGATGGAAAGCATATAACATTTCCTTCTAGTTAAAAATCTCTGCAGGTAAACTGTCATTTTTAAATGAACGTGTCTAGTGTTTCCTTCTTAGTTAATGCAGAATGAAGTATTTGAGTTGTGACACAATTGCTCTACCATCTAAAATTCTGTTCTAAGCACCGGAAATCTGTCAGTGAACAAGGCAGGTGAGCTTTCAGCTCTCACATCATTAATGAAGCGGTTTGGGACCACAGATCATTCACAAGAAAATATATCCAAGATAAATAGTCTGAAGAAAATACCAATAAAATAGGGTGATGGGAGGAATTGACAACTTCAGTTTGCGTAGTAAAGAAGGTCTTTCTCTAAAGAGGCTTTTGAGTTGAGACCTGGATGACAAGGAACCAGACGTGAATTTCTAGGGAAGGTGCATTTCAAGCAGGGGGAGCTTCTAGTACAAAAGCTTTGAGACTAGTAAAGTGTCTAGGAACAGAAAAAAGTGTGGACACAACAGTGAGTGAGGAGGAACATAGAGATGAGGACAGTGAAATAGGCAGGGGCCACGTCGTGAAGGGTCCTGCAGGATTTGGTAAGTGGTTTAAAATCTATTCAGTGAAGATGAGAAGGCCTATTGGAAGGACTGACTTGATCTGAATTATGTTGTTAAAACAGCAGTTTGCTCTTTGTGTGGAAAAGGGATTGAACGAGAGGAAAGAGCAGAAGCAGTAGGAGGCCGTAGTGGCATCCAAAGAAGGAATAATGGTGGGTCAGCCAGAACATTCTTCTCAGGACTCTGAATTATCCTTGCTCTGAAATGCCTCTTACCTCTGCAAAATAAAAATGTTATCCAGGGTTTCCCTGCTGGCGCAGTGGCTGAGAGTCCGCCTGCTGATGCATGGGACACGGGTTCGTGCCCCGGTCCGGGAAGATCCCACATGTCACGGAGCGGCTGGGCCCGTGAGCCATGGCCACTGAGCCTGCGCGTCCAGAGCCTGTGCTCCGCAGCGGGAGAGGCCACAACGGTGAGAGGCCCGTGTACCACAAAAAAAAAAAAAAAAAAAAAAAAAGTTATCCATCTAAACACTTTCTGCTTCAGTGCAAAAAAGGGAAGGATAGCATACTCTCCGCAGCTGTTTCCCATCCCAGAGCTGTATCCCATCTCAGTATCCTTTTCTCCACATGGAGATTATTTTGAACCATCCAGGTGGTTTTGATCAAATTTTATACATGTAGAATATTATTCTTAAGCTCCAATACAACCCCACAGACACACAGATTAACTTAAGCTGACGAAGGACATTTCAACTGCCAGGAGGTTAAGACAGTATTTAAATTCATAATCTGCAGTACTTTGGGTTTGAGCTATGACCTGCAAGATACGATTTACTGACCAATAAGAAAGACTTCATCAAGCTGGACTGTCATTCTAGAAGTGTTTCCTTATACACGAGTCCTAGGTGCTGAAGCATCTTTTTTTTTTTTTTTTTTTTTTTTTTTTGCGGTACGCGGGCCTCTCACTGTTGTGGCCTCTCCTGTTGTGGAGCACAGGCTCTGGACGCGCAGGCTCAGCGGCCATGGCTCATGGGCCCAGCTGCTCCGCGGCATGTGGGATCTTCCCGGACCGGGGCACGAACCCATGTCCCCTGCATCGGCAGGCGGACTCTCAACCACTGCGCCACCAGGGAAGCCCAGAAGCATCATTTTTAAAAAGCTCTGCTTTGGGAAATCAATGTGAGGGATTGTGCTAGACAACACAGGCAGATCCAGCTTCACGGGTGTGTGCCCTGTGCAGCTGTACAGGGCCTGTGCCTGTCCACACTTGATTTTATGCTCTGCTGTCACTATTTTGAATTCTTACTACATTTTTAAACAAGGAACCTTGCATTTTCATTTTGCACAGGGAACCACAAATTATGTAGCTGGCCCTGATCACAGAGCTTGGAAAACTGTATGAAAATCTATCCCTCTGCTGTCAGGCATAGAGAGGGAGAGGAAGGAGTGAAGCAGGTTTGAATAAAGGGATTCTCTGGCAAAGGAAATTCATTGCCTGTAGAATCTGAGATCATCTAGTCCAGTGGTTTTCAAGTACCTGTGTTCAGTCCACGCCTACCTGATTTTTACCTCTCTGTGGAAAAATAAGAACATGGACGTGGATGCCCTCAGTTTTTTGTGTAGGTAAATTTGTTCAGCTGAGAGGTCTGCTCTTTATTCTGAAATTAGATTAATCTTGCCACTTTTGGTCTAACATGTTTTCTGTTTTGTAACATATTGGTAGCAGGTAGGAACTTTTTATTTTAAAGCACTTCTATAAAATAAAACTTGACCACTTCATTTCAGCCTAATGCTTCTTGACAAAAAACAAACAGAGAAACAAACAAAACGCTCCATCCTATCCCTGTCTTCTGCTTTACCTTTACTTCTTTTTTTCTAATCCCAACCTCACTTTTCTCTTATTCTAATTATTCCCAATAGCAATGACACACAGTTCACAAATACTTGAACCTAATTTCTTAAGGTTGAGTAAAAGGTAATCAGAAATAAATTCACATGAATATTAGAACTTATAGGTAAATCCAAAGTGGAGGAGAGATTATCCTCCTGTAACCAGAGTACTTATAATTCTGTTTTATAAATCGATCCCCTTTTGTGTCCTAAAGGAAAGCAACAATTTTCTTCTTGGTCTCCCCAACACTTAGCATCGTGCATTAGGCTCAATAAGCCTTCAATTGAATATATTGAAAATAAATTTAAAAATGTATATATTATATTATATTATATTATATTATATTATATTATGTTATATTTAACTGGAAGTGTCCCTGATATGGAGGGGTGTCTCCATTCTATCACCACCTTCTTTGGTGGTTCCAACCCTTCCTGAGCCAAAGAGCAATGACCTTAAGAAGGGTTAATAAAGGTGCATTGCATCTGTAGCAGGAAGTGAAAATTAGACATTTTCTCTGGTTCAGCTGGATCTAAGACACCCAATACTCACACATTTTGAAATGAGGTGTGGAACCGCCAGATCGAGATTTGAGAAGCTAATGGTCAGGGACTGTTTTGTGACTCTTAGCTGAGCACCCACCGCCAGCTGATATAACAGTTTGGAGATTAGAGTAGGATTTTTAGAGAGAGCTGCTGGCGTTCTGGGAACCTTGTCCTGTCCCAACCCCCAACCTCACCTTAAATCTATGTATGGGGCTTCATTGGGACAACCCAGAGAGCTTGGGGAAACAATGGGTTAGACTTTGACTCAACCATGAGAAATCAAAGAGTAGGGAGAATCTGACACAGGGATACAAAGAGCTGCTATCTCGCGAGTGTGCTGAAACCTACAGGTCAATGAATGTTTCTTGTTGGCAAAATGTGGCAGAGAGAGGGAGAGAGAGAGAGAGGGAGAGAGGGAGAGAGAGAGAGAGAGAGAGAGAGAGAGAGGAGAGAGACCTGGCCTGAAAGGGTCTTAGATCTTGTCGAGGAGGGCTGTTTGGGGGAAATAACATGGCAGTGCATGTGAGGGCTGGTATAGGAGCTACTAGGGCCCAGTGAGAAGATTTGCATTCACTCAAAAAGAGGAAACTGCAGAGGAGGGGTCTCCAGTGAGAAGTGGACTACAAAGAACCTATAAAATATCCCACCTGACAAGAGAAAGAGGTGACTTTAAACACTTAACAAAATGCAGAGTGCTGATGCCCACAACTAAGATCCCTGAAACATAGTACAGTGCCTTGAACATAGATGGGAATCAGCGGATATTTGGTGAACACAAAGAATGTAAACTTGTTAGGCAAATATCACAGGGGTAATATCCAGCATGGTGCAGATGAGAATGATGGGTTTCAGGTAAAGTGTGTTAAGTCAGGTTTATTCCTAGTTATGGCAGAATCTAGTCGAGAGCACTGTTCTGAATAGGTGCTCAGAACAGCACTGTATGGCCATGACCAGGTTTGTGATATAAAGCAACTAAGAGTTCATAAGAAGACTCCAAGGCCGTCTTTCCTGGGGTACTTGTATGTACCTGGTTATTCAGTTTATCCTTAGGTGAAGTCAAGCCTTTAATGGTGGCTACAGTGTGCCCGACAGGATACAGGGCACTGGTGGTTCAAATATCAATAAGACAATCCTTGACCTCAGGTAGCTTATGGTGTACAGATTAAAGGCAGTACTTCATTTACTTAATATATAGCATGAGCTCAGGAAATATGAGTTGCAGTAATGCCACTGTGAAATCAAGTGGTTGAACTAAGCTTCCCTACAGATTGTAAGGGTCCTCCAAACTACAGTTAAGTATAGATTGCTAGTTTTTGCCATCATCAGATTTTATTTCTTATACTTTAACAATGATTGACTGAATATACTATTTTAAATAGAGTTATGTAGGTATTTCTATCAGTCTTTAATGTAATTAGAAATTAACATATATGGATATACTTTTTTCTACTGCCCTTTTCTTCCTGGCTTGTTAATATGTAATATTTTGCTTCTGTGCATTCAATCTCCATTTGATTTTTCTCCTAATGTAATTTACTACCTGCAGAAATATGACGCCCGGAAAATACAGCAGTGAAATGCCCATTAGCATAATGCCAGTATATCAACACATGTTTTAAAGGGTCTTCTAGCCCAAACCTGTTTCTTAGATGATGCATTCAACCATAATTTTCAGCCTTTAACATTAGTCCTTCTCATAGATCTGGAGACAGCTCTCTTTTCACACAACTGTTATGAATATTGTGGTTTTCTAACCAAAGAGATGTGACAGTAATTTCTTAAGAAAGATTTGGGACATTGTGACTGGTCCAAACTAAAAATGAAAGAAGAGGGAGAAAATAAACGTAACCTCATGCCCTGTAAGTCTTCTGAGTGAAGACTGTCTGGAATTTATGCAGAGGGATAATTTACTTATTTCTTCATTGATTCACTTATTCGTGTAGTAAATATTTTTGGTGTGCACATACTGTGCAAGGCACTTGGTAGATGGATAAAGGAGATGTGCTTCCAGGCCCACCAGAGTGAACAGCAAAGTGAGAGAGACAGAAGAGAGAAAAGTAAACATGAACAAATGTATCATTAGACTTGGTGATAAATACCCCGAGAAGCAGATGAGCAGAGTGCTAAAGCACAGCTTGAGTGGGGCTGGGAGGTAGGAGATGGGAGACAACCCACTTAGAATCATGGGGGATGGGGTTTCTGAGGAGAGTTAAAAAATGGGCAGCAATCAGCAACTCAAAGAGTCAGAGGAAGTAGCATGTGCAAAGGCCCTGAGGAAGGAAAGAGCTTGGCGTGTTTGAGAACCTTGAAGGACACCAAGGGGACTGGCACATGAGCAAGAAGAATAGCCCACGATGAAGTAGGAGATGGAGAGATGCAGGGACTTACAGACCATGAAAAGCAGTTGAGAAATTCATCAGATCACACTGGGGAGGCGTTCAGTTCTTTGGAGCAAGAGAATAGCCTATCTCCTTTAGGATTAAAATGCTTGTTATGGCTGCTGCAAGAATAGGTAGGAAAAAAGGAAAGTCTAACAGGGAGACCAATATGGAGGCTGTGGCAATAATCCAGAGGGCTGGTGACTAGGGAGGTGGGAGTGGAGATGGAGCGAAGTGGAGAGGCTGAAGGTATAATTTGGGAAGGCAGAATGGAGAGAATGTGTTGATGAATTAGAATTGGAGAGTGTTGCAAAGGAAGGGAACAAATATAACTTTGAGTTTTCCAGCTTGAATAACTGTAGGTGTTGGTGCCATTTGCAAAGATGGAGAAGACAAGAAGGAAGGTTGAGGCAAATTTAGGAATCAAGAATTTGTTTAGGGACATGGTGAGTTTAAGATGTGCCACAGGTAATCGATAATGCCAAGTAGCTAGTTGTATATTTAAGTTTGCTGTTCTGGGGAAAGTTTGAGCTGGAGGTATAAATGTGGGAGTTTTTAGCATATAAATATTTCTTCCCAAGGGAATGGATGAGAACATCTAGGGAGATAGTGAACATAAAGTGAAGGGAGGCCCAGCTCTGTTAGGCCCCTGGATATTCCAGAATTTAGGGTTGAAAGGGACAAAAAGGAACTCTTTAAGGAATAGTGAAAAAAAAGGAATATTAGAAGTATTGTGTGTCATGGGCTCTAGGCTAGGATGTTTCAACATAGAGGGGCCATTAAAAAAAAGTTGAAGACTTATATGTACCAGTGCATATCATGCTGAATATTTATATGGATGATGTTATATTATCCTTTTAATAACCCTTCAAGGTAAGTAGAGTTATTAAACTCATTTTACAAATGAGTAAACTGTAGAGAGATTAAGCAATTTGCCCAAATTTTGGACACAGGCTTCTAACTCCAGGGTCTTACCCTTTGTGCCATCCACCTCTACAAACGCATCCTGTGACTAAAAGACTAAAAAAGAGATGAAAACCAAAAAAAGTAACTTTTGACTGTGTGAAATGATTGAAAACCTAAATGAGTTGTTTTGTGAGAGTGGTATTGGAGAGGGTTGTGCAGTGATGAAGAGATGAAGCTGAGTGCTGTGAAACAGAGAAGGGAAATCAAGAAATGGGATGGTAGCCTTAGGAAGAAAACAGCTTCTTGAAGGGATGAGAGATTTTAGCACCTGGTTGAATGCTGGTGGGAATTGTTTAGCAAAGAGGGGGAGATTCATGACCAGGTTGGAAGCAGATAACTTAGGAGTAAAGTTGAAAAAGTGATGTAGGAGGAACATCGTCTGCCTTGCCTGCATCCCTTCCTGTGTGTGTAAAATAGAAACTTCCTTCCTTTCTGAAGAATTTAGAAGAGACCTTTGGCTCTTTGTATCTGTGCCTCTCCAAAGGAAGAAGAGCAACTTCTCAAACTGTGAAAAGGACTGCAGAGGTCTGGCCCCACATCCTCTGCCTTCTCTCTTTGGGATGTGACGCCCACAGCATCTTTGTGATATTCTCTGAACATGGAACAGCCTCACCAGGATACTGCTTCTCCAAGCTGCCAACTTGTAATGGAGTCCTTGACTCCTGTCTTTATTTCTCAGTTGGTTCAGGATTTACAGAGGGAAGAGAGTAGTTAGTACATTAAAACCTCAGGTATAGAGAGAGGATGCTGTTGGATTCAGAGAACACATGGAGAGATTAGCTTTAACAAGAGGAGGACCATACCCTTTTCTGTAATAGGAAAAATGTTTTAAATAATAGGGAAAGAAATGTAGGTTTATAGAGTTGCCATTGGGAAGAAGACAGTGACTTCTTTAATGTAATTTTAAACATTTTATAGTATGTTTATCTGAAGAAAGTCTAAAATCCAACTTTGCTGTATTGGGGGCACACTTTGTAGACCTCACGTGTTAAACCACTATTATCTGAACAGAACAAAACTTTAACAGATCCCCCAGTGATCTTCAAACTGGGAGAGGGCACATGGTTGCCCTATTCTAGGGTAGCTACTTAGAGTCTACACAGGACAGTTTTAAAAAAATCCTTTTAATCAGGAATACCCTCAATAATGCAATCTTACACTTAAAAACAAGGCCTCATTTTCATTTGAAAATATTTAGGATAACAATAGGATGGGTTGGTTTAAAGAGGTAAAGAAACAATGGATTAAATGAAGTGATGTTTTCCATCAAGCTCCTGAATTAATATGTAAATAAGAGACTTATATTTTTGAACTTCTTTTCCTGTTTCTCATGTATTCATTTGGGGAAATTAAGACGGGAGATTTTTGTGCTACATGGGCATTTTAACTATAAACCATTGCACTTTGGCCCAGAGTAATATTACCTGCAGAAGCTATCTTGGTTAAGTTTGGAGTTGCCTTATGTTGTGCATAAGCAAAACTACATTTTAATCAGCTCGTCCATATGCTTTATACAGATAGTTTGTAATAGACCCTGGTAAAAATAGATTCCTTTAATCAGCAATGTTGGATAGAAGCCTAAAGTCTTAAAGTAGTCTTATTTATTCTGATTTCCTTCTTCCTAAGATGAATAAACAGAATGTAATCGATGTGGCAATAGCATGTTACAAATCATTTCATCAAAGGTAATAAAATTAAATTCCATCTCTGTGAGTTATTACAGAAGAGTGTTGAACATTTACAAGAATTTGACTTCCAAATCCTTCAAGCCCTAATCTTTGGATTTGCATAATGTGTTTCTACTTTCAGGATTTTCCAGTCGAAAGGCTTTGAAGTTCCAAGGCAAAAACTGAAATAAATTGGAAATCCGTGTAATTTCAAAGTGAATGCTTACAATATAATGGTATAATTGGAAAGTACATGGAAAGAGAAACATAATATTTTACTACTATTGACTTAATTTTTGGAAACTTGATAGTAGAAAGATAATATGCAAAATTCTTAATGAGTGATCAAAGATATAAAGTAGAACTTTCAAATCAATAACATTATTTAATATTAGATTACTTTAAAACAGTAGATCCTGAACTTGAACCCCAGCTTTTGATTCCAGAGTCCTTGCTCTTTTCACTTCTTCATGCCACCACTGAAATTTTTTGCATGGGGATGTCAATTTATCAAGACTACAGAGTGTATTTTTAGAAATTACAAAGCTGAATTTAGTGAAAAAAGAAGTGAAATACTATTCAGTTTTATCATACTACTGATAATGGAGGTGGAATAATTTCCTTGGTCTAAGCTTCAAAACATTACCATGATCGGATGGGAAAGAGGCTATCTTACGTGAATGTACTAAATTGATTATTATATCTGCTCCCAAACTGTCCAAAGTTACTTATTCTCTTAGTTTGTTTTCATGGATTTTATACATGAACTTGCTTGCATTTTTGTGTTATCTCTTGTGGCTTTTTCCCATGATGAAACCACTCATTCATTTAACTACTTATGACGCGCCTTCTATATGCCAAGAAATATGCTAAGTCCTAGGAATGAAATAGTGAACAGACTGAATTTCTGTGAATGCAGGAATTCAGTTGATCTGGTGGTGAGTATTCCTGATGAAAAATGCTTCTCTCCAACCTCTTTTCTCTGGGCTGGCATAAGCATGGGGATATAAATAAACCAGCTGGCAAACTTCAAGGACTTGGATGTCTTTTTCATGAAAGGTCAATAAGAAAGGCTAACCTTTTACATTAGGATTTATTGAACTCTGTAGAGGCAGACTGGTTTTGGATTTAATTTCTAGTATTTTTGTTACAAAATTAGGTATGATAGTAATGAATTCATGTATGCTTCTATATGGTTGATATTATGTACACTGGCCTTGCTCTTCACAGAGTTGAATTCAGTTGCATTTAACAAGAGAATTTCTAGCAAACCATTTCTACATATCATTGCACCTGTGGCTCAATTCTTGAATTTTCTGTGCTCTGAATCTCCAAGATAGGAAAGTATAAATCTCTTAGAATGAATACAGGGCTAGAAACATCTTATTATAACAAGGTCTCTAGTTTTGGTGTCCCATTAACTGTTCCAATACCAGTCTGTACTCCCAAATGATAATTCTGTTGAAACTTTTTGCATTGGTTTGGAATTGTAAAAGAAGACTGTAATTCCTGATCCCATGTTAATGATATTTTCTGTCTTAATCCTTGTGTTTAGGAGCACAAAGAATAGATTGGCCACAGCAATTATAGAGCAGGCTGTAATTGGCATACCCCGTACCCCAAGGGATTGTTTTCTTGTTTTAATGCATAGGTTTCCAATCTGTCATTTCTTCTGCTTGGACTTCTGAATATGCTTGTTTTTTGATGGTTTTGTGGTTTGTTTTTAGCTGCTGATTTTTAGTCAAACTTTACAGCAGGGATAACAAAAGCCCTTAATTTTGCAGTGTGAAAATTCTTTAGGCATTCACTCTCAAAAGCTCTTTTTGAGTGACTTGACATTTTTGCAGCGCACAGTATCCAACTTCGAAAATCTACATTCTCAGCAGCTTTACTACTTTAAAAAATATCCTTACATTAGCTCTTTTAGGAAGCAAGGAGACAGCTTTGCTAACAGTAATGAGTTGTGCAAATCACAGATGGTCTTCTGCTTGGAAATTACTGGAAAGGACTACAAGCATTGAGTCTTTGGTGCATAGCCATTCACATGCATCCATGTATGTATGTGTACATGTACATTTGTGTAAGTGTACAACAAATAAATGGGGCAAAGAGGGAATTTGTATAGCTGCTACGGGTACTGCAGAGTTCTGTGGAATTTTACAAAGTACTTTCATTGAAATTAACGCATTTTCTGTTCACAGCAACTCTCTTGGGTCAAGTAGGTAGATAGCCTGAATGCCACCATTGTGGGTAAGAAAGTAGAGACCCAGACAGTCCAAGTTCTTGTCCAAAGTCACATGACTGATGAGTGTCAGAGCTGAAATTTATCTCGGTCTCCTAATTCTAAAGTATGGCTTTTTTGGTCAACATGTCCTGGTTGGATTCCAGCTTCCCTAATTTTTAGCCTCCCAACCAAACTTCTCCTATGCTCTAGGGAATATTCCCCTTATACTGTAGTAGATTTTCCCAACTGTTGCTATTATTGCTATGGGCATCCTAATACTATATAGTAAATGATTAATAGAAGGTTCATTTTTTCCCCAGATAGCTACAGAGCTCAGGAACATATCCAATTAGTTATAATAAATGTACGATTTAAATTCACTTGATGGGAGAAGTAATTCCAGTTAAGAACTCAGGTTAAATGAACTTTTTTTTTCTTATGTATTTAAGTCATACCAGGGTTTAGTTTAGGCTTAAGGTAGAGTTCTATTATGCAGTATTCAAACAAGTTAACAAAACTGTTAAAAGATGCAGAGCATGACAGGCAAAGAAACATGAAAAGCATTGCTTAGCTATGACTTGGAGGGAAGATCATTGAAGGGTGGAGATAGTGGGAAGGTGGAATTCCCCACAATGTGAGAGGGAAAGGGAAGGTAAGACCAAAGAGTATGACAGGTAATAAACCAGAGTAATAAACATCTAAATGTGAAGATGCTTAGAGAAAGCTTCTCCATGGTGAAAGCCATTGAAATAGAGGATTGACCCACATCTTGGGGAGAAGTCCTGTGTGGTGAGCAGCTTAAAGCCACATTCACTCTCTGTCAGCACAAGTTCTGGGCTCCAGATGTCCATTAAATTCTTTAAGCCAGTAGATGCATGTATTCTACTCCATGATTTTGAAAATGAGTGGAAGATTTATGTTTCTGGTAAAGTCGAAATAAGTTAGGCAAGAATAAAATTTAGCTGATGACTCTGAGATTAATTCTGTTTAAATTGGTTGGAATTGAAAGTTTTCTGCCATTCCTTTTTTTTCTCTAGTTCCTGTGACCTCACATTTCATCATCCGCCTACAGGGCTTCTCCTGCTCCTTGGAGAACTGGTTGAAATCGGCACGAACCCTATTTTTACAGAGTAGGAGAGGCAAAAACCCTCCTCATGCTTGCTTTCTAGTTCTTGTCCTTACTTCCTTCTGATTCCCTGGTCTCTACCTCTGCTTAAGAGTTTGCTAATTTAGGTCAACTCCACACAGATTAAAAATATGTATAACTCAAATGAACTATCCAATGGATTCAGTTGTTTTCCAAAAGATTTGGGGGCTCTCACAGGAAAAATATCATATTACACACCACCCAAAGGACTCCCATTTAGCGTGTCTCCTCTTGTTATCTTCCACTCCTTCACCAAAATCCACACTCCAGAAAAGGTGAAGCCCCCTACAAAATGTAATGTAATCCCTATAGGCTCAATATTTAAAGTTGTGCAGCAGGGAAGGATCCTAAGAAACTGATATAATTTCCTCAGCATTCATAGAAGTTTGAACAAAATTATATCCCCTTACATCATCATAAAGAGATTGTAACTTGCATCCTGTGCAGGTGCTATGCTAGGTACTTTCCCATAGAATGTTGACTTAGTTCTCAGAACCTTCCTGGGTATGTTTTATCCCCATTTTATAGATGAGGAAACTGAGTCTCAGAGAAGTGTCCAACATTGTTCCCATGCTGAAAGGAGGTAGTGGGCTATCTGTTTGGAGGAGTAGGAAGAATTCTTTTTTGTTCAAGAACAGAGGAACAAGAAAAGGCAAAGATGATGAAACACCAGACCTGCCTATCAGAGCCATGCCAAGAGGGATGGCTCCTTCTATTCATTTCTTTGGAAGTGCAAAGCACACTAAACAAAGATCCCTTCGGTGCCTATTAAAGGATTATTTTTGTCTCTATTTGTAGTGCTTCATTTATCATCAATGGGTATTTTATCTCATGTACAACTACATAGGCCATTATGCTATATTTACATTTGTTTAACACATTTAATTAAGAACATTGTTAAAAATGTAAAAAGACTTCCCCTTTCATGAAATTTGGAAATTGAAGGTAGCAGTTAGCAGGTTTCCTTGTCAACCACCACAGTAGTCATTTTTAGAATCTTTAAAGGAGTAATTCAATAACCCACACAGTTCTGCTTTCTAAGATCGTGCAAATGGAAGTCTTTTCTTAAGCAAGCCCACAAAGCTACTAGCAGTATTCCACACTCCAGCAACAACATGAAAACATGATACCTTTCAAGTCTTGATTGGGAAGAGTGTCTGCTGGGGGAGGGCAGAAAGAAGAGGGAAAATATAGAAAGGCTATTGGCTGCTGGCCTTTGTCCTTTGCTCATTCCAAAGAGGCTATAAAAGGAGTTGTGGGGCACTTAGGTGTTTGAAGTGTTGGAGAACTTCATTAATTATAGTATCTAGCCCTTTATCAAACATAAGATGCATTGTTGATATCCTCCAATGGGACACATAAATTTAGTAACTCTGATCAATTCTAAAACAGATCAACATAAGATATAAGCAATTTCTGGTGATGAAATAATCTGCTATGTGAATTGGAAATAAAATTTGTCACATTTACGTTTTGAAAATAATCTTTGTTGAGAACTAGAGAGCAGTTGACTTTCTTTCAGTACAATTTAGCCCTTTTCCTTTCAATCCCTACTCCTCTGCACGCCCCTCCCCCCAGAAAACTTGCTTTATACTGAAACTCAAATTTAATTTTGAAATACAGTTTATAGGCTGAACTCTAGAAAATTAACCTTTTTGTAAGTGAAATGGTCAAATATTGGTGATTTCTTAGAGTTTGTAGGGTTCAGTGTAATGTTTTTAGTATAGTCTAAGTCTTTGTGACTAAGTGCAGTTTTCGGAAAGCCACGTTGGAACAAATTAACGTTGCTGCTTTGGTGACCCCCAGCTCATTTCTTAACTTCTTATTAATCTTAATGCCTTCTTGAGCTGCATATAGTACTACCATAACTTTTAGTTCCAGTCTACAAACTCCAGACTAAGACAAGAATGATGTTACTGGAAGACCAAGGCATTAATAAATACATAACTCTGTACAAAGTAAACCCTTGTTTCCTTAAGTATGTTGTACATTACGACATATTAGGTTGTATGTTGATTTGTATGTTGTAGGTGATTTTTGGTGGTGATTCCTTGAAGGACATTGCATGCAGTTTGCTTAAGTTGGAAATACAGCCTTCAACCTAATTTCAACAAAGCAACCAAAGTGATTCTTTTAAAATACAGTCATTGTACCATTTCTCCTTTGCTCACATCCTCTCCTGGCCTCATTCTTGAATGACCTTGAAGCTCTGTATAATCTGTCCTCTTTCCCCTGCTCCCCAGCACCATCTTGTTCACCTCATCTCCTGTTTCTCTTCCCCTCCCTTTTTCTGTTCCAGCCACTTTGTTCCTCTAACACACAAAAAAACTGGTTCCCCATTTGCTGAAATGCTGCTCCACAAATATGCTCGTGGCTCCTTCTTTCAGGTCTCTTCTCAAAAGCCTCATAGTGTGAGAGCACTGCCTTGGCTCTCCTTTATATAATAGTATGCATGTACACCTCTATTCGCTATCCCTTTTACTCTGCTTTATTTTAATCCACAGTACTTTATGCCCCCTGATTTGTTATCTATTGGTTTCTTTCTTTGCTTATTACTTGTCTCCCTCTATAAGAATGAGGATTCCATGATGGCAGGTATTTGCCCCTTTTGCTCACTGTGTATCCGTGGTACCCAGTAGAGTGCCTGGTGCAGAGTAGCCATTCAAGGAATGAGTGAATAGTCCCTTTCAGTTCATGAAAAGCAGGGGGATGGGGATAGGGAATAGCCATCCCCAGCGAGGAAAGGATCCTTCTTTAGATTCACTCTACTCTGGCCATCTTTGGGAGGCTAGAGGCCAAGACTTTCATTCTATTTCTTTCTACTGTCACCTTTTTGTAGCAAGCAGCCATTCAGTAACTATACGTAATCTTCATTGTAAATGAATGAGTTAAAAATTCAGTCAGTTTCAGATGGAGACTTTTTATTGGAGTATATGGTATACTCAGAAAAGATGCAAAAACCATAGATCATTAGATTTTCACAAAGTAAATACATCCTGGTACCCAGAACCCAGATCAGGAAACAAAATAGTACCAGAATCCCAGAAAGCCCTTCATGTCTCTATCAATGTAATAACTCCCCAGCAGTTATCCTACCCACACTTTTAATATCATAGATTGTTTTGCTTCTATCTGAACTTTATATAAATGGAATCCTACAGCATGTGCCTTTATGTATGTCTCCTTTTCTCAACATTATTTTTGTGAAAACCATCCATGTTGTTGCAAGTAGTTGTAGTTTGTTCATTTCCATTGCTGTTTAAAATTCCACTATGTAAGTATCATCATAACTTATGCATTTCTGCTGTTGGTAAGACATTTGGGTTGTTTTTGATATTTCTACATTACAGATAGTGCTTCTGTGAATACTCTCAACTGGGTCTTTTGGTGAACACACCTATATGTGTGCAGGATAAATTCTAAGAATAGAATTGGTGAGTCAAAAGATACATGCCTTCAGCTAAGCAGGCATTTGCCCAAAGTGGTCTCCACCATCAGTGTCCCAGAATTCCAGTTTCTCCTTATCACCATACTTCATGCCATGTCTTTGACATTTTAGCCCTTTTGGTAGATCTATTCATGAGTGCAATGTGGTCTTAGTTTGTATTTCTCATGACTAGTGCTGTTGAGCACTTGTTACTATATTTGTTGGCAATTTGGATAAAGCGAGTCAATTTTCATGAATATTAAGTAGGTAACATAGGTGGTATGTGAAGATGGCAGATATCCTACAGGTGATAATTAAATGACTAAAATTCAGTAAACACTGCTTTCATTAAAGAATCTTCTACTAATTGATATATTCTATTTCTTTAACAACGCTTTTGCTCTGGTAAATGCAATTTAATAAACTCTTATTGAGAGCTCATTATAAATAACCTCCTATGCAGAATGGTGTCAGGCCACCAAGGTCTATGTCATTGAAAGCTGCCCAGAGGAGACCACATCTAAGCCGAGTCTAGAAGCAGGAGCAGGGTCTGACCATGGGGCAGAAAGTGGAAGCTAATGCACTGGAAAAGTTTGAATAAAACCTATAGGTGTGAAGGTGTATGAAACTTGCAGGAAATTCCAAATTTGCAGGTGTGACTACCATAACTGATAAAGAAAACTGCCAACTAGCTTTCTGTAGGGAATTAAGACTTGAAAAATGACACTTAACATTAGCCTCCAGAAGAACCAAGGGCCTAGAGTAAGCTGGGCTTAGGGTTCAGTTACATTACAAATATCAAGTTGTGTAGCTTGAAGTATTTGAATTTAACTCATATCATTTACCAATTATTTTTATACCAAGAGAAATATTCTCGTGCTTACGTGGCCTTTTGCTTTCCATGTTAAGCCTGATGTCAGCTCTCTAAAATGCAGGAGTGAGCAATACATTTATTGTCATTGAGAGTATCTGGAGAAACAGTATAAACGCTATAATTTTTCCAGCTAAGATGCTGTTACCGATGAAACAGAAAAGCACTGGCAGCCTCTAGTTATACAGATAGGCATTTCATTATTCTTTTCTGGGTTGCAATTATTTATTTCTAACTAATGTTTTACATTAGCATTAAAAAACACTCCTTTCAAAACCACAAGCAATAGTCAAATGCATTGTCTTTGTCTGAAGTTACATTTTATTTGCTATTCAAAAAATAAAGGTCTTTTTTTATCACCTTACATTTTAATATATTTTAGTGAAACCTTTCAGAATGATTAGACAGAAGATTTTCTTCCCCACTAGTTTCAAGAATATTTAAAGAATTTAAAATACTGTAGGGAAGGTCTGTAATTTCTGAATATACCTTGTTCTCTTTCAAGGCCAAGTATAACTCAGTTGTTGAAAGAAATTATGGTGGAGATAAATGTGAAGAAAGTGTGTCTTTCTCTAGAGTCAGTAATTACAGCATGTGGTATTCTTTACCTGTAGGTTGAAGAAAAAGTCCCAGTCGGTGGATATTACTGCTCCAGGGTTCAACCCTTTGGCTGGCGCAGGGAAGCAAATGCCACAAGCCAGTAAACCCACCACACCCAAGACTCCCATCATTGAAGAGGAGCAGAACAACGCAGCAAATTCCCAGAAGCATCCTCCCCGAAGGAGTGAGCTGAAGAGGTTCTACACCATTGGTGAGTACCACGATTTATGCAAGTGAATAGATAGGGTCTATCCAAACAGCGCAGTGAATGTGTGGGGCTGTGGTGAAATGCCCCTTGTTTATATAATGTGTACAGTCCTCCCTCAGTATCCACGGGGATTGGTTCCAGGACCCTTCAGGGACACCAAAATCCAAGGATGCTCCAGTCCCTTATATGAAATGGCATAGTATTTGCATATAACCTACACACTTCCTCCCATATACTTTAAATCATCTCTAGGTTACTTATAATACCTAATGTAGTGTAAATGCTATGTAAATATTACTTATAATACCGAATGTAATGTAAATGCTATGTAAATAGTACTGGATGTGCAGAAAATCCAAGTTTTGCTTTTTTGGAACTTTCTGGATATTCCCCCCCAAATATCTTCAATCCTTGATTGGTTGAATATGTGGATGTGGAGCCTGCAGATACAGAGGGCCGACTGTATATGTTTCTGATGGTTTATGTGGACATCTTCTCATACAGTCTGAACATGGAGTTGGAAAAATACGGCACACCTTCAGCAAAGTTAAGTAAGAGAGTAGGCCTGAGGACCTTCTATATCCTGCCTAAGAGAAGTAAATTACATATATATATGGTTTTCCAAGTTGTAAGCTTATGGGCTACTATTTTCATTTTTGCCAGTCTTGAGCCAGGCCCCGTTTTTGTTTCTGGTTTTCGGTTCTTGCTCTTTTCATTCTCCCTCCAGGCTTTCAAGTGGCTGACCCTGTTCTGTCAGGTTGTTGAGACAGTGGTTGATGTCAGCCTGTAACTAACAAAGCCACTAAGAAAATAGAAAATTGTTACATTCTGAGGAAGGACAAATTATGTTGTAGGTCCGTTTTTACCTTGCACATTACTTCACATTGGAGAGATTGAATCACATCCAGATCCCAGTGTATGACAGGGTAGTAGGCTATGGATAGGGTCTTGCAGACATTATGCCCCCTTTTTCCCAGGTAGAATAATACCCTGTAATTTTGAACGTTAACACTTCATTGGAGTGTTAGAGGTAATCAATTCAAATAAGTCGAATTACCAACTTTTATGTACCAATATTTGTTCATCATGTCTTTGGCCTTGATTTTTAACTCACAGTAACAATTTTCAGTGTTTTAGGTCTAATTGAGACAAAAGTTGCTAAACATATGTATGGTAGAAGTGATGTGTAGGGGAGATGAATCTACCAGGAAGAAGATGGATGCTTCGGTGTTGCTTATTATTTCATTTGGAGAGATTTGGTCATCACCAAAATCTTTAATAGTAGACACTGTTGGCTTAATGGCTTTACTAAAGTTACATCAAAGGGGTCATGTTTTTCTTGGTATCCAGCACCCCACCACCCCATTATGGGATGTTTGGAATTCTTTCTCAGATATTTTTAGTGTCTCTATCTAGAAATGTAATCAGATCAGATTTCTAGTTCTGATTCCCATACCAATTTTCTGTGTGACTTTGTCCATTCATTCTCCTGTGTCTTTGGGTTAAATTACTTCCTTCACACTTGAAGAGATGCCTCCATGTATGTCTACTAGTATTTCAGGATTTGGCTCCTAAAACCATGCTTTCCCTTCCTACCATTTTATATCTTCTTCCTATATCTACTCTCAGGTTTGCTTTTTTCCACATGAAGATGTTAAAGTCTTATTTTTTAATAGACAACAAGCATGGTGTCTTTGAGGATGTCAGTGGTCAGCTATAATGAGAATTGATATAAGAGAGTGTAGACAGGTACACATTTCCATTTTTAAAACTTATGATAGCAGAGTTCTAAAAATCAACTAGAAAAGCCCATGACGTTTACATAACTGCTTCTCTCTCCATTTTCCAATGTCCTCTCCTCCCACCCTTCAACATGTCCACTACCATCTACTGCTTTTCTGATTTATTAACTGGATAAGAAGACAGTATTTTGCCTTCAGAAAATAAAGTTTATCTTATAAACTCAATATTCCTTAAAGATGAGAAAATGAGGGTAAAACATTGACCCCCAGCTTGGCCAATGTAAATAAACAACTAAGCCTGAAAAATAGAATTCTAAATGGTGAGTTTGGATTGCAGAAAGATGAACTATCAGTTATTTTAAATAGTCCTACAACTAGTGAATGTTTAATTTTTGGATTTGCAACAGTTTGATTCATAAGCAATGTCAGTGGCATGTCTATATGTTAAAATAGACCTGGGGACATTTTCAAGGCTGAAATATTAGCAACCATGTAATCACCTATATTGAAAGATCATTTCACAAAACAAGCCTATTTCAGTATCCCTTAGTAAATGTATTGGTAATAAAGACAACAACAATTATAATTGCCATTTATTGGTAATTCCAAATACTAGGCACACATTAAGTTCCTTTCTTCTTTCTCAGTTGATCCTCACAACTCTTGTAAGTATTATACTCTCTATTTTTTTAGATGAGGGATAGAACCTTAAAGAAATTAAAGAAAAAACTGTGAGCCAGAGATAGCCAACTCTGCGAATGAAATTAACCTTCTTGTGACATTTTAGAGTCTGCCTTCTATGTCACTCGGAAGGATACCATCCCCGTCTAGAGAGGTGAGCCTGAGGAGTTTCTTTGAGTGATATTTTTACTGCAATCCCCAGAAAATTTCACTTAAGGAAACCATGCCAACTAACCCATCCACCAGCCAATATGCCCTTTCATTTAAAAATATCTTTCAATGTCTCAATTTATAGCTCACACAACTGGAAAAACCTGGGAGCCCTCTTGTGGCCAAGTTGCTACTACATTTAAATTTAGCAATGAAGTGCTGTACTGTATTTAAGTAATTATTCTGGGAATTGAAGAATTTTTAAATTAAACAAAAGAACTAGAAAATTTTGGAGTTATTTAACTGTCTCTTAGTGGCTAATGAGTGACTGCAGTAGCTTCTCTAGAAATTTCTTTTGATCTCACAGCTTTTATCCCTCATGCACTTATGTATAGGATCTACTTCCTGTTGAGAGAACTCTAGGAAATAGAAATGATTGCCTCCTTGTATAGACAATAGATTTAGGTCCTTAATTATTCCTAATAACAGAAACGTGTTAAAACAATTATAGCAGCAAAAAAAAAGGCATGGCATAAACTCATTACTTTTTATAGGAAGACAATCCATCTTATAAGAAGTATAATAAAATTTCATTGTTTTGATATAAGCAGAGGAAAAGCTGTTCTCTATTGGCGTGAGATATATGAATCTTCAGCTAAATTAAAAGGAGAGTAACCACTGTATCAGAACTGTGGCTGAAGAAAGAGTTTGTTCTGTGCTGCTTTTGTCACCAACTGTATAATCTTGCACAGTTATTTACCATCACTTGACCTTAACCTTCTCATCTGGACAGTGATAGATTTAGACCAAATCAGTCTTTCTGAGTATTTTTTCTTGCTCGCTTTTTATTATACAGTTGACCATATGAAGTACTGTATATGTTTTCTATTGCTGTGAAACAAATTACCACAAACTTAGCTGTTTAAAACAACACCCATTTATCAGCTCACAGCTGTGTAGGTCAGAAATCCACAAAACATGACTATATTTTCTGCTCGGGATATCTACAAGCCTAAAATCAAGGTGTTAGCTGGGCTGAGTTCTTGTCTGGAGGTTGGTTCAGCTAGGGAAAAGTATACTTCCAAGTTCATTCCTTTTGTTGGCAGAATTCAGTTCCTTGAAGTGGTAGGTCTGAGGTCCCCATTTCCTAGTTGGCTGTCAACTGGGGCTCACTCTTAACTTTCAGAGGCTACTCTCTTCCCTTGCCATGTGGCCTCTTCCATCTTCAAGCCAGTAGCTGCATGTCAAATCCTTCTCTTATGAATCTCTAACTTCCTCTCCTTGGGCTAGCCAAGAAAGCTCTCTGCTTTCAACGGCTTATGTAATTAGGTCAGGGCCACCCAGATGATCTCCCTGTTTTAAAGTCAACAAAACCTAATCATGGGAGTAAAGTCCATCGTATTCACAGGCCTGGGGATCACACACGTGTGTACATTATAGGGGTGAGGAATCTTGGGGACCATCTTAGAATTCTGCCTAACACATTTTACACCACTTACCCAGTGCACACTCAACCACCAACATAGGTGAAAAAAATTTCCTGAGAACATTTCCTTACTATTCATTCTGATCGTTATTTTCATTTTTTTAATGCAATCTCAACACACTAAATTGACTACATGGTCTGTTAATGAGTTGTAACTTACAACTGGACTAGATATTTGAAGTCCTTCAGGCACTTAAAATTGTATTATTATTTTTAAATAAAAGTGTTAATTAGAGCTAGAATAATATAACATTAAATTAGTGGACTAGCTCTAATGGGTAAACAGATGAAAACAGAATAGAATTGTTCCCTACTCCAGTTTTTGTTTGTGCTCAATAAAACTACTTGAGTTTAACAATGTATATAAGAAACCTATATCCTTCAAAAACATAGTCCCTACTTGAAGATGGAAGATGAAACCAAATAGTAGACTCATATTTTTAATACGCCATGTATTCTCTATACTTAATTTAGAGAACTACATGTAAGGACTTCTGAAAAGAGTTGTAAAGCAGATGTAGAGATAGTGAAGAAGACGGGGCATGCAGGATCCAAAAGTGTCCCAATGCTCCCTAAGCTGGGCTTGTAAGTCCATGTAATATTCATTCCTTGATTCAGAATCTAAAGCCAGAGTTCGTACATCTCTCTCCAGCATCTGTGACTATTAGTAAAATGTGCTGATGTCTTTCTTTTCTGAGACTTTTTTCGCTTGACAGTTAGGAAGTGGGACAGGTCTTGAATAGAGGTCTCCATAATCAGAGTCATTCAGTGACACACCAAATGCTGATTAGTCCTCGATCAGACCCAGCTGTGTGAAGGCCTCATAGGAGATGCTGCTCAGAATAAGAAGGGTAAAACAGAGATCCCTGCTCTTGAGGTGTTCATCACGTGGCGGGGTGGGGGGAAAGCAGTGCTTGGTTAAAACAGGCACACCAGTGAGTAGAATACAGGACAGATGCTCTCAATGCCATGGGTGGGGCCAGAGGTAGGGGAGATGAGTGAGGAGTAGCAGAGGGCAGGGGAGGTTCACTCAAAGTGCTGTGGAATCCAGAAGATGGAGAAATCACATCAGACCTTAAAGGCACTCGGGGGCTCTTTATTGGCTTCATAGATCTAGTCACCCTTCATCACCCTCCGTTCTCCTCGCTGCCTTGGCATCTAGCACTTAGCTGTCTTCCTTATCTTCTTGTGTTAGCATGTCTCCATACCAAATCTCCATTCTTATGAGAAGGAAAGGATGGCATTGATGTCATTAATCCTAACACTGAGTACAGTGTAAGGCACATGGTAAGTGCTAAATAAACTTTGGGGGTGGCAAAGAGGAGGGAGGGGGGTGCTGGTGGAGGTAGTGGTGATGAACCTTGCCCTTTTCAGTGGAGGAGGAGGGAGGAAATGGGCCAAGAGCTTAGTGCAAAGAAGAGCTTTGAATACTTCCGGGCATGAGAGAAGGATTGGAACCCCTGCTGTGGAGAACAGTGAATAAGATCTACAACTTTTAAATCTGTTAGAAATTAGAAAAAGGTTAGATTTAGCAAAGCCCTTTTTTAATTTATTTTTTTAATTGAAGTATAATTGATTTACAGTATTGTGATAATTTCTGTTGTACAGAAAGTGACTCAGTTACATTATATACATATATATACATATGTGTGTGTATATATATATATTCTTTTTCAGATTCTTTTCCATTATAGGTTATTATAAGATATTGAATATAGTTCCCTATGCTATACAGTAGGTCCTTATTGTTTATCTTTTTTTTTTTTATGTTGGGGGTAGGAGTTTATTAATTAATTAATTTATTTTTGCTGTGTTGCATCTTGTTTCTGTGCGAGGGCTTTCTCCAGTTGTGGCAAGCGGGGGCCACTCTTCATCGCAGTGCGCGGACCTCTCACTATCGCGGCGCCCCCCCGCCGCGGAGCTCAGGCTCCAGATGCGCAGGCTCAGTAGCCGTGGCTCATGGGCCCAGCCGCTCCGCGGCACGCGGGATCCCCCCAGACCAGGGCCCGAACCAGCGTCCCCCGCATTAGCAGGCAGACTCCCAACCACTGCGCCACCAGGGAAGCCCTGTTTATCTATTTTATTTGTAGTAATTTGTATCTGTTAATCCCAAATTCCCAATTTATCCCTCCCCTCTTTCCCCTTTGGTAACCATAAGTTTGTTTCCTATGTCTACGAGTCTATTTTTGTTTTGTAAATAAGTTCATTTGTACCATTTTTTTAGGTTCCACATATAAGTGATATCATATGATATTTGCCTTTCTCTGTCTGACCTATTTCACTTAGTATGATAATCTCTACGTTCATCCATGTTACTGCAAATGGCATTATTTCATTTTTTATGGCTGAGCAATATTCCATTTTGAGTGTGTGTGTGTGTGTGTGTGTGTATGTACACATCTTCTTTATATCATCTTCTTTATCCATTCATCTGGGTTTTTTAAAATATTTATTTATTTTTGGCTGTGTCATGTCTTAGTTGTGGCATGTGGGATCTTTCATTGTGGCGCACAGGCTCTTCACTGGGGCACGTGGGCTTCTCTCTAGTTGTGGCACACGGGTTCCAGAGTACGTGGCCTCTATAGTTGCGGCACACAGGCTCTCTAGTTGTGGCATGCGGGCTCAGTGGTGCGCGGGCTTAGTTACCCCGCAGCACGTGGGATCTTAGTTCCCTGTCCAGGGGTCGAGCCTGCGTCCCCTGCATTGGAAGGTGGATTCTTAACCACCAGGGAAGTCCCTCCATTCATCTGTTGATGGACACTTAGGTTGCTTCCATGTCTTGACTATTGTAAATAGTGCCGCTGTGAACATTGGGGTGCATGTATGTTTTCAAATTAGAGTTTTTGTCTCTTCTAGATATATGCCCATGAGTGGGATTGCTGGGTCATATGGTAGCTCTATTTTTAGTTTTTAAGGGACCTCCATACTGTTCTCCATAGTAGCTGTACCAATTTACATTCCCACCAATGGTGTAGGAGCGTTCCCTTTTCTCCACACCCTCTCCAGCATTTATTATTTGTAAACTTTGTGATGATGGCCATTCTGACTGGTGTGAGGTGATACCTCATTGTAGTTTTGATTTGCATTTCTCTAATAATTAATAATGTTTGAGCATCTTTTCATGTGGCTGTTGGCCATCTGTATGTCTTCTTTGGAGAAATGTCCATTTAGATCTTCTGCCCATTTTTTTGATTGGGTTGTTTGCCTTTTTGATAATGAGCTGTATGAGCTGTTTGTATATTTTGGAAATTAAGCCCTTGTCGGTCGCATCATTTGCAAATATTTTCTCCCATTCCTTAGGTTGTCTTTTTGTTTTGTTTATGGTTTCCTTTGCTGTGCAAAAGCTTATAAGATTGATTAGGTCCCATTTGTTTATTTTTGCTTTTATTTATTTTGCCTTGGGAGACTGACCTAAGAAAATATTGCTACGATTTGTGTCAGAGAATGTTTTGCCTGTGTTCTCTTCTAGGAGTTTAATGGTGTCATGTATTATATGTAAAGCTCCCTTTTATTATGCTATATACACGCTCTCTGCAAGTTCAAAGACAAGGCAGAAAAGGGTTGAAGTTAGCCTTCCCAGGTTCCTGGCTCAGCAGGGCTTCCAAACAGGGCCAATAGGGGGCTCCTTGGATAACAGGTGTCTGTATAATACTTCTGGAACTTTCCTTCAGTTGAGACTTCCGTGCAGGTCCTCACCTTGTCAAGCGAACTAACAGTCTGCTCACGCCTTTTAATCTCTTGTTTGCCCTCATGGATCAGTCTCTACCTTTTGTCCTTTCTATATTAATCTCACGGTATCACCTTCTCTTTGTTGAATACCATCTCTGATGAATCAGTCAGTGTTCTCTACACAGTAATTTCCAGTTATATTCAGATAAACAAATTCTGGGTTTATTTGGTGGATGTGTTTAACTCAGACTTTTTCATATATGAAAATATGTTCCTTCATTTATTAACCTATTCAGTTATTAATTAAATAAATATTTATTAAATGCCTACTACAAACCAGGCCTTGTTCAAAGTGCCACTAATACAAGAGAAAATAAGACCAAGTCCAGGCACTCAGGTGCTTATACTCTAATGGGAAAAACAGGGTATAAATAAGTAATTGGATATTCATTGTCAATGAATAGTACGTTTTTAAAGAAAAATAAAGCAGGTTAATGGAGGAAGGCGATAGAAAAGTTACTCTGTAAAATGTGTTTAAATCTTATGCAATTTTTATAAACATTCTAGCAGATAAATGATACAGTTCTGAGAAATCAGTTAGGCTGGTTTCAATTACAGGACATTCGATACATTAATAATAGATTTTTCAAAGAGTTGTTTTTCCCTTGGCATAGAATTAATTTATGAAAAGACTAATGGAATTGATATTTGCAGCATGAAGAAGAAAATGATTGAGGGGAAATTTAATGATCCTCAAGCTTCCCAACATTGTTTTGAAGAGGAGGTGACCAGATGTTCTTCACTTCTACCAAGAAAAGAATAAGTTGTAACAAAGAATATAAAAATTAAATACTGGGGGAATGTAACAATTTGAGCACCGTTACTGGGGAAGTTTGGGTCGTGTTTTCTGAAGTACAGCTGTTATGTCTTTAGAGCGGTTTAGGCATCAACTTGCCTGGAAAAGTGCTCCGATCAGCTCTCCAAGATCCTAAATGGCTTTGATCAGTGGCAGGAAGGCGGAAGGGTAGTCATTCATTCCACTGCGCTTACTGAGCTCCTTCTTTTGGTCCCAGAGGCAGGATGGATCAATGGTGAGGAACTTGGCCTCTGGAATCTGATGTCTAAGTTGGAATCCCATTCCCCCTGCTAGTTATGTGACCGTAAACAAGGCACTTAGAATCTCAAAGCTCAGTGTCTTCACTTATAAAAGGAAATAAAACTGATGCTTCCTGAAAGGGCCGTTGTGAGGAGTAAATGAAGTAGCCTATGTCAAGTGCTTATAATAGTGCCTAGAACATGGAAGTTCTCCATGAATATTAGTGAGCTTGTTATTGTCCTCGTGCACTAAAGATGCGGCGTGAATGAGGCGTCATGATCCCTGCCGCCTGCTATGTGAAGCTAGCCTCCTGCCCTGATCCTTGGGGATATGCTCGCTTATCGATACCCTGGTTTTTAGCAGATGGTTCCTCATTCCCCACAAGATAAGGTTGTTTGTTGCTCTGTAGACCTTTCATGCTCTGCCCCAGTTTACTCTCCAGCTTAGTCTCAGACCCCAGCCCCACACTCTAGCCATGCTCATTGTGGTTTCCCAAAGGTGTCCTTCCGTATGATGTATGATGGGCTTTATGGAAGTGTTTGCTTCTGCCTAGAACAGTGTTAGGATTCCATCCAAATTCCCCTCATACTTGGCCACACCTTCCCCAGATTTGATCAACATGAATAGATTCAAAGCATTTTAACATATGCATTGTCAGTTTTTTAGGTGACTAAAAAATACATATTAAATTCAGTGAATGCTTATAACATTCCTAAAAGATGAGTAGGATACTTATTATGGCCACCATATAGCATTCTTTGGAACTGAGTCTCTGAAAGTTGAATGACTTTTTCATGATCACACTGGAAATGGTGGCAAAGTCAAGGAAAGAATCTAAGTAGATTGATAACTAATGGTAAACAGTTTATCTTCTACATGTTTTCAGGTCAATTCTCTTCTCAAAAACAAAAACAAAAATGAAATTAGATCATTGACAGAGATCTCAGTAAGTGGTTTCACAAGCGCTAGTCCATACCATTGATGGTGAAACAGATGCATTAAAAAAAGAATACTAGTTTTTCATGAAATTACATTTATTCGATTAAAGTGACCATCTTTTCCTTCTTTTGGTCATCCTTCCTTCTTTCTTTCCTTTCTTCCCCTCCTCTCTTTTCTTCTTTTCTCACCTCCTTCCTCGTGTTAAAATGGACTGCCTTCTGTGAAATGATGGCATAGTAGAATATTTTAATAAGATGTGTTATTTTTAAATCTCCTCACTTGTCAAAATTAAGTTAGGAAATGTCCCCCAAATATTCTTTTGAAATATTACTCTTCTGTGAAATTGTAAAAGTCTGACATCCACTGATCTTGTCCTTTGCCCTGCCTTCAGAATAGAATATCTTCAACATTCCAAACTTAATGAAGAGGCTGCTTACATATTGAAAAGAGAGCCTACAGAATTAGGGATTCCCTGGGAATTCTTCTGAGTAGTTGGCAAAATTAAAACAGTAATAACTAGTTTGGAAACTCTAAAAAGAGAAAAGCAAGACACATATTTAACTGCTTTTTAATTGCAATATACCAGGCATTTAAAAATATCACCACATAACTTATATGCCTCTCCTTCTGAATCCAGACTTTTTAATTATAAGAATAAAAAAGATCGACTCTAAAGTGAAAATATTGTAGCAGGAAAGAGAAAGAAAAAAATGGAAAAGACTAATCTTGCTGGAGGTGACACATTCTGCAGCATGAAACTAGGTCACCACTGAACCAGAACCTTCTCTCCACGCTAGAAGATTCTTCATGTAAAAGCAAGAAGTCTCTGATTTAATCAGAAGAATCAACTTGGCACACAGGTCACTGTCTGTAAGCACAGAAACTAAAATGGGTAACTGCTCTGAGGGTTCAGATTAAATTATGTTCTTGAGAAAAATTACTTTGTTTTGAATTGAAGTTTGTTTGATGACTTCTTATACTTTCTGGGTCACAAGATTATTTAAGGAAAATTATTCTGTTGCTGAGGTTCCTTGTTATACATGGAATCTGGACTTCCCTAAATGGACCTGGGCTTTTCACAGATTTCCAAGACTGCTGCACATGTAGAAGTGACTTTTCTTTTTGACCCACATTGCATTAGATTGGGCCATTTGTATTAAGATAATGGAATTTGAAGATATTGAAAATCCAAATTCAATTTTTTTGTTTACTTGTGGGGTAAGCAGACCTTGGGATTCAGTGTATGAGAATCTGCGTCTGTGTGTATGTGCTGGAGGGGTATTTGAATGGGTTTTTATTTCATGTCATTTAAAAAATTCCATTTAAAATCCACTTTAAAACATGAGGCCTAGGGCTTCCCTGGTGGCGCAGTGGTTGAGAGTCCGCCTGCCGATGCAGGGGACACGGGTTCGTGCCCCGGTCTGGGAGGATCCCACATGCCGTGGAGCGGCTGGGCCCGTGAGCCATGGCCGCTGAGCCTGCGCTCCACAACGGGAGAGGCCACAACAGTGAGAGGCCCGCGTACCGCAAAAAAAAAAAAACAAGAGGCCTAGGAAAACCACAGATGAAAACTTCTTTTCCACTCTAGAATAAATATGAACACTTTATTTCTTTCAAGAGAAATTAGATTTTTTAACTAAGCATTTATACAATTTTAACTAAATTTTACTAAGCAGTAGAGGTGTACTCAGAAAGAAGAAAAAGATGTTTGTTTGATATCCCTATAGATTGGTAACGTTTATAACATGCTCGATAAGCTTGCCAACTCTAATTTACAAAGTTACCACTGTATTTTGTACATTTGCCATATTCTCTTTTGCCCTGATTCTGTTATTGTTCTCTGTCAGAGGTAATCAATCCAGGATCAAGAAACACAGCTTAATCGTGGCTGTGATAAATGGTTTAAGAAATGTCAATACCCCAGGGTTTCCCTGAGCTACTGGTGTTGGTTTGGTATTTGAGTTGTAGCATAACTTATAACTTATTAGAAACAAATTATACCTGTCAATTTATTTAATGATTTCTAAGCAGCCTAATTGAAGCTATACTGATTAAAATTGTGTAATAATTTAAACAGACATTGTTTCGTGGTGGAGAAATAATCATGATCTTATTTGAAATTTGCTAAATTCCTATGACAATAAATCCTTCAGCACTGCCAGCCATTAGAACTTGCCCTTTCCACCCGCCAACGCTTGTAGGAACGTTCCTTTCCACTGAACCATGGCTAGGGGAAGAAAATGACAGATTATTAAGAAATACCTACTTTGTTTTAAACATTAAGGGATATAATTAATGGCATTTTGAACAGTGAAATATATTCAAATTTCCCCCATATTTCCATTTTTTAAAAAAGCATCAATTTAAAGTTTCTAGGATCTTGCAGACATTCAGAAATAAAGCTGTTGATAGCCCCTTGTTATGTTGCACACCTGAAACTAATATAATGTCTATGTCAGTTATACCTCAATGAAAAATATATTTTAAAAAGCAATTGATATCTCCTGACTTTTTAGGATATGGCTTTTCTTCCTACTTCATATCTAAAGACATTTTTCACACATTAAAAAAACCTGCAAGATCCATGCTCCTCAACAAAATTTTGACCATGTTCATACTCTGACCAAAAGAATATTACTGAGAAGAATGTGAAAATAGTTGAAAGTGAGACACAATTGAGGGAAATGCTTCTATTTGCTATTTCTGCCAGAAGTTTTGAAATGACGTTGACTATAGTTAATTACTTTGAATAACCCAATTATAAATGTTTCGGTGACCATTCCTAATAGATTCACTATAAATCATGTGCACATCTACATGCAAGCAAGCTTTTAGTGAACTATTTTTTTTTTTTTTTTTTTTTTTTTTGCGGTATGCGGGCCTCTCACCGTTGTGGCCTCTCCCGTTGCGGAACACAGGCCCCGGACGTGCAGGCCCAGCGGCCATGGCTCACGGGCCCAGCCACTCCGCGGCATATGGGATCCTCCCAGACCGGGGCACGAACCCGTATCCCCTGCATCGGCAGGCGGACTCCCAACCACTGCGCCACCAGGGAGGCCCTAGTGAACTATTTTAAAACTTCACTAATTAAAACCTCGAATCATCTGAACAAGCTATGACCTATAAAACCTTTGTGTCAGTATAATCTATGAATAAAAAGCTATGTGAATTCTTAATGGAAACATGATTTCGGAATACAGAAAATATTATGTTCAGCAAATTAGCTTAACAGCCTTTTAGTAGGTAAAAATACCTGCTAAAGAGAAATTCATGTAATGGTTTTGAAGTAATGTTATCTAATACTTAACCTATTTCATGTTACCATGTATGTTTGAAGATAACAAAGTTAAATACCTTCAAAATATTATCTGAATAAGTCTTTAGCTATTTAGACGGATGTTTCCTGGAGGAGAAAGCCTATATTGTCTGTGTAATCATGGCCGACACATCTTAGCATCCCATTTCCTCCATTCTCCTTGGTCATTTATTTGGTCAGCCTGTTTCATGAGTTGGAATCTTAAGTCTTCTAGTACATTCAGTCTTATGGACATTAAATATTAAGATGTTACATATTAAGTATATGGAGGATAGTCCATCACAGAGAAATCAGTAAGACTTTAAACAGTGCCTGCCTACCTGCTGCATCACAATATTTTTTATTTGCTAGGATTTGCACTCAAGAATCCTTGGACTTAATTTTGTTGCTTAAATTTTAATACGTCGAGAGAAAGGACATTGATTTCCTCTCCTAGTTCTCCGAGGCAAAGGAGGCAAAAATTATCATCAATAGTATATTGGAAATAAAATATCATAGGTGCCCACAGAGAGTTTTACCTTGTGACTCTGTTTATTGAGTGTCTCATAAACCAGTTCAAAACAATTTCCTTTTGAATTAGGTAATTTTAGTGTCTTTGAGGTCTTTTTCAAGTATTATTTCAAGTGAGTCATTATATAGCAGAACAGCAGAATACTGTTTACTGTAACTAAAGAAACAGGGTATCTGGTGTGCTATTTGAGGCTACAAAGTTTCACATCTTACTTTAAATAATTCTCTCAAATTACAGATCTTTCTTGATATGAGAAACATTCTTGTAAATAAACATAGGGTGAGTGGGATGGGATAGGGATAGCCAAAAAGTCTCACTAAAATAAGAAGAGGAATATCAATAGTAATTCCCTCTCTCCATGCTCTCATTTATTTTTTTCACCTCTACCCCTAAATAAGCCTATCTAAATCTCAATTCAGTGGTCAGTTTTAAGAATGCTTATTCACTCATTTAATAAATGAATGACTACTGTTGACAATTGGCAGTTGGAGATGAGGCTTGAGAAAGATGAGGAGCCAGATAATGGGGGGTCTTGTGGGCTGTACTATAGAATTTGGACTTAATCATGACACCTTGGGAATTGTTGAAGGTTTTTGCCTAGGGGAGTACCTTGATAAGGTTGCTTTATAGAGAGATGTTTTGAGCATCATATGGAGAATGGGTTGGGGATATATATACATGCCTAGAGACAGAATAATCTTTTAGATGTATAAGTGTCAGGGCTAATTAGATATTATGCTGTACAGCTTAAGAGCTTTGGCTCTGGAATTACACAGATCTAGTTTTGGATACCCACACAGCCATTCTAAGTAGCTCTGTGACCTTGGACAAGTCACTTAACCTCACTGATTTTCCTTTGGGAAGTGAGAATATTACCCTGTACCACTCAGGTTTGTAATAAGGTTTATATGAGGTAATGTGTACAAATTGCTTTAATAGATCCTGGCACAGAGTAACACACAGTAGAAGTTAAATAAAAAGTAAAGTATCAAAATAATATTAATGGAGAGTGACAAAGCCCTAATCTAAGGCAGAGGCAATATGAGAGGAGAGAATTACAGAGAGGTGATGGATATAAATGGGGAGGAACTGGTGACCAGCTGGAAATGAAAAAGATTTTCCAATCAGTTCTATGATTTCAAGTTTTGAATACTTGAAGCAATCATAGCTGACATTTTTCAATTAAGGTATATCTTCTTTTCTAAACCAAACAAATACCTCTGTGGGCCAGAAAAGGGGTAAAAACACATAGCAATAAAGGAGCATGGAACCCACAGTCAAGAACAGCTCAAGAGGACATGATATCTAAATGTAATGCGGTATCCTGGATGGGATCCTGGAACAGAAAAGGGACATTAGGTTAAAATGTAAGGAAGTCTGGATAAAGTATGGACTTTAGTTAATAGTAATGTATCAGTATTAGTTTATTAATTATAACAAATGTAACTAATCAATGTAAGAGGTTAATAATAGGGGAAACTGGGTATGGGATATATGAGAACTCTGTACTATCTTAGCAATTTTTTGATAAATCTAAAAACTTTTCTCAAATAGAAAATTTTATCTAAAAAAAAATGCGTACCATGCACATTAGAAGAACAGAGCCCCACTTACTTCTTCAAATTTAGCACCTGAGCAGGGATTCCCAACCATGAAAGGCTGGAAAAAGCTGTGATTACTGCCCACCCTGGGCTGTGGCTCAGCGTAAGCTTCAGAGGCCAGAGGAAACAGAGAGAGGCTTGGAACCTGGACCTAGGAGAAGCCACCCCTCCATTCCACAACTGAATCTATTTTCTCGCCATGAGCCACCAATACAAGACCTTGTTCTGGAATGGAAATCTCGGGGGCAAGTTGAGCTAAGAGCAAAATGGCTAGAAGAAGTGAAGGCACCAGAGAGAGGGGAAAAAAATGTGAAACCTAAAAGCTCCCTCTCAAGAGGAGTCTGAAACTAAAATTGAAGTACACGAGGAAAGCTAAAACTGAGAAAGTCAACAAAATCAACAATTGGGTGAGGAATTCACTAGAGAAAATGAAGAAAAAAACTGTTAGTTTTTAAAATGACTTTATGATTTGTGTGAGGCTTCTAGGATAACTGTTGAGTTTCTGATTTGAACATCTAGGTGCATGGGGTTAGCATTTACAAAGATGGGAAATGCTCAGGGGATAGCTGTTGAAATGGGATATTGAGTTCGATTGTGGGTCCGTTGAGCTTTGAGATTCCTGGGGGGATAGGTAGTTGGATCTGCAGTTCTGGTGCACAGGAGGTAGGTTTAGGATGAAGATGTCTCTCCAAATCAGCATGTAAGTATAACGGGGTTTCTTAAGAAGAGTGAATAAAGTGATAAAGAAAAGAGTCCTCCCCAAAATTTAAGGGGTAGGACCAGACCAATAGGCTGCAAAGGAAACTGAGAAAGGATGAACAGGGACATAGGAGGAATCTTTGTGGTTTCCTCAAGCTCTATAATCCTATAAATTGTCCCCTTGTTGCCTCTACTAGTTATTTAGGAAAGAAACGAAACTATGCCATTCACATGACCAAACATGCAAAAGATTATCATGATGGGGCCTTGACATCCTAGGATTCGGGAATAAATGTGTTCAAGAAAGCTATGTTGGAAGAGGGGGAGGGGGAATATTCTTTGTCAAAGAGAGAGGGAACAGCAACTTCTCTTTGGTTCCCTTCTTTGGTCATCCCCTGTGATTTAAATCTACTGGAGTAATAAAATCTGTCAAGAAAAATGGGATGAACTGGGATTGATGTCTTAAGTATCACATCAGAAACCTTTTGATGTTAAAGGCAAATGGTTTCTATCTGATTTAGAGGAAAGTCAATGCATCCGAAAGCATCTTTTTCCAGTATTGAATCAGTATTCATGAGTCTGTCCTCTTAGTGTAAATCACACTTGTGATTCATTCTCTTTAAACACCCTCCTTATTGCAGAGTCATGTCACATCACACAGTCTGAGAACTTTCTACCACCTTATTTGGGGACTTGTAGAAAACTTCAGCAGACAGCAAATGACTCAGGGTTTCAAGGCGGTTCCATGATACACCACCTGAAGAGGGGAAAGGCTTGGTTTTACTTTTCATCAGCAGGACTCAGAAAGGAAAGCTTTAAAGCCTTCAGACTATTCTAAAGAGTCCCTTCTTAAATGGGAGAATCTTATAAAAATGCAGAGGCTGACTCAGTAGGCCTGGGGTGGGACCCACCATTTTGCATTTGTAACAACAATCCAGGTGCTGCTGGTCCATGAATAACAAGGCTGGTCTATAGAGCCTGCAGGCGTCTTCACTAGGCAACACATATAAAATATTTTTCAGTATTTGGACCCAAGTTGTCATCCTGGACTAAAAATATATCTTGAAGACTTACGTTCCTTTCTTGAAACTAACAACTGCTATGCCAGGCCCTTAAGACTATGCTATTAGAAACTTTCAGAGTAAGAATAAGAATGTGGATACACCCACACATGCATACACATAGTTTTCATACTATCAGATACACAAATTACCCTAACGTAGTAATAGATAAAATTGTTTTGTTAAGATTAGAGAATTTGCCACGTGTTAGCAGCTTCTGAATTTGATTAGTGGAGGGTGCTAATTGGGACATTATCATGTAATTTAGTGCAGAGCAGGAGAAATAACTAGGTTCTGAAACAAAAGAGACAGGTTAGAATTTAGCAATTCACTGGCTGTTTTAGCTCTGCTGTTCACCAGTTGTATGGGTCAAGTTTGTTGATCAGTTTTTTCAACTATTCAATGGGAATAAAAACACTTTCTTCATAGGCTTTTTGTGAGTATTAAATAAAACAATGCAAGTAAAGCTCTTAATACTGAATCTGGTTAGTAAATTCTTAACAAATAGTTGCTCTTTCATTAAAGAAGGAGAATGAAAATGGAAAGATGTCAATGGGGAAGTAATAGCCGATCAGTAATAATCAATAGTAAGTAGTCTTACTTGGGGAAAATCCGTTATTGATATATTTTAATGTCTATATATATTAATTTTGTCCTGAAAGCAAACATGAGGTTTCTGCATCAGACTTAAGATTACCTACAGCAATAATAGTGCTGATTCCCCTTCCCTGGCAGCAACTTGAAGGGCACTGTCAACCCTGCTTGTAGGAGTTTGTACTGCAGGAAGCCTGAAATATCAATCTGGACATTTACACAGGAGCTGGACAGCTGCCCTGCTCCCCTCTGGAAAGAGAGAGAGAAATCTTTGTCCGTAATATGTATGAATCTTCTCTGGTCCCTAAATTTGTATAACCCTTGGCACAACAAACAAGATAGCTCAGGGTTTTAGCCTCCTTTGAAATATAAACACATAGCTCCAGGGAGATAAATCTCTGTCTCCAGAGCTCTTCATTTATTCAGCCGTCCTTTTACCTAGATGCCAATTTTTTTGCTAATCCTGGGCCTTCCAATGGCCCCTCCTCCCCTCCCATCCCCTCCCCATGACTTCTGAACTTTCAGCACAGTTTATACAAATCAAGACATTTTTGTCTGTGATAGGATTTCCTGTGGAAACGGATGGAAAGACTAAGTTCCTTGCCCTGGTTGAATTGGCAGAAATAGGTAGAACTGACAGACCCATAGGATAGAGAGACCCACTCCTGACATTAGGGTCAGACAGATCATCAATAGTGGAAAGAGGCGACTCAAAAATCAGATAACTTTGAAACTGTTCCCACATTTACTCCTAATCAAAGGTGTGGTCCTGGACCTGGGTCACTTATCCTCCCAGAATTCTAACTCCTACTTGAAAATCTAGGGAATTTGCTATCCTCATGATCAGGAAAACCCCTCTGAGCCTTTAATACATGGATTTTAATATTTTTAACTGTGGTGCCTTTTATTAGCATTCCCTTCAAACAAAGTTATTTTGAGCATTGACCTTTTTTGGCATAACCTCCATCTAAATACAAAACAACATTTGTTTTTAAAAACAGCTGCAGTTACTTGTACCTTGTCCTTTCTGTCATTTTTAGTATTCTTTCATGAGATTTGTTTGTTCAAAACCTAGGCTAAGCTCTTTTACCAAAATGTACAAGTCTCAGTTTGGAACTGCTTATTTCCTGTTCATGATTCAAACCATTCATCATGATTTGTCCTTTTACAGCCTCCTAAACTCCTTTTATTTAGTATAATTGTTTTGCTGCGTTAAAAGAAGCAATCTTTATACTAATTAAATCATTTACAGAAAGGAACCTTTTCTCAGTGGTTATGTTCTTTGCTTTGGTTTCATGACCCCAGATAGTTCTCACAAACTTAACAATTCTGAATAGCATGGAAATAGGTGTTTTGAGTGCAATAAAGCATAGTTAAAGTTAAGCATGCAAAAATGTGTGTAGAGCTAGCTTCTTCAAAGTGGGGAAGAAGAAGGAGAAAAAAATCCCAACAGTTATAAGCACATGTGTGTGCTGGACACTATGCATTATCATTTCATTTAATTATCATAAAAATTTTGTGTTAAGTTTTTTTTTGGTCATATGTGTACATGTATACACGAGATTCAAAGATATCGCATGGTTTTCCCAAGGTCGTCCAACTCGTAAGGGATAGAACAAAGATTTAAATCCACATTGGACTCCAAAACCTGGATAGAACAAAGATTTAAATCCACATTGGACTCCAAAACCTGGATAGAACAAAGATTTAAATCCACATTGGACTCCAAAACCTATCTATCTTCTTTCCGTTAAATTTCACTTTCTCCAAAGAGTTCTACTCTTTCATAGCAACCTGTTTAACAGATGAGATGATGCCTGTATAAGCTCTGCATAAGCTGTAAAGTGCTGTACAACTGTGACTTATTACCACTATAATTGATAAAACTGGGTAAGCCATTTTAGGTTCCTAAGGAACAATCATAAATAATAGATAGGCAGAATTATGCACTTAGTCTTGCTCATGTAATTTTACTTCTCATATGTGTATTTGAAATAGCATTTTATGATTAATGTATTGTTCCCACTGAAGCACTATACATGCACTTTTCATATTTTCTCAATGATAGCGGAATACTGGCAATGTTTGAAAACTCATTGTATGATTCAACTTGGGACTTGTTACGGAGTGTGTGTGTGTATGTGTGTAGATTTTTTAGTAAAATCTAAACTGAACTTCTGTCCTGTTTGTTTTCATGGTCTAGTATATTGTGAACTGATAAAATTACAAATTTTTTGACAGGAACCAAAACTAAGTTCACTAAACATATTGCTAAAAAATGGTAAATTAATTTAAAATGTCATGCAATGGAATTGGCTATGAGTTTTTTAAGAATGACTCATGTCAAGAAAACCTTTTCTTTTTAAATAGAAGATTTAAGAATTAGGAAAATGTCATAGAGGAAATATCTTGATTTCAGCAGGGCCATCTGACAAATTTCTTATGATGGTCAGTTAAACAGAGAGAGAAATAAACATGAGATGATTCTGTGGATAGCTTTGAAGATGACTAATAATGAGGGGTCAGCTTAGAGAATGGTTTCCTAGTACTGGGCCATAAGGCCTGAACTTAAGACTTTGTCTCATTCGCATTTCACCATTGTCTTGACCCATACAGATAAGCTCTAAATTGACACAATGCTGAGTGAAATCAAAATATGACAAGATAAGTTCACCTAAAATGATTGACTCAAATTGAAAAATTAACATTTAATAAGTTTAAATGTTAATTTTTCTCTGCTTGAAAAAGTCAACTGTACATGTACATATTTCAGAAAACCTGATTAAACAGCAATTTGGATAAAAAGAGATCCATGGATTTTAGTTTTAGAAGTGCACTGTCAGCAATGTGACATTGCAAGCTGAAAAAGGGAATACAATCTTGAATGATCAGGATCTCAGGGTTACCTGCTAGCTGTTTTCTATCTTAAGGAAGAAGGATCATCTACATGGCTCCCAAGGATAGCTCTAAAACCAATAGGCGGAAGTTCCAAGACCACTTTTTAGCTTAATATAAAGAAGGACTATATGAAAATATGACTGCAAAAAGAAGGGATTCTAAGGCAACTCCGCCCAACAGTTAATTTGTTTTGTTTTTTAAAATAATACATTCATATTTCGTTTTTGCATAAAACCATGGTAATGGCTGTACTGTTCCATTTTTTAGACTATGCAATGCCACAGTCAAATTCCGTTTGCATTTTAATAGACTTCTGAATGATTTCCTTTTTCTTATAGTACTTCAGCGTTACTGCCCTCAGTTAGGAGGGCCCCGTAGTAAGAGGCAGTGTAGAAGAGGGTAAAAGCCTTCGCTATAAAGCCGAACATAGCCTGATTTAAATCTAGGCTCTACTAGTTACTATGTGATACTGGGAAGTTTGCTTAATTTCTCTGAACCTCTGTTTCTACAGCTCTAAAAAGATGTTGTCTACATCACTAGGCTGTTCTAAGCATTAAATGTAGATAATGTGTTTTTTAAATTGGTAATTTCAAATAAAATATGATAAGTGCTTAACAAATACCCATTAATAATAATTTACAAGAGTATGATAATTCATGTTTTTAAAACAATTAGAAATGTGTCAGACACGTAGTAAGTACTAGATAAATAAAAGTGAATGATTATTATGTTAGTGTGAAACAAATTGGTATAATGGTGCTCCTGGGATGCAGCACAAACCATTTATTCCCAATCCTTGTACCTCTACCAACAAGCATAAACTCAGGCTATACGCTCTTCTAAGTTTTTCTGCAGGAAATACAAATTCATTTCACCATTTTTCAGTGGTGAAGAAATGAAGAAAATGAGGTTCATTCATTGTTGCCAAAGCAGGCTGCGTGAGTCGAGGGCTATCATAAAGCCATGTCTACCCCCAAATATTTTCTCTTTCGGTTTGATCCCAAAGCCCCCCTGTGAAAATCACCCACAAGTTATAAAACAAAGAGATGACTTTTTCCAGGGAATCACTGATCCACCTGTGAAGAAGAAAGGGAATACTTTTGATTCTTGCTTATTAGCCCTTTGGCAAAACTGAATTTAGCAGATTGGTGTTTGCTATCTTAGAAGCACAGAAGCGGTTTCCTGAGGTGTGAAGAGCTATGGAAACAGCGGATTTCAGCAAGCCTAAGAGAAGCAGGGCAGGGATTAACACTGAGTGATTGAAAGGCAGAGCAGTCCCTGAGGGATCCCAGGGAGTGAATAGAGATCTCAAAGGGGATAGAGAAGAAACACATTATACCAAGTGGGGCTAAGATACCAACATTTTATCTAGGCCCTAAGTTTATTGTTGTATTGGGTCCTGGCTCTTATATGTATCATTCTATATTATCTTGAGCATATCCTATGAGTTATGTATTTTTATCTCCACTTAACCAATGAGCAAGTTAAGGCTCAGATAGGTTAAGTAGCTTGCCTGAGATCCCACAGTTAGCAACCAATAACCCGAGGATTTGAGTCTGCCTTCTGTACAAGAGCAGAAATCTGTTTACTCTCTGTCACTGAATGAATAAAATGAGCCTCTCTTTTACAAACACAGCAAACTTATTTCACCATTGAAATAGGGACACAGGTGATCTTCTAAGCCCTTTGGAAAGAATTCTTTAGCTTGATAGAGATTGTCTAGCAGCTAAGATTATATAATAATTGGAGATTACTATGAATATTACCCAACCTGAAATCCTAATGAAACAAGTTCACAAGAAAACACACAGACTGTAAGTAGCCTAAAACAAGTGTTTACTAAATGGGTGGAGCACCTGATAGGGGGAAATATATTCTCCAATTCTAGGAAGTTTTGGAGGCAAAGCTTCCAAAACATTCGGTTCATATTCAGAACTTAAAGATCACAAAAACAACTTATTTCTTCTTCCCAATCTGTAGTTCTGCCAAGATTTATTGAGAAAATGTTACACATTCATGTGTTCACATATATACAATCATAAAATTATTTCCTCTTAGTAAATTTCCACTGTGAGTTAGGCTTTTTTTTTTTAATTTCCATTCCCTTCAATAAAACTGTGGTATCATTACTGCATATAAATAGATTCAGTTTAAGTAAATGTCTCAAATATATCATGCAGTTAGCCATAGCCAGAAAGTGATATCACTACAAGAAACTAAATTTCACATTGGCTTGAGGTCTAAGGTCATGAGAAAAAAGAATAATGAAACTGTGTGTAAATTGGTTCTGGTATCTCAGAAGATTTGTCCTTTTTTTTTTTTTTTTTTTTTTTTTTTTTAGCAAACCATCAAGCTCTGCTTTGTTGTTGTTTTTCATAAATGGATACAGTTTGTGTCAACAATTCCCCCAAAAGTGTTGAGGATATGGTAAATTCCTTTTTCCCTGTTGATTGATCTCAGATATGGCTCGTAAGTCTATTAGCTTTTGCCTTAAGACTCACAAGTCTGAAGTCCCATTTTTATGACTTTTTCATGGTAAGTGGGCTACACCTACAGAAATTTGCAACTTCTTTTTGCACTGTAAGCATAAAGAAGAGGCTTCCTACATGTCTGTGCTTCTTGGCAAATCCTCAGTGACTGGCTCCAAATATAGACATCGGGGGATTCTACAGAGCAGGATGGGGAAAAGGAGAAGGAGGCAATCTAATGGACATGACACTCATCATTCACAGAATTTCATAAAAGACTTATTGGTCAAGTACCCTACTTTGAAATTACTTCAGTTTAACTAGTTTAAGCTACATCATTCCTGTCCCATCCATATGGTCATTCCTTTGTTTTTATACCCATTTTTTTTAAACATCCCCAACTGAGATGCAGTCAGTTTATCTTTGTTTTTCTTCTGGGTTTTATGTTGATGGATTGTTTCAGTTTTGAGGACCCGTGTGTGGGGAAGAGAGGTTGATTAATGATTCCCATGAGAGAAGGTAATGAACATTGTATATACTTGAAACAAAAGAAAAGACCAAAAAAAAGGAACTCTGTAGAAATTATGTAATTCTTAGCCACAAGTGATTTCTTTAAAAATGTATGAAAAGCTACTGCCTTCCTTAGACAGGATTTTATTTCTTCAGACACAGGTAGGTACATTTCTCCCTACAGATACTCATTAGTCAGCGGATACTATAGACTGTCAGCTATGGTTTGCTTAGGAAAATAGGCCACTCTAGGTATTTGAGCAAGAAAGGACTTAATACAAGGAATTAATGCCTACAAAGCTATGGGAAAGGCTGGGAGAGAAGGGCAGGCAGAACTTTCTGGTTTTGAAAAACCTGGAGTGCCAATTTGACAGGAAGCAAGCTCTCAGCTGTCTACAGCACTGAAATAAATGATTTTAGAGACACGAGAGAAGCCTTTGAAAACTTCACATTGCCATCCATCCATAAGTCTACGTTGGCCACGAATGGAGGAAAGAAAAGTCTCCTTTCCAAGTCTTTATGAATACCTCTCATCGATGGAATCTAAATAGAAAACTTACAGGAGAATAGAGAAAAATCTAGTTTTTAGGCTTCAAGCCCTTTGGATCACTGTACTTAAAAGGTCAGGGATGGGACTGCATTGATATCTCTATAACAAGAGAGCACTGTCAGTTCATATAAGTCATAGGTGGAATTTTGTATTCTCTCCAGAGGACTAGCTTGAGCAATGTTGAGTGAGTTAGCATTCTGAATGTTTACATATCCTTTCTTATCCTGCCTCTTAATTGCAGAGAGGACAAGCTTTTTACTTCCATTTACAAGATGGTGTGCTTGTCAAAGTGTATAATCCAAAAGGAGACAGATATGTGCAACATACAGGTAATAAGGAAGTTACCTAGCAACCAACAATATTGGCAAAATCAGCTTTCCTTAGCCTTTTATGAGCGTTTTGGTTAGCAAATTGGATCACATTAAAAGCTGAAGCAAGCAGGAACATTTCTCAGTATTTTCAGTTATATCTTGTTTTAGAAGGTAAACGTTTATCCCCATGATGGAAATGCTCCTTCAGGTGTATCTGATTTGTTTTCCGTTGATGAGAGCAGTTAAGCATATATGTATTACTGGTGGGAGGAGCCTCACAGAAATGAGCGCTGCTCTTCTTGTGGTGTCAGAGTCTTTCTGACTGGCATGAAAGTATGTAAAAGTATTCTGTGTTCCTCTGCAAATAAAAATAATGGGGGCAAAAAGCTGATTTAGCAGCACTCCTGGTCTCTACCCACTGGGTGCTAGTAGCACAACCCACAGTTGTGACAACCAAAAATGTCACCAGACACTGACAAATATCCCCTGGGAGAAAAGTCTCCTATGGTTGAGAAGCACTCTTCTAGACAGTTCAATATAATACAAAATAGAAATTAGAAACAGCTACTGAAAGAGAGACAAAATTATTATTTTAGATAATTTTTTACCTGGTAAAAACAAGACATTCAACTGAGAAGTTATTTGAACAAAAGATTTCAATAAACTAGTCAAAACTACATATATATATATATACACACACACACACACACACACATACAAAAATCAATAACCATCAGAAACAGGAAATGCAATATAGTGTCCCTTTTGTAATAGGCAGCAAACACACAACAAAAACCTATGAAAACCACAAGCAAGAAATGTACGGACATTATAAAAAGAAAGGAATGAAAATATTTTTGCTAAAGCATCCCTTATACCTATAATAATCAAAACAGTGGTACACTGACACGGTATCTAACAGACCAGTAGCACAGAATAAATGGCCTCAAAATGACCTAATTTACATTTTAAAAAATTAGTTTTGAAAGGTAGCATCACAAATCAGAAGGTAAAGGAGGGAAATTTAAATTTATTTTTATTTTTAAAAATTTATTTATTTTTGGCTGCGTTGGGTCTTCGTTGCTGTGCACGGGCTTTCTCTAGTTGTGGCCAGAGGGGGCTGCTCTTGGTTGTGGTGCGCGGGCTTCTCACTGCGGAGCATGGGCTCTAGGTGCGCAGGCTTCAGTAGTTGTGGCTCACAGGCTTCCGTAGTCGTGGCTCGCAGGCTCTAGAGCGCAGGCTCAGTAGTCGTGGCGTATGGGCACAGTTGCTCCAAGGCATGTGGGATCTTCCCGGACCAGGGCTCAAACCCGTGTCTCCTGCATTGTCAGGCAGATTCTTAACCACTGCGCCACCAGGGAAGCCCAAGGAGGGAAATGTTATTGAATGATTCTGGTACAGTTCGTTAACCATCTGAAAGAAAAATGTTAAATCCTTCACACTTTACATTTCAACAAAATAGGTGTTGACTCTTCTATGCCATTTTGTGGGTTATCCTTCTACCCAAGGGCCTTTTCTTTCTCCTTCACCAGCACACTTGACATTCACCCCAGACTTACCAGAGCCATTCCTCCCCTGACTTCTGCTGTCTCTGTTAATTCCGCTCTTACATAATTCCACACCAGGATGGGCTTAGCTTTTATTGTGAGTTTCTGTTTACTTAGCTCTCCTCTGCTAAACAGTTCACTCTTTGAGACTTTTATCACAGCATTTCCAGGCTCTAGCCCAGTGGACTTGTTATTTGTAAAGTATACTTATATTTTAAAAAATTGCGATAAAATACCCATAACATAAAAATTAACCATTTTAACCATTTTTAAGTGTACATCTCAGTGGCATTGAGTACATCATACTGTATGCAACCATCACCCCCATTCATCTCCAGAACACTTTACATCTTGCAAAACTGTAACTCTATGCCAATTAAACAGTAATTCCCTATTCCCTGCTTCCCCAGCGCCTAGCAACCACCATTCATTGTACTTTCTGTCTCTGAATTTGACAACTCTAGGTACCTCATGTAAGTACCTACAGTATTTAGCCTTTCGTGACTGGCTTATTTCATTTAGCATGATGTCTTCAAGGTTCAGCCATGTTGTAAAATTTATCAGAATGTCCTTCCTTTTTAGGACTGAATGATATTTTAATGTATGCATTTACCATCTTTTGTTTATCCATTCATCAATTGATGGACAGTGGGTTGCTTCCACTTTTTGGCCATTGTGAATAAGCTGCTGTAAACATGTATGTACAACTGTTTTTGTTCCCGCCTTTAGTTCTTTTGAGTATGTACTCAGAGGTGAAATTGCTGCATCATACAATAATTCTATTTTTAATTTTTTGAGGAAACACCACAGTTTTTTTCATAGTGGTTGTACAATTTTATATTCCTACCAGCAATGCACATGGGTTCCAATTTCTCCACGTCCTCTGCCAGCGCTTGTTTTCATCTGTTGTTTTTTTTTTTATAATAGGCATCCTAATGGGTATGAAGTGGCATGAATCATTCATTTTTATATCTTAGCAATTATCTGATTTGACTCACTCATTTTGCCATAAGCAGACACTGAGTCAGAAAATTCATGGGACTTACCGCAGGTGAAGTGGCTACTTAACTTGTTTCCTGACTCCTGGTCTGTTGCTTCTCCACCAAGCCATCATGTTCCTCTGGTTACACAAGTAGACACAAAGAGGGACCTACCAGAAACTTTCCATTTTAATTTCACCTTTGCCTCTCTCCTGCTTTATGGCTAAACATTTTCTAATCTTTCACTATAAAAAAGAGAGATAGCAGGAAAATTATGAGACTGTGGAGGAAATAGCTATAAAAATGCGCCTATAGGTAACAATACTGTACTGTGCACCTAAAGTTTTGGTAAGAGGGTACATGTCCTGATAAGTGTTTACCACAATAAAAATGTTATATAAAAAGCTGAATAAGAAACATGAACAAATATTGTTTTCTCCACAAACCAGTAAAGAATGGTGAATTAAAAAGTATTTTACACTCTGGTCTCAACAATGAATTGATAACCAGCTGAAGAGGTTTTAATTTATTAGTATACTATGTATTTGGGGCCTCAAAGAAGTAGTTCTCAGGAAATTGCTATGTGTAAAAGAGAACTGAATATATTCATAGGATGTATATTGCCTATTGCTTTGTCATTTTCTATTAATATGAAGAGATTTGGATATGATTTTTAGAGTTCTCAAAATATTTCGTGATTCAGAGGTAATGTAGTCTGTGAATATTATAAAATGTGCCATTTTCTGGCAGCCTAAAACCAGCTGCAGAAAAAGAACTACTTGTGTAAGCATCCAATCACAGAATCCTTCCCCCTCACTGGAATCACAACACAAAAATAACCCCAGCACATTCATGAAAATGTTAAAGCAACATAAAGCAGCAGTGCAGAATACACCTGCCTGAAAGTCACTGTCACTGAGAAAACCAGCAGCAGTGATGCAAATCTCAGCTATGGGTGCCCATCACCTCCAGGGAACTGGAACAGCCTGCATAGAATCAATGCTCTGTGAAGCAAAGGAAATGGTGATGTCACCAACCTGACTGCAGAACTCCCAGAGCACCCTGGATTTTCCCACCATAAGACCCAGCAAACATTTTTGAAGTGACTTTCATCCTTATCTAGACCATAATCTCCAGGAAATCAGGAGTCCAGTCTGCTTGGTTCATCATTGTCTCCACTGCACTTTGCTCAGGGCTAGACACATAGGAAACACTCAATGAACATTTGCTGACTTTGTGAGTAAACGAATGTTAGCAAATGTGTATGAGCATGATTGGGAAAGTTCTAATTTTTTAAACTCTAGAGTTTTATTTCTGCACATGACACCAAGGGTTCTTTCTTACTAACTCCCCATTATATCTGTTTGTAAAATGGTGTGATCGCCCAGATGAAAGGCTGAAGGTATAAGTGATAAGGGTCAACCATTTACTATCCACGTGGGAGGTCCTCCTGTGTCCTGTTACTACTGCCTTTGGGAAGAACATAGTGTAGCATGGTCACCCTGAATAAAAATAAGTGGCATTTCTGAGTTCTTACTATTTGCCCGGCATCATGCTAACAAGCTTTCCCTAGGTATCTAATTTAATCCTTTTAAGAATGCTGTACGATGAGCTTGATGTTGCCATCATTCCTATACTACATATGAGAAAACCTTGGCTTAAACTGATTAAATATCTACCCAAAGTCACAATGCTACAAAGGAAGTGGGACTTGGAAAACTGCGCTGTTAGTAAAACTATGCTGTTAGTCCTGGGTTCTGCTGCTAATATGATAGACCCAAACTGCTCTCTCTCTCTAAGGAGAGGATTCCAGTGCAGAAAGACACTGTAGCTGCAGCTCTCAGAACACTCAGGTTACACTGTAGACAGAGAACAAGGGCCAAAATCACAGTATATAAATAACAGCATTCCATATTCTCATTAGTAAGACTTCAGAAACCTCACCCATCTGGATTTCACTCATGATGGAAATACATCCACCTGCCTACAACACTTGATAAGCCAAAGAGTGAAGTTGCCCAAGCAGAGGAGCAAACAACTATCGCCACATTTAAGCACTCAATTGTTTCTTTATACTAGAATGATCCTCTCTTCTAACCCTCAGGTAATTAGTAGCCTTTTTTTTTTTTTTTTTTTTTTTGCGGTACATGAGCCTCTCACTGTTGTGGCCTCTCCCGTTACGGAGCACAGGCTCCGGACGCACAGGCTCAGGGACCATGGCTCACGGGCCCAGCCGCTCCATAGCATGTGGGATCTTCCCGGACCGGGGCACAAACCCGTGTCCCCTGCATCGGCAGGCGGACTCTCAACCACTGCGCCACCAGGGAGGCCCAATTAGTAGCCTTTTCATGCTCTCAAACTTAATTCAAATGCTACCTCTCCTGTGAAAGCTTTTCCCAGTCCCCAAAGGAATCTATCCTTTCTCTCTGCCCCCATTCTGTGGTACCTTTGCTTACTCATTTAATTGGAGTAATGAAATTCAGATAGTGTACGATCAAGAGCAGTTACATTTTAAAGTAAGTATGTAAATTATCTGGAAAATTCACTCATCCCAGAGTACTATACTTATTTTAGGAAATAGTTCAACGTAGTATCCAACCAACTACCAGTTATGTACGGTTTAATAATTACTGTAATTAGGGAATACTTCTTGTTGAAATAAGCAAAATTAAGTGGAAACGTAGCAGTTAAAAGAAATGAGCCCCAGGAAAACCACTCTAAAGTCCTCTTCTATTCATGCACGTTTGGGTACAAAAGTGGTTTTGTATTTTTTAAGTGCAAAAATACAAAAACAGTTAATTCGTTATTTGCTTAGCATTGGGTTCACTTTTTGGCCCTTAGAGGCTAAAATGAAATGCCCATCAGCTACTTGAATTCTGGTTTGCTTTTGTGATAACAGCTCAGTTTAGAATGCTGAGGTCACATCTGAGTTCAGTGCCTTAGAGAGTGAGAGGGACTTCTTTGTACCAGGGGAATCACTCATACTAGGGGAATCGTAGTGTTCAGACTGCAGAAAGGGTTTATATATCGTTTGAGATGCTAAAGCTTTAGTTGTGGTGAAAAAATGGCTGCGCCTTTTAGTGCTTGCCTGTAGGCAGAGTGCATGGCTGAACTCCATGCCGGAAGAGTTGCAGCTGAGATGAGGAACCAGACGGTGCTTTCTTTCGTGAATCTATTCTGAGTAGTCCCATTTCTGTTTATCAAGCAAATAAATTTTGATCATATCTCCGAAGCTCCATATGAGTATTCTGTGTGGGCTGCTCTGTTCTCTATTCTTAGGCAGTGTAAATATGTGGACTTCAGGCTGAAACTATTGTTGCATTTGAAAATCAAAATTGAGTCAGTATGTTCATTCTTCCTAGAAATCCATAGGGACTTTACACATTCAGTATTAAGCCTTCCTGATAGATAGGATTCTGTAAATTTAGCTGCTAATTGGCCAGATATATTTGTGAAAAACCAGAAAGTAAAAGTGCATTGTGATTCCACTTACTCTCTGTGTCTTCCTGAGAGAGGATTCAGTGACTCTTGGATTTGCAAAAAATAAAACACATAACTTTTCCAGGGCATGGAGGTAACAAGAGACTATATTTAACCTTGGATTTTCAGATATGAAATTCATTTGAAATTCACTAAGTTCATTAGAATGAATATTTCATTTCTCTTAACAGTAGTGACATTGATGGGTTCTCAGTTTTTTTTTAGTTCCAGTTTCTGTAAACCTGAGTGTGGACATGGGTGGTGGATCATTTGAACTTCTCTCTCCAAATAAATAGTAGCATCCTGGGTATCAAAGACTGTTTTATTCTCCTCTTAATTGCCCCTCAGCATTGATCAGCATGCTGGGTGTGTAGTTAGTGTTTCATAAGCATTTGCTGGCATCTTAGGAAAGAAAATGTTTCTAAACCCAAAGGGAGAAAAACTTTTTATAAAAATAGTTAGAAATGTATTCTTTTTTTTTTTTAGAAATGTATTCTTATTTAGAGAAAAATAACCCTAAAGTCTTGAACATTAAAAAACACAACCCAAGCTAAACTTTTTTTTTTTTTTTTTTTTTTCTTTTTGCGGTATGTGGGCCTCTCACTGTTGTGGCCTCTCCCGTTGCGGAGCACAGGCTCCGGATGCGCAGGCCCAGCGGCCATGGCTCACGGGCCCAGCCGCTCCGCGGCATGTGGGATCCTCCCAGACCGGGGCACGAACCCGTATCCCCTGCATTGGCAGGCAGACTCTTAACCACTGCGCCACCAGGGAGGCCCCAAGCTAAACTTTTAATGCCACTTTATTCTGTTGCAATTTATTTTCTTGTATTATATATATATATATTTAAATTATATAAACAGTAAAATGTATATGGCCACTCCCTCCATACCCCACCTGTATACCTTGCTGTTCTTGCCTACAGTTCTTTATTCATGAAGTTCCTCTTTTGCCTAAAGGCTATTCTCACCTTTCATCAGTTAACTTTAACTTTTTCTTTTAAGATTCAATTCAAGTAGCATCACTTCCAGAAAGCCATCATAATACCTCTGTATTAGAATTTGATATTTTATGCTAAAAATATTTTCTTCCCCATTACCTTAAGCTCCCTAAGGGCTAAGTTTATGTTCTATTTATTTTTGTTTCCCAATACCTGGCATGTAGTGAACACTCAGTAAAAAATTTTAAGCCTAAATGCCAGTTATTCATATTTATATTTATATTATTTATATCTCCATTTATATTTGTGTCACCAGTTTTCAGTATCTGGGAATGTTTTTTTTTTCTTGTTTTCCTCTCTGTAATATCCAAATCCCAGGATTTATCAAGTTACCATAGATTCTGGAGACATTATAATCTCTTGTGTTAATAATGGTTCTCAAACTTGATTGCATATTGGAATCACCTGAGGAGTTTTTTTTTTTTTTTTTTTTTTTTTTTCCGGTATGCGGGCCTCTCACTGTCGTGGCCTCCCCCGTTGCGGAGCACAGGCTCCGGACGCGCAGGCTCCGGACGCGCAGGCCCAGCGGCCATGGCTCACGGGCCCAGCCGCCCCGCGGCATATGGGATCCTCCCAGACCGGGGCGCGAACCCGTATCCCCTGCATCGGCAGGCGGACTCCCAACCACTGCGCCACCAGGGAGGCCCAACCTGAGGAGTTTTAAAACATACTCATGCTCATAGTAAGTCATATTAATATCCTATACACCCAGTATGATGTATTAAGGTGGGCTACAGTATTGCCTCTGCGATATGCATCTGGAAAGGGTATAACCCAGTCTAATCATGAGAAAATGCCAGGCAGATCCAATTGAGTGGTATTCTATGAAATGATTGGCTGGCATGCTTCAACATGCTTAAATTTATGCTACGAATTTCACCTTTATTTTCTGATCTAATGCAGGGTCCTCTGAACCAGAAAATGGACATTAGTAGGAAAACTGGTAATATTTGAAAAAGACATAGATTAGTTAAAATATTCCATCATTGTTAATTTTCTGATTATGATAACTGCACTATGGTTATATAAGGTGTTAATATTAGAGAAAGCTGGGTGAAGGCTGTATGGTAATCCTGTGTACCATTATCACAACTTGACTGTAAATCTACAATTACTTAAAAATAAAAAGTCACTTATGTCACTCCCAGGTGTTCTGATTTAAATTGTCTGGGTTTAGACCTTGAAACCGGGACGTTAAAAATCTCCCCGGGTGATTCCATTGAACAGATAAGTTGAGAACCAGTGCTCTAAACCAAAGGTACTTGAATTTGGCTGTCCATTGGACAAAGGCATTGATATTTTTTAAAAGCTCTTGAAGTAATTCTATGCAAAACATGGTTGAAAATTGCTGCTCTAAGCTAATGTTCCCCAATGTCCATGATTATAAGCATATCCTGGAATGTTCCATGATCATGACAATGGTCCATGAACATTTTAATATAGACGTCCCCACTCCAAACCTGAATCAATATTCAGAGGAGATAAGAATTTTTAACATTCAGCCAAAGTGAATTTTATGATCAGAAAAGTTTGGGAAACATTACAAGTTATCTGGAAATACTGAAGTTGGTCTAGATTCTGGCAGTGAAGGCTGAGTCCCTGCAGAGAGAGACTTCCTTATTGTACCAGCAGGAAAAGGAGGGGTATAAACGATGGGCTCAGAGGAAATCCATGGATGATAAATCCCCCAGCCTGGATAGAATATGTTTGGCTGTTATTTATTCAATAGTGATTTACTAGGGAAGGAGTAATGGAAAGGCAAGTACCTGACCTCACAAAACTTGCATTCCAGTGGTGGAGGGACACGCATGATAAACAAGTAAATTCATAAGTGAACATGGTATTTCAGATAAATTACTCTTTAAAATAATTTTAAAACAGTCCAAATGTCCATCACCAGATGAATGGATAAACAAACTGTGCTATATAAATTCAATGGAATATTATTCAGCCATAAAAAGGAATGAAATACTGATACTTGCTACAATGTGGATGAACCTCGAAAACCGTATGTTAAGTGAAATAAGCCAGACACAAAAGGTCGCATATTGTATGGCTCCATTTATATTAAATGTGCAAAAAAGGTCTGTCGCTAGAGACAGAACACACATTGTTGATCGCCAGGGGCTGGGGTAGGTGAAATGGGGAGCAACTACTTAATGCATGTGGCATTTCCTTTTGGAGTTATGAAAATATTTTGGAAGTCGATAGAGGTTAGTTGCACAACATTGCAAATGCACTAAATGCCACTGAATTGTTCACTTTAAAATAGTTAATTTTATGTTATGTGAACTATAGCTCAATAAAAATAGTAATGAGTTTTAAAAACTTAATATGGCAACATCATAGAGAAAGGTAGGTGGTGGATGGATAGTCCAGACTGGGCCACCAGAGAAAGCATTGCCCAAGGAGTTACTTTTGAAATAAGACCTAAGTGATAGAAGAAGCCAGTCATGTAAACATAAAGGGTTAGAGAATCCCAAATGCAGGGAATAGCAAGTGCAAAGACCCTAAGGTGGGAATGAGCTGCACATATTGTAGGAAGGGAATAAGGCCAGCATAGTGAGGGAGGGGAAGAGGGAGTGAAGTTATAAGGGACAATTGGGGTAGGTCGTATGGGAGCTTACAGAGTTTTAACAGCCATCATCTGAACCTAACTAACTAACTAACTATATATATATATATATATATATGTACACATATATATGTGTGTATATATACATATGTGTGTATATACATACATATATATGTATATATATATATAATTAAAATATATATACATATATGTTTATATTTTTAAGTTAGTGTATGTGAAAAATGGATCTTTGGAGACAAGGGTGGAAGCAGAAGGACCAGCTAAGATGCTATTTCAGTGTAGCATGGAAGATAGTAACTTGGAGTAGAGTGATAGTCACAGAGAGAGAAGTAAATGGGTTCAGAATCTCTTTTGAAGGGCATGTTGATGGAATAGATGTAGAGATGTGAGGGTAGGAAAGAGGAACAAGTTGGGGGGTTGGTGTTATCTGAGCATGTTTGTTTTCCCATTTCGGATAGGGCTGAATTTTCAGATAGGAGGGGAATTTTGAGGGAGAATACATATGTTTAATACCTCTCAAGCTCCAAGGTATCTTGGTGGCCCTAGAGAATTTTGTCTTAGCTTGATCAATGTCAAGGGTATCTTAGGCATTGAATTATTAAATGTTGACGATGAGTACCTGTTTCAATTACTAGTCATGACTGGCTTTGTTCTAAGGGCTGAGATAGGTGTCTTGTTTAATTTAAATTAAATTTATTTAAAGTTAAATTAAAATTTAATTCATTTATTTTTAATTTACAAAAAAGTGTCTTTTTTTCTGTCTTGTGTCCCTGCAGCCATTTGGGAATTAGAATCAAGCTGAATATTTACAAAAAAGATTCTTTATGGGTGTTGAATTCTTATGCACAAATGCATGGAGTTAGAGTAGAAATAAATAACTGAGATAAGCATCAATGCTTTTCCGTAGACACCACTCAGACCAGGTCCACTGGTGGCCATCCCCCTGCCTCTTGCAGATCCTGTGAACATCTGGTTGTGAACACCTGTTTCTTCATTAAGAGCTCATTAGATGACACCCCTGCAGAGGCATCACTAACCCCTTCCTTGAACGATAAGTCCTTTATTCTCCCTCTCACCACTGGACTTCAGTGATTGATGATCTGCAAATCCTTGGGGAGGAAAGCCTGGCAGTTCCTAGAATAAGAAAGGCCATGTGTTCCCCACCACTTTTCCTCCCCTTTACTCTTTCAATAGCAGTACTTTCATTGAGGAAGTGGTATCATAGAGCTTCCCTTCTAAGAATGCCTCCTGCCAGCTACCCTTACTACTACCAGCGTCTAGGAAGAAGCACAGCTGTAACTACACTTCCCTAGGTTGTCATTTTGTAACAACTGCAAATCTGATCAGGAATCTTAACAAAGGAGGAGCATGGCTCCTCCATCCTTATTAAAATATATTCATTCTTACCACTGGTGTTTAAAATGAAAAATGTGTGAAAACAAGTTTGGCATGTTATTTGAGGGAATTTGTGATTTCCATATTCAGTGGAAATAATTTTCCAGTCTCTTTCCTTTGAAAAACAACCAGCACTATGCTGCTAAATATGGAATAATAAGTATCCTTGTCAGAAAGTGGTCTAATCTGATACTTTTCTACCTTTTGTGCAGAGAAAATAAACTCTGCTCATACAAACTATGTATTAAACTAATATATTATGTCTAGATTCATTCCTGTATCTGTTAAACAAAAACATTTTGCCAGTATGTGTTGTTTAATATCCCCGTAACCTGAGAAAATAATTTATATCTATATCCATATCTATATTTTATCTATATTCATCTATCCATTTATTATCTATTTCCATTCTTGGTTTATGTAATCATGATAATTTGAGTAAAATAAACCCTGAGAACTAAACATACTGAGTAAATTTACTTTTGCAAAACGGTGGCTTACCATATAATGCTCTAGAACTGGAATTTTGCTATAGAGTAGCTGATGCCCTGAAAAAAAATTAATTGCACTCATAAAAGTAAGTATTTTACTTCAAGTGCACATTTTACTAAAGCAGCTTTTTGATGGGATCAGTTCTAATGTGACTGTAGTGAATATGCTGGTCATAATAATAAATAGGTCTTAGGCTCAGTTTTCTTAAATGATGCCAAGGAGGATTTTTCCAAAGTTTCAATTAAGTGTGAACTGAAGACTTTCTAGCCTCTGCTTGTGATCAGCTTAATAAAATACCTTAGGACAAATTCTGACCTTAACTCCATGTTCTGTTTTGAAATAAAGTTTTCCCACAGAGTAAGAGTTGATGTACTTATTTCCTGAGTGGAAATATTGAGGAAGTTGGAGATTAGTAGGACTGATGGCACGCTGTAGACATAATATATTTGAATGTTACATTTGCTCATCTAACAGGATATTGAATAGAGACCGACATGGTATAATTTTCCCTTCTACTTAAGACAGTTCTAAATTAGTATTTATTTTGGCCTAAGTTTTACAAGTCCCTCAGCTTACTGGTATATTGGTATGGTTCATGTATGGATGAATTTTTTCCTTTGGAGATATATATATATATATATATATATATATATATATATATATATATATATATGATATAAATCAATGTATCATTCCTAAAACTGGATGATTATCCATGGAATGGAAAACATTATTTTTCTTTGATCTTGGGACTCCCTCAGACTAGGCTTCAAGCCACCTGCTATGTTAGAAAACTACATGAGTAGAGTCTTCTAGGAAAAAAGATGAAATTAGCTATAATATGAAGTTGTCCACACACCTGTTTAAGCCAAGACTTTGCCTCTGAGGAAAATTTGCTGTGTCCATTTGGAAAGTAAGTTCTATTCCACTGTAGGGTTAATAAAGAACAAAAACAGAGCAGTGGAAGTTCTCTGAGTTTGGCTGGAGATTGTAATGAGAAAAAAATGTTTGGGGAAATGTTAACAGATGCAGCAGGGGGTAATTCCCCAAAGATACCAACTCTCTAAGCCTTGCAGGAGAATGCATATTCTCAGCACGGGCAGTATCTGAGAACTCTGCAAAACAAGGTATTAGGTGTAACCTTTGCCTAGCCAGGAGAGCTATCTTGTTAATAATAGAATCTGTAAAGCCCAGAGAAGAGTACAAGTAGGCTGGGGATGCGGGAAGAAGCAGATTTAACCCCCAGCATTCCAGGCCCTTGTTACTTGACTGTGGGTGCAACGAAGAAGGCTAGGGAGTAATGAGGAGGTATCACAAACCTGTTAGTATTGTGCTTTCATTTAAGACTCTGGATTTAGGCATTTGCAGGAAGAACAAACCAGTGTTCTGCAGTGTTGAAGAATATACATTTTTATGTTTAAGATTATGTTATTATCTCAATATCAGAAGCTGTAGAGCTCTGATGAGCATAAGCGTTCATATCAAATGACAGAATCTGTGTTCACATCCTGGTTCTGCCTTTATTTTCTTTGTGAGCTGGGCTGAATACTTTTTTTTTTTTTTTTTTTTTTTTTTTTTTTGCGGTATGCGGGCCTCTCACTGTTGTGGCCTCTCCCGTTGCAGAGCACAGGCTCCGGACGCGCAGGCTCGGCGGCCATGGCTCACGGGCCCAGCTGCTCCGCGGCATGTGGGATCTTCCCGGACCGGGGCACGAACCCATGTCCCCTGCATCGGCAGGCGGACTCTCAACCACTGCGCCACCAGGGAAGCCCTGGGCTGAATACTTAATATCTCTCCCTTCATTTATTTCATCTGTAAAGCAGGGTAATTCCTAATTCATAGATTCTTATAATTAAATGAGATCATGCATCAACAGCCAAATATAGCAGGACAACAAATTGTCCTTGAAAAGCAAGAGACACAAAAAACTGACTGCAGCAAAGGCTGCCCAGAAGCCCCTTGTTATGCAAGATGACCGTCTAATGCCAGGCCTATGTTTTATGTAATCTTTCCTCACTGATTAAGCAATGTCTCTGCCGTTGTTGCCTCACAGTCACTTGACTGTATGTATGCTTCATTGCTAAATGTTCTTTCTAACTCACTGTGCTTCCTAACAGCTAGTCTGATCTTTCCTTCCATAGCTTCAGGCCACAGCTTCCTGTTCTCTCATCTGAAACTGAGCAATTCCCTTCCCTCATTAATTTTGTAACCTTGAAGCTATTGAAGCAGTCTGAGCAAAAACCCACCTGCGGTTTTCTTTTTTTTCTAAACTCATACGAATAGAATTCTTTCCTGTTCTTTTCACACATGCACGGATACCTGAATTCCTTTTTCTCTTAGTGTTGGCTCTAATTGTAGTTAATGAAACGTTTTCTATATTGAGCCCTTCCGATTAATTAAGACGTTTTCTTTTTCTGATGAAGAAGGCATAACCCATTACCTGAAAAGCAGATCAGTAGGATTTAAAGAAACTTTCCCCTTTATGGTACTTAAAACCATTTTAATTTCTTGCCTTAATAAGGTAGCTGAAGCATGGGAAATAAATCCATACATAGCGGCACACTAGCACTCAGTTTAAAATGCAATTTTAGACATATAAAGCATACAGTTAAGGGTTATGTTACCCACAGAGGCTGTTGTTCTGGCCTGGGTTTCTTCTAAATGATGATCACTTGGTATTGACAGCAAAGTCAAATGATTAATATTTCCTGGACATGTTCATCTGAGGCACAGAATTAGCAGATACCAAAACTCTCAATAAAACTATGGTTTGTGGAATTCTACTTATTTATTAGGAACTACCTTATTACAGGTAGCTCCCAAGAAGAGAAAGAAGCAAATATTTCCCCTAGATTCCACTTATTGAATTTATCACATAGGATCCTTTGGGATTCAGCGTTTATCCTCCATCTCTGCAGGCAACTAAGGCCGAGCTAAGCTAAAATGTGGCAAGAATAAACACTTGCAGTCCTGAAGTAGAGCTACTGTTCTGTGTACTTGTCAAGTTGAATGCCACTCATGTCGGTTTCAGACCCTCCTATCTGAGGTGGGATCTTTGTTGGACTCCTCTTATTTGTTTTAAGAGAAAAGGCTCCATCTTAATAAAGAATGAAGAATCAATAAGGAGTAATTTAAGTGTAACTAAGAAACTGAATTGAAAATTGAAGACACAACAGCAAACTGAACTATATTGCACATTACTACAGATGTTCACCTCCGTGATTTGGAGTCAGATGTAACTGACTTTGAATTCTGGCTTTACCACTGATGAGATTTTGTAGCTGGTGAAGACGTCATCTCATGTGTCTAAAAGCCCATTTTCTCACATTCAGAGTGGAAATAACAGTCACTTCATAGAGTTACTGTCAAAATTATATGAGATATGAGCTCCCATTTCTAGGACATGTGCTAGGGAAAAACTAGCTTCCTTCTTGAGGCTTCCTACTTCCTACTCTTGGAAGTTAAAGCCATAGCCCTCTTGTATCAGTTAGCCACTGATGCTTAACAAACCAACCCCAAAGCCAGTAGCTTAAAACAACAACCATTTATCGAAGTTACTTCTTCCAATTTAGGTAACACTGAGCTGGGTGATTATTCAGGCCTCATCTGGGCTCTCCTGCTTCTCCTGCTTCTGCAGTTGGCTCAATCAAAATAATTGATTTTTATGAATGTTTATATATTTTGGCCCTTTTCAAAATAGTGATATTCAAAATATTTAGCAATCACTTTGGCAGCAGCTCAGACCAATCAAGTGCAATTGCAGGGCTGGATGACCCCTGCAAGGTGATTGTTAATCACTTAGTTCCTGGATGATCAGTTGGTCTGAGGGGCCAAGTTGGGGAGCCTGGACAGTGAGGGAGAGGGCTGTCTGGGGGATTGGTGCATCAGCTATAGATCAGCCAATACAAAAGTGTTTCTGATACAAACTGGCTGAATGTTAGCCTTGCCCCATCCATATTATAATCGTCTTCCTGTCCACGTTGCCCCAAGGCTCTTGATATCTTATCACTAATATACTGTACCTTGCAGTTAGCACTAGTGCCCCATCATCTTGGTACCAAGGATACTGCTTACATCCATGTGTCTCTCCATCTCACCTCTCCCAAATTCCAATAAACCCACATCAATAGCAAGCACAAGTTTTATACATGCTTCTTAGAAATAGGGCAATGATTCTTAATTGGGGAAAAGATGGCAATAATGGGCTTGGAAAAAAATATTGTTTTCCAATATTATAATATTGGAAATATTATATTATTTATATTATAATATTATAATAATCATATTTGATTATTATAATATTATAATAATATATTATAATAATCATTTTTGCCAAGTGAGACACAAAAAGTCCAATTATTTTTCATCATAATAGATAATAAAAGTTGGTAGAAATTTGCCCAAACACACAATGCTCAAAATAGGAAGAGACACACACCCCATTTCAAAAGGCACCATGGATTAAAAACATTGAGAAACGTAAAACTAAAGGTAATACGGAGAAAGCCAAAATCTCTAGGGTGAAACCCAGGAGTCTGATTTTAAACAGAACATTCTTACTGACACTAAAGTTGGAAAATCATTGGCTACAGATGGTCTGCTGTATTGAGGAAATGCAGTTGTAAAAGGGCATCAACCTTAGTAAAACACAGGGATGTCAGCTTACTAAGGCAAGTTTGAGCTATGCACTGGATATGGAATTCTGTCCCATAAACTGGTTAGGGTCTTTCTTCTGAGGTCTTTTTGCATAGTCCCATCCTTAAACCTGTCCTGATAGCCCTGATGCTCCCAAGTGATTCGTTTTACCTCTTTGGAAATTGTATAAAGCTGGCCAAGATTGCTCGTAGCAGGCATCCAGAGGTCGTTCCTGTCCTGAACCTTGACAGATAACCTGTCGGGCTCCGTTGAAGTTCCTGCATGCCTTGGAAGTCCCATCTGCTAAGCAGGGATATCAGCCTGAATGCCTTGGGCTCCAGATTCTGTTAAAGTCACTGGCCACTTGCTAAGAGCCATGATAAGTAGAGCCCACCCTCTAATCAACCCATCACATTTTTATTCAATTCGCTACAACAAACTTGACTTAAGAACTTGCATATCTTACCTCTCATGAGATTATTTTGTTTGCACACTCTCCGTATCTCATTAGGTGTAGGAAGAAGAGGCAAGAAGGGATTTTATCTTTTATAAATGCTTGTTATTCATATAGAGATATCTGGGATGTTGAATTTATTTAGATTCAAGACAGGTGGACCAAACACTTGAGGTAGGTTCCTCAGGTTTTAAAAAGATTACTCATGGCTTCACCAGATGCTCTGCAATTTCATCAGCACTGTATGCTGTATAAACATGCTGCCTCAAAAAGGAGAGATACTTAGTTTGATGCCATGGCTTTCTTTTTGTGCTTACCTCAGTGAGGAAAGAGTTCAAATACATTTTTTAGCCTCATCTGTTTACACTGTTTTCTATGAGCCCATTACTGGATAATTACCCAAATAAGGAGTTACTTCCCTGAAGCTGGTCTGCCAAAATTCATTGCAATACCAAATACAAATGCTGTTAAAATGGGTAATATTTGGAAACTCTTGTTAGTCTGTCACAATAGTAAATATGTTGCATAATTTGAAAGCCATGATTATTATGCATTCCTTCAAAACACAAAGTATTCAGGAAGAGTTGATAAAGGTAATGAAAGCGAAATAAAGGCAATGAAAACAAAATAATTTTTAAAAATAATTTTTGTGACCTTCCATTCCAGTTGCTAATGAACACAGAATATCTTCAATTAAAATGTAAATGGAATTCAAAGCATGAAGCTACCTGGATGATATGTGATCATTGAATAATTTGCAAACAGCCACTGAATAATGGCCAAAAGAAAGTAGAATTATTGCTTCACGACTCACATTTTGATATTTTATGATAGTTTCTCTCTAGTGCTGGGGCTTTGTGACCCTGGACAAGTTTCTTAGCCTCCCAGAGTCTCTGCCTTTCCATCTCTAATATGAGGAAATTGAAACCCACGATCTACAAGATCCTTTCCTGTTCTAAAATTCTGTGATTTTTTAGGTCATTGGCTTTATTACAGCTTATTTTCTTCTGCCCTGCCTAATGAGTTAATGAAAGAAGGACTGATTTTGGACCCAGATATGAATTCAAATCTTGTCTCCTCACTTCCTAACTGTGTGAACATGAACAAGATACCTTTTCCAAGATTGTTGATGTGTAACAAATGGAGAACACCTACCTGGTGGAATGATGATAAATAAGTAAGGAAGTAAAAAGCTCCAAGTACAGAATCCTCCACTTATAACTCGTCAGGCTCACCATCAACTGTATTCCTTTTCTTATCCTGCATCATTTTGGAACTCTCAAATCTGCCTTTTCCATGAAATCTTCTGACCTCTGACCTCTGGTCCCTACAGAAAAAGTTATAACCCTGGAGACTGTACTAGAAGGATGGTAAAATATAGAATCATGGCAGACAAGACCTAAAAGATAATTTGATTTTTCTCCTGAGTTGTCTTGATGAAAAAAAGAATGGCATCTATTGAAAACAGTTGCCCTGCCTGACATTTCTTTTTCTTTTTGTCTATGAAATCGTACTGGCCTTATTTTTTGTAAATGAGATATATCTGAATCATGTGAAAGTGACATGCTTCCTAAATGACAATCTTTTCTTTTTTTAAAATTTATTTTATTGAAGTATAGTTGATTTATAATGTGTTAATTTCTGCTGTACAGCAAAGTGACTCAGTTATACATGTATATACATTCTTTTTCATATTCTTTTCCATTATGGTTCGTCACAGGATATTAAATATAGTTCCCTGTGCTATATAGTAGGCCACCTTGTTGTTTATCCATCCTATATATACTAGTTTACATCTGCTACTCCCGGTCCATCCTTCCCTTACCCTCTCCCTTGGCAACCACAAGTCTGTTCTCTATGTCTGTGAATCAGTTTCTGTTTCGTAGGCAAGTTCATTTGTCTCATATTTTATTTTATTTTTTTATTTTTTAAAATTTTATTTACTTATTTTTTTATTTTGAATTTTATTTTATTTTTTTTTATACAGCAGGTTCTTATTAGTCATCAGTTTTATACGCATCAGTGTATACATGTCAATCCCAATTGCCCAATTCATCCCACCACCACCCCCACTCCCCCGCGGCTTTCCCCCCTTGGTGTCCATAAGTTTGTTCTCTACATCTGTGTCTCAATTTCTGCCCTGCAGACCACTTCATCTCTACCCTTTTGCTAGGTTCCACATATATGCATTAATATATGATATTTGTTTTTCTCTTTCTGACTTACTTCACTCTGTATGACAGTCTCTAGATTCATCCATGTCTCTACAAATGACCCAACTTCATTCCTTTTTATGGCTGAGTAATTTTCCATTGTATATATGTACCATATCTTCTTTATCCATTCATCTGTTGATGGGCATTTAGGTTGCTTCCATGACCTGGCTATTGTAAATAGTGCTGCAATGAACATTGGGGTGTATGTGTCTTTTTGAGTTATGGTTTTCTCAGGGTATATGCCCAGTAGTGGGATTGCTAGGTCATATGGTAATTCTATTTTTAGTTTTTTAAGGAACCTCCATACTGTTTTCCATAGTAGCTGTATCAATTTACATTCCCACCAACAGTGCAAGAGGGTTCCCTTTTCTCCACATCCTCTCCAGCATTTGTTGTCTGTAGATTTTCTGATGATGCCCATTCTAACTGGTGTGAGGTGATACCTCATTGTAGTTTTGATTTGCATTTCTCTAATAATTAGTGATGGTGAACAGCTTTTCATGTGCTTCTTGGCCATCTGTATGTCTTCTTTGGAGAAATGTCTGTTTAGGTCTTCTGCCCATTTCTGGATTGGGTTGTTTGTTTTTTTAATATTGAGCTGCATGAGCTGTTTATATATTTTGGAGATTAATCCTTTGTCCATTGATGCCTTTGCAAATATTTTCTCCCATTCTGAGGGTTGTCTTTTCGTCTTGTTTATGGTTTCCTTTCCTGTGCAAAAGCTTTGAAGTTTCATTTGGTCCCATTTGTTTATTTTTGTTTTTATGTCCATTACTCTAGGAGGTGGATCAAAAAAGCTCTTGCTGTGATTTATGTCAAAGAGTGTTCTTCCAATGTTTTCCTCTAAGAGTTTTATGGTGTCTGGTCTTACATTTAGGTCTCTAATCCATTTTGAGTTTATTTTTGTATATGGTGTTAGGGAGTGTTCTAATTTCATTCTTTTACATGTAGCTGTCCAGTTTTCCCAGCACCACTTATTGTAGAGAATGTTTTTTCTCCATTGTATATCCTTGCCTCCTTTGTCATAGATTAGTTGACCATAGGTGCATGGGTTTATCTCTGGGCTTTCTATCCTGTTCCATTGATCTATATTTCTGTTTTTGTGTCAGTACCATATTGTCTTGATTACTGTAGCTTTGTAGTATAGTCTGACGTCAGGGAGTCTGATTCCTCCAACTCTGTTTTTTCCCCTCAAGACTGCTTTGGGTATTCAGGGTCTTTTGTGTCTCCATACAAGTTTTAAGATTTTTTGTTCTAGTTCTGTAAAAAATGCCATTGGTAATTTGATAGGGATTGCATTGAATCTGTATATTGCTTTGGGTAGTATAGTCATTTTCACAATATTCATTCTTCCAATCCAAGAACATGGTATATGCCTCAATCTGGTGGTATCATCTTTAATTTCTTTCATCAGTGTCTTATAGTTTTATGCATACAGGTCTTTTGTCTCCTTAGGTAGGTTTATTCCTAGATATTTTATTCTTCTTGTTGCAATGGTAAATGGGAGTGATTCCTTAATTTCTCTTTCAGATTTTTCATCATTAACATATAGGAATGCAAGAGATTTCTGTGCATTAATTTTGTGTCCTGCAACTTTACCAAATTCATTGATTATCTCTAGTAGTTTTCAGGTGGCATCTTTAGGATTTCTGTGTATAGTATCATGTCATCTGTAAGGGCTGGGATGTGCTTGGATTTGTTCACTGCTCTTGTTCAAGCATCTAGAACACGCCAATCACAGAGTATATACCCAATACTCTTTTTAACAACTGTATTCCTATATATCTTTTTGTGCCAATGAGTATGATTCTGCAGCATCATTTTAAATGATCATATAGACTAGATGAAAAGACAGAGGGCTATGTACCAGATGAAGGAACAAGATAAAACCCCAGAAAAACAACTAAATGAAGTGGAGATAGGCAACCCTCCAGAAAAAGAATTCAGAATAATGATAGTGAAGATGATTCAGGACCTCGGAAAAAGAATGGAGGCAGAGATCGAGAAGATGCAAGAAATGTTTAACAAAGACCTAAAAGAATTAAAAAACAAAGAAACAGAGATGAACAATACAATAACTGAAATGAAAAATACATTAGAAGGAATCAATAGCAGAATAACTGAGGCAGAAGAATGAATGAGTGACCTGGAAGACAGAATGGTGGAATTCACTGCTGTGGAACAGAATAAAGAAAAAAGAATGAAAAGAAATGAAGACAGCCTAAGAGATCTCGGGACACCGTTAAACACAAGAACATTCACATTATAGGGGTCCCAGAAGGAGAAGAGAGAGAGAAAGACCCGAGAAAATATTTGAAGAGATTATTGTTGAAAATTCCCTAACATGGGAAAGGAAATAGCCACCCAAGTCCAGGAAGTGGAGAGAGTCCTATACAGGATAAACCCAAGGAGAAACACACTGAGACACATAGTAATCAAATTGGCAAAAATTAAAGGCAAAGATATTGCCTTTCTCTTTTTAACTTCTATATTCCTATATATCTTTTTGTGCCAATGAGTATGATTCTGCAGCATCATTTTAAATGATTATATAGTATACTACAGTATAGATATACCACAACTTAATTAGATTCTCTGTTATTGGACTTGTCAGATTTTGTTTGTTCGTGTTTACCTATAACAGTATTTTAATCAAAATCCATGCAAATAAACCTATGCCTTTCTTCTTCTTTATGACTTTGTTAGGATAAATTTATAAAGGTGGGAATCACCAAGTTCAAGTCATCCACTCACAATTTTAGAAAATGATTACATGTTGCCAAATTGCCCTCCAAAAGATTGTGTCAATTCACAATCCAGTCAACGGAGACTGACTCTCTCCCTTCACTCTCACAGGTTATTAGGAATTATGTTGAAAAAATTAAAAATCAGTTTAAAAAGTAGATCACTGCATGCTAAATGTTGAGAATATTTATTTCTGCATGCTATGTTACCAGCCCAGGACATCTTTCCAAACACTTTTTCTGGGATACAAGATCCTATAACCCAGAAAGGATAAAATCTTCCTAAAACAGTGTCAGGAAAGTTCTGTTTTGTTTGTTTCACTGATTCGGTTAATTGGGAGAAATGACAAGAAAGTTCCCATAAATATTCCATTGATATTCATATCAATACTTTCACTTTGGCATGCCACCATTCTACATTAAAATGATTTTCAGTAAATCATTTTGTGAGATGTGAGATTTTTCTCCCCCTTGAAGATATTTCCAGACTACATAGTCTTGCAAGTACAGAGCCAATGGCTTTGTACTTTCTGTATTGCATAGAGCTCAATTTGATATGGTCAGTTAATGATGACCAAAAGGTTTAGACGTGACTTTGCTATTTAAGAAGCAGCTCAAAGAGAGAGAATTGACAACATCAATAATCAGGAAAGAGGTTGGGTGATATTGTGAAGATTTAGAGAAAGGAGAGGCGTAAGCATTTAAAAAGAAGAGTTAAACAGGATATTGAGAGAAAAAATGGGAAACTTGAACTTCAGTGCCTCCTAGAAAGAGATGATATAAAGTAGACAAAGAAGCTAGCCTCTACCTGCAAGGGAAGAAGGTTATTGTGGAAAAGAAAGTTGCCAAGAAATCAAAGGAAAAATTACAGTAAGAAAGTAGAAGAATGGCCAAGAATCCTGCTTTAACAATAGAGATAGATTTGAACTGTGGGACTCTGGGTAACTTAGAGAAATGGGGAAGAACTCTGAAAATTGCTCTTTGATAATCATTTGAGACACGTGTGCCTTCTGATGATAAAGTCTGAGGGAAAATGGTTACTAGTTGCCAGACTGTTCAAACTGGCACATTGATGTTTTTCTCTTTTTAAGAGTCAGTGATATCTGCCTTGTTTTGACATTGAAGTTATCTCTAAATGGTCTGGAAAATTCTCAATTTTTCCAAAACAAAATTTTAAGTCTTCAAACTTCATACAAATTTAAAGAGGTAGGTGGTGGCCAGTGCTTCAAAAACTCACATATGAAAAGGTATCTCAATGTTTTTATTTGTTTGGAATTTATTACTTATCTAAAGCAACCTAGTATAATAGGAAGAAACTCGGGGGGACTTCCCTGGCAGTCCAGTGATTAAGACTTCGCCTTCCAATGCAGGGGGTGAGGGTTTAGTCCCTGGTCAGGGAGCTAAGATCCCACATGCGTCATGGCCAAAGAACCAAAACATAAAAACAGAAGCAATATTGTAACAAATTCAATAAAGACTTTAAAAATGGTCCACATCAAAAAAAAAAAAAAAAAAGAAAGAAAGAAAGAAAAGAAAGAGACTGAGCTTTGGAGATTCAATTCCCAGCAGCTGGATTAACTGCTGTGTGACCTTGGGAATCTTCTCTGAACCTCATTTTCTGTGTCTATTAATGGAGACCCTACCTTCTCAGTTTTGAGAATTAAATAAAATAGTATACGTTGAATGCCTGACTCAAAGTAGGCAGAGAATTAATAAAGATTTCTTTCCCACCACCTTCCCACTCAATGTGGCGAAGGTCTGCAGAGGTTTATGGAAGTAAACATACTGTAAATGGTGTAATTAAGTTAAACAACCAAAGACCACCTTTAAGAGAGGGGATTGGCATTATCAGGAATGTGAGATGAAATTAGTGTTGCAGTTAAGCCCTGAATTTGTCTCAATTTCTCGCTGTCTCTACCAGGATGCTTTTAGTTACAAACAACAGCAAACCTATCACAAACTGATTTAAACATAAAAGGAATTCATAGGCATGTGTGACTGAGATCTGGAGGTAAAATGACTTGAGACCAGGCCCGATCCGTCAACTTAAATGACACGAGAAGGACCCATTTTTATGCCCTCTCCGTTTCTTAACTCCGCTTCTTTAGTGCTAACTCCATTCTGTGCAGGCTTCCCACCTCAGTCCCAAGATGGCTATTTTGTTCACATTCAGGTTTCTTTACGGCTAAGGCGTCAGGTCTGCATTAGCTAACAGTCTATTGTGAATGGTTGCAAACTTGAACTTGAATCTCATATATGCTAATCTTATTCTCATTCAGCAAAGAGTACAGGTTTCCTACTCTCAAACAAAATCCGGAGCTTTAGCCTAAGTTAATCAGCTTAGAGCTGCTTGCCCACCCTTATCTCAATACATGTGGCTGGATCCAGGTTAGGTGAATTGCTTTAGGCCTGAACCATAGATTCTACTTTTAATTTGGAGGTCAAGCCAGTTACCCTTGAAGCACATGGGCTGTATTGGAGAGGAGTGGAACCAGTACAAGAATGGGAGTGCTTTTCCCAAGGGTCAGAGGAATACATGCTGGTAGGCTAAGGGGAAGATATCCCCCAGAGTAGCTGTGAAGGGGAAACTTTGTGTTTTATATATGTATATATTAAAAAAGGAAAAAAAAATATATGTATATTTGAAAAAAGGAAATGAATTTCATCTTATACTTCCAAAAATGAAATTGGAGGAAGAGTTTATTGAATTGAGTATTGTCTAAAAAATAACTATTTAACAGAAGCAATGTATTCAGTAATAATTCTGCTAGATTAGGTAAGAAACACCAGTCAAGTACTAAACTTTTATATACATATTTTGTTTTTTCATGTTTTAACTTAATCGGAGACATGATTTGGAGAATCTGGAATAGATTTCTAGTATATCCATTAGTCTTTCAAATAAAGCCATTTTAGGGCCTCCCTGGTGGCGCAGTGGTTGAGAGTCCGCCTGCCGATGCAGGGGATACGGGTTCGTGCCCCGATCTGGGAGGATCCCATATGCCGCGGAGCGGCTGGGCCCGTGAGCCATGGCCGCTGGGCCTGCGCGTCCGGAGCCTGTGCTCCGCAGCGGGAGAGGCCACAACAGTGAGAGGCCCGCATACCGCAAAAAGAAAAAAATAAAAAATAAAAAATAAAGCCATTTTAAATGCTTGAGCAGTATTCAGTTGCTGTCAATTCATGATTCAGTTCTCTGAGAAGGGACAGCATCTAAGATATGAAGTAAAGCAAGGTGTCTTTATGCTTAAGATGTCAGATCTGAAGTGCCTGACATTCTGTTGTGAACGGTTGAGAACCTGACTCTCATTTCAGCACTGGTGTCAAAAGTCATATGACATGAAAGTGCTCCCAACAGTATCCCAATAAATACTTTGAATTTTCTCCGGCAACTGAGTCTGAGCCAAATGGCATATGATGAGTGACTTTTAATTTTTTTTTAAAAAAAAGGCATTCATTCTTTGAAGGACCTTAGATGGCTTCTGGAACATCTGGTTTCAAGTAGCATGCCACTCTGAACCCTCAAATAGCTGTATTAATTGGCCTGCAGAATGGGTTATTTAAGATGAGCTCCTTAAATGTTGGGGACTGGGTACTAAATATAGTGATTTTAGTTTTGGTGTGATTAATGGTGAACTAATCTTCTAAAAGTAATCAACTAAGTCCAGCTGCTTCTGACAGATAGAAGCAGCACTAGTTAAGATACTCATTTGGCTGCTGCTATAATAAAGGCCAAAAGATTTTATTTTTGTCCCATACAACAGCCTGTGGGTAAGGAGTCCTGGGCAGGTTTTTCGTGTGAAGAGTAGAGACTCATTCTACTTCCTCTGACATATTAATGTTCATCTTCCATGTCTTGGTCTAAAAAGGCTTCTCTAGTGTCCACTCCAGCATCTGCATTTCAGCCAGTGAAGGGACGAAATAGAAAGATGGGACAAAACCCTTACTTGTAGGAGCATGACCCAAAAGTTGCCACATCACTGCTTCTGTTCATTTCTCACTGGCCAGAAACTAGTCATGTGGTCACCCCTAGAGGCAAGGAAGGCTGGGAGACAAAGTCTTTTGCTGGATGGCCTAGTGCCCAGTTAAATCCAGTGTCTCTATAGGAGACAAGCACAGATATTAGGGAGAAAACTAGCAGGCTCTGTCACGGAGTCTCTGAAGAAAGGAGGCTGCATAACTCCCTATCCACCCAAGCTAAGTCACATCTGTCCAGTTCTCCCAGTTAGTGCACCAGCTTGTCCAAATATAAGTGGACAGAATATAAGATTTTTGTGCACTAAAATAGTTTCTACCTCAGTTACCATGGGTTACAGAATCCAGCCTTTAAAATCATTATAACATGTACTTTTTGTTTCTGATTTTTTTAAATGCATATTTTTGAAAGTTTGGAAAATACAGAAAAATGTAAAGAAGGTAACAATCAACCATAATTCCATTAGGCAGCAATAACCATTGTTAAGATTTTGGCACATTTACTTTATGGCTTTTCTCCATGAGATTTTTCTCTTTATGTAGATTATTAGACACAGTTTTGCATTTTTTTAAACCAGATAATATACATTATTATCACATCTTTGAAATATTAAGTGATTCTAAATATTTTTTGTTTGCATTAACTTAACCTTTAGAAGTACCAGAATTTATTCAACATGTTGCCAATATCAAATACTTAGAGTTTTAGGTCTCTGTTGGTATTAAGAATGTTACTGTGAACATCTTCATGCATTAATGTTTGCCTGCATTTTTAATTATTAGAATAGAGTCTTAGGGGCTTCCCTGGTGGTGCAGTGGTTGAGAGTCCGCCTGCCAATGCAGGGCACATGGGTTCGTGCCCCGGTCCGGGAAGATCCCACATACCGCAGAGCAGCTGGGTCCGTGAGCCATGGCCGCTGAGCCTGCGCTCCGCAACGGGAGATGCCACAACAGTGAGAGGCCCACATACCGCAAAAAAAAAAAAAAAAAAAAATAGAGTCTTAAAGTTGAATCACAAGGTAAGAACATTTTAAAGGCTCTAGATTTATATTGCTAAATCACTTTCCACAAAGGGTCATGAGAATTTCTCCTATTAGTTCTATTAATCTCTTTCATATCACTCTTACTAGCATTATTATAATTAAATAAATTTGTCTCACTCGGTTACATGAAAAAGGACATTCACAGGCCCTTGATGACTAATGAGCCTGAGTGTAGTTTCACGTGTACCAGCAATGTTTTCATGTCTACATTACATTCTATTATATTGATCTTTTATTCATCCTTTGTTTTAATGCAAATATAAACTATCATGTGCCCAACTGTGTTAGTCACTAAAGCAGGTACGAAGTGAATGTATGATATCTCACTTAGTGACACCAACCAACTTGATTTAGCCAAGACTCCTGAAGAGCATATTTTTAAAGAGACAGGGAAAGCAGGTATTGAATTGCTAAAATAAATGACACCTCATTTATGTGCCAAAGTTCATGAAATTTTCTCAGAGGGGAGACTTCAAATCCTCATTTCAAAGCACATTAACTCTGAAGTTAGATAAAATCCTGACACATTGGATGATATGATTTCCAAGTCAATAGCAGATTAAAAACAGATTAGAAAAGAGCAGCAGACACATTAACAACAAATAATGGCAGCTAAGAGGTTGACAATGAGGAGGGAGAGAGAGACAGAGGGATCTTGTGTTGTTTATAACACAGACACACACACAACAACCTGAAATTCTGCTTTTTAAAATTGTAACTTTTTAACAAAATTAGTGTTTAATTAAACTATAGCTCACCTATTGAAAGTATGTTAAGAAGGCCTTACATATTATTTTTATGGGTTTAATATAACAGAAAAATACCATTTATAATAAGAAAAAGCTGGATATAACTTTGAACATAAAATTTGATCACAGACATTTTAAAAATTGAAAAGGGACATATTGGAAGTAAATGCACTAAAATATGGACTCTGATTTTCTTGGGGTGGCAAGATAAGTTTTCCTACTTTTTTCTGTATCTTCTAAATTTTCTAAATAGTATATGTATTACTCTAATAAAGAGACTTAAAGTTATGTTATTTTGGAATAATATTCCAGAAAATTTAAGAATAGAAATTATTATTTTGTACTTACTGATAACATATAGAATTATACAATAATTTGTGCTTACAGTGGTAGCCAAGTTAACAAGAAAAGATCAAATTTGGTTCCACAGACTCTACTGCAGAAGACCTGAAAAATATAATCTCTTTTCGAAAGATTTTTATCCAGAGTAAAAATAAACATGCAGTATTTGTAATATATAAAATGTAAACTAGATGAGATGCAAAACACATAATTAGTAGTGATGTAAAAAACATCATTATTTAGTCAGTAGTCTTTTGGGGATGTCTCTTGGATACTATTTGAATTATTTGTTCTATGCAGTAATGATCATAATGATTGATCATACATTATGATGTTAGAAAGGAAATTCTTAAATTAGATAAGTCAAGCATCATTATATATTTAGACAGAGTGCTCTTGCTATATAAGTAATATTGACAAATTAAAATTGTTTCAGGCATAAGTAGAACTTCAACAATTTAAACCATAAACTGTATTTAAATTTTTTTCATATACACTCATTTTGCACGTAGGAGTGGAATGTTTATTTAACTTGTTTCTGTAGCATTCTTCGGTGTAAATTATTTTTCTTTGTATTTAGGGAGAGTAACTTTTACTACTTTTACTTAGAAGAATTCATAGTATTTTCTAGAAAATTACTAAGTGTATGAAATATTTCCTTTAATATAATAGCTTGAAATTGATCATCTGCAGATTTTCTAAACTAATCACATGAACAATGTAATTACATGATTTCCTTTATTAAATTATGTTACATTGAACATATTTCTACATGTACCAGTTTTTAAGTAAGTTATTGTCTCTCAGATCCAAACCCACTCTTCTGGGCTCAACTCTGTTATGGCTGCAACTGGATCTCTGTGAACCAAGTTTCTGCTCTGCCCATAGGGGGTGCCAGAGGGAGACAGCAAGGCTAAAGCAGGGAGATGAACTCTTTCCTGGCTGATTGCTACTCCTGGGTAGCTACTCAGCTACTCTTAACTTTGGCAACCAGGGTTCATTCCAATAACAACCCTTCTCTAAGTTCCTTTGTTTTAAAAGTATCAACCACTTCTTTTTGCTCCCCAGCCCAAGGTAGTAGCTGCTTTCTGCAATTGCTATCTTTGTGATAGCTTAGTGTTATCTACTTCATACCTAAACTGTTCCTTGAATTCTGTTCTGTCTCCTGGCTACACTGACTTAGACAGCATAATTTCCAAAAGCAGTAATACTGGAATTGATAAGATAATTTTCCTACTAGTTGATAAATTAACATGGGTACATATGGTAACTCTGATAGAGGCTATCAGAACTTTGTCTACTTTGCAAAGAAATGAGTTCATATACAGGATATAAGTAGTTCTTTATGGTTCAGGAATACAAACCAGTCAGTTCTTCTCATGTGCCAGCATAGCTTCCTTGTCAACATTTTAAGGAATTAAAAATTAACCATATATACTCTTAGTGTGTACGTATATAATTGCATATATGTGTATATATGTATATATGCATGTACGTGTGTGTGTTTTTATGTATATTGTAAAAATGTGACAGGAAGGAAAAACTTACAAATTTAATGTGGTTGTAAAATAGGTCAATTGTTAATTTGTAACATGGGTTAAGTTTCATTGTACCACTTGTATCTGAGGTCTGGACTCTGAGTACTAAATTCATTAGTTAGCAAAATACTTAACACATCTGGTTACATATTCATCAGTTCAAAAGTATTTACATGGTGTTTGCATTGTTCTTATCAACAAGGCTGTCTCAGATTTCCCATTGACTCTCTTCCTGGTTCCTGCCATTATCTGAACTCAACTACTACTATAATGGCACTTTTGACCTTAGTTACTACCCAAATAATCTTCTCAGTCTTTTTCTTGCATAGAAAGAAAATATACCAAAACCTCCTGAAATAAATGCTACCTCTTTTATTGCTGACTTGGACTGACCCCTCCTAGCTCCTGAAATTCTTGACTCCCTACTCCTTTGCCTGTCTCTAGCTGTGACTGTTTGGATTCCAGAATTTTTGTGCTGACTCTGGGTTCCTGGCTTGCCCCAAACCACATTTCTGGCTTGCTGCTTGGCTTTTGCTATAATTCCATTTATGGCTGAGGTTGGTTATACAGTGACCACTTGAAACTCATCCCTTCCTGTCTGACATCCTGTAATTGCTGTTCCTTGACCCTTGAAACTCCTCACCTCTGATTCGCCCCACACTTCTGGTTCTCCTGTGTGTCCTTTCATCTTACCTGAGGCCAGGGTTAGCCCTAGCCTTGCTGATTCCTGAGCCTGCCAGCCTCTAGCTAAATAAACTGAGCAGGAAACCTAGGTCAAAGTGGGAGAAGTGAGTGACTATTTTTGCATCTCTGCTCATCTCAGGGTATTTGGGGAAGGATGTTGGAAAGCCTCGTGGCTGAGTTTGCTGGCGCTGGAGTCAGAAGGACTGAGCTCACGCAACTAGTTCAACCATTTACTAGTTGTGTGACCTTAGGCAAGTTTCTTTACCTCCCTATACCTCAGTTTCCTTGTGTATAGTATGAATAGAACATATCTGCCTCAAAAATCATTGTAAAGATTAACTTAAATAAAGCATGCAAATTGCTCAGAAATGTCCAACACAGAAAAAGCACTCAAATGTTAGCCTTTGTTGTATTATACCTCAATTGTGATACTTGATGATTTTGTTGATATCTAAAATTGAATATCATGTCTAAATGACTACTATCCTGACTTATCAATCATTGAGAGGATGGTTGAATACCTATAACTTCCCTTACACAATTATTGAACCCTCCATTTTTATGTGGCATGTATTTCGGTAAATGAAGAAGGGAGAAAGATCACTATTAATTAAATCTTTCTTTCAGTCTGTGTTTGAAGGGCCCAAAGATTGTAGGAACCTGGAAGAAGCAGTGACTAGAATGGAAAGCTTAGAACAGCCTGTTCCAGCCAAGTTGCTGGGTTAAGCAATTAACAGTCTAGCTTAGTTTACACTTGGGTCTATGTACGAGACAAAGATACTATTTTCATCTGTCAAGGCAAACCTGCATGTAATTGGCTAACATTTTTTTTTGCCCTGTGCAGTGACTCTACAATGAACAGTTACTAATAATATACATCCTATATATATTTGATTCTTAATCCATATATTTTAATTATCAAATAACTCTAAAGAACTCATTACATTTGTACAGTATTAGGGTTTACAGAGTTTTTTGGTAAGCATGATTACAATTGATCACATTTAACTTACTTTCAAGGTTTTAATAGAAATTAATCTAATTTTCCATATGAAGATATTGACATAAAATGTAAAGTTTACACATGTATCCAGTGTAACTTAGCTAGTAGTCAAGAGCATATCTACCCCTTCATATGGTTACTCCAAATTTACTATTCTTTCTGTTACCTCAAGGTGATGCCAAAACTCTCTTACTACTTCAAAGGATGTCATAGACTTTGAAAGTAACAATGGTAAAAATTAATACTGTTGGGGGCTTCCCTGGTGGCGCAGTGGTTGAGAGTCTGCCTGCCGATGCAGGGGACACGGGCTCGTGCCCCGGTCTGGGAAGATCCCACATGCTGCGGAGTGGCTGGGCCCATGAGCCGTGGCCGCTAAGCCTGTGCTCTGCAACGGGAGAGGCCACAACAGTGAGAGGCCTGCGGACCGCAAAAAAAAAAAAAAAAAAAAAAAAAAAAAATTAATACTGTTAATATTTGAATATTTAATACCTTAGTATTTGAAGGAACCAAGTAATCTACAAAATCAAAGTAATTATAAAGCCTGGTTTCAGAGATTCACTAAAACAGTTTAATTCATTTTCTCACTCAGAATATTGAGAAGAAAACCTCTAGCTTCAAATATCTTCTCCAAAAAAGAAAAAGTTGTAATGATAGCCAAGATTTAAGTGTTACGTGCCAGGCACTACAGTAAGCATTTGCATGCTTCATCAGATGTACTGCTCTTGAGAGCCTCACAAAGTACTTACAACTTTTTTTTTTACCCCTCAGATGAGAGAAAGCAAGCTTACAGCTCAGAAAAGCTAAGAATTTCCAAAGTCATCCATACAGCCTCTAAGTAGGGAAGTCAGGATTCAAACTCAGACAGGCTGAGTTCTGAGCCCATATTCTTAATCACTATGCTATCTATGTGCTTGATTTTGTAAAATCTAGCCTTCATGAGCTGCATAATTCTTCAATTCAGTGAAGTTTGGGGTAGTAGTAATGAATGGTTAAAACTCCAAAAAGTGTCACTAGTCTCATAGCAGCAACCCCGATGCTGTTGGCATCCTAGGCTCATAGCAGAAGTGTGTGCGTTTTGAATGACCCCACGCTTCCAGCCAGCTGCCTGAAATCATTATTCATGATTTAGCTTGGAAAACATATCCTAATGACCAGCATTTTCTTCCTGTGTGACTGGCCAGCCACTGTGATTTTAAATGCACAGAATGATAGTCAGAGAACAATTTAAATAAGAAGCTTTTCAAACATATCTTTCTCCTTACCATCTTAACCACTTTTAGGTGTAGAGTTTAGTAGCATTAAGTATATTCACATTTTTGTGAAACAGATCTCCAGAGCTTTTTCATCTTGCATATCTGAAACTCTATAACCATAAAACTTATTTTTCCCTTTCCCCCTCCCCCTTAGCCCTTGTTAACCACCATTCTACATTCTGTTTTTATGAATTTGACTACTTTAGATACCTCATGTAAGTGCAATCATAAAATATCTGTCTTTCTGTGACTGGTTTATTTCACTTAGCATAAAGTTCTTGAGGTCCCTCTGTATTGTGGCATGTGACAGGATTTCCTTCCTTATTAAGGCTGAATGATATTCCATTGTATGTATACACTGCATTTCGTTTGTCCATTCATCCATTGATGGACATTTTAGGTTGCTTCCAACTCTTGGACATTGTGAATACTGCTGTTATAAACGTGGGTATGCAAATATTTCTTCGAGACCCTGCTTTCCATTCTTTTGGATATATATCCAGAAGTAGTATTGCTGGATCCTATAGAAGTTCTATTTTTAATTTTTTGAGAAACTTACGTACTGTTTTCCATGGTGGTTGCACCATTTTACAGTCCTACCAACAGTGCCCTAGGGTTCTAATATCTCCATATTCTCACCAACACTTGTTATTTCCTGTTATCTTTTTCATGTTTTGATGAAGAAATATACTTTGTATTTCAGAAAATATAATATTACTGAAGCTAATACTTTGTGAGAAACAATTTGGGGCTAACGTATTTAAATGTTTTCTAGCCCTCTAAAATGTGTTTAATCTAAGAAGCTAAATACTTCCCAGAACATTTCTTGAGTAAATGAATAACTTGCTCTTGTGAACCTAAAACACATATTTGTTTCTTCATTCCTTTGGCTGCCACTGTCTTACCCAACTTTAAAATCTTCTTAAAATTAGTCAGAGGAAGACAAGTGGGAAGGTATAGACTTCTCACTTCAATATTCTCTAAAGATGGAGAAAAAACGGTGCTATTCAAAGGCACTCTGTACTTGGAGATTTAGAATTTGGGATGGAAATAAACCCAATGAAATAGCAAGAATGTTTGAAAGACAACTCGCCAGCCCAGTACTGCAGAAGGCTGAATTCCAAAAAGATATGCCCAGTATTCATGAAGTGGAGAAGTAAGTTTCTGAAATCATGCCTATTTTTTAAATTTCTCATTTATTTTAAATGTCAGTCATTGTTGGGGAAAGCAGAATCCTGCTACTGAAGCATTTGGTTAATGGAAATTAACCACATGGTAGAATCTTACGCAAATAAGAACGGATTTGGATATTTGCATAGTGGCACTTCTATGGAATAAGCACCAGAAATTGCTAACCTTGGACTTTAAGAGCAGTAGTTATGTTAGCTGTCTGTAATATTTTGATTCTGTGATATAGGTTAAGAAATATTTAAAACATTTATTTTATTTCTATTAATATTGTTTGATTTTTCTTGTTTCCATTTCTCATTTCATTAGTAGAAATGTCTAGAAGCAAATATCTTTTTTCACTCTAAACATGAGAACAGGTGAATAAAATAAAATGATAATAATTTAATCTCACGTTTATTTACTATAAGATGACAGTATTTAGATTCTTAAAGGAATAGCTAGTATGGAAGAAAAATCAGAATATTTAACATTTTCCAGCCAGTGACTGATAAATTTTCTAATACTATCAGATAAGTGATAAAAAAAAAACCACAGCGAGACGAATAGACTTTTTTTTTTTAATGTTGAGCCTTCTTTTAATTAATTTATTTATTTTTTGGCTGTGTTGGGTCTTCGTTTCTGTGTGAGGGCTTTCTCTAGTTGCGGCAAGGGGGGGCCACTCTTCATCGCGGTGCGCGGGCCTCTCACTGTCGTGGCCTCTCTTGTTGTGGAGCACAAGCTCCAGACGCGCAGGCTTAGTAGTTGTGACTCATGGGCCCAGTTGCTCCGTGGCCTGTGGGATACTCCCAGACCAGGGCTCGAACCCGTGTCCCCTGCATTGGCAGGCAGATTCTCAACCACTCCGCCACAAGGGAAGCCCTAGACTTTTTTTTTTTTTTGCGGTATGCGGGCCTCTCACTGTTGTGGCCTCTCCCGTTGCGGAGCACAGGCTCCGGATGCACAGGCCCAGCGGCCATGGCTCACGGGCCCAGCCGCTCCGTGGCATGTGGGATCCTCCCGGACTGGGGCACGAACCCGCATCCCCTGCACCGGCAGGCGGACTCTCAACCACTGCGCCACCAGGGATGCCCAGCCCTAGACTTTTATAATGTATTGGAAAACAAATATTGCTCAAAACTCAAGATAGTTTACTTAGAAATAAAAATAACAAAGACCTAGTAGATAAGACAAAATTATGTGGAAGTGTAAGAGTGAAAGTTAATGATGAGCCAGAAACAAAGCATTTGTTCTGTGTGGCAGCTAAAAATAGCAAACCTGGGGACAGTGAAATTTTCTTTCATATATTTATTCTTTGTTACGGTTGTCTAGCATGGGGAACAAAACAGAAATGCCCTGTCATTGTAGAGCTTACTGTATATTCTTTCTCAAGGTTCAACAATGGAGCGCATTACATAAAAAGTCTTCTACAGCACTTTAACTTCGCCTTTGCTAACCTTGAAAAGCCAAATTCCTTACTGAGTTTATGAGTAAAGCTTAATAATAACAAAGTTAGAGGGAAAACACCACATGTTATAAAGTAGAGACAATAACTTACAAAGCAACAGCAGTGTTCTAGTTCCTGTTTTTAGAAAATAACTAAAGCTTATCACTTGACCAGCGGGCTTAATTTATGAAGGAATCACTAATATATAAAACAATGAGACTATAGAGGCCATGGACTTAGTCACAAAGTGGTTGCAAAGCAAATAGATTTCTTAGAGAAAATTGGCATAAAAGAGAAAGAAAGACCTTTGACTTTTATAGGGATTTAAAAATAATAGTTGGAGGTAGTAAGTAATGTCCAGCCATAGTTATAACAGTATTTTTTTATTTCTAGTCTATCAAAGTCTTTTGCCAATGAAATAACGGCATAGCACTATTATCTAGTGGGTCCTAATTAACAGACCCAACAAGCTATTCGACTGACTTTGTTACAATACTCCTTTCAGGTAGTGGATATACGTATTCTCTGGAGTTCTATGTAATTACACCAGAGGATGTCTAACTACATACAGTTACTCCAAACTGCCAGCCCCTTAGACGTTCCCTGAGGTTCCCTTTCGCTCCTTAGGTGTCCCTCTTGTTTGAGGGACATTAACAATCAACAATCAAACAATTCCAGGGAATTAGCTACCATGATATCTTGGTAATTACTTATCATGGCATCTGGTTTCCAGAAGATAGACCGCTTTGCTCTGCCATTGGTGGAAATACAGCCCAATGCCTACACAGCCTCCTCTACTTTCTCTGGCCAGCCAGCTGCAGCCAGGTTCTCTAAAGGGACCCTGAAGTCTTTCACTTGGTTTGACATGAGGAAGAAGCTTTCCTAGCCCTTTTCCCACACCAGATGGGGGTGGGAGTGGGGGTGGTGGTGGAAGAACAATATACTGACCACTTTCTCCAAAGAAGTTCTCTTTCAGTGACTTCCATAGCAACTGTTTTATACCCTTCAGGTACGTGATGGGCCAAACCAACGTTATAGTCTCTGCATCACTTTCAGGATGTGGAGGTATTTGATACCCACTCCACAATATTCAGCCTTAGGATCCTCAGCCAAAACTGAAGCAAAGTTTCATTTCCATAGCTTCTACACTTCTGTGACATGATGTACTTATACTATTTTTCATTTATTAAAAAAACACTTTATTGAGGTATGATTGATATACAAAAAGTTGTACATATGTACTGTATACAGCTTGACGAGTTCGATTGTTGTGATCATTTTGAAATGTATTTTTTAAAAAATCATCATATGTAACAGGAACTAATACAGTGTTGCAGGTCAAATATACTTCAAAAACAAACAAACAAATGTACAATCAGCTCATAGAAAAAGAGATCAGATTTGTTGTTACCAGAGGTGGGGGTTGGAGGGAGGGTCCGTCATCAATTGGATGATGGCAATCAAAAGATACAAGCTTCAGTTATAAGTAAGTACTAGGGATGTAATGTACAACACGATAAATACAATTACCGCTGCTGTATGTTACATAGGTAAGTTGTTAGGAGAGCAAATCCTAAGAGCTCTCATCACAAATCATTTTTTCTATTTCTTTAATTCTGTGTCTATATGAGGTGATGAATGTGCACTAAACTTATTTTGATAATAATTTCATAATGTATGTAAGTCAAATCATTATGCTGTATACCTCAAATGTATTCAGTGCTATATGTCAATTATATCTCAATAAAACTGAAAGAAAAAAAAGATACACAAGAGGCAGGTGGTACCAATGGATACATCCCTGCTCACTCTGTGAACATAGCAAACAAGTTTACATCCAATAGCTTATCACTGAGCAAGTCTTTTAACCCCCGAACTGCCATCGTTTGGGGGACTCCTTTGGAGAGAATGACTAAGGAGCTGGCTATTGTCAGGTGTTCAGAATCAAATCTGTAGACCTAAACCTGCCTTTAAAAAAAAGAAAAAGCTGTACACATTTAATGTATACAACTTGATGAGTTTGGAGATAAGTATGCACCCACGAAAGCAACACCACAATCTATGCCATAAACATTCATCACCTCCAAAAGTTTTCTCCCACTTTATTTATTTTTTATGATAAGAACAGTTAACATAAGCTCTACCCCCTTTGAAAAAAATTTGGATATATAATACACTGTTGTTAACTATAGGTAATATGTTGACCAGTAGGTTTCTAAGTCTTATTCATCTTGCATAAATAAAACTTTGTACCCTTTGACTCTTACTTCCTCATAGGTCCTAGTAACCACCAATTTACTCTCTGCTTCTATGGGTTTGACTATTTTAGATTCCTCATGTAAGTGGGATCATCTAGTATTTATTCTTCTGTACCTGGCTTATTTGACCTAGCATAATGTCCTTCAGGTTCATCAACGAGGTTTTCAGTTGGGAAGAAGGGTAGTCTTTTGTGAAAAAGGCTTTTTAAAGTTATTTGTGTTTAAATAAATAACTTTTGTAAACTAAATATTAATTAGAAAGCATAGTTTTTCCTTAAGATTTAAGCACAATTCAAAAGTCTGTTTTTTATAAAACTGTAGTCACTTCATTCCATTAAGTCATAAATTTAACAGATTAATTCGCCTGAAATTTACTATCATTCACAAATCTAGTTAAATAAGCTTCTTTAAACATTTTAAACTACACTTACAAATGATTTTTAACAAATCATGATTTTTATGTCATTTTTAACAAACATTATAAATGCTTAATGGGACAAATTAAAATGTAATAAGCCAATACTTTCTAAACACTCAACTCCTGTAAAACTAATAATCGAATCTATAAATGTAATAAATTGGTATAGCCACTGTGGAAAACCATATGGAGGGTCCTCAAAAAACTAAAAATAGAACTACTATATGATCCAGGGTAAATATCTGAAGAGATTTATTTGCACTCCTAGTAAAATATCCGAAGAGAACGAAAACACTAATTCAAAGAAATATATGCACTCCAGTGTTCATAGCAGAATTATTTACAATAGCCAAGATATGGAAGCAACCTAAGTGTCCATCAACAGATGAATGGATAAAGATGTGAGATATATATATATATGTATACATATATACACACACACAAACACACACACACACAATGGAATACTACTCAGTCATAAAAAAGAATGAAATAATGCCATTTACAACAACATGGACAGACTTTCAGAGTATTATGCTTAGTGAAATATGACAGAGAAATAAAAATATTGTATGTTATCACTTATATATGGAATCTGAAAATAAACTAGAGAATATAACCAAAAAAGAACCAAATTCATGGATATAGAAAACAAACTAGAGTTCACCAGTGGACCAGGGGGAAGGGGTAGGGGCAATATAAGGGTAGGGGATTAAGGGTAGGGGATTAAGAGATAAAAACTACTATATATAAAATAAATAAGCTACAAGGATATATTGTACAGCATGGGGAATATAGCCAATATTTTATATTAACGAAAAATGGAGTATAATTTTTAAAAATTGTGAATCACTGTGTTGTACACCTGAAGCTTACATAATATTGTGAATCAACTATACCTCAATTTCTAAAAATAGTAACCTATGTATTTCAAACACCTTAGAGTCATGACTGGAAGCAAGACTTCCAGTTAAAGATGGCAGATTAAACACAGCCATTAAGGTCTGTTCCTTTTGGATGCTCAACTAAAATGACGGTAAAGTGATTTTATTTTTTTTAAGAAGGCAATATAGAGGAATATAGAGAGGAATATAGAGAGGAAATAACAGTTAAAATATTTCAGGAGTTGGAATGCAGATGGCTTAGCAGGCTCAAGAAAGCTAAGGCTAACTTTGGGAAAAGTGAGAAGCACAAAATTTACAGTGCAGAACTCCTGAAATGCAGTTGGTGATATTGAGTATTTCAGAAAGTAGGAATAAAGGTAGAACTAAAATAATATCTGTTTAAAAAGTAGATTGACCCAGGAGAAAAAACCTTGTTATTCATATTAAGGATCCTCCTAGGAATCAGCTCAACTAGAGCATCTTACAGTGAACACTGCAACACTAACCAAGACCCCCTTTCAATCAGCTTTTTTAGTGTCCCACTCTTAAATAGGAAAGCTATTGAGGTATGTTTCTTAATTTAAGCAGCCTTAAATTAAGAAAGCTTTTAAGGGAATTCCCTAGTTGTCCAATGGTTAGGACTCCATGCTTTCACTACCCGGGTTCAATCCCTGGTCAGGGAACTAAGATCCCACAAGACAAGCCATGCGGGGTGCAACCAAAAAAAAAAATTGCTTTTTTAATATGAGAGCACTGACCAAACCAAACACACAGGAAAAGAATTGTAAAGAATGTAAAATATACAGGAAGAGAGAAAAACTTCTAAAGACATCAATAATATTCTCAAAAGGATAAAATACATTGTATCCATGAAACCAAAATAGGGAGATACAAAAAGGAATATTTAGAAAACAAAACAAAACAAAAAGGCTCTAAGAGATTAAAGATACAATGGCATAAATTAAAAACTCAGTAAAAGCTTTGAAGGACATCTTCCCAAAAGTAAGATAATAGGATAAAGGATGAAAATAAAAGGGAAAAAAAAAAAAAAAGGGAAATTAGAGGACCAGTCATGGAAGTCCATCATCCAAACAGGAGTTCCAGAAAGAGATACAAAAGAAAAACTAGAGTGGAGAAAAGTCAGAGAAATAACTCAAAATTTCCCATGACTGAAAGACATTAGTTTCCAAATTGAAAGATCCTAGTACCAAGAACAATAAATAAAAATAGGCCCACACGTAGACATATTATCATGAAACTTGGGAAAACTGGTTATAAGGAAAAGGTCCTCAAATCTTCAAGGTGACATATGTAATCAATGGATCAAGAATCAGAATGGTATAGGACTTCTGCTTTCAAAATTCTAATGTAAATTATTTCCTACCAAAAATTTTACTCAAATTATAAATAATATGTGAGAGTAGAATAAAGCCATTTTCGTAATGCACATTTTTAACATTTCCCTCCCACTTCCCCTTTCTTGGATGTGCCATCATTATTAGAAAATAAAACAAGAAAAAATAAATTTATGGCGTTCAGAAAGCAGGATATATCCATACATAAGGGAGAAGTGAAGGAATCTTCTGAAGGACAGTTCCACTAAGAGCTGTCCTAGATAACAACAGTCTAGGCCGGAGCAGGTCCGAATTAAAAGAGTTCAAAGTGATTGGCTCTAGGGAGTAGAAAAAGGAAGGGATTGGAAGAACTGCTTTATTTTATAAGAAGCCCAGGAGAACTAAGTATGCGCTCCTTTAGTTCATGTGGAACTTTGGTAAAAATTAAAAGTAAACTTACAAAGTATAATCAAATCATCATGTTGATTAGAAAATTCACAAGTTTCTATAAACCCAACTTGAGCAATATTCATTTCTTCAGCATCTCTGCACTTTTTCAGATGTACTTTCCTCATGTTAAAAGTTAGCTGTTCAACCAAGGAGACTTATCATCATCTCCACTCTACTACAGCAACTGTGGTCATTGATTTTGGTTGTGGGTGGTGATTCTTCAACTTCTCAGGGCTACTTCTAGGAAAATTCTGTCCAAATACAGGTTGACAAGCCAAGTCCCTTCTTTTAATGTCACTTTTAAAGCCCATCCCTTTTCTTACCACCTAGTGAGTCACATCTTTCCTTGTTCATTTATTTCCTATCACCTCAGGCAGCTTTTGTCTGAACTAATTTACTAGGTATATACCTGTTACCCAGTTTGCAGTTATCTTTTTTGCCTGATTGAATTTAATACTTTTAAAAAAACTTTTACATTATTTCATTATTTACCATTCAGTATACTATAGTAATTCAGTTTCTCATGGAGCATATATATCAGTAGAGAAAGGCAAAAAAATGAATGAACATAATAAATAAGTAAATTGTATAGTAAATTAAGTGAAAGAGCTAATGAGTAAATTAAATGTCATATTAGGTAAAGGAGGTCAGGAGTGTCAGGGAAGGGGGTGTGTTGCAATTTTCTTTAATGGTAGTAAGGGTAAGCCTCATTGAGAAGATGGCAAAGATGAGCAAGGACTTTAAGGAATTGAGGAGTTAGCAAAGCAGATACTTGGGGAAGTAGAATTCCAGGAAGAAGGGAAGAAAGGCCCTGGGGCAGGAGCTTGCTTTATATGTCTCAAGAACATCCAAGTCAGTGTGATTGGAAAGAAATGAGAAAGGGAAGAATAAATGGGTGATGAGTTTGGAGAGATAATGGACCAGATCATATGGCATCTTAGAAACTTCTATTCTGGGTTAATGGACTACAGCTCTTACTCAGAGTGAAATGAAGCATTATTAATGATTTTGAGAAAAGATGTGACAAGATCTGACTTACATTTTGAATGACTCATTCTAAATAGAATGTGGAGAATAGACTGGTGGACCACCAAGGGTGGAAGCAGAGACACCACTTAGGAAGTTGTTGCTCTGATTAGATGAGAAATGATGGTCCTTCAGACCAAGATGGCAGTGATGGCGGTAGTGAGAAGTGGTCACATTCTGGATATATTTTAAATGTAGAGCCAACAGGTTCTCTTGATGGTTAGAATATGAAGTGTGAAAGAACAGAGAGAAAGTAAGAAACAAACAAAGTAAGGAGTCAAGTATTCTGCTAGGGTTTTTGGCCAAAGCAAATGAAAGGATTTTCCCTCATGTAAGGTGGGAAAGACATGGGTGGAGCAGGTTTGCAGAGAATTCATGAGTTTATTTCTGAACGTGTTACATCTGAGAGGTTATCTAGGCTTCCAAGTGGGAAATCAGGAAGTTGACTCTATGAATCTGGAGTTGGGGAAAAACATCTATGCTGGAAATATTAATTTGGGAATTTTCAACATAGACGTAACAAAAGCCATAGATGAGCTCACCAAAAGAGTAAGCATTGACAGATGACCAAGAACTGAGGCCTAAGGTCTCCAGTGTTGGAAGAAGAAATCTGACAGAAGAGATGGAAGGAGTAACCAGCTCAGTGGGAGGACAACCAGGAGACGCTGATGTCATGGAGCCCAGTGAAGAAAGTGTATGGAGAAGGAGGTAGAGGTCACTGTGTTGAGTGAGAACTGACATGGCCATTGGTTTTCTCAAGGTGAAGGTCATTGATAACTTTAACAAGACCAGTGCAGTGGTGAGCCTGCCACCACTGTTGGAGTGGATTTAGGAGAGAACATGGGAAAGGAGAAGTTAGAAATGGTGAATATGGAAAAATTCAAGTTTTTTTTTTTCAGCCTAGGGAGCAGCAAAAGGGGGTGCTCATCCATGGAGTAAAGTGGGTCAAGAGAAGGCTTTGTTAAAATGGGAGAAATAGCATCATATTTTTATGTGAATGAGAGTGATCCAGCAGAGAGGGAAACAATTGACAAAGTAGAGGAGAGTGGAGAGTTTCAGAAGGTTTGTCTTCGAATAAGTAGTAGGGGAGGGAGATAAATGAGCTTAAGATAGGAGCAGATGAGAGGTTGAGTGGGTGGGTGCAGATTCTGGGAGGCGGGTCAGTGTGATGCTGAGGGTCTGTGGAAGTCCTCCTCGGAATGCTTCACTTTTTCAGTAAATTAGGTAGCAAGATCATCATCTGAGGATACGGATGCAGGAAGAGTTTATTTGGGCTATTAGGAAAGAGAAAATGGTGTGAAGTCATCATCTCGGAGAGTGGGAGAGTGAATAGCTAGGAAAATGTAGTACAAATGCCAGGCAGCACTATGGGTCAGCTTGAAGTTCACAGTAATATCTCTAGAAAGCTTGCTTATCGTGACTGTATAGTTGTATTTGAAAATAAGAAGGATCTTTATGGTTGTTCTTTTAAGATGGATTTTGAATAAAGAATGTCCTCAAAGAATAGGCTAGATTTCTCATAGAAGTCCAAAGAGGTCAAAGTATAATCATCCGTGCGTTTCTCTTTTGTTTTGTTTTGTTTTGTTTTATTTTGTTTTTTTGCGGTACGTGGGTCCCTCACTGTTGTGGCCTCTCCGGTTGCGGAGCACAGGCTCCGGACGCGCAGGCTCAGTGGCTATGGCTCACGGGCCCAGTCGCTCCGCGGCATGTGGGATCTTCCTGGACCGGGGCACGAACCCATGTCCCCTGCATCGGCAGGCGGACTCTCAACCACTGCGCCACCAGGGAAGCCCCGTGCATTTCTCTTTGACATGTATGCACACGTGGTCAAGGCTGTGCCTACATAAACATTACGACCTGGCTTTTCTCCTTCCTCTCTTCTTGAAACCTTTCTGTATCCCCTTTCCGCATGTTTTCCCTTTCTTGTTGGCATGTATTTCCTTTGCTTATGACATTTCTAGATGAAAATTTTAATGTTTGAACTGATGTGTATTAGCATTATTTCTGAGCTTGGGAAAAGGAAAAACAGAAACAAAAAAGGTAATAGAGTACCTGAGAACAGAGAAGGGAAAGTTACAGATTTAGATAAGAAATTACTCAAGATAGACCCATGAAGGTAAGGCCAGCTGAACTATGATCTAAATGTTTAAAAAAAAGAAAAAAGTAGGATGATTGTGTGGAAATTTAATCTGCCTCAAAAGAAGTCTCAAATTATCTTCAGTTACTATTGGTAGATCTGCCAGGCATTGAATTAACTGAATACTGAACCTCTTATTTAATGATCTAATTTTTCAAGCAAGGAAGAAAATTTTTCTTGCTTCTTATTTTTCATTTACTTGCAAGAAATTCATATAGTCCCTTGTTTACTTTTAAACCAAGCAAATTCTTATAATATAACATAATAGTTAGCAGCTTTCTAGCAGGGCTTGTATATCTCAGCTGCATGATTTTAGGCAGATGACTTAATCTCTCACTGTTTGGTGTTTTAATATCTAGCTCATAGGGTTGGCCTGAGAATTGAATAGTATTATTATAGATAAGTTATCATTAGCTACTTATTCCCAACATTCCTAAGGCCATACAGCTAGTAAAAGGTAAAACTGAAAGTATCACCTACCATCACCCCAATCCTTAAATCCAGTTCTAATGCGTCCCATGACTAACTGCTTCCCATGTGGAAATAAAATCAGAAGAGTGAGTTTTTCTTGATCCTTGAATTGAAAACAGTTTTTACAGAAAGAAAAGACAGTTTACACATCATTTCTCTCAAGATATCAATTCTTTGCTTATCTCACAGGTTGTAATGACTTGATAGAATATTTAAATACAAGTTACTCAGCTCGAGGGAAAACAGGATGCCTGGACTAGAGCTGCAGATGCATTTTTTGGTGCACTGCTGCCCCCTGCTGCCTGATACATAATTGTACCTTTTCACACGTGGGACCCTTATAAAGTTAACAAAACTGTATCCCATATTACAGAATCTCACTAAGGCGCCCCAAAAGTGACCAAGATGACACAGATGGTGGAGGATTCAGGTTTAGGCTACTGAAAAGTCACTCCTCCCTGCTTTGTCGTATTGCCTCTCCCCCCATTAAATTGAAAGTCACCAAATTATTTATTGGGTGCCTACTATGAGCCTGATACTGTCAGAAGCACTGAAGATGGAGAAGAGAAAACCAAGATTTCTTCGCTGACAGAATTCATATTCTTGCACGAGTAAACAGACAAACAAATAGGGAAAATATCAATAAATAAAATAATTTAAGGTTATGATAGATGTATTAAACAACAGTGATGATCATTCATATTTGTGGGTCATGGTGAATACAGAAAGTTAAAGGCACTGTTCAGTTAAAGGCTTTCTGTGATTTGATTCTCACGGCAACTCCAAGTAGCTACTTCACTTTACAGCTGAAGATACTGAGGTAAGGCCAGAATGATCCTAAGAGGTGGAACCAGGATTTGAAACAAAACCACTTCTGACTCCAGGAATGCTTAGGGTCAGCTTCTCTGGGGAGATGACACTGAAATGAAGAGGAGAAGCCAAGCTTTTGAAGATCTAGGAGAAAGCAAGCCAGGCAGAAGGAATAGCAGGTGCAAAGGCCAGGAAATGGAAGTGAGTCTGGAATGTCAACGTACAAAAAACAAAGACCCTATATTAGAGGAGCCTGCAGGGAAAGTAACAGAGGCCAGTTCATGCTGACAAGCTTGGGTTTTATTCTAAATTACAAGAGGGAGCCATTGGAGAATGGTAATCAGAGGAGTAACCTTATTCCTGACTTAAGGAGCTCACTCTGGATATTGAAAGGACAACAGACTATAGGAGAACAAGAGCTGGTAAAGGGCAACTAGTTAGGAGATTGGTAACTTCTGTCGCATCTGGGCCTCCTCTTCAGGAGACCTAACATTCCGAGTTCTCCAGCCCTTCTTCTCACCATAGCCTTCAGCCTTGTTGTTTTCTGATGTTCTCTGGTTTGCCAGTATCCCCTTTACACTCAGCACTGGGCAGGCTACTCCAAATCTCATCAGACAATGGAACAGTCACCTCCCTCAATCATGTGTCATGTCATCAAATGCACTTGGAAGCTCCCTCTGATTTCCTTCTTCATGTGACCCATCTGGGAATGAGATTGGATTTACGGCCAACTGAATCCCTGTGCCCTTAGCTTGATCCTTACAGCACCTAGAATCCCACATCATGTAGCTAGCAACAGATTTCTTTTGATACCTCTTTTTAGAAAAATAGGAAGACCAACTCTCATGTTTCTAATTAGAAAATCCTTTTCTGTTCCTAAGCTCTCTTCCCAGCAATAAGGTAGGGTACTTTCGATTTCCTGTTAGTTTAACATTTTTTTCTCCTTGCCCAAACTTTGCATAAATTGTTCTAAAATGCTTTACCTACTTTACATGTACTTTATGAGAGGACAAAACCTTTTGTTCCATAAATACAGCAGAATGTCTATAGTGGAATGATAGAGAATCCCCAACCTTGGTTCCATAAGTTGTGGAGATCAGTGAAAACAATTATAGCAATCAGAACTAATTTTTTCATTATGTCAGTGAAAATATATATACTATTTGTGTCAAAAAGGAGGTACATTTAGATTGTGGTAACAGAGACACAACTACAATATTTAGTCAGACTAAACCTTTATACTCATGCAGAATGACCAAAGATAGGCAGTTCAGGTTCTGCAAAGTCACTGGGCTCTGTCTTTCTGTTCTGCCTTCCTTAGCATGTGGCTTTCATCTTTCACATGGCTGCTAGCCTTCCAGCCGTCATGCCTCCTGCATATCTTCACCTGAACATTCCTTTGGTCCATCAAGCTCAACTATCCCTGGAAACCTGTTCCACCCTTTTGCACATTTTTTTCTGTAGCACTACCATTCTGCTGAGCACCCAACTTTAAAACTTATGTTATCAACACTCTCTCTCTTGCACATCCAGTTTCTAAGTCTGAAATATTCCTCTGCAACGTCAGTCAGACAAGCTTTCTCCTTTCCATTTCCACCACCACTTCAGCTCCTCACGGCCTCTCACCTGAACAATGCAACAGTCCTTCTATCCTTGTCTGCATTTTCACTCATTTTACCCACTATTGCCGAAACATAGCTCTGACTTGTCGAAGGAGAAGAACACTTATGTTTAGGGACTTTGTAATCGTAAAGGGGCTGGACTCCAGCTCTCCCATTTACTTGCTTACTAAGCCATGGGGACGTTAATCTTTCTAAGCTCAGTTTTCCAATTTGTACAATTAGAGGTAATAACAGTACATATTCCACAGGATTGTCATGAGAGTTAAATGAGATAATGCATGCCAAGAGTTCGGCAAAATGCCTTCTTTATCACTATCTTTATTCTGCTCAAGAACGTCTGAGACAGTCGTTACTGAATTAAAAGCAGAATCCTCAGTTGGGCCTTCAGTGCCTTCCCAATCAAGGACCCAATGTATCATTAAAGCATCACCACCCGTTTCCACCATTTATGTAAACGTTACACGCACCCTAGAAATACTGAACCACTTCATGTTTCCTAAACAGTCCCCCATGTTCCCCTGTCCTATTCATTTTTCAGGGTTTTTTTTCCTACCTAGAATCCCCCCTTGAACCCTCTCCTCCTTTCCATTGCAACCTTTTTTAAGATTTCTTTTGTGAAGCTTTTTTTGATCCCTCAACTGTATAATAATTCCATGCTTTGAACTCTGTAGTATTCCAGGTATAGTTTTCCTGTGTTAACCTCTATTCTAGGATATGCATTAAGTACCTGTCTCATTGACTGTTAGATTATAATCTTGAGATCAAGGACTAGGACTTGTAGGGCCATCAGGTATGAGGGTGTATGCTGACCCCTTCACAAGGGCACCCAGCCAACACTGTGATTCATAGCTAAAATCCAACCGACTTCTCCTTGCTAAACTGAGCCCCACGGCAAAGGACTGCATCCACCAAGAAGGCTTCCTTTTTTGTCTAATTTGCATAAAGATGCCATGAGGAGTAGTGGGTCCAACATTGATTTCACTCATCTTTGCATCCCAAATAGCACCAAGTACCTAGCACAGGAGCATCTACATAGTAAGTGCTTAATCGACCTGGTTTAGTTGATTCTGATTTAACTAAGTCCAGTTGTGGAAAATAAGACCACAAATTCAAGGTTTAGAGTCTGTGTTGGTTATTTGCCAAGGCTGAGTGCAGAAAGGAATGAAGTTGGGTGTCCTACCAAGCCCCACTGAGCAGCTACCATATCTCGATCTCAAAGGGAAGTAAAGTACAAGTGTCTGTTAAATTGCTGAGGATTTAGTTTTTTCTCTAATTGGCAATTTATAGGGCATATGGCTCTATTCTGAGGGTTGGTTTCTTCTTTGTTCCCTATAAAGTGAAGCCCTCACAGGGGCACGCCAGCATCAATATTGGTATGTAAGAGAAAATCTCGTCATCTCTTAAATTAATTAAAAATTAAATTAATTCATTGTCAAGTTCATCTATCAGTCTGTAAAAGTGTCCTCTTTGTTACATACAAGAATGGAAGAATGATGTCGAGCCTCCACAGAAGCCTTGGAAACCTCTTCCACACCACCATTCCTAACTACTGCCTAGTTGTCTGCTATTTCATTTTGAGAACTTAATGATGCATTTGTGTTATAGCTCTTGTTTGGAGACTTCTTGAAGTTCTCATCTGTCTTTGCCTTCAATATGAATGAGTTCAAAATCTCGAAGAGCAAGTTTAGTTAAAAAGAACAAAAATCGGGGCTTCCCTGGTGGCACAGTGGTTGAGAGTCTGCCTGCCGATGCAGGGGACATGGGTTCGTGCCCCGGTCCGGGAGGATCCCACATGCCGCGGAGCGGCTGGGCCCGTGAGCCATGGCCGCTGAGCCTGCGCGTCCAGAGCCTGTGCTCCGCAACGGGAGAGGCCACAACAGTGGGGCCCGCGTACCACGGGAAAAGAAAAAAAAATGAACAAAAATCGTTTGCACCTAAAATATGAGGATGCCAGCCAGGGGTGATGTGAGGCATAGAGCTTGGAGCCCAAAGACACTGGTAAAAACGGACTGACTCAAATTGTTGCTAAGATTCAGAACAGACCTATGAATCACAAACAGCAGAGTGGGCACAGATGAACCAGAACTGGTCTCTCCTCCATCAAAAGGTGTTCAATCTTTACACAATCCTCCGTGCCTGCATGGGCAAGTACTACAGGGGAGGGGAAGTGACCGATGGGAGAGTCTGGAATAGAAAGCACTGCGCGATCAAACAGCAGCTCCTCTTTAGCTCCAGGAGGCCATTGCTTTGCAGAAATGCCTGCCCCACTGCTGCCAGCTTTTTCAATGGAGGTTGGCATTCTGGGTTTTTGTGAAAAATCTCATGTCCTTTAAGTATTAGCAATTAATTAAAAAATAGTTTTGAGGGCTTCCTTGGTGGCGCAGTGGTTGAGAGTCCGCCTGCCGATGCAGGGGACACGGGTTCGTGCCCCGGTCCGGGAAGATCCCACGTAACGCGGAGCGGCTGGGCCCGTGAGCCATGGCCGCTGAGCCTGCGCGTCCGGAGCCTGTGCTCCGCAACGGGAGAGGCCACAGTAATGAGAGGCCCGCATACCGCAAAAAAAAAAAAAAAAAAAAAATGTTTTGAAACTTATAATCAAAACCATACTCTTCTGTGTGAGGGCCAGATGTGGCCTGTGAACCACCATTTTGCAACCCTTCCTTTAAAATTATAATAGGCTCCTGGTCCCTGGACTCTGAAAGAAGAGCACGCGCAGAACTAGCTTTTTGCTTTATGACAACCAGTTGCGTCATTACATTATCTGTTCAAACAGAGGCATTATGGCCTTTAAGAACAACAACACTGTACCTCATGGGGTAAAAAAAGTAAGAAAGACAGCATTTGTCTTGTTTTTATGGTCACTTTACCTATGTAATAATGATAGAAGTGGCTTTTTCCTCCTTGCTTGTAAACAAGCCAACAGGCATAGTAGGAACAAGACATATTCAGTAAAGGTGACAAATAAAACTCCTAGAGAAGTAGTTGAATTCTCAATAACCTGCTGAAATTAGAATTCAATACGTGCTCTGGAAATGTGATCTATGGCATATCTAGCTACTGGCTGTTATGAGATCCAGGTCAGAGGAGACTAGTTAACAGAAACCTTTGTAAACCAGAGTGTTGAAGAGGCTTTAGATTTTGAAAATGCATTCCAAATGTTTCTTCTTAATTTTGTAAATTCTACTTACTGTAATTACTTTGAAGATGTACATGTTAGCAACAATTTCTACTGAACTTCCCTTTCATCTAGTTATTTATTCAATTAACTCAGTAAGTATTTGTTGAGCACCTACTACTGCCAAGCACCCTTCGAGGTACAAGGGATCCACCATTTAACAAACCAGATGAAAATCCTGCTCTCAAGGAGCTTGTATTTCAGAACTAATAAATAATAAATGTCCTGGTATGTTAGAAGGAAGTAAGTGCAACGGAAAAAGTAAAAGTAGAGCAGGCTAAGAGGGACCGGGGATTGGGGTGTGCACATTGTATTTTTAAATAGGCAGGTCAGGGAGGGCCTTACGTGACTTTTGAGCAATACAGAGAGGAGATAGGTGTTTTTTATTGTTTACCACTCTTTTTTTCCATTTATCAAAGCAGTATAAGCTAAGTGATAAACAACTGGCACATTGTGTGTATACTGATGGAACTCATATGTTTAATGCTAAGAAGAGAAGACAGATTTAATTTTTTATTTTTTATTTTTGCGGTACGCAGGCCTCTCGCTGTCGTGGCCTCTCCCGTTGCGGAGCACAGGCTCCGGACGCGCAGGCTCAGCGGCCATGGCTCACGGGCCCAGCCGCTCCACGGCATGTGGGATCTTCCCGGACCGGGGCACGAACTTGTGTCCCCTGCATCGGCAGGCAGACTCTCTCAACCACTGCGCCACCAGGGAAGCCCGAGAGGACAGATTTAATATAAACAGTTCTGCAAATTGAGGGAAGGGCATAATATTACAATATATTTTTATAAAGCTTTACAGTATACAAAGGTCTTTTCATACATTTTTATTTGATATTCATTATAACTCACTGGGACAGGTGGGATGATTTCTGTTTTTTTTAGGTAAAGTAATGAAGCTTAAAGATTTGCTTAATTTCCTTACCCCTCAGTGGTTCCTCATTGCCTCCCTCTGATTCCCTGTTCCGCTGATCTTTGTTCATAAGACCCTTCATGATCTGGCTTCTGCTTACCTTTTCACAAGCCATGGGGACATTAATCTCTTGCCAATTTCCCTTTCACTGTCCACTTTCCAGCCATACCGAGCTACTTCCTTTTCCCCATTTGCCAAGCCCTCTTGCCTCTGGACCTTTGCACATGCGGTTCCCCATCACCTTCTCTGGCTCCTCTCAGATGGTTCTCCTGGTCTCTACTTGGGCATCACTTCCCTGATTCCACCAAAGCTGAATTTTGTACCCCAGCAATTATGTGTCTCCCCAGCATCCCATGCTTATGCTTATCATAGTACTAACTGCTTCTTCTGTAATTGCTTGTCTGGTGAGCTCCTGGAGGGCAGAGACTATGTCTTCTCCATCACTGTATCCCCAGTGGTTAGCACAGTTTATGGTCCATATGGGTCTTTCTTTTTTTTTTTTTTTTTTTTTGTATAAATCCTCCCCTTCTTTGGTTTTTTCTTCATTCATCCATTCGTTAATTTTTTTTTATTGGAGTGTAATTGCTTTACAATGGTGTGTTAGTTTCTGCTGTACCACGAAGTGAATCAGCTAAATATATACATATGTCCCCTCCCTTGTGGCCCTCCCTCCCACCCCGCCCCCAATCCCACCCCTCTAGGTCATCGCAGAGCACCGAGCTGAGCTCCCTGTGGTATACAGCAGGTTCCCACTAGCTAGCTATTTTACACATGGGGCCTTTCAACTGATGAATGAACAACATGATTAATCAATTGTTCAGACCACATAGGAAGCTGCAGTTCTGAAAAGCTGCAGTTCATGCAAAATCTTCTAGGTTGGGGGCTTTCAATAGCTTTCTCCTGGTCACTGTAATTTGTCTCAACACTTCCTCTTCAGAGCCCTACACAATGATCCTCAGCCTTCATCAGAACTTTTAAAAAACTTTTCCAGAGGTGTCCTGCAGCTTCGATATGGGGAAATCCATAATCTGACTAGATCAAACTTTCCCTCCCTCTTTCTCTATTTTTTCTTGACCTTCCAAGATAATAGCTTAATTGCTTTGCACGTGCCTCGTCTGCAAGCATAATGCTTCATCAGGGTTCTCCTTCTGGTTCCCCGCTTCTGCTAATAACTTGTTTCCTTCTGCCAAGTGATTCCTGTCCTTGTCACAGCTCGGTCACTACAGAAATAAAGATAACTCCTTCCTCTCTGTCTCTAGGCCTCTCTAGAACTCCTCTAGTTTTGATAATTACTTACCAACATCTGGCACTTTCCCAGTCCTACTCCAACTGCCTTCTTTTCACTCCATGGAAGTCAACTGAGTGTGCTCACTGGAGTTTGATTCCTGCTTTCGGAGTTACCTGCTGCTTCATCTTCTCTTTGCTAAGCACTGACCTTGCATATGGGTGGAAAATGTCCACAGTTGTCTTGTTTATCTGAATGGCTGAGACTTTCTTGATCACAACAGTTAGCAGTAGGCATCATTAACTCAAAGGGAGATCGTAGAGATCATTGGCATCATTGTCCAGTTCACCCGCCATATATGTTTGGCTCAGAATGTACCAACATTCCCCAGGTATTTCCATTTTTCACTCACAGCAGAAATACAACTTTGGGAACCTCTTATGCTTGATCACCCTCTCCAAGTATAATAGTGGCAGATGGCTGGCTGCTGTGGGGGGAAAAATACACCAGAGTATTTTAATTTGAAAATTTGACTGTTAATATATCAGGTTTCCTTAAGGGCCTTCAAGTAGACAAAGCCCTCTGACCCACATTGTCTCATTTGGTTTCCACAAAACTGTGAGGCCTATTTTACAGTTGAGGCATAAGAGGCTTAGAAAAGTCATCATCTTTTAAGCCCAAGGTCACACAGAAGTAGCAGAACCGGGACGTCAGCCCAGGTGCTTCCCCTGTTAAATGAAACCACCTCTTATTAGCTCTTGTTTATATACAGTTCATGCCCGTAGAGAACTTGTCCTCTTTTTAATGCCAGGGACATTGCATGGGACCAGAGCCTGTCCAGAAAAGAGTTCCTTCATGCATTACTCTTGCTTAGTGCTTTTCTTCATTGTGAGTTTTTAAAGCATTCTGATTTGGGCCCAAATTCCTTAAATCCTCATAAATAATCTTAGGAAAACTTTCAGTTAACCAGAACGTACAGATAATTTTGCTTAACTGGATTTTCAGAACAACAAATGCAATTCAGAGAAGTATAGTGGAAAGAGGCAAATTCCAGCTACTACCCTGTGCCTAGGTTTTCTTATGTAGACATTTAACTACTTGAAATGCAGTGAAGGAAAAAACTAAAAGCAAAACTTTTTTTATATAGTGCAGCAAGAGCCAGCAATATCTAAATATTCAATCTAATCATAAATAAAATTTTGTCCAAAGAAAAATATTGTTATACAGCGTGATGTTAGTGATTCATAAATGTATATGCTGTGTCAGAGTCCTTACCGTATGTGCTTTTTAATCTCTTAATTTTAGGTCACTTTCTAAAAATAGTCAGGTACCTAGGCAAGTCTGCTTTTCTGAAAGTCTGTGATCCTTAGAGTTCACATAATTATTAATGTGTGAAATTACAGTACATCCCTGGCAACTCAAATGTATCCCATGAAACAAAAATTGTTCATGAATATCGGGTTATATTTTAATTTTGACTTATGTTTAACATTTTGTGTTAAATGAACCAAAAGATTGCAGAATTCAAAAGGCAACCATTTTTAAGGTGTATGTTACATAGCTGTACAGTAATTTCAACAAGTACCTTCTAGTATTTTTGGAAAGCACAAAAATATCTATCAGAACAAAACTCATGAGCAGAACCATTGCTAATTTTGAAGTGCTTAATATTCATATTTACATAATCCAGATGGCATACATTCAGGATGAAGTTCTAGTATAAATTTTGCCCTTGAAATAGTCTTTGAAAATTTAATCTCATAACTATGTAGTATCTTGCAGGTGGCTTATGTTTTATAAATACAATTACCTTAAACTGAGGCTGAATTTGTGAAGAATATATCTTTCCCTGCAAAATGCTATACTGTTTGGGTTAGTATCAATTATGGATCAATTATGGATTATGGATCACTAATTGACAGGATAATTGACTGTAGTCATATTGGATCAAGTTTACAATATGATTTTTGAAGTTCATTCATCCTCCAAGATTGCCACTAGTTTCAGCTGTTCCTCAAGACAGTTTTTGCCTGCAGCCTCTGTTCTTGTACTCAGAATACTCAATTCCCATGCAGCCCAGGAAGGCACAAGGGTGAACACTTCTCTGCATGAGCACACACAGGTCTCAAGCTAATATTTCCTGTCTTGCAAGGAACCATGGGGGTAAGACGACTTGGCAGACTCTGCAGAATCACAAGGTCTCCCACTTGACCCCATGACAGGAGAGAATCTAAGAATTATCAGAGGCAACTTCATGATGTCCCCTCCACACCTAGGGCTTTGGAGTGTTGTGAAGAAAGTGCCTTCACTATAACTAATACTTAACTGTAATTTAACTAAGAGAGAAGTTGATTTCCACCATCAGAGGTTGATGTTAGTGGGAGACCAAGGGTATCTCTGGACTTACTTAACTGGATGTAAAAAGCAACGTAATAATACAACTAAAATAAAGACTTACTAACTCACCAAAATGAAAACCTATACTCTACTAGACCTCAGGAAAACTGGTATGAAAGACTACCATGTGCTTTGGGGTATGTTCAGATGTGGTAAATTAAAGCCACTATTAGGCAACTATTACAAAGTTTTACAACCAACCTCCTGAAATATAATAGAAACACAACCTGTGAAAAGAAAATTTTGGTTATCTGTTTCATTACTTACTCTGTAACCAAAATGTAGATGATGATGTTTTCTGTTGGCTCCAAAAAGTTGACCTATGCCACAAAAATTTAAAACATTCAGGCCTATTATTCAGTATTTAAAAAACTGTTATTCCAGAAAAAATATGAGTTTAGATTTAATACCACTTAAACGGTATTTAGGCAGCTAAAGATTATAGGCAAGTTGGGCTTCAAATACAAGTAATATCCTAAACTACTTTTTTACTTTATATAAATAGCGTTGTTTCCTTTTCCCTAATTTTAAGGTGATAGACTATTTCTGTAATAACAAGAAGCTGAGTTGTTTGTTCTGACTGTTCAGTGGCCCAAGTACTAATTGGCTAAATGACACCATGACCTTAAAAGAATTAACATAATGCCTTAGTGTTTAAGTTTTTCAGGTATTCATTGATCACTTTTAGGCTCGCATCAATGAAATAAATGCCAAGTACAGGTTTATTAATCTGAGAGTTTTAGTGTAAATTTTATTATATTGTACAAAAAAATTATTCTTTCTTATGTCCTCAATTAAAAAATTTTTTTTCCAGTTTTCATATGATAAAACGGGAAATTGACACAAAATATGGATTTTTTTGTGAAGAAAATGATAAACAAATGAGAAAGAGGGGACTTTGAATCAAGTTCAGTGGCTTCACTTAGTAGACCATATTCCATTTAAGGAGGCTAGTTGACAGGCAGATTAGAGGATAGTGTTACCTCCTCGCACACAATGAACACTTTTCTTTCTTCCTAGTTGCTGTTTATTACTGAAAGGAGAAAATGTCAGCATTCCCTTTATCAGATACTAGTTCAGCATCTCAAACAGTAAAAATCAGTGGTAGGACACAAAGTTGGTCCACCACAGTGGTTTACAACGTGCACTGATAAAATCACATACAGTTGCAACTCAATGGCCTGAAATCAAAAAGAACATTGAGCCTGAATTCAATATTTACATGATTAGAGAGACTTGTTACTTTCCATATCTTCCTTCAAATATCTGAACTGGGTCATATTTATTCTTCAACCAGGAACAAAAAGATTAATTTTCTTTTGGTCCACAGATGTGTTAGATTGTTATCAAGTTTCTTATGGGAAAGGTTAAGTTAATATTTTGATAACAGACAAAATCTTCAAAGTGAGCCACAGGCTTATGTAATGAGAGTTGGATTTCATAGGCTAGAATGTCAAGGATAAAGAGTAGAGAAAGGATTTGAAAGTCACACAGTGATGATTATTTTTAGTGTAAAGTTTATATCCCTCCCTCCCAACAACTCTCTTAACATGTCACTTTGTCCTTTATAATCAAGTGTTGAAACAGACCTTAGAGAATCCAAGAGCAGAAAACTCATAGGCTTGTTTGGGGGTCAAGCAGCTACTATAAATAAGTATATACATCATTTGCAAATAATAAGAGTGATGGAAACCATGGGAATTCGAGAGTGTGTGCCCTATCTAAAGATATTCAGACCAACTTAAAAATAAATATTGTTTGCCTTCCAAACAAGCCCATCCACAAAACAAACATGGCCTATGGATCTCCAATTTGCTACCCTCGTGATTTAGCCCAACCTAAACAGCAGTTTCTTCCAACCTCTCACCCAAGGCTCACATCCCTTCTTGAACATTTTTGCAAAGTGGCCATTCACTTCTCTTAGAACAATTTCAGCGATAAGAACTCATCAACTTTTGAAGCTGCCAAGTTTGTTTTGTGATTGTCACTTGAGAGTCTGTCACTGTTGAGGGTTTTAACACTTGCTTCATGGATGATACATATAGTTCCTTAACTGCAAAAAGGTCCTCATATTTTCTGTATTATTCCATGTTTATTTATATGGCTCTTATCATATAGGCTGATCTTAGAAAGGCCCATTTGCCATTAGCATTTGTTCATCCCATCACATACTTACCGAGCAATTTCGTGGTGCTAGGCACTGAGCTAGGAACTGGGATACAATGGAAAAAAGACACAAAGGGCTGTGCTTTCCTTAGTCTTACAGTCTAGTCAGGGAAACAGACAAAAAGCAAGATAATTAATTTTCTCTGATATAGTTCCTGAAATTATGTCTAGAATCAGATGCTATCCTCATTCTCAATTAGCCTTCCTCCAAAAACACAGAGTGTAAAATACTTTTTATACAGTTTCTCTATATAAAAGAAAGAACAAAAATGTCTTTAACATTTTTCATCCTGTTTTTCTATATTTTTAAAATAATATGTGGCAGATAATACTACCATATTATCCTTCTGAGCTAAAACTATCAGTTAAAATGTCTATACTGTATCTCAAGAATCAGTAATTTAAAATGTATTCCATGTATGAGGGTGTATATTATTTAATAATGTTCCCTATGGGTGATGGGCTTATAATGAGTGATTGTTTTATTTTTATTATTTTTCTATATTGCCCAGATGTTTAATATTGAACATGTAATTTTCTCTAAAAATAAAGATTTGAATAGAACTTCAAATTTTAATTAAAAAAAAAACCCTAAGATGTCTTAGAAAGCAATTCCTTGAAACTGCTTTAAAAATCAAGAATAAACAGAAGCAACCTAAACACTTGAAGGGATTAAATGAAAAAACTCTTGAAAACACAGGCTGGTACAGTGTAATTGTATGCCAGAACCCCTGACCTCAAACCAACAATTATACTTTTGTAAAAACCTAAACCACCCTTTAAATATATATATTTTAAACACCTTTTAAAAATGGGTTAGGGGGACTTCCCTGGTGTTGCAGTGGTTAAGAATCCGCATGCCAATGCAGGGAATATGGGTTCGAGCCCTGGTCCAGGAAGATCCCACATGCCGTAGAGTAACTAAGCCCATACACCACAACTACTGAGCCTGCACTCTAGAGCCCGTGAGCCACAACTACTGAGCCCATGTGCCACAACTACTGAAGCCAGGGCACCTAGAGCCCATGCTGTGCAACAAGAGAAGCCACTGCATTGGGAAGCCCACGCATCTAGAGCCCGTGCTCTGCAACAAGAGAAGCCACTGCATTGGGAAGCCCAAGCATCACAACAAAAAGGAGCCCCCCTCTCGCTGCAACTAGAGAAAGCCCACATGCAGCAACAAAGACCCAATGCAGCCATAAATAAATAAATAAATAAATACATGTATTTAAAAAAAAAAAAAAATGGGTCAGGGGAAAAAAAACTGCCGAAAGGGCTAAGAGTCCCTTTTGGTGGAGGGATAAGCCAGGGTGCTGTGAAATCAGGAAGCTTGACTTTCAGAAGAAAAGAAAGCCTTTTACAGCTCAGCATCAAGCACATACGTCAGTTATTATATGGTGTTTGGAAACCACATTAAAGACCTACAGGCTTCTCTTTGTTAATGATGATAATATCTTTTGTGTGAGTTTTTTCTATGTGCTGGGTAGTCTGCTCTGTGCTTTACATGCACTCAATTTTTGAGGACTTTACAGAATTTTTTTATAAGCTGACTGATTTTATAAATGAGGAAATCATGTTCAGAGAGATAGCTTGCCCAAGATCCCCCCTTGGTAAACAGAGAGGGTAAGATTTAACCTCGGGATTGTCTTACTCCTAATTCTTGCTCTTAGCTATTACTTGTAATCCTTAGCCTACTGTCTATCTAAACTGTTTTTCTTCCAAGTATATAAGCAATTTAACCTCCACTGCTTTCAAGACTGGCTGTCTTTGGGTCAGACTATGTGCAACTTACTTCTCTGCCATTATCACCTCTAATCATTGCTGTCCACTGAGGCACTTGGTGGGTGCAGAACCTCACTCTTTGCCCAGTTTGCTTCAAGCTGGAAACCCACACTTTCTTCCTTTGGCTCCCAAGGCACAACTAAAACAACATTAAGAGTGTGACACACTTGATTGGAGATTGGAGGTGGGGAGAGAAGTGGTGAAGGTGTTTCCTGCAAAGAGCAGGAAACAACTGAAATTCAGTATCAGACACCACTGTCCCTGGGAATTTACCAGCAATTCCTCACCACAGGTTACTTCTTTCTTAGACTCAGGCCTCTGGACATATTGCTGGACCCTCTGCCTTTCTTCTGCAGTTGCTTCTATAACCCACACCTGGCTTCCCATCTCTCCAATACTCCCTCAAACCAGGAAGATCACACAGCTATTTAGTTCTCCATCCCTCGCCAGTCTAGGCTCTGGTCCTATGTTCGTATTTCAATAACTCACTAAGATAGTCTGCTAAGCCAAGTGCCATCCACTCAGGATCTCTACCGCCACCTTTACAAAGGACTGCCTGCAGATTTTAAACTACGTTTTTTTCCTTAACGCCTCCAGAATCAAATTCTCCCACCCTCAACAACCTCAGCAAACCCTAAGTACCAGTCAGGGTTCTCCAGAGAAACAGAATCAACAGGAAACATGCACACATACACACACACGCACAATTTAAAAAAATATATTCTATCCAACTCTCTATTTATCTAGAGAGATTTATTTTTAAGAATTGGCTTATACAATTGTGGGAGCTGGCACATCCAAAATCTGAAAGCAAGCTGGCAGGGTAGAAATTCAGGTAAGAGTTGATGTTGCAGTCTTTAATCCTAATTCTGCAGGACAAGACAGGAAGGCTGGAAACTCAGGCAGGGTCTCTGTGTTGTAGTCTTGAGGCCTAATTCCTTCTTCAGGAAACCTGTCTTTTCTTTTTTTAATTTTTTTTGAAGTATATTTGATATGTGATATTTTATGTTACAGGTGTACAATATAGTGATTCACAATTTTTAAAGGTTATACTCGATCTATAGTTACTATAAAATATTGGCTATATTCCCTGTGTTCTACAATATATCTCTGTAGCTTATTTCATACATAGCAGTTTGTACCTCTTAACTCCTATTCCTATACTGCCCCTCCCCACTTCCCTCTTCCCACCAGTAACCACTAGTTCTCTATATCTGTGAGTCTGCTTCTTTTTTGTTATGTTTGCTAGTTTGTTGTCTTTTTTAGATACCATGTATAAGTGATATCTTATAGTATTTCTCTTTCTCTGACTTATTTCACTTAGCGTTATATCCTCCAAGTTCATCCATGTGGTTGCAGATGGCAAAATTTCATTCTTTTTTATGGCTGAGTAGTATTCCATTGTATATATATACATACCACATCTTCTTTATCCATTTCATCTGTTGATGGACACTTAGATTGCTTCCATGTCTTGATGATTGTAAGTAATGCTGCTATGAACATCGGGGTGTGTGTATCTTTTCAAATTAGCGTTTTTGGGTTTTTTTCGGATATATACCCGGGAGTAGAATTGCTGGGTCATATGGTAGTTGTATTTTTAGCTTTTTGAGAAACCTCCATAATGTTATACACATTGGCTGCACCAATTTACATTCCCATCAACAGTGTAGGAGGGTTCCCTTTTTTCCACATCCCTGCCAACATTTGTTATTTGTGTTCTTTTTGGTGATAGCCAAGTGATATCTCATTGTTGTTTTGATTTGTATTTCTCTGATGATTAATAATGTTAAGCATCTTTTCATGTGCCTGTTGGCCATCTGCATAACCTGTCTTTTCTTTTAAGGCCTTCAGCTGTATGGCCTGTCTACATTACGAAGGCGCTTTACTTAAAGTACATTGATTTAAATGTTAATAACCTTCAGTGTGCTTAAGGATTAGTTGAAAAGCTTATGATTCTTTAAAATAGCCTTTACTTTCAGAATCCACTTACCCATTATGCCCCCAACACCTGTATGCAGTACTATCAGATTTACAGAATTAGGATAATGGCTAAAACCTCCAATGACAAGTTTGGCACCATTGTGTTAAGGGTGAGAGAGCTCCACCATTCTACAGAAATTCTGGGCATGGTGTCAGTTATTAGGAAAACAAGGACATTTATGAATATGGACGAATTTTGTTAGGAAATTTGTTAGGAAATTTCTGCTGGGAAGAAACTGTCTGGGCGTGATGGTGGTAGTTGGATGGAATAATGGAGATGGACAGTCCCGAATTGACAATCCCAGTGTTGGACAAAGCTCTACAGTATTGAACAAAACCTACCTATTTCCTTTTTATTGCCTATAAAATAGGAGTGATATTTTTCAGAGCTTTAGTAAGGGTCAAATGAGAAAACTGTATAAATTTTTCCTGCAGAATGTTTCATACTCTTTAAATATTAGTGTTCTTTCTAGTCAAGGCTGAGTCATAAGAAGTTACAACTATCCAATCCTACTAGATAGAGATGGTAATGATTGGGCAAACAATGACATACACAGTCCAGGCTTTGTGAACATAGGACTTTGTCCTAGAAAATCACGAGCCAAGGTTGTCTCTCTCTTCCCCTGCTTCCCCAAGGTCTTTGACTTCCATTTTTCTGTGCAAGTCTTTTCCATTCTCCTGTGTATAGACTAGTTTCCCTCCTTATCCATTAGCTTACAGATGGCTTTTGTCGTTATGACTTCAATTAGGCTCTAAGAACATGGTCTTTGAGCTCCAGAATTCATCTCTCAGTTCCAATTTGAGAGAGTATCTGATTGCCCAGACTGTCTGCACATGGAAGAACAGCCCTTGAGTCAAGTGTCAAGTGGAGACCTCATTATCCAGTCAGCTCAAGGAAATGGTCATGGAGAACCATATGCCAACATGGGTCCACCTCTTCAACAAGAGGAAAGTGTAGACTTTGTTGATATCCCTAGACATGTCTACCACTTGCAGCTGCAGTGGAATCATACCACCTTGAACGTATTCAAGGACTTCAGACCCAAAACCCACATAAAGTGTAGAATGTGCCTCCATTATTGTCATCTAAACCTCATGATAAATCTATTAAAATTATAGAGCTTAATATGAATAACAGAACTAAAAAGCAGTATACCAACAAGCAAACAGAAACACTTTGTAATCCCCCATCCATACCCCATTCATCACTAGGGTTTCATAGTTATCTTAAAGATAATATGGTTTGAATGTCCAAACATCTGCATATAGACATTCCTTTTGTTCTTCCTTTAAACATGCTTTAGTGTGCTTAAGAATTTCTCTACATGTGGTATATACACAAAACCGTGCATACCATATATATGGGTGATTTAATGATTTTTTTCAATCATAAATTTGACAATACATGTTTTTCAGCTCTTCCCCGTAGGCTTAAAAATTACTGCCGTGTAAGCTGGTCCTCCATGTAGTAACACTTTCATTGGTCATTCCAAATGGAATATAGCTATTTTGAGTTATGGATGGTGCTGATTAATATTTGATCTCATTAGTTAATTATATTGCTAAATAGATGTTAGAACAGCAAGAGTTCTTACTAAGTTTAATTTAAAAGACTTCTCTAAGGTTTATGCAACCAATTAGTTTTAGAGCCAAAATACTTGGACTTCTATTCTTGCTCTTTCTCTCCCCCCGTTATTTATCTATAAGGTTTGTTGTGTTCCACAGTCATGAACTGCTGAGTTATTTGAAAAACATCAGCTGTTAATAGCCGAGAACTGCAGAACAGGAAAACACGGCTATATCGGGACAAGGCCATTGCTATTAATGGAAAGAGAGTGCCAAACTTGTTTCCTGTGTTCATGGTTTGGTACCATCTTTTAACAAGGAACAAACACAAAATACATAATTTGTTGGACAAATACGCATATTTATGTGAATTTTAAAAACACTTAGATGCCACCATCTTTCCCCTTTCTGTCATATACAGTATTGTTGACATCCTCTAAATTAGGTATGATATTGGTTTTCAGCTTTTTGTAAATTTCTATGGGTATTGCTCTCACTAAGAAGATTTAACAGCATTAAAAATCATTGCTTCTGAACTCATCCATTTGTTTTCTGTGGACAGATGTGGAAATTTATGCAGTAACAAAGCTCAGTTGCTTTACTGAAGTGTCGGATTACATGATTCTAAACCAGGGCACAGAGAGGAAGAGGTTTATTGAATAAAACTGTTTACTGCCTTTCCAGTACACAGCTGATTAACAAATGGTTGTACAGCTGTTTGCAATAAGATAGAGGCAGTCCCTACCTTTTGATAATTGTTACATAAGCTTTTCTTTTATTTATTTATTCTTTTATTTCTTTTATTCTATTTATTCTCAGAGAGCGGTTTTCAAAAAGTTTATGTACTATGATTGAGGTAAGCATTTCAGAAATGATTTAAGCAGCTCATGTTTGTGTACAAGATGTGCGTGTATTTGTGTGCCCTGTGCACACGTGTGTGCATGTGACTCGCACATCTTTTTGCACAAAGGATTTGAGGTAGTACAGGATGTCATTCTGGTTAAAAAGCCACATCAGTTACAGTCAGTTAATAGACCAGAGCTGCATAATGCTCTCTTCAGCTTAGATTTCTTGAAATGTTACAAGATGAAGGAGGTGAGATTCTGGGACTTTTGATTTGCACTAGGGCAAAATCATTCCTTTGTGCTGAAGGGGAGTGAGGAGAAAGATTTCATGGGAAAGGCAAGCTTGTAGAAACATTTACTGTGTAAGGTAATTCATAAAGATAAACACTCTGTACTATCTTGCACTTGAAAACTAAAAATTTTTTAAAGGAATTGTTTATCAAAATTACAACTGCAGGAATTAAATTAAAACACAAGGATAGGGTATGGCTGGCTGTCGGCATTGCCGATCTGGTTTCTGTCTGAGGTCTATTTGTACAGGTCAGATGTTCTTCCTTCTTCTCCAGCAAGACTCAGCCTAGGCTTACCTAACGGCCTGCTTTAATTGAGCCAACCACCTTCTGGAGGGGAGGAGCCAGAACAGAAATAGCTAAAATTTAATGTGAACAAGGGCATCGCTAAAGACCTCAAGTCAGATAGCTCCTACTTCTTATTTATGTTGAAACAGCGTAAACACTAAGCTTCAAGGAATGGCAATTAGTTATTTGTGACAAGGCACTTCTTACATTCCTGGTTGAAAGCAACTAATACAAAGTCATCCTAACAAGAAGACAGTCATACTGTTTCTATTGGGTGCGATTATAATCCATTCTTGTCGCATTATAATATGATGTAGTTGTCTTTAGATGAGTAGAACCATGTTGAGGAATTTTGTAAAAAATGAAAGCTGATGACTTGAGGCTCCTCGCTAGATACTGGGTTGGCCAAAAAGTTCGTTTGGGTTTTCCGAAAATCTTATGGAAAAACCCAAATGAACTTATTGGCCAACCCAATATTTTGGAAGAATTTGGAGGGGGAAACGTAGTGACTAAGAGCACAGGCTTTGGTAGCAGACCAAGGTATGACTTCTCTTCATTTTAATTCTTTGTAAATTGGGGGTAATAATAGGTCCTACCTCAAGTATGGTATGTGAACTATTTACCAGATGTATTCGTTTCCTGTTGCAATTGTAACAAATTATCAAAAAGTGAGTGGCTTAGAACAACACAAATTTATTGTCTTACGGTTCTGGTGGTCTGAAGTCCAAAATGCATCTCACTAGGCTAAAGTCAGTATGTGTGGAGGGCTACATTTCTTTCTGAAGGCTCTAGGAGAGGATCTCTTTTCCTGCCTTTTCTAGCTTCTAGAGGCTTTTAGAGGTTTCTGGCTACAGCCCTTGGCTGGTGGCCCACTGCCATCTTCAGGGCCAGCAATGGCTGATCAAGTCTTTCCCACATGCATCACACAGGCACTGACCCTCCTGTCTCCCTCTCCCACTTAGGAGGACCCTTGTGATTACACTGGGCCCACCAGGTTAATTTCCCATCTCAAGGCCAACTGATTAGCAACCTTAATTCATTTCATCTGCATCTCAATTCCATCTACAATCTTAATTCCCCTTTGCTACTTAAGGTAACATATTCACAGGTTTGGGGGATTAGGACAAGGGCACTTTTAGGGGTCATTATTCTATCTACCACACCAGAGTACCTGCCACGAAGCAACACAGGGAATGTTAGTTTTTGCTATCCTTGATCCCCCATAAAGAAAGAGACCCTCTCTGAATGTTTTTTGTTGTTTAAATAAGAAGACGCCAACTGACCAATGTCCCAGAAACCAGGTGAGTGTAGAACCTCTCACACTGTGTTTCAACACCTTCTACAAACATAGTTTTGGCACTCTGCCTTTAAAGCTGAAAAATGAAGAACAGGATTGTTACGTCTGACCTAAATACACATGGTCTAGAGCTTTCCTGTTCTCTTCTTTCTCTACACTTTTTCCTTTTTTTTTTTGCTGTACGCGGGCCTCTCACTGTTGTGGCCTCTCCCGTTGCGGAGCACAGTCTCCGGACGCGCAGGCTCAGTGGCCATGGCTCACGAGCCCAGCCGTTCCGCGGCATGTGGGATCTTCCCGGACCGGGGCACGGACCTGTGTCCCCTGCATCAGCAGGCGGACTATCAACCCCTGCGCCACCAGGGAAGCCCTACACTTTTTCCTTTCTTGAGGATATTTTCTGCGGTGGTATCAACTCACCTATATGTAGGTGACTCCCCCAAAATAGAACTTGGGTGCTAACCTTTCTGTTAAGCTTAAGGCACCACATGTCCAGCTGGAGCTGAGCGACTGCCCCCTAAGAGTCTATGGGTCCCTGGAAACACCTGAGAATTCAAATGACCATTTTTGACTCAAGCCATCTGTTCCTGCCCGCTGGTTGCAAGGGCAGCATTCCTCTTTCTGCCACACAGACGTGAACATTGGGAGCCACGTGTCTCTTGTGCTCCCTAACACTCTCACAAGTCCTCTCCAGTCGTCTTCCTCACTGGTGCTATCCAAGTTCGAGCTTCTTGTGCCCTTGTCTAGACCATGACATAGCCGCCTGTCTCCTGCTTTCCTTCCTTCACTGATTTATGTCACCGCCTCCAGGAAGTCTTGGGTCCCTCCTTTCCATCTCTTCTGCCTTAAATCAGTCCTTCTGCCTTGGATCAGGCCTTCTGCTTTGTAGTAAATCAGTCCTTGTCAGCATGCTGAAGGGCTCAGGGAATTATTTTTAAGCACCTGCCATATGGTAGATATTGTACTTAGACATGTTACATATGTTATCTCATTTAATCCTAATTTAATGCCCTGGCAGGTGCGTGCTATCTCTCCTTTGTTACTATCGAGGCAACTGGGGGATAGAGAGCTTTATGTAATTCAGCCAAAGCAACACAGTAAGCAGCAGCAGAGAGAATTCAAAATTAGATGTGTCTGATTTCAAAGCGCCTAATTTTACAGTTTTATACTGGAGCCCCACCATTTGATTTTGTTTTTAAGGTTCTAAAACAGATACCTTGGGCTTCCCTGGTGGCGCAGTGGTTGAGAGTCCGCCTGCTGATGCAGGGGACACGGGTTCGTGCCCTGGTCCGGGAAGATCCCACATTCCGCGGAGCGGCTAGGCCTGTAAGCCATGGCCGCTGAGCCTGCGCGTCTGGAGCCTGTGCTCCGCAACGGGAGAGGCCACAACAGTGAGAGGCCCGCGTACCACAAAAAAAACAAAAACCAAAACAAAAACACAGATACCTTATGAAGGGACACCCAAGTTCACGTACTTTTGGGGCAAATTTTCCAGTAGCCTAATGACAGACGTATCATGGTTTGGTCATCTTGGTGGTGGTTTCCGAGGGCAGCTAAGGACTGCTATGTGTACTATTTTTTATCAGAGATTTAAGACATATCAAACCTTTGCCTTTGACGTGGCTTGCAGATTAACCCAGGTCCATATCTCATATCTAAAAAATGAGGGATGGGAAGCGAGGAAGCCATTTGCACAGCTATGGGTGGCTTTGAACAATGTGAAGTCAGGACTCTTTTGGAGGTAAATAATTCTGATAAATCTGTTTCTTTTCCATTAAAGATCAACATTCAGTGACAAGCCAAAACACCCTTCTCTTCTTTGACCAAAACACCCACAAAGGAAACAGAAACCAGTTTAGCAACTTTGCAAGTGGGTGCGAAAGGATTCCTATAAATAAAGCCTCCCATTGTGCAGCTCTGATCCTGTTAGGTTGGGAATGCTGATGGTTTATATCGTCCTACTCTGAGCTCTTACTGACAACCTGCTGAATTTAGCTCTAGCTGATGCTTTGGTGCGTTACATTTTGTAGAATTATAATTTTGATACTTCTTAAAGGTGACTTTAATCATAAAGTCTACTTTACAGACTGGACTTTGTCACCTTCCCCCACTACCTTCCATCCTTTCCTTATCAATTACTTTCCTAAAGGGAGAAAAAAAATAACTCAAATTAGCTGATCTTGGGAATTCCCTGGCTGTCCAGTGATTAGGACTCTGCACTCTCACTGCCGAGGGCCCAGGTTCAATCCTTAGTCCATGGAACTAAGATCCCACAAGCCACGAGGCCAAAAAAACCCAAAAAACAAAAAAGAAACAAAGAAAAATTAGGTGATCTTAAGAACAGGAAGAATGTTCCCTGGGGGCTTAAGAAGCTTTATTGCTCATAAAAAAGCATCAAAGCAAGTACTATACAGAGGAGGTCAGTTGGGCAACTCTTTTTTATTCATGTGATAGCTTTGCCCTTATGTAGATGATAGAACTCATAGAATTAAAAAAAAAAAGCTGCAGGAGATGGATTTCAGTAACATAAAGAAATATACTTTCAAACCTTACTACTTCTTTTATAGGAAGGAAAATGCAAGCAAAATCAACTACTTAACGTGACTCTTAGACTTTTGTGTAATTGTGAAAGCCAAACTTAGCAGAAGAAGTCAACCTTAACTTGAGAATTAAAAATGCTGTCTGTAGTCATTATTGGGTCAGTAGTCAAAATTGGACTGCAGACAACAATCATATAAAAGTATTCTGTCAATGTGAAACTGACTAAATTGAAAACTGCATATTCATGGGTATGCATGAATATCCATATTCATAGGAAGTTTACACTTGAGTATTTAGGGCCAAAGCCATGATGCATGTAACTTACCCTCAAATGGTTCAACAACTATATACATTATGTGTGTGTGTATGTATACATATATGTCAGAGAAAGAAGAGAAAGAGAGGGAGAGCACATATGTAAAACAAATGGGATAAAATATTAACAATGGCTGAATCTAGGTAAAGAATATATGAGAATATGTTTGTCCTAAACAATATTAATTCACATCCATGAGCAGATGATGTTCGAATCTAAATTTCCAGCTGAGAAGATTATCATAAACTTTAGACCTACAACTGTTTACTAGACATCTACTAGGATATTCCACAGGTATTTCAAAACCAACATTTCCACAGTTGGTTTTCTAATACCCCCCTTTAAAGCTGAGTTCCCTTCAGTATTCTCTGGTACCAAAATAGGTTCTTTCTTCTACCACCCCAAGCACATCTCCCCCATCAGAGCAGCTATAATCACTCAAGAAAGCCTAGCTATTTTAACCTGTAAAGTGTCTTCAATTGATTCACTTCTTTCAGTCCCTCCTGTCATTATTTAGCTTCATATATCCCATGGATTACAATCATCACCTCCTAAGACCACTCTTACATTCAGGATGTGTCCCCCTCCAATCCATCTCCTGTATTGGGGCTAATTTTTAGAGTTCAAGTCTGATCTTTTTAATGCTCTCCCTATTGCCCTCAGATTAAAATCTAAATTCTCAGTGTAATTTACAGGGCACACGAAGGCCCTGGTTCCTGCTTATTCCCTAAGCTCATATCTCTCCTCTCTCTGGACCATAATTTATCAGATCTTCTCCTATAGCATGCTACTGTCACACTGGACTTCTTGCAGTTGAAGCTTCCTCACCAGGCCCTTTCCCCTGTAGTCTCTCTGCCTTGAGTACTTTCCCTTTCCCCGGTTCCCACCTACCTTTTCAACACATGATCCTGTTTGCCTAATTTATTTCTCTCTTTAAATCTCAATTTAGACAACATTACTCTAGGAAAGACTCATGACACCCCAAGTCTGAGCAAATCAGTAATTAGAAGCAAATTTAAAATAAAATAGCAATAGAATTATTATTATGAATACATATTTTTAATCTAGCATAAAGCATGTACACATTCATTCAGTCTAAACCTTAATAGGTTTTCCACAAGTACTTGTTGGACGTCTGTTATATGCCCAGCAACTTCTAGTTGGGACATTGAATAGATATTACTTGGTCTCCTACCATGTTTCAGACATTGTTTTGGTTGTGGGGAACTATAGCAATGAACATTCTTAGAGCTTAAATTCTAGTAGGGGGGACTATGTGTCATGAAGGAAAAAACATGTAAGGGGGTGCTTCCCTGGATACTGTAGTGAGAAAAGACCTCTCTAAGCAAGAGCTATGTGAACAGGGACTTAAATAAAATGAGGGAGCAAGGTCAGGCCAATGTCTAGGGAGAGCATTCTAAGAAAAGGGGAACCACAAGTACAAAAGTGTTAGGACAGGAGCATGCTTGGTGTGTTCAAAGAACAGCAAAGAAGCTTGCATATGTTAAACTCAGTGAGCAAGAGGGGGTGATGATGGAAAGGAGTTCTTAGGCTGGATCCTGTGAATAGTGAATCCACTCTGTCAGGTCTGATTTTGTCTGAGTATTGATTTCAGTTGTCCCCATGGTTTTCTACTTGGCCTGAGAACACAAACTGGATTGCATTTTGTGGGGAAGAAAGGATATTGGGGGCCAAGGACAATGGGAGGAGATTCCCATCTAGTTCAGAGATGTTGCCCTGAGAATTAAAGAGCCAGAATTGGACAGACCCTGGAGCACTGTGAGGGTGATGTCAAAAGGTGCTCTGCTTAAAAGCCTGAGTACTTCCCTATTGCCCTCAGATGAAAATCCAAATCCTCAGTATAAGTTACAAGGCACAAAAAGATTCTTTCAAGCTGGTGGAGCAAAGTCTTTGTTCCATATAAAGTAGCAGTGCTGGGCAGACAGCCTGGACATCCCAAATATCTTCCTTTTGCTGTTTCCCATCCCCATTCTTTCCTGACTCTTCCAAAATTAACTTAGTCAAATCTAGGCTTTTTTTTTTTTTTTTTCCAGCCATTAAATGGTGATGGAGAGTACTTTTGCTTTTGAACTATAGAAATGACTTTTGTCGGGAAGTGTAATAGATTGTTTTAAAAAATAAAATAATGAATTCCAGTTTTTACATCAATTTCCAGCCACATAGTCTAAATAGATCAAATATAGCATAATTTTAATTTCTACACTACATATGGTTAACATATGTGAAAACAAAAGCTAAAAGGTCATTCTGATTTTCAAGAGGACTAACTTGTTTCTGACCAATGTGACTGAGAGATCTTGAATTATTTTCTTAAATGATATCTATTCCATTTTCTTTTCGTATTAATCAGTCACTAATCATTTCATTGTTTTTCTCTTATAATCTTCTGCTTGATCTTTGTTGTTTCCACTTCTCAATGTCCATAATCTTAATGATTGTCTCCCTTTTGTTAAAAAAAATTATATGGCATATAATTCATATCTGGGGAAATTTTTTAAATTAATAATTATAATAAAGTAAAAGTTTAAGATATACACTATTAGACAATGTCCAAGGCACCATTGACTTGTTTTTAATATTTATTTATTTATTTATTTATCACTCGATTTATTTATTTATTTTGGGCTGTGTTGGGTCTTCGTCGCTGTGCACAGGCTTTCTCTAGTTGCCGCGAGCGGGGGCTACTCTTCATCATGGTGCACAGGCTTCTCATTGTGGTGGCTTCTCTTGTTGTGGAGCACGGGCTCTAGGCGCCACGGGCTTCAGTAGTTGTGGCACGTGGGCTCAGTAGTTGTGGCTCACGGGCTCTAGAGCACAGGCTCAGTAGTTGTGGCGCACGGGCTTAGTTGCTCCACGGCATGTGGGATCCTCCTGGACCAGGGCTCGAACCTGTGTCCCCTGCATTGGCAGGTAGATTCTTAATCACTGCGCCACCAGGGAAGTCCCAAGGCACCATTGATTGATGTAACTATTTTAATCAAACACTAACTTTAACATAATTCTTTTTGGCTATAATAATTTCATGTACTGTGTAACTTTTTATGTGTGGAATCATTCATTTTCTTGGTTAGACTTTATTATAGGAGCTTGAAATCAAGCTTAAAACTCATTTGTCATTATGAACTGAGGGGTTTTTTCCTTTATTTCTTTTCTGCCTCTCTTATGACAATTTTGAAATTTCAAAATCAGATCGTTAAGGAAAACTTTGTTCTGAAGAGTTCATCCTAATAAATTTCTATATTATAAAGAATGTTGTATTAACATGGCTTATCTTGATAGGGCTGGCAATATGTGAAATACCTACATCTACTTTTATAGCTTTCTCTTTATAATGATAATTTAACAAGCTAACATTTATTGAGTACTTATTCCATGCCAAGTACTATTCTGAGTTTCTTGTATGTATTAAAGCACTTAATCCTCATAGCAGCCCTATGAGGTAGGAAGTAGAGGTGAGAAAACTGAGAGGCAGAGAGGTTAATCATTTACCCCAGGCCTCATGGCTGGAAAGTGGAGGCTGGAACCCAGGCAGACTGGCTCCAGAGTCTTAACTGTTGCTCACTCTGCAATATTTACGTTAGCTGATACAGCCCAGAGAAAGGAGACAAGCTGACCATTTAGTGCAGATTGCTGAGAAGTATAACAGGAGGGAAAAATAGAACAGAAATTGTGCTCCCTGCTCAATAGGAGACATTTTTCCCAAGGGAAAAACACAGAACTTGGGGCTTTTTTCCCTTCATTCAGAAAGTATGTTCACAAAGAGAAAGAAGAAAATTAAAAAGACTGTGTATATCAGGTTACTGAATCGCCACTGTAACTCCAGTGTTTGGCAAAGGCTTCCCTCAAACACTAGTTGCTCAGTAAACAGCATTAATTTTGTTACGTGCTACGTGATCTGGTTTGGTGAAAGCTCTTTTAGGCAAACTAAACTTATAGGAATGTTGTGAGGCATTTATTTCCATGAAGACTAGTACACTTGAAATACCCTACGTACACCCAACAATAATCACTACTGTAAGCAGTTCAAATTTTTTTTTTTTTTTTTTTTTTTTTTTTTTGCGGTATGCGGGCCTCTCACTGTTGTGGCCTCCCCCGTTGCGGAGCACAGGCTCCGGACGCGCAGGCTCCGGACGCGCAGGCTCAGCGGCCATGGCTCACGGGCCCAGCCGCTCCGCGGCATATGGGATCCTCCCAGACCGGGGCACGAACCCGTATCCCCTGTATCGGCAGGCGGACTCTCAACCACTTGCGCCACCAGGGAGGCCCTCAAATTTTCTTTTAAAAAGCACTCTTAAACACCCTTTCCCTTCTAAAAGAAAATTAAATACTTGATGAGTAGCCTTTCTCATAGAGAAGTGGATGTTTTCTCTCCACCAGGGAACATTGCCTTTCCTTGCGTTCATCCCCTGGAAAACCTTTGTTTTAGAACTGACACCAGTGGTCACTTGGCATCTTAACCACATTTGTCTGGCACTTCACCTGAGGAGGAAAGCGCCCTTTTTGTATTCTGTAGCGTGCATTTTGATAAGGGCACAGGCTACAAGTAAACTTCACATCTCAAGTTAAGGTTGTATCCTTGGCATTGTAATGTGTTATGAACAAAAGTGCTTTTATAATCCTACCTGCCAACAATTAACATCTATAAATAGGAAGACCACAGGATTCTGAAATTACCCAAGTATTGGAAAGACTATTTTTTCATAAATTTTCCTTTAGCAAAGGGTCCTATCCCTACCATCTTCAAAAAAAAAGTTCAGTTTGAACAAGCCCTAATTGTGTAATCAAGCAGATTTATCCATCTCATAGAAATAAACAACAAATTTTTACATTTAAAGTCACATTATGTGCTGGAGAGGGTGTGGAGTAAAAGGAACCCTCCTACGTTGTTGATGGGAATGTAAATTGGTGCAGCCACTATGGAGAACAGTATGGAGGTTCCTTAAAAAACTAAAAATAAAACTGCCGTATGATCCAGCAATCCCACTCCTGGGCATGTATACAGAGAAAACGTAATCTGAAAAGATACATGCACCCCAATATTCATAGCAGCACTATTTACAAGAGCCAAGTCATGGAAACAACCTAAATGTCCACTGACAGATGAATGGATAAAGAAGATGTGGTATATATACATACAATGGAATATTACTCAGCCATAGAAAAAAATGAAATTTTGCCATTTGCAGCTACATGGATGGACCTAGAGATTATCATACTAAGTGAAGTAAGTCAGAAAGAGAAAAATGTGTATCATATGATATCACTTGTATGTGGACTCTTTAAAAAATGATACAAGTGAACTTATTTACAATACAGAAATAGACCCACAGCCATAGAAAACAAACTTATGGTTACCAAAGGGGAAAGGGAGGGAGGCATAAATTGGGGGTTTGGGATTAACATATACACACCACTGTATATAAAGTAAACAATAAGGACCTACTGTATAGCACAGGGAACTAAATTCACTATCTTGTAATAACCTATAGTGGAAAAGAATCTGAAAAAGAATATATATATATATGTGTGTGTGTATATATATATAGCTGAATCACTTTGCTGTATATTTGAAACTAACACAACTTTGTAAATCAACTATACTTCAATAAAAAATAAAATAAAATAAATTAATAAGGAAAAAAGTCACATTATAATGAACAATAATGTACTGTATGCAAAATTTTACATGTTAACATGTTAAGTGTTGGAATTCAAATAAGAGACACACATATATCAAACACACTTGTGAAATGGTCATATGAAAAGTACCTATGTAAACAAATATCTATATATGTGTCATATCTACACAAAATACGTATGTCCTGGTATGTTATCATTTGCTCTTTCTTATTTGCTCACATTAGGAATCTGATAAGAACTAGGCTGTGTGGTAAGAATGTTATGTTCTTACCACAATAAAATTGAAGAAAAAAAAAACCTTTCAATGAAATAAAATGTCTCATTATCACGAATTGATCAAACTACATGATGTAACATATATAATATAAGGCAAATCAATCAAGAAGTAAGATAGGAAATACATTTTAAAAAAACTGGAAAAAGAATCTAGAATAAAACCCGGAGGTTATGTAGAAGCAATGGCATTCCTGACCACAGCACTAAAAATATTTTAAAAACAGAGCTTCTAGCAGCCTGGATCCCAAAGTTGAAGGACAGCTAAGAGGAAGCAATGCCCAAGAGCCAGTATTTATTCTTTGGAAGCTGTGTCATCAGATGCCTAATGGGCGGTTCTAAGCACAATTAAAAGATAGATTTGGTCTTACAAAACCTTGAAAGAACTACACTTAGCTGACAAGTGACTCAAATCTAGTTCCTATCAGATTCCTAGTGAAAGCAAATAAGAAAGAGCAAATGACAAAATACTGGGAAATACGTGTCTTGTGTAGATATGAAATGTATATAGATATGGATACTTGTTTATACAAGTACTTTTCATATGACCAGTTTATAAGTGTATTTGATATGTGTGTACGTCTTTATGCTTCTATTATTTGAATTCAAACACAATGCAGATATAGACAGCATTACCATCTATGTGAGATGTAAATATATAAAAGCCCCCCTTTTGCATTTTCTGCAGATCCTGAAAACCATGTTTATGTTTTGTCTAGGGTTTTTTGTGTGTGAGTCTCTTCTTCTAATATAAAGTCTCGATTTAAGAAAAGAGCCAGGGGCTTCCCTGGTGGCGCAGTGGTTGGGAGTCCGCCTGCCGATGCAGGGGACGTGGGTTCGTGCCCCGGTCCGGGAAGATCCCACATGCCGCGGAGCGGCTGGGCCCGTGAGCCATGGCTGCTGGGCCTGCGCGTCCGGAGCCTGTGCTCCACAACGGGAGAGGCCACAGCAGTGAGAAGCCCACGTAATGCAAAAAAAAAAAAAAAAAAAGAAAAAAAGAGCCAGTTCATTCCTGCTTTCTACCTGCTTGCTGTTGTTTCCAGAGTCTGCAGCTGTGCTAAATTATTTGAAGGTGAACACTAGAGCAACTGCAAAACACTTCTGCCCTCTCTTTTTGCTCACCATATAAAGTTGCAAGGATACGTTGTCATTAAGTTTCTATACATAGCTAACTCCACAAAACTTTGAGAATAAGCAACATTTCCCTGGGTGGCTGTGTGTATAACTAGAGAATATTAGTTGAAACACTTCGTAAATGAGAAAGCCTTACCTACATGTAAGGCATTGTTTTAGCATTAGCATTGCTCTTTTGTAGAATGGTATCTAGGACTGGAATAAGCCAGTCGTATCATTAAGGAATGGAATAGAAATTAATAGCTGTTAAAACACTTATAGCGGAGTGCCAGGAACTTTACCAGAAGTTTTACATAGGTTGTCTTACTTAATTAATAGCATTCATATGGAATACTGCTGGAACCCTTAAAGGAGCCAAATAGTTTGTGGTGGATACAACGGTAGCTCCATAGAGAAGATTAGGTATCATAAATTTTCATTTGAGAATGAATTATATTGCCAGTTTATACCATTTTCCTCTGAAATCATGTTGGTTTGATCCGGTTCTGTACTAGCCAATGAATAGCTTATTATGGAACTGTCAGAACTTGGCAAAGGCCATAAGTTCTGTACTGCACGCAAAATCTTGGTCTTATTGTATTACGTAGAGATGCCAGTGTCATGAACTGGTGGTAATATGAACTCCGTTTTCTTTATAAGCATTGTCAGTTCATCACAATATACTGCACACAGTTTTCAATGACTTGTATATTTTTTTATCTTGCCCCTGGAGCCCGCCTATTTTGGTAGACAGTAGACCTTGGACTTGCAAAGGATTTTTATCTACTGAGTTGACATTTTCTCTTCCTGATGATAATAATCCCTACCCACCAAATAAAATACAGTATTATCATATGTTTATATCTCAGTGAGCTGCCATTGAAGGATTCCATAAAAATGTGATGACCGGGGAGAATAAAAGGGAAACATCCACCAAAATCTTCTCCAGGATTCTGAAGTTTAAGTATATGGACAGGGAGTCAAATAGAGCCAGGCTGTGGATGCTGCCATTTGCTTTTAAAGGACTAACACAGAATGTGAATTAAGGGGAGGTGGGGGGGCAGGTAGGAAGAGGGAGTTATTATGACTCATTCATTCATTCAGTTACTAAGTTTCCACACTATTATAGGTGCTGTAATGTACTCTCTCCTTGTCCTAACAGGGAAAAAATACAGAAGGAAATAAATGTATTGCAAAGTAGTGTGTACTACATCATGACAATGCAGATGGAGGTTCTGGAGAAAAAGAAATCAGACTTATGTTTGGACAATGAGCTAACAGCATTTAAATATCTGTAAAGGTATAAAACACCAATCAGGTTAGGACCCAGCCTTATCAGATCTGCTGAGCCTCAGTGCTGTTCGGAGTACATAATAGAGATTTGTTAAAGGTGGCTGAGCCATTGATTCACTTTAAGATAAGAAGTTAGATACTGAGTTCTGTTATCTCACTCCATGATAGACTTAGAGGGTCCACTTAGTAGTGCATTATGTAGAGCATGCTGGCACTGTTTCGAGAATGTTCAGTGAACCAAGAGGGAGGCTTACACAGCCAGGAGGTGATACAGTGGGTTTCCCGTGTGCAGAAACAGAAACCTTTGAGACTCGAACACTGCCACCAGAGGTCAGGGCCGGGAGTAGAGGGCACTCTCCCAGAAAGGAAGTGTTGTATTACCCGGGGAAGCACAGGAACCAAAATCCCCGTCTTCTCTTCCTGAGAGCAGCACTTTGCTGGCTGAGTAGGGGTTGAAGGGAGGACCTCAGAAATGTTCTGCGCACGTAAAGGTATGTGTAAGTGCTCTCAGCTTTAAACAGGTCATTTTAGAAGGTCAGAGAAAAGTGACTTTTGTTACATTTTCAAAATCCAGATGAGCTATATGGATCTGTTGGTTACTACCTCCAGGAAGGGAATGTTTGCTGGGGGCAATCAGGAGGGAGTGACTCTGTTGAAATACTAATCTGAATATAGGATATGAAAAAGACTTTCTGTGCAACTACATTATTTGTCTATGATTTGCTGTAGGTGCAGCTGCTGTGATTCTATATGGAGGCCCTACCAGAAATAGATTCAAACATAGTGATTTGGGGTCTGTTTTCATGTCCAGTGGCCATTTATATATGTCATTAGTGACTTTTTCATTCATTCATAGGAAATGAAATTTGTCAGTAAGATTTCCATATTGCCTTATCTTGCCCTTAACTGAAAGATTGTGCACAGCTAGGGTAATGATAGTGATTAAGTCACACGCTTATGCGTGTTCTCTGGGTTTCAAAGACTGGTAATGCACTTCATTAGGCTCTCCTAAACATCCTCTTAAAAGTTTGCTTAAATGCCTTTGTTTTCCTTTGGCATTTTATTGAAATAAGTCCTTTAGGCTCCACAGAAATGCAGAGGGAAATCAATAGGAGGTTTTTGTCTTTTTCTTTTTCTTTTTTTTCTTTTTTTGCGATACACGGGCCTCTCACTGCTGTGGCCTCTCCCGTTGCGGAGCACAGGCTCACTCCGGACGCGCAGGCTCAGTGGCCATGGCTCACGGGCCCAGCCGCTCCGCGGCATGTGGGATCCTCCCGGACCGGGGCACAAACCCACGTCCCCTACATTGGCAGGAGGACCCCCCACCACTGTGCCACCAGGGAAGCCCGTCTTTTTCTTTCTTTAAGTTTTGGTCAAACAAGTCAAAATAACATTATCATTGATGGATCGACCTATACTTCTAGATGGAAGGCATAAAGATATAAAAAGATCTGAGGCACGTAAGTAACCTCTTTGATTTTTAATGGTGTGCAGCAGATGGAATTCATTATTGACTTTTAAAAATGAAATTGCTCTGCATTATTATTTATTTATAGTTTTTCCTTTTAAAAGAAGTAATTACCATTACTAGGTTAGTTTTTCCTCAATCACAAACAACTATGTAACGGTATCAGAATGTATAATATAGTTTAGCACTTAGTCATGAAGCTTAATGATGTTACAGGATATTATCCCTTTCAAATTAGCAATAAATTTATGAGCATAATGCACAGCTAAAAGGTTGAGTATCTTTTCTTCTTACTTGGTTATTTGCAAAAGCAATTATTTCACATTACAGGGTAATTTATTTATGAAAATCTCACTGCAGAAACAGAAATGTTTTTAATTAGAAATAAACAATCTAATTTCATTTTTTCCATTTCAGCACACAGATTGTGTGCTGATAATCATAATAATATGCAAAATGCCCAAGTTAAATATTTAGATGATTGGTTTCAGCCCAAACAACTTTTTAACTTTAATCACAGAATCTAAAACTTTTAAGTCATCAAGAATGTTGAAAACCAGTCATAACAAAATTTAATTTCCAAGCAGTGTCCAATGTTTAAGCAACTACATTTAGCTCACATTTGAGAGGTATCAGAAGTGTCTAAGTTTCCAGTCTTTGTGATTTAAACAATATACAAGAATGGAAAAATCTTCAGGGTTAGACTATAGATGTTACAGAAATGTTTGAAGCCCTTTTCCAAAGCTGTTGTTTCAAAGAATCATTTCACATACAGCCCAGCAATTAATAGGATCAGGAGATCTGTGCGCACAGGATTCAGACCACTCATGAATTTCAGTGAAGCTCCTGGATAAGTTAGACCCCTCCTTCCACTCTTCCTACCTATCCTCCAAGCCACCCTCCCCTCCCCCAGCTGCTTCCTCTCTTTATTCCCCTCTCTTCTCCTCCTTCCTATACCTCATAACCCCCTGGCACTTGCATGCCCAGACATCTTTTTTGCACAGGCAGATTTGTTTTCTCCAACCAGTGGTCATCATTGTGAAACTGAAGGGTAGCAATTAATATTTCATATGTAGCACTTAAGCCTTTTCACCTAGATTATGCATTTTGCTTCTTCATACCCACCCATAGGCACTTAATAAATGCTTATTGATTGTCTAGTTAGGTTATATTGACAGATTTTGAGAATTCCCATACCCTCCACGGTTACCAGTACTGTATTTCCTGGATTCTAAGACGTACCTTTTTTCACATTTTGACTTTTTAAAATCTCAAAATATCTTATGATCAATGGTGTATCATGGTTTAATTGACAGGGTTTCGTTTTTTGTTTTTTGTTTTTTCTCTTGGTGGTGCATCTTATAATAAATGCAGTCTTGATGAAATATGGCAGTAAAAATTATAGATAAATGCATTACTTGTATAATGTGCTAAATGCTGTGCATTTCACATTCCAGCTCTGTTAGAGTATTCTCTTTCTGTTATGTAGCTTATCCAGGGCCAATTTTGGTCTCTTCTCAGTACCTTCCTCCACCCTAATTCCCTTGCACTGTGGTTCTCCCTGTTCTTGGGCAGCTGTCTTGACTGAAAACCTCTGGAAAATACTCAGAGAATTTTTAGTAATATGATTACCAATATTTAACTGTAATGAAATGGAAAGGGTACAGTTTTTTAAAATTAAAGACGTGGTTCAAATTATGGTTCTTCTCCTTTAAACTATATGTACTTAGCGATCCAGAATTGTTTTCAGAGTTTCAAATTACAAATCTACAGAATAGAAATCATATGAATAATTTCTTCATCATGATATTGTTAGGACGATTTGTAAAAAATATCGGACCAGTAAAAATACTGAATATGAAATGTATATGAGAGCACTTGATAAACCATGAAGTACTGTTCAGCTATCAATTTTAGCATCAACATTAAACAAAACTTTAGACGGTTGGGAAGAGGAAAGAAGGAGAAATTATAGAATTTATCCCAAATTAAAGAGAGTACATTCTGCATTTTAATTATCATTGGAGATGATGATATGACCCATTAACTCACTGCCTGAATTAAAAGGAGAACTATGACATCTATCTTCAGAGAACTTCCAACTTGCAGCGTTCAAGCTATTTTGAGTCCCAGTGTTGAATGCACGCCAGTCTCTGAGAACTTGTATCCTTTACTGAATTAGCAGAACTACAGCCCACAGCACCTCTGTGGCATTAAAAATAAAAGAGGTTACTTAGATTCCCCAATTCTTTTCCTGTCTTTGTTCCTTCCATTTAAGAGCCATATCGATCTGTAAATTACAGTAAGGCTTTGGGAAAAATAACGTAAGCGTGTTTAACAGTGGATTTCGGAATCAGTATATGACAAAGAGTTTTGTCTAACTCCTCACCTTCAGAGGAAAACACAGTGGGAGGGGGTGGAGTGGGGTTTCCAGCAGTTATTGTTCTTTCTGTGTTTGTTTTAGTTGCTTGGTCTGGTCGAAGGAGCCAAACCTTACTGTCTATTTATTGGGTCCCCAGTGTTATTTATTTACCAGGCCCTGTTATACATAAAGACTTAAACTGAAATAGAATCGGCACATGAGCATACATTTTAATAGAGTCATACTTCCTACAGAGGGAGAGTTACACGTATAAGCTAATGCCCACTGGGGGGAAAAAATACTGTTAAGTCATAATAGTAATTATGGAAGGGCCCTACTCCCTGATCCCAGATATTCACAAAGGAGAAATGAAATGATGCAAAGTTAATTGAATCAAATGGAATCAGTCACATAGTTATTTCCATAGCCAGGACCCTTTTTCTGCCATCAGGAGATTCCAGATATTTTTAGCTTGAAATGTCATACAATTCGCCAGTGAAAAATGAATTCTATAGAAGAACATAGAAACCAAACCTTTGCATAGAAACCAAAAGTGCTTTAAAAAAAAAAAAAAGCTTGTTAGGATATTTGTATGTATTTGAACATTCTCTAATACTTACATTTCATTGTATTGGCTTTCACAGTTTCAAGAACATAAAATAACAATAAAAAATAAATGTCATCGTTGTATCTTCAAAATACAAGTACTTCCATGGTACTTAAAATAGTACTGTTGAATGTAAATTCCATTGCTATAGTGAGTATAAAACACAAAGATTTTTTTTTTGGAAGGTTAATATGTTTTGTTCATGTGTTGTTTTTTGAAGTTAGGGATACTTTCAAGAGGTAGGAGTAAAAAAGAGAAAAACGCTGTATTAAAGGCACGTGCAGGTGAAAAGGGGGAATTGAAGGAGAGGGAATTGTGGTCATTACTTGAAGATCCTGTTTATCTCCTATACTTTAACATCCAACGGAGAGTCTTTCAGTATCTCATTTCAGTCACTTTATTTCCAAAGACCACAAGTTTTAACTCTACTGTGAACATTTTCCCATCTAATAATATTCTGGGGGTTAATACATTTCCCATCTCAATTCATTAGTAGTTGACAACAAACACCTATACTGGGCTGACTTGGTACTAAGTACTAGACTAAGTGCTTTACCTATATATATATATATATTTTTTTTTGGAGTATAATTGCCTTACAATGTTGTGTTATTTTCTGCCGTGCAACAAGTGAATCAGCTATATTTATACCTGTATCCCCTCCCTCTTAGACCTCCCTCCACCCCCATCCCACCCATCTAGGTCATCACAGAGCACCGAGCTGAGCCTCCTGTGCTATACAGCAGGTTCCCACTAGCTATCTATTTTACACATGGTAGTGTATGTATGTCAATCCTAATCTCCCGATTCATCCCACCCTCCCCTCCTCCCGCTGTGTCCACACGTCCGTTGTCTACATCTGCGTCTGTATTCCTGCCCAGCAAATAGGTTCATCTGTACCATTTATTAACTCATTAACAGGTTAACACATTTTAGCAAAATTACATAAATCATGCATTAAGCATTTATTAGTATTTTAGTTCATGGAAGCACCCTTTTTCTAGTCGTTGAGGCCAGAAACGTTGCTACTCTTCCTTTTCCTCTTCCACTCTATATCTGATCAGCCCAGAGATTCTGCTAGCTCTATTCTCAAAATAAATCCAGAATCTGCCCAGCTCTTAACCACCTGTACTACTTCCTTCTAGGTCCAAACACCAGCATCTTTCAACTGCATTATGGCCATAGGTCTCCCTGCCTCTGCCCTTGCTTTCCCTCATCGCCCCTCTACCACTCAGCTTCCAGTAAGGCAACTGGAGGAATGCAGTTAAAACATGAATCTCATTGTGTCTTTCCTGTGTGCACAAACCTCTTCAAGGGCTCTTCTCTCTCAGAGTAAAAGCCAAACTGAAGTCCTCATCATGGTGCACAGGGCCCTACCTGACACCCTGACACGAGTACACACATACACACACAACTTCCTACAATTCACTGCACTCCAACTACACTGGGCTTTTTGCTGTCCCTTGGACACATCAGACAAGCTTCTTTCTTCCTCAAGACTTTTATAAGTACTGTTCCCTCTGCCTCGGAGGCTCCTCCCATAGAGACTGACGTGGCCAGCTCCCTTGCGTACTTCAGTCTTTCTTCAGGACTTTTCAGTGTGAACTTCCCTGGTCACCTTATCTAAAACTTTAAATCCCTCCAGCCCCATCACAGTTCATACCTTCTTTGTTTATTATTTTTTTTCCTTAGCACTTATCACTAACACATGTATGTGTGTTTATATATATTTTGCTAACTGGAATGCAAACACTGTGAAGAAGGATTTTTTTGTCTTTTTTTTCATATTCTATCCCTTGTACCAAGAGCAGAGCCTGGTATATAATATATCCTAAATAAATATTTGTTGACTGTATCCTTGTATCAACCCTATTCATTGGGTACAATTATTACCCCCATTTTACAAATGAGGAAGTTAAAATGCAGGTAGATTAAGAAATTTGCCTGAAGTCAAACAAGCTAAGTTAAGGGTCAGAATCAGGATTCAAACCCAAGACCTGGCTCCAGGAATCTGTGTTCAGACCACTCCATGTCCTTAATTAAGTGACTGAGTAGATTAATTGGAAAAATAAAACTATATGTAGATTCAGCTATTATCTGGGATTTTCTTCAGTTAATTAGTTAATTAATTTTCTTCAATTAATTAATTTCTTCAATTTTCTTCCACTTAAGTGAAAAATTGAGAGTTGCCTGGCTTAGCACAGCCAGGACACAGTGAAGCCTCTTTCCTCCATCACTTTTTGAATTTTTTTTCTAAAAAGAAGATACGAGTTTTTAACATAGAAAAATGTACGAACAAATGACCCCAATTCCACTCATGTTGACATTCAAATAGTAATAATGAAGTAACATATGGACAATGGTTAAAAAAAGAAAGGCAACACTGTGGAAAAATATAAAATGAAAGCATTTATTGAATGTCTACTATATTCTGTAATAAGTAAGTGCAGGGACTCCATATTTGATAATGCAAGTAGAATTTAACAAGAGAGACAGACACATATGCAGACAGTTATAATTATGCATTTCGTTAAGTGTCATGGTTGAGTTATGTATAATTCTGAACTGGAATTTAGAAGAAGAAACAGCAAATAGAGATCTGCTGACAGCTGAAAGCAGGGCCTTGTAGAGTGAGTCGTGGGGCAAGTATGTAAATAGTGAGTGGAAAGGGATTCAACACCTCAAGAAACACTTTTTGAAAGAGGAGGCTGGGGAATGCCAGCAATAAATGTGACATGTCACAATTTTGCTTTTGATGATGGGACTCAGTGAGAGAGGGTATTTTAAAATAGCATTATATATTCTATAGAATAGAAATTACAGGCAAATCAGTTATCTGAAGGATGTGTAAATACATATTGACTTTAATTAGTAAAAGGATATCATTACTTATCCAAATGCATCATATGGAAAATTGTCAATTTCACATCCTTCCCTACCCACCTTGTTCCTCTGGAAAGTCTGGTTTCCAGCTGACCATGTCTCTCATTTGGCAAGGTCATTATGAACTTCCTGACTGTCGTCCAAAGTGTTGGCAGCCTGATCTAGCTTAGTGACAGACTGCTTGGTTGTTACTAAGGTTCTCTGTAAAAAGGACACTGTGCCCTTACATGGTGGTGATTTCTCCACAAACAAGTAAGAAAGAAATAAGGTATTTAAATAATAAATGTTAAGAAGAAAACAATATAGAGTTATGTGCTCACATGAGACTGGAGTGCGGTGGGCAGAGATACAGTTAGCTTGGATAATGATGGGGGTGTATCTCTGAGAATGTGTCATTAGAGTTGAGACCCAAATGATGAGAAGCCGTACAAGGAACCAGGAGAATAGCTAACCAGATAGAGAGATAGTAAGTGCAAAGGTTGGGAGGTGAAAACGAATTTGGTTTGTTCACAGAACAGAAAGAACACGACTAGACAGAGTAATAGTACAAGATGAGGTCTCAGAGTTTGCCAGTGATATGATGTACAGTCATAATTAACCTTCATTTATGCCTAAGAGCATTGGAATTGTTTTTCTTCTTTAAGTGTGTCTCAAGTGTAAATCTACTACTGTTTCTAGTAGAGAATAACTTGAATTTGCTCTGTACTGCATAATTTATAAAAACCTTTACATGCATTCTCATTTTACTTAAAATCCCTTAACATCCCCATGAAGTAGACAGGGCTAACTTTATTTCCATTTTACAGGGAAGGAAACTGTGGTATAAAAATGTTACATAACTTGCCTACAAAGATGTCTACAAAGCAACCCTTCCCCCACCTACAGACATTCATGTCATCTGATGCCACGTGCATCATCAATATTGTCCAAGAGTCAAAACTGTCTTTTAACCCAGATTTGAAATGAACTTGGGGCTTTGGTATATCTAAAGGCTGCTCATTGCTGAAAAAAAGGGAAACAAAAAAGAATTGCTACAATGAATAAAAGAAGAGGTTTGCTCTAATAGCACGTGTGTGTGTGTGTGTGTGTGTGTGTGTGTGTGTTTTGTAGCATAAATTCTTTCAAGGCAAAAAAATATTTTAAAAATTGAATAAACAATCTGGACATATTAGAAGTATCTCAGGGCTACAGATATTGAGCTTGCTTATTAGAAGCAAGTCAATGTTATGCAGTTAACCACATATTCTTTTTTTAAATTTTTAAAAATTAAGTTATGTAGAGGTATGATATTTACTGTCTCAGCCTATTAGCTAAGAAAACCCTTTTTCCCTTTTGTAGATTTGATTATTACATTTTTAGCTAGTATTTTCTCTTTCTTGCTTATTATATTTATATTTTCAATTGTATTCCTACAAATGTCATTCTCTGTATGACATGGCCTTGATTGAAGTTTGACAGCTTTTCTCTTTTAATTAAGTCCTTTTTCATATTTTTAAATTAATTTGTTTATTTCTCCTTTGGTTTTGTGGTTTCTTAACACCTTATCTGTCTGGATAATTAAATCTTGCTTATATATTTTTTTTACTTTAAAAGTATCTCATTTTCTTAGTTTTTTAAAACTCATACACTTTTTTAAAACTTGAGATAAGTGTTTCATTTAAGGATGTCTTTTTTTCCCTCTGCTTTATCTTCCAAGTTAAGGCTGATTTCCTCATTTAACATTGTAGATCCTTGTAATAAAACAACCACCACCACCAAGTCTTAAACTTGAAGAAAAAATCTCAAAGTTATTATTCACTATTGTTGTGATAACATTTTCTCAGCTTCAAACACATTAAATTAATACTCCATGGTTTCAAAATTTTTTTACGTTTCTAAATTTAGGTTTCAAAAATTTTTTATAGTTTCTAATTGTCATGTAAATATTTCAAGCCAATTTTTAAATATATGTAATAATTAACATATTTCAGATGCAACATGATTTTTAATATACTCAGTAACTTAAGGGCTAGCACACATATTTTCTTTTATTATTTCAAAATTGCAAATCCTGAAAAATAGAAAATGCTCAGACCCTTTTTTTCCCTCTAGGTCTTGACTCTTTTCTCCAGCTGGTTACATCTCACATCAGCAACAGCATTTATCTCAAAGTACATGTACATGTTATGCAAACGACTGAAATCAAGGCAACTCTGATAAAGCATGTCTTGTTAATCAAAACTGGATCAGAGCCTTATGAGGTATATATACTTTTATACAACCTTATGAGGTATAGATACTTCTATAATCTCCATTCTCTAAATGAAGAAACAGATTTTGAGAGGTCAGGCAGCTTGCCCAAGGTCACACCAGTAGCCAGAAATGGAGTTGTAATTTTATCTATCTGACTCCAAAACTGATGCTTTTATAGATTTTACTGCTGCCTGGTACATTGCCTGGTGTACAGTTCAGCTTGATTAAATATTCATTTTTTTAAACCCATTACTATAAAACTTACAGTGTCTGGAAAATGACCTTTTTTTCTTGCTTCCATTGCCTACCAAGGGTAACAGATAAACCACTTTTTTGACTCTTTCTAGATGCTTCAGTCTCCTCTATGCTGTCCTCTTTCACTTCACACTCAGCGTACTGTGGTGTAATAATCGTTTAAGTATGTACTGCCTCTCATCTGTGGGCTGTTCCTTGGGTCAGATACCACATCTTCACTGTCTTTGTGTCCTTGGACTGAGCATAATGTGCAACATTCAGCAAGTGGTGAACAAATGGAAGGAGAGAAGCAAGCTCTGAAGAGAATTCTGAAATATGTGAGGCTTTCTCCTTTCTCAAAAATGAGGAATTCCTCTTTCCATTCAATGTGTTACTGTGCTAACCCTTCAAATAACACTCAACCGGATCATTACGGAAGAGCAGAACCAGACTTATGAGGTCCGAGAGGGTGAAGGGAAGATGAACCCTCCTTTGTCTTCACTCCCCTTTTCCCTCCAAATGAGAAAGAGGCAAGATAGAAGGAGAGAAGATAATATTTAGAAATAGTGAAATGACATTTACATTCTTTTAAAAAGATACTAGTTCAGCCTCATGCTAAGTTGACTAAGACTCAAGTCTTAAGCTTTTCCCCCCTTGATCCTTTTTCCATTTTTCAAAAACAGTTATACCTCCATTCACACATTTCTCAGAGGCTAGTGAATTAGAAAATACCCCTAAATTTTAAGATCTGAGAATTTAGAGGAGATCAACTGATAGACACATGGGCACAGAGTGAGTCAGTGCAAGTCCCAGGAATAAAGTTTAGATCATCTGAGTACTAGGTGAGGGTCCTACGCATCCAACTGTTGCCATGTCCCCTGAAGGATTTGGTAAAAATAGAAGATGGTACAGTTGGGGAAAGAAATCATTGTCATTGCCAGTGCCCATATTCTATTTTTCCCTGCTTAATAGAATAATAATTTTTAACTCATAAATGCATATATTCTGTTGATTAGCATGTAATATTATGTCAAGAATACCAACAAAGATATATGTCTAAAATTTATATTATCCCCTAAACTATAGAGAGCCAACATATATCAGCACAAAAGCATTTCTCAAATTATAAAACAAGTAAGTATTCATTGACCATCATTATTCTGTGCAAAGAAGAGGGTAAACATTATTTTTAACAAACTACTACTTTCCTTTTTCTTTTTAACTTGTGTGGTGGGATCCTCCATCCCTAAGTGATATTCAACAACTGTAAGGTCTAAAGCAGATTTGTTATCCTGGGGGAAAATAGTAATAATTTCCCTTAGTCAGTGTGATCTAATACAGTATGTATATCTACACATTACAATCCCATGTCTTAAGAGAGTGAAACCCCTGCCTCTGTCTAGGAACTTGTAGGTGACCCTTAACATCTCACTCATCTGATCTCCCTTGTCTCCTCTTTGTATAGGAAAATGGTGGCTTACCTTTCTCTGCAGATGTAAAAGTCAGCTAACACCTGAGTTTAGTTCCTTGCACTGCTATCTGCCAGGCGTGCAACAGTAGACAAAGTCATTGAACCTCTTTTACCCCTCATTTCTTCATCTGCAACATGGGGATAACATTTTCCTCCTTCCCCACAAGGTTCTTGCAAAGATTAATGACATATGTGTAAACGTGGGCTTAAATCATAGAATCCTGAAAAGGACCTTACCAAAGTGAATCTACCTCACCATTTTTCAGCTAAGAAATCGGAGGCAGAGGCATGGTAAATGCTGTGTCCAAGACCAGTTAGCCTGTGAGTTGTACATCTGAGACTAGAAACCAAGTCCTTTGCTTGAGTGTGCTTTGTTTTTGCTTCCATTTTTTTTTCACTTGATAGGCACCACAGAACTGATATACACAAGGAAGGGATGTAAAGACTATGATAGAATGATCTTAAAGAGGAAGTAGGTTTTTTACGCCAAGTGACATGACAGCAAATGAGAAAAGAGGAAGGTACAGGAAGAATATTTATTAGAGGGTTTATAGCATGCCAAACATACATTAAAACATGAAAAATGTTTAATTACCCAATTTGTATTACATAGTCAAAATAGCTACAAAGGATATTTTTTTAACTTACAGAATTATCAGAAACACATTTCTTGCCTTCCCTGTTTCTAGCACTCTTCTAGGACTTAGCAGATCTTAACAGTGAACACGAAATCCCTGCCTTATGCTGTGTTGCCACCTGTGCTGGCTGTAGGCGGAGGGTGTATAAGGAAGTTCAAGGGGCTGAGCTGGGGAGAGGAGTAGCTGCTTGGTTTAGATGAGGGTACCAGGGAAACCTCTCACGCACAAATGACTCTTCGGTGCTTTCTAGTTTTAGAAGTTCAGCTGGATTTTCAAGTCCCTCTTATGAAATGCAAATATTCTCTTAAAATGATACTTACATCCCCATAAATTACCCTTGACAGTAAGTCTACATTTCTCCTCAAATCACATCAGCTTTGATTAGTGGTGGAGAGGTGGAAGAGAGTGTAACTGAGAGCTTAAAGCCCTGAGGAAAGGGCAGACCTAGATAGGAGTTGAATGGTAGATACCAAAGGTTACAGAGTGCCAGGAGGCAAAAGAAGCTCATTTAAAAAAAAAAATTGGTGAGAAACGGGAAAAACAGCCTTTGGCTGCTTTGCTTTTTTGCTTAGGGCTACAGAGGTAACCAATTAAAATCCAAGATATGACACTACCCTTTTTTTTTTCATGCCTAAAACTTGATATTGAATGCTGTATTTCACGGGTGCTAGGAATAAGAACAAGTCAGATGTATAGTCTTGGATTAGCAGACAGCATAGTCTAGAAGAGACAATGGAAAGATTACAGAGCTGGAAACTGAGAACCTAAATTCAATTCCTACTCTAATAGCAAGGAGTTGCATTTGTCTGTGCGTAAAGACTCCTGATGACACTTATCTAAACACATAAAGCTTTAGTTCTCTCCTGTGCAAAGAAGTCCAGAAATAGGTAATTACTGGTATAGGTTCAGGATGTCAAGGCTGGGGTCTCTGAAATTTTCTTAGCCTTTTCCTCATGGTTCTAAGAGATCTGCTAGAGCTCTCGCCATCACATCCATCTTCCAGACAGGAGGAGGGTAAAGACAGAAAGGAGGGGCACCTATATCGGTGAAGAAGAACTTCTAGCAGACTTCAGCTCGTGTCTCAGTGTCCAGAACTGTGTCACAGAGCTACTTGAAAAAGAATGTGAAAAATTAGCTTTTTTGCTAAACATACTGTCATTCCAAATAGAATCAGGAAGGAAGAAGGGAAGAATGGATATTTGGTAGTTGCAGTCTTGGACAGAGCAGCATTGATTAGGGGAAAAATAAATGAGAGTTACAGCAAATTGAAAAGCAAAATGGAATATATAAATATAAGGTAGTTTTATTAAGAAGGTAATAGAAGGGAAGGAGTTTTATGCTTCAGAAGAAGGAGTCTCTAATGCATGCCTTTCCACTTCTCTGGTCATCGGTGAGAGTAAAATAAGCATAAATTATTTAAAAATCCATGGTGGGCATTTTAAAAATATACCAATAGGTGATAAAAATTTAACCTTAAAATATACCAGCTGCAAACCATGAGCTCCATGAACTCTTGCCATTCGACCAGTCATGGTGCAATCCAAATGTGGTCTCAGAGTGTCTTGAAAGTTGGGTCAGATATGCCTGGTGTAGGACAGACAGTTAAATATTTCTATCTGGAAATCCCTAATGTAGATAGCTAGCTTTAAAAAAAAAAATTTTTTTTTCAAACAAAGGAATGGGAGTGGGGGACTGAATTTTAAAAGTAAACCGAATGGTATTTTTTTGTATTCAAGAACTTCACACTTTTCTAGTGAGAAAACATTTATCCTTTGTCAGGCTGACAGTGGTCTACATTGAAATGTATCTTTCAATGGAATCGTGTTAAACTTTAGTTTCAAGAGTATTGCTATGTAATCAAAATTAGAATTAAAGTTAAACGTCAGAGATCAGCTAATTGTCCTGAAGTCACCCTTGCAATAACCTTCTCATATAGATCCAGATTCGGAAATAGCCAAATAGTTTATCAGTGAAAGATATCAGGAACAGTAGAACTCTATAGCAACACTACTAACTAATTGAAACAACCAGACCCTTAAGAGCTAGGATAGATCTAAGAGTAGTAAAGACACTTATTTCACTGAAAGATTTGAGATCACTACCCAGAAGTTTTATTTTGTTTTTAACTTCTTGGACTGTTTTATTTTACTCAGGAGCTATCTTATGACCCTGGGGCAGAGTGGAGAGGGGTGGAGAGCCATAGGCCTCTTGCTTGTACGTGGATCGCAGCTGAGCCAGTATTCAGTAAGTGGACAGGACAGTTAAATGGAAATTTCTCAAGTAATCTGTAGCATTATGATCAAGAAAAGATTAGACCAGTTCCCTCTGGATGATTTTCTTCCGGCCTTTTGCTGTATGAAATGGGACCTGACCTCAAGTGTGAAAACTGGAGGAATACACCACGAGGTCAGGAGAGCAAGGGAGATGCTTCTGGATCAAAGGAAATGGTTGTCAGGCATGGAAACCATGGGAGGAGGAGAAAATACTGATTAAATATCTCCAATACAGGTCCAACAATGAATGGTAGGGAAGATCAACATGTGAGTGGTAAGAGATGAAGAGCAGGAAAGAGAGCTGGGAGATTGTGGAAGTGTTTGAAGTTTTTTAGACTGGAGTCTACACATACACAATTACAACCTGTAGTTTTCTAAAATCTTACAACTACCTGATAGTGATTCTTGACAGCATTATGTGAGGATGTTAACAACTGTTGTTTTTATAAGTATGGATGGAACATGAAATTAAGACAAATTAAGTGTCTTTAGAAATAGTCACCCTTGAATTGTTATGCATCTTGTTTTGCATTTATCTATCTCTTTTTTGGGCACACACACAAAAGATATATCAAAATATCTTTGTGGCTTTAATTTTAAGTAGTTATAAGTTGAATTGTAAAAGGTAGAATATTTCATGGCTATAAGTCTAGATTGAGAGCATTTAGTGAACATGTAATATGCTTTCATTGTGTTCTATTGGTACTTATTAACTTAATTCAAATATTTATTGAATGGCTACTATGTGCCAGTAATGAGCTAGATCATGTCATAGAAGATCATAATCAGTCTACTAAGAAAGATTTGATCTTAATAAGAACATATAAGTATTCAATAATTTTCAACACACATTTACTTGGAACATATTACTGATACAGTGATTTAATCACCAACTGAAAAGAATTCCTTCAGTAAAGTTTTAGTTCTCTGTTCTGAGAAGATTGCTATGTCTGCTGTTTATTATAACACTTTATATAATACTATGCCTCTCATCAGGATACAGCACCAAAAAAATATGCTAAAGACTTGCAGTTTGGAAAATGAAATACAATCAGAGGCACTGGGATATTTTAGTTCATATCCTAGACAAGAAGACAGAAAATATCTACCCTCATTGAGAAAATGTTATTGATATGGTCCCTAAACCTAAATACAGTTTGCGAAGGCAGAAGGTTTCCTGGGAGATGTAGATCTTGCACATATTAACAGTGAAGAAAGATACAACCTGATCCGATTAGGCCTACCCTTCAGGTTTTAGTAAAAGGTTGTGGGAGAATAAGAGTGTCCTTCATGCTTAATTTGGAAACAGATATCACCTTCAGGTGTGATCATATAAGTACATACCTAGCTTTGCAATGTCATTCATTGTTGGAGTCATTGCTCACATAAGACATCTTCTGTGCCTTTTATCTTTATATGGATGATTTGGAAAACTGCTGTGGCCTAAATTCTAAATATGTTTATAAAATGAAACTTTGTTTCTAGGTGGTCTTATTCCATCTAATTCCTTTTTATGTTTGGCTTTTAATCAGTAATTTCAGGCTAAATGCAATCAAATGTCTGAAAATGGAAGAAGTCCAATAAAATGCTCTATTATCTGATAATAGATGGGTTGTCATTGTTGGCTAATGCTAATACTGTATTGATCTGGTTTAGGTGTTATGTGTATGTCTGTGTATGTATATGTAACATGTGGTTTAGGTGCTATATGTGTATGTGTATATATTATAGCTACAGAAAAAGGGGGGGGACACTTTTTATATACCACCCTTTTTTTCATTTAAATTTTTGCTGTGTTTTGTTAAGTTAGACATAATTATATAGTCTACCATACAATTTCTAGTTATTCTTTACTTGCATTACATGTAAATACTGATTCCAAAACACTGCATAATTATAAAATTATGGTAATATCACTACTCATCTATTACCATATGGCTATCTTGCAAATAACTCTTCAAAAGTAATTGACTTTCAAAATATTCTCTTCAGTTATTTTGCTTTGCTGCTAGTACTCTTTGCCAATTCTACCTTCCTATCTTACTCTCCATATCATTAAACTAAGAGAATACACCTCTGAAACAAATATATTCATTGTCTCATAGGAAAGACATCTGAGAAAATCAGACTCAAAAGGAAAAGAAAAAAGAGCAAAGTGTAGAACAATATTGGGCCCATTGCCAAATTTATTTTTGGCCCTGATCATCTGGGCTAGCGCTTGCTTGCTATGAAAGATGACTCTAAGTGACTCTGTGCTGATGGAATTTATTATAAGGAAAGGAATAATTTACTAGTCATGGCTTCAACTTACAGTTGCAGACTTCTTGTCCATATAAATCATGTGCTATGTTCATACAGTCAGTCATAAAAAAAATTCAGAATGTGCTGTGCTGTTTTGGATTCACCTAGGCTTCCTTCCCTAGCTTCTTAGATTTCCCAAAGTATCAAGTTTAATTTGGGAATTCTCTCCAAACTTCACAAGCTAAAAGAACGATAAGGAAATATCAGAGTATCCCATCAGCTCAACTTCAGTAATCTTGAAGATTTACTCTCTGACTAAACCCTAGTCCTAGTATCAAAACATTTCTTACTGGTAACACACTAAAAAGCTCTATAATTTATATAGGATTTATAGGAATGAACAACAAGTTTCCTTAGTTTTGCAGCATCCACTTAAGATGGTTGATTTGGAACATTTCATATTATACAATTTTATTACCTAAATTTCTATCGTGAACTGCCAAGAACTGATGCTTTTGAAAGGCTTACTCGGGTGAGTTGATATAAGATTTTTAAAAGTCTTATTTGTAGGCTTTGTAAGCCATGATACCATGAAAAAGAAATTAGAGCATGAAAAGGAAATCCTCCAAAAACTAATAATATTCTCTCCCTTAGGGTCCTTCCTAGTTCCGTAGTCTGCACTGTACAAAAGAAGACAAAAGCCATAGCTGATTTATACGGGAGCCTAAAAATGAACAAAGTGCCGAAAAGTTAGTTTTAGGACTTAAAAGAAAAATCCCAGAAACTAAAATATTTTAACTTGGAGTAAAAAGATTACAAAATCAATAACAATAATAATAGCTTGCACTTATTGAACAATTCTCATGTGCCATTCTACACAGTTACTCTATAAGAGGATAGTATTATTATACCCATTTTACCGATGAGAAAACTGTGGCTTGGAGAAAATTACCATGTCCAAAGTCATATAAACTGTAACTGATGGAGGTGAAGTTGAATCATAGAAATCTGACTCTAGAGCCAGCTTTTTAACACAACAGTCACCATAAAGTATATGATATTCATGCAGATTGAACAGTGATTTGAATCAGAGAATACTCCTTAAGATATTCATATGAAAAGAGGTGAGCTTGAACCTATTCCAGTTTTAGAGTGAACATTATTTACAGAAAGTAATGGTAACGGAAGAGGAACAAGTTAAATAATATCACACGAAAACAAACATGGAAATTCAGACCACGGGACATAGCCCAGTATCACTAACCTGTTTCTGCAACAAGCCAATGGCATGCAAAAAACAAACAAACAAAAACCAGTGGAGCCTTTGCTCAGATCTTACACTTTAAATGTGGCCCATTTTGAGTCCAGCAACACTGACACCACCTGGGAGACTGTTAGACAGACAGTATCTCAGGTCCTGCCCCAAGTCCTACTGAATCTGAAGATCCCTAAGTGATTCATTTGCACATTAGAGTTTGAGCAGCACTGGTCTAGGTGACTAGAGGTTTAACTAATTGTAATAGGTAGACCTTGTTTGGATCATGATTCAACAAGCCAACTGCAAAAAGACATTTTCACCTATTGGGGAAACTGGGCATGGACTAGTTCTTGGATTCTGAGCTCTAATTTTATTAGGTATGATAATAACACCTAATGGTTAATGATGAATGTCCGAATCATTTAAAATTTAGGCATGTATGCCAAGATACGTAGGGGTAAAATACTATGGCTGGAATTTGCTTTAAAATGTCATGGTAAATACAGTAGCAGTAAGTGATACAAATGTGTCAAAATCTTGAAAATTGTTGTATCTGTCATTCTGCTCTTCTATCTACTTTTGAATGTTAGAATATTTCATAAATTTATTTAAAAAATATCAAAATAGGGACTTCTCTGGTGGTCCAGTGGTTAAGAATCTGCCTTCCAATGCAGGGGATGCAGGTTCGATCCCTGGTTGGGGAACTAAGATCTCACTTGCTGCAGGCCAAGTAAGCCCACGCGCCACAACTAGAGAAAAGCCTGCATGCCGCAACTAAGACCCAACGCAGCCAAATAAATATAAATAAATAAATATTTTTAAAAAATCAAAATAAATGGACTTATGCCCTAGAAATTGTAGAAATAACTAAAAGAAGTCTCTTATAGTAGAAAGAGTTAATCATTTCACAGAATGTCAAAGAATCTTTCTCCAAAGGATTTAAATAACAGCACACATTTTTTGGTCTATGGGCAATTTTAGATATAGTCTTGGTAAAAACCAGAAGACTTAAAAAAATCTGCCAAGCTCCCTTTCTCAAAAATGATTCTGTGGTAGATGTTATACTTTGTGAATACTTTGGGCCATTGGTCTTAGATTTAATGCCTTAGCTGTGTTTAAAAACAAGAAAAAGCCGTTGGTGATGCCTCTGTTCTAGCCCTGTGTTTCCTCTCTTGTGGCATTCTTCACTTTAATGGTAGACTGATGGAATGTTGAGCTACATAGTCATCCAAAGCAAGCATTTAATAGAGAGTCCTGTACTGATCTCATTCTGTTGAGAGTCTATGCCTGTTAAGTGCAGACTAAGGCCTTTTGATGTTATGTGATCAATTGGAAACCCTTTAAGCTGGTATGTGTTTGTCATATAGAAAGGCATTCCTTTCAACATCATATAAATCCTTGATGTGCTTAACCACTGCAAAGCATATCATTTTTTGTTTCTGGAAAAGGGTGCAAAAGAGAATTCCACAAGCTATTAAAAAGAGGAACCAAGTACTTTTGCAGCTTACTAAGTGGCAGTATTTGTGGTAATATGTTTTATATTTTCTGGCTCCTTCCTATAGATACCTAAGAATGGTTCTCAGAGACTAAATAATAAACTCTGTGAACAACCCCAGATGTAGACATTATACTGTTTACAGGTGAACAACTGACCCTGACTGGTTTAGTAGGTGCCTTGTGTTTATGGAGTGAGTCAGTGGATGAGCAAGAATTTGCGTCCAGAAACCTTCCTATTTGAACCACAAGTAGTTTTCCCTACATGGCACTGTATTTTGGTCTATCGGTTTGGATTTTATGGAATAACCTAGAGCGTCTAAGGTTTTCCTTTGATGAATATGTATTTGGAGGAATGAATGAGTAATGGGATAGTGGAGGGAATTTTGGTTCTGACTCTGAATCAGAGTGACTGACACTCAGGCGCTGCTCCTCACGCTTCTCTAATTTAGGCTGTGCCCCGAGAGGCTCCCTATTTATAGGAAGCTGCTTTGTTAGATGTGTGTGGTTTTTGATTTTTTAGACACAAGTTCCTTTCTCTCTCTCTTCCTAGTCTTCCTGGTAGATGCCCCATCAGCTAGTATTTCTTGCTCTGTTCTTTTCACGAGAGCAGCCTCTGCATGAAATTTTACATATTGCTCATTAGCCTTCAGTACAAACAAAAACCTGTTAGTCAAACCATGATCTTTTTTTTTTATTGAAGTATAGCTGATTTTCATTGTTTGTGCAGCAAAGTGATTCAGTTATATATATATTCTTTTTCAAATTCTTTTCCATTATAGTTTATTAAAAGATATTGAATATAGTTCCCAGTGGTATACAGTAGGACCTTGGTGTTTATCTATTTTATATATAGTAGTTTGTATCTGCTAATCCCAAACTCCTAATTTATCCCCCCCACCCCTTTTCCCTTTGGTAACCATAAGTTTGTTTTCTATGTCTGTGAGTCTGTTTTTGTTTTGTAAATAAGTTCATTTGTGTCATATTTTAGATTCCACATGTAACTGATATCATATGGTATTTGTCTTTCTCTCTCTCACTTACTTCACTTAATATCGTAATCTCTAGGTCCATCCATGTTGCTGCAAATGGCATTATTTCATTCTTTTTTATGGTTGAGTAGTATTCCATTGTGTATATATACCACATCTTCTTTATCCATTCATCATGGACATTTAGGTTGCTTCTATATCTTGGCTATTGTAAATAGTGCTGCTGTGAACATTGGGGTGCATGTATCTTTTCAAATTAGAGTTTTCATCTTTTCTGGATATATGCCCAGGAGTGGGATTGCTGGATCGTATGGCAACTCTGTTTTTAGTTTTTTAAGGAACCTCCATACTGTTTTCCATAGTGGCTGTACCAATTTACATTCCCAGCAATGGTGTAGGAGGGTTCCCTTTTCTCCACACCCTCTCCAACACTTACTATTTGTAGACTTTCTGATGATGGCCATTGTGACCAGTGTGAGGTGATACCTCATTACAGTTTTGACTTGCATTTCTCTAATAATTAGTGATGTTGAGCATCTTTTCATGTCCCTCTTGGCCATCTGTATGTCTTCTTTGGAGAAATGTCTATTTAGGTCTTCTGCCCATTTTTGGATTGGCAAACTGTGATTTTTTGGCATTCTTCAAACATGTTCCACACACCTCTGTACCCTTCAGCTTGTTTGTTCTGCTACAGCACAATATTATAATCATTGGCTGGAGAATTGTAATTAGGACAACTTGTTGTTTTTCCTAACCTTGTTGCCACTGTTAAAATTGTTTATTATTATAAAATATAACAATATTTCCAAAGCTCTAAAATACCTTTATTACTGTAGATGAACTTTATAGGAAGCATGATGCAAAGTTTCATAGCCCAAAGAATTAATAAGTATATCAAAAATAGTATATCCTTTTGCTATTTTAAAAGAATATCATTATATTTTAAAAAAAGCTTTGATGTGTGTGTCTATGCATGTGTGTATATCCCAAATAGGTTCTATTAGAGAAATAAGATGGTCAGAGGATAATTTTCCCCCAAAAAAGGTAACATCAAGACAGATATAAAAATTAACACGTTAAATATTTTATTGAACTCATTAATTAAGGAAGCAGTAAGATGTTACAACCAATTTAAAGGAGAATCCAAACATAGAACAGGCTTATTGGAATGAATGTGCAGATGGGGACACATTCTTCCACTGTCGGTGAAGAAAGTCAATTCAAAGTCTGTTGGACAGAATTTGCATAAACAAGAATGTCTTTGTTCATAGACAAGACTAATTTTGCATAGCTCTCAGCTTTTACACTTTATAGAGTTGTAAATTAGGTTCCATAGAATCAAAAGCAGATAACCCAGAAGAGTGTACTCTAGACACTGCATAGTTTTTCCACTGAAGCACAGAATTATTTTTCCCTTACAATACTGTTTCCCTAAGTGCATTGTTACTATCAGTGGCCCTCTGCTATCAACACAAAAAAGTCCAAATTCCTTAGACATTCACAATTTAGCTTCAGCCTCTTTCCAATTTCTGTTCTCCAGCTCAACACCCTTAAACCCTACTTTCTTCAGCCAAAGTTAACTACATTCTACTAATTCTACTAATCCTTCAAGTCGCAATTGTCACTTCCTCCAAAAAGCCATGTTGTACTTTATCTGTTTTAACTAGGAATTACCATACCTCCACTTGAGACTCATCACACTTTTTTCTGTACTCTTCCTGTGTATTGACTGTCTGCTGTGATCTACAGTAGTTCTCAAACCTAAGAGTACATCAGGATTACCTGGAGAGCTAGTTAAAACACAGATTTCTGGGCTCTGCCCATCCTCTGATTCAGTGGAGCTGAGCTTGAGCCTGAGAATTTGTATTTCTTACAAGATCCCGGATGATGCTGATGATGCTGGTCTGAAGATAACACTTTGATAACCACCTGCCCAGAAGAACCCTGTAAAAAACTGCAGATACGATTAATGAGACATAGATAGCTCTTTAGGAATTCATAATCTAATGGAAATGTCAAAAGCTGGCTCCCCTAAGACTACCTTTTGGTAAGACAAAACTGAGTTTATTGAGGTAGAGAGAATACCTCCTCAACAGAGCCTTTTAAGTGCCTTGTGTTGGGGGTGAGAAGAAGTCACGGGGAGTAATAGCTGAGATTTTGGGGATTTTCAAGTTTGATTGAAAGCAGGTCTTCCAGGGTAACAACTTGGTTAGGACTGGGTAAGAATCATGGTATGATAGTTTAGAATTGATAGAATAAGATGAGGATTTTGAGGCAAGGGGTTCAAAGAGCTCTGGTGTGTAAACTGTCGGTTGATGCTTTCTGTTGAAGATGTTGATGTCTTCGTTCAGGATGTTTCTGAAATGAACCAGAGGACAGTAGAGTAGTAAAGTCATATTAACGTGGACAGTCAACTAATAGTTTCAGAGACAGACACATAAAGTGTGTCTGGAAATACCAAGTACATGTCTCAGAAACATTCAAAATTTTGGAGGAGTGGAAAAGAATTCATATTTATTAAGAACCAGTTATATTACACATACAGTGAAGTGCATGTGTGTGTATATATGTGTGTGTGTGCATATTTCAACTAACTGTATATGTGTATTAGATTTTTGTGATAATTATGATTATCCCTAGCTAATGCGGATAATCCTTATTGGGACCTTAGGATAAGAGGACCTTTGGATAGAGCTCTTTTTATATTATCCAAAACTCATGGTCTCTTCTTTTTGGGAGAGATAAGTAGTGAGTATGATGATTTTAAAACACAGTAATTCTCTATAGAGAAATAATAGAAATAAGCATCTATTTTTAAAAGCCTGATTGGCAAGTGAGCTTTACTTTGGGAAGTAACTCAAGCTGTAACCTTTCGTGGAATAAAATTGACATCTGTCACCTTGCAAATCAATTTTTAGGAACACCCTAAGGTGAGTGTATTAAAGTTACACCTGAAAAAGACAAATTAAATCTTTTGAAATTCAAATTCTGGCACATGATTCAATGTTTAAGCTCTTGAAGAAATAGTTAAATCTTTGTACCAAATACACCCTATGTTCGGTCACAGTACTTGAAAGAATACCCAGCATGCTTTTTACAGATTCCAAAATCAAACTAGAAAATATGCATAATATAAAATAAATTGACTTTGATTTCTTCATGACAGGCTCATAATGCATGTTCTATAAAATCACTGAGGTGAAATTCATTTCAATGTTCTTTTGCTAAAGTTTTGAGAAAACATCTGAAGGCAGCACATCTGAGAAGTTATCAAATACTTGCCGTTCATGGTATTCGTGCCGTTCATGGTGGCTAATGGTATTCACAACAGAAAAATTTGCTATCTTCAGAAGCATCATTCTATTAGCAATAAACTATTTTGCATGCAGCTATCTTCTCCCTTTGCCATCTGGGCTTTTATGACACCTTTCAGTCCCAGATTTCTCTGTGCTAATTGCAGCTAAGTCAAATTGGCGCAAACAGGACTTCAGAGAGTAGGGTGTCTTAACTGGGACCACATAGATTTTGAAACAATAAGTGCAAATGTGGGGCTGAAAGAGAAAGTACAGAAAGATTTGGCAGGAAGTGGCCATAGCCTGCCCCACATCTCTGTAATGAGATGGAGAGGTATCAGGATCAAGAGAAACATGCTATCTCCATGCACAACATACTAAAGTGCAAATGTAAAAGAATATTAAATATTACTTTAGCTAGGCAGAGGATGAAATAAGGCTGTTTGAGGACAAACTATAGAAGTTGCCAGAGGCATAATGCAGTTATCTTTCCCAGCATCTACTAGATCTGGGTTTCTCCACCTGGGTGCTATTGGCATTTGAAGCTGGATAACTCTTTGTCTTGGGAGCTGTCTTGAGCATTGTAAGATCTTAAGCAGCATCTTTGGCCTCAACCTACTATATGCCAGTAGCACACCCTCAGTCTGACAACCCAAAATATCTCCAAACATTGCTAAATGTTCCCTTGGGGTAGGGTTGCCAGATTTAGCAAGTAAAATTAGAGGACCCTGAGGTAAATTTGAATTTCTGATAAACAGCACATAACTTTTTGGTATAAGTATGTCCCATGAAACATTTGGTATAGAATTGTACTAAAAATGTATTCATTGTTTATCTGAAATTCAAATTTAATTGGGAGTCCTATTTATATTTTATTTAGTAACCCTACTGGGAGGTGAAATTGCCCATGATTGAAAATCCCTGTGCTGTAGATATCACTCAATTAAGAGCAAACACCCAAGAGACTCTTAACTGACTTGACTGACAGTGTTGCTTTCCTTTACCTCTCTGAGGTTACCAGTAACCTTGTTTACAAAGGGAGGGTTCATTAACTTTCCCCTCAGGGCTGACATGAGATCTAAAGGAAATAATGTATGAAAAATCCTTAGTACAATGCCTGGCATAGTAAGCAATTGATATATGTTCATTATTATTACCTTAGGATCCCTCACAAGATGGTGTCATAATAGTTACTGGTCTCTGGACTTAATTTTCAATAGTTACTGGTCTCTGGACTTAATTTTCACTAACAGACAGAAAGACTGTATTACAGAAACAGGAACCCAGCAGTGATTCTCAATCTTGGCTACACAATGAAATTACCTAGGCAGTGTCCTCCCTGATGTCTGTATCCTACCTCTAAGAGATTTGGATTTCATTGATCAGGAAGGTGGCCTGAGCACTGGGATTTCAGAAGATCCACAGAGGTCCTAAAATGTGTAGCTAAGGCTGAGAACCACAATGGGAACCACAAAAATGGGTTGGGATCCAATCTAGAGAAAAGATGGACATGATTTCATACATTCATTTGTTCAACAGATACAATACCTGAGTGCCTACAATGTGCCAGGCCACATTCTAAGCAGTGAAGGGAGTCCCTGTACTTGTTGAATGCTAGTATGGAGAGACAGACAATAAATAAGACATTTTAATCTATTTCAAAGATTAAAACTGAAGCCTACATGAGAGGTGATAGCATTCCAAACAATCAAAGTCATCAATACTCTTATTGAGAAAGCAAAATGGGGAGAAATCAGTATGACTTAACATGTTCTCTGAGTTTAGTTCCTAGAAGAGATAAAAGTAGGAAGGGCATATTAACCAGGACGAGTAAAAGGATGGCATAAAACTGTAAAGAGTGTTAGATAGGTCAAAACACAGAGCGAGGTTTCAGAAACACTAAAGGAACTAGCCAACTAGGATCATTCTGTGAGAAGGGAAGTCTTAGAATAAAGGAGAATAAGAAGCCGGTATGAGGCTCTCTTCTTGAGGAAGATGTGCATTGTTGAACCGATTATTAACAGACAGAACAACTGTGCCTATTTTGCTTTTTCTCAATTAAGAATGAATGAGCTACATGTCAATTTAATAATCTGGCCAGAAGAACCTAGAAGGGTAGAGGAAAGTTTTCTTCCTCCCCAACAGAGCAGTGATCATATGTCAGGCTTGTGTCAAATGTCATGAACTTACACTGTTTTCATTAAACACTAGGTCACCATTGCTACCCCAGTGTGACAGCTGAGGAAACTGAGGCTAGGCAGTGTTCACTGAGTTATTCACGAATACAAATCAGGAAGCACTAGAGGCAGAAGGTTGTCTGTCTGGTTTAGCATCTCCCTGGTGCCTAGTCAGGGCCCCACATCTGTTGACTGATTGAATCAATAAACAAACCCCTGAGCATTATTAAAAAAAAAAATGAATGAGCTACTAGAAAATACAAAACAAAAACTGTGACATGGAGATTTATAGGCTAAGGTAGGTGAGGATATAGTGAAAGACCACCTACTTCCACTTTGCATAACTTGTAACCTCTTTGTCCAGAAAACTTGATTATCAGGATATTTTGATATGTGGTCACAGACCCTTTGGTAGTAATATGATGAGAATGATAGTGTATTTGTGAAAATTATACTCCCTTTTGTAACAAACAAACCTCAAATATATATAATGACTTAAATACAAGAGAAATTTATTTCTTGTTCAAGTCCAAAATTGGTGTTCCTTAATGGTGGGTGGCTCCCCTCTAAGAGTAGATTCAGGGACCCAGGTTCCTTCTATCTTGTGGCTCTACCATCTTTAACAAATGGTTTCTTGGGTCTTCCTGCTTATCTGCTTCCAGGCTGTGAAAGGAAAAGACCGTGAAGGGTCATCAGTGGGATGCTCTTGTGGGCCAGGCCTGGAAGTAGCACACATCACTTTTGCAAACCTTCCATTGGCTAGAACTCAGTCACTTGGGCACCATTATCAAAAAGAAAGCTGGGAAATATAGTATGCCCAGGAAGAATAATCAGATTTGTTGACAGATAACCAGTCTTTACCAGGATAATAGGAGATCTGCCAGAAAACTATAGTTAGATGAATAATTCAAATTTCAAAGGATGGGGCTGAAATAGAGTTGAAGGATACAGAAACAACAAAGGTTTGAAACCCATTGGGAGGGGAAAAACAGTGATCATGTGGAGTCTGTACCTCATCTTCTTCTGTCCATTAGAAAGGCATTTAACAAATACATGACATAGTTGATAAATGAAAACTGGGTGAGGGTATCATTTAGTGGATTCATACTTCTTCAGATAAGTGTGTCCAGTGAGTGGTAATCATTGTCAACCATGAAGGCACCCTCTTGTGCTGTGCCCTGGGACTCTCCTTGTCCATGTCCCAAATATTTTTAGGAACAACTTGAATAGAGAGAAATTTGTGGCTGGGTCAGGGAAAGAGATAATTGAATGATACTTCAGTAAAAGAATCAAGAGTAGTTTCAAAATGATCTCAGCAATCTAGAACATGGGTCAGCAGAATTTTTCTGAAAACAGCATGGAAGTAAATATTTGGGGCTTTTGGGTCATAAGGTCTCCGTTACAACTAGTCATCTCTGCTGTTGTAGCATAAAAGCAGCTATAGACAATACATAAATGAACTGGTGTGGCTGTGATCCAGTAAGACTGAACTGAAAAAAACAGGTACCAGGCCAGATCTGATCCATCAGCCATACTTTGTTGAACCCTGATCTAGAAGTATAGGCTGAAATTTGAAGGCAATAAATCTAACTTTGTTTCCTTAAGGCCAAGGGACAATGGGTCTAACACTGAACATGTGTGATATCCTTTCTAATCAAAATAGAGCTACAATATAGGTATTATTTGCTCTTAGTTTACAGATACGAAAGCTACATCTCAAAAGTAAATAGTTTGACCTAGCTTTCACATCTGGAAAACACTTTATGGGACATCCTGCCACTTTAACAAATGTTTGGGTGAATTGAGGGTCACAACTCATTGCTCAAGTCAAAGATGGAGCTCTTCATGTGGCAGCACTCCCTGTAGAAAAGCCCTGGGTTCTTCTGGCTCTGCTCCTATCCAAGTGTGTGACCTTGAGAGATTCGCTTGACTTCTCTGGGTCTTAGCTAACAAGTCAACACATATGAGAGGCTCAAATAGATACACACCAAGGTCTCTCTCAGGTCTAACAGGGTTGCTATTACTAAATTAAGGGCAGCATGTGAAAGAGAATTGAGACTTACTCTTTATAGCTCTAAAAGCAATTCTTTTTAACCTTCTTCTAATATAGTTTTACCTAAAACCAATATATAGAACATAAAAATGGCATTTTATGAGCATACATTTGTTTTACAAGTTCAAATGTATAATATTTTCTGATCATAAAGACATTTATTGAGAGAATTAGGCTGTTATGAATGAAACCAAAGTTTTAAACTGGGAGTGATGGATGATTGATGGGTTCTTTTTAGCTTCAGCACCTCAGCATCTACTCATTGTGTCTTGGTTTGTTTGCTTGCTTTTGGTGGTGAAATGTCAAGAAAATTCTTATTCCCATACATCATTTAAATGGTAAATTAATAAATATTCTTGGAATCTGAGAATACTTGTCAGAATATAGAAATGGCAAGAGAGGCCTGAAAAACAAAATGCATGAATTTGACAACATAAATCAGGAAGTCTTTTGTATATTAACTTGGAATATATGATAAAAATCAATGTAAATTAAGCATTTGTAAACCCTTGTATCAGTCAAGGTTGGCTAAGCTTCTGCTATGGTGCCAAATGAACCCCTTAACCTCAGTGGCTTACTGTAATAGTGTTTATTTCTTTATTTATTTCTCGCTCATATTACATGTCCAATTCAGATTGAAGTTGCGGGGAAGGACTCTGATCCACATAGTTTCTCAGGGATCCAGGTTATTGGAGATGGCTCCACCATCTCATAGCTGTGCCACCTGAAGCAGGTAGTATCCTTGGTTGCTGAGTCAGGGGCAGAGGCATATGGAGTGTAGAACATTGGCTGCTTTAAAAAGAGGCTGTTTCTTTACACATGTGAGTGTAAAACATGTCACTTTTGCTCAGTGTTTGTCAAAACTAGCCTTGTGGCCTTATTCAGAAGTAAATGTGTGATTTGCGTGAACTAAATCTGCAAAGCACTTAGAAGAACTGTAAAGGAGCAGATCTCAAACACGGCTCATAATCAAAAAATGAGGTTCCTGAGCCCCACCCTACAACCCTGGAATCAGGATCTCTGGGGTATAGTAGGGAAATCTGTATTTTTTAAATGTTCCACAGCTGATTCTCATTAACAGCAGGATGTTGCTGCTGTGAACAGGAATGTTTTTAAAGTAGAGGAAAGGCAACAATTAGATCTATGGATTTGAGATTACCCAGCTGCAGTTTTGGAGATGATTAAAGAGGGGAGAAACTAAAAGCTGGGAGGTTTCATGTCACACAACATGTAGGGTTTAATGACCAAACATAAATGCATGTGTTTATGTATCATGCAGCCTAACAATGCTGTTGTATCTTTCTCTGTATGTTTTAAGAATCTCCTCCCCACACCTTTCTTCCTCAACTCCAGAAAATTAGCAGAGTAGGCACAAAGTGGCTTCCAACCAGTCTTTGTTCACTTCATTCATGTTTTTCATGCCACTGCTGTTCATGGTGTTGGCTGTAGAGCCAGCTTAGCTCCCGCAAGAGGCCCTGGGTAGGGAGTGGGGAGTGGGGTAGGTGGGCTTAGTCTGCTTCTCTCTTGAGAGGTAGCTGGAAGTGGTCAAACTTTTCTTCATGCCTGTTAGAACAGCAGAGAATCTGGTTCTATTGATGTTTCTGTTGCCTTGTGAGAACTAAGAGTAGATCTGCAGTGGGAGAGAATGGCCAGTGCATGACTCTTTTGAAAATCAAACCTATCTGGCTAGTGCTGGATTGACCATCCAGGTTTGGTTTTCTCTTCCTATATGCAGTCTGGATTTTGGCTAATTTGCCTGGTATTATTAGCATCCTTCCCAAATGTTGTTTGGGATGGGGAGGTGGGGAGTTAAGGAACCCCCAGACACTTTAAGAAGAGGAGTAGGTTCTCTTCCTTTCAAATATTATGCTCAGCACTTACCAGTTTTCTGCTCATGTACCCTGGCTGAAACAAGTGGAATATTGATAAGAACTTGGCATTGCTGCCCAGAACTTTGTCTAAGAGAGATGGATGGACTTGTAGGCAGGTTCTATTTTTATTGCCGTGCTTCGTTTTGTCTTGTATTGATAGAGCCCAAAGTTCAATTCCCCCATAGCCCCTCCAACAAGAAAAAAACAAAAATAATAGTATCTAATTACCAGCTACAGACTGAAGCTGGAAACCGGCATTTTGGTATAAAAATAATAACTAGCAACAGGCTTAGGTTTCTCCCAAGTTGTTTTGCTCTTTCTTTTCTTTTTGCTTTTCCATTTTTCTAATACCTTTTAAAAAAAATACAGAGCAGAGATACGGAAATTATTTCTAATAGTGTCTAAACTAAAACAACTGATAACATACAAATATAAACATTCATAAGAGACTACTATGAACAATTATATGCCAATAAATTGGATAACTTAGGAAAAATGGATAAATTTCTAGAAAAATTCAACCTAAAACTGAATCATAAAGTAATAGAAAATCTGAACAGATTAATAATTAGTAAGAAGTATGGATCCATAATCAAAACATCCCCAAAAAGAAAGGGCCAGGACCAGATGGTTTCACTGGTGAATTCTACCAAACATTTAAAGAAGAATTAACACCAAAAAAACCACTACAGGACACTTATCTCTGATGAATATAGATGCAAAAATTCTTAACAAAATACTAGCAAACAGTGGGATTTATTCCTGGGATGCAAGAATGATTCAACATATGTAAATCAATAAATGTTATATACCACATTATTTTTTTTTTTTCTTTTTTTTTGCGGTATGCGGGCCTCTCACTGTTGTGGCCTCTCCCGTTGCGGAGCACAGGCTCCGGACGCGCAGGCCCAGCGGCCATGGCTCACGGGCCCAGCCGCTCCGCGGCACATGGGATCCTCCCAGACCGGGGCACGAACCCGCATCCCCTGCATTGGCAGGCGGACTCTCAACCACTGCGCCACCAGGGAGGCCCTATACCACATTATTAAAATGAAAAATAAAACTAATATGATCATCTCAGTAGATACAGAAAAAGCATTTGACAAAACTCAGTATCCTTCCATGACAAAAACTCTCAATAAATTGGGTACAGAAGGAATGTACCTCAAAATAATAAAGGCCATATATATGATAAGCCCACAGCTAAAATCACACTCAGCAATGAAAGGCTGAAAGCTTTTCTTCTAAGATCAGGAAGAAGACTAGGGTGCCCACTGTCACCACTTTTATTCAACATAGTACTGGAAGTTCCAGCCAGAGCACTTAGGCAAGACAAAGAAAAGGCATCCAGATTGGAAAGGAAGAGGAAAAGTTACAGATGATATGATCTTGTATATAGAAAAATCCTAAAGACTCCATAAAAGTACTGTTAGAACTAATAAATAATTTCATAAAGTTGCAGGATACAAATTGACAGAGAAAGTCAGTTTGTTGTATTCATATATGCTAAGAACTATCTGAAAAAGAAATAAAGAACACAATCCCACTTACAATAGCATCAAAAACAATAAAATACTTAGCAATAAATTTAACCAAGGAGGTGAAAGATCTCTACTTTGAAAACTGTAAGACATTGATGAAAGAAATTGAATAAGACACAAATAATGGAAAGGTATCCTGTGTTCATGAGTTGGAAGAATATTGTTAAAATGTCCATGCTACCCAAAGTGTTCTACATATTCAGTGTGATCCCTATCAAAATTCCGGTGGCATTTTTCATAGAAATAGCACAGACAATGCTAAAATTCATGCGGAGTTGCAGAAGACCCCAAACCGCCAAAGCAATCCTGAGAAAGAGGAACAAAGCTGATGCATCCCACTTGCTGATTTCAAATTTATTACAAAGTCATAGTAATCAAAACAGTGGGGTACTGGCATAAAAATAGACACATAGATCAACGGAACAGAATCAAGAACCCAGAAATAAATCATGCATATACCATCAACTATAATGGAGCCAAGAATACAGCTTTTTTAATAAATGTTGCTGGGAAAACTGGATAGTCACATGCAGAAGAACGAAATTCGACCCCTATATACAACATACACAAAAATTAACTTGAAACAAGTTAAAGACTCAAATGTGAGACCGAAAACCAAAAAAATTCCTAAAAGAAAACAGGAAAAATGTTCCTTGACATTGGTCTTGGCAATGAATTTTTGGATATGACACCAAGAGCACAGGCAACAGAAACGAAAATAAACCAGTGGGACTACATCACAGTAAAAGAAATAATCAACAAAATAAAAAGCAAACCTAAGGAATGGAAGAAAATATTTTCAAACCACTTATCTGATAAGGGGTTAATATCCAAAATATATATGGAACTCATAAAACTCAATAGCAAAAAACCAACAATTGAATTAAAAACTTGGCAGAAGGGGGCTTCCCTGGTGGCGCAGTGGTTGAGAGTCCGCCTGCCAATGCAGGGGACACAGGTTCGCGCCCCGGTCCCGGATTATCCCACGTGCTGTGGAGCAGCTAGGCCCGTGAGCCATGGCCGCTGAGCCTGTGCGTCTGGAGCCTGTGTTCCGCAACGGGAGAGGCCACAGCAGTGAGAGGCCCGCGTACAGCAAAAATAAATAAATAAATAAATAAATAAAGATGGAAAGTTGGGGGAAAAAAAAAAACTTTGCAGAGGATCTGAATAGAAATTTTTTCCAAAGAAGACATACAGATGGCCAAGAGTTACGTGAAAAGATGTTCAACATCACTAATCATCAGGCAAATGCAAATCAAAACCACAATGAGATCACCCCACACCTATTAGAATGGCTGTTATCAAAAAGGTAGGAGATAAGTGTTAGCAAGGATGTGGAGAAAAGGGAACCCTCATGCACTGTTGGTGGGGATGTAAATTGGTACAGCCACTATGGAAAACAGTATGGAGGTTCCACAAAAAATTAAAAATAGAACTACTGTATGATCCATCAATTCTACTTCTGGGTATATATCCATAGGAAATGTAATCACTATCTCGAAGAGATATCTGCACCCCCATGTTCACTGCAGCTTTATTCACAATAGCTAAGACATGGAAATAACCTAAATATCCATCAATGGATGAATGGATAAATAAGATGTGATATAGATACACAATGGAATATTATTCAGCCATAAAAAGGAAATACTACTATTTGCAACAACATGGATGGGCCTTGAGGGCATTATATTAAGTGAAATAAGTCAGACAAAGACACATACTATATGATCTCACTTACATGTGGAATCTTAAAAAAACTGAACTCATAGAAACAGAGAGTAGAATCGTGGTTGCCTGGGGTCTGAAGGTTGGGGGAAATGGTGAGATGTTGCTCAAATGGTATAAATTTCCAATTTTAAGTTGAATAACTCGTGGGGATCTAACATATAACCTGGTGACTATAGCTAACAATATTGTATAGTTGAAAGTTGCTAAGAGAGTAGATCTTAAACGTTCTCATAGCACATATACAAAAAAGGTAATTATACGAGTTTATAGAAATGTTAATTAACTCTACTGCAGTAATCATTTTGCAATATATACTCCTATCAAATCATCACATTATATACCTTAAACTTAGAATATGTTCTATACCAAAAAAATAAGTCCAGCAATTCAACTTCTGGGTATAGAGAGAAATGAAAACATATGTCCACAAAAAAATTTGTACATAGATATTCATAGCAACATTACTCATAATAGCCAAAAAGTGGGAATAATACAAATATCCATCAACTTATAAATGGATAAATAAAATATGATATATCCCTATAATATTATTTGGCAACAAAAAGGAATGACATACTAATACCTGCTACAACATGAATAAGCCTCAGAAACATTAGGCTAAGTGAAAGAAGTCAGACACCAAAGACCAGATATTATATGATTCCATTTATGTGAAATGTTTATAAAAGGCAAATGCATAGAGACAAAAAGTAGATTAGTGGTTGTCTATGCCTGTGGTGGGAATGGGGAGTACTAGAAATGGACAAGAAGTTTCTTTGGTGGGTAATAGAAATGTTCAAAAATTAGATTTGGGTGATGGTTTAACAACTGTGTAAATATACTAACAACCATTGAATTGTATACTTTTAACAGATGAATTATATGGTTTGTAAAATCATATGTCAATAAAGTTATTTTAAAAATAAGGCAAAGGGGGCTTCCCTGGTGGTGCAGTGGAATCCACCTGCCAATGCAGGGGACATGGGTTCGAGCCCTGGTCCAGGAGGATCCCACATGCCACGGAGCCACTGGGCCCGTGCGCCACGGCTGCTGAGCCTGCGCTCTGGAGCCCGTGAGCCACAGCTGCCAAGCCCACGTGCCACAACTACTGAAGCCTGCGTGCTTAGAGCCCATGCTCCACAAGAAGAGAAGCCACCACAATGAGAAGCCTGTGCACTGCAACAAAGAGTAGAAGCCAGCACACAGCAATGAAGACCCAATGCAGCCAAAAATAAATAAATTTAAAAAAAATAAGGCAAAGGTTTGGTGGAGGAGGCATGCACGATATATAAGGACACTTTTTTTTTTTTCTTAAAGGATGAGAGGAATATATGTGGTGATGTGGCATGATAAGGAGGAAGGAACCAGAGTGGAGAGAGAAAAAATAATAAAATGCAAAGGAATAATAAGGCTGACAAGTCATAGACAACATACACCAGACTAAGGTCAAGAATTAATTTGGAGAAGGAGAGGCATGGACAAGAGTAAGGACTTCCTTCCTTCTGAGGCAATATATGGAGATGAGCTTGTAGATTAAAAAGGAAAGGGGAAGAAAAGTGAGAGTGTTTATATTTCATGGCCTATGATTTTGAGTCATTTAGAAGACCAAGTAACATGTTTGAGTAATAAATTTGGTAACTTCAGGAGGATGTTGATGGGTCAGACAACAAATGGGAAGAATAAAAAGGAAAGCTGATGAAATGAGTAAACTGATTTTAGAGACATTAGGGCTTAGCTGAGTTTAAATAAAAACTTGTAAAGCACTTAATCATCAAAGTTATACATTTTTATCCAGCAGCTCTAGCTTTCCATGAAACAGAAGCAGAAAAAATTGATGGGTTAACTGCTTGTAAACCTGTATTTGAACTGGTAGAGTACAGGTTCCTACTAAGGTTAGATGTAAAAGTGCAGATTTAATCAGGTATTAAAAAACTCAACCACTATTTTGGATATGATTATCACAAACTAATGGCAAATCTGAAGATGTAAAACATATTTTAGAAAAAGGATTTCACTGTAGTTAATCAGGATTAGACTTAAGTCATTGAAATTCAATTTTTAAAGCTTACTGAGCCTCTCTGAGATCTTGGAAGTGGTGCTAAGCTTGGTAATGCTTCCTTCCTTATCAAATGGAAATCGCAGAAAAACTGGGAGCCACTTAGCACTCTACCAAATGGATTCCAAGGAGGTACAGAAGGAAGTCTGGAGCAGTGCTTTCCTAAGCAGCACATCTGAACACAGAGATGGTTGCTGAATATGCATATTCCTGGGTCCTTACTCAGAAACATTGTGAAATCACACTCTGGGGGTACAGCCCAGACAGTCTATACATTTAACCAAGTATAAAGGTGATGCTGATGTTAGAATGGTGAAGTTTGTCCAACCTATTAAGAATTTAAGCTGAAAATGGTGATGATGGGAAAAAGATCAGTCAAATAATTTAAAGGGGGTGGCAGGGTGGAGAATAATCTTTAATGGTTTGGCAAAATGCTTAAGTTCCTGAAAGATGTTTTCTGGACTCCACTGTTTGGTATGATTAGCTCTTCAACTTCCTAATTCAAACCTTTTCTTCAAATGCATTAATAAACTGGTAATCCCACGAAAGAGAGTTTATTTACCGCATGGGAAAAACTAAAAGAGCTATAAACAGATGTGAAAGGAAGAGAATAACCAGATCTCACAGGAAACAAAATCGGGTAGTAAATGTCCGTCAAATGTCGTTGCTCCTTCTCTGCTTAAAGGAGGATGAAGTTGCACACTGAAGCCCTAATTACCTTGCCTTACCGGACCAGAGTCATGGAATGTCAAACTCTAACATCAGTTCATAATGCCACGGCGAACTTCGAACGTGACGATTAATGCTTTATTTTACAAAGATGGTCTCATAAGGCTTCCTAGGAAGCATTTTATCTGAGTTGTTTTATGTTAACTACGACTTCAGTTTTACCTTAAAACTAACATTCTCTCCTTCCTCTCACCCACCCCGCCCACCAAAATTTCAAACTGCAAAAGTTTCCTTTGGATTGTGTCCCTCCCCCTAACACGCACAGACTCACACAAACTTTTGGACACACAGAAACTTTTGGACACTGCCCTCCTAGGCCCCCAAACTCTCCGCAAATCCAGCGAAGCCTCCCCAGGGCCATCCTTACACCCGGCTCTGCCCTCGGGTCCCGAGGCTCGGCCTCCTCCCCTTTCCCCAGCAGTCCCGAAAGTCCGGTCGGGTCGGGACTGGGCGGGGTAGGGCGGGGCAGGCCTGCTCCATTGGGGCCAGGCACGTGGGGGGAAGCGGATAGGTCCGGTTCGGCTTGCTAAAAGGCCGCCGCGTTTCGACGCTGCTTCTGTTCCAGGAAGTATGTATCTAATTTACAAGCTAAGTTTGGCCCGAACTGGCGTTTGGAAGCAACAAGAAAAACTTTTCAAAACTTGTGTCCAGCTTCTTTTCCCCCGACGCCTAGTTCCCTGATGGTCCGCCCCAGGGCCAAGTTCCGGACGTCCCCTCCCCTTTTCCCTCCCCGCCTCCGGTGAGGCGTGCGGAGCCACCGCCCCCAGTGTCGACTCGGACGCGTGGGTGGGCGAGCACCGGGTGGGCGAGCACCGGCTGGCCGTCTCGGCGGAAACCGTTGGCTTCCTCGGCGCCTGCCCGGCGGCAGCATGGACTACCTGACCACGTTCACGGGGAAGAGCGGGCGCCTTCTGCGAGGCACAGCCAACCGCCTGCGGGGGTTCGTGGGTGGCGGCGAAGCCCGGCAGGTGCGCTTCGAGGATTACCTGAGGGAGCCCGCACAAGGGGACCCCGGGTGCGGGTCCCCGCCCCACCGGCCCCCGGCGCCGTCCAGCCCGGAGGGACCCGGTGAGCCCAGCCTTCCTTCGCGTCCCGCGCGGCCGACCCGGGCTGAGGGCGGGGGGGAGGCGGCGGTGTGGGCGCTGCGCTGGGGGCGCGGCCCCGCGGGCCGCCGGCGTGAACGGGGTCGGCGGGGGGCGGGGGGCGCGGGCCCGGCGTTGGCAGGTGTTACGGGCCGGGATGGCGGCGGGACCGGGGCGAGGAGCGGAGGACTCGCTCTGCTCTGGGGACGGAAGACTTGCTCGTGTCTGCGTCGTAGCTCTTCCTGCTCTGCTCTTCCTGCTTTCTTCACCTATGCTCGACTTTCCTTACCCCGCCAACTGTTTCAAGGGTAGGATCCCTTCGTTTTTCCCTCCCCGTGAGAGGTGAATGTTGAACCAATTGTGACGCTCGTGTTTTCCCTCTTAGAAATCATTAAGAACGCTGTGCTTGACTTGGGTTTGGTTTGGATCATTGTTTTTATTTGGTATTTGCCAACTGTTCGAATTCACATAAGCACTTAATACGGCTTTGGAAAAGAAAATGTTTAGCGTACACGGGAACCCAGTGGATTTTTGTGTCGTGTATTTTGAAAGGCTGCGTGTTGTCTTGAGGTGGCAGAACCTGGAAACTTTCCTCAGTTATCATTCTCCTGCCTGTTAAGTTTTCTTTCGTCATAGTGGCGTTGTACTGCCCTTTAAGAAACAAAATCAGTCATAATGACAGGATATTGATATCTTACGGAATTTTTAAAAGCACTTGCTGAAGCGGTATTTGCATCATGCATATGGTAACTTCTCCAATGTCGTTGGCTTCCCCTGAGTTAATAAGTGGCAGACCTCTCCTAATCATATTTTATTCTTGTTACCTTTTTTAATATGCATTTTGGTGTTATGAGAGTAAATTATGTGAGTATTAGTTTAGAAAATAAAGAAAAGTACAAAGAATATAAAATCTATCCATAACCCACATCCTAACATTCATTTTAAAGCACTGAAACTGTGAGGACATCTGTTGATTGTGTGTGTGTGTGTGTGTAATTTAAGCTTTGAAGAAACTTGAATATTAAAATGTAATTTTAGCATGGTCCCTTTTATTAATTTTTCTTCACTTTACGTAATATCTTTTCTTCACAACTCTTGTTTATGGAATTAGAAAAATGAAAAAGGGGATACTTGGTTTCTGCTTTGAAGGACATTAATCAGATGCAGAATCCTCTTAAAGGTGGGACCAGGGATGAGCACTAGAACTTTCAAGTGTTTGAATAAAGGATTTTTTTTTTAATGAGACCTCAGTTGACTAATTGCAAACAATTGAAATGTGACCAGCCTCTAGGTAAATGAAGAACTGAGAAATATGTGGTGAACTTAACCTGGAAAGGGATATGATGAATAATTTAACAAATATGCCCAAATATATACATCTGATTCATTGATTCAGAAACATTTATTGAGCACACTGCTATATCAAACACTCTCCTTCAGAGTTACAGCTTCAAAATACTATACAAATTCCTCTTCTGTTGAAGCTGCCTTATGAGCTCATGGCACTTTCTTTAATATTCATGGTGCCCCCACATCTCTGACACAAGTTAGAAAGGCCTTGTGATGTCAGTTTATGACCAAGGTCAGTGGACAGGTACTTCTAGCATTAACTAGCTGAAAGAATTTGTATAAATTACTTAATCTCTTTGGGTGTATATTTTCTTGTTTTAAATGAGGTTGATTGGATGATCTCAAAGGTTCTCAACTCTGGAGTTCTTTTTTTCATTTGGAACAGAATTAGTGAAAATGATAGATGGTAAAGCTACAAATTAAATAGCATTTGGGGTTAAAAACATTGTAAGTCTATAAAGTTATGCCTACAGAGTTCTGAAGGTAGTTCAAAAGATGAATGCCCCAGCAATAACTTGATTACCCCCTCCCACTCTTAGAATAAGGATAGCTTCCTCAGTTGACTCCTTTGAGAGGCAGCATGTATACATACAGGTAAAAAATAAATGGTTCTTCATTAATTTCTAGGCAGCCTTTGCTTAAAATGAGAACTCTTTTCTTGGCAGCTGCCTACCAGATAGGTTTTGGGTATAGGGTTTTTCTTTACATTTGTGTCCTTTGGAACGAGTATTTGTTAGTCTGTTTAAAGGATTTCTTCTACTCTTTCTGCTTGTGACTACCTTCATTTTAGATTTTTATAACAGCTGCTTAAGTTCCCTGTTATTTGTCACCCTTCCTTCAGTTCTTTAAAATGTCCTGTGTGTTGTAGCAGTATATATTGTGCAGACACTTCTACACTTGTAGATCGGCTACACTCCAGGACTCCATTTGTTGTTTGTGATCTTACCCCTCACCATTTCATGTTCAGTAAAGATGCTGATAAAATAGTTTTACCATTGACAGTTTAAGGATGGACCAGATAAAACTTTGGTCGTATGTTTCTGATTTTAACTTTCTATAAACAAACTGCTTACCTGACAGTGTTAACTGATGCCTTCACTCCTCTCCAAGGTGGCTGCTTTTGCTTTTACCAGTTTTCAGTGTTTGCTGACTCCAACATTATAGTCCCCTCAGGAAAATCTAATTGGGACTTAGACACATTAAGGAGCTTATCACACCATTGCTCTTGTTAATAACAATTACAAAGAAGACACACTATGACACAAGTTTTGCTCCTGCTTAAAGAGTAAATTATGTTTTGATTCAAAAAAATTTTTAGACCTTGAGTATAGATCAGCTTTGGAGGCATCACCATAAGCCTGTATTGGGTAACCTTTAAAAGTAGTCAGTTACTAGATCACATGGTAATAAGTTAAAAAATTGAACATATTTAGAGTTTCAACTTAATTGTAGCATAGTTTTTATCATAAACTTCCCTGTTATGTCAACTCTATTCTCCCACTTGGTGACAGTATACTTTAAATACATCTCATTCCTATTTGAAGTTTCTTTTCATTTACTTTTACCAATTAAAACAGTATCTTTTGGGGAAATGACAAGAATAGGAGTGGCTAAGAACATTTTCTATGGAGCAGGCACTAGCACATATTTTTATTTAATCCTAATAACAACTCTGTGAGATAGGTACTATTATTATCCCATTTTCCTGACAAAAAATCTGGGCCAGACAAAGAAATAAGGGATATAGAATCCATTTGAGTGTTATCTTCCTATTTCTAAGAGTTATGTCAGACAGGAAAAGTGAGAAGAATGCAAAACTCTATCATGTGTGATGTTAAAGTTAAAACAAGTTAAATTAGCTAAAGGATAAGATGGATAATCACTGAAATTTCTTCAGAATCAGAAGGATATTAAAATGAGATGAAAACATAAAATCCGAGGAAGGTGTAAGAAAACTTATATATATTTTAGGTTGGAAATTGCAGATGCAGATTGTCTGGAAGAGTTAGATAATAGTTTATCTTGAACCCGGAGAAGACCAAGTGCCTGTATAGGATTTGGAGTACCAGTTGTTACTATTAATAAAACAACTCATGGTGCTGGTCACTCATGGAAGAGGATAACCCTAGATGTCTGCAGTCTTAGTCTCATATCCTAAGGTGAGGGGGAGAAGAATCTCTTCTTGATAAACAACCTCAATCTGCTCTGATGGTAACTCCAACTAAGTGTGAGGTCTTAATATTGTTTCCTTTGTCCATTGGTTCTCAAGCATGAAGTAGATTTGTCCATTTTAGAATTGCTGCTCACCTCACAGGATGGCTGAACTCAAGGCTTTTATATTATCTGTGTTTTAGGACAAAACTGCCTCTGAGTAGTTGAGGCTACAATAAAGCAATGAGTCTCAGACTTTAATGTGCCTCAGAATGACCCAAAGGCTTGTTAAAAATGTTGGACCCCTCCTCTAGAGTTTCTGATGAGCCAGGACCCATTATTTGCATTTCTAACAACTTCTAAAGTAATGCCAATGCTGCTGATCTGGGGACCACACCTTGAGAATCACTGCTTTCTTTAGTGGGTAAGTCTTTTACCCTTGTTAAGGTTAGAAGTAAATACGGAAATGATGAAATTTGTTAAATGCTTAGTATTTTTGTATTAAGTTTAGGAATAATCAGTGTATTTGGTCTTTAAAATATTTATTATATTTCAGAGAATTAGGCCTATTAGAGTACATACAAATTAGTCTAAGAATCTAATTGAAGATGAATACTTATGTAATTGTTTTTTGAGTGATTTTAAGTTAAAAGGCATTTGGCTAAATTTTGAAACTATTGGAATGTTTAAGAGAACTTAACATTCATTATATTTAAAACTTTATTGTAATATATTTACTAGAGTTAAGTTTTTAGAAAGGTTTTCTTGTTAGAGGCAATTAAAGTGTTTACGATAGTAGATGTATAAATACAATTTAGTATATATATGTGAGAGAATTTAATTACTCATTTGTATTTAAGGATATTTAGTTTGTTTTCTGTTTGAGTTGATTAACTATCAAAAGCACCTTAGAAAGTGTGTTAAATTTATTAGTTTTATAAATAGAATACACTTATAGTTGAAGGCTTAAAGGAAAACTAGATTTTTATATTTGTACTTCAATAAATCAAACATTAATTAAAAAGTAAAGTAACTGCAAATAGTTTTTTTCTGTATTTATAAAGACTCCTTAATGGCCATCAGCAAACTTACACTAAGAGACTCTTGATACATTTTTTTGAATGAATGAATATTAGTACAAAAAAGGGGCATGTTTTAAGACCAAATTAATGTATTAGAGAAAGGCCAAAAATTAGCCTTTGTTTTCTAGCAATCAGTGAAAAAGGGAAATGTGATCAGACATAAATCACAGTGTCACTAAGATAAAGATAAACCTGTTGCTTAGGCGGGTAAGAAAAACACAACTTTTCCTGATAGAATAAAGAGAAAAAATTATCATGGAATTCTAATATAGCAAAAAGTGTCCTCATCATCTTTATAGTAAATACAGATTCTAATTTCAAAAAGCTATTTTTTAACACCATTCTTTAATGTGGTTCAGTGGTGTGACAACAAAATGCAAGATAGTAAAAACGGTTCTGTACAGGACGAAAACAATTAACCCAAATATGCAGTTATCTGATGGTTTGTCTTAACTGAGGGGTAGGTGCTAGATTATAAACTTTGGTAAAACTAATGCATGCTAACTATGAAGAAGTCATACATAACAAAGATTAAAGCTTAAAAGCCACCTCCAATCCAACTATATAGTGATGTCATTAATGTTAGGGTAGGCCTTATTGTTAAGATCTGTTTTATGAATATATACGTATAAAATGATGGATAGATGGTTAGAGGGAAAGAGTGACTGAAAGATATTTGTTTGCCTTAAGAAAGTATTTCCTAAATGGTGTGTCTAAAGTTAAGCAGAATCTGCAAAAATATTAAGAGACTGGTATTATTGTTACATTCTTGTTTCAGTTTTAGGTGGGGTTTCTTTAACTCTTTGAGGTAACATGAGCAGTGTCATCTCCCATATTTCTTCTCCCCACCTTCTGATATTTATTACATCGTATTTACAATTCTCAGACTTATATAGCGCTGTCATACTTATACCAGTCACAAATAGTTTTTCCACTACATAATTGTTCAGTACTCCCTGCTACTCCTTTGATCATTCCTAGAGTTTTTATTTTGATAATTTGGTATAATTTCATTCTTATGGCATTGAATAATGTTTCAGTAAAGAGGTCTTAAGCAAGCTAGACTGTTTTCTTTCTCCCCTAGTAGGTGATTTGCTTCTTATGCATGAATTCCTGAAGAACTTTTATTTTCCAAGCATTTTAATTTAACCAGGAGCAGAAACAGGAATGACTAGATGTGTGTGCACAGGTATGTGTATGTGTAATAGCCTTTTAGAGGGTAGTCACTATATGGAACAGCCCTGGTCTTGAGATAGAAGGAAAAAAGACCTTAGAAGTTTAATGTTGGGTCTTAACACTTCTACCTGAAAGACTCATGGTTTCTGTTCATGTTTCCTTGGGAAAAGCAAGTCACGTAGCCAAGTCTGACATCAGTGGGATGGTACAGTGTATTTTATATTCCTCCCCAGGGAGGAATACAGAGTATTTAGTCACTGTAAGGTAGTCTATCACAGTGACTACCTTAGAAAACAATTAGTTTGACAGAGATTTGAAGATGCTAGTGTTACTGTCACGGGTAGGGAGTTGTATAAGGAAGCCTGTTTCTTCTGTCAGTTATTCAGTCTGCAAGTTTAATCCTTTCAAAAGCTCTACTAACAGTCCTTCTCAAATTTATTGTGGATGCAACAGTGAATCAGTAGTTATGGAGTGAAACCCGAGATCCTGCCTTCACAGTAAGCTCCCAGGTGATGCCAATGCTGCTGGTCCTTGGAACACAATTTTAAATAGCAAGGCTCTATAGCACTCTGTATCATGGATCTTTTCACTTAGAAGTGAGCCACACACAACACAAAAATTCCTTGGCTAGGTAGAGGAAAGGAGCATTAAAGGGGAACAAAAAACAGGTTAGAGACCAAGGAGTGTGAGATGTTACCAAATAAAAGGAAAGGTGAGCATTGATAAGGAATTAGTTGGGTGCTTCATAAACTTCAAATAAAATAAAATTGAAAAAGACTATCAAATTTGCCCTTTAGTTTATTCTCCTTTGCAGGTTTAGGGAACTGGGAAGACAGAAGACATTGCAGTACATTGTGGAATCAGTAGGAGGTGATGGAGTAAAGACAGTGAAATTATACTCTTATTTCCAAAAGTTCAACTATGAAAAGAAGCAGAAACATAGGACGATATCTAGAGGAGGATGGTTACAAAGTTCAATAAAAATTGAGGGATATTTTTTAGAGTTTTTTTTTGTTTTGACTGTGGATAAGCAGTCAATAGCAAGTGAAAGGTTGAAAATACAGGCATTTTTTCCTGTACTACTTCACTATAGATGGGATCAGTTAATTAGAAAAACAGTAATCAGCAATTTTTTTAGTTTAGAAGATGCTTTTCAAAGTTTAAAATCTATATTATTGTGTTTGAAAATATTGACTCCCAGCTCAATATTTTTATTTATTTTTATTTTATTTTTTTAACATCTCTATTGGAGTATAATTGCTTTACAGTGGTGGTTAGTTTCTGCTTTATAACAAAGGGAGTAAGCTATACATATGCATACATCCCCATACCTCCTCCATCTTGCGTCTCCCTCCCACCCTCCCTATTCCACCCCTCTAGGTGGTCACAAAGCACCGAGCTGATCACCCTGTGCTATGCAGCTGCTTCCCACTACCTATCTGTTTTACATTTGGTATTATATATACGTCCATGTCACTCTCTCACTTCATCCCAGCTTACCTTTCCCCCTCCCCATGTCCTCAAGTCCATTCTCTACGTCTGCGTCTTTGTTTCTGTCCTGCTCCTAGGCTCTTCAGAACCATTTTTTATTTTTTTTTAGATTCATATATGTGTGTTAGCATACGGTATTTGTTTCTCTCTTTCTGACTGACTTCACTCTGTATGACAGACTCTAGGTCCATCCACCTCAGTACAAATAACTCAATTTTGTTTCTTTCTATGGCTGAGTAATATTCCATTGTATATATGCACCACATCTTCTTTATCCATTCATCTGTCGATGGACACTTAGGTTGCTTCCATGTCCTGGCTATTGTAAATAGAGCTGCAGTGAACATTGTGGTACATGACTCTTTATGAATTATGGTTTTCTCAGGGTATATGCCCAATACTGGGATTGCTGGGTATTATGGTAGTTCTATTTTTAGTTTTTTAAGGAACCTCCATACTGTTCTCCATCGTGACTGTATCAATTTACATTCCCACCAACAGTGCAAGAGGGTTGCCTTTTCTCCACACTCTCTCCGGCATTTATTGTTTCTGGATTGTCTGATGATGGCCATTCTGACAGGTGTGAGGTGATACCTCATTGTGGTCTGGATTTTTTAATGATGCCATTTTAACTGGTGTGAGGTTTCCTCATTGTGGTTTTGCTTTGCATTTCTCTAATGATTAGTGATGTTGAGCATCCTTTCATGTGTTTGTTGGCAATCTGTATATCTTCTTTGGAGAAATGTCTATTTAGGTCTACTGCCCATTTTTGGATTGGGTTGTTTGTTTTTTTGATATTGAGTTGCATGAACTGCTTGTAGATTTTGGAGATTAATCCTTTGTCAGTTGCTTCATTTGCAGATATTTTCTCCCATTCTGAGGGTTGTCTTTTGGTCTTGTTTATGGTTTCCTTTGCTGTACAAAAACTTTTAAGTTTCATTAGGTCCCATTTGTTTATTTTTGGTTTTATTTCCATTTCTCTAGGAGGTGGGTCAAAAAGGATCTTGTGATTTACGTCATAGAGTGTTCTGCCTATGTTTTGCTCTAAGAGTTTTATAGTGTCTGGCCTTACATTTAGGTCTTTAATCCATTTTGAGTTTATTTTTGTGTATGGTGTTAGGGAGTGTTCTAATTTCATTCTTTTACATGTAGCTGCTCCAGTTTTCCCAGCACCACTTATTGAAGAGACTGTCTTTTCTCCATTGTATATTCTTGCCTCCTTTATCAAAAATAAGGTGACCATGTGTGTGTTGGGCTTATCTCTGGGGTTTCTATCCTGTTCCATTGATCTATATTTGTGTTTTTGTGCCAGTAACATACTGTCTTGATTACTGTAGCTTTGTAGTATACTCTGAAGTCCGGGAGCCTGATTCCTCCAGCTCTGTTTTTCTTCCTCAAGATTGCTTTGGCCATTCGGGGTCTTTTGTGTTGCCATACAAACTGTGAAACTTTTTTTTCTAGTTCTGTGAAAAATGCCATTGGTAGTTTGATAGGAATGGCATTGAATCTGTATATTGCTTTGGGTACTGTAGTCATTTTCACAATGTGGATTCTTCCAATCCAAGAACATGGTATATCTCTCCATCTGTCTGTATCATCTTTAATTTCTTTCACGAGTGTCTTATAGTTTTCTGCATACAGGTCTTTTATCTCCTTAGGTAGGTTTATTCCTAGGTATTTTATTCTTTTTGTTGCAGTGGTAAATGGGAATGTTTCCTTCATTTCTCTTTCAGATTTTTCATCATTAGTGTATAGGAATGCAAGAGATTTCTGTGCATTCATTTTGTATCCTGCTCCTTTAACAAATTCATTGATTAGCTCTAGAGTTTTCCAGTAGAGTCTTTAGGATTCTTTATGTATAGTGTCATGTCATCTGCAGACAGTGACAGCTTTACATCTTCTTTTCCGATTTGGATTCCTTTTATTTCTTTTTCTTCTCTGATTGCTGTGGCTAAAATTTCCAAAACTGTGTTGAATAACCGTGGTGAGAGTGGGTAACCTTGTCTTGTTCCTGATCTTAGTGAAAATGATTTCAGTTTTTCACCATTGAGAATGATGTTGGCTGTGGGTTTATCATATATGGCCTTTATTATGTTGAGGTAAGTTCCCTCTATGCCTACTTTCTGGAGGGTTTTTATCGTAAATGGGTGTTGAATTTTGTCAGAAGTTTTTTCTGCATCTATTGAGATGGTCATATGGTTTTTATCCTTCAATTTGTTAATATGGTGTATTACATTGATTGAATTGCATATATTGAGGAATCCTTGCATTCCTAGGATAAACCCCACTTGATCATGGTGTATGATCCTTTTAATGTGCTGTTGGATTCTGTTTCCTAGTATTTTGTTGAGGATTTTTGCATCTATATTCATCAGTGATATTGGCCTGTAGTTTTCTTTCTTTGTGACATCCTTGCCTGGTTTTGGTATCAAGGTGATGGTGGCCTCGTAGAATGAGTTTGGGAGTGTTCCACCCTCTGCTATATTTTGGAAGAATTTGAGAAGGATAGGTGTTAGCTCTTCTCTAAATGTTTGTCACCTGTGAAGCCATCTGGTTCTGGGCTTTTGTTTGTTGGAAGATTTTTTTTTTTTTTTTTTTTTTGCGGTACGTGGGCCTCTCACTGCTGTGGCCTCTCCCGTTGCGGCGCACAGGCTCAGCGGCCATGGATCACGGGCCCAGCCGCTCTGCGGCATGTGGGATCCTTCCGGACCGGGGTGTTGGAAGATTTTTAATCTCATTCTCAATTTCAGTGCTTGTGATTGGTCTGTTTATGTTTTCTATTCCTTCCTGGTTCAGTCTTGGAAGATTACACCTTTCTAAGAATTTGTCCATTTCTTCCAGGTTGTCCATTTTATAGGCATAGAGTTGCTTGTAGTAATCTCTTATGATCCTTTGTGTTTCTGCAGTGTCAGTTGTTACTTCTCCTTTTTCATTTCTAACTCTATTGATTTGAGTCTTCTCCCTTTTTTTCTTGATGAGTCTGGCTAAAGGTTTATCAATTTTGTTTATCTTCTCAAAGAACCAGCTTTTAGTTTTATTGATCTTTGCTATCGTTTCCTTCATTTCTTTTTCATGTATTTCTGATCTGATCTTTATAATTTCTTTCCTTCTGCTAACTTTGGGTGTTTTTTTTGTTCTTCTTTCTCTAATTGCTTTAGGTGTAAGGTTAGGTTGTTTATGTGAGATTTTTCTTGTTTCTTGACGTAGAATTGTATTGCTATAAACTTCCCTCTTAGAACTGCTTTTGCTGCATCCCATAGGTTTTGGGTCATCGTGTTTTCATTGTCATTTGTTTCTAGGTATTTTATGATTTCTGCTTTGATTTCTTCAGTGACCTCTTGGTTATTAAGTACTGTATTATTTAGCCTCCATGTGTTTGTATTTTTCACAGATTTTTTTTTTCCTGTAATTGACATCTAGTCTCATAGCATTGTGGCCAGAAAAGAGACTTGATACAATTTCAATTTTCTTAAATTTACCAAGGCTTGATTTGTGACCCAACATATGATCTATCCTGAAGAATGTCCATGAGCACTTGAGAAGAAAGTGTATTGTGCTGTTTTTGGATCGAATGTCCTATAAATATCAATTAAGTCCATCTTGTTTAATGTATCATTTAAAGCTTGTGTTTCCTTATTTATTTTCATTTTGGATGATCTGTCCATTGGTGAAAGTTGGATGGTAAAGTCCCCTACTATGATTGTGTTACTGTCAATTTCCCCTTTTATGTCTGTTAGCATTTGCCTTATGTATTGAGGTGCTCCCATGTTGGGTGCATAAATATTTACAATTGTTATATCTTCTTCTTGCATTGATCCCTTGATCATTATGTAGTGTCCTTCTTTGTCTCTTGTCATAGTCTTTGTTTTAAAGTCTATTTTGTCTGATATGAGAATTGCTACTCCAGCTTTCTTTTGATTTCCATTTGCATGGAGTATCTTTTCTATCCCCTCACTTTCAGTCTGTATGTGTCCCTAGGTCTGAAGTGGGCCTCTTGTAGACAGCATATATTTGGGTCTTGTTTTTGTATCTGTTTAGCCAGTCTATGTCTTTTGGCTGGAGCATTTAATCCACTTACATTTAAGGTAGTTATCGATATGTATGTTCCTATTACCATTTTCTTAATTGTTTTGGGTTTGTTATTGTAGGTGTTTTCCTTCTCTTGTGTTTCCTGCCGAGAGAAGTTGCTTTAGCATTTGTTGTAAAGCTGGTTTGGTGGTGTTGAATTCTCTTAGCTTTTGCTTGTCTGTAAAGGTTTTAATTTGTCCATCGAATCTGAATGAGATCCTTGCTGGGTAGAGTAATCTTGGTTGTAGGTTTTTCCCTTTTATCACTTTAAATATGTCCTGCCACTCCCTTCTGGCTTGCAGAGTTTCTGCTGAAAGATCAGCTGTTAACCTTATGGGGATTCCCTTGTATGTTATTTGTTGTTTTTCCTTTGTTGCTTTTAATATTTGTTCTTTGTATTTAATTTTTGATAGTTTGATTTTTTTTTTTTTTGCGGTACGCGGGCCTCTCACTGCCGTGGCCCCTCCCATTGCGGAGCACAGGCTCCAGACGCACAGGCCCAGTGGCCATGGCTCACAGGCCTAGCCGCTCCGCGGCATGTGGGATCCTCCCGGACCAGACCATGGCATGAACCCGTGTCCCCGGCATCAGCAGGCGTACTCTCAACCACTGCGCCACCAGGGAAGCCCCGATAGTTTGATTATTATGTGTCTTGGCATGTTTCTCCTTGGATTTATCCTGTACAGGATTCTCTGCACTTTCTGGACCTGATTGACTCTTTCCTTTCCTATGTTAGGGAAGTTTTCACTATAATCTCTTCAAATATTTTCTCAGTTCCTTTCTTTTTCTCTTCTTCTTCTGGGACCCCTATAATTCAAATGTTGGCACGTGTGATGTTGTCCCAGAGGTGTCTGAGACTGTGCTCAATTCTTTTTTGTTTATTCTGCTCTGCAGTAGTTATTTCCATTATTTTATCTTCCAGTTCACTTTTCCGTTCTTCTGCCTCAGTTATTCTGCTATTGATCCCTTCTTGAGAATTTTAAATTTCATTTATTGTGTGGTTCATCATTGTTTGCTCTTTAGTTCTTCTAGATACTTGTTCAGCGTTTCTTGTATTTTCTCCATTCTATTTCCAAGATTTTGGATCATCTTTACTATCCTTATGCTTAATTCTTTTTCAGGTAAACTGCCTATTTCCTCTTCATTTGTTTGGTCTGGTGGGTTTTTACCTTGCTCCTTCATCTGCTGTGTGTTTCTCCGTCTTCTCATTTTGCTTAACTTACTGTGTTTGGGGTCTCCTTTTTGCAACCTGCAGGTTCCTAGGTCCCGTTATTTTTGGTGTCTGCCCCCAGTGGGTAAGGTTGGTTCAATAGGTTGTGTAGGCTTCCTGCTGGATGGGACTGGTGCCTGTGTTCAGGTGGATGAGGCTGGATCTTGTCTTTCTGGTGGGCAGGACTGCGTCTGGTGGTGTGTTTTGGGGTGTCTGCGAACTTGTTACGATTTTAGGCAGCCTCTCTTCTAATGGGTGGAGTTGTGTTCCTGTGTTGCTAGGTGTTTGGCATAGGGTGTCCAGCACTGTAGCTTGCTGGTCGTTGAGTGGAGCTGGGTCTTCACGTTGAGATGGAGATCTCTGGGAGAACTTTCACCATTTGATATTACGTGGAGCAGGGAGGTGTCTGGTGGACCAGTGTCCTGAACTCAGCTCTCCCACCTCAGAGGCACAGGCCTGACACCTGGCCGGAGCACCAATACCCTATCAGCCACATGACTCAGAAGAAAAAGGAGGGAGGGAGAGAGAGAAAGAAAAAATGGAAGAAAGAGAAAAGAAAAAGTTATTCGAATAAAAAATATAAAATAATTATTAAAAGTAAAAAAATTAAAATTTAATAAAAAAATAAAAAGAAAGAAAGAAGAGAGCAACCAAACCAAAAGACAAATCCACCAATAATAACAAGAGCTAAAAACTATACTAAGAAAACCCCCCAAAAATGGACAGACAGAACCCTAGGACAATTGGTAAGAGCAAAGCTATACAGACAGAAGCACACAAAGAAGCATACACATACACAGTCACAAAAAGAGAAAAAGGAAAAATATATATATATCATTGCTCCCAAAGTCCACCATCTCAATTTTGGGTTGATTCATTTTCTATTCAAGTATTCCACAGATGCAGGGTGCACATCAGGTTGATTGTGGAGATCTAATTCGCTGCTCCTGAGGCTGCATGGAGAGATTTCCCTTTCTCTTCTTTGTTCGCACAGCTCTTGGGGTTCAGCTTTGGATTTGGCCCTGCCTCTGCGTGTAGGTCGCCTGAGGGTGTCTATTCTTCGTTCAGACCGAACGGGGTTAAAGTAGCAGCTGATTTAAGGGGCTCTGGCTCACTCAGGCTGGGGGGACTGAGGGGTACGGAGTGCGGGGTGAGCCTGCGGCAGCAGAGGCCAGCATGACGTTGCAGCAGCCTGAGGCGCGCCGTGTGTTCTCCCAGGGAAGTTGTCCCTGGATCACGGGACCCTGGCAGTGGCGGGCTGCACAGGCTCCCAGGATGGGATGTGTGGATAGGGACCTGTGCTTGCACACAGGCTTCTTGGTGGCTGCAGCAGCAGCCTTAGCATTTCATGCCCATCTCTGGTGTCCACGCTGATAGCTGCAGCTCGCACCCACCTCTGGAGGTCATTTAGGTGGTGCTCTGAATCCCCTCTCCTTGTGCACCCCGAAACAATGGTCTCTTGCCTCTTAGGCAGGTGCAGACTTTTTCCCAGACTCCCTCCCAGCTAGCTGTGGCACACCAGCCCCCTTCAGGCTGTGTTCACTCAGCCAACCCCAGTCCTCTCCCTGGGATCCAACCGAAGCTGGAGCCTCAGCTCCCAGCCCCCTCCTGCCCCGGTAGGTGAGCAGACAAGCCTCTTGGGCTGGTGAGTGCTGGTTGTCACCGATCCTTTGTGCGTTAATCTCTTTGTTTTGCCCTCTGCACCCCTGTTGCTGTGCTCTCCTCCGTGGCTCTGAAGCTTCTCCCCACCGCCACCCCCCATCTCTGCCAGTGAAGGGGCTTCCTAGTGTGTGGAAACTTTTCCTCCTTCACAGCTCCCTCCCCAAGGTGCAGGTCCTGTCCCTATTCTGTTGTCTCTGTTTTTTCTTCTTTTTTTTGCCCTTTCCAGGTACATGCTAGTTTCTTTCCTTTGGGAGGTCTGAGGTCTTCTGCCAGCATTCCGTAGGTGTTCTGTAGGAGCTGTTCCACATGTAGATGTATTTCTGATGTATTTGTGTGGAGGAAGGTGATCACCACGTCTTACTCTTCTGCCATCTTGAAGGTCTATGTCAGTTTTGGTTTTTTTTTTGTTTTTTTGCTGTACGCGGGCCTCTCACTGTTGTGGCCTCCCCCGTCGCGGAGCACAGGCTCCGGACACGCAGGCCCAGCGGCCATGGCTCACGGGCCCAGCCGCTCCGCGGCACGCGGGATCCTCCCGGACCGGGGCACGAACCCGTGTCCCCTGCATCGGCAGGTGGACTCTCAACCACTGCGCCACAGACTCTCAACCACTGTGCCACCAGGGAAGCCCTATGTCAGTATTTTTAAATCATCAAACTTTTTATCAGTAGCTAATACCTAAATTACAATATTCATTTATACTAGGTGTCTTTTCGTATATTAAAACCTCATACAGTTTTCATTGTTGGTTTTCAGCCTTGCTTTCTTCTTCCAGTTTGCCTTTCCCATTCTATTACCAACATGATTTTTAATTTAAAGTCTGATACTGCTTTCTCAGTTCTCTACTTAAAAATCTTTTGGGACTTCTCTGTCTGGTAATAGCAAGCTAGGTAATTCAGACTGTCCTGCTCAGAACAATTTAAAAAGCTGGGCCAGGGCTTCCCTGGTGGCGCAGTGGTTGAGAGTCCACCTGCTGATGCAGGGGACACGGGTTCGTGCCCCAGTCTGGGAGGATCCCACATGCCGCGGAGCGGCTGGGCCCGTGAGCCATGGCCTCTGAGCCTGCGCGTCCAGAGCCTGTGCCCCGCAACGGGAGAGGCCACAACAGTGAGAGGCCCGCGTACAGCAAAAAAAAAAAAAAAAAAAAAAACCTGGGCCAGTCATTAAAAAGTCTACAAATAACAAATCCTGGAGAGGATGTGGAGAAAAGGGAACTCTCCTATGCTGTTGGTGGGAGTGTAAATTGGTGCAGCCACTGTGGAAAACAGTATGAAGTTTACTTAGTAAACTAAAAATAGAGTTGTCGTATGATCCAGCAATCTGACTCCTGGGCATATATCCGGTGAAAACACTAATTTTGAAAGATACATGCACCCCAGTGTTCACAGCAGCACTATTTACAATAGCCAAGACATGGAAGCAACATAAATGCCTATCTACAGATGAATGGATAAAGATGTGGTATATATGCCCAATAAAATACCACTAAGCCATAAAAAAGAATGAAATAATGCCATTTGTAGCAACTTGGATGGACCTAGAGATTATGATACCAAGTGAACTAAGTCAGAAAGAGAAAGACAAATAACCATATGATATTGCTTATATGTGGAATCTAAAATATGATACAAATGAACTTATATACAAAACAGAGGCAGACTCATAGACTTAGAAAACAAATGCATGGTTACCAAAGGGTAAGGGAGGTGGGGGAGGGACAAAGTAGGAGTTTGGGATTAGCAGACATAAACTACTATATATAAAATAGTTAAACAAGGTCCTACTGTATAGCACAGGGAACTATATTCAATATCCTGTAATAAACCACAATGGAAAAGAATATGAAAATAAATATGTATATATATGTATAACTAAAACACTTTCCTGTAGATCAGAAACTAACACAATATTGTAAATCAACTATACTTCAATTATAAATAAATAAAGAGCTGAGTGAAAACAAAACAAATTTTATTGAGGGTATTAGAATGCTAACTGATATGACTAGATTAGGATCTGAGTGCTGACAGAGGCCCAAGGAGGAGCAGCTCCAATTTGGGATTGCTTTTTTTCCCTGGGGGTTGTGTTGATTCCAGAGGCAGCAGCTGAGAGATTGAGGTGCTTTTGGTAGCCTGTTGGGTATAAGGAGACAGGGACAGAGTACAAGACCCACCACAGGAGAGGGGTGAGCTCCTCTCACTTGGGACCCCAAAATGCTGTACCTTAGGATACAGAAAAACTGAAGTGGCTAGGCTCTCATAGGATGGTAGCTCAGCTTTAAATTATCATTCCTGCAACTGCATTAGTAAGATCTCGTATTGCTAGTGTCCTCAAGTATTTGGCAGAAACAAACATCTTTTCTGGAGAAATACAGCTTTCTTTGTGTCAAATTCTGTCTATAGACCATTTTTCAAATTTAGTATCCACTATATAAAATATAATTAGGCACCTGACAAGATAGCAGAAAAAACAAGAAAATAGAAACAGACCCACAGGAACTCTGTATCTTGTAGTTATCAGATTTAAAATAGCTGTGTTGAGAATTTTGAGCTAATTAAGAGTTTTGTAGTGGTACAAACTATAAAAAATAAAAATGGATATTCTAAAATTGAAAAATGTAATCTAATTTTTTAGATTAATGTAATTTAAAGGTCTTAATTAGGATCTTTGTGGATGAAGTTAACAGCAAATTAGCGACCACAGAAGAGAGAATTAGTGAATTGAAAGATAGGTCAGAAGAAAATATCCAGAATAAAGAGAGAGGGACAAAAAAATGGAAAATAAAGGAGGGGGTAAGCTTAATAGAAAATATAATTAGAAGTTCTTGGGACTTCCCTGGTGGCACAACGCAGGGGATATGGGTTCAATCCCTGTCCGGGAAGATCCCACATGCCACGGAGCAACTAAGCCCATGCGCCACAACTACTGAGCCTACGCTCTAGAGCCCATGAGCCACAACTGCTGAGCTCACGCGCCGCAATTACTGAAGCCCGGTTGCTCTAGGGCTCGCGTGCTGCAGCTACTGAGCCTACATGTCACTCCGCAACAAGAGAAGCCACCTCAATGAGAAGCCTGCGCACCACAACGAAGAGTAGCCCCTGCTTGCCACAACTGGAGAAAGCCCATGCCCAGCAATGAAGACCCAACACAGCCAAAAAAGAAAAAAAAGATTTAATTAGAAGTTATAATGTGTGTATATTTGAGTCCCCAAATGAAAGGAGAGAAGGGGGGCAAAAGTATTATTTAATGAGAGAATGGCTGAAAACTCCAAGACTGATGAAATACTTTAATTCACAGATTCAAGCATCCCTACAGGCCCCTAGTGGAATCAATACAAATCTTACTAAAGATGAAAAATCTTAAAAGCAATCAGAACAAGTAGTCAATGATGTAGTGATAAGATTGACAGTTGATTTCTCAACAGAAACAGTGGAAACTAAATGGCAGGGGAAAATACCTACCAGCTTAGAATCCATCCCCTGTGAAATTACCCAGAGCTGCAATTAAAATGGTAAATATGAGGGCAAAACTAAATGAATGTTGACTGTCTAGAAAAATAATAATGTCTCACAGTGTTTTTAAATACACATACATGTAATTAAAGTATGTAATAACAATTGCATATAAGTCTTGGTAAAGGCCCATAGTTTCTAACATCCTTACATTATCCAGAAAGATGATAAAAGTGCTAATTAATATTAGATAGTGAAAAATTAGTAATTTAGGCTGTAATCTATGGGATGACCACTAATATAATAGTTAAAGAGTATGTCAAACTTTAAGGCAAAAAATATTGTAAGAAAAGTTTCAATATACCGGGAAGATGAAATCTAAAACAATTAGTAGGTGTTCAGTTCTTAATTTGTATGAACGTAATATCACGGTTTCAAAATATAGAAAGCAAAGTAAGGAGACTTAGGAGGACCTGAATAACCCGCAATCATAGTGGGAGATTTTAACAGTCTCTATCAGTAATTTAAAGAATAAGCATGCAGAAGCAAACCAATATGGATGTAGAAGATTTGAACAACAAAATCAGCAAACTTAATCTCATGGATGTGGAGATAGTGTGTGTGTGTATGTATGCATATCCACACATACAAACATACATATAACACTACAGTACAGAATACACATTCTTTTCAAGCACGTATGGAGCATTTACTAAATTTATATGTGATTATAGAGCAAGTTGCAACGAATTTTATAGGTTTTAACTATTTAAGAGTGTTTTTTTCACCACAGTACAATTAAGCTAGAAATCAGTAACCAAAATATAAAAATTTTAAATTGTCATAGATTGGCAAATTAAGCAATATTCTCTAAATAGCAAAAGAAGAAATAGGGTAAAAGCCATAAAATATTTTGGATGGAATTATTAAAATACAGTGTATCAAAACTTGGATGCAGTCTAGATGGGAATTTCTTGTTTTAGATTATATATATTAAGTTTTTGCTTCTGGTAATGATGGGGTAAAATCTAACTCCCTGCTCTTTCCACTATACCAGATAATTATATCTCAGGGAAAGTCATATATATTCATTTATTTATCAGATATTTATTGAACACCTACTATATGTCATGCTTACTACTGTATTAGGTGCTGGGTATATAGCATTGTTTCTCAGCCTCAGCAGTGTTGACATTGTGACATTGTTATTTTTGGGGGGGGGGACTGTTGTGTTCATTGTTTAGCACACAATGTTTAGCAGTATCCACAGCCTATACCCATTAGATGCCAGTAATACTCCTTCATTTTGATAACCAAAATTGTGCCTTGGTTTTCTCAGTTGTAAAATGGGGATAATAATGATACCCACTTTATAAGGTTGATTAATTAGGTAAGACAATAAGTAAATATAAAGTCCTTAGAATAGTGCCTGGAATATGCTAGGCACTTGGTAAATGTTAACTATTATTTTGATTGTCAAATATCTATGCATTTCTAAACTGTAATAATTTTTGTAAAGAAGAAAAATAGGACCTCTCCTTTCCATACTCCCAATCTAGATTCATGTTTGCTGGCAACTGTCTTTAAAAGGGTATTATAAAGTTACCATGTAAGAGAGGGTATTATAAGGTTACCAAGTAAGAGACGGGACTAGGTAACAGCTGTGATCACTTTCAACTCTCAAGTATTGTGATTATATTGTCATATTGATAGAAAAGAATGATCAGAGTATTTCATTGTACTCTGGTACTTATATTTGTGAATACATGTTTTAATATTGGTTATTAAAATAATTTTAGAACTATTTTTATAATAAATATTATTACAATATATTTTACAATTTTAAATTATTAAAGTAAATACTTTGAATTTGTTTGAAACTTTAAACTGCAGAAAACTGGTATGTTGGTTTTTTTGCTCTGAACTGCACTCCATGGCGAACTTTTGAAAATGGTAGTGCAGTTGCAAACTTAATTGTGATTAAATGTTTAATGAACTCTTTAACGGATTGAAAAACTACTGTTAGACAAATAAGTATAGACTAATGTTTACGCCTGAAATCAATTAAGAAGGGATATATATTACTAGTTAAAAGTAATCTGTAATTGTATTTTGCATTGCTTTTAAATTGCAAAATGAGGAAAGTGTTTTTGGCTCCTGCTGTTTATGAAATAGCAGAAATAAATTAATTTTTAAAAATTATTTAAAAGTAGTTTTAATGTTTTATCACAAAAAATCAAATTCACATATATGCTGTTCATTGGAGAAAATATTAGAATATAGTGATAAGCAAAAATATTGTCTTTCACTAAGAATTGTACCATTTTGCATTCTCACCATACCTTTAGAAAAATGCCTCTTTTTCTACAGCCAGACGGTATATATATATTTTTTTCCTTTGTCCACTTTTCTTTCAAAAAAAAAATGGCTATAAGAATTGTGGCAGTTCTAGGTACAGTTCAAGTTGTAGCTTCAAAACATTAGTTCATTCAAATGTGATGCTTACCTTGTGTCAGGCTCTTTGTTAGGCACTGAGAAGTCGTTGTAAACAAAGCAAGCACGGTGTTTTATAGGTTACAGTTTAGTGGGAGAGATTTAAAAAGAAACTTTAAACTGTGCCAGATGCTGTGAAGGAGACAAAGATGCTCTGTGACTAATAACAGAGATCTGGCTTAGCCTGGGTGATCAGGAAGGTTTTAGGACAGCCTTTTTAAATATTGCAGAGCTAACTGACTTCTTTCGGATTCAGACTTGATTATTAATACTATTTTTGTTATTGTTAATGCTTCATTAGAACCATTCACCCAACTGAGCTAATTAGATATATATAAGCAAACTCTAGTATGGTCAAAATGTCAATTAAGATTGGATAGGTGGGGCTTCCCTGGTGGCGCAGTGGTTGAGAGTCCACCTGCCGATGCAGGGGACACGGGTTCGTGCCCCGGTCCGGGAAGATCCCACATGCCGCAGAGCGGCTGGGCCCGTGAGCCATGGCTGCTGAGCCTGAGTGTCCGGAGCCTGTGCTCCGCAACGGGCGAGACCACAGCAGTGAGAGGCCCGCGTACCGCAAAAAAATATATATATATATTGGACAGGTGGAGAACAATGAAGTAGATATTTTCTAGATTCTTTAGGCTTAGGTAGAACTAATTTTTCTTTGAAAATTACTGTTTTAATCTTATAAAAATTGAGTGTGAGTATAGCATTTTGCTATGTTTACTATCTTACTCAGTTTTGAGTTTTTTATTAGTTTTTTAGAGATTGATTTTATTTAAAATTGTTTAGATAGGAGTGGTATTTTATCAGTTCAGTGCAATCTGTTACATGAAGTATAGATGAGAAGATTAACATTAGTGCAAAATTTAAACTAAAACAGATACCATAAACTTGGTGGTAATGATGTGTTCAAGTGAAATGTCTTGATAAGCAAGTGAAAAATAGTTGGCACTCTATCTGAAATGAAGTGCATAAAAGTATGTTTGTATATGAAAGAGTATCTTAATCTACTTCATGGTATATGTAAGGAATTCAGTAATTTAATACAATTCCATAGAGACGACTCTGCTTTTACTATGATTGTAGAAGTAGAGACACTGTGAAGATTAATGTTACATGTTTCAGACTTGGTTTGGTTAAAATCTTCAAATATAGTTTTACTATAATCAGGTTAGATGTGTTGAAAGATATGGCCCTTAATTTACTTTTTAATACCTTCCTTTCAGCTGACAGTTACTTAGGTTTTGAATTGACTTCCAGTTACTAATAGTGTTTCATACTGGTCAGTTCGTAAAGCAAGCAGGAAGGAAGTACATTTACTTATTTTGATACTCGGTTGTGTTTTAGAGTAGAGAATCCTAAGTAGCAAGCTGTATTACTGGTGAATCCAGTAGATACCTGCCCAGTGAGCTCTATTTAGCAGTCCTTGACATTACTGTGAAAGGAAAATTAATTTAATAGGGTTTTGCATCATTTTTTTTTCAGACACTGGCCAAAAGAAGACCCTAGACAAGAAAGATGGGAGAAGAATGTCTTTTCAGAAACCCAAAGGGACTACTGAATATACTGTAAGTTATTTGTTTTGAAAAAGCTGATTTCTCTTTGTGATAGTCTTATTTGAGACATTCTTTGCTTATGCTGTAAATAAGACAATGGTTCCTAATTGCCTTATTTTAAAAATCTGTACACCACTTTCGATAACTGTTTTACTAATAATAATGATACTTCAGTTCTTAACTGTATTTTAGGATTTTTTTTTTTCCTTAAAGAAATATGTTGGGGCTTCCCTGGTGGCGCAGTGGTTGAGAGTCTGCCTGCCGATGCAGGGAACACGGTTTCGTGCCCCGGTCTGGGAAGACCCCACATGCCGCAGAGCGGCTGGGCCCGTGAGCCATGGCCACGGAGCCTGTGCTCCGCAACAGGAGAGGCCGCAACAGTGAGAGGCCCGCGTACCGCAAAAAAAAAAAAAAAAAAGAAAAAAGTTATTAAGTGTGATATAAACATAATTATTCTAGCAAATTTAACAAAATGATAATTTACTTGGAGTTAAAGTTCCTGTGGTACAATAATTTTTTATTAGGTTAGACTTTTAGGGAAATATTTACTTTTTTAGAAATGTGATCTTCATTATATTCCCAGCAGTGCTAACGATAATGAAAATGGCAGATAGAATACGGAAAAAACAAGTTTATATTAATTTTCCAGAATAACCTCTCACATTAGATTATTTGCACTGATTAATGGCTAAGTTTCTATGTTCTTGAAATGACCCTCAAATTTCCTTGCATTCAGCTTTCCACATTTCTGGTTACTATGGAAAACTGAACTTTAGTCTGTGATGTGCTGCTTCTTTGATTGAATGTAAATGTTGTTAGATAATTTTAACATGTTAAAAATCTGTTACTTTAACTGAGCTTAATTTGTGTTATTTTATGTTTTTCTAATATGTTATTGTAACTGTATTAAGAAAATAGCAAGTTGAAACAATTTATACATTTTTGTCATCACGAAGTCTTCCAATCTTGGTTTGAGTCTTGATTATTTTTCATAAATTCTAAAAATTGAACAAATTATCAAAACCTTGAGTTATACTTTATTTTCATATACTGTATAATTGACAGTTTGAGATTTTAAGTATTTTAAAAAGGTTTGAAACCAGATAATTTAAGGTAGAATTATATTTACTACTATCAAAAGAATCTCCTCTTAAACATATTATAAACTTGAGTGTGCTTGTACCTTCTCTGCATGATTGAGAAATTGAGAATATAAATTCAGACAGTAAAATATTGAGTAATGTAGTTTGATGTATTCATTAGTGTTTATTAAGACATAAGAATGTAGGCATGAGGCATAAGATGTTATCTACATATGTAATCCTGTGGTTTTGAAGAATTACAAAAGTTTAGTTGGTTTTGAATTCAGGAGTTTACCAATTTTTTTCTTGTAATTCAATAAAACTTGTGTTATCGGTAGCAAATTTAAATTTAAATTAAGAACCATTATTTTGGGCAAAGGTTAATTGAAACTTGGCTATTTGTATCCTTGGGTTCTGCATCAACGGATTCAGCCAACCATGGATGGAAATATTTGGGGAAAAAAAATTCCAGAAAGTTCTGAAAAGCAAAACTTGAATTTCCCTTACTGGCCACTATTTGCATACATTGTATTAGGTATTGTAAGTAATCTAGAGATGATTTAATGTATATGGAGGATGTGTGTAGGTTATATGCAAATAACTATGCCATTTTATATAAGGGACTTAAGCACCCATGGATTTTGATATCTGTGGGGATCCTGGAACAAATCCCCTGGGATACTGAGGAATTACTATATATTTTTTCTTATGTTATAAATGACCTTTGGGAGATAATCAGTTACTGATAAGAAAAGTTATAAAACATCCTCTAGGAGATCTTTGTTTTCATTTTTTATCCCTTTGTTTATTCCCGATGCCATATCCTAAAGAAAGAAACAGATGTGTTTCTAAAACTAAGATATTACTGTCTTCTATTCTTATTATAATTTGTAAGATCTTCGTATAATATCTTTATATAAGGTACATAACATGATTTTTATATTTGGGAAAATATATATTTTTCTATATTTCTTTTGAAATCTTTTAATATCACAGTGTACTCTCAACATTTACTTATTCTAAAATATTTATGGTTTAGCTTAAATGTATTTCCAGACCACCTAAATATAGTATAAATTAGTCATTGTACCTTAGATAGCTTTAAAGTTAAAATCATACATATATATTATATATGTGTTTATATATGCACATACACGCCTAGTTTTTAACTATAAAATTACTTTCAGGAGGATCAAGTAGACCTTGAAAATGCTATACATAACCATTTTCTTCCTAGTTAATTTAATATCCCTGTACCATTCTACCGAAAGCCTTGTCCAAGGTCACTAATGATTTTCTAATTATCAAACCTGGTGGCTTTTTCTTTGTTGTTGCATAACACTTACTGTTCCTTCTTTCTGGTTTTACTTTCCTTCTCAATGTTCTTTAATGTATCTTTCAGTGAGGATCTGTGAATGGATAATCAGGCAGCATCTGAAAAGTCTTCATTGCACCCTCATTCCTGGTAGTTGAGCTGCCTATAGATTATTAGGTTAACAGTTATTTTCTATCAGCACTTTGTCAGTTATCTATTATCTTATGCCCTTCTGTTGCATTTTTATTTTTGTTCATTTCTAGGCAGTCTTCTTTTTTTAGATTGTTTTTTGAAGTTTACTTCTTGTCCTTACAGTTCTATAGTGCCACTGTGATAAGTCTAGATTCAGACAAATTTTTATCTTACTTATTCTGTTTCTTCACTCTAAGGAATCATGCCATTCATAAATTCTGGAAAATTATCAGCCATTATTTCTTTGATTATATACTGTCCTTTCTCAATTTATTCTTGAAACTAATTGTACTACATTTTGCTATCATTATGCTTCATTGCCCTGTTCTTGCTAACATTTTGACTGTATCTTACACCTCTTTCACTGGTTGTTCTGCTCTTGTTGATTCCAAATGTGAGTGGTTCCTTGTATCTTTTCACTTTCCCATTTACATTCTGCAACTTGGAGAGCTTAAGAACTTTACTGTATGAAGTAAGACCCAAACTTTTTTCTATTTCTGCCTTTCTAGATGCTTACATTTCCTACCACCACTTCATATGTAACAAATTATAGCAAACCTTTTACCAATTTTTTCTTCATCCTTGCCTAATGCTTTATTTTCTTGTTTCCATTTTCCTTCAATCTGTTGTTCATCCAGGTTGGAATTTTTGGATTTAGCATCAGTTGATCATTAATGTTTGCACCTCTGACGTAATACAACTAGTGCTCTATTACAACCTCATTCAATCCATTCCTGTTTTCTCTTGAGTCTTATCTGAAAATCTTATACCTTTATCTCTTTCTTTACATTTGTATGACCTTAAAGATGATCTGCTGCTGTAGTATTACATTGGTTTTTCTGCATCCATTCTCTTGTGTCATTAATCATAGACCTGTAGCCACTAATCGAAGATGCCACTCGGCCTAACTTCCTTGCTTCATATTGGTGTTTTTATTGCTTTCATTACCACAACTGATAGGATCATTGTGAAGATGAAATGTGTGTTAATTAATATGAACTTTGTAAACTTCCAGATGTTTCTGCAAAGTAAAATTGGTTTATAGAGAGCTTTTACATACATTATCTCAATGAGGTAGGTGACATACCATCTCATTTCATAGATGAGAAAGTGTGCATGGAAGAAGAGAGCAGAGCTGGATTATTAGTCTGTGTCTTTGGCATCAATTTGGTTTTACAAAACTATTAAAGAAAAAAATATGTATTTATTGTTTGTTTGTTTTTTTACCCCCACATACATATCTACTTTTCCTGATTTTCGAAGTCTTTTACAGTCTAATTCAAAATGCCCTTTCAATCTCATCCTTTTTTGAGATTTGGCTCTACTTACCTTCCTAAAATCCTAAATTCATGAGTGTACCCTGGATGGTTTAGGAGGAAGAGACAGTATCCCACAAAAGTGTTTTGTTCTTTTCTGTCTCCTGATATGTCAGTTCTGTTCTCTTCACTTTGAATGTTCTTCCCTTCTCTCTACTTCTCAAATTCCTGCCCCTTCTTCAAGATAGCTTTAAATCTTTTCCATAAAGTCTTTCTTGGACAATTTGGAGCAGATATGTTGCTCTGTCTGCTCAGAGCTTCTGTTGCATTTGTTGTTTCATTTAAATTGCTCTTTATCTTTTATATAACCTTTTTTGTCTTTCTTATTTTCTAACTAGATTGTAAATCCCTTATACCCTAAAACCACTTCATTGGACTTTATCATTCTCTACAGAGGTGCTTTATGTATAGAGAATTCTGAAGGAATACATTGATCAAATGACTTTTTCTTTCAGGATAATTGACAATTAAATACCATGATTTAAGATTTCTATAAATATGATCATTAAAATATACTGATTCAAAAACATATTCCTCAGCTTTGGTTCAAATATATTTTCTAATTTATCTATTTAAATGGCAGATTATGTAAAGATCATTAGAAACAGCACTTTAAGTTTAAGTTTAATACAGGCATACTTTGCTAAAGTAAAATTAGCTTCTAGAAGTTACATATGTTTTACAAACTATATTTTAAAATCTTTGTAAAATAAAAATCACTTGTTTGTGTTTTGAAAATTATATTTTGTATTTTGAAATTGCTTGAAGTAGAGGCCTACATGTAATTGTGATGTATTATGATAAAGCATATACTCTGTATCATAATAGGTTGAGATCAGTTGCTAACAAACACAAAATTTGTCAAGTTATCCTATCTCTAAAGATGGAAATACCAGTTATTTAGTCAAATGTAAAATTGGTCCATAGACATATTAATGATCATTAAACCTCATGGTTTAGTTTTTCTGTTTTAACAGATTTTCTTTTTCTCTTAAACAGGTTGAATCAAGGGATTCTTTGAATAGTATAGCCCTGAAATTTGATACAACGCCCAACGAACTTGTTCAGTTAAATAAGTTATTCTCCCGAGCAGTTGTTACTGGACAGGTATCTTTTTTTTAATGCATTGATGGTTAGAAGCAGCATCAGTTGTAAGACAAAAAGTATCCATTGCAATATAGTTAATTTAAGAAGAGTAATTTTATGCATACTTTGAACAAATCACATTGGTTCTAGAATAGAAAATTAAATGTCACTTATATCCATGTGAATTTTTCTTAATACATATTGAAAATAACTGTTGTCTTTTCAAATATAGTTTTAAAGAGCTTTAAAAAATATTCAAAGCAGTACATGTACCTGATAAAAAATTCAAACTTTTTTAAAGGTAGTTTATCTCAGACTTACAGTTTCCTTTTCCAGAAGCAACCACAGTTACCAATATGTATCCCCTTCCAAAAATATTCTAGCCTTTCTTTCTTCTTTAAAAAAAAATAAATAACTTTGATTCTGGAAAAATGTTCTATTTAAGCATAACTCAATCTCAGACTTTTTCATGTATGTAAAGTATTGCACTCTATTAATATATAGGCATGCCTTGGAAATATTGTGGATTTGGTTCCAGACCACTGCAGTAAAGCAGATATCACAATAAAGCGAGTCATAGAATTATTTAGTTTCCTAGTGTGTATAAAAGTTATATTTACACTACACTGTAGTCTGCTAAGTGTGCAATAGCATTATGTCTAAAAAAAGTACATACCTTGGGCTTCCCTGGTGGCGCAGTAGTTGAGAGTCCACCTGCCGATGCAGGGGACACGGGTTCGTGCCCTGGTCCGGGAAGATCCCACACGCCTCAGAGCGGCTGGGCCCGTGAGCCATGGCCGCTGAGCCTGCGCGTCGGAGCCTGTGGTCTGCAACGGGAGAGGCCACAACAGTAAGAGGCCCACGTACCGCAAAAAAAAAAAAAAAAAAAAAAAAAAGTACATACCTTAATTTTTTTTTTTTTTTTTTTTTTTCTGGCGATACTCGGGCCTCTCACTGTTGTGGCCTCTCCCCTTGCGGAGCACAGGCTCCGGACGCGCAGGCTCATCGGGCATGGCTCACGGGCCCAGCTGCTCCGCGGCATGTGGGAACTTCCCGGACCGGGGCACGAACCTGTGTTCCCTGCATTAGCAGATGGACTCTCAACCACTGCACCACCAGGGAAGCCCCATACCTTAATTTAAAAGTACTTTATTGCTAAAAAATGGTAACCATCATCTGAGCTTTCAGAGAGTCATAATCTTTTTGCAGCAGTCACTAATCACAGATCACCATAACAAATATAATAATAATGAAAAGTTTGAAATATTGGAAGAATCACCAAAATGTAACCCAGGGACAGGAAGTGAGCAAATGCAGTCGAAAAATGGCACTGATAGACTTGCTTGACACAGGGTTGCCACAATCTTTCAGTTTGTAAAAAACGCAGTATCTGCGAAGTCCAATAAGGTGACACAATAAAACGAGGTGTGCCTGTATTATGGTTTGACCAAGCACAGTAAGCTTTAGACTTTCTTTTTTGCGATTGTAAACATTGCTCTAGGAAACACTCTTGTTTGTTTCTCTTTTTCTTTATATGCACGTATATCTATGAAGTCAAATCCTAGAAGTAAAATGGTTCAGTTAAAGGATATGTGCATTTTAAGTTTTGCTGGCTGTTGACAAATTGTCCTTTAAGAGGAACACCCATAATTTATAAGAATTACTGTTTCCCTTCACTGTTGCCCACAGTCTGTGTTATCAAACTTATCTAAATTAAATATCTTTTTAAAAATTTTGTTACAGTTATTTCAGTAATAAACATTCTTTAAATCTGAAGGTTTTAATTGTTAAAATTTATTTCTGAAGATCATTGTTAATGGTGCTTGCTTAGAGAATACCATCTGATGATTAATATTTTAGTTTGACTAAATCTTTATGTGAATATTTTCTTCCAGGTTTTATATGTTCCTGATCCTGAATATGTCTCCAGTGTTGAGAGCTCCCCGTCTCTAAGCCCCATAAGTCCTCTGTCACCAACATCATCCGAGGCTGAACTTGATAAGACCACTGTAAGTTTCCCTTCTTTTCAAAGCTATCAAGAAATGTCACGGTATTTGTATATATCATCATTTTTTAAATCCTACTTTGCCTATGGCTTGAATGAAATTTTACTTTTTTAGTTTGTTAATTAACTTTGTAAATCCCAGTTTTTAAAGTGAAACATTCTTATTAAATCAGACAGCTTAAATTGATCACTGTTGGTGGTAGTAGTAATCCAACGATATTCATCAGCCCTTTTATAAATATCATATAATAATTTAACTAAGAAAGGAATTTTACTTAACAAACATGAGTGTATCATGATAGGAAGTCCATGTCCAATTTGACTTTTATTTGAGTTTCTGTGAATGTTTATATAATACTTAAAACTCTTGAGTTCATTTTTGGCACACTTTAAAAAAATAATTTATGGGGACTTCCCTGGCAGTCCAGTGGTTAAGGCTTCGCACTTCCACTGCAGGGGGCACGGGTTCGATCCCTGGTCGGGGAACTAAGATCCCACATCCCACTGCCAAAGAAAAAAAAAAAGAAAAAAAATTATTATCTTAGTTGTTCTTTAGAATATTAATTCGGAGTAACTAATAGTATATTAATCTATTATTTTTTATTATTTATTAATTTATCTAGGATTTTAAAGGAATAGATGTTCTATATGTTACATTTTACAAATGAATTCCAAGGAAAAAAACTTTATTTAATACTTTTGATTAAAATCCCTCTGACAGGAATTATGTTTTTTTGTGCCTTTCCTGTGTAAAGTAATACTAATCATAATTTCCCATTTTCATAATGACCCAGTGATTATGTTTACATGTAAAAGGTTATTTCTCCATTAACTGGCTAGACTCCTGTGAGAGATTCTTCTGTGTTGCTATGCCGATTTTAGGAGACATCCTTTTCTCTGCCCTAATTTGCACTCAAAGTTTAGGATACCAAATGGCATACTGGTAACAAAACACAAATTATCGGGCTTCCCTGGTGGCGCAGTGGTTGAGAGTCCGCCTGCCGATGCAGGGGACGCGGGTTCGTGCCCCGATCCTGGAAGATCCCACATGCCGCGGAGCGGCTGGGCCCGCGAGCCATGGCCGCGGAGCCTGTGTGTCCGGAGCCTGTGCTCCGCAACGGGAGAGGCCACAGCAGTGAGAGGCCCGCGTACAGCAAAAAAAAAAAAAAAAAAAAAAAAGAAGTAAAAAAACCCCACAAATTATTAATGTTAATTTGCCTATAAATTATTAGGAATTATTAGTTCCTAAGCTCTAGTATTAGACTAGTTCCACTTCTCTCATGGAGTAAAGGACATGATATTATTAATAACTATTTGTTTCCTTGCCTAGGGACTTTTTTCTGTGTGTTTGTGGTGAGGGAGGGAGGGAGGGAGAAATGGGGTCTTTTTCAAATGTTTTATTTGTTGGCTATCTTATAAAAATGACAACTACTTTAGAATACAGCTACATGAAAGGAATATATTACATTTATTTTCATCATCGATGAAAATGGAAGTCAGTTTCTAATGATACTGAACCAAACGATTACTGGACCTTTTTGAACATGTCCATGCCATTTTCCCATGGGACTTAACAAAGAGATATATTCATAAGGGGCAATGACAAAGGAGAGCAGTGTAGCCTTCGGTTAATTTAGCTTGTGTTCCATACCCTAAAGCAAAATTGTGAAAAGCTAGACTACTTACCTGAATTAGTATTCCAACATGGATAGTCTGAGTCCAGAGCCCATGCTTTTTTACTAGCACTTTATAGCTAGAAATTGATAGCTCAGAAACTACTATTGATCAGTAAATAATTGGACCCAACCCAAAAAGATAAGTAATATTCAATCATTGTGAGTGTAGTAAAACCTGTCACTTTTGCGCTATCATCATCTTGTAAAATTTTTTTAATTTAACATTCTTTTGTAAATATAAAAACCTTTTTTGTTTGTTTACCTCCTTTGATTTCTCCTCTCTGCATCTTAAATTTATTTATTATGCTAATGCCATTTTAGGCTAGAACTACTAGTGTGATATATTTAGGATGGAATTCAGAGGGAAAAAACTTTTAAATAAATAATATGGAAAAGTGAAATGGTTTTAAATACTTTTAAATTTCTGCTTATGTTACTATACTCCACTGAAAGATGGGCTAGCAGATAGTTGTATTCTCTTTAATATAAAACACTCTTTAGTATACTCTAATAAATCTAAACGATAATAAAAGTAGAGTACTTATAATGTGGTAAGAAAATATAATTTTGAAATTATATTTCATGGTAGTAAGAAAATATAATTTTGAAAAAAATACTACTAAGAGATTCTATGGAAGGCCTAGAAGGTCTTACAGGAGAAAATATATAAAGCATTAATAGAGTTTAGGCACATTAAAAGCTTCTTTTTAAGCATAGGCAATTATTCTGCTACAGTTACTATTAACATTAAAAAATACTTACTATGCATTTATTAATGAGGAAACTAAGGCATAGAGAGAATGAGTAATTTACACAAGGTCACATACTTAATGAGTGGTAGAGCTGAGATTTAAACCCTGACAGTCTACATCCAGGTTTTGTGTTATATTCTTAACCACTTTTTTAACTAATTGATGAAAGGGTAAGGATTAGCAGTACAGATTCTCTGTGACTGAGACATACAATATAAAATTAAAATATATTTGTCCCAAATTGTAGAAACTAGAAAGTTTGTAGTAAAGAGCTATGTGGAAGTAATGTAGCACATTTTTGCTTACCAAAGCAAAAATAAAAGTAAAGCAGATAATCGGAAGTATTGCTTAAAATGATTAAAAGGTGAACAAAAGCATTGCTTTTTTTTCTCAATATTTAAGATTCTCTGGACTTTTTAATATGTTGTTCTTCTGTTTATGTAACTTAAAAAAATATTATTTGCCTGTATTAATTTCCTAGGATTGCTGTAACAAAGGATTACAAAATGGGTGGTTTAAATCAGAAACTTACCTCACAGTTCTGGAGGCTAGGTGTCTGGAATCAAGATGTTGGCAAGCACCTTGTGGGGGAGGATCCTTCCTTGCCTCTTCTAGCATCTGGTGTTGGCCCACAGTCCTTGTCATTCCTTGTCTTGTTGGACAGATTACTCCAGTTTCTGCCTTTGTATCACATGGCTGTCTTCTTGTGTGTTTGTGTCTTCACATAGTGGTCTCCTCTTCAGATAAGGAAACCAATTAAATTGGATTAAGGGTCCACTCTACTCCTCCTGTGTGACTTCAGCTTAACTCACTTCATCTGTGAAAAGCTGATTTCCAAATAAGATCGCATTCTGAGATGTAGGGGGTTAGGACTTCAGCATATCTTCTTGGGTGACACAGTGAAGTGTCATAACGTTACCTTTTATAAAATTTCAAGAGAACCACATTGTTTAGTCAGGGGACTTTAGAAGATTTTCTAACTCCAGTCAAATAAGGTTTTTTTTAAAAAGACATTCAGTGACTATTCTCTGTACTTATAGATGAGAAAATATATAAAAGAGTGATGTTAATTTCTTACAGGGTTTTGGGGATCTTGAGAATATTTGTGAAATCTAATAAAATAGACCTCCCTCTATTTTAATCATACTAATCACATAATTCATTGACATCCTGAACTTATATACCTGAAAACAGACACTAAAGTAATAGCACACATGCAAGAAGTTAAAAAATTTTAGTTAGAAATATCAGTATAGTTTGAAGAGATTAAATATAGCATATGCTTCAGAAATTGTTCTCACATGTGCCATCCTTAAACTAGTCACAAACATGCCTCTCCCCTCTTTCCCTTCTTCCTTACTTCCACCTCCTTCCTCTCTCTCTCTGTGTATAATATTATATATTTAAACTTAAAATAAATTTAAAATCACTAAAATATATAATATATAAAATATATTTTATCTGATATATAATATATAAATTATAATTTTAAATTTCATGCTTTTAAACCTAAATTTTCATATGTAATTATATATACTTTATTATATAATAAACATAAGCTTATATATTACATATTATATTAAAATAAAGTTAAACAACTATAAATGCCGTATGTATAAATAACACATGAATTATATGTTACCTATATATCGTATAATATAATTTAGCTTTGGTGCTTTTAAACTTAAATACCAGCAGTTTATTAGGGAATTATAATTTTTTTAATATGTGCTTTTTAAATGATGGTGCTATAATTATACCTTAGTTTTACATTCTTAGAACAAAATTTTATATTTGAAATATGTGAAAATATAAAACTTCATAGTAGGACTTTGTATTTATATAGATTTTAGGAAAGCATTTCTTTATATAGAAGAAATTTCTATATTTGTAACATCACAAATAAATAGTTAAATTACTGGGTGAGAGTTTTCTTCTAGATTCTGAAAGCAAGCATTGTTCTCATAATTAGAATTTAAAAATTGATCCTTCTTTGCTTTTTAACCTGGTTGCTAAAAAGCTGAGTGCCAGATCCAAAACTCCAAGTACAACACTTAAAATTGCATATTATTTTTTCTTCACTCTGATATATTTTTTATTTGTATTGTATTTTATTCTGTATGTTTGTTTTAAGAGCCTCAAATTCTTAAGAAGTGGAGTTTAAATAAATTCTGAAAGTGATAGTTAAACATAACAATTTATAGGAAGTAAATGGTACCCATCATATTTATTGGATTGAGTGAAGAAACATAATATACATTGCTTTAAAAATAAACATTTTATTTTAGATTATATATTATATATGTTGTATGAAATAAATATAAATGTTGGTATTTCTGTGCCTGTATGGTTTTTCCTCCTCAAATTTTGTATGCCTTACCTACATGTTACCAGAGAACATTTCTACATATTTTCAATCACTAAAGAACAAAAACTCCATAAAGCCAAGGCAACATGGGAAAAGGAGAGTTTGGAGTTGCTAATTAGCTTATGGTAATGATTTATAATAATACTCTACAAATTATATAATATTTAATCATACTGTACAAAAAAGATGACCATAAGTCAACCTTTTTTGGGTCACTTGTCATAGCATTGCTTTCCTTTTGCACATTTGAACAATTGAGGTGACAATTGAGGCTTGGTAAATAAATATTTATAATCCTATGTTTTTAAGGAACTTTCCATCCCTAGTGGCTAAAACAAAATTGCACAAAGAAGCTTCAGAAAGCACTCAAATAAGCTTATTCAAATCACCTTATTAAGAAGCAGAATCTGTAAATTCACAGAGATACAGAGATACTGATACTTTGGATCATGTACATGTATGTAAGTTAAAATGAGGTCTGATTTCTCTGAACAACTTTGATCTTTTTTAAAGAAATACTCTTTTGTGCTATACTTTGAGCATTCATTAAGCTAATCTCATGTATTCTTTTTAATAGGATTACTTTGACAAGTTGGGATTGCTATTGATACTGAGTTGTAGAATTTGAGACTTTGAGGGAACCTCAGAGATCATGTTGTTCTATGAGGTATATGTTTAAGGAAAATATTTGACAATGTACCCTGATACAGTTTCTGTGAGTAATATGGTTATTTAGTAGATACTGTTGTCACCTGATTTGGGAATAACTGAACAGTCATAGACAAAATTTGTGTATTGCTTTGTGCCAGCTTGCAGGGGGCCCTCTGATGGCTCTGTATTGGCTTTTTTTTTTCCCCTCTGCACGCAATCATTTAGAAGAATGTTTGAAATGGAAAGCATATAGTAGTGCAGTTAAGCTCACTAGTTCATGTGTTGGCAACATGGGTTTTCATCTCAGCTTTATCTTACTCATTGGGCAAGTTACTGAATTTGGCCAAGCATACGTTTCCTTAAAAATTAAGGTAATAGTATATACCTTATGAGTGATTTGAAAATGAAATGGTCTTTATAATATACTTAAATATAAAGGTATTCATAAATGTCAATTAATATTATTATTAATGTCCCTTATTTAATTATCTGTGCTAAATGAATTTATATATGATATAAAACTCTTAGATACAGTAACTACCAGAGACAACAGGATGAATGTAAAGTTATTAGTTTGCATCACAAAATGAAAAGATTGATAATGCTATAACAGTGTCATGCAGCTGTTAAAATATAATTCCATTTTAGGTTTTTTAAAAATATAATTATATCAAAGGTAGCTGTTTTGCAGTGTTCTGAACTGGTCTGCCTTCAAAAAATGTCTGTTGAGTATCTGCCCAAGTGCTTGGGATTCAGCCCTATATTTTAGGAAGAGTATATGAAATTTAGAAAGGAAGTCTAAAAATTCTGTCCTATATAGGACAGTATTTAAGGAATTAGATCCATTTATTAGAGTAGAAAAAGTTATGTTAAAATTTGATAGTTCTTTTCAAGTATCTCAAAGTCTGTGAGACTGAAGAGGGAGCAGTCTTGTTTATTATTTCAAAAGGCCAAATCATAACTATTAGGTATTAATTACAAAGTGGCAGATTTTAGTTCAAAGCTCTGAAGAACCTTGCTACTATGAAAACTATTATATAAGGCATTGTACATTTACTTATAAGGTATGAAATGCCTCTGTGGAGGTATTTAAAACAAAGATTAAAAGGCATCTGTCTAACCTTCCTACATTTGTACAGAATATTGAACTTTGGGAAAACTATGAGAACTTGGATAGAAAAAATTTTAAGTGAAATCTAACATTTTTAAAGATTAAGAATATAAGCAGCAAACTATAGAAAAGCACCAGGGATACCTGTGACTTTGTCCCCAATAGAACTCACATATTTTCAAATCAATTTAGAGTTGTTGTAGATATCACAGAATGTTGTTTATGGCCATGTACTTCAAAATTATCGTTATGAGTCATCACTAATCTTGTTATTTAATGTATTAATAAAGAAGCATATATATCTATAAATAAATATATCTCTGATTAAAAAGTGTTTTGATAATTGTTTCAATATAATTGTTTTTCTTTGTAATTCTATATTTATTTTGAGTATTCAAAAAAAAACATTCTGAAAAGGAGGTCTGTAGGCTTCACTGTAGGAATGGTCCATGGCATCAAAAAAGTTAAGAACCTATGATCTAACTAATTAATACTTTGTAAAATGGTACTGATAAATTCTTTATAGCTTGAGATTTTAACAGGCTCTTCAATGAGTGGATTCTGCTAAATTCCTAGGTTTCACAGACAAGCACTCACCTTTTCTCTGCTCCCAGCACCTGAGGGATATATTAAATGATCAGGACCAGTGATTTGATTCAGGAGCAACTGAATGCGTATGTGTGTGTGTACATACACACACAAACACACACACACACACATATATTATAACCAGTATATATATATTCCCATTAAAAAAATCATTGAAAATGTAAGTGTAAGCTCTATTAGAGGTCTTTACCAAATGTAAAAGAAGTGACATTCTTTCCCATATTTTTTTACATAAAAATGTTTTGAGCTGATCTACAGAATGTGATGAGAAGGAAAAACCCTTACTGGGGAGAGCTATTCATTTGCATTTAAAAGTGTGCTTAGTTTTATTTGGTTCTCTGAAGTGTCTTTATCTTTTTCTTTTTTTTTAAAGAATCCTGATGTAGTCCACCCAAAAGAAGAAACTCTCTCATCTGCTTTTACTGGTATTCGACCTGCACGAGTTGTATCTTCAACTTCTGAGGAGGAAGAAGCATTTACTGAGAAATTTCTTAAAATTAATTGCAGATATATTACCAGTGGCAAGGTAATGGATAAAACTTTAGAAAAAACTTTTAATCATTTTTTATTTATTACTAAAATATGACAGTTTTGCATTTACATTTTTAGTCATCAGCATCAGCACATGATGATCAATTTAAAATAATCTTGTGAAATAGGCAGTCCTATTCCTTCTTCACAGGAAAAAAAAAAAAAACTTTCAGACAAGGTTAACGAGTCCAGGGTTTCTCTATCCTGGCTAGAATTCAAACCCAGTTTGAATCTGTGTTTTATCTACCACATGTTGCTGCTTTTCTAAAGCAGAGAACTTCTAGTCTGCAAAGGGAATTATAGTAAAGTACAATAGTGTTCAAAATAAACTCCAGGTGTTGCTAAGAAAGTAATTATAGTATGATACCCACTTGAGAAGTCACACGTGAGAACCATTTCTTTATAGTCGTAATTCATAAATTATGGGTATTTGAAATAGGTGTTTAGTGCTATAAATTTCCCCCTGTGTACTGTTTTAACTGAATCCACAGTCTTGATATGTTGTATTTTCATTTTCTTTCAGTTCATAATACTTTCTCTTTATTTCTTCTTTGGCCCATGGAATATTTAGAAGTTTCTTAGTTTCCAAATATTTGGTATTTTTCAAGATATCTTTCTGTTACTGATTTCTAATGTTTTTCCATGTGGTTAGAGAACATACTACTATTTGTAGGCTTAACGTTTATGGTGCAAAATGTATTATATCTTGATACATGTTACATGTGCACTTGGAAAGAATGTGTATTCTGCTGTTGGGAGAAATAGTTTATAAATGTCAATTAAACCAAGTTGAGTGTTACTATTGATTTTCTGTCTTTTTGTTCTATCAATTATTGACAGAAGGATGTTGAAATACCTCTATAATTGTGGTTTTGTCTATTTCCCCTTCTAGTTGTGTCAGTTTTTTTGTGTGTATTTTGAAACTCTGTGGTTAGGTATAAAAATGTTTTGGATTCTTATATTGTCTTGATGAATTGACTTGTTTAATTATGAATGACTATTCTTGGTAAAACTCTTTGCTATGAAATCTGCTTTGATGGATACAAATGTAGTCACTTAGCTTCTGTTCAGTTAGTGTTAACTTGATTTATCTCTTCCATTTTTTTACTTTTAGACTGTGTCTTATACTTAAAGTGGGTTTCCATAGTTTACATCAGAACTCACTCTTTGTGTCGTACATTCTATGGGTTTTGAGGAATGTATGATGACATGTATCCACCATTACAGTATCATGCAAAATAGTTTCATTGTCTCCCAAATCCTCTGTGCTCTGTCTGTTCATCCATCCCTTCCTCCGGACTCCTGGAAAGTACTGATCTTTTTGCTGTCTCCATAGTTTTGCCTTTTATACAGTGTCATGCAGTTAGAATCATAAAGTATGATTGAATGATTTCAGAGCGGTTTCTTTCACTTAGCAGTATGCATTTAAGAGCCTTCCATATCTTTCATGGCTTGACAGCTCATTTGTTTTTTATCGCTGTGGATGTACAGTACAACAGTTTATCCATTCACCTACTGAAGGGCATCTTGGTTGCTTCCAAGTTTGGACACTTATGAAGATAGCTGCTATAGACATTAATATGCAGGTTTTGTATAAGTTTTTATTTCCTTTGGTTGAATACTAAGGCATGTGATGGTTAGGTTGTGTGGTAAGACTGTGTTTAGCTCTGTAAGAATCTACCAAACTGCCTTCCAAAAGTGGCTGTTATTTTCCATTCCTGCCAGCAGTCACTGAGAGTTGCTGTTTCTCCACATCCTCACCAGCATTCACCGTGGTCAGTGTTTTAGATTTTAGTTATGCTTATTGGTCTTTAGTGGTAACTCATTTAATTTACATTTCCCTAATGACTTACGATACTGAGCATCTTTTCATTTGCTTATTTGCTATTCATATAGCTTTGGCATTTTCTTTAATTTTTAAAGATATTTTCACAGGGCATAGAATTTTAGGTTGACAGGGTTTTCTTTTCCTTTCTGAACTTTAAAGATGTTTCTTTCAAATCTCTACTGTTTTCTGGCTTGCACTGTTTCTGAAGAGAAGTCTTCTATTATTTTTGTATTTGGTGTGCTGTATAAAATATATATTTTTCTTTGTTTGCATTTAAGATGATGTCTTTATCACTGATTTTGAGCAAGTTGATTTTTTTTTAATTTTATTATTATTTTTTTACATATATATTCTTTTTACAATTCTTTTCCCATTTAGGTTATTACAGAATATTGAGCAGAGTTCCCTGTGGTATACAGTGTTGGTTATCTATTTTAAATATAGTACAGATCACTTCCAAACTCCCAGTCTATCCCTCCCTCCCCACCTTTCCCCACTGGTAACCATAAGTTTGTTCTCTGTGTCTGTGAGTCTGTTCTGTTTTGTAAATAAGTTCATTTGTATCTTTTTTTTTTTTTAGATTCCGCATATAAGCAATATATATTTGTCTTTCTCTGTCTGACTTACTTCACTTAGTATGATAATCTCCAGGTCCATCCATGTTGCTGCAGATGGCATTATTTCATTCTTTTTAATGGCTGAGTAATATTCCATTGTATATGAGTACCACATCTTCTTTATCTGTTCATCTGTTGATGCACATTTAGGTTGCTTCCATGTCTTGGCTGTTGTAAACAGTGCTGCAGTGATCATTGGGGTGCTGCATGTATCTTTTCAAACCATGTTTTTCTCCAGATATATGCCCAGTAGTGGGATTGCTGGATCATATAGTAGCTCTGTTTTTACTTTTTTAAGGAACCTCCATACTGTTCTCCATAGTGCCAATTTACATTCCCACCAACAGTGTAGGAGGGTTCCCTTTTCTCCACACCCTCTCCAGCATTTACTGTTTGTAGATTTTTTTGATGATGGCCATTCTGACTGGTGTGAGGAGATATCTCACTGTAGTTTTGATTTGCATTTCTCTAATAATTAGCAATGTTGAGCATCTTTTCACGTGCCTTTGGCCATCTCTATGTCTTCTTTGGAGAAATGTCTGTTTAGGTCTTCTGCCCATTTTTTGATTGGGTTGTTTGTTTTTTTGATATTGTGGAGCAGTTTAATTATGATGTGCCTTGGTGTGTGTTTCATATTTGTTTTCCTTGGTGTTCGTTCAGCTTCTTGGATCTGTAGGTTTATAGTTTTCATCAAATTTGAAAAAATTTTGGCCATATTTCTTCAAATGTTTTTTCTCCCCCATTCTATCCTCTTCTTTGGAAACTCCAGTTATGCATATTTTAGGTTGCTTGATGTTGTGCTTCATAGCTTACTGATACTCTGCTCTTTCTTTTCCTCTCTCTCCATTTTGGACAATTTCAATTGCTGTATCTTGAAGTTCAGTAATTTATTTTTCTGCCAAATCTAATCTGGTATTCTATCCAGTGTATTTTTCACCTCTAAGTTTAAACTGGGTCGCTTATGTCTCCCACGTCCCTACTTACCATGCAAAATCTTTCTTCTGTATTCTTGAATATATGGACTATAGTTAAAATAATTGTTTTAATGTCTTTTTCTGCCAATTCTTTTCTCTCTTCCACTTTTGGGTTTGTTTCAGTTAATTGATTTTTGTTATTGCTGTGAGCCATATTTTCCTGTTTGTTTGCATGCCTAGTAATTTTTAATTGGATACCAGATATTATGGATTTTATCTTGTTGGGTGCTAGATATTTTTGTATTTCTATACATATTCTTGCACATTTTTCTGTGACACGGTTGTTTCTTGGAAACAGCTTCATCCTATCATGGCTTGCTTTTAAGTTTTGTTAGGCATGACCAGAGCAGCTTTTAAGTCTTTAACTAGTTTTCCCCTTACTGAGACAATACCCTTCTGAGTATTGAGGTGCTGTAAATTACAAGGGTTTTTTCTCTGGTTGGTGAGAACACAAACTATTTCTGACTCTGTGGACTCTAGGGAGTGTTTTCTCGGCTTCTTTGAGTGCTTTTTTTCTCATCCTTGGATAGTTCCTTTCACACAGGTAGCAATCAGTCCTCAGCTGGAACCTTGGAAAAGGATCCTCTGTAGATCTCCAAAGCTTTCTCAGTAGGGAGTGTTCTCTCCTTTCCTGTCTCTATCTGTGGCCAGGAAACTCCACCCAGTGTGCTGGGGCATTTGTAGATCTGATCTTATTTGTTTCCCCTTATTCAGCATTATAGTATCAGAAAAGAGTTATTTCATTTATTTTATGTGTTTTAGTAGCTTTAGGCAGAATTAGTTCTTGGCTAGAAGCAAAATTTTAGTTGGAAGTATTTGAATAACAATTTTGTTTAAGAATCAAAGAAAAGATAAAGTCATTGGCAGGGTTAGAAATGGCTTGCACTGGTGTTCTTGAAACATAATCTGTTGTAAGAAAGTAAGCAGGAAAAGATGCTTTCTCATACAAGTCATCTTGTTTCTTCTTCTTACAGGTTGATTGTAGTAAAGATTATTTATAGAAAATTATGGAAATTTATCAACAATTATTGTAATGGTTAAATTACTGTGGACTTAAGACTGAAAAAAAATCAGTACAAGCTTTTATTTCTCCTGGGATGAGTTCCCAAATCATAGTCTTTTATCTTTTAGTATTTACAGAAATATTGTAATGTAAGTGGTAACTTTTCTTTTAGAAATAAACTTTATTTTCTAATAGAAATAATTCCTTCTTGGAAGATTTGTCAAGTAATTGCACATAAGGAATTGGAAGTTACTAATACTAAAGGGAAGTAGGTGCTTAAAGTTTCTGAAGGTCATGTGGATTAAGATATGCTAATTGGAAATCTTTCACTTACAGTATGCTCTTGCTCCTGAAAATATGTCTACATTTATGAAACAGTGTTTAAAAAGAATGAAATGTTAATGGTTTAGTGTGAGTTTATGATTTCAGACTTGATCTTGGCGAAATGAATTTGAGAGGCTACTTTCTGAAGAGACTTTTGTGAATTTTGTGTTGTAATGTTTCTCATGGCTGTCTCTTTTGATTTATGGAGACACCTGACATCTCACAGAATACCTCAAAGAGCTCCAGCTAAAGGCAGAGGGAAAGAAGCTTGAAGAATATATCAGTGCATCCTTCAGTAGTAGCAAATAAGGGTGAATTCCTGGAATATAACATTAGCAGATTGATCATTCCAGTGTTAAGCTATAGGGCTTCAAGCCCCTTGTAATCCAAGTAGTAGAAGTACGGTTTTGAGAGACTTTTCAAATGGCTTCTATAATTACACTACTAAGATTATAGTATTCATATGTATAGTGAATTAAAGTATTATTATTACACTGGGCCTTTTCTATAATACCTAGTAATCATTGTCTTTAATGAAAATCCTCTAAAGCAAAAGATGTAGTGTTATGCCAGTGAACCAAATATTATATCATCATCTTAAAACTAATGCTCAGATGAAATTTATGAAATCAAGAATGACCTGAAGTCTTTCAGAGAACCTGAAGTTTGCTTTCCTTAATCCTTACTGATTGTTTGGTTTCATTTCTCAAATAACTTGCTTGTAGATGTGGTGAGATAGAGGAAGGTATTAAAGATTGGAAATCTTTCAGCTTTTTTATATTGTATATACTCTACCCTTGATTATTTATTTCTTGGATTATCCCTGGCAGAGTAAATGTCCCTGCAACATACTTTATCATCACTCATTGATTTCAGTTGGCATGTGAGCCAGGAATGTATAATGTATATGAATCTGTTTAAAGTATTGATCAAGGGGTGGAATAGGGAGGGTGGGAGGGAAACGCAAAAGGGGGGCGGTATGGGGATATATGTATACATCTAGCTGATTCACTTTGTTATGCAGCAGAAACTAACACAACATTGTAAAGCAATTATACTCCAATAAAGATATTAAAAAATAATAAAATAAAATGTTGATCAAAAGATGTTTAGGCTATGGTTTACATAAAGTTCCTCCTTATTTAGGAGGTCCATAGTCTGAACTAAAAGAAATGCTAGTCAGAGTTTGAGATTGATTCCCTTTCCCCCACCAAAATGCATACACACACATATTCTTCTCTCCAGTATTGCATGCAGTTACTGTAAATAATAAGCGTATTTTATAATCTTGAACATTGGCAATAACTTTTTTTCATTTGTGATTGGGTGACCATTTTTAGTAGGATTTTTCTTCTTATTTTTTTGTTTCTAAAGTTAGTGTCTGTCATAACTTAAGTTTTACATTCTTAAAGTTAAATCAGATAAATTCACAGAGCTGAATATGGACTTGGAAGGTGGGTGTGATACCAAATCAAGCAAGATTTAAGTTTTTCTATTGGTAGCTTCAGAAAAAAAAAGACAACTTTGAAGTAATTATTTGGTTTAGTTTCAGAATTCTGTCTGGCTCTTTATTTTTATTCTTACAGGATGTAGTGGAATGGGAGTTTGAAAATGGGATTAAGAAAGAATGTATACATAACTGAATCACTTTACTGTACAGCAAAAATTAACACAACATTGTAAATTAACTATACTTCAATAAAAATAAATAAAAGAAATAGGATTAAAGAATATTTGGTACTTGAGTTGAAGTGATTATTGTTTGTAACTCAGGTGTGAAAAGATTATAGTAAAAAGCATGGACTGCTTGGATTTTGGATCTTGGTCCTGCCACTTATTAGTTAGCTATGTTATTTATTATTTAGGACAAATTGCCTAGCCTCTCTCAATTTTAATTTCCCCACCTGTATTCTTATCTCAGAGCTATAATTGAACAATAATATATATAAATGAACAATAATACGTATAAAGCATGGTACATACAAAGCATTCAAGAAACATTAGCTAATATTAGTGGGATCAGCTTCTTACATACTTCATTTGGTCATTTGTAAGATGAGAGGGTTGGACTCTTTATATTTTTATCACTATTTGTATAAGTATATTTAAAATTTCATAGCTTTTCATGATTAAAATAATTACTGTATGCCTTAGAAGTAATATAATCTACCTAATTTTACAGATGAAGAAACAACCCCAGAGGCTTTGCTTGCCAGAGGTCACATAACTAGGCAGTAGCAGAATTGAGTGAAACAGATTTTTTTTAAAAGATATTTTAAACAGATTATACTATTTTCCTTTTATAATGGATTGAGTTATCAGCACATTATTTATTAAACCTGCAGTGTGTGCATGAAACTATTTAATACCTGTAGTGACGGAAGAACACAGGAGGCTGTATGCAAGTTAATGTAAAACATGGCTCATGCCTTGAAGGACTTTACAATCCTTCTTATATTACTAAAGTTATCTTGCTGATATAACTCAGCATTTTACTGAGGCTGAAAATTTTAATTCCTGACTTGATTGATTGAAGGTGAATATGATATTCTTTGTATTTTGCTTCTGCTAACAAGGAGAATTTACTGGGAAAATATGGGTGTTATTAAAAACATTTTCATGAGAATGCCATAGTGCTTGACTATACTACTTTTATATGTGGTAGGTGGCCTAACATCAGAGATAAAAATATCTAGAATGATTTTTGAAAATTTAAACTTTGAAGATTAAACATTATTTTCTTTTTTCATCTTAGGGCACAGTCAGTGGTGTGTTGCTAGTTACACCAAATAATATAATGTTTGATCCACATAAAACTGACCCCTTGGTTCAAGAGAATGGCTGTGAGGAATATGGCATCATGTGTCCAATGGAAGAGGTGATGTCAGCTGCAATGTACAAAGAAATTTTCGATAGCAAAATAAAGGAATCCTTACCCATGTAAGAGTGATAATTATACTCCTTTGCAATTTTATTTCATCTAGATAGTTGACCCTGGTCTAATAACTCTGAAGTATTTTTTAATAGTTTTATTATAGCTGCTTTTCATTTTATCATCAGTGAAACAGAAATATATGTAGTATTGAAGAGATTATTCTTACTGCACTAGAATAGTTAGGAATTGTTTTAGATTTATACTTGTATATTTGGTCAGAGAACCTGATATTTAAAAGTAACCTATAGTACTCATTTAATTCAATGTTTACCAGCCCATTTTATTCAGGTAAATTCAAATTATTTTTATTAGTAATTTAAGGTAATATAAGTAATCAAGGGTAGCTTTCAGATTTTCCTTAGAAGAGCCTGAAGAGTTGGGTGTGGGGTTTGGGGGAGGTCACATAAGCAAAGACCTGACATTAATAAAGCCAGAGCAGCTTTGTCTTTTATTGATTTATATGTTTGCACCCTTCTCTCAGAAAAGTATAAAACACAGGGAAGAAGACCCACAGATTGCACAAATTTAAAGAGTTAACCTTGGAATATGCTGGTTAGAGAATTTGTGTGTTTCAGGTAACATAGATGTGTGGCTACAGATCAGCATAGCCTTTGAAAGTAATGTGTTTAACTAAAGGAATAACAGAGAAAAGAGAAGGATAAGAAATAAAAGGAGGGCTTCCCTGGTGGCACAGTGGTTGAGAGTCCACCTACCGATGCAGGGGACACGGGTTCGTGCCCCGGTCCGGGAAGATCCCACATGCCGTGGAGCGGCTGGGCCCATGAGCCATGGCCGCTGAGCCTGCGCGTCCAGAGCCTGTGCTCCGCAACGGGAGAGGCCACAACAGTGAGAGGCCCGCGTACCTCAATCAATCAATCAATCAATCAAATAAATAAAAGGCATACAAACAAAGGAAGGGAAGGACAAAAGAAGAAAATTGATATGTAATAGAAAAGAACTCCCCCATTCCTCCATACATGACTTTGTCAGCAGTTTAAAAACTGGCTTCACTTTAACTGATACTGAGATTTCTATCCCTATAGTAGCCCACAGGGATGATAATGGTTGTTTTAAAATTAACCCCTGTGAGACAGAACTACTTACAAAAGAGACGGAGAGCAAATTATTTTTGTTTCTGAGGCAGACTACATGAGTTGTTAGAATACCTATGGTAGAATAAAATCTTTTATTTAAACAGTCTCCATTATAATGGCCCCCCAGTAGATACTGTTTTGGCTTGGTAAACTCATCCTTAGAGGTGCAGATTATTCCTAGGATTGCCTCTACTGTTAGCTATTTAATATATCATCATCCAAAACCAGTCTCAGCAAATAAAGATTATCGTGGCAGGTGGAGGGGTAAGACAAAGGTGAAGGAGTGAAGGATTAGATTAAAAGAGAAACAAGAAGATTATATGTATGTATATGTTGCCAGTCATTGGTGAGATCCATTTTATCTTGCCCTGCTTTTCCATTTGTATTAGGATGCCTTGGGATTCTATTATGCTGAATGATCCATAACTATTCTACACGGATGCTATAGGGCCCTTCCTCTTGTAAATCACTGTTTTATCATTCACAACATCACCTGGAAAGACCATCTGTTTGATCCAAACCTTTAAAAAAGTTACTCCAAAAGAAATATCTTTCAATGCTGCCTTATGAATTGATTAAAAACAATATTTGGCAACAACTCAGATAATGTCATGTATGGTAAAAATGAGGTGTAAGATTTGATTGGTTTTCTTCTGTCTTACACTGCTTGGGAAGTTAATTGCAGAGGTTGTTCAGGAACTATATTGAACAATAGCAGCATCATTGACATAAAAAGATAAGGTTACAACACTTATCTAAATCTGTATACTGTTAGGTTTACTTAACTTTATCTCACACCTAAGGGTCTTATTAAATCTACAGGTACAGTTTCTCAAAACTTTTGCCAAGTTCCAAGACCCTATATATGCAGTGTTAGGGGCTCACCAGTAGATGACACTATTACACATTTAATAACACAGATTAGATGCTTACATACATTTCTTAAGGTGAATCAGTCAGTACAAGGGAAGCAGAGATAGGGACTGGACTTCAACTAATTAATATTTTTTTAAAAATAAATTTTACCTATCCTATGCACAATGAAAATTATGCATATCATTATAAAAAATATCAAGTACTAGAATAAGAGGGAAAGAGTTACCCAACTTCACCATCCAAAGGTAGCCAATAGATTGTGTGTCGGCTTACTTCCAGTCTTTCCTATTCTCAGACTTGCATAAATGTTAATACTTTTTCCAAAGAACCCATGCAATTTCCATTTATCAGAAACTACTTTTAGCCATCATTTTGAATTGCTGACTTGTATTTCATATAGTGTTTACACTGTCTCCTTCCAGAACTTAAACTGTCTAACCATTGAACATTAGTGCTTGCATATACAAATGCCGTTAAACATGGAAATCTAGAAGTAATGATGAACCATTCAGCTAGTTAATATCTAACCTCTAAGCACTTTTGCCTCAGTTCTATTCAGGTTGGTTTTTAGCTTTGCATTTGAGTCATTTATTTTAGTTTAATTTCTATTTAGATGTAAATAAGCACTGTGTGTGTGTGTGTAATATCAGTCAGTGTATTTTTATTAAGACATTTAAAATTTTAATCAAAATTTTATTTGCATATTTCATCAGTGAATAAATTTTAGTTTAGAATTATAGCTTCACCCAGAACTTATATCTTCAACTTCTCTTCAGGTAGATCAGTTCAGGAAATCTTACATTGATATTTCCCAGATCTTAAGCAGTTGATGCAAAACTTGACTTAATTACATGGTCTATAGGAATCAATCAAATTTTTGATATGCTGTTAAGAGATGTATGCTACATCCTTTTAGGAAAGCCTTTTTAGTGATATTAATTCAGTGTTAAGTTTGTGGAAAATAAAATTCTGCAATTTAAAAAGTAATAACTTTAAATTTTGTTTACTGACAGAGAGATAGATCAGTTATCAGGAAGCGACTTCTGCCATTTAAAGAAAATGACAAGAAATAATACTGATGAAATAGACTCAAGAATTCGCGATGCAGGTAATGATAGTGCTAGCACTGCTCCTAGGAGCACCGAGGAGTCTCTTTCTGAAGATGTGTTCACGGAATCAGAACTCTCTCCTATACGAGAGGAGCTTATTTCTTCAGATGAGCTGCGACAAGATAAATCATCTGGTGCGTCATCAGAATCTGTGCAAACCGTCAGTCAGAGTGGAGTAGAATGTTTGACAGTCGTAACAGAGGCTGCTAGTGCTCCTGACCACTTAAAATCCGATTCTGGACATACTACCAATGAAGTTGGGACTCTTTCTCTTAAAACTGATTTAAATAATCTTGAAATGGCTACTAAGGAAGGAGATCAGACTACAGATAATCTTCAAGAAATATCAGGTCCTAAAGAACAAAGCACAGGTATAAAAGGTAATGCAGACCAGGATTTTCTTCTTAATGAGAATTCATTACACCACGAAGAAGATGAAAAAGAAAGTATGCCCTGTGGGGAAGCAATAGAATTTAAACAAAAGCCAATTGTCAACAAAGGAAAACAAGGAAAGGAGCAAAATCAGGACTCAGAGACTGAGGTAGAAGAGCTACGGAAACTCTGGAAAACCCATACAATGCAACAAACTAAACAGCAAAGGGAAAATATTCAACAGGTGTCACAAAAAGAAATTAAGCATAAAATAGCAACAACCAATATAGAAGGTAAGTGTTAAGGAATATATAAAGTTAGTTTATCTTACTGCATATTGTATCCGTCTTTCCTCACTGACTCAAAAGCTACTGTATCTTAGGCCACTCTGAAGGATGATCTAGTGGCCCTTGACTGATGTTTCTCTGGGCACAAGTACATAGTCTCTGGTTTCTCCTGTCTTATCCCACAGTGGGTTGTACACATAATGAGCATCTTTTCCACCATGTTTAAACATTCCTCACACACTGCATTCTGTCTTTAAACAATTTATTTCTTGAAAGTGCACACAAGTTCCTTAATACCTCTGATTTCTCCATTTCTCTTTAGTTCTTGATGTGTCTCATCATTAAAATACCTTTTAGGGCCTCCCTGGTGGCGCAGTGGTTGAGAGTCCGCCTGCCGCTGCAGGGGACACGGGTTCGTGCCCCAGTCCGGGAAGATCCCACATGCCGTGGAGCGGCTAGGCCCGTGAGCCATGGCCACTGAGCCTGCGCGTCCGGAGCCTGTGCTCCGCAACGGAAGAGACCACAACAGTGAGAGGCCCACATACCGCAAAAAAAAATAATAATAAAATAAAATAAAATACCTTTTTAAATTGCATATATAATATCCTAATTGCAACTTGCAATTGCCGAAGTTGTAATCCCATCATTTTTAAAAAGTGCAATTAGACAAAAAAATCTATTTCTGAAATTCTTTCAAGTATCCACAAGTTCCATCATTGTCTGATTAAATGTTTTCCTTTAAAAAGCAGTACTAAGGATAAATTAAAACACCATTTTGTTTTTTCATACTATTTACTTAGGAAAATTATAGTAATAGTTTGTCTTTTATTTCTAATATACAGTGCTTCCACCTAGTACATTATGGGTTAAAAGGTGTATAACTCAAGTATCTTAGCTAACATTTCTCATATTCTATTGGAGTATTGATTCTAGATTAATCAATACTAGATTTCAGTTTTTTAATTAAAAAAATTTAATTGTTAAAATATACATAAAATAAAAATTACCAGTTTAACCATTTTTACTGTAAAATTTAGTGGCATTAAGTACATTCAACATTGTTGTACAACCATCGCCACCATCCATTTCCAGAACTTTTCCATCTTCCTGAACTGAAGCTCTGTACCCATTAAACTTCCATTCTTTCCCCCCTACATTCCCTGACAACCACCATTCTACTTTTTGTCTCTGTGAATTTGTGTCTCTATCCTAAGTACCTCATATAAGTGGAATTATACCATATTTTCCCTTTTGTGTGTGGCTTATTTCCCTTAGCGTAATGCCTTCAAGTTTCGTCTGTGTTGTACTGTGTCAGAAATTTCTTCCTATTTAAAGCTGAGTAATATTCTACTGTACACAGCACATTTTCTTTATATGTTCATTTGTTGATGGACATTTGGGTTGTTTCCACCTTTCGGCCATTGAGAATAATGCTGCTATGAACATTGGTGTACAAATAATCTGTTCGATTTCCTTCTTTCAATTTTTTGGATATATACCAGAAGTGGATTTGCTGGATCCTATGGTAATTCTGTGTTTAATTTTTTGATGAACAGTTGAGCTGTTTTCCACAATGGCTGCACCATTTTACATTCCTACCAGTAACACACAAAGGTTTGATTCAGTTTTTAAAAACACTGAATTTTCTTTGCATTGCCAAATTTAGGTATACTGAAGACCTAAGGATTATATTCACTAGATGTTAAGGAATTCATTTACTCAAAGCAAGTTCTATAAAAGATTGAATATTTTTTCTTTTGTAATTTTTTTCTTTATTCAGAACTAATGTTCATTAAAGAACATTTGATAAATATAGGAAGTTTTTAGAAAATTTATAAAAATTACTTTGAGTTCATCACCTAGAAATGATCATTGTTAGTATTTGGTGTATTTATCTTTGATCTTTAGTGTGTATGTGTATATACATACACACAGACACATACAATTTTGCTAGTTTTTGTATGTATCTTTACTTACGTGTATTTTTCATATAAAATCGGGATTATATGTAGTGTTGTTTCTTGCTTTTTTTTACTTAGCATATTATGTAATAAACATTTTCCCATGTCATTATACAGTTGACCTTCGAACGACTCAGGGGTTAAGGGGTGACACACACCCCTCTCCCACATTCGAAAATCTATGTATAAGTTTACAGTCAGCCCTCCATATCTGTGGTTCTGCATACATGGATTCAACCAACCATGTATTGTAGTATTATAGTATGTATTATTTGAAGGAGATCTGCATATAAGTGGACCTGTGCAGTTCAAACCTGTGTTGTTCAAGGGTCAACTTGAACCCATATAATTCTTTCATGGTTTTTAATGGCCCTGTAATTTAGCCATTTCTGTATTAAGACATTCAGTTATTAACAATTCATATTATTAAGATATTTCTTTGATGTTATAAAGAATGCTGGCATAAATATCTTTATTTGATATATTTGTGTCTGATAGTTGTCTTATATTTTGAAACTTTGAAAAAGATAAAATGAGGCATTTCCATTTGACCCAATAATATAGTAGACTGCTTTTATTTTATTGGGTTTGTTTGGGTGCAGGGTTTGATGGGAGGGACATCTCACTATGACAAAATACTAAAAGGAGAAAAATTGGTAGGTAGTTTAGATAGGTATTCCTGGATTGTTACCATTTGGTTTCTTCTTTTTGTACCTGTGTATGGAGGGGGGACAAGAAACTTAGTTTTAAGTAACTAATTTTAAGTAACTTGAGATCCTATAATAGGGAAATATTTAAAGTTTCTGATCTTTAGTGACTTTATAATACCATAAAACTTATAAAACTGTAAATATATAAAGCTAAAAATGTACAAATATAATTGTGGGAAAAATGGTAAAAGTTCACTCTTTTAACCTGATGCAAATGTTGGGGCTCAGATAGATTATGTACCTTGCGCAGTATTACACAGAAAAAAAGCCATGACTAGTACCCAGATCTCCTGACTATAACTAAGTGCTTTTTCTTCACAGTATGCCACCTTCGTAAGTTAGTTAATGTCTAGATTGCTGAATTGAACCATGTTGTCAGACTCTCAGTGTGTCATATGTCAGCATCTGGGGTTGGACGAGTTAGAGGTAACTCAGGCTGTCCAAACTGATGGCTGAATCTAGCATATTGTTGTTTTTATCACACCTTCATATGCATATAAAAGCTTCACAAGATTTTTTACTAAATTTTTGTCTGTAACAACCATATTACAGTAAACCTTTGAAAATTCTACAGACTTATTTAGATATTGTTCTAGAAGGCTGATAAAGAACATGCAGAAAATTGCGCATGTGTATGTGATTACTTTAGTGCGGTTGTCACAAACAGAAATTTGACAACGGTTCCTGGATCTTTCGCCTTTTCCCTAACGCTTAGACATAACGTCAGCTCATACTTTGCCTATTAGTTCATTAGTCCTGCTGTACTTGTCACTTTGCCTCTGATGGGAAAAAATACAAGCTACTTCAGAGAATTCAGTAAGTTGACGTTTTATTCTGTAATTATTTGTCAGAAGTTTGGAGATAAGCATTACTTAATCTAAATTATTTTAAATCATTCAAGCATGGTGTATGAGAATTGAATAAACACTGTTTGTGTCTCAATTCTAGGTTCTGCACTTTTAAAAGAAAAGAGGAGGCATCGATTACATAAGTTCTTATGTCTCAGAGTTGGAAAACCTATGAGGAAAACATTTGTATCTCAAGCAAGTGCAACGATGCAACAGTATGCACAGAGAGATAAGAAACATGAATATTGGTTTGCTGTGCCACAAGAAAGGTAAAACAACAACAGAATCTTCAAAACATTATTGAGGTTCCTTGAATTGAAATTATTTTGTATAATACATCCCCCCAGTAGCAAAGTATTGAAATGGTTTATGATTAAAACCTGACACTAAATCTATTCAAAATCGTTTAGCTCCTCTTTTACACTCTTTAATTTACCCCATTTCTAATTTTAGTCCCTTTCATGGTTTGATGCAAAAAATGTGAACATATACCTAGTTTTAATAGTAAAGAAACTTACTTAAAATGTCTTAGATCAAGAAGGTTCATCAAAATACTAACTGGTACAGCCCCTACCTCAAGGCAGGTAATGATGTATAATTTCCTTCTTAAAAATTTCATCAAATGCTTACTGAATGCCTACTATAGAATACATAGCACTAAATTAGCTACTAAAAGGATGTGGTCCTCAACCTATTTTTTATACCCACTACACAGTAAAATTTTTCATCTTAAGTTTAAGCAATTCTAAAGGATGTCTGTCACCACTGCATTGTAAATATTGACATTTTAAGTTAAAACTTGCATTTATACTTTAAATATACTCAGTAGGATCTAAACATTGTTATCAGTTTGCCCTCTACCATTATCCATTTAAACACCACTTGAATGTGCTCTTTAACAGTTAGAATTTGCATCGTTACTTTTTCTCTTTGAATTTGTATTTTAATTATACCTCCTCATAGAATCTTACTCTAAGGTACTATATTTTTATTCCCTTTTACATTTTTTGCAACAAATTACCTGTACTTACACATTTATCTGTATGTGTTTGTGTGTGTACTGGAATTACATTTATTTAAAAATTTTCTGTGATTATTGTCAAAAGAGTAAAGGGTCTAAGGCCTACCCTACCTTGCTAACAAGTTGGCCTGCCTCAGTTTAATGCATGCTGGCAGAAAACAGAGTCACAATGGCAGCAGTCACAGTACCAGCACTTGTATGAGTTCTTTGAGCTTCAGTCGCCACAGTTGGATGTGAAGAAGGCCAAGTGACAGCTACATGTGCCATGGGTTATGTTAAAGAAGAGGAACCATAAGTTTAGGGAACTTAAACCTTTTATAATGTACAGTAAGCATGGTTACCCTTTGCTCCAGAGTAAGGTACTATTTCTCCTTCTAAAACTATGCTATGCTTTGTTTCCTGTTCTAACATACTTGAAAAGGTAGTGCTGAACAAAGATACACAATGCCTCTGCTCACAATACATGTGGAAATCAAAGAGGAAATTGTCTATCAACAACTGCATTATTCCAAATGTTAATTAAACACAAGAAAATTTTATCATTACAATTATTACTAATAAACAACTCATCAAAGCAACATAAATTATAAATTGTCATAATTATTACATATAAAAAAGTAAAATATAGGAAATGCCTTAATGAAATATTTAGGGCTTTCCTCCAATTAGTTTATGTATCCATTGATGATATTGTTCATTGAAATGATGAGATAGGATTCAGCCCCTCAGTTCTACCCCCTCCCTTTTTTCTTTTTATTACAAGTATTGAGAAACTTTGTTCATAAAAAAGTCTATGAGACTGAAAATTTTTATTATAATAATGTCACTCAATTCTTTAAACATGTTTCTATTTATATTCCAAAATTACTTACCTTTCATCAAAATTATTTTTAGTGACCATTAGTGAACAGCTTCATTAAAAACTCCTCCAGTTTTATGGAAATCAGTGAATTAGAAACCACCTGATATGCCAAAGGACTTGTTGTCCAGTCTTTTAAAACTTTTCCCCATCTCAGTACCAACTTTGGGCAACCAGGAAGTTTTTACAGTTTATGGCATGTAAAATTCTGGATGACTGATGATAGTGCTTTAGTGAAAGCAGAGAACAGGCAATCTGTAAGATATCTTGACCACACTGTTCTCAGGCAGCTTAGTATAAGATTAACATATGGAAGCAGAATATAAGAGATCACTTCCCTTAGGACTATCTTATGTGTCTGTGTACCTCTTGGAAAGTCTTTATATGTTGCTCTGAAGACTGTTGCTTTCAGGAATATAATAATAAAATTCTTCTCTCTCCCCCCTCACCTAAATATACAGTACAGTCTGTGCATTCAACAAACTGTGATTAGAATAATTTAAAAATATGGTATGATTTGCATAATTCATGAGTACATGAAAGGCAAAGAGCCAGATACTCAGATCTGCCAACGATACCAAGATGATTACAATGAAATATTCAACCCTATTATATCTTTAGTTAAAAATAATTTAAGGATTTGTTTCTCTCATTACTGTTGGTTTTATTTTAATTTTTGCATGGAATTTTCCATTTTAATGTTGTCCTTGCACCTTGGCTAATGTTCATTAAAAATTAGTTTTAGGGCTTCCCTGGTGGCGCGGTGGTTGGGAGTCCGCCTGCCGATGCAGGGGACACGGGTTCGTGCCCCGATCCCGGAGGATCCCACGTGCCGCGGAGCGGCTGGGCCCGCGAGCCATGGCCGCGGAGCCTGTGTGTCCGGAGCCTGTGCTCCGCAACGGGAGAGGCCACAGCAGTGAGAGGCCCGCGTACAGCAAAAAAAAAAAAAAAAAAAAAAAAAAAAAAAAAAAAAAAATTAGTTTTATTAGAATTTTGAACTGTATTGTATCTAAGTAATTTATGAAAAAACAATTGCTTGTTTTCGTAGAGACAAACTATCTGAAAGATGATACTTAATACCTTTTTAAAGTGTTAGTTGCCACATAAGAAATGACATTATTAAAAAATTTTATTAAATTAGAAACAATTTCCAGAACAGTAGTTATTGATTGGTATGTGCTAGTGGAGAGTTTTGTAATCACTTTCCAATTATCCATGCTAATTAAAGCCAACAAAACATACATATTTGAAATGTGTTGCTGACCCTCAAATAATGTTTGTCAGGGATTTAGGCTTTACTCTAGTAAACAAAATCGAAAAGGGGAACAAGAGAGTTAAAAGGTTGGATCATCCCTGAGCCAATAATACACTGTGTGTTCCTGGTATTTAAAAGTTAAACATACTAAATTTCTGTTAACTTGGAAAAAATCTGTATAATGTCCAGGTTTCAAAATAGGTAGGTAGTTAGTTGTTTACTTATATTTTAGATAATTAGATCATTTGGTGTGAATGAGGTCAAAATGGTGGGTTCAGTTTTCCTTCCCATTACTAAGTTCCTTTAAAGAAAAGAAACATTACTGTGGACAGCATCTGAGCTTGTCAAAACCATGCTAAAGAAAATCGTAACGTAGTTTTCTCAGAGCTTGACAGAACACAGCCAAAAAATTTTAAGTTAATGTCTTCCTGGTAGTGGGCTTTGTTTTATTTTTAAATAAAGCATGGTATATATTTTGTATATTTTAAGTCTTCGAGTTTTGTGAAAATATTTAACAAATATAGTTTTTAAATTCTAGCTAACAGCACAGATACTAGGTCTATTATTAATAATCGCTTGTTCTAACAGGACAGACCACTTGTATGCCTTCTTCATTCAGTGGAGTCCAGAAATATATGCAGAAGATACTGGTGAATATACCAGAGAACCTGGATTTATAGTAGTAAAAAAGATTGAAGAATCTGAAACAAATGAGGATTCTACTAATGAAGCAGCAGCTAGAGAATGGGAGGTAAGGGGAAAAATGTGAAGATTTCATTTATCTTTTTGCTTTGTGTGATTTTATAGTTTTATAGTAGTTACAGGCAAAGTACAAGTGATCTTTGTACAAAAGAGTAATTTTTTAAAGGTTCACTGTCCATGTATATACATGTTTATTGAATAAATCTGGTTAGTAACTTTGGTTTATTCCTATTTATCATTTTCCTTTTGCTTTAAAATACTAGAGAAGCAACCTGTAGCAATAAAATGCCTTTTTTTGAGTAAACTTTAGAATAATATTAACTGTTGTTATACTAATTTTCATAACATACTTATTTCAGATCTGATTTGATTTTTGTTTTTTTTTCTGATTTGTTTTAATGTTATCTCCTGCATGGAGTCAGTACAGCAGTTATTTAACTCATTCATGCAAATTAGCACTCCTTTCTAATAAGCTCATAAAGCATTATCTTGGCATCAGTTTAGCAGTAATGCTAGGGAAATAAGCTGATGCTAATTTTACTAAGTAATGAAAGTTTTATGTGCTCAAATTTACTGAGCTTGTCTAAATGGTCAGATTAACACTAATCAACTTTTTATAACCCCTCTTAGATCCATCTTTTAATATTACATAGTATGTTTTTACATGCTTTGTCTCATGGGATTGATAAGATGACAGTATCCGGTTTCTCTCTTGTTATGGTTGCCTGGATTAATCTCTTTGTGCATTAGAAAATACAAAGCAGATGCTAAAATGTGATAATAAACTGAATCAAATTTTGTTATCCATGTGGTGTTAATGTTTGCAGTCGTTTATGTGATGAATGTATTGTGTATGTACTTAACATGTATAATGATTGAAGGTATACATGGCATGTCTTTTGTTTAAAATGCAAACGTGATTTTGTATGTGCCTAAGTCCATTCTGTGTGGTATATACAGCATCAGTTTCTACTGTGACTACAACATAATGGAGGAAAAGAGTTTAACATATTTTGAGCATTTATTTTGAGTTATTTTAATATTTAAACCAACATTATTAATCTTCTTACCAGCTTTATTCACAATAGCCGCAAACTGGAAACAATCTGAATGCCTGTCAGCTGGAGACTGGATAAATAACTTTCAGAATTTTATATAATTCCAAATAATATAGCAATAAAAGGTTCTGTTGGTAACAACAACATGGATGAGTCTCAAAGATAACAGTTTAATAAAAGAAGCCAAGCCAGACATAAAAGACTATATACTGTATAATTCCATTTACATAAAATTCATAAGGGCAAAACTAGTCAAAAGTCCACCAGACTACCTGTTTCTGGGAGTTCAGGGCTTGGCTAGGGGCAGGAGGGAACTTTATATAGAGTACTGGAGATGGTCTGTATTTTATTCTTGGTGATGATTTACATGGATGTTCACATGTACAAAATAATCCCTATGTATTTAAAATTAGCTTTAGGATACTTTTTAAATAACCCAGGTGATCAAAGGTAGTAACAATAGAAGGAAGGTAGAGTGGAAGGGGATAAAATAAAGTTTTTAAAAAATGTATTACCTAGCTAATAAGACAGGATTTAGTGGCAATTAGGTAATGGTAAAGTTTCTAACTTGGGTGGCAAGGTGGATGGCAATATTTTCAATCAAGTAAGGGAGCTGAGAGTTTTTTCTCCTTTGGGATTGGAATACTTAACTTTGGAAATAATAGACTTATTATTATTTTGTCGAGTATTGACATTTTGATTCAAAGGAACTGCCTCAGTTCTTGTGGAAGACTCTGCAGGTTATGATTTCTAAAGAAAAAAAAGTCTCCTCACTTGTTTTCAACTAGAATTGATTCAAATAAGAAGAAGATGGATGATAAAAAAATTTAATTTTAAAAACTTCTTTTGATGCATTGTCTAGAAACGTTTTGTTGCACTATCTAAATAGTAGCCACTAGTGACGTGGCTATCGAGTACTTGAAACGTGGCTAATGCAACTAAGGAATTGAAGTTTTAATTCTGTTTACTTTTAAATAATTTAAATGTAAAAACTGATACTTGATTCAGTATTGGATGACGTTTAAATATGTTTGGAACAACTTGGATATATGAATCTATTCTTTCAACTATAAATTTCATGAAATCTAAATATGATCTAAGTAACTTCAGGTATTTCCTATGAAATTTGATGTCTGCATTGAGATGTAGTTAAAATATACTAATTCCTGTAGATACAGTAGCCCCTAGCCTCTTGTAGCTGTAGAGCACGTGAAATGTGGCTAGTCCAAATAGAGATAATCTGTAAATATAAAATATATACTGGATTTTAAAGATTTAGAATTGAAAGAAAAAATGTAAGATACCATTAATTTTTATATTGATTATGTTGAAATGATATTTTGGATATATTGGGTGAAGTAAATATATTAAAATTGATTTAACTTTTTTTTTCCTTTTTTCATGTGTCCACTAAAAAATTTGTAATTGCATATGTCTTGCATTGTATTTCTCTTGTATAGTGTTGCTCTAGTGCCTGATAGCTACTAAGTACCTAAAAAGTTGTTGTTGCTTTTTTTTTTCCATCAAAAGTCTGTTGTTTACCTTAGGGCTCACTCTTGGTGTTGTACATTCTATGGGTTTGAAGAAATGTAAAATGACATAAAAAGTATTTTAAATGTTAAAAGGATGTTTTTTAAAAAAGGAATTTGACTAGAGACATATATAAAATAAGAGTAATTGAAAATTTCTACCTACGACCGGAGAAGAGGTGACTTAGAATTTAGGATGAATTTATTATGAACTTATTTCATGCTAACATGAAATTTATACATTGGGGAAACTTTTGCATATGATAAACTCACCTCCTCTACTACTTCTCTTCTGTTTCCTTCCTGTCCCCCTACCTCTGTAAGTGGCATGAGGGCAGGGTTTTATGGGTTTCATACACTATCTGCAGAGCTAAGAGCAGTACAGGCATATAATTCATCCTCGATAAATACTTACAGCATTAATGAATAAATTTGGACATAGATTAAAATAAATAATGAAACTTGTACTTATTAAAAATTGATCTGTATCCTAAAATAAGTTCTTACATCACTTGTAGTAAATATTTTGTCATAAAGCCATGGACTCTGGAAGTTGACATTTCAGCCTCTCTCATTTTACATTTTACACTATTCTTGGTTCTGCTGTAACATATTTAGTGATAAGAAACTTATTACCTCAAAGGGCAGTACTTTTCAGTTTAGGACAGTTCTGTTAGAAAGTTCTTTCTCTTAGTGAGTTTAAAGAAACATACCTTTGTAAGTTTAATCCATTTGTCTTTGTTCTTCCTTCCAGTGCACATTAGTAACAACATATTTTTTCTATATACTATGATAATATGAAAATTTATTATCAGATATTAATATTTAAATATAATTAAATATTATTATTTATTATTATTATCTTCCTTTTTAATCCTCTACCAGGATTATTTTCCCTGGTACTTCTGTTTGACTTTAGTAACTCTTCTTTGATCTTACACTATCCTCATCATTACCCTAAAAGGATTCATTAACTGTGGCACCCCAAATTACTAAAATGTGCACCTTTTATAGCAAGAAAAATTCTATAATATTTGAAACAATTTCAGATCCCAAATGTGCACATTGAAAGTCAGTCCTACTGAAGATAATTAGAAAAGGTTGGAATTCAAGAATTAGAAATGATGAGAAAAGGAGAAAAAGGAGAGCAGTATTAGAGATTTGTACAGTGAATTCCAGAGAGAAGTGAGAGCAGCAGAAACCTACCTTTACTAGCAAAGAGGAAAGATAGCTAAACTTTAAGATTGTCAGGAGTAAGAACCCCTTAAGGTGCATTAGAACTAAGATTCCTGAATATTGGGAGAAAGAATCTAAAAATACTATACATGTAACTCAGGATGTGTAACAGATTGATGTTATTTAATATGTACTCTCTATTCTTCTACTTTAGTCATTAGTCAATATAAATATAGTTAGCATAAAACATCAGCTTACCTCAACGTTGTTTCTTTTTTAACCATGCTGTCTTGAGTTTCTTAATTATGAATTCTTCTGCTATTGGTAGTTTAAAACCCTACCTTGCGACTGAAAAGGAACAATTGTAGAGTCTTCTGGTTTCTGCCCGTATTCAGTGCAAGAAGTCAGTAGAGCATTTTTACTGAGGATAATATTTTATGTGGGCCTTTGCAGTTTTGTGAGAAATATTACTTGCTTTTTTGATGGAGAGTGTTTTTATGGATGTTCACTGAAAAGGAAAGTACACTAATGGCATTTCAGCAGTGTCAGGTAAAGGTGGGAAAAGATGCCTATTTTGACCCCTACTGTTTGCTGATGATTGTGCTTTGATTTGATTAATACACAAATATAGAGATTAATAGTATAGTGAATTTGCATGTGCCACTCAGCTTTCTCAACTTATTTTATCTGTAATCCTTCCTTTTCCCCAGTTCACATTTTTTCAAATGTGATAAAACTGTTTAAAATACACGTAATATGAATGTATTTTTACTGTTTGCTGTTTGAATCAGCATCCAACTAAGGTTTAGATGTTTCGATTAGTTAAAACGTCTCTTAATTCTCTGTAGATGTAGGTTCTCCCTCCATTTGTTTTGCTCGCTTTGCTTTTTTACCTTGTAATTTTAGCTTTTAAGAAATCATATTTTTCCTGTAGAATGTCCCATAGTCTGGATTTTGCTGATCACATCCCAACAGTCTTACTGACATGTTCTTCTGCCTTGAATTTCCTATAAATCAATATTTAGATCTAGTGCAACCCACTTAATCATAGACTATTATCTTTATTTTACAGATAATTTCTCTAAGCTTGTTTCTTAAGCTTAATTTTAGCTAAAATCCTCAAAGTGGTTAATCTGTAATTCAGAGACTATACTCTTTTACCACACCAAGTTCTCAACCTAGGCAGAACCTTTGAATCATCTGGGGGAGCTTTCAAAAATCTTAATACTCAGGGTCACCTCGGAGCAGTTAAATCAGAACCCCTGGGGTGGGACCTACTTATCAGTATTCTTTTAAAGCTCCTCAGGTGATTACATTGTACAGTAGAGGTGGAATAACTACTGTACTACCCCAAGCCACCACTTTGGGTGTTGTGTTAAACATATATAATGCTAAGACAAAAGATACTTTCAGACTATATTGGTCATAATATACTTTAATTTTCAAGTGTCTGTCATGCAAATTACAATGTATAAAACATTTTCAAAATATTCCCCTTATTTTGGTGTTGCATCTGCACACCAAAAACATAAATTTGCTTCACTGTAGAGAAAGTTTCTTTAATCATTTTATGCTTTGATTTTTTAAAAGATTTCTTATCAATAGTAGCAATCCTGACAGTTACTTCAGGCATAGCTCCCTTACATACCAAAGGACTCCTATCACCTTATGTACTCAGAGGCACTACAAGGAAAGGGAAATCAAGAAATATACCAGGCCTTCCATACTTTTTTTTTAAATTGATCTATGCCTCTTGAACTTATCTATCAAATGCGCTTTCAAGTTTGATGTACTTGACAAGTACCCAGGTGTCCAATGGTATAGTCTAAAGCAGTGCCTACCACAGTAAGCCTGAAATATCTTTGAAGCCTGTTTTATTTTTAAGGTTCATGTGAATTTTGCATTTATCTTCTTAATTTATCTGATGTACCTAAAAAACTTTAAAAATTCTTATCATGAAATAAAAATGATGCTACAGTAATACAGATCAGTTTTCTCCTATCACCAGGTACCAGGGCACATAACTGCACCCCTCAGGCTTTATTACCCTCGACCCCAAATACCAGCTTCAATAGACACTCTACTAGAATCCTCTGAAAGTTTTAGGTTTCACCTTGTCACATGTGTTGAGTATACCAGTCTTGCTGCTTGATGACATGCCTCAAAATTAGAACTTTTGAAGTTAAAATTGCTTGTTGTACCACTTCCTTTGGGTTGACATTCCACTCCTTTTGGGATAAGAGCTGGCAGAAAAAATTTTCAATTTTTTTTCATCTCTAAAGTTAATTTTATACCACTTGTAGTGCAGTATCTCTCATACTCCAGACCTACTAATTAAAACATCCAGTGGTCAAAACAACTAAGAAATTGACTTTATTAAATTAGCTTTAATTGATTTATTTAAAAGTTTACCTCCCAGGCTTATGTTTGTTGGTTAAATTTTAAAATACAAGTTTACTAAGATTGTATCCCCAGGTTTATCCTTGTTGATTAAATTTTAAAATATGGATTTACTAAAATTATATGCCCATAGTAAATTATATAATGTATTAGTGCTTTTCATTCTTAAAAGCATTGATTGATGTTAGAAGATTACTCTGGTTTACTTCTTCTTACACTTGCCAAAGTATTGATAAAAATATGTTCCATTCAGTGTTTGGTTTCTGATACGACTTGTTTATTTTTAGGTGCTTGACATTACTCACATTTTCTCAAATAATCAAAGCTTTCATTTAAGTGAGAGTAAATATAAATATATTGACTGCTTATTAAATAAACCTGTAGAAAGGTTTTGTAGTTATTCCAAGTATTTTAGAATCTGCTTTCTGGCATAGATAATTTTGTAAATCATTTATAGGATATTCCCATTTTGACATTAATTTTTAGTGTTCTCCATTTTAATTATATAAATTTAATATATTTAACCTAATCTTAGCAATTTAGGCTATAAAATTTATCATATTATATCCTTATTGATTTGGTTTTCCACTAGGATATGGTAATCATCATGTGGAATCAGTTCTGTTTTCTTAGTTGTCACTAATTAAGTAGAGTTATTACCGTGGTTGTTTATTAGGTTTCTCAGAGAGGACTAACAGTTTGGTATTGCTGCAACTTCTAAGAAGCACCAGTATCAGGAGGCTTCAATTGTTTGGTTAATGTTTTACTTCTTAAGCTGCCAGACAATGAGTATTCTGGTGTTCATTTTCTTAAACACATGGGTTGTTTTTTTGTTTTGTTTTTTAAATTAAAGCACAAGTAATGCCAAAATTAAAATTGAGTCAATATATAAAACAAAATTCCTGATCTCTTAGCCTAGCCTGCAAAATCCATACAGAATTAATTTTGTTCAAAATGAAAGTAGTCTCTATCTCTAAGTCACTAAGTTAGAGGTCACATTTCTCAGATAAAAGCAATTAAAGAAGAATATACTTTATTTTTACATTGATCTAATCACATAGGATTACAAATCATAATGCCAAAGAAATTTAGTAAATCTGAAAGATTCATAAATCAAAAGCATTAAAAACAATTAGAATTTATGAGTTAATACAAATTGTCTTATATAATATTTCTATATTGAGTATTTTTAAACCTCTTTACTGAGGTATGATTGATATACAAAAAGCTGTGCATATTTAATATATACAACTTGATGAGTTTGGAGACAAGTATATATCCATGCAGCCATCACCACAATCTATGCTGTGAACATTCATCATCTCCAGAAGTTTCTTCTCCCCTCTTTATAGTTATTATTTTGTAATAAGAACACTTAACATAAGATTTACCTTCTCAGCAAATTTTCAAGTATACAGTACAGTATTATTATAGGCACTGTGCTGTAAAGTAGGTCTCTAGTTCTAGGCTATTACGTTTTTTCATATTAGCATTTAGCACCCAAGAGTCATTATGGTCTGTTTTGACTATTACTGATGTTAATTACCTGAGGAAAGTATTGAACCAATGCTTTGCTTTCCCTATTAATAATCTATCTCAGTTACTAGCCAAAAGCTATAGACTATAAAATTTCTATTAAAGCACAAAATGTCTAATTGATATTGTGAGAAGGGATGAATGAATGACAGACTATTTTATGATTTTAAAAATTAAAATATTACTTTAAATATTGAGTAGGGTAGATAATGTATTATTGCTTCTAGTAGACCACTCCAACTTAGAGGATATCAGATATAAGGTAATTCAGTAATTTCAGCCCTGATAAAGAAAGTAAAGGAAAAAACATTAAGTTGAATATGTGAATTATGAGAACAGATTATGTTCGACCTTAATTAAGCTGGTTATGTTTTTAAAAGTGCTTTATTTTATAGCCTGTCACTTTACATTTTTAATGCTAAATTGACATCTGCTTCAAGCCCTGGTGTGTCTAGACAAATTTAAATGACCTAGCATTATGTTTTCTGAGTATTATGAAAAAAGAAAGGGCAAGAAGGAGATTTACTGAGCTCATTTTATGTCTGCTAGGTAGGTATTGTATTTATTAAATGGAAACATTTGGCTTCAAGAAACAGAAAATCACACTTAAAATAGCTTAGACCAGTTGATTTTTCTTTTTCAATTGAGGTATAAATAACATATAACATATTAGTTTCAGGTGTACAGCATTATGATTTGATATTTGTATATATTGTGAAGTGATCACCACAGTAAGTCTAGTTAATCTTTTTTGTGATAAAGACTTTTAAGATCTATTTATTCTCTTAGCAGCTTTCAAATATGTAATGCAGTATTATTAACTATATTCACCATGCTATATATTATATCCTCATGACTTATTTTATAATTGGAGGTTTGTACCTTTGAACCCCCTTCACTCATTTTGCCCTCCCCAATGCCACCCCCACCCCCCACCCCCGGCAACCACCAATCTGTTTTCTGTATCTGTGAGCTTCATTTTTTGTTGTTGTTTTAAATTCCGCATATAGGGCTTCCCTGGTGGCGCAGTGGTTGAGAGTCCGCCTGCCGATGCAGGGGACACGGGTTCGTGCCCCGATCCCGGAAGATCCCACATGCCGCGGAGCGGCTGGGCCCGCGAGCCATGGCCGCGGAGCCTGTGTGTCCGGAGCCTGTGCTCCGCAACGGGAGAGGCCACAGCAGTGAGAGGCCCGCGTACAGCAAAAAAAAAATAAAATAAAAAAAATAAATAAATTCCGCATATAAATGAGGTCATATGATATTTGTCTTTCTCTGTCTGACTTATTTCACTTAGCTAATGAACTCAGGGTCTGTCCATGTTGTCTCAGATGGCAAGATTTCAATCTTTTCCTTTTTTTTTCTTTTTTTGCCTACGTAGTATTCCACTGTGTATCTATACCACATTTTCTTCATCCATTCATCCACTGATGGACACTTAGGTTGTTCCCATATCTTGGCTATTGTAAATAATGCTTCAGTGAACATGGCAGTGCATGTATCTTTTAAAATTTGTGTTTTCATTCTTCAGATAAATACCCAGGAGTGGAATTGCTAGATCATATGGTAGTTCTAGTTTTAATTTTGGGGGGAACCTCAAAAAATATACTGTTTTCCATGGTAGTTATACCTATTTACAATCCCACCAATAGTGCACAAGGGTTTCCCTTTTCTCCATATTCTCGCCAATGCTTGTTATATCTTGTCTTTTTGATAATAGCCATTCTGACCAGTGTGAAGTGATATCTCATTGTAGTTTAGTTGTTTTTCAAAGTGTGGTCCCTAGACCACAACCAGCAGCAATAGTATCTATGAATTTGTTTAAAAAGTACAGGGAATTCCCTGATGGTCCAGTGGTTGGGACTCTGTGCTCTCACTGCCAAGGGCCCAGGTTCGATCCCTGCTCAGGAAACTAAAATACCACAAGCTACAGCACAGCCAAAACAAAAAAACATTAAAAAATACACATTCTCAGGCTCCATTGCAGTCTGCTTATCAGAAACTGGTTTTGGAGCCCAGTATTCTGTTTTAATAAATGTTCCAAGTGATTCTGGTGTAGGCTAAAATTTTAGAGTCACTGGTTTAGATCTTTAAGAACCCATCCTGTCTAGGCATGGAGCCAGCCTTCTCAGAAACACATGGCTGAAAAGATACCTTAGCAAAATCAAAACTGTATTAGGAAGAAGGTGTGGAGATGTATGCTGAGTAAGACAACCAGCGAAATAGGCTGTCCTTTGTGTGGTGCATGTGTGTATATTTTTTTAAATCTCATTTAAACCACATTTTGGTACGCATATAATATTTCTAATTCTAGAAAGTCCGGCTGGAAGTAATGATAGGTTTTCAAAAGAGCGCCCCACCACCAGCAGATAATTTAATGCTGTTGGTGTGTGCAGAGGGAGTGCAGGGATGGGGGTTGGCGACCACAGTTCACTATGTATATAATTGAACCCTGTATTGTAAAGCTGGTGTGGAGATAGGTATAGTGTGCCTACGAGGGACTGTGAGAGAGAGATCTTAGGGTAAGTGTGGTGGAGCTGGTGGGGGAGTTAGGGGGGTGACTGGTATGAGTGGCATGGCAGGGTGGATATTCATCAGGGGGTGTGCTGTGTCTTGTGTATACACATGCTGGAATGTGCAGGAAGGAGATGGGGGTGTGTGGGTGTGGTGCAGCGTTGTGTATACTAGAAAGGTAGCTGTGTGTGTGTGAAGGGTGGCATTGTGTGCACAGCTTTGTGCGTACACACAACAAGGTAAAGGGGGAGGAGCAGTCTTAGCTTAAAATGGAAGAAATAGTCAGTGTATCATATGGCATTCATATTCTAGTTAAAATTGAGGTAATCTAGGTATTTATAGTCATAATAATATTTAATCTTAAAAATTCACTTATATTCAGGATACCCCTGGTTAGTGAAGTATATACATAGGCATAGTAAATATAAGTACTTTTTCAAGAAACTAGATGTTAGAAAATGCAGTTTAAAAATGGACTGTGTAAATACTAAAAGGAATTTTCAGGTCACACTGAATATCTGTATAGGATTTATTTGTAGTAGATTGGCTTCATTTTTACATAGTCATTCTAAAAGTTTGAGGATTGAAGGGTCCTCAAAGGATGTTTTACTGCTTAAAAAATACATGTAAGATGAAATTTTATAGAACTCTTAGATGTAAATGAGAAACAGAATTTTATGACTGTATGAGCAAATAGTAATATGTTAATTGAAATCATTTGTGTACTTTGGGAGGGACTCTGGAAACTGTACTAATTACTTTTTTATGACTGGGTTATTTTTAGTATATTTCTTAGTGTAGTGGTATTTGGAAATACATGCTCTGTATCTTTAAGTTTTTGAGTCCTTTCTCTGCACATTTGGGTACAGTGCAACCAAACTTAAACATGGGAAATCCTCTCTTCCCTCCCCAGCTTTACAGTCTCCACTCAGGACTGTCTTTGCAATGGATACTACTTAGTGATTAGCTCTCTGTCTTGTCAATCAAATCTTTGTCTCCAGCAAACTGTTTTGTCACTGTAGTAGGGCTCTTGTGCTAGAAATGTATTTTTGACAGAGGAAGAATGCTTTTTAAAACAGTTCTTAGGAGATTTGATGTAACTTAATTTGCCCTGGAAAGGAAATGTCTCGTCTCTGGTATGGGAAAAAGGGGAGAAGACATCAATCAATTAATCAAAAATATACTCTGGTAAATCTTAGTCGATGATTTCAATTTCTATATTTATTAGTCTTTTTATGGTGACATTCTGCAAAATTGTATAACTTAAAAGTTTAAGTATAGAGAATATTTATAGAATACAAAATTGTATGATTATAAAAGCGTACCTTAGTTTAAGCTATTTCTGCTAATCATAAATATCTTCAAAAAGGAAATGAATAAGGGACTGTAATTTTGGTTTGTGAAAGTGTTTTGGTTTTCCTGTTCTACATCAACAGCAAGTTATCAAACCTTTATTACTGCCTTAATTTTTAATTTAACTTTGTAGGAAAATATTTGGAATTTTTGTTTTGCTTAAAAATAAGTTTAGTAGAACTATCTTAGTGAATTAACTTTAATTTTTATTGACTGGATCCCAAACTAAATACATTTATAATTTTGTGTTTTAAGACTATTATTTTAGCAATCCAAGAAAAGTCTTTCTTAAGCTATCCGAAAAGTTTCAAGCATTTTTGCCTAATACAGAACTTTAAATGATATTCTAATAAAGAAATATCTTACTCGACCTTACTATTTTAAGAATCCTAGATATTTTTCAGTATAAGTATGTATGCATTATTTGTTAGAAAATGCATTGCCAGTTGTTTTTTCTTTGGTAATTTAAGATTATATCTTGCCTTATGAATATTAATTTTATTTTTACTGAGATTATAGATGATTTAAATGAGACTAGACACATACTTAGAACCGGGAGTGACTTTGGAAGATGCCCCCAAAGCAGCTTGCCACACTTAAATGTTAAACATGTAAAAATATCAAAATGATTTCCGTTGCTGGTGGTGTAATTTGGCTCGAGAGTACTTTGTTATGTCTTTTTATTTTTAAGTTGAATGATTTCAAGTTTTTGTTTATGAAACATCAGCACAGAGGGGTTTAAGCATCTGAAATGATTGGATTTGTTAAAATTCTGATCAGGTTATCAGATTAGCCAATTAACATAGTTTGTTTTTTAAACCAAGAACAGTGATGCTATGCATGTTTTTTTTGATTTGCTGTTTGAATGGACATTTATCATTAGTTTGCTAATACTGTAATATAGTTCAGTTTATTACAAATACAGGCAAAATGTGGATATTTTGAACTTTATAGGTCATTATAATGTACATCACACACTTACAGTCACCAATTCCTTTTTAACCTCATAGGAAGCTGTTATGTGATTTTTCAGATATGAGAGCATGCTTCTCACTGGTCCTCAGCTCTGCACATAGAGTTTATGTATGTTGTCTCACTTAACCTTCACAATAACCTTGCAAAGTCAGTAGTATTACTTCCCATTTTAAAGGTGAAAATTCATATGGAGTGGTTTACTGAACTAAGTTGTCATGGAGCACAGAGACAGCTAGACCCTAGCATATTCATTACCTCGCCAGGACGTCTTTGAGAGTTTTATAAAATGGTACAATACATTATGATGTGCTTTGGTGTGTAGACAAGCTCAAGTCCCAGTTTTCTAGCCATTTTCCTTGCTTTGGAGTAGAAATCCTAGAAGCTGTAGGGTAGGAGAAAGGCTTAAGAAAATACGAATTAAAATGATAGCAGTTCTTTTACTTGTTCTGTAGATTGAAATTTCCTCTAAGATTCTGCCAGAGAGGGAGCTCTTCCACTTTAAAACTGAAAATAAAAAATAATTTTTCCAGGAGTATAACAAATATTTTAGAACAAATAAAATTTCTCATTTTTGGACTTCGTATTTTGTAACTTCTTACAGTTCTTCATAACTTTACTCAACTGATTAGTAGAATGGTATTACTTAAGTAATAAATAGTCTTATAGCTAGTATTGATATGGCCATATATTTATGTAAACTAGGACAGTTTTCTAAATGCTCAGTAACTGTGTGTTAACCAGAGATAGATTATTTTCATTTTGTAAATGAATTAAAGTCTCAAAGATAATAACTAATAGGACTAATAGTTAAATATGCTCCAAAATATATGGAATAAAGTTAAACCTTTGCCAGTTAGCTTGGGTGAGAACGATGTTGATGAAATATGCTTAACTTTATCTTTTCCTTATACATTTTTTATTGAGGTATAGTTGACTTACAGTATTATATTATTTTCAGGTGTACAACATAGTGATTCAAAATTTTTGTAGATTATAATCCATTGATAATTATTATAAAATACCAATCATGTTCCCTGTGCTATACAATATATACTTGTAGCCTATTTATTTTATACATAGTAGTTTCTGCATCCTAAACCCCTACCCCTGTATCACCTCTTTCCACTGATAACCATTAGTTTGTTCTCTATATCTGTGAGTCTGTTTCTTTTTTTATTATATTCACTAGCTTATTTTTTAGATTCCACCTATAAGTGATAACATACAGTATTCGTTTGTCTCTGACTTATTTCACTAAGCATAATACCCTCTAGGTTCATCCATGTTGTTGCAAATGGCAAATTTTTTTGTTTGTTTTTTATGGCTGAGTAGTAGTCTGTTGTATATGTATATACACCACATGTTTAGGCATTCATCTGTTGATGGACACTTAGGTAACTTCCATATCTTGGCTAAATTGTAAATAATTGTAAATAATGCTGTTAGGAAAATTGGAGTGCACATATCTTTTCTAAGTGTTTTTGTTTTCTTTGGGTATATACCCAGGAATAGAATTGCAGTTCTCTTTTTAGTTCTCTGAGGAACCTCCATTCTGTTTTCCACAATGGCTGCACCAACTTATATTCCCACCAAAAGTGTGCCAGGGTTCCCTTTTCTCCACATCCTCGCCAGCATTTGTTAATTTGTGTTCTTTTTGACGATACCCATTTTGACAGGTGTGAGGTGATATCTCATTGTGGTTTTGACTTTCATTTCCCTGATGATTAGCAATGTTGAGCATCTTCTCATGTGCCTGTTGGCCATCTCTAGGTCTTCTGTGGAAAAATGTCTATTCTGGACTTCTGTCCATATTTTAATTGGGTTTTTTGATACTGAGTTATATGAGTTGTTCATGTATTTTGGGTATTAACTACTTATCAGTCATATTATTTGCAAGTGTTTTCTCCCATTCAGTAGGCTGTCTTAGTTTTATCAATGGTTTCCTCTGCTGTGCCAAAGCTTTAAGTTTAGTTAGGTCCTGTGTGTTTATTTTTGCTTTTGTTTCCTTTGCCTGAGGAGATGGATCCAAAAAAATAATGCTAAGATTTATGTCAAATAGTGTTCTGCCTAGTAGTTTTCTTCTAGTAATTTTATGGTTTCTGGTCTTACATTTAGTTCTTTAATCCATTTTGAGTTTATTTTTGTATATGGTGTAAGAAAATATTCTCATTTCGTTCTTTTACATGCAGATATCTAGTTTTCCCAGTACCATTAACTGAAGAGACTGTCTATTCCCCATTGTATATTCTTGCCTTCTTTGTCATAGATAAATTGACCATATGTGGGTTAATATTTGGGTTCTCTGTTCTGTTCCATTGATCTATGTGTCTGTTTTTGTGCCACTACCATACTGTATTGATTACTGTAGCTTTTTAGTATAATCTGAAATCAGGGAGTGTGACACCGCCAACTCTGTTCTTCTTTCTCAAGATTGTTTTGGCTATTTGGGGTCTTTGGTGTTTCCATACAATTTTTTAAAATATTTGTTCTAGTTCTCTGAAAAATGCCATTGGAATTTTGATAGGAATTGCATTGAATCTGTAGATTGCCTTGGGTAGTATAGTCATTTTAACAATATTAATTCTTTCAATCCATGAACTCAGTGTATCTTTCCATCTGTTTGTGTCATCTTCAATTTCTTTCATCAGTGTACTACAGTTTTTCAAGTATAGGACCATTACCTCCTTAGGTAAGGTCATTCCTAGGTATTTTATTTTATTTTATTTATTTATTTTTTTTTTTTCCTTTTTGCGGTATGTGGGCCTCTCACTGTTGTGGCCTCTCCCGTTGCGGAGCACAGGCTCCGGACGCGTGGGCCCAGCGGCCATGGCTCACGGGCCCAGCCGCTCCGCGGCATATGGGATCCTCCCAGACCGGGGCACGAACCCGTATCCCCTGCATCGGCAGGCGGACTCTCAACCACTGCGCCACCAGGGAGGCCCGGTATTTTATTATTTTTGATGTGATGGTAAATGAGATTGTTTCCTTAATTTCTCTTTCTGATAGCTTGTTGTTGGTGTATAGAAATGAAATAGATTTCTGTATATTAATTTAGTATCCTGCAACTTTACCAAATTCATTGATGATCTATAGTAGTCTTTTGGTGGTGTCTTAAGGATTTTCTATGTATAGTATCATACCATCTGCAAATAGTGACAGTTTTACTTCTTCCTTTCCAATTTGTATCTCTTTTTTTTCCCCTTGTTTAATTGCTATAGTTAAGATTTCCAGTACTGTGTTCAATAAAAGTGGCAAGATTGGGCATCCTTGTCTTATTCCTTATCTTAGAGGAAGTGCTTTCAGCTTTTCACCATTGAGTGTAATATTAGCTGTGAGCTTCTCGTACATGGCCTTTATTATGTTGAGGTATGTTCCCTCTATACCCACTTTCTGGAGTGTTTTTATCATAAATGGATGTTGAATTTTGTCAAAAGCTTTTTCTGCATCTATCAAGATGGTCATATGGGTTTTATTCTTCAATTTGTTAATGTGGTATATCACACTGATTGATTTACAGATATTGAGCCATCCTTTCATCCCTGGGATAAATCCCACTTACTCATGGTGTATAATCCTTTTAATGTTTTGTTGGATTCGGTTTTCTAATATTTTGTTGAGGATTTTTGTACCTATGTTTATCAGTGATACTGGCCTGTAATTTTTTTGTGTGTGTGATATCTTTTGTTTCAGTATCAGGGTAATGCTGGCCTCATAGAATGAATTCAAAAGTGTTCTTTTCTGTGCAGTGTTTTGGAATAGTTTGAGAAGGATGGGTGTTAACTCTTTGCTAAATGTTTGGTACAATTCACCTGTTAAGCCGTCTGGTCCTAGACTTTTGTTTGATGGGAACTTTTATTACTAACTCAGTTTCATTACTGGTATTTGGTCTGTTCACATTTTCTCTTTCTTCCTGGTTTATGCTTGGGAGATTGTACATTTGTAGGAATTTGTCCATTTCTTCTAGGTTGTCCATTTTATTGTCATATAGTTGTCCACAGTAATCTGTTATGATTTCTCTTCCTTTTTCATTTCTGATTTTATTGAATTGGGCCTTCTCTCTTTTTTCCTTGATGAGTCAGGCTAAAGGTTCATCAGTTTTGTTTATCTTTTCAAAGAACCATCTCTTAGTTTCACTAATCTTTTCTATTTTTTTTTTAGTCTCCATTTCATTTATTTCTGCTTCTATCTTTATGATTTCTTTCCTTCTACTAACTGTGTTTTGTTTGTTCTTTTTCTAGTTCTTTTAGGTGTAAGGTTAGGTTGTTTATTGGAGATTTTTCTTGTTTCCTGAGGTAAGCTTGTATCGCTATATACTTCCCTCTTTTAACTGCTTTTGCATCCTATAGATTTTGGGTCATTGTGTTTCATATTCATCTGTCTCCAGGTATTTTTTGATTTCTTCAGTGATCTATTGTTTGTTTAGTAGGGTATTGTTTAGCCTCCATATATTTGTGTTTTTTGCAGCTTTTTTTCTTGTAGTCGATTTCTAGTCTCATATCACTCTGGTCAGATAAGATGCGTGATATGATTTCAATTTTCTTAAATTTACTGAGTCTTGTTTTGTGGCCTAGCATGTGATGTATCTTGGAAAATGTTTCATGTGCACTTGAAAAGAATGTATACTCTGCTGCTTTTGGATGCAGTATTTCATATATATCTATTAACTTCATCTGGTCTAATGTGTCATTTAAGGCCAGTGTTTCCTTATTGATTTTCTGTTGGGATGATGTAAGTGGGGTGTTAATGGCCTCTGCTATTATTGTGTTACTGTCAGTTTCTTCCTTTATTTCTGTTAATATTTTCTGTGTTAGGTGGTCCTATGTTGGGTGCATATATATTTACAGTTGCTGTATCTTCTTCCTGGATTGATCCCTTGATCATTATGTAAGGCCCTTCTTTGTGTCTTGTAACAGCCTTGTTTTAAAGTATTTTGTCTGATAGAAGTAGTGCTACCCTGACTTTCTTTTGATTTCCTTTTGCATGGCATATGTTTTTCTATCTCCTCATTTTCAGTCTGTGTGTGTCTGACTTCTTAAGACAGCATATATACAGGTCTTGTTTTTGTATGCATTCAACCACTCCATGACTTTCGATTGGAGCATTTAGTCCATTTACACTTAAAGTAATTATTGATCTGTATGTACTTACTGCCATTTTGTTAATTGTTTGTACAGTTCTTTTTTGTTCCTTTCTTCTCTTCCCTTGTAATTTGATAACTATCTTTAGTGTTACATGCAGATGCCCTTCTCGTTTTTGTGTGTGTATCTGTTATAGATTTTTGGTTTGTGGTTACCATGAGGTTTTTATACACACACACACGCACACACACACACACAGAGCGAGCAAGCAATCTATATATGTATGTGATTATTTTAAATTGCTGTTCTCTTAATTTCAAACGCATTTCAACAACCCTGCATTTTTACTCTTCTCTCCTCACGTTTACTGTTTTTGACATACTTAACACTTTTTTCTTTTGAGTATCCCTTAAGTGTTTATCATGGATATAGATGGTTTTACTACTTTTGTCTTTTAACCTTCCTACTAGCTTTTACGCAGTTGATTTACTACCTATTTGCCTTTACCAATGAGCTTTTTTCTTTAGTAATTTTCATGTTTCTAGTTGTGGCCTTTTCTTTTTCACTTAGAGAAGCCCGTTTAACATTTCTTGTAAAGCTGATTTGGTGAACACTTTTACGTTTTGTTTGTCTGTAAAACTTTCAATGTCTCCATCAAATCTGATTGAGAGCCTTGCAAGGTAAAGTATTCTCAGTTGTAGGTTTTTCCCTTTCATCATTTAAAATATATCGTGCTACTTCCTTCTGTCCTGCAGTGTTTCTACTAAAAATTCAGCTCATAGTCTTATGGGAGTTCCTTGTATACAAGTTGTTGCTTTTACCTTGCTGCCTTTAATATTCTCTTTATTTAAAATTTTTGCCATTTTAATTACAGTGTGTCTTGCTGTGGTCCTCTTTGGGTTGATCATGTTTTGAACTCTGTGTGTCTTAGACCTGGATGTCTGTTTCCTTTCCTAGGTTAGGGAAGTCTTCAATGATTACCTAATCATTACCCAAATTCAGGTATTTTCTCTGCCCCTTTCTTCTCTCTTCTTCTGTGACTCCTAGAATGCGAATGTTAGCACACTTGATGTCCTGGAGATCGCTTAGTGTCCTCATTTCTTTTTATCCTTTCTCTGTTTTTCTGTTCCACTTATGTGATTTCCACTACTCTGTCTTCCAGCTTGCTTATCCATTCCTCTGTATCATTTAGTCTAATGTTGATTCCTTCTAGTGTATTTTTCATTTTACTTTCTGGATTCTTCACCTCTGTTTGGTTGTTCTTTTATATTTTCTAACTCTTTGTTAAACACTTATGATTTCTCACTCTGTTCATCCATTTTTCTCCTGAGTTCTTTGATCATATCATGATCATTACCTTGGTCCCAAGTCTAGTGCCTGTGTACTGGTTGGTGGGCCCTCTGGTAGGCTGTGCAATGTACAGGGGAGGCTGTGGGCTCAGGGGTTCTTAAGGCAGCCTGTCTGCTGTTGGATGGCACTGTGTCCCTGCTCAGTTAGTTGCTTGGCCTGAGGCACCTGGTACTGGTGCCTATAGGTTGGTGGGCAGGGCTGCGTTCAGGTGCTAATAAGGTAATGGGAAGATTCCAAATGGCACTTGCCAGCATCAGTGTCCCCATGGTAGAACAAGCTCCCAAAGATGGCTTCTGCCAGTGTATGTGTCCCCAAGGTAAGCTCCTTTTGCCTCCTGCCTCTCCAGGAGACTCTCCAAGATCAACAGGCAGGTCTAACTCAGGCTCCTTTCAAATTACTGCTTCTGTCCCCAGTCCCAGTGTGTGTACGCCCTCTTAAGAGTGAAGTCTCTATTTCCTACAACCCTCTGGGTCTCCCAAAAGGAAGCCCCACTTGCCTTCAAAGTCGAACATTCTGGGGGCTTGTCTTTCTAGCCCAATACCCCTGGGTTTGGGAGCCTGATGTGGGGCTCAGACTCCTTGGGGAGAACTTCTGCAATAATTATTCTTCTGTTTCTGGTTCACCTACCAGAGGTATGGTCTTGACTGTACCATGACTCCACCCCTGCTGCCCATCTTCATTATATCTATAGTTGTAAAAGATCTTTTCTGATAGGTTCTGGTCTGTTTCACTGATACTTGTTCTGTAAATAGTTGTAATTTTGGTGTGCTCATGTGCTCAGGGTCTTTCTGCTCAGCCATCTTGCTATGTTTTCTTTATTTTTAAAAGCTGTTTTAGAGTTTATTCTGATAAATAACCTAAACTTTAATCTCAAATCACTTACTTGAAGCTGTTTGTATATTTGATATACCCATATACTATATCCTGCCTTTTTAGTGTCTGTCAATAAATTGTAATTCATGTGAAGGTTATAAGCTCATTTTATAAGGGTATAAGTTTAATCAGATTAAAGTCACAAAATATTAAATAACATCATTTTTTTCTATCAATACTTCACTGAATTTTCTCATCTTTTCCTTTTTTTGTTGTTTTTAGGCCCTCATATATGACAAGATGAATTTTTTTTTGTATTTTAGGTTTTTATATTTGAAAACACATGACATGATGAATTACTTACATCTGTATAGAAATTAGCCCACAGGTAGAATTTTAAGAAGAACAAATTTAAGTGTAAAACTCTTTCCAGTGACCTCAGCTAATGATCATAACACTGATTAAAATATTAATAATTACTTATACTGACACTATACACTTACCATGAGTTTTTTACTTAATCCTCAACCTGTGAAATATTGCTGCTTTCACCTTCATTTTACAAAACAGAGGCATATAACAGCCATACTCTGACCAATAAAGGTCAGAGCTGAGGTTTGAATTCAGGCATTCTATTCTGGCTATAAGCTGTGCCCTTAAATTCTTTGCTATACGTGCTCTCAAAATCTTCAGACTATAACTAGGAGAAGGGGATTAACATTTATTTTGTACATTTGCTGTATCATTTTCTACTTTATATATATCTTACACATACTATTATTTATTCCTCATAAAGTGCCTAAGATATGATTATTATTTCCATTTGAAAGACCAGAAATTGAGAGATTAAGTACGGTTGCTCAAGTTCACAAAACTAATATATAATCAGACTTCCTTATCCACCAGTTCTGCATTCGATGGTTCTGTGTTCGCAGATTCAACCAACCACAGATTAACAATATTTGGGAAAAAAATCCCAGAAGGCTCCAAAAGGCAAAACTTGAAGTTGCCACAATGCTGACAGCTATTTACATAGCATTTACATTGTATTAGGTATTATAAGTAATATATAGATGATTTAAGGAGAGGATATGCATAGATTGTATGCAAATACTGTGTCATTTTCTATAAGGGATCTGAGCATCCATGGGTTTTGGTTTCTGTGAAGGTTTCTGGAGCCAATCCCTCAGGCATATGTAGGAACGCCTATTATACAGAATCAGAATTAAGACAGAGTTCTACAGCTAAACCTACTATACTATGTTGCCTACCTATAGTACATATTCATGGGAAGTTTTTTAACTAGTGTTTATGCCTTATTGTATAAAACATCTTACTAATTATGTCACAACATAATTGAAAAAAGGACATATACACATATATTCAGTGTAGAATATTTTTTCTTTATGTATTTGACCTGGTAGTTGAAAAGCATATTTATTACATATGTAAGTTGTGAGACATAATGATAAAATGAGTATTTGTGATCCCACTCACTCATTCACTACCCAACTTAAGAACTAGAACGTTACCAATGAAAGTGCATCATCCTATGTGTTCTTTCTCTATCTCATCTCATGTCACCTCCAAATTGGTAACTACCTCCCTGAATTTTGTGTTTGCCTGTTTTTTTTTCCTGTTTTTCTTTAATTAATAGATTTTATTTTTTAGAGATTTTAGATTTACAGAAGAATTGAATGGAAAGTACAGAGAGCTCCCATATACCCCTTTCTCTCCAAACACAGTACCCCTGTTATTTACATCTTGTATTATATATATATAATATATATATATTATATTATTATATATAACATGTGGTACATGTTATAATTTATGAGCTAATATACATTATTATCACCCAAAGTCTGTAGTTTACATTAGGGTTCACTCTTTGTGTTACACATTCTGTGGAATGACATGTATCTGCCATTACAGGATGATACAGTATAGTTTCATTGCCTTCAAAATGCCTTGTGCTCCATCTGTTCATCCCTCCTTCCCTCCAACTGAGAACCACTGATGGTTTTTTTTTGGGGGGGGTGGTTTTTTGGGGGTTTTTTTGTTTTTGTGGTATGCGGGCCTCTCACTGTTGTGGCCTCTCCCATTGCGGAGCAGTAGGCTCCGGACGCGCAGGCTCAGTGGCCATGGCTCACGGGCCCAGCCGCTCCGCAGCATATGGGATCTTCCCGGACCGGGGCACGAACCCATGTCCCCTGCATCGGCAGGTGGACTCTCAACCACTGCACCACCAGGGAAGCCCACCACTGATGTTTTTAATTTTTCTATAGTTTTGCCTTTGCCAGAGTATCATCTAGTTGGAATCGTATCATATGTAGCTTTTTCATATTGGCTTCTTTCAGTTAGTAAAATGCATTTAAGGTTCCTCCCTGTCTTTTCATGGCTTGATAGCTCATTTCTTTTTAGTGCTGACATTTAATATTCCATTTTCTCAGTATACCACAGTTATCTTTTCACCTATAGAAGGACATTTTGGTTACTTCCAAGTTTTGACACTTATACTAAATAAAAGGTTGTTATAAACATTCATGTGCAGATTTTATGTGGACCTAAGTTTTCAGCTCATTTAGGTAAATACTAAGGAGTGTGACTTTTTCTTGTTTTACTGCATTAGCTATGTTTTCCAGTACAATGTTGAATAGGAGTGGGAAAGTATTTCATTTTTCACCATTATGTATGATGTTAGTTGTAGGATTTTTTCGTTAGATGTTTGCAGGAGTTACCCTTTATTTCTAGGTTGCCAGGAGTTTTTATAATGAATGTTAGATTTTGACTAATGCTTTTTCTGCATCTATTTATGTGTAATGGATTATATCAGCTGATTTTCAAATGTTGAAATACCTTGAATATCCCTTGCATACCTGGAATTAAATCCCACTTGGTCACTGTATAGATATCTTTTTTATACATTGTTGGATTCAATTTGGTAATATTTTGTTGAGGTTTTTTTGCATGTATGTTCATGATAGATATTGGTCTGTAGTTTGTTTTTCTTACAATGTCTTTGTTTATTTTTTATTAGGGTAGTGCTGGCCTCATAGAATGAATTGGGAAGTATTTTTTCTGCTTCTGTTTTTCTGGAAGAGATTGTAGAGAATTAGTATAATTTCTTCCTTAAATGTTTAATTAAATTCACTAGTGAATCTATCTGGATTCACTGAAGATGCTCCAGAGCTAGAGATCATACCACTTTGGGTTTCTTTGTAAGCACAAAATCAGCTGCCGTGGTGTATGCCTTTCTGCTTTGCAAAAGTCAATATAATTATATTGGCCAGAATGAAAATCTGTTCAGTTTTTCCTTTTTTCTATTATCGTGTTTGTCATAGCGCTCAACAAGTTTGCATAGCTTTTCATAGGTTTACCTTGATGTTTACTGGTAGCTAATTCATTTTAGTTGGCTAGAACTGGGCCTGGTACTTTCTGTTTTGCAAGGCTATAAATTACTAATTCAATTTATTTAGTAGATATAGGGCTGTTCAGATGATTTGTTTCTTCTGTGTGAGTTTAGTGGTTTGTGTCTTTCAAGGAATTGGTCCATTTCATCTAGGTTTTCAGATTTGTAGGTATAGAGTTATTTATAATATTCCTTTATTTTTCTTTATTATCAATAATGATGGCCTGTCTTCATTTATGATATAATTTATTTGTGTGTTCTTTTTCTTATTTTAGTTAGCCTGGCTAGAGGTTTATCAATTTTATTGATCTTTCCAAAGAACTGGTTTTTGGTTTTGTTGAGTTTTCTCTGTTGATTTTCTGTTTTCAGTTTCACTGATTTCTACTCTGATTTTTTTCTATTATTTCTTTTCTTTAACTTCAGATTTAATTTGCTCTTCTTTTTCTAGTTTCCTAAAATGGAAGCTGAGATTATTGATTTTAGATCTTTCTCTTTTCTTACATATGCATTCAGTGCTATAAATTTTCCTCTTAATTCCTGCTTTCACTGTATCCCAAAAGTTTGGTAAGTTATATTTTTTTTAGTTCAGAATGTTTTAAATTCCTCCCAAAACTTTAATGATTATGTGTTAATTAGCAGTGTGTTGTTCTAAAGTAATTTGGGATTTTTGTACTATTTCTCTGTTACTGATTTCTAGTTTAATTTCATTGTGGTCTGAGAGCATACTTTATGATTTATATTTGTTAAGGTATGTTTAATGTTCCAGAATGTGTTCTGAGTGAATGTTCCATGTGAGCTTGAGAAGAATATGTATTCAGCTGTTGTTGGATGGAGTATTCTATACATGTCAATTAGATCCAACTAATTGAGAATACTGTTAAGTTCAGCTATGTCCTTACTGATTTTCTGTCGGATTTGCAAATTACTGATAGAGGAGTTTTGAAGTCTCCAACTATAATAGTGAATTAATATATCTCAAGATTATGTAATGAGTGTTCTTTTCCCTTGATATGCTGTGGGGAAAACAAGATTATTCCCTTTTTGTGAAATTCACTTCTTACGTTTATTGTTCCATGAGGCTAGTATAATATATACATATTGTAATTGAATGGTTTTGAGTAGTTAACAGGTTTCTTTTTGACTAAAAGAACAGTGACTATATCTGCCTTCTTATGAAATTCTATGTGAGTCATCTGCAGATATACTTAACAGGATGTAATTTTAAATATAAAAGATTTCTTCAAATCAAAACTTCAGTAATGTGTTCTGTTTTGTATTCATTCTGGATTTAATCCTTTTTTCCCTCTATTAATTCTACTTTCTAGTTACCTAATTTATGGTTCTCTATTTGCTCCTTTTATATTTTATTTAAGTTACGGAAGTGTATTTTGAAAACAGTAGTTTTAATTTAAGGCAAAAAGGAGTAAAGTTTTAACATATAATCCAGGTCTTATTTTGTGATAAGGCTTTGTCATATATTATGAAATATAGAACAGAATGTTACGTAACTTCAGGATGCTGTTGTATGCCCTTTTTTGTTAGCTACAACAGCTCAACTTTAATTTCCTCCTTTTAAAAAATATTTTTGGATTCCAAAGTAAAATATAAATGGCATTGTTAAGTAACATTTTTCTTTCTACCCCATCTTCCTTTACTAAGGAATAAAAGTAAGGCATAAGTGAGAAATAAAAATTGCACATTCACAGATATCTTTTTTAGTCTGCAAGGCAGTTGGGGGAAGGGAGGTTTTTGGCTTGTTTATGGTGTAATCTTAGGGGGGAATACTGGAATATCCTGGAAGAAGGACTCTTAGACCGATGTTAGACTGAAGCTCTTTTCTTTTTAGGACAGCATGTTCTTATTCATGGGATTTTCAGCAACTATACATTTCCTCTATTTTCAGCTTCTGTTCTGGTTGCTGTTGTTATTAGTCTCTTTGTAATAGAGATGGGTAGATTTAATTCTGCCTTTACATTTGTAATTTGTTGAAAATAAACACTCTCACTTTGTGAGAGCCCTTTGTCAAAAACTGAAGAGACTAGAGAATAGCACTTAATTCTGCAGAGGGTAGTTCATAGTACTTAGTTTCTGCAGATGGGATATAGTAGTATAGGCAAACCACTTTGCTCCTCAGGAAATGACTTTTTAGCCAGACAGTGAATACAGTTTTAGTTAGAAGGTCTTGATTTCCTCAACTGTGTGCCTTTAATAATTGGGAGTGTGATACAGGACATTTTGTAGCAATCTGGAAAATGGTTCCACTTAGGTTTAATCTTTTGGATAAAGTAATACATTCTGTATATGGAGTATGATTTACCAAGGGGTTAAAAATTAATTTGAGACTAATTCCAGATCCACCGTATATACTAGGAATCTATATCTCTTTATTCATTTATTTTGAGAGGAGGAAGTATATTTCTCTAGTTGAGGCAGGAGATAGATGGGCCCCAGGCTGAGCAGCTGGAGTTTATGCCCTGTGGACAGACTCTCCAAGATGAATACAATAGCAGGAGGAAGGAGAAGCTAAGCTCTGCCCAGATGAAAGATAAAGGGACCACATATTTCTCATTCTCAGAGTCAAGGAGACCTTTCCCACTACACATGCGCAGAAAGGCTCCACAGAGGTCAAAAAGGGAGGGGGCGTCACCCCATAGTAAGTGATGTCAACCTACCCATAGGCCTCTTTAGAATTCCATCCTGGCTAAGAGACGCATGCGCACACGTGGGAGGACCCTGAGATAAACCAATTACAGACTCAGAACCAGGCAAAGCAAGATAATTGGCCAAAGGGAACCCAGAAGAAATGCCCCATACGAGTGAGGTAAACTACTATGAGCACACGACTCTTGACTCTCTGAGTCCGCCCATGTGAGTCTATTCATACATACGCTTTTTCCTCCTAATAAACACTTTACTTTTTTCACTACTTTTCATCTCTGGGAACTCATTTCTACAAAGCCGACGAGCCAGGGACCTTGTCGCTGGCCACTGTCCCTGGTGGTCTAGTGGCTTGGATTCAGCGCTCTCACTGCTGAGGCCTGACTTCAGTCTCTGGCCGGGGAACTGAAATCCTGCTTGAAGCTGCTGCAGGCTGAGGCCACCCAAGATCATAGTCATTTGATTTCAAATCCTTTTTCTTTATTAGTTCACCTACTCTTTTGACAATACTGTATATCATCATTCATCACACCATGAGTAAATATTTAAAGGTAAGGAAGTGGTGAGTTTATAAGTTCCAGAAAGGAATACAGTTCAAAAAAAAAAAAAAGAATGAGGAAAGTAGATTTGTGACATTAAAGAAACTATGACTACCAGATGTTATAAGCTTATACTTATGATGGCAGTTTATGGTTCCCTCACTGATGATTTCTACTCTTAAGTGATGTTGATACAATTAGATTATAACTGATCCGTTTTGTGAGCAAATTCAATTTTACTTTCATCCAGGAACTGTGTTTTATATGGTAAAAGGAAGAGCTTTCAGTGTAAAATCAGTGTTGAGTAGAGGAATAGAAAGAATGCAGAGGAATAGTTAAGTCATATAATTTGAAAATTCTTGTCTAGGAAACTCTTGATTAGACTGACTGCCATATGAAAAAGGAAGAAAGATATAACTTGTCATTAAATATTTTGTAGAGATTTCTTTTGCTGGTCTTAGAAAAGCAAGCTGTGATTTTTATTTTTTTACTTTTAGTACCTAATTTTTCTTCCATCTTTATTGAAAATTCTGTTGTTCTTAATTGAAAAATCTTTAATATTTTTAAATTAAACTTTCAGAATAAACAGTGTACAAAATAGTTGAGTTCTTAAAACTGAAATACTTTAATATCAAAAATAAAAACCAAAAATAACTATGGAGACTCTTCAACATTATCCTTTAGTCCTTAGGGTAATTGATGGAAAATTAAGTAAAAGTAGCGTTAACCCCTATTTAGTCTATGGTGGGCACTATACTCAGTCCTTAATGTGCATTTCATTTCTTTGTTTTATTTACACAAAAACCCTATTTAGTATGTAGTATTATTATTTCCACTGTTTTATGGAGAAGTAGATAAGGAAGGGGGAAAACCTAGGTCCATCTGATTCCCCAGAGGTTGAAATCATAACTACTTTGGGTTTCTTTGTAAGTAGAGAGTCAGCTATCATATTGCAAGCATTCTTGCTTTTCAAAAGTCAATCTAATAATAATGGCCAGAATGGAAAATCTGTTCAGTTTCTTTTCCTTTTTTCTATCATCATGTCTTTCATTGCTTTCAACAAGTTTACAGCTCTTCATAGAAGTAGCTAATTCGTTTTAGTTGACTGGAACAAGAACCTTTTAAAACCTAGGTTAGTTTAAAAATCTAAACCTTTTATGGGTCAATTGGTTTACTGCATTTTGTGGCCAGAACCTCTACACATGATTGATCACAAGAGGAATTTGTCATAGGTCAGGAGAATTCAGCACATATTTATAGCACCACCAGAGTTCACTATATTATGCTTACTGTTTTGGGAATTATGTCATGATCTGAAAAAGCTGTAGCTGTTGTGTCAGTCTGAGGAAACTTGTCTGTTTTCGTGGGCTTTTTATAATAATATTTATCTGTCAGACGTGGCTTTCAAATTCAGCACTGTGCAAGAGACTGGTCTAGGCAATTACAGAAGATATAGAATTTCCCTTAGAAATTTAGAATGTAGGAAAGTCATTATGTTTTAGTCACAAATAACTGCTACAGTACCAACTACAAAGAATTACTGTAGAGGAAAGGCAAAAACTTTCAGTTCAGGATCATTTAGAAAGACTAAGTGGACATGCTTGAGAATGCTATTAGATATGCTTTTAAAAATCTAATTTTCGGGCTTCCATGGTGGCGCAGTGGTTGAGAGTCCGCCTGCCGATGCAGGGGACACGGGTTCGTGCCCCGATCCCGGAAGATCCCACATGCCGCGGAGCGGCTGGGCCCGCGAGCCATGGCCGCGGAGCCTGTGTGTCCGGAGCCTGTGCTCCGCAACGGGAGAGGCCACAGCAGTGAGAGGCCCGCGTACAGCAAAAAAAAAAAAAAAAAAAAAAAAAAAAAAAATCTAATTTTCTATTTCTGGAGCTTATTTTTCTTACTGTCTTAGGTTTTAAAATGTACTTCATATCTTTTTCTTGCTCCCCCACTTCTCTGTTCTGATACAGATCATATAGCACGGGTGTGTTTGTTACCTTTGCCTAGAAGAAATTTTTCCAGCATTGCCATTAGGATTTAATGTTTGAGTTAAACTGATTTGAAGGGGAGAGTTGAAACTACCATTTTCTTTGTAAACTGCAAGACAGTTAGATTTTAGATGTTATCTTTGATGTTAGCAAAACATGTTATGTTTTATATAGCGTTTCTTTTATAAATGACTGTAATTCTATTTATTCAGTCAAATTCTGTCTATATGAACCTTAAGTTGTGTACTAGTAGTTAGTTGGATGTAGTAGTTAATAAGTTAAATTCATTCATGTGTATTTCACCGTAGTTTAATATATAAATATCTTGGATTTTCAGCATGGAGTGGGGAAAGAAATCCTGATTACAGTTCTCTTTCCCATTTAAATTTCTCCAATTTTTGTTTTGTTTTGGCTGTTTTTCTCAACTGTCAGTGGAATTATTGTCTTCCTGTCTCCATATTCAGGTAGTGTCAGTGGCTGAGTATCACCGCAGGATCGATGCTCTAAATACTGAAGAACTGCGCACACTCTGCAGACGTCTCCAGGTGCCCCCTTCAGTAGTTTAAACCCCTCCAGAGATTGAATATTCCCTGTTCTCAGTGTCTTTTGTCAGGGCAAATCTCTCTTTTGAAGGATTCGTTTTGACTGCAGCACTAAAATACCCCATCAGAAAATTCCTTTTGTGTTAAAGAGTACAGTATTGCCTTGAAGAGCTTTAGGAATATCTTTTCTGGCATCTTTTCATTTGAAAAATGTTCAGAGGAATTTTCTGTTATTTTAGAACTGTTCTCAGTACTGTATTTCTTAGATTGATGAGGAGTTTTCATTTTACATTGGAAGAATGTCTTGGGTTTGAGGTTGAATCTTTACTAAATGGAATCCGAAAGATGTGGTACTGTGGGAAAATGTTTAAAAATTTAACGGATAGCAAGGTTCTCTTCTTTAAGGCTATTTCAGTTGTATCAACCCTACATCAAATATATAATGAGATGAGTTGTTTTTCTCCTTAGGTTTTAGGTTTTCCTGATTGGCATTAGAAATACTTCGGAATAGTATAGATTAGGCACTACAACTAGGTAAATTATTTAAAATTCTGTGAAATAATCTTTGTGATTTTTCAGGAATAAGAACTATATATTTGACCTCATTTTTCAGCTTTGTGTATTATTGTATGTTTTCCTGTTAATGAGATATGCTTTCATGGCTTTGCTAGAACTCCTGAATTTTTTTCTTTTAATGCTTTTCATGCTGCCTTGGATTTTTTTTTAACCTTTCACATCATCAAAATAAGGGTAAAACATGATGATGATGTGAAAGAATTAATATAGTTTTCATCAAAAAACAATACAGTTCTAGAACATGTACTGGTTGAAAATATATGTTGTTTAGGTTTGGTAAGAAATCTGTTAAAGGAACAAAATAATTTAGCAAGATTTCATTCCTGCGTGGAATCACAGTCGTCGAGAATTGCTGCATTTTAGTTATCTGCTGCAATAGAATTCTGTTTTCCAATTTAAAAGTTTCATCAACAGTAGTTTCATATATTTTATTTTCTAATATTACTGCATTTTATATATTAAAATAAAATTAATATGAAAAAGTGCCAACAGAATAAATTGTACAGGAATTTAAGTTAATCGTTTCTGTCACTTTAAGAATATCACTGTTGTTTCATATATTTTATTTTCTAATATTATTCCATTTTACATATGAAAATAAAATTAATAGGAGAAAGTACCAACAGAATAAATTGTGTAAGAATTTGTTTTGATTTAATCAACATTTTTATCATTTTAAGAATATCAGTGAGATCATTTCCATCAAGCAAAAGCATACATACTTATTAGTGCATCAGATTGTTCTAATTTAAAAAATAAGTTTTTGAAAAAGTTAACTTTTAAATGTATTATTTGGTTCAGCTAGATAAAAAATTTCATGTTTAGAAAGTAAAAATTAAAAAGGCATTTCTAAAAATAATGGTAACCTTTTCAATGAAGCAGATAAATTCACATACACATGCACACCAATGAAACATTATACTTTTTTTTTGTACTATTTTTTTAATTAAAATTTTGGCACCCAGGAATTTTTCTTAATTACTTTTGGCAAATTTTATGTTTACCATGAAAAAATAATCTCACATATTTTAAATAGCACAGATAAAAAGTAAGCTAGCTGGCTCATTTTTTGCCCTTGAACAGAAAAATTAAAGTTTCCACGCAGCTTACCTCTTTTTACCAGCATTGTGGAGTTGATCATTCAATACCTGTCCTTCCTCATGTAGTAGATGAGAAAAATGTCTGCTTATAAAAAAACTTTTTCTGCATTGGACATGCCATTGTTATTAGATGGAGCATCTTTTGCCTATTCTAAAATCCTAAATTAAAGCTTTAGACACCTTTTTAAGGTATAAGGTTTTATTTCTCTCAAAATGCTAAAGTTTTTGAGGGTTGGTTGCCATTCTGTATTAATATGTTGTTGCTGTTTACTTCTTTAGATTACTACAAGGGAAGATATAAATTCAAAGCAGGTTACTCCAGTGAAAGCAGACCTGGAATCTGAATCTTTTCGACCAAACCTAAGTGATCCCAGTGAACTCTTACTGCCAGATCAAATTGAAAAGGTATGACATACCCACCACATATGTGCATTTCTGAGTACGTGCCATGAGAATAAAATAGCCTGTTTTCAGTTGTTTTGAAAACTGAAGAAGCAGGGCTGTTGTTCCTAGTCTTAGTCTTCAATGCAGAGAAAGTAAACAAAATATAGCAACTACTGTAATAGAAGATATTAGGAGATTTGGGTAAGCAGACATTAAAATAAATTACAGTAGCAATTTAGGTGAGACAGTATAATGGCCAGTATTTAATTTCTTATTGTGTGCCAGTCACTTACTTTATATGGGCAATCTAATGTAGTTGTTGCAGCCCCTGTAGGAGTTGGATGCTCTTATTGTCACATTTTGTAAGTGAAGAAACTTGGGTGCAGAGAGGTTATGTAAATGTTCAAAGCCATACAGTTACAACATATTGAAGCTTGATTTCTAATTCTGATAGTCTGCCTCTGGATTTGAGAGGTTATTAATAATCAAGCTAACAGTTCATCACATATTTGTGTTAATTTGATACAGAGGATGCAAACAATAAGTAATCCATGTTTCTTGCCTCTATTCTAATCTGTATATTGTTTGGTATGACTGTTTCTTTTCCTAATGAACAATTAATATTTCATACTGAGAAATGTACAGTTATTCTTCAAGCATCTCAGTATCTTTGACAATGATATTTTCTACTGTTATTTTTGTAAGCTGCATTTTATAAAGTACTATTAAATTCCAACTGGATTAGTATCGTACAGATTAACAATAAGCAACTATTGAGTATGTGTTAACAATTTATTTTTCAAAGCTTACCAAGCATCTTCCACCAAGAACAATTGGCTATCCGTGGACTCTTGTTTATGGTACTGGGAAGCATGGTACAAGCTTGAAGACCCTTTATCGAACAATGACAGGTTTAGACACTCCAGTGCTGATGGTGATTAAAGACAGTGATGGGCAGGTATGAAAAATAACAACCTTACCTTTTAAGAGATGGTAGTAACAGTAATGTTAGCATATTCTTTTGATAAAAATTTTCATTAGTACATTTTATTAAGCTTCACTGGTAATTATTGAGTGCTTTTGATATGCAAGGCAATGCTGAGTCCTACAGAGGTATAGATATGAGCATGAATAATTAAACAGTTCCTGCCTTCAAAGGAATTATAATCTGGTAGAAGAGAATACTAAAGTATGCAAGTATCTCTAAAGCCAAGCAAAATATGCCTAGTATAGTTAGAATCTATAAAAAGTAAAAGATTGTTCATTCTATCTGAGGGAGATAAGAATGAGGTTCAAGGAAATAGTGGAAATTGACAGTCTTGAAATGTGGGTAAATTTTAGAAAGTTAAAGATAATTGTGAGAGATAGCTTCTAGATGGCAGAGGAGTAAGACGTTGAGATCACCTTCCTCCCCACAAATACATCTACATGAGGAACAGCTCCTACAGAACACCTACTGAACTCTGGCAGAAGATCTCAGACTTCCCAAAAGGCAAGAAACTCCCCACGTACCTGGGTGGGGCAAAAGAGAAAAAAAAAAACATAGACAAAAGAATAGGGACGGGTGAAGGAGGAAAAGTTTCCACACACTAGGAAGCCCCTTCACTGGCAGATATGGCAAGTGGGTGGGGGGAAGCTTCAGAGACACAGAGGAGAGCACAGCAACAGGGGTGCGGAGGGCACAGCGGAGAGATTCCCACACAGAGCATTGCTGCCGACCAGCACTCACCAGCCTGAGAGGCTTGTCTGCTCACCGGCCAGGGTGGGTGGGGGCTGGGAGCTGAGGCTCTGGCTTCACAGGTCAGACCCCAGACAGAGGACTGGGGTTCGCTGCGTGAACACAGCCTGAAGGGGACTAGTGCGCCACAGCTAGCCGGGAGGGACTCTGGGAAAAAGTCTGGACCTGCCTAAGAGGCAAGAGACCATTGTTTCAGGGTGCACAAGGAGAGGGGATTCAGAACACCGCCTAAACGAGCTCCAGAGACAGGCGCGAGACGCAGCTATCAACGTGGACCACAGAGACGGGTATGAAATGCTAAGGCTGCTGCTGCAGCCACCAAGAAGCCTGTGTGCAAGCACAGGTCACTGTCCACACCTCCCCTCCTGAGAGCCTATGCAGCCCACCACTACCATGGTCCCATGATCCAGGGACAACTTCCCCAGGAGAACACACAGCGTGCCTCAGGCTGTTGCAACAACGTGCTGGCCTCTGCCACCGCAGGCTCACCCCACATTCCGAACCCCACCCTCCCCCCTGGCGTGAGTGAGCCAGAGCCCCCTAATCAGCTGCTACTTTAACCCCATCCTGTCTGGGTGGGGAACAGATGCCTTCAGGCAACCTACACGCAGAGGCGGAGCCGTATCCAAAGCTGAACCCCAGGAGCTGTGCGAACAAAGAAGAGAAAGGGAAATCTTTCCATGCAGCCTCAGGAGCAGTGGATTAAATCTCCACAGTCAAATTGATATACCCTGCATCTGTGGAATACCTGAATAGGCAATGAATCATTCCAAAATTGACGAGGTGGACTTTGGGAGCAACTGTAGACTCAGGGTTGGATTTCTGCATGTAATTTGTTTCTGGTTTTATGTTTACCTTAGTTTAGTATTTAGAGCTTATTATCATTGGTAGATTTATTTATTGATTTGCTGCTCTCTTCCTTTTCTTTTATATATATATTTTTTTCTTTTCTCCTTTCGTGAGTGTGTATGTATATGCTTCTTTGTGTTATTTTGTCTGTATAGCTTTGATTTTACCATTTGACCTAGGGTTCTGACTTTTTTTCGCTTTGTTTTGTTTTTTTTTTAGTATAGTTTTTAGCACTTGTTATCATTGGTGGATTTGTTTTTTGGTTTGGTTGCTCTCTTTTTTTTAATTTTTAATTTTTTTAATATATTTTTTATTTTAATAACTTTATTTTAATCTTTCTTTCTTTCTTTCCTTCCTTCCTTTCTTTTCTTTCTTTCTTTTCTTTCTTTTTTTTTCTCCCTTTTCTTCTGAGCCATGTGGCTAACAGGGTCTTGGTGCTCCGGCCAAGTGTCAGGCCTGAGCCTCTGAGGTTAGAGAGCTGAGTTCAGGCCATTGGTCCACCAGAGACCTCCCGGCCCCACATAATATCAAACGGCGAAAGGTCTCCCAGAGATCTCCATCTCAACGCAAAGACCCAGCTCCACTCAATGACCACCAGGCTACAGTGCTGGACACCCTATGCCAAACAACTAGCAAGACAGGAACACAACCCCAGCCGTTAGCAGAGAGGCTGCCTAAAATAACAAGTTTACAGATAGCCCAAAACACACCACCGGATGCGGTCCTGCCCACCAGAAAGACAAGATGCAGCCTCATCCACAAGAACACAGGCATTAGTCCCCTTCACCAGGAAGCCTGCAAAACCCACTGAACCAACCTCACCCACTGGGGGCAGACACCAAAAATAACAGGAACTATGAACCTGCAGGCTGCGAAAAGGAGACCTCTAACACAGTAAGTTAAGTAAAATGAGAAGACAGAGAAATACACAGCAGATGAAGCAGCAAGGTAAAACCCCACCAGACCAAAGAAATGAAGAGGAAATAGGCAGTCTACCTGAAAAGGAATTCCAAGTAATGATAGTAAAGATGATCCAAAATCTTGGAAATTGAATGGAGAAAATACAAGAAACATTTAACAAGGACCCAGAAGAACTAAAGAGCAAACAAACAATAATGAACAAAACAGTAAATGGAATTAAAAATTCTCTAGAAGGAATCAATAGCAGAATAACTGAGGCAGAAGAACGGAGAAGTGACCTGGAAGATAAAACAGAGGAAGTAACTACCACAGAGCAGAATAAAAAAAAAAGAAAAGAATTGAGGACAGTGTCAAAGACCTTTGAGACAATATTAAGTGCACCAACTTTTGAATTATAGGGGTCCCAGAAGAAGAAGAGGAGGAAAAAAGGGGCTGAGAAGATATTTAAAGAGATTATACTTGAAAACTTCCCTAATATAGGAAAGGAAATAGTCACGTCCAGGAAGCGCAGAGAGTCCCATACAGGATAAAACCAAGGAGAAACACGCCAAGACACGTATTAATCAAACTATCAAAAATTAAGTACAAAGAAAAATATTGAAAGCAGCAAGGGAAAAGCAACAAATAACATACAAGGGAATCCCCATAAGGTTAACAGCTGATCTTTCAGCAGAAACTCTGCAAGCCAGAAGGGAGTGGCAGGACATATTTAAAGTGATGAAAGGGAAAAATCTACAACCAAGATTACTCTACCCAGCAAGGATCTCATTCAGATTCAATGGACAAATTAAAACCTTTACAGACAAGCAAAAGCTAAGAGAATTCAGCACCGCCAAACCAGCTTTACAACAAATGCTAAAGGAACTTCTCTAGGCAGGAAACACAAGAGAAGGAAAACACCTACAATAACAGACCCAAAACAATTAAGGAAATGGTAATAGGAACATACATATCGATAACTACCTTAAATGTAAGTGGATTAAATGCTCCAGCCAAAAGACATAGACTGGCTAAACAGATACAAAAACAAGACCTGTATATATGCTGTCTACAAGAGACCCACTTCAGACCTAGGGACACATACAGACTGAAAGTAAGGGGATGGAAAGAGATATTCCATGCAAATAGAAATCAAAAGAAAGCTGGAGTAGCAATTCTCATATCAGACAAAATAGACTTTAAAACAAAGACTATTACAAGAGACAAAGAAGGACACTACATAATGATCAAGGGATCAATCCAAGAAGAAGATGTAACAATTGTAAATATTTATGCACCCAGCATAGAAGCACCTCACTACATAAGGCAAATGCTAACAGCCATGAAAGGGGTGATCGACAGTAACACAGTCATAACAAGGGACTTCAACACACCACTTTCACCAATGGACAGATCATCCAAAATGAAAATAAATAAGAAAACACAAGCTTTAAATGATACATTAAACAAGATGGACTTAATTGATATTTATAGGACATTCGATCCAAAAACAGCACAATACACTTTCTTCTCAAGTGCTCATGGACATTCTTCAGGATAGATCATATGTTGGGTCACAAATCAAGCCTTGGTAAATTTATGAAAATTGAAATCGTATCAAGTATCTTTTCCGACCACAACACTATGAAACTAGATATCAATTACAGGAAAAAAATCTGTGAGAAATACAAACACATGGAGGCTGAACAGTACACTCTTAAATAACCAAGAGATCACTGAAGAAATCAGAGAGGACATCAGAAAATACCTAGAAACAAATGACAATGAAAACACGACAACCCAAAACCTATGGGATGCAGCAAAAGCAGTTCTAAGAGGGAAGTCTATAGCAATACAGTCGTACATCGAGAAACAATAAACATCTGAAATAAACAACCTAGCCTTACAGCTAAAGCAATTAGAGAAAGAAGAACAAAAAAAACCCTAAAATTAGCAGAAGGAAAGAAATCATAAAGATCAGATCAGAAATAAATGAAAAAGAAATGAAGCAAACAATAGCAAAGATCAATAAAAGTAAAAGCTGGTTCTTTGAGAAGATAAACAAAATTGATAAACCACTAGCCAGACTCATCAAGGAAAAAAGGGAGAAGACTCAAATCAATAGAATTAGAAATTAAAAAGGAGAAGTAACAACTGACACTGCAGGAATACAAAGAATCATGAGAGATTACTACAAGCAGCTATATGCCAATAAAATGGACAACCTGGAAGAAATGGACATATTCTTAGAAAAGCACAACCTCCCGAGACTGAACCAGGAAGAAATAGAAAATATAAACAGACCAATCACAAGCACTGAAATTGAGAATGTGATTAAAAATCTTCCAACAAACAAAAGCCCAGAACCAGATGGCTTCACAGGCAAATTCTATCAACATTTAGAGAAGAGCTAACACCTATCCTTCTCAAACTCTTACAAAATATAGCAGAGGGAGGAACACTCCCAAACTCAGTCTACGAGGCCACCATCACCCTGATACCAAAACCAGACAAAGATGTCACAAAAAAAAACTGCAGAAATATATCACTGATGAACATTGATGCAAAAATCCTCAATGGAATACTAGGAAACAGAATCCAACAGCGCATTAAAAGGATCATACACCATGATCAAGTGGGGTTTATCCCAGGAATGCAAGGATTCTTCAATATATGCATCTCAATCAATGTGATAAACCATATTAACACATTGAAGGAGAAAAACCATATGATCATCTCAATAGATGACAAAATTCAGCACCCATGATAAAAACTCTCCAGAAAGTAGGCATAGAGGGAACTTACCTCAACATAATAAAGGCCATATATGACAAACCTACAGCCAATATTGTTCTCAGTGGTGAAAAACTGAAACCATTTCCACTAAGATCAGGAACAAGACAGGAACAAGACTCTCACCACTGTTATTCAGCAGAGTTTTGCAAGTTTTAGCCACAGCAATCAGAGAAGAAAAAGAAGTAAAAGGAATCCAAATTGGAAAAGAAGAAGTAAAGCTGTCACTGTTTGCAGATGACATGATACTATACGTAGAGAATCCTGAAGATGCTACCAGAAAACTACTAGAGCTAATCAATGAATTTGGTAAAGTAGCAGGATGCAAAATTAATGCACAGAAATCTCTGGCATTCCTATACACTAATGGTGAAAAATCTGAAAGAGAAATTAAGGAAGCACTCCCATTTACCATTGCAACAAAAAGAATAAAATACCTAGGAGTAAACCTACCTAATGAGACAAAAGACCTGTATGCAGAACACTGTAAGACACTGATGAGAGAAATTAAAGAAGATACAAATAGATGGAGAGATATACTTGTTCTTGGATTGGAAGAATCAACATTGTGAAAATGACTATACTCCCCAAAGCAATCTACAGATCTATTGCAATCCCTATCAAACTACCAATGGCATTTTTCACAGAACTAGAACAAAAAATGTCACAATTTGTATGGAAACACAAAACACCCCGAATAGCCAAAGCAATCTTGAGAAAGAAAAACAGAGCTGGAGGAATCAGACTCCCTGACTTCAGACTATACTACAGAGCTGCAGTAATCAAGACAGTATGGTAGTGGTAGAAAAACAGAAATATAGATCAGTGGAACAGGATAGAAAGCCCAGAGATAAACACACACACACGGTCACCTTATCTTTGATAAAGGAGGCAAGAATATACAATGGAGAAGAGACAGCCTCTTCAATAAGTGGTGCTGGGAAAACTGGACAGCTACATGTAAAAGAATGAAATTAGAACACTTCCTAACACCATACACAAAAATAAATTCAAAATGGATTGCAGACCTAAATGTAAGGCCATACAGTACAAAACTCTTAGAGGAAAACATAGGCAGAACACTCTATGACATAAATCACAGCAAGATCCTTTTTGACCCACCTCCTAGAGAAATGGAAATAAAAACACAAACAAATGGGACCTAATGAAACTTTTAAAAGCTTTTGCACAGCAAAGGAAAACATACACAAGACGAAAAGACAACTCTTATAATGGGAGAAAATATTTTTAAATGAAGCAACTGACAAAGGATTAAAAATTTACAAGCAGCTCATGCAGCTCAATATCAAAAAAAAAACCAACCCAATCCAAAAATGGGCAGAAGACCTAAACAGACGTTACTCCAAAGAAGATATACAGATTGCCAACAAACACATGAAAGGATGCTCAACATCACTAATCATTAGAGAAATGCAAATCAAAACTGCAAGGAGGTATCACCTGACACCAGTCAGAATGGCCATCATCAAAAAATCTGTAGACGATAATTGCTGGAGAGGGTGTGGAGAAAAGGGACCCCTCTTGCACTGTTGGTGGGAATGTAAATTGATACAGCCACTATGGAGAACCGTATGGAGGTTCCTTAAAAAACTAAAAATAGAACTACCATACGACCCAACAATACCACTCCTGGGCATATACCCTGAGAAAACCATAATTCAAAAAGAGACATGTACCAAAATGTTCACTGCAACTCTGTTTACAGTAGCCAGGTCATGGAAGCAACCTAAATGCCCATCGACAGATGAATGGATAAAGAAGATGTGGCACATATATACAATGGAATATTACTCAGCCATAAAAAGAAACAAAATTGAGTTATTTGTAGTGAAGTGGAGGGACCTAGAGACTGTCATACAGAGTGAAGTAAGTCAGAAAGAGAAAAACAAATACCGTATGCTAACACATATATATGGAATCTAAAAAAAAAAAATGGTTCTGAAGAACCTAGGGGCAGGACAGGAATAAAGATGCAGACGTAGAGAATGGACTTGAGGACACAGGGAGGGGGAAGGGTAAGCTGGGATGAAGTGAGAGTGGCATGGACATATATACACTACCAAATGTAAAATAGATAGATAGTGGGAAGGAGCTGCATAGCACAGGGAGATCAGCTCGGTGCTTTGTGACCACCTAGAGGGGTGGGATAGGGAGGGTGGGAGGGAGGGAGATGCAAGAGGGAGGAGATATGAGGATATATGTGTATGTATAGCTGATTCAATTTGTTATACAGCAGAAACTAACGCCGTTGTAAAGCAATTATACTTCAATAAAGATGTTTTTTTTTTTAAAAATAGCAAAAAAATAAATTAAATTTTCAAAATAAATAAAGATAATTGTGTGAGGATGAGACCAAGAACAAAGTCCCAGATAAGGAAGAGAAAGTTTGGTTATTCCTGAAACAGCAAGTTCATAAATGGGTAAAACACGCCTTTGCTATTGTCAGACCTAGTAGCTTCCTTTTGGGAGGTCGAGGTGGTGGTACAGTGTTTCTGGGGGTGCTGGTAATGTCCTGTTTCTAGGTCTGCATGAAGGTTAAATGGGACTTTGCTTTGTGATGATTCCAAATTGAGCTGTACGACTACATTTATATATATATATATATATATATATATATATATATATGTATATATGTATATATGTATATATACATACACACCTTACAATAAGAAAAGTCTATTTTAAAAATTGAGTCTGGAAGTAGAATATTAGGAGAGATAGTGACTGTAGAGATCATCGAACTCTACTTTGCCATTTCATGACCTGGAACCTTAGACCCACAACATTGAAATGACTTGTCCAGGCCTCTTGTTCATTTATTCATCCTTTTTTTAGGGTATCTACTGTGTGTCGTGTACTGTGTAAAGCCAAGGCATTACAGGACCAAACAATTCAGACTGAAATTCTGTCCTCGTGGAATTTAGTGTCTAATGAAGAGGAAACTGGCAAAGCTTTTTAGTAGTAGAATGTTTACCCATACTGAAGGGTTTTTGCTGTCGTAAGTGCTACAGTACCACAACAGCATGTTGTCCTCACTGTGTGTACATTGTCATGCTGAAATGTGGCTACCACTTTTTTAGATTATCTTTTTGTTACAATAGACATGTTTTTAGATTTCAAAACTAGGAAAAAACTGGTTTTTTCCCACTGAGAAACTGATATGCTTTGTACCTGACAATAATATGAATTGTGTGACAACTGGTCATGTTTCACTTTTTAAGTACAAGTAGACAAAACTACGCTAAATTAAACTTTTTGCATTTTACTTAAACATATATAATGGGGCAGTGCTTACCGAAAGAAATTAATAGTCATGTCATTGAACATGCCTTTTTTATCCTTAGGTTTTTGGTGCATTGGCATCTGAGCCATTTAAAGTAAGTGATGGCTTTTATGGTACTGGAGAGACCTTTGTTTTTACATTCTGTCCACAATTTGAGGTAAGAACAGTTATTCCAGTTATATTCAGTTTGTGAAGAGGTGGCATCTTGAACAGAACATTCACTTTGGAGTCCTGCATACTTGCATTTGACTCTCAATCTCTGCCTTTTACTAACTGATAACCAAGCACTTTTTTGACCATCGTGAGCTTCAGCTTTCCAGTGGTTAGAATGGAGATCATAAAATGTAACAAGGTTGTTTAAAAATTAAATGAGAATCATATATGTGTAATACTTGGCATGGTACCAGAAAGACATCATGGTCTCAGTAAGGAGTATACATCATTATTACTGTTTTGTTTATTAATTATCATTGTAAAATTTTTAGAAACTTTTAATGACCAAATAAGTTTAATGATGTCAATCTTGAAAACTTAAAAAACAAATTATTTGGGGTTAAATCAAAAGTGATTACCTGATTTCATTTTCTTTATTGTGACTTGACTACAATTAGATACATTCTAATGCCAATGAGATCTGAAATTTAATACATGAATTTTAGTGAATGTGTAACTCTGTTTAAAGCATTGAGTGCAATCTCAGAGTCTCTGGTACAGTCAGGTTCAACATGTCAGACAGTACCTAAGAGATGAAATTATAACCTTGAAAATAGGAATCAACACAGTTGGTTTTTTAAAAAATTTTCTTTAGGAACAGTTTCTATAATGAACAAAATAAGATTTGATAACATAGTAGGAACGAACTCTCTTAACAAATTTGGGTTTAAGTGGCTCACCAGATTAACTAGTGCTTTCCATTCCTTCCATAAAACATATCAACTGATGCCTACAGCTACCTGGAAGCTTGTAGTTGTTACAGATTTTTGAAGTTTCAGTTATACTTGTTTCCAATCCTTTTTTATGATGCTGTTTCTACCTAGTAACTAATAATGTAATTAAATAAATGTTGTATATCTATGAAAAAGTGAGTGCTAAAGTTTATTTTATTGAAAACTATAATGAGTACTTCAGAAAACTTTTATAAAGGTGAGGTGCTAGAAATTGATGTTGTATTAGGTTTAAGTAGAACTTCCATGATAGGTTAAAAATATTTAAGAATGTTAACATCTAGAAGTTTTACCCTTGAATTTCTCAAGTGTTTTTATGTTCACTCCTCTTTAAAGAAATTGAAACTGGAAAGCATAAACACATGCTATAGGCTTCTGTGAGAATAATGATAGGCAAATTCATACCCAAAGAAAAGACCTTGGCCCTATATCAAAATGTTAAAACATTATCAAATTAATGTATATTTATATTTGATGGTAAAATAAAAGTTAATGACTTCTACTCAGTTTTTAACTAATTTTCTACTTTCTTTAACTTTTCTCATTAACCATCGAACTCTTGTAGTCAGAAAAGAGAAATTCACATAGATAGTGATATTTTCATCTACATATTTAAAGCTTTTGTCATTTTTGTAGGTCTTTAAGTGGACAGGAGATAATATGTTTTTTATCAAAGGAGACATGGATTCACTAGCTTTTGGTGGTGGAGGGTAAGTCTCTTGAACATTTGACTGTGAGATTTTGAAAGAAACTTTAAAAATTCATTTGTGGGGCTTCCCTGGTGGCGCAGTGGTTGAGAGTCGGCCTGTTGATGCAGGGGACACGGGTTCGTGCCACGGTCCAGGAGGATCCCACATGCCACGGAGCGGCTGGGCCCGTGAGCCATGGCCGCTGAGCCTGCGCGTCCGGAGCCTGTGCTCCACAACGGGAGAGGCCACAACAGTGAGAGGCCCGCGTATCGCAAAAAAAAAAAAAAAAAAATTCATTTGTGTTATTTATAAAATCAGCTATCTTTGGAAAGTTTTGACATTAGAATCCTAATTTATATATTATGACTAAGAAAGTATAATATTTGCAAGAAGGTGCTTGAGTGTAGTATTTGAAACTCTTGGTAGAATATTACTCTCAAAATGCTGTTTAGTTGATTCATCACCCTTTTGATTAACCCTTTTGATTAAAACCCTTCTTTTAAAGTCTAGTGGCTTCTTGACAGTTGAAAGAGAAATACACTAATCCCTTATAACTTCTCAAATTTTCAAAAAACCATGGTGGTATGTTCTTTCTCTCAATTTATAAAAAAGGTCCAAAATTTTTCATGTTATTCTACCCTGGAGACTACTTGGATTGATATTTTAGACAATAGAAATCTGTTTTCCTGTTAAAAATGTTAGTGACCCACCCCCCAATATTTCAGGGCTTGTTTTCTTTTTTTTTTTTAACAGTATGAGTAATCAGCAGTTTGATTTGATTCTTTTGGCATAGCAAGCATTGTGAGGAACTTTGGTTTTTGTTCTGGTATTCCAACTTCATTTAGTCTTCATGGTGTTTGCGGGTAGCTTGCTCTACTGCCTCCTAGCCTAGACTTGTCAACTAGCCCTTAGCAAACACGACCTCCTTCATTTGTTATTTCTCTCTATCCTTCAGGATGAGAATAATGTATGCTAAATAATTCCCAAATTTATAGAAGTGTTATTTGTTTCCCACATTTGAGGATATATAATAATAATTCATTCAAGTCACAGAATCTTGTTAGCCTGAATATTCATCATCCTGAGTGATTCTAACAAATTCTCTTACAACTTCTCTGTAGATAGGTGTTTGGAAGACATGATTTCAGTGATTAAAAATTAACCATGGTTATGATAGCCTTCTCTGAAGGACATAACCAGGTAACTAAAAACCATGTTATTTTTAGTTGTTGGAATTAGCTTATAATGTTTATATGTTCCAATTACACCTTTTATATTTGGGGAGAAGGCAGAGTCATTTGGCCCTACTCCGATGGTGGTCTTACATGTGATTCAGTTAGCTCTCCAGGAAAGCCTCACAAGCAAGTGGCTTATAATTTCAAGCTGTTAAGGGTGCCTTCAGTCTTTGAAAGTAATGTACACAATGTCATTAGATATTTGCTGCAACTTAGTGTTAATGATGCAACATGATTCCAGCAAGCTGAACTAACCATTGGGTCAGTTGATAACAAATTAAGACAAGTTTACAGTCTTTGAAGGTGAGTACAGTCTCAGAAAATGGGAGCTATAAGGACTTGATATTCCAGAATTCCAAACAGGAGCCCCAATGAAATCAAAATCATGTGATGGACTGAATATAGGCTTTGGAGTCAGATAGACCTGATTCAAATTCCAGCTTCAACATAAATCACATGTGGGACCTTGAACAACTCAAGTCTAAAGTTTCCTCAGCTGTGAGTTAGAGATTGAACCCTTAACATTAACCACACATTTTATTTTAGATGATAGGGAGTTTTCATGTCTCTAAGAAACTCATGTTAAATATATTAAAACCAAACAGCAAAGAGAAATTCATAATACCAGGCAAAGAATAACAGAGTAGTACCTGCCTCAAAAGCTAATTCTATAATTTTAGAGGGTTCATCTTACTCCTTGATCTATATGTTAAGTGATTTTATAATGGGATATGAACAAAACAAAGTTGCCTTGTGCCACTTTGTGTGGAAAGGAGTAGGGAATGGTTTTGAAAAAAAGATTTTTAGAGTTGTTTAATATTGAAATGTCTCATTAAATTAATATTTTACAACCTCTGCAATTATTCTTTTACACCTTAGGGCATAAGTATTAAAAGATTTTTGTTAGAACTATTTTCTTCTATGTATTACAGGGGAGAATTTGCCCTGTGGCTTGATGGAGATCTCTACCACGGAAGAAGCCATTCTTGTAAAACATTTGGAAATCATACACTTTCTAAGAAGGAAGACTTCTTTATCCAAGACATTGAAATCTGGGCTTTTGAATGAATATAGTGCTCTCTCTCTTAGCAGGATAATGGCCCAAACCTGACATGGACAAACAAGCATTGTTTGGAAAGTTAAGAAGCAATACAATGTAACATGTAACTCATGCTTTAAAAATAGTTCATATCACCATTTCTTACAGCTATAATTTTGGAATTTATTTTTAAAATCATGTTTCTGTCCCAGAGGTCTTTAGGGTTAGACCGTGGCATGGGTCCCTGCAGTGTAACAGCTTAGGTTTTGTCAGAATTTTGGTAGCATTTTGATCATAGTGACCACCTCATCTATAATCCATGTTTTCTCAGTCTCCTAATAGGATGGTGCTCTTTTGTTGAACCTATTTTGGTTTATTATTTTTTAAACTATATTGATTGTTTTAGTAGAGTAGTCTAACCTGGGATATTGAGGGAATGAAGACTAGGTACTGCTGTATCTGTGAGGTTGGCACAGGTGACTTTTGGACATGCTCAGCTTAGTTATAAAGGAAAAAACACATGCCAAAACAATGCATACTTCATAGACCACTGAGTTCTAGTTTTAATTCACAGTACAACATTCTCTTTATTAATTTTGCCTGTATTCTCAATTTCATTTTAATAAAAATGAAATTTGAGGAGAATTCTGATTGTAATAGACCACAGTGCACATGATCTGCAGGTTTGGGCATATGCTTTCATTGTTGAATTATCTGATAAAGAGTTATAAAATGACAAAGGAGAATGAGAACTTGATGATTCTACTGAATTTAATATAACAAGCAAGAAAATATACTATTTACGTATTTGTAGCTTAGCAGGGCATTATCATAACTACAAAAACTAAGAAACAGATGCATATTTCGTCAACATATTGTGTTAGGTATACTGTTTTATAGTTCTGTTGTTTTAGCATTGTTGTACACCAACTCCCAAAATAAGGTTCCTATTCAAAAGAAAAAAAAACAAAAAGCCTTGTGATTTTTTTTGAGTGGTATATGTTATTAATCACCATTAGCATTTGCTGTTATAAAAGGGCAATGATTATAGTAGAATATTGTAACTCAGTAGACTTGTTGAATATGCAAACTTACTGTCAAGTGACCTCAAAAAAACAAAAAAGAAAAGATAAAATATATCAGTAGTTCTTATCCTCTTTTGTAGGAAACCAATAATAAGCCATTGTGGCAATAATTCATCAGTTAATTTCAAAGCTTCGTGTAATGCAAAAAAAATCCTGCCGTTATACATGTGACAGTGACCTTGTGCTGAAATTTCAGCTATTCCAGGTAAACATTGTATATTATCTTGTAAATTAATGTTTAAAGGTAGTTTTGTTCTTATAGAAAGTGTTGATTGCCAGGTTGCTTATAGCACTTTAAATTATTCTAAAAATGAAATTATAAGCCAAATATGTTGGCTTAAGTAGATTTAGTTGTATAGTACTTGGATATATTTAGATCTTTTGAAAGTTTAGATAATTATCTAAAGAAAGCATAATGCTAATGAAAAAGAAAATCTGATAATCTATTTAATATGCTATTGCCGAATATGAATAGAAATACAGGGCATCGTTTCCTTGTTTATGTAAAGCTCTCATTAAAAGTTACTAACAGTGTATAGATTAAATGTTTACAATATAGGGAACTGTAAATAAATATATCAGTTTTTTTCCCCCTTTGGTCTTCCACAGCAGTATTATTGTCTTTGTGGAGTTGACTTAATCATAAAAAAATCCTGTATTGGATTTCAATTACAATAAGGTCATAGTGGTGTATACCAAATAAAATTAAATACATAAATATAAATTTGAGTTTGGATTTATTGAATAATCAAGTTATTTTTATATTTAAGAAGTCTGATTAAATGTACTACTGTCTTTTATATGTGAAAAATGGTTCTAGGAGCTATGGTGGTGGTGTGGTGGTGGTAATAGTAATAATGATGGAAGGATGCATTCAGACAGAGGGAACAGCACAGTTTAAAAAATGGGGATGTACTTGGGTACTTGGCACATGAGGAAATGCAAGTCATTTGTTATTTTTAAATTGTGTCCCTGGTTTTCTTGGTGGGGAGTGCATAGCAAGGTAAGACTAATTTCATAAAGAGCTCTGTTGTTGTGCAGTGTCAACAAATTTAGATATTTTTAATCTCATAGGAGCGATTAAGAAAATTTGAGTGCAAGAATGTTATGATCAGATTTCCACTTTAGAAAGATGTCTGTGAAAAGTAGATTAGTAGAGAAACAAATTAGAGACGAGGAGACTAATAAGACTGTTGAAAAGGCCAGAGAGAAAATGTTGAGGTCTGAACAAGAATAGTAGCAATAGTGATAAGAAAGGAGGCATGGATTTGAAAGAGATTTAGGAATTAGGATTAACAAGATATGGTTATTAATTGGATGTCAGAAAGAGTTAAGGATAGCTCTCAGGTTTTTTTGTTAGGAATATATTATTCATCGAGATGGGTGATGTACAAAGAGTAGAAACAAGCAGCAGATAGTGAAGTTAGGTTAGTTGTGGACCTTATTATAGTATGATATGAGAAACTGGAGAACAGATTCGGGGCAGGGGGAATTAATATTCTATTCTGATAGATTAAAAAAATTTTTAATCAACAACATATAGGTAGATGTTGAAGCCATAACCTGTGGATGAGATGCCCTTGGAGATTATAGACTGAGTGAAAAGAGAATTCTTGAGATAGGTTTTGGGGGTATAGTAATATTAAGTGACAGGCAGAAGAAAAGGCTGTAAGCTTCCATCTCAAGCAGCTAGAAGAACAGTAACAAATTTAACCTAATGAAAATAGAAGGAAAACCGAAATAAAGATGTGAGCAAAAATCAATAAAAGTTAAAACAAGCATACAGAACAGAAAATCTGAGAATAATAAAATTGTAAACCTCCAGCAAGATTAAGAAAAAGACAAATCACTGTTAAGAATTTAAAGGGAGACATCACTGGAGCCATTGAACCTTAAAGAGATAAGATATTGTGAAGAACTTTGCATCAATAAATTTGACAATGTAAATGAAACAAAAATGTTTTGGAAAACAATTTATTAACAATCACCCAAGAAGAAATAAAAATTTTATATTAAAGAAACTGAATCTCTTAATTAAAAAAAAAAATCCTTCCCACAAAAAACTCAGGTCTGTATGCTTCCACTGGGTAATCCTTTTAAGTATTTAAGGAAAAATAAAGTATCAGTCTTACATGAACTCTTCCAGGGTACTGAGAAAAGGGAGAACTTATGTTATTGAGGCTAGTACCACCTTGATACCAAAACTTTATAATACTTACCAAAAAAATTACAGAACTGCATGGTATGAGCATAGATACAAAATCCTACATAAAATATTCACAAATCAAATTTAGCAATGTATAAAAGAATAATATATTACAACCAAATTGAGTTTATTCCAGGAAAGCAACAGTAGTTATTTTTAAATTGGTATTATTTTCCACATTTAAAGAAGAAGAATCCATGATCATCTCTACAGAAGCAAAAGAAGCATTTGATCAATTTCAGTGCCTGTTTATGATAAAAACTTAGCAAATTAGGAAAGAAGGGATCTTCCTCAATCTGATAAAAAATTATCCTTGAAAAATGTACAGGAAGCATCATCTTTAATGGTGAATTATTGAAAGTTTCCTCCCAGAAGTAGGAAACGTAACAATAATAACTGCTTTCACCACTTCTATTCAGCATTATGCTGGAAGTTCCAACCAGTTCAATAAAGCAAGGTAAAGAAAAGGCATAAGGACTGGGAAGAAAAGACTTTAAATGTCATTTGTATAGGACACAATTGTGGACATAGAAAATTCCAAAAAGATCAAACTATTGAAATCAGTTGATTTACCAAGGTCACTAAAGACAAGTTCAATATTTTAAAAAAAGTAAAAACCCTTCTTTTTATTCTTTCTAAACCAACAGTTAGAAAATGAAGCTTAAAATACTGTCATTTTGCAATACCATTGAAAAAATCAGATATATAACAAAAAGACATAAGTAGGAAGGATATACCATGCTCATGATATGAAGACAAAATTGAAAGATGTCAGTTCTCTAAAATCAATCTGTATTGGCAGGGAAAATCTCAGCCAGGTTTATTTGTGGAAATTAAGCTGGTCTATAATTTATATGGAAATGTAAAGGCAAAGAACAGCTGAGGCAACAGTGAAGAATGAGGCTGTGGTCTTAAATACTAGATGATCAGGATCTATTAAAAAGTTGTTTAAAACAATGTGGTATTGGTCAAAGGATGTACAAAAGAATGGATTAAAGTCAAGAGTCTAGAAACAGACTGATTTCTTTAAAAGATAATGCTGCTGCTTAGTGGAGAGAATGGTCTTTTCAATAAATGATGCTGTATTAATTGGATATCTGTATGGGACAAAAAATCTTGACCCATCTCATACCACATACAAAAATTAATTACAGATTGTAGATCTAAATGTTAAAGGTAAAAAAATAATGCTATAGGAGAATATCATCATGACTTTAGGATACACATACATTGGACAGAAAAGGAAAAGGAAAGGAAAAAAATGGTAAATTATACTACATTAAAATTTTAAGAGCTTTTCATCAAAAGACATCATTAAAAATGAAAAGGCAACCAACAGAGTAGAAGGTTTTGTAATACACAGATCTAATGAAGGTCTCATATACACAATATACAAATGACTACGACTCAAAAGACGAAAAAGGCAGAAGACTTTGGCAATTCCTAAAAGTATTAAAACAGCCAATAAGCGCTGTTTTAAAAAGGAATGTGAAGTGGAATAACTTTGGAAAACATTTTTTGGCGGTATTCTACTAAAGCTCAATTTGGCCAGCAAATTTCATTCCTTGCTATGTACCCAACAGTAATTGTGTATATTTGTTTACCAAAATATATGTACTAGAGTGTTTACAAAAGAGCTATTTGCTTTCTTTCTCCTCTCCTGACCATCGCCCTGCTCCCTCCATACATTCACCCATTCACCTGTTTTACTGAGTCTAATTTACTGCTTCCTCTGGCTTGTTCCTGGAAGTAATCAAGCACGTGGGCACTGTTCACTAGCAGAGTCTCGGTTCTTACAGCCCTCTGGTAAGGCGCACTGGTTTTCAAACCAGCTAAAGGGGCTCATCTTCCCAGTGTCGGACTCCAGGTCTGGGGGTGCCCAATATGTGTCTCGAGCCCCTCACTCCCCGGGCAGGATCCCCAAGCTTGTGATATATCCCCCGCCTCTTTGTGTTCCCTGCTCAGGGCGCAGGCCCTGATCTGACAGCTTCTCCTCCCTTCCTACCTGGCTCTGTGTGAATCTTTCTTTAGAGCCTTCATTGTAGAATAGCCTTTCTGCCAGTCTTCAGTTTGTTTTCAGTGAGAATTGCTCCACGTGAAGTTGTACTTTTGATGTGTTCCTGGGGTGAGGTGAGCTCAGCATTCTCCTGCTCTCTGCCATCTTAATCTCCCCTGCAACCTTTTCCTTACTTTTTTCAGAGCTGCATCCATGTGTATGTACCATGCTTTTTTCAGCCATTTTCCTATGTGTATTAGGTTATTGCATTATTTTACAATTAAAAATAGTACACTATGTTATGCATATGTATTTTCATATTGTTTGAGTTGTATCTTAAAAGGAAATTTGGGGATTGGAATTTATTGGTCAAAAAGTAAACGCAATGTGATTTTGTTAGATACAGGGGTGCCCCCCAAATCTGGGCATACAGTGCCATGAGATCATCCTTGCTGGGATGATATTGAACCACAGCACTCTGAAAACCTCTAGGCCAAGAAGTTAGGTCATACGGCGCATTTATGCATTAAATACTTCTGCAGACATTGTGTTCTTACTGTGCATCGAGAAACATCCTCGGTACTGGGAATGAAAATGCATATTCTAGGAGGCATCTGCGTTAAGAGGCCACTTTAACATGGGCCAGGTGGTTCCCTGCTTCTGTAATCCCTGAAAATAGTGACAATAAAGTACAGCGATACTGTCTCTAGCATGAGTTCCCATTGAAACGAAATTCTACTTTATTATTATTCCCATATCATGTGAAAAACAGTACCTAATATATCTGTTGGTAGTATTTAAAAGGGGGGGGGGCTTCCCCGGTGGAGCAGTGGTTAAGAATCCGCCTGCCAATGCAGGGGACACGGGTTCAAGCCCTGGTCTGGGAAGATCCCACATCCCATGGAGCAGCTAAGCCCGTGCACCACAACTACTAAGCCTGTGCTCTAGAGCCCACAAGCCACAACTGCTGAACCTGCGTTCCACAACTACTGAAGCCCGTGCACCTAGAGCCTGTGCTCCTCAACAAGAGAAGCCACCGCAATGAGAAGCCCACGCACCACAACAAAGAACAGCCCCTGCTCACCACAGCTAGAGAAAGCCCGCGTACAGCAACGAAGACCCAACGCAGCCAAAAATAACTAAATAAATTTATTTAAAAATATATATATCAAAAATAAAAATTCATTGAAAAAAAGGAATTTGGGGAAGGAAAGTAAAAGCAGAAGTAAAAATATAGGTGCAGCCTCATTTTCCAACACAGTGTTGGCGAGAAAGAAAATCTGAGTGTAGACTTCCCTCCTGTTGATGTAAGTGGGCAAAGTGATAAGAAGGTGAACGTGGGAATCAGGAAGTCATAAAACTTCAAGTTAAAGAAATTAAAAGGCATCAAACATTTGGAGGCCCCTACAGAAAAGGTTAAAAAAACAAAAATGTACCTTTCAGTAACCCCAAGCTCTTTAAACATCTGATTGAAAGTTTGGGAAAAAAATCCTGAAGATTTGGAAACCAACTGTACACTTAGCCGTTACTGGGAATTTAGAATCGCCAAAAGTAAAGTGCTATTGATAGTATATTTACTTTATATAGAATTATTTCATATGTTATTTAGTGACTATGAAAATATGAGGAGTTTCATTAACATGTTTGCCACCTGAGTTCTACTCATCTTTTTTTGTCTAAAAGCCTTAAGGTTTTCAACCATGGATTTTTCCTGTCATGGAGTTTTTTTAAGATAAAAATCTGTCATATAGCAGGCATTTTCCTCTAAGAAAACTTTCTGATTTTACAGTCACACCTTATTCAGAAGAGTGTTAATGTAAGCTCTCTGAGAAGAAGACTTTTAAATTCCATCCTCAATTTCAGACAAACTGAACTTTGAATGATCTGCATCGATGCTTGCATAAACTGTTACTGTCCAGAGTTGAATATGTGCTCTTTGTCTAAATATTCCACTGATTCTAGAAGTAACCCGAGTTACACTCTATAATTTTGTATTTCAAACACCAGAAAGTGGTATTGTGGAATATAACTTCAAAATAGTAATATAAAAACAAGAACATAAAATACAAGAAAGTATCTTTTATTCTTGTGCCATGTTTTTAAATTTTGACATAGGTTTCACTGTTGTGATAAAAGTATACATCTTATATGAAATCCTACTTAGAAATATTAGTCATTAATTTGTAATTTAACAAATCTATTATGGAAACAAAAATGTATAAACCTTCTTTAAGAAGATTTTTGGAACTTTCAGTTTGAAAAAGAATCATACATGAAAACAAGGATAACTCTTATGGTAGTTTAATCCATGCTTTATATTAAACCTAACGCCTAACAATTATGAGCGTCTATTACTTTGAGGTATTGTGCTTTGACATTAATTTCTGTATCTAACACCAAAGTGCTATAATATCATTTAGTAACTTCCATTGAATTCTGTAAGAATTGTAATCTCACAATTTTTATTCAGTTTGTTTTTAAAATTATACAAGGCACATTAAATCTAATTGAGAACAATTGACAAGTAACAGATTAGTGCCAAATAAATGTGTCTGTCATCATTAAGCTATACTTTTTTCACTTTGGCAGGACTCATATTGCTGCTTTAGGACTTTCAGATATTTCAAAAAATTTGTTACAGCATGAAGTAAATTAAAATGTCTCAAGTCTGTTTCTGATCTACCCATGATTCTATCAGATTCTTCTACACTCAACATTCCAATTCATTGTAGCATTTTCTGTATTTCTACTTCAAACAGCATGACTCACTAAGGTTTTGAGAAAAAATAAAACTTCCCCAAGAAGTCCTGCAAAGGCAGGTAAGTCTAAATGTCTTACCTTTGCTCTGCTTTCATAGGGAAAGTGAACAAAACCCGCCTTCTCTGCTGGCTCTAAGACCACCAGCAATGTCTTTTTATGTGATTTGTGCAAATCACATCAGAGAAGGGTAGCTAATTTCTGTTGGAAACCTATTAAATTCAAAGTCCACAGAGAAATTTCAGCATCTTATTTGAATACAACTTTTTATTTGTGTGCTTATTTTGTGTGCTTGTTTTTTAAGGGATAAAAATAATGGTACAAAGTCAAGCTTCCTAGAAAATTTTAAAATTAGTTTTGCCAAACTTGCTGGATTTTTTTTTTCCCGAACAATGACACATTGTAATATGTTTTGCTGATATTTCCCTGAAGTCAGCATTTTTCTTAGATATAATTGTTTATTTAAAGAGTTATAGTAGTTTTGCAAAGAATAGCCAAACATTTTTGCCTAAAAGGGTAAATGGAATTTCAAATATTTATACTATTGTATACGAATAGTCCTCGATGTGCTTTCTGAAATGCTTTGTGTGTGCTTAAATAGAGTGCCAAAAGAGTCAATCATGTAAAAATTGTTTAATATTTACCAACTTATTACAGAGCAGTTTGCATTTTACTTTTCACTACATCCGCATTTAGCATTAAGACAAGAGTGGGTCAAGTTTGGTTCGTGCAGTTGAAGGTTCACTCAGTAGAGTAATCACAACGTGGTCATCTCGGCCTTGCCATAACATCTCTCCTTCGAAGTCAACCAGTCCACGCTTCCTGGCACGCATGAGAATGCCCACAACTTTATCTGAAATACGAACGTATCTGTCAAAGAGATCTCCAAAAGTAACCTGGATCTTGCCGTCCCGTCTGTGGTGAGCCATCGTTCGGATGATGAAACACATGTCCATGATTTCTCTGTAGATGTGCTCCTCGGCTCTCTTGGCCCTTTCGGCAGTTTTGGTTCCTTCCTTGGGACGGCCGTAGCCTTCATCTCCTTTGTGCAGGCAGGTGGACATGGCCAACTCATAATCAAACTCTTCACTGAAAGGATTGAGCTTCTGAGATTGTCTGTGTTCATCAGCCCAGTGTTGCCATCTTTCTTTCAGGTTGCCCACTTGGCTGTATTTTTGCTGGACTTTGCAGTTGAGTTTCTCTGTGAATCTATTTGCCCTAAAAGAGAGAGAGAGGATGAAGAATCAAAATATTGATATTTTAACACCCAAGTGTTGCTTTCTGTTTGTACTTCTTGTACATATGCATCTTAATGTAACTCTATAATTGTTTCATTATCAAAGAAATACGAACAATTCAAAAAAATAAGAAGAAAGAAGAAAAGTCATATACAAGGCCACCATTGTTCTTAGTTTGAGGTCTCTCCTTCTAGATTATTTTCTCTCTAAATAACAGTAATGTTTTAAGCTCCGTAAAATAATCATATTAAACTATTTCAAGAAAAAAGCTTCCTTACACAAATGTAATGCAAATATGTGTATCTTTTTTTTAAAGAAGATGTTGGGGGTAAGAGTTTATTAATTATTTATTTTTGCTGTGTTGGGTCTTCGTTTCTGTGTGAGGGCTTTCTCTAGTTGTGGAAAGCAGGGGCCGCTCTTCATCGCGGTGCGCGGGCCTCTCACTATCGCGGCCTCTCTTGTTGCAGAGCACAGGCTCCAGACGCGCAGGCTCAGTAGTTGTGGCTCACGGGCCTAGTTGCTCCGTGACATGTGGGATCCTCCCAGACCAGGGCTCGAACCCGTGTCACCTGCATTAGCAGGCAGATTCTCAACCACTGCACCACCAGGGAAGCCCCAAATATGTGTATCTTAAAGTTGCATATTAGTAACATTTAGAACTGGACTCGAATGAGTGTATTAAGAGAATCCACTTTACATAGGACATCAAGAAACAGTTATTTGCCCAAAATAAGCCTTATATCAGCACACATACTCTAATATTCACTCATGTATAGATTTTTATATATGGATTTTTTTTTTTGGCTGCACTGCACAACATACGGATCTTTCCCCAACTTGGGATGGAACCCGTGCCCCCTGCAGTGGAAGTGCAGAGTCTTAAGCACTGGACCGCCAGGGAAGTCCCTATATATGGATCTTTAATGAAGCATATCTATACTAGTATCTATGATGTGCCACAAATTTTGAAAAATCAAGCTGTATATATAGGAGACACCAGCTAGCAATAGTAATATTTATTGAACACAGTGTGCTGGCATTCTTCTAAACACTTTCTACTAATATTTCCACAACCATTTCATGAGATAGGTAGTTAATCTCACCTCACAGATGAGGAAACTGAGGCCAGAGGGGTTAAGTAACTTGGCTTAAAGTCACAAAGCTGTTAAGTGATGGAGCTGGGACTTGCACCAAAGTTAAGCCGGCTCCAGAGCCTGTGTATAACTTCTGTGAAATGCTGCCCTAACCCAGCGGAAGAGGCAGGATTCAAACCCAAACTGTCTTAGGCAGAGTCAGTGCTCTTCCCTCTCCGATGGTGCCACTCAGCCTGCCAGGACAGTTATGTGGATGAGCTGTGTCTCAAATGTGTGTGTCTGCCCTTGCAGTTTGGAATGCATTTCTTATTAAAACAAAACAAAAGCCAGCATTGGAAAGTGTAGACCAATAATGTCATGAGGATGCAGATCTAATTTTAAAATGGCAAAATTTGTCTTTAACAGCCTTTCCTGTCATTTCCGTATCGCCAATCTCCTAGACTTTTTTTCGAGGTCTCTGCCTTCATGAGTAAAGCATGAACTCTTGGACTACCTAAAAGTCAGAAATTTGTATTCTTCATCCGTACAAGTGACTCACCATCCTTCTCCCCAGCTCCGAGTGGCTTCATGTGTGGAAGCATTGGAAGTGGGAGGTGTAGAGCAGGATTGAATTTGCTTATGGCAACGGCATGCCCGAACGCAGTAGCCCCTGCTATCTGAACTCTCACCATTTGCTGTTCAAAACCCAGGAACGGGTCAGATGTGAGTCTTCCTCACTATCCAAACTCACTTCCTGCAGTCTGGTCATTCAGATGCAGGAGGCTAACACTGGATAGAGAGGCAAGCATACTTGCATCAGCATTGTTTTCTTCGAAGAGGAAGGACATCCAGTAGATGGCGACCTTTCACTAATTCCCGTGGTTTGTGTCCTACACTTGCTGCATTGTTTCACTACTGCAGGAGAGTTCAAACTACGAGTACATTGCTGAATATAACAGTGCTATTCTTTGTAACGACACGGACAAAAGTATATGACAAAGTTAATTGGTAAAAAGCAGCATACAAAAACTGTTTACACAATTATCACAACTTAAAAAAATCATGCATGTGTGGAAAAGTGCTTGGAGCTACAGCCCTGAAGTGGAATGCATTTCTCTCAACCCTGCTGGTCCTCGTCTTCATCTGCATCTCAATAGACTGACCCTGTTCAGCTGCATAGATTATGGGCTGCTTGATCTCATGATCAAAGGAGAGGAAACACCTAGTGCCCTTGGAATGATGGCAATCCATGGCAGACATAGTCTTCAATAACAAGCCCAGGGTCATCCTGGCAAAACCCAAAGCTCAGCCTCATTTGAGGCTGGAACATCTTGCTGGAGAAGCGACTTGGAACATCTTGCTGGAGAAGCGACTTGGAACATCTCAGAAGAAAGAGAAAAGAATAGCATGATTTATTAACTCATACTTTTTGTCTCCTGAGCACCACCTGTGGTTCTGTCCTATAGTATAATACATCCTCCCTTTAAGGAGCTTCTGGGCACTTTGACATTCCTTCCATCCTCTATTAAAGTATTTATGACAACTACTGTGTGCCAGACACTCTTAGGTACTAGTTGAATACTCAATAATGAAAAAAGAATGACGAATAACCACTAAAAGACATTCATGAAAATCATCAGAGTAAACCAAATTTGAGTATGTATGGTACAATTCTAACCATGTAAAATGTGTATACACCAGGCTGAAGAAATCAAGAGCATGTGCACAATTGAAAATAATTATATTGGTATCTAGATGACAGTTGATTTTTTTTTTCTTTTCCAAAATTCTCTTTCATGCTGGTATTACAGTTGACCCTTGAACAACACAGGCTTGAACTGCACAGGTCCACTTATACATGGATTTTTTTTTTTTTTTTTAGTAAATACTACAAGATACTCATCGGGTTGTTCAAGGGAACAATGGTGGGGAAGGAGTTCTGATCTTTCAAGCACTTGAAAATCCGAGTATAACTCTACTCTTATACTGTATCCATGGTTCCACCTCCATAGATTCAACCAACCATGGATTGTGTAATACTGTTGCAAGCATTTATTTGAAAAATCCGCTTATAAATGGACCCACACAGTTCAAACCCATGTTGTTTTGCGTCAACTGTATTGATTTTAAAATTTACAAGAAGCAGAAAAATATTCAAATTATCATCCAGAGGTAATTTGTTTAAACTGTATGTTTATATGGGTCTCTCATTCATTGATGTAGTATTTTTTCTTCTAATTTTAATTAGGAACTTAAATTCCCTGAGTGTTGACACTCTATGTCATTTGGGATAAGGGTTGGGGTTGGTGAGGTAATAACTCTGTGAAGAAGAGAAACATCTAAAAAAGCACCTACTAAATCTTAATTTCCATTTGTTATATGGCCAAACTGTAATTCTCAGTAATAAGAGAAAAGGAAAGCAAAAGAATTGATCCTATTAGCAAGAATTAGAAAATAGACAAGGTTGTTTTAAAGAAGTACTAGAAGAAAATATATCTTAATGAGTATTTAATTTTCTCTATCTTATAAACGTTCTATATTGTCTTAGTATTTCCAGTTTTTTAAAAGTATGGAAGTTTCAGGTTTAAATCAGGATTAGAAAGTCTTATACCCTGAGTATCCTCCTGATCAATGAACGTAAGACTTAATATATCAGCTTGTCCTGTTTTTCTAAATTTCAAGTACAAATGTGAATAATAGTTTAGATTGAGCTTTAGAAAGACACTCTCATATACATTTATAGAAGCAAAGCGATATTCAAAGACTGGCACCACATCCATATCTTAGGCTAGAACACTTCTCTGTCAGTAAACTGAAGAACTTCTGCCACCCTTTCCAACTTCTCAGGGAAGTTCTGGAGAGAATCTGCTCCTCTGTCCACTGGTTTGCTTGCCCTTCACCACAGGAAGTATAGCCAATTTGGTTAATGGGAGATTGATATCTGCAGGGTCACACTTATCAGAAGCAGGGTGACTGAATTCAAACCTGTGCTCTCCTTTCTGTTATCAGCCAGGTTTGGGAGCCAAGCCTGTGCTTCTCCTTGCAGTTTGGCAGCTGTCCTCAGAGTCCATAGAAAGGGTTCCAAGCTCGAGAATTGGGGTCAAATATTAGATAGCCATACTTTCCCCTTCATTTCTAGCAAATATCTTCAATATAGTTGTACCAAAACACTACAGTTTGGGAGTTATTGGGATTCCACTAATTAAGCTGATGCTTTGATCTCCATGTGATTTCTTGAGTCCGTTCTGTCCTCAGAGAATCAGTCTAACAGTGGTTAAGAATGCAAGCTCTGGCATCAGCCTTCCCAGTGTCATCACTTACTAGCTCTGTGGCTTGTATACATCTCTGTGCTCAGTTCCCTTTTCTATAAAACGCTCAACCATTAGTATTTTTGCCAAACAGAACTTGGAGGAGAGGATGGATGAGTGATTGTCATTTCAATATTGCATCATTACTGTGTGGGAGATAAAATTTCCTTTGTCTAAAGGAGCTGGACCAAACAAGTCACATAGCTATACAATTAAAAGACTGAATATTTTAAAAATAAAGCATAAAATAGAAATCATTTTCATAGTAAAGCCCCAGGTAGTAAAACTCTACTGGTGAAGAATATTTCTACTTTCTACCAAACCTGACTTGTCTCTGTTATCCATAGAACATCTTAACCACCAAGACAACTTTTTTTCTACTTAAATATTCGTGACACATAATTTTCTCCCTGTTAGTGGATATGGGGAAAGAATGGTGCTTAGAATTAAAAATAAATGAACAAAACCCCCTTTCACATAGGCTTCCTCAATAATGCCACATTCATTTCTCAAGCAGTACGTGAGAGTCCCATCAGGTAAAAAGTCCCATTGGGCTTCTGCTGAAGCTTCCTGAGCATAGCTAGGATTACTGCTGACATTCAGAGCTGCTGTTGCTGCGTACAACATTCTGGTACCCTACGTATTCTAAGACCAAGGGAAAGGAGCCAAAGAAGGAAGGAAGGGATTTCATTCCCATTCTCCTCCCCAAACCCTGAGAGCCAATCTCCTAGCATCTCGTAGTGTTAGGATCACCAGGTCTGGCCCCTTGCATTATAATGAGTACAACTTATTAAGTAGCTTTCCTGGGTCTGTTGCTTTACATAATTAATACCAAAATAACTCTGGATTATCACATCTATTTTTTTCAGATGAGTACAGAGAAACTTAGGATTTGCCAGAGTGACCATGATTCAAATCTGTCTCTCATTCAAAGGTATCTCTCTATCACACTAAGAAGGTGTCCAGGTACATGTCTGTTTGGGGGAACCAACAGAAGGGTCCGGTATGCAAGTTCTCACTTCCAGGTGAGACAGTTTAGAGTAGTGGTCAAGAGGGTGGGCTCTGGATCCAGAGTGCCTGGGTTCAAACCCCATGGGCTGTACAATCTTATACAAATTCCCTAATACTTCTTTGTCTCATGTTCCCATCTATCCAATGAGGCTAATGACTGTGCCTACATGAGAATGTTTTGAGGATTAAATGAATAAATACTTAGACAAGTGCCAAAGAAGAGTACATGCCTTGGAGATTGGTCCCAGCTGTCACCTCCCTACTTCTGGCCAATTCAAAACATGCTGACAGGAAGATCGTCATTGTGCCACCCTTAGTCTTTATTCCATTGGGTTTATTCTGTTCCATTGTTTCCTTTTGTAGCACACACACCCCGCCCCAAATTCACAAGGCCAAAACTTAGACTATGGTTCCATATGGTCTGGTAGAATAGTGATTTCTGATTATGAATTCCTATGTGAATGTAAGTAGAGCACAAATCTAGATCTCTGAATGCATCCTCAAGGCGCTGCATGAGAAGTAGCATCATGTCTGGTTTCAAAGCATTACATTTGGAGACAGGCATACACATCTGAGGTCACTAACTTGCTGAGTGAAATTTCCCTCTGAGCTTCAGTGCTCTCATCCCTAAAATGGGATATTACCTTCCTCACTGTGAGAGTTCTAAGGACAAAGCACGTAAAATACCCATAGCACACGCTAAATGCATGCGGAATTATGATTATCTTAGTTTGCCATTTCATTTTTCTTGAAAGCTTTCAATATAATAGTGCTAATTCTTTCAAAACATCGTTAAAGTCACAAACTGTGACAGCTTTTTGTCAAATAAGGTAACCAGTTTTGTCCTTTCTATTTCATAAAAGTTGAAAAACACACCTACACATCTAACCGTTCCCAGAAGGAGTCAGTTTATAAACATTCGCCACGTCTGAGACTTTTCCTGCATTCTGATATCCTGTGGTTGTTGAGTGAGAAATCCTGACTTTCTGTTATGTGGAGGCAGTTACTGTCTTGAAACAAAACATGCGTTTCTTGTCAGACAAAAGTATCAGTTTGAGTCAGTGTGTGTGTGTGTGTGTGTGCGTGCATTTAATTGTTTTCGGATTGTGATATTTTAATTACCTAGCTTTAAGAGCATTTCTGTCTTTGTTTATAAGCAGAACAAAGTTTTCTGAAAGTTTGAAAAATTGCTAAATAATAAAATCTATACGAGCAGTAATAACTTTCATATAGTGAGCTTATGTGCAGGCACTGTGCTAAGTTCTCACCTCGTGCCAGTACAACAGAATTTATTCCAAAAGGTTACTGTTGCCATTGTTTTACAAAGGAGGAAATGGGTTTAGAAGAATAAGCAGGTTTTTTTTTTTTTTTGTGGTGAGAGCATTTAAGAGATATTCTCTTAGCAACTTTCAAGTGCATAATACAGTATTGTTAACTATAGTCAGGGCAGAGCTGGAATTTGAACTTGGGTCTGTCTGACTTCAGAGCCTGCTTTCACATTAGACAGCAGCTTCCTACCTGTATACAGGCTCACAGAAATCTGTGTTCCAGGGGCATTATTTGGGTAGATGTGTCTCTTGAAAATATTGTAGACTGATTTTGGACAAGGGAAAGGTTTCTCCACTCAGTCTACCAGCAAATACTTGTCTCTGCAGAAAAATAAGCCAATTTGTTACTCATTATAGAATTGACTTAAAAAATTTACCCAAAGCAGATACCCCTCTCCGGTGGCTTCATCTTTGTTGTGGCTAAACCTGGAGTGTTCAAAACAGAAAGGAGAGGGCTTCCCTGGTGGCGCAGTGGTTGAGAGTCCGCCTGCCGATGCAGGGAACACAGGTTCGTGCCCCGGTCCGGGAGGATCCCGCATGCCGCGGAGCGGCTGGGCCCGTGGGCCATGGCCGCTGGGCCTGCGCGTCCGGAGCCTGTGCTCCGCGATGGGAGAGGCCACAGCAGTGAGAGGCCCGCGTACCACAAAAAAAAAAAAAAAACAGAAAGGAGAAACCAAATAGTGCAGGCCCCTGGCCCAAAGGTCCATGACTGAGCTTGGTACTGCCCTCTTAGCCCAGGGGCGTGCCTTTCCCCGGATCTTGCTGCCTGCCCGATCTGTGAGATTCTTACTCTGACTTTGGTAGTCCTTCCCTGCTCTCTGGGATTCCCCCAGCTGCCTGGGGCTCAAGAGCGGGATAAGGAGTTGGGAAATGCATTTACTTACTGGAAGGGCAAAGGGCGTTTGATTCTGGCAGCGGCCACCCGCTCTCCATCCTGCTCCAGCCTCCCCTCCATCTCCCCTCCGTAGCCGCTGTCCTCTGTGTCTACGCTGCTGCTCCTGCACTTAGGCCCTTCCTGTTCCACCTGTCCCATCTCTTTCCAGCCTTCGGTCAGCTCAGATACCAGGCTGGCACATTTTCTCCTCCTCGTCGGGGAGCCATGGTCGCAGAGGATTCTGTCCATTTCACTCTCTGGCTGCCCAGCTTCAGGCGTGTCCTCATCCTTCTCGAATCTGTGGCTGAGGTGGCCCACATCCCCTCCTCTCTCGTAAGCCTTGCTGACAACTGTTTTGGTCACCTCTTTCCTTTTGATCTGAGACACCTCGGTGGCTTCCTCTGAGCTTGGTCCATCTCCATGTCCCTCTGGCTTTGGGGAGGAAGACTTTGGGGCACTCTGAGCTTTCCGGTGGGTGGTAGAGTGGATCACTGGTCCAGAAGCTTGGGATGGGTTCTGGGTCCCTCCTGGCATCCAGCCTGTGGGCTCCTGGGCCTGCCTGATGCTGTTCTCATTGGCCCACTGCTGCCAACCTCGGGCCAAGCTGATAACCAGGGTGGCTGTGCGTACCTTCCGGATGGCACTCTTGGCTGGCCCCTCCTCCCTTTCCTTTTCCCCCGGAGCCATGCTACCTTTCTCTTCTCTGCTGCCAGCCTGGGCACTGGCTAAAATGAGTGTGGGCCGGTGGAGGGCTTGGGATTTAAATAGAAGTGGGATGTGGGGTGAGAAGAGAATTTGGTGACGGTGGAAGCTATGTTAAGCACTTCTTGCCAAGATGCAGTGCCTTCCCTGTGATGGTGTGCTTTTTTTAAACCCTGACAGCTCCAGTTTCATCAGAGCAGAGGGACATCTCTGTTGGTAAAGGACAGTGATAGGATCACGCCCTTTCTTCTCCAAGTGCCAGAGTGGAAATTACTAGGTCCTATCATGTGCTCAGCCTTAGGTTTTTCCTGACCTTAAAATATGGTCCTACCATTTATAGGAGCATAAAATACATGCACAAGTTGTGCTGGGAACATTCTAGGCTTGTTTCCATTGAAACCTCAACAGCTTTCAATATAGCTCTTAGTTAGTCCCCATTTTATAGCTGAATACAATGACACATAACTTCCTATAACGAATAATATCTGAGACTCAAACCCAGATGTCTGATGTAAGGCATGTGCCTCTTTTCACTCTACTCATCAAAGGTCCTAAGTTGCCTTTTTCTTTTGTCTTCAACTCTATTCGATACAGAGTTTAGAAGTTGCCTCATCCAACCTCCATTTACCAGATGAGAAAACTGAGGCCCAGATAAGGGGGGAGACAAGGGCCTGGTGTTTTAGTCCCACGTTTGAATTATTTTATAGACAAATCCTATTAATACACAAGACGATAGTCAAAATTCTGGTCCAATTATTTTTTTTTAATCTTTAAATTGAGACCTACACACACTGAATTTCAGAGATGATTACAACAAATCTTTTCAAATATTTTGTTAAAGCAGACTATTTAAAGACAAAATAAGTGAATGCTATCAGAAGCAACCCCTACCCGAACTTTTGTTTTTAATAACACAAGCTTCCTTAGTAGAACTTCAAGTTCATGAAGAAAAACCATTTTTTCAATTCTCAGAACAAAGACTGAAATATAGTTTTTAAAAAAGGACTGGATAGATAGGTCACTTGGACAGGAAAAGAACCATCTATTAAGTGTCCTAAACCAGGTAAAAATGCTCAGGGCTCAACACTGAGTAATTTCTTAAGGTAAGACAAATAGAATTTTTTCTTCATCCAACAGTTCTATAGGTTTTTAAACTGTATACTTTCCTCCAATCTTGACATGCAGTTAATCACACTGATTGAAAACTGCTGTCTAAGAGCATAAAAAAAGGTAAGAACTTTAATTACTTCTGATTGTGAGACAAATTTATTTTAAAAAATACGTTGATGTCAGTTTTCCATCCTGTAGGTCATTTACCTCCCAGGATTAACACAACTGGGGAGACGATTTACTACTCTATCTAGAAATCTGTCAGATGTGTTTTTAGAGTTCAACAGCATCTGATAATTTTAACTGTGGTCCGACAATGCAGAGACAAAATCCCTCTTGCTTAAGAGGAAATTGGATCACAAGAAAAGAAAACTATGACAAAGATTTCAATCTGAGTCTGAAATTTCTGGCATTCTTTCTTAGAATGTAGACACACTGCAGACTGTTTGGTTCCTGTTAGATTCCCTTCATCTACTTGGAATGCCTTGGGAAGGAATGGGGTTCCTCAGAGATGCCCATGAACTCAACCCAGGACCAGGCTAATTTATAACTCTCCAAGGGACTTTTCTGCTTCCCTGCCCACACCTGTTCCACATTCAATTCTTACAGGGAGAGAATGGAAACAGCAAAATGTTACTAGTCTTTCACATATTAACAGGCATTGCAGTCAGCTGCCTGGGGCTTAGGGCTATCAGCAGATAGTCTTGGCAAAAAACAGGCAGCTACTAAAAGAATGTGGTCATTCCTTCTGAGATTTTGCTTCCACGGCAACTGTGGTCCTTCACTCATGCTTCTTCAGGAGAGAGTGTGAACTCCTTTTCCTCCTTGTGTCTGCTTTGGGCATTCCTTCCCTAAAGAAAGGTCTGGATGCTACCTACTGTGCATCTTATAAGAAATATCTTCTTTCTCAACCTCAATCTAGATTCTTAAGAGTTCAGCATTCTTCTGCTTTAATAGAAGGTGTAAAAGAAATGAAAGTAAAGTCTCAAAGAAAGATATAGTGAACTAAGTAGTTTGCAATGTGAGTTTCCTGTGAGACCGTGAGATTAGAAACTGTAAGTGAAGATGCAGACCTGATTAATGAAGTATTTACCACCTAAGAAATTTGTCGTAAGTGTGAAAGTGTTTTGTAAAAAACATTAGTTATTATTTGATCATATGGGCAATATTAGGGAAGGGAGGGAGTTATATTTATACAATTCTCTTCATGATACACTTAGAAGCCAGGTGGAGCCAGCTCTCATCACCAGCTATATAATCTTACTAAAGAGACTTTAGAAACGGACGTTTGCTCAAGGCTTATATGAAACAGTAATTTCATTGATCCTTTCTACATAAATGAATACGTTTTTTACTTGTTCATTCACAGAAAAGTGGGAATGAAAAGACTTTAATCGGCAGCAAAAAATGGCTTTTGATTTCAAGTGAATTTACTTAACTCAGTGCTCATGGAATGAATACAATGGGTGAGGCATGATGGTAGACAGTGTCAGGGAGAGTGTAAAGCTGAAAAAGCAGAACCTACTTTCAAGGTCTTCCTATCTAGCCAGGAGAGGACATGCATAAAACTGCCCTTAATAGTTCGGGGAGAACTACATTAGAAATAGAAATAAAGCTTTATGGGCTCATTGAGCACAGGTGACTGATTTTAGTGGAAGGACTTCACAGCAGTGGTGGTCCTTTATCTGATCCTTAAAAGGTAAAACTCTACCAGGTGGAGAAAGGGTCCTCTAATCTGAAGAAACACTGTGAACAAAGATACGAAGGCATGAAGATGCACGGTACACCTAGAGACCTTCTAATGGCCCAGCGTGGAGATCACAACCTCATAATGCCTACAGGATCATGCAGATCATTTAAACCCATGAGGTGAGTTGGGTTGGGACACAATATGGGGTGGTGAGGACTGTGGGCAATGGGCGAAGCAATGTCACAAGAGAAGTAAGAGATCTGGATCTTTACATGAACTCTCCCAGTTCTTTAAATGGTGACAGTTAATACACACACACACACACACACACTCACTCACTCACACTCACACAATAGTACTGGGTGAACCTACACAGTTCTTGGACCAGATTCTGTGGGCCCCCAGTTTACAAGCTTTAGAGAAAAGCGTACAGTGTTTATGGGGTAAGAAGAAGGGGCCTGGGAGCAGTAGAACAGGCCTTTGAAGAAGTCAGTTGGAGCTATATTACGAAGAACGCCTTGCTAAGGAATCAGTGTTTTATCAAATGGGACTCACTGCATCACTAAAAAATTTTAAACCTCAATGTGTTATCAAATTTGCCTCACCAAATGATCAAATCAAAAACCAGTGAAGTGGGGTTTGGATTTGAAAGAGATAGGACTAGGATAGGGAGACTCTTTATAGGGGTTACAAAAATAATCTTGGAAAGAACCCAGTGAGGATCTGAAAGAATAGGAAAAGGTTTGAGAGCCATTGAGGGTCACATCAGACCCGCTAGTTGCCAAGGGTGATGGGTATCGGGGGTGGTCTAGAGGTTTCAATTTAAGTGACAGGTGTGAGGAGGTGACATTAGCTGGAAAAGGATAGAAAGGACGATTTGTGGTGAGAAGGAGGAGTTTCCCCCTTGAGCTGCAGAAGCGCTGGGGTGCCCGTGGAGCCCTGGAGCCCTGAGAGGAACCAAGAACATGGACCCGGTGGTCGGGCAGAACCAGGTGAAGATCCAGGCTCTGCAGGTTAGTAGGGTGACCTAGATCATGTTACCTAATTTCTCTAAGATTCAGTTTTTTCATCTGTAAGATGAGTATTATCAGAGCGTCTACCTCATAGGGTCAGTGTGAGAACCAAATGAGTAACACATGTGAAGCACTGAACAGCATGCCTGGCCCATGGAAGCTTGTTAAGTGGTTTTTATTATTAATATCTGGATGTTGAGTCATGGCGTTAGAGAATTAAAGCTCCTTAGATAATTCTGTCTGACCAAGGACAGGACTGATACCAAACCCACGGCAGGGTGCGTCTTCAGGTGGGAGGGTCAAGTGGGGTGATTTGTAGGGACTGGTGGCTGCAAGGGAGCACTTATTTATAGTGTTTCATGGTAAGGTAATTTATAGTGAGGCATTTAAAGCAGTGTTTGAAAGGTTTCCCTCAGCCGGGTGCAGGTCAGATGAGGTCTCAGTTACTTGGTAGGGATAACCAAAGAGTTGAGCACAGGTGCTTTCCTGGAACCTCCTGGAATATGGAGCTTAGTGGTTTCCAATCACTGAGGCTCACATTAGAATCTTAAATCACATTGGGATCACCTGTGGAGCTTTAAAAACTACCACTGGTGCTAAACTGTCTCTGGATACAGGTCTTGGGTAAGGTCCCAGCACCATCTTAACCTAACACACCATCGGGGCTGACAACACTTGTTCTAGATTCTAGAGACTTCCAGCAGACATTTCACATGCAGGTCTCAAGAGTGTCGTGACCAGTAGCCCAGGTATGGGTTGAGGCAGATTGATTTTGCATTCTGGATCTCCTTTCAGAATCTGTGTACCAGAAGAGTTAACTCCTCTGAGATTCAGTTGCCTTGTCTGATGGCAATAACATGACTTTCCCCACTGTTGTTTGTGTGTCTACATGAGGTGATGTTTGTGCAGCAATTAGCACAATGCCCAATACCTGGATAAGAGCACCACGTGGAAGCTCTTCACATTGTTCTTTATACTGTTACTGGGGATAATGATGCCACCTTCTACATAAATGACCTCAGTTCACAGCACATCGAACCTCAATATGTATAATACATAATAATAATAATGCATAATATATGCATAATACATCATAAACAATAATAATTTACATACATCGCCAGAGACCAAAGAAAATTTCAGAGAACAAATGTCACACAAACCATTATCAATCTATAGTCACATTAATTTAATTCAGGAAACAAACAGATAAATGCTTATGATATTTAATTAAAACTGAACAATGGTGTCTCAGAAACTGACCTTGTAATCATGACTGAAACTCACTCTTTGAATAACAGTTGTTCAGTCTTCACTATGTTATTAACACTAACTTGGTTCAATTCATGTTTAATCGATTAACTCCAAACTGCACAATTTAGAAGTGTACCTCATTAACACCTTAAACTGACAATAACCATTAAAATATCATGTTCCTAACTCCTGATCATTGAATAGTATAGCACACCTAGGATGGTGTCAACCTATAGTTCAATGAAAAAAAAGTGAAATCAACAGCTGGTTTGGGCTGATCACGCCCACTTAATTAGTGCGATAGCTCCTTGATACACTTTGCTACTTTTCATTTGGCTCTATGCAAATCCATCTGTACACATCTCCCATGTTTACCTGAAAACTCAAAGTTCATGTACTCGCTCAGCTGATCAAAACCCTTTAACCACTCCCCAATATCATCCAGATAAAGTTAAAATGTCTTAGCCTCATAGTCAAAGCTTGCTGTCATTTGCCTTCACTTTTCATTCCTTGCCTTTATAATTTGGTAACTCTGTGGAATTTCACCTAAAAAAGCCTTTTTCTTCCTATTTTGGAGGATGTATGGCTGAAACAACAGTGCACATAGAGAAGCTTTGTGTGTGCTGAAACAATTCATTTAATTTTTGCTCCTGTTTCTTCCTGCAAAAATCTTCTTTGTCCTGGACTTGGTGTGAGTGTCAGTAATGTAGACCAAAGTGTTTCATAAACTGTAAAGAACGGTAGCAGCCAGTCACCATGCGCGGACTTCTCTTTTTTCCTTCACCACTGGGTCTGCTGTAATATTGTAATACATCTCTGGCTGTGTTACAGCTCTGCACCAGCTGTAGTTTTTAAAGCTCCACAGGTGATCCTAATGTGGTTTAAGGTCCTAATATGATCCTTAGTGATTGTAAACCACTGAGCTCTGTAATACCCCCGTCTCTGGGTTCCGTTGGTGCCACCTACTTTTACCTTACTACCTGATGTCTTGTACACCCATGTAGTCACTAAGCACCACCTGTGGGCTATGGAGGGGACGGGTGACAAAAGAGATGAGTCTGACCAGTGTCTGCCCTAATGAAGCTCACAGTAGAACATGGAGAAAGAAAGAAAGAAAGCAATCAGGTGTTACTGGGTTATGATATACGGGTCAGAATAGGGGCATATCTGAGGTCAGAATCACTTATATCTTTGGGGTTAGGGAAGGCCTCAAAAAAGAAGGTGCTGATTGAACTGAGCATTATGGGTTGCTGTCCAGTCGAAGGCGGTTGGGGAGAGGAAGCCCCAGAGAGAGGCTTAACGACTCAAGGTACGGAGGAGGAAACAGCATGTCTTACTGGAGCATAAGCTGAGTTTCCCTACATACTACAGCCTGATGGGGTCCCCTTTCTTTTTTTAAAATTTTTTTAATATAAATTTATTTATTTATTTTTGGCTGCGTTGGGTCTTCATTGCTGCGCGCAGGCTTTCTCTAGCTGTGGAGAGTGAGGGTTACTCTTCCTTGCGGTGCGTGGGCTTCTCATTGCAGTGGCTTCTCCTGTTGCAGAGCACAGGCTCTAGGCACACGGGCTTCAGTAGTTGCAGCACACAGGCTCAGTAGTTGTGGCTCGCGGGCTCTAGAGCGCAGGCTCAGTAGTTGTGGTGCACGGGCTTAGTTGCTCCGTGGCATGTGGGATCTTCCCGGACCAGGGCTCGAACCTGTGTCCCCTGCATTGGCAGGCAGATTCTTAACCACTGCGCCACCAGGGAAGCCCCCCTTTCTTTTAATAACCCAAGAAAACGACTTACATCCCCCTCCACTTAGTGTAAACGGAAAGAGTCTAGTGGCTATCTTAGAAGTCTTTGCAAATATGAGTGTGCATGGAAGTATCTAGAATTTGACCACTTCTCACCATCTTTGCTGACATTAACCTGCCCGCCCCTTCTCACCTGGACCATGGGCAGCTCAAGCCGCCATCAGCATTTTTGTAGATTATTACATCGTCTCCTTAACTGGTCTCCCTACTCTTAATATTGTCCAATCTATTCCCAACATTATATCCTTTAAAACTTAACTCAAATTTTTCTCTATGTTTTTTGCCTCAGAGTAAAAGCCAAAATCCTCACAATGGTCTGCAAAGTCTTACCACACTCTCCCCGTTTAGGGCCCTGACTGCTTTCCCTGCGGCTCTCCCCTACCCCGTTCTTCACCCTGCCTGGGCCACACAGATCTCCAAGCTCTCACCTGCCCCGGGGCTTCCGCACTATAGCTCCCTTTGTCTTAACCTCCTGATTCCCCACCAGCCGCCGGCGCCATTGCCTCTGCATATTCCAGAGACCCAAAGTCTCTCTTAACAAAAGAGGTTCTCCTCTTAAGAGCAGTGCTGCATCCTTCTGCAGTGGAAACCGAGGAAGGAAGTGCAGTGAAGTTTGGAGCTGGTCAGGTAAATAAGTAAGACCAGATAGTGGAGGAACTTTAAAGCCCTGATAAGAAATACAGATTTTATCCAAACCTCGTAAAGTTTTAACCTGAAGAATGGCATGATCAGAATTGCATTTTTAATAAATTCATTTTTTCAGTAGTGTGGAGAATGGACTCAAGGATGGTGAGTGGGCAAGAGTAGAGGCTGAGATAATTTTTGTTTTCTTTTATCCAGAGGCAACCCCCGCCAAGGGCAGGATGTTTGGGGGTCTCTGTAGGCTCTCTGGTCTCTTTCCCACCCCCTTTATAAAGGCTCTTCTAAAGTAGAAATTCCAGTCAATTCTTTCCCCTACTAGTTCACCAATTAGACCAAAATTGTTTCCACCGCTGGAGGTGGGAGAGTGGAGAGGCGGCCCCACCCACTAAGTTTCGTTACTATGGTAACAGCGGGGCGGGGGCGTGGGGGAACATAAGTGCTTCTCCCACCCTCCTCCCAAACCGAGAAAGATAGTGGGCCCTGTTGACCGCGCCAAATTCTAGCCAACGGGCGGCTGCTCCTGCTTTCCTCCAGTTCTCCCCACCCCCATCGGCCTCGCCCCCAGGAATCGGATTCAAGAATCTGGACTAGGGATTTACAGTTCCAGACCAGGTGCGAGGGTGCTGGGCGGAGGAGCGCAGAAATCTAGGTAAGAGATGATGAAAACCTACTCAAAGATGGTAGTGGTAAAGTCGGAAAGGAGGGAATAAGCACTACAGGTGTAATTAAGAGGTGGAATTGATAGGAGTTGGCCACAATGAGATATTAGGTGTGAAAGAAATGAAGGGGGCTTCCCTGGTGGTGCAGTGGTTGAGAGTCCGCCTGCCGATTCAGGGGACACGGGTTCGTTCCCCGGTCTGGGAAGATCCCACGTGCCGCGGAGCGGCTGGGCCCGTGAGCCATGGCCGCTGAGCCTGCGCGTCCGGAGCCTGTGCTCCGCAGCGGGAGAGGCCACAACAGTGAGAGGCCCGCGTACCGAAAAAAAAAAAAGAAAGAAAGAAAGAAATGAAGGCATTTGGGACGAACAGAGGCTTTTTGTCTTGGGTTGATAGGTGGATGGTGGTTTCATTCACGAAGAATAAAAATACGAAGGGAATACTAAGCTTGGGGATTGGACAAATATTAAATTTTGGACATACTAACTTGGAGATACCTGTAAGACCTCCGGGGTAAGTTATCTAGTAGATGGGGATTGGAGCTCAGGAGAAAGGTCTGGGCTCTTATTTAGATTAAGGCATCATTTTGGATCATGGAGGCTAAGTCATGCCAAGTCACAGAGCTAACGAGAGTTAACACCGGGATCAAAGTCAGACACTTTGACTCCAGAGTCAGGGCTGCTGATGACTGTGGTAGGACACAAATTCCTTTCCTCCTCCTTGCTTTGCGCCCCGCCCCCCACCTTGAAGGATGGGCTTCAGAAGCTTGTGACACCGCTCTCGAAAACAGCTTCTTAAGAAGATCTAAACATAGAGTTTCTTAGCCCTGACTTTCTATCTGATCCTGTAAAACTTTCCTTTCCTTAATGCCAAGTGTCTTTGTGTGACCTGATGGAGGTGTTAGCTAACTCTATAGTGGTAATAATTTTGCAATATATAAGTATCACATCAACACATTATACACCTTAAACTTACACATTGTTACATGTCAGTTATATCTCAATAAAGCTAGAAAAAAGGTATGTTTAAAAAGTAGTCTTCACTTCTTAATTTGCGACCTCCTGTTCACTTCTCAACCCACAATTCTGGTTTCTGCCTACAAACTCAATTTAGTCAAGGCACAGATGACTTCCTCATTGCCAAACCCAAAGGAGATTTTTAGTTCTAAGTTATTTAAACTTTCTATAGCATCTTGTATACACCCCCTTCCATATGTGTATGTGTGTGTGTGAATATGTGTATGTGTTGAGGGAAAGAGAGAAAGTCCTGACAGAAAGATAAAGTTTGGAAAACCAAGAAGGAATAGCCAGTCCTAATTATACTCATGCAACTTATCATAGGCCAGCATGAATGTAACATACAGAGTTACAATTTATTCCAAATCCTGAAACCTTGGTTGTGCTAGAAGTATTCCTTTCAGTGCAGGGCTGTCATTTTGAGAAAAAAAAAATGCTGAAATAGCCCATTGAACATGGCTTTGTACACCAGATGTTTCCGCTCTTTTCCTGGAGATCATTTAAAAGCAACAGGTACAATTTTTTTTTAAAAAAAAACCTCTCGGACTCTATCTTCTGTTAAGTAGGACACAGGTAATGTACAGACTCTGACATAAGTGTAATAATTGCTAAAATTAGCTGAGATTGGTTAGAATCTATGTAGCAGAAAGTCAAGAGGGATACTGAGAAGGCGTGCAGGGGTGGGTTGCAGAAGGATTTTGCAAAAACGCATTTTCTGAAAGGAAGCAATTCACCGTGTAGTAAAAAAGCTGCATGGCATGTTTGCTGTAGTGAGTGTAGAAATCTGGTGTCAGGTCTGGCAATCAAAATCCGCCTAAACTTCGACTTTGAAAAGCAGGATTTTTTTCGTTTTTTTTTTTTTTTTAACATCTTCATTAGAGTATACTTGCTTTACTTGTGATAGTTTCTGCTGTACAACAAAGTGGATCAGCTTTATGTATACATATATCCCCATATCTCCTCCCTCTTGAGTCTTCCTCCCACCCTCCCTATCCCACCCCTCTAGGTGGTCACAAAGCACCAAGCTGATCTCCCTGTGCGATACAGCTGCTTCCCACTAGCTATCTACTTTACATTTGGTAGTGTACATATGTCAGTGCTACTCTCTCACTTCGTCCCTGTTTCCCCTTCCCCCTGTCCTCAAGTCCATTCTCTATGTCTGCGTCTTCATTCCTATCCTGCCCTTAGGTTCATCAGAACCATTTTTTTGTTTGTTTTAGATTCCATATATATGTGTTAGCATATGGCATTTGTTTTTCTCTTTCTGACTTACTTCACTCTGTATGACAGACTCTAGGTCCATCCACCTCACTACAAATAGTTCAATTTCATTTCTTTTTATGGCTGAGTAATATTCCAGTGTATATATGTGCCACATCTTCTTTATACAAACAACCCAATCCAGAAGACCTAAATAGACATTTCTCCAAAGAAGATATACAGATTGCCAACAAACACATGAAATGTTGCTCAACATCATTAATCGTTAGAGAAATGCAAAGCAAAACTACAAAGAGGTATCACCTCACACCCGTCAGAATGACCATCATCAAAAAATCTACAAACAATAAATGCTGGAGGGGGTGTGGAGAAAAGGAAACCCTGTTGCACTGTTGGTGGGAATGTAAATTGATACAGTCACTATGGAGAACAGTCTGGAGGTTCCTTAAAACACTAAAAATAGAACTACCATGTGACCCAACAATCCCTCTACTGGGCATATACCCTGAGAAAACCATAATTCGAAAAGCAGTTGATTTAAAGAGGCAGAAGCAGTAAGGGTACACAAAGAATTAAATGGATGCATCGTATTTGCAGGAAGCAGTCAGATCTCTAAGGTGGCTGTAGGAAGTTCTTTGGATTGAAACACCTGGAAGCTACTCTGGTCCATCCTCTTTCTTTACAGGAACTTTCTTAAGTGCCTAGTCCAGAAAAATTCAACTCATTTAGTGATGTAAAAAAAGTTTTAAAATGATACAATAGCAACCCAAAGACACTTTAAGAAAAATATGTGGAAAAGAACAATAAACTTACCAACAAAGACCACTCACCAGAAAAAAGCTACCACAGAACAGGTGAAAAATGTGAACCTTCAGCCAAAACTTTAAAGACAGAAAACATGACCTCTGTGAAGAAGAAGGGAGCACACAACCAGATATAATAATTCACGGGAGAGATGGCAAGACACCAATCAAGGACAAAAAAGACTAGAGAAAAGATATTAGAGGTAGAAGAGTCGGACCAGAAGAGAGAAATCTGGTATTTTTCTCAAAGAATTTGAATGTATTCTTGGAAAACAGGAGAGGAGCATACATGGTAGGCGCTCAACAAATGTTTGGTCAGTGAATGAATGGGTGATGGGGGAGGGAGAAGTTCCTGAATTCCATTGCATAGCTTAATAATGAATCTATTTTAAAGGTAAATTAAAAATAAAACGACAGAAGAGTGAATGATAGAAGGGCCTCAGATTTATTCTTATTTTCTCCAGTTGTTATGTTCTCCAGTTCAGAACTTACAGGAGTCTGTCTCCATTTCCATGACTGTGTTTTGATTCGATGAGGAATGAAAACATTTGGTTGCTCTGACTTTCATGGGGCCTCCTCTGTATCCCCCCAGATGAGGGCCGGGTTCCTGGTCCTCCTTCTCAGTCCTGCGGAAGAGCCACACAGGCGATTCCAGTCTGATCTGCCCTTGGGAAGGGACTTACTGGTCACAGCCTCCTCTGCCTGCTCTCAGATGATTCCAGGCTTGCTGTCTCTATAGGTTCCGCTTGCCAGACCCTCAATTATTTCCATGGCCCAAGTCAACAAACATTCATTGAGCTACAGGTTAGTATCATGGTTGTAAGAGGTACCAAGACACACGAGGTGGTGTCTCAGGGTTTGCACCCTAGTCAGGGATTCAGGTGCGCATGATAATTACAGGGGCCTCGACAAGTTGTAAACCTAAGGATTTGTTTTGTCTAAGTCTATTATTTTGCTAGGGCTGCTGTCACAAATTGCTACAAACTTGGTGGTTTAAAACAGAAATTTATTCTCTCACGGTTCTGGTGTCCAGAAGTCAGAAATCAAGATGGTGGCCTGGCTGTGCTCGCTGTGAAGGCTCCAGGGGAGAACGCTTCCTTGCCTCTCCCAGCTCCTGGTGGCTCCAGGCTTCCTCAGCTGGTGGCTGCACCACTCTAGTCTCTGCCTCTGTCTTTACATGGTTCTCTCCTCTCTGTGTCTTTTTCTCTTCTTTCTGTGTCAAATTGCCCTCTGCCTTTCTCTTATATAAGGACATGTGTCATTGGATTTAGGGCCCACCCAGATAAGCCAGTATGATCTCAAGTTCCTCAAGTTAATTACATCTGCCAAGACCCCTTTTCCAAGTAATATCATATTCACAGATTCCAGGGGGTTAGGATGTGGACATATCTTTTGGGGGGCCACCATTCAACCCACCACAGTCTTCTTGCAGAGTGTTTTTCTACTTTCCTTTGGCATCCTATTGTGCTTTTAGGCTTCTCTGTTTGTATTATATAGGCTGATTTTGGATCAGATTAAGACCCATTGCCAGCTAGCTGTGTGACCTTTGGGCATATTACCTAGCTTCTCTCTGCCTGAGTTCTCTATTCAAACAGGAAGTGCAAATGTGCTTTTGACAGGATTATTCTAAGGAGAAATTGGGCATGGAATGTAAAGCTGTTAGCCCAGCTCAGTCAATATGGGAAGAGATGATTGCACTGTGGTTAGCAGCTGTGACACTAGGGGCTGGGAGGACGTCAGCTCTTCAATGTGTAGTTTTACAAGGAGGCCTTTATCTCTCCTTTATTTCCTTCTGCCTTAATTTTCCCAGCGCCAAGGTAAGCACTGCAGACTTGCTCCAACCTCAGAACGGGGCTTTACTTTGAAAGCCTTGCAGCTAGCTGGCAGACAGCTGGAGATTCACTATTTTAAGTTTGAGGACACTGGCGGGAGGTCTGAGTTATGTTAATTTCAGAACCCTCTGACAGGCTTATCTTCAGATTTCTTTTTTTGTTTTTTAAATAGAGATTAGAGCTTACTCAAAGAGGCAAAGGCAGCTGTGTGGGGAGGTATCTTGTTTAACGACTGTCATTTAACACCACTTGTACCCCACAGGGAGGAAGGAGAGGCTGCCTGAGAGCTAAATTTAAGCTGTAAGGGTCTAAGCATCATTTTTAAAAGAAGATAGATAACAGCTTCCTGTCTGGGAGAGATTACCAAAAAAAGAAACTTTAATTCAACCATTTTTATGTTTTTGGTGAGAATGGTTCCCCCACTACAAAGTCCAGGGAGAATTATTTGTAGTTAGTTAAGTAAGACGTTTTAAATCCTTGTAAGTCTTTTCTTCCAAGTAAATATTTATTCTCAAAACACCAAGGAGTGTGCAAAACCTGTACTATCTTTCCTTTTCTTGAAAAGGAACATCTTTTCTGGTAAAACATTTGGTCAAGTAAGAATATCCATGGAGGCCCAATTTATAAAACAAGTTAAGAAGAAACTTCTCTCGTTTAGAGAGGGCAGGTGATGGTTGAGAATCTAGGGGAATGCTTATCCAACACTCCTGCAAGCTGAAAAGGGAGCAGGCAAAATCCCCTCCCCAGGGGTGTCACCCTTAGCCAGGGCAGACTGTCACCTGGCTGAGGAAGGGGATGGAGGACACTAGGGCCAACCAGCAGGTGTCTGAAGCTTTGATTTAAAGGTTAGCTTGCCCGTGGTAAAGCTTTGTTCTGTAAACCACATATATGCAAAAAGAGGTAATCAGATGTCAACTACAATGAACACCTTAGGGTTCCGAGAATAAATGCGCAGCAAAAATAAAAGTAGACCCATTGTTGCCAACAACCTTATGTCCAGTCCTGGGAGGTTTAACAGGTAGAGTGAAGTGGTTTACAGGGTCTCGGTGGTCCCCAGACTGTCAGTAGCACCAGCATCACCTGGGACCTTGTTGGAAATGCAGACGCTCAGGCCCCTCCCAGGCTTACTAAACCAGAATCTGCATTTAACAAGATCACCAGCTGATTTGTATGTACATTGAAGTTTGAGAAGCACTGGCAGGCAGACCCTGGGGTGACCCCCCAGTAGTTCCTCCCTCCCGTTGTTCATGCCTTTGTGTAATCCCCTCCCTTGAGTGTGGGTGGGCAGGTAGCCTCCAGGACCAGAGGGTGGCCTCCAACCAGAAGCCAGATAAAAGGGACACGCTCCATCATACAGCTGCAAGGAGATGATTCCTACTAACCACCTAAATGACCTTGGATGTAGATTCTTCCACCTTGATTGCAGCCTTGCAAGATGCTGCACAAAGGACTGTTAATTCAGGCCTGGACTCTTGACCAACAGAAACTATAAGTGAAAGAGAGAGAGAGAGAGAGAGAGGGAGGGAGAGAGAGAGAGAGAGAGAGAGAGAGAGAGAGAGAGAGAGAGTGTGTGTGTGTGTGTGTGTGTGTGTGTGTGTGTGTGCGCGCGTGCGTGCGTGCGTGTGTGTGTGTGTGTGTGTGTGTGTGTTGTGGCGTCTCCCGCTGTGGAAAACAGACTCCGGATCCGGACGCGCAGGCTCAGCGGCCATGGCTCACGGGCCCAGCCGCTCTGCGGCATGAGGGATCCTCCCAGAGCGGGGCACGAACCCGTGTCCCCTGCATCGGCAGGCGGACTCTCAACCACTGCGCCACCAGGGAAGCCCAGTATGTGTTGTTTTAAGCTGTTCAGTTTGTGGTATTTTGTTACACAGCAATAGAAAACCAGTACATCTAAGGCAATTTATCCACTCTGTTTGCCTAAATGTAAAAAGGCGATAAAAACAGTATTAGCCATGGGGTTACTGTGCAGATTAATGAGTAATACGTGCAAAGTGCTTAAAACCGAGCTTGGTAAAACATGGTAAGTGCTAAAAAATTGTATTATATAGCATATAACTGAAATGTGGTTATAATTCCCTACTTTTTGAAAACTGCTTTTTAATGGGGCTGAAGCAGGATGGACAAAGCGAGTGATGGTCAAGGAATTAAGTTGTATCTTGTGTATATGAGCTTCCAGGACATCCCAAGTGTGTCTTTTGAACTTGCTTCAGTGATAATATAGGTAAATGCTGCTGGAGTCTATGTTGCTGCTTGTGTTAGGTTTACGCACCTAAGAGAATCTATCTAAGCACCTCCTGGTTTTAACTCAAAGTGGAAAAACGTGTGCCTTATCTTCATTTTACAGACAGGTAAGTGAAGCTGTGGAGGAAATACACGATGCTAGAATTGAAGTCTGGCATCTTGATTCAAGCTCAGATAGTCAAAACAGCATGAGCTATTTGCTATGTGGATCAAGACAGGTTCAGGTAGAAGATGGGCTATATAAATGGACATTTCCCAGTGTAAACCTCAACACTTGCTTCTCTCTTCTGTGTCTGCTCTTCCTAACCTGCCAATCAGTAAACTGTCCAGTTTTTCCCTTTGACTGAAACTTTGTTTTGGGGCTTGCAAAATGTTACTTCCGATTATACACCATCTCTTGCAGGTATAAGCAATGCAAAAGCAATAGCAGGTCTTTGAGCCTTTGAGTGGCAGCCTGCCTCCTGTCATGACAGTAAAATTAGAATGGGAGATGAATTATACCCTTTCTTCTGACACAATTTGTTAAAGCCCCTACGTGAAACTTCATGTGCAGTGTAATTTCCAAGCACTTGCTTTCTGAGAATCCTTGTCATTCTTTGTCAATGCCTGTGTTACCTTCTTATTGGAATGGCCTTGTATATTGTATTTAAAAACTGTTCAGGTATTTTTAATTATAATGCCCTTTCAGGAGACTTGTATCTGGCAGCCAGCCATTATATTGCTCTTTTGTTTTGAAGGTCAGTATGCGTTCAGGGCTGTTTTTTTTTTTGTTCTACTTTACCAAAGACTCACATTTGGTCCTTGGCAAATACCACAGATGGGGTCACACTATAATTGAACTTTCATAAATCATCCTCTGCCACGTGCAACCAAATTCCCACCACCTTTTCTTCCCTCAGAAACATTTTCAAGCTGCTAAAGGATAAGATAAAGAAACAGGTCTATCTCCCTCAGTACATGTTTTACTTTTCATTCCTTTATCAACTAAGGGTTCGGGTCTTGTGGCTAATGCAAACGTGCTATTCTCAAGTCAGCTGCTGAGGAAGTGGCTGAGTTGTGAAAATTGTATGTGTCCTTAGATATTCATGATAATATTGTAGACGATATACATATATATTTTATATATACATGTTAATCATTTTAATATGCCAGTCTTGATGTTTACAAGTAATGTCTCAATTAGTATACAGGTATCTGAATACATATAAATATTTATGTCCTAGTAGTAGAAGTCCTTGGATTTGTAATATACTCTAACCCTAAGATGCCCACATCATAATTATTATTTTTTTATTGTGGTAAAAAACATGAGGAGAGTATATTTTTAACCCAATCAAAAATATTTGACTTAAGGATAGTGGAAAAAAGTGAACATAAACTTCCCTTTAGAACATCATTAGGCGCTGAAAATATCTAAATAATGTCAACACAGCACAGCAGTGATGATGATGATGCGTCACCTAGCTAAAACAGTACGTATGCGATTTTAATGACCGTGTTAGGAAAGTTACAGGACGAAAATTCTTTAAGAATATTTCAAAGACAGACAGTGCTAGAGAGTAATAAAGAGCTTTTTGATGACAGATTTCCCTGCAGAAAGCTTTCACAATCTCTGTGTTTTCATGATGACTGAGGTTAGAAAAACTATTTTACACAAGAAAACTAAGACAATGAGATTAATCACACAGTTGCCTAAGAAACACAGCGAAGGTTCAAATTTGGATCATACCATGTCTTCTGATGTATCTCCTAATGAACAATTTGGAGTGGCATAAAACAGGAATAATATGATGCAGGTGTACACAGACACAGCTAGTACGGTTGCTAGAATGTTGAAATACTCATGTAAACAGCAGTTATGCTTTCCCACCTCACCTCTGACCCAGGGACCTCTAGACACCCCCAGTCCAGCAACCAAGGGATTAACACCTGGCACATAGTGGGACTTTGAAGACCCAAGTTTAATTCAGTGCTCAGGCTGTCCAAGTGGTTCAAGCGTTTGAGTGTTACCCATCGATAAAGTTTAGTAAGTCATTTTTTAAAATTTAATTTAATTTTTTTTACATCTTTATTGGAGTATAATTGCTTTACAATGGTGTGTTAGTTTCTGCTTTATAACAAAGTGAATCAGTTATACATATACATATGTTCCCATATCTCTTCCCTCTTGTGTCTCCCTCACTCCCACCCTCCCTATCCCACCCCTCTAGGTGGTCACAAAGGACCGAGCTGATCTCCCTGTGCTATGCAGCTGCTTCCCACTAGCTATTTTACGTTTGGTAGTGAATGGATAAAGAAGATGTGGCACATACATACAATGGAATATTACTCAGCCATAAAAAGAAACGAAATTGAGCTATTTGTAATGAGGTGGATAGACCTAGAGTCTGTCATACAGAGTGAAGTAAGTCAGAAAGAGAAAGACAAATACCGTATGCTAACACATATATATGGAATCTAGTAAGTCATTTTGATGCTAGTGAAGTTTCAGTGGTTGAAGTGACCTGTTAAAAAGAATCGTGATACGTCTTCTCTTATTTATGTTGCAGTGTGTTTCATTGCATCTTCATCTCAAACTCTGAAAATGTCAATTTACCCACCTCTGTTCTGTAAAGTTTCAACCTGGAAAGCTACTCCAGGGAGTCTGATATTTGGAAATCTGAATACCTTAATAGAGCTGCTAAAATACTCTTGCTGAGACAAGAAAGGGAGAAAAGAAACGGGGACTCTACATATGCTTTAAAGCAGTAATCCAAAGAGAGCGGAAATATTATCAGAAAGACATCTTAGAGGATGCCGGGATTTGGCTACATAGCTGCAAATTTTCCTGGTTATGATAAGCTGGCTTCAAACATATAGGAATAAAGAAGAGGTTTTGATCTTCCCTGGAAGATAAAAACAGTCTGTGAATTAAGTTAAATAAGCCTCACAAGTTTTGTTGTTCTTTTTTTTTTTTTTAATTTATTTATTTTTTTGGCTGCGTTGGGTCTTTTGTTGCTGCGCGCAGGCTTTCTCTAGTTGTGGCGAGCGGGGGCTACTCTTCGTTGCAGTGCATGGGCTTCTCATTGTGGTGGCTTCTCTTGTTGTGGAGCACGGGCTCTAGGTGCGCGTAGCTTCAGTAGTTGTGGCACGTGGACTCAGTAGTTGTGGCTCTCGGGCTCTAGAGCACAGGCTCAGTAGTTGTGGCGCACGGGCTTCGTTGTTCCGCGGCATGTGGGATCTTCCCAGACCAGGGCTTGAACCCGTGTCCCCTGCATTGGCAGGTGGATTCTTAACTACTGCGCCACCAGGGAAGTCCCACAAGTTGTTGTTCTTTAAGTGAGAGAGGAATAGTAACAGAAGTTTGAAACATCTATAAATAACCATGCTTGTCTTTCTGCAGCAATGATGATACAAGGTTAAAGCAACATTTCATGTAGCAAGATCCACCTTAAATTTCCAACATTATCTAAATGCCTCTAATGGCAAGACTAATTCTTAGGGAAGGAGACTGAAGACTAAAATTTCAGATGTTTTTACCTGTTTCAAAGGCTGTTCAGAAATGCTGTCTTAGGACAGGTTGAGCTCAACCTTCATCCTGTATGGAGTCAAATTGATTACTTCCCCTTTATGACCTTAACTCATTTACATTCGTAATCCTCATTTTCCAAGTAAAACTTTCTTCTAGTGAGTAGTGGCCAGCCCACATCAACAAGATGCATATATTTCTGATTGACAATCAGTTTGATTTTGCTTTCTTCCAGGGCCCTGTGTACTCTGATTCAGCATGAAATGCACCACCACCCCCTGCCCTGTTACCTTTCCTTCCCTACTCAAGTGGCTTTCCAGATCCCATTATTGATCGCTATTAGTGAGATTTTGTGTTTTCTGATATAGTGACAGACCCAAAGATCATAGCCTGAGTTTTCAATCAATGACTGGACAGTATGATCTTGTTTTTCCCTCTCGGTATGTTCTCCCTCTGTGTTTGGCTTTCAGAAACAACTCAGTTGCATCTTAGTCCAAATGTACAGCTGAGTTGCTTGACCCTTCTATTCTGCAAAGTCTCTCAGGGCAAGCTGGGCTCTCAGCCTCCCCTTTTCACATCTCATAGCAACAGGCAGGACATGTTCTTATTCACTACTTTTCCAGCCACCAACTGTTTTGCTCAGCAGGCAGCTATGTTATGGCTGGGAAAGGTGACCTTCTAACAGACCTAATATTTATTTAACCAACAGCAACCTCTGGGGCTCACCTACAATCATACTGAGCCTCAATCAAACATTTTCTGCACATGCCTAGGCATGTCAAGGACTTGTGATTAGAAACATTGATAGAGTGGGATTTATACTCACTTAGGCTCCTGAATGCCTTTGGGGCTCTCAGCTTATACTTGGGACATTCATGAAATATGAAAAGGAAACAGCAGTGCAGTGGATGTTATCATATAATTCAAAATATAAGCCAAGATTCATGTTAGAGGTGAGTTCTTTTGGTTCAATGAACATTTTAAAGTGCATTTAAGGGAAAGTAGCCTTTTATTAAAGCAACTGGGCATAGACTTAAATGAAAAACAGGTGTAAATAAAGTCAAACAAAAATTTTACTTTTTAAAAAAGGATTAAACCATTAACCTACTATGTTTTAGTCCCTTATAGGGTTTAATGTATAAAAATATTGGGACAGATTTTTTTATTGGATTCCACGTTCTTAGTTTTTCTTCCCCAGGAGTCAACTTATGTCTTAATTAAACCACCTCTCAGAATTATCCTAGATAATCCATATATCAGTCCAGTGTAATTCATAACTCTTCCATTTTACCTACTACCCTGATCCACCGAAGATAGCTATTTCCCTGCCACCACTTGTGTCTTTATAACTTGCCTCCACCTGTCCTTCTGCCTTTTGTTCAATCCTCACTTCACCTGCACTATTTGACCTCTCTTTTGCATCTTTCTATTCTTACTGATTGAAGTAAATGTGTTCTAGAGAGCAGAAGCCATGTAACAAGTGCTATAACAATATTAATCATCTCTAAAGCATGCATATTGGTGGTATCAACAAATGCACTGAGTTTGCTTAGTTTGAAAGCAAAAGCAAAGGATTTAGCTCTTGGAATATAATTGTCCCTTGGTATCCAAAGGGGATTGTTTCCAGGACCCCCAAGGATACCAAACTCCACGGATGCTCTAGTGCCTTGTGTAAAATGGCATAGTATTTGCATATAACCTATGTAATCCTTCCATATATTTAAACCATCTCTATGTTACTTATAATATCTAGAACATTGTAAATGCTATGTAAATAGTTGTAAATACAACGTAAATGGTGTGTTAATAGTGGCCAGTGGGCTTCCCTGGTGGCACAGTGGTTGAGAATCTGCCTGCCAATGCAGGGGACACGGGTTTGAGCCCTGCTCCGGGAAGATCTCACATGCAGTGGAGCAACTTAAGCCTGTGTGCCACAACTACTGAGCCTGTGCTTTAGAGCCTGCATGCTGCAACTACTGAAACCTGCATGCCTAGAGCCCGTGCTCCACAATAAGAGAAGCCACCACAATGAGAAGCCCATGTACTGCAACGAAGAGTAGCCCCCGCTCGCTGCAACTAGAGAAAGCCCACGCGCAGCTAACAGAGAACCAACGCAGCCAAAAATAAATAAATACAATAAATTAATTTAAAAAAAATAGTTGCCCGTGCATGGCAAATTGAAGTTCTGCTTTTTGAAACATTCTGGAGGTTTTTTTTTTTTTTTTCCAACTTTTGATCTGTGGCTAGTTGAGTCTGTGGATGCAGAAGCTGTGGGTATGGGGGCCACTGGACTCATTCTTGGAATGCTCTCTAGGACCACAGCCACCATGTTGGGAGATGCCCAAGCCATGTGGATTTGCCATATGTAGACACTTTAATCAGTATCTGTCAGGTGAGCTCCCGGTCAGTAGTCAGTTCTGTGAGGTCTCTTGGGTCTGCAGCTCACTGGCATGATTAGACAACTCCAGCCCCAGCAGCCATGGAATTGCACCTACGTGAGAGACCATAAAAGAGAACCTTTCAGATGACCCTGGTCACCCTACAGAACCCTTTTCCAGGTGTCAAATGTATCTCAATTTTTAACAGAATAAAGATGATCTGAAGGTTGCTGTTTTGTTGACTCCTTATAGACCCTTTAAAGTAAATAAGAAGTCTCCTCAGAATCTTCTAGGCATTGTCTCACCTATAATTGCCAGACAAAATACAGGATACAACATTTGGCAATACTATACTAAAGCTTCATTTATTGTTTATCTGAAAATCTAATTTAACTGGACCTCTATTTTATTTGCTAAACTTGGCAACCTAGCATACCCTGAATCTCTACCCAATATTGAAAAGGGGCTGGTTTCAAAGAGACTACTTATCTTCCCTATCCACCCTTCATTCCTTGACTCCTGGTTAGATCAATACAGGAAATAAAATCTCTAGATCAATCAAATGCACTTATTAAAATCCTGTAAACCTTTCCCTAAGATCCTCTAAGCAAACATTCATCCCCAACACTCCCAAAACATCTATAAAATATGTAACTCAATCCCACAAAACAAATCCAAAAGCAGAGTAGAACTTGGGCTTTGGAAAAATCAGTTGCAAATAAAAACAAACTTTGAAAAAAACCAAAGCAGTCCTTGTTTTGATTTGTCTCTGAAGGGTACAGTGAAAGAAAAAGAAACCAAAGAACTTGAATGGTTTTCAGTGACAAAGAAAAAGACCTTAAGCTTCATGGAAATATAATCCAAATAGCATTTAATTGTTGGATATAGATTCATAGTTTACAAAAGATTCTTATATTATCTAATTTGAATTTCATAAGAACCTGTATGAAGTAGAAAAGCGATAGATCATTTTTGAATCTTATGGACCTTAACTCTGACTGGGATTCAATACACTGTTATGCAGTTGGATAGTTATTTCTATTTGCCCGCAAATAAACTGAGGTTCTGAGAAATTATGTTAACTGCCCACTGCCAGAATTAAATAATACTTGAAAAAGCCAGGACTTGAACTTGATATTCTCAGTCTTGATGTGGTGGTTTTCCCATTATACCATGCAACCTCTCTGAAAATTCTGTAACAAATGAAAATCAATTAAAATAAATAAGCAAACAAAGACAGCATCATAATGGAGGAAAATGCTGATTCAACTTAATGTTACTGAGCACCTATTATGTATCAAGCACTAAGCTAAGTGGTTTCGCACATGTTTTCTCACCTCACAAGGACTATCAGTAACAGTTTATGCAGAATCCACATATTTAAACCTACAAAGCCAAGAAATTTAAAAGTTTCAGAGCAGTTAAATAAGTGCCAAACTGTAAATTCATTTAGTCATTCAGCATATATTTATTGAGTACCAATTATATATCATCTACTCTGGTAGGTTCTAAGAATGCAGATGTGGCCCTGCTGTCTTAGACTTCTGAGTGTAGTGGTCGATGGACATAAAATAGTTTATGCACTGCAACTGTTGTACCTTATTCATTGCGGAGCTCCTTAAATGATCTATGTAGTCTTATTTTAGACAAATTCTAACAAGCTCACTTACCATTTTCTCTTCTGCCACAGGCTGGAAGTGGCAATGAGGAAGATATACTTACAGCACTATGAAGCCACAGGCAGACACAGCAGACACAACTCCAACTGCATGTGAGTTTGAAGTCATCTAACATATTGACTAAACATCCATACAAACCCCAGTAAGTTATAAGCCTTGAGACTGTCACTGATTTTTGATGTATTAATTTAGTTGATGTTTTTATCTATGACCCAGATATGTATGCTAACTAAGCTACTACATAAAATAATGCACTTTAAAAAAATATATCAAAGTAACACATAATTATAACAATTATCTAGGAAATCTTCTTATATAGAATACCTTGTTCTATGACAATGTTAAACAAGATAGTATCATGTTAGGACACTAAAAAACTAAATGTATAAAGCCATGAAAGTCATTCATTTCTACCTTCATTTTAAGGCATGGATTGTTCTGCAAATTACATTGTGGATATCAATAACATCCTTGGCAATTCCTGCATTATAGGCTAGCATAGGTTGAAAATCTAAGAACAAATTCCAAAGTAAACCCAAATAACATAAACTAAGCAGCCAGAAAAATCTTTAATGAGCTAGAGGCTCTCCTTCTGCAGAGTTGGGTTATACCCGAAGGCTCATTTTTCAGAGGTCTCGGAGCAGCTCTCAAACTTTTATCTGCTTTCACACACGTGAGAGATGGCACTTTAGAAAAATCTGGATGTAAATTTAAGCAAAGTTTACCATAATGGTATCAGACTCAGTATGGATATGAAGATACTACTTACTCTTTTTGCGTTTTCCCTTGGTCTCTTTCTTATTCAAAATGTATCTATCAAGAAAATGAGAAAACAAATTGTTAGAATTTATGAAATTATAATCCACAAATACCACCACAAAGTCATCACTGTTGTCATTCCAGAGAGTAAAGGGTAAGATAGGATCATCTGTTAGGTATGTTTGACAAGTGCTTTTGCTAAAGCTCCACGTTGCTATATGGAGTTGACTACTTTTGGTTTTGTCTGCTTGGCTCTCATTTTTCTTTTTTCTGGAAACAGCATCCCAATTTTTCTTTGAGAAATCATCTTATTCTTTGCCTGTGTGGTTGAGTGAGACTAAAAACCCACCACCTGTCCTGTACCTCCCGTCCTGGTGAGTGACTGATCTAACAAACCAGTGTGTTTTATCCCCGCTGGAGGTAGGAATGGACAAGTAACCTTATTACTATAGTGAGACTCAATCCCAGAGTTTTTCTGGAATTATTGGGAAGGAAAGGTTTTCTTTCTATTGGTGTTGCTAAGTTATAAGGTAAGCTGTTTTGCTACATAGGGAAAGCCTACATGAAAATGCAATCAACATAAAGGAAAGCAAATCAGAAGATGGAGAGAGTTAGAGTCCAGATAACACTGTTTTAGCAACCTTGGTCAAGCCATACCTGTAGATGTTACTCCCCTAAGACTCTTCAGTTATGTTAACTAATAAATTCCCTTTTTTATTAAGCTACACTGGACTGGAATTTTCTCATTTAAAATCAATCAAAATCCACAGTTAAACAAAATATAAACCAGCGAGAGTGACATTATAGGAAAAACCGTGATTCTGTTTTAATTTAAGAAGAGCATAAATTTTGACCCCTTAATTGCAATTACTTTAATTAATTAGATAAATTATTGACCATTTGTGCCACTGACTTCAGAGCACTGTGAGATGTCTGTGAGGAAGAGCCATTATTTGTCCTTTGCACATATTTAATTAAATGAAGGCATTTACTACACCTGAGAATATCTTATGGCCTAACATCATAGACAAGCCACTTCACTACCATTCATGAGAAATCCCAGCACAAAGTACTACAAAACACTAAACCTAATAGGTGGCAGCTTCTTGAAATATATAATATGAAACTCAAGCAAGGAGTACTTGAATTGGATTTAAGGTAGCCTACCCATGTGAGTGTTACAAACAAGGAAACAAGATGCCTTATTTTACCTTCAAATACTTTTGGTCAGCTAGCACAAAAGTTATGTCATGGAGAAGATGCTGTTTAAATAATGACTGTAATGGGCCAGGTACTGTGGTAAATCTTTGCATTGAGAGTATATTAGCCACAGGCTTGTTGTACTTGTAGTATTAGGGCGATAAATATTTATACCTCTCAAAAGGGAGGATTATATTCAGTTTTCCTGCCAAAGAACTTGTCCTTCAGGGTTAAGAAGGACATTGTAACTGCATTCACTTAAAACTTATACAATAAATTTTGGTGATCACATATGAGGTTGGTGGCACAGAGCTAATAAGTTTGAACTTGTAGGGGAAAGATTTGCCTTCCCTCTTATAGAAATATAGAAAGACCCTATTTGAAAGGAATTCCTCCTTTTCTACCTCCTTCTCAAGTTGTGTGCAGCCATCTTGCCCACATACCTGCTGGTCTAGAGTAAGTTCCTCCTTGGGCAGGAAATACACAGTTTCTCTGGCAAGTTAACAAGTCAACTTTGCCTTAGATGGGGATCTTCTGAATTCTAATGAGAAGTTATTTTTGATGATCACAGGCATCCTTCTCAGGGTTTTTTTCCTACGTTTCTAACTTTCAAATCCACCAAAATCAATGTGTGTTTGAGTGGGCCTGTGTGTGTGAAAAGCAAGTGGCTACTTTTAAATGTACAAGCGACGCTGTCATATCCCAGACTGGAGGCCTGATGAGCTTCTGGAAGGAAAGGAATTTCACAGCACTAGAGGTTAACTGCAGTGAAGGATAAAGGACATAGCTAGACAACTTGCCCAATGAATCAACAAAAGAGTATGTGTTTACTTGGTCAAGGCCAGAGAGAAAATACTCTCTGATATATTTTATTAGCCTCTGTGGTATTTAATAAAACGGGCTTGCGTTGTGGTGAAGGACATTGGATTCTGTAGTCAGAGAGATCTGGTTTTAAACCCAAGTTTAGCAACTTAACTAGTGGTAGGACCTCAGGTAACTTTCTGAACCTTTGTGAGCCTTGGTTTCCTTATTTGTAAAATGGGGAGGTAATAGCTGAGAGGTTTATATTCGATGATGTTGGTGAAGTGCTTAGTGCCCCAGGGGACACTCAATAGTTCACTGTTAGATTCTAATCTTACCCGAAAGTGGTGGGGCAAGTGACCACTTGCTCAAGTGGTCATTCTCTGTCTGTCTGCTAATTCAGCTCCTCAGTGGCAGTTGAAGTGTGACATGAAAACCTTGGTACAGTTTTTATTGAACTCAGCACTAGGAATTTGGATTGTGACAGACATCTAAATTCTAACTTAGGATGAAATGACCCGCTCACGGTATTCTCCTCGCTTCTCTTACATTTTGAGAGTGAGCCCAACCTGAGGGTTTGGATTCACTTCCTGAATCTTGCCGTATCTCTACACCATAGACTTACACCTGGGCATTTCCAATCCCTTTGATAATAAAACTTGTGTCCATTTAGGGGACCAGACCTGCTATCAATGGAATAGAAAGAATGACTCTGAGAGGTTTCATGTTCTTGTTCATTTACTCAGAAACCAAATTGGGAGGCCTGGAGGTTCCTTGGAACTGGACCTCTCCCCTCTGGCAGAACTGGATCCAAAACTTTTCAGAAAATTCATAAATGTGTTTTTTTTTGTTGTTGTTCAGTCTTGATTACCTGGTAAATCTAATAGTAGAGATTAGAGAGACTATATACTACTTAAGATCTCTATACTGATTTTCCCTTCTTTGTACGTGATCTAATTTTCATTTTCTGAGCCCAAGTTTTCACTTACGTATAATCCACAGCAGAAGGTCTTTCAAAAGCAATCTTAGGTTTGCTGACTTCAACATGGACTGTGGAGACCTTGCTCTGCCTTTATTCATCTAGTGAAATGCCATTTATTAAAGCCTTTTTAAAGGATTTCAGTTATCTTAAACCTTTCTAGTCATTTGCATATTTACTAAGGATATGCTTTAAAACTCCACAGTAGGGAAAATTTCAAACACAGACAAAAGTAGAAAATACAGTGTAATCACTTCTGTGTACTCTGAGTCTCCATCACAGGTTCAACAATCATAAGTTAATGGCCAAGCTTGTCTCATCTATGCACCCACTCTCCTTCCATTGTCAGATTATGTTGAAATAAACCCTAGACAACACACAATTTTACTAATAAATGTTGCACCTGGGCCTCTCTTTCTAAAAGATCTCTCTTTTTTTTAATATATCCATAATACCATGATGACACCTAAAAAATAAACAATTGTTCCATAGTATCATGATCCATCAGTTAGTGTTCAGATTCTACGAAACTCATCATACTTTTAACTGCATAAAACTGCAGCCTCTTTTCCTAGGTTGGTCTGCAGAGCTAATCGTCAGTATCTGTGGCCAACACTGGATGGCCACTCTGTGCCTACCAAGGACTTTTGGCAACCAAGTTGATCCACTTTTACTCAGAACTCGGGGCATTCCCTGGGGGCTTTGTATGCTGAGGCCCAGGAGAGCTGCCTGCTCTGAGAAGCAGGGGAGGGGTGGGCCCTGAAGATCCACATACATTCATGAGACGCTGAACCAGTGTTAGTGGTTAAGCGTGGGAATCAGAGAAAGCTCTCTCTTTGCCCGTTAGTGAGCTGGATGATGCAGAGGTGTGGGCAGGGACCCTCCTTACAGATGGAGAGACTGCACTGCTTACAGTTGCCTCCACACCATATCATGCAACCTAGGGGTGGGATGTGGCAGAGAAAGGCTGGAATCAGTATCCGTCATTCCAGAATGGCCTTTCCAGTCAACCCCAGGGGGAAAAGCAAGGATAAAACCCTTCCAGTATGGAAGGGACATGTTCTCTCACTAGTACCTGCTCTCCATCCCTCTCCAGATGAGGCTGTGCCCTGAGAACAATGCTGACAGATGGGCGTATCCTACTGAGGTCCCTGCTCACGTCTGTCTATTGGGAATGATCCAGGAGGGCAGTACCAGAATCAGGGGGCTGGCGGTAGACCTGGAGCCTATGGTGTCTAATGTTTCTCTTGTTGATAGGTGCCTTCTGGGAGAGGGTGGCAGCTTCCTAGCAACCTTTGGTGGGAACTGCAGAGAAACAGGGCAGAGGGACAGTCACTGACTGTCCCACAGTGTCACCTCTAGACCATATGCAGGAAGTGTTCAGAGCAGATCAGCAGCTGGGCCTGTCTGGGCAGGGACAGAGCTTTGCCCCAGGAAGAGATGCGCATTGCTATTGGGTGCGTTGTTTTATTGTGCTTGGGGGTGGGGCTTTCCCTAGTCCCAGTATAACTGAGTTAATGTGGCTACACCACACAGTCACCAAGGAGCAGAGGGACCTCGGCCCTCCTCTCCAGACTCATTGCTCGGGATCCTCTATAAACCAGCCATGGGCAGCTTCTACCGCTTCCTCAAAAGTGTATAGCTAACCTGACTTCTGGCCTCCGTGCTTTGTTCTCTGTTTGGAACCCTCATTCTTTTCCAAGTCCAATTCCCTCTCCTTCCTCGGGTCTCAGCTTGAAGGCCCCTGGCTCGGGCAGGCCCCTTGTCACCCCAATAGGTGAGAGGCAGCAGCCACATGCTCCTTTACTGCCCTACATTTTCCCCAATTATACTTCATTTATGCTAGTGCTTGTTTATTTGCATATTTTCCGTATTTGCTAACACCTTGAAAGGCAGGACCCACCCCTCTCTTGCTCACCCCTTTAATCCCAGTGCCTGCTACGGTGCCTGATACAAGTAGGGCCTTAATACATATTTATTGAATGCATGATTTCGGTTTATAAATATACTCAAGGGACAGGTCTGAGCCAACATTTTGAGCAGGCTTGAAGACATCAAAAGGGGACCTGACTAATTAGGGATGGGATCTTCACTGGATTACAAAGCATTTTGCTGATGTCGAGGGGAGTAAGGGCAGAGAAGAGTAGAGGGTGGGCCGTTTGCGTTCTCTGGTAACCTGCACTATTGACAGAGCTCATGCTCCGTCATGAACAGTGGCTCCAACACAGAACATAGGCCAAGCCTCCTGTCACTGATGCTCCGGGGTGGCGGTGGGGCTGTGCTAGGTCCCTATGGGGCTGGAAGAGTCATCTGACATCTTAGAACCCACCACCTGGGAGGCTTACACGATGGCCACCTCCAGATGCTGGAGTGTAGACCCCGGCAGTGTGAAGAGGCTGTTCTAAGGGCTGCTAAGCTAGCCTCTCCTTTAAATCATTTTAAACCAGTGATGATGCAGCCCCTGCTGGAAGAGCTGATGTACAGTAGAGCTCAGTCTGTGGCTAAGACATTCTCCTTAAACAACAACAACAACAAGAGGTTTCTTTTTATATTTTGTTCTGAAACCTGATTTCCTAAGGCGTCTGCCCATGGGCCCTCGTTCTGGAGAAACACATAGGGACTTAATCCCCCCTAAGGTAACAGACCTTGAAATATTTAAAGAGAGCTATAAGTTGTGGCCATAATGCCTTTATCTGTAATGTAATTGAGACATCACCTTGAATCTAAGAGGAAAATAGGAATTAATTTTTTTGAAGGAGAAATGGGGATTTTTTTTCCTAATTGTGTAGTGTTTATTATAGGGAGTATATTTATAAAAAATCATCTAAAGTAGAACCCTGCTAAAAAGAACCCATTTATCTATCACTTTTAACTTACTTTTCCATTCCCAAATACTGTTTCCATAGACCATCACCACATCTGGCAACTGGTCATCATAAATGTACTTTAAAGAAAATCCCAATTTAAAAAGTCTCTATCCCACTAAAAAGACCCAGCTGACCTTATTGACGGTCTGAAAAAAAAGTCATGAAGGACCTAGGGGCAGGACAGGGATAAAGACGCAGATGTAGAGAATGGACTTGGGGACACAGGGAGGGGGAACGGTAACCTGGGACGAAGTGAGAGAGTGGCATGGACATATATACACTACCAAATGTAAAATAGCTAGTGGGAAGCAGCCGCATAGCACAGGGAGATCAGCTCCATGCTCTGTGACCACCTAGAGGGGTGGGATAGGGAGGGTGGGAGGGAGATGCAAGAGGGAGGGGATATGGGGATATATGTATATGTATAGCTGATTCACTTTGTTATAAAGCAGAAACTAACACGCCATTGTAAAGCAATTATACTCCAGTAAAGATGTTAAAAAAATAATAATAAATGGGTTTATGCAAGAAAAAAAAAAGTGACAATACCAAATGCTGCAGGGGGTGTGGAGAAACAGAATCTCTCATATGTTACTAGTTGAGAATGTAAGATGGTACAGTTACTCTAGAAGATAGGTTGTCAGTTTCTTAAAAAACTAAACATAAACTCACCATACAATTCAGCAATTATGCTCGTAATGAAAACTTATGTCAGCACAAAAACCTGTAGGTGATTGCTAATAGCAGCTTTATTTGTAAACCTGGAAACAACAAAAATATCCCTCAATAGGTGAATGGTTAAACAAACTGTTGTTTATCTGTTATCCATACCATGGAGTGAATTACTGATACACAAACTTTGATGGATATCAAGGGCATTTTGCTAAGTGATAAAAAAAAAACCCTCAAAAAAAAAAGTCACCCAAATTCTTGGTTATTTTGCTATAGAATAGAACCTTGGACTCTCTGCTCCATTAATTTATTAATTTGGTTAATATGATTGTGATGATGGATTAAGTTTTGCTCTAGCTGAATTCTTCATTTTCAAATGTTGTCTCCTTGAATTCATACACTGCCTTATTCACAGGTTATAAACAACCACCTCAGTTGCTTTGTTTAGTTCCTAAATCACTTCCCTATTTTTAGATCATTACCATATTTGAGAAGAATATATAACCTTTGATTTCTTGTGCATGTGGCAGCCTGAGGTGCCAGCACTTAAGGTTAATGTAGGTAAATCTCAAGCATGGAATAAAAGTATGGGGTTGGTTGTATGTGTGACATCTACTTCAATGGAATTTTTTTTTTTTCTGAGAACAGATCCCATTTAATAACTTTAGCCCAAGTTAATGTAGCTCTGTTGGAAGCCCCTGTCCCTCTCAGGGAGTGGCTGTATGGCGACATCCCCCCTGCCCACTGGCCTGTGCCCTGTAACCCAAAGCCACCTGCAGTTGGTTGTGTTGATGCCTGATCTCCCAAGAAGTCACGCTATGCCCTTACAAGTGCAGCCACTGAAACTCGTTCTGTTTAATGCCATTCCAAGTCAGTTTGCCAGGAAAAATTATGGACTCATGGAGAAAGAACTTGTATTAAAAGTGGAGGAGAGTACAGTGAATTCATCCAAGAAGGTTCTAATACCTAAATCACTTCTAAATAGATATTTGTATCCCTGGCACTGTGTGTTCTGTGCATTGAGAATGTAAAGGCCTGTGGGATTGACACATATCCTACCAGTGTATATTCTCAACTGAACATTTTCCTATCCTGAAATGGCGAAGTTATCCTTGGACAATAGCTTCGTTTATTTCCCCTCAAGATACCTTTGGGATAGGACAATGGTTCTGAACTCACAGATTATTTTGTCTCAAGGGGACACTTGGCCATGTCTGGAGCAATTTTTGGTGGTCACAATTGGAGACTCCTGGCATCTAGTGGGTAGAGGATGCTGCTAGACATCCTACAATGCACAGGACAACCTCCCACAACAAAGAATGACCTAGCCCTAGATGTCAGTAGTGCCAAATTGAGACACCTTGGGTTGGAGAATTATTTCTAATTGATTTAAAATTTCTCCCAATTGACTTCAACTTTATTTATTGTTTTAGATCATTTTCTTGAGTCCAAGAATGACTAAAATTAGTACAGAACCACTGCTTATCAAAATTCCCCACACCACATCCAAGGTAAACTGGCATTACAAGGGTAACAAGTATAATACCTATTACTAGTGTATTCCTAGGTGAGACTGTGTCTCCATGTCTTTTGTATCCTTAATGAGGAGAGACTGAAAAGGAACAAGGAATTACTTTTCCAGGGCTGCCATAACAAATTACCACTTAGTGGCTTAAAACAGCACACATTTATTATCTTACAGACTGTAGGTCAGAATTGTGACACGGATCTCACTGGGCTAAAATCAAGGTGTTGGCAGACCTGTGTTCCTTCTTCGAGGCTCTAGGGGAATATCCATTTCCTTGCTTCTTCTGTCTTCTCTAGACTGCCCACTTTCCTTTGCTTGTGGCCCCCCTTCTCCACTGCAAAGCCAGTAATGTTGCATCTTTCTGACCAGTCTTCTGTAGTCATATCTATGTCTGATCACAGCCAGGAAATGTCCTCTGCTTTTAAGGACCATTGTGATGACATTGGGCCCACACATATAATCCAGGATAGTTTCCTCATCTCAAGGCCCTCAACTTCATCACATCTTCAGAGTCCCTTCTACCATGTAAGGTTCCAGGGATTAGGATGTGGACATCTTTGGGAGGCATTATTCTGTCCAACACAGAATAATACTAACTTTGGCATCACCGAATTTCCATTGAGCTCCTGATGTCCTACAAACTGGGGATGGGCTAAAGCACATGGGCTTTGGGAAATATGCTATCAGTTGTCATAGAACTGTCCTGTGAACAGCTCAACTGCAACCTTGTAGTAGGACTGGGTTTGCCTCCGAAGGAAATGGATGTTTCAACTGTCGATCATTCTGGAAAGAAGTCATTCCTAAATGAGCCTTAGAAGAGGGTGAGGGAAACACTTTTCTCTCTCTTTCTGGGACTGGGTTCCCTTTGGCCTAGACCTGGAGACGTGGAGGTACCTGGAGCACGGACAGCCACTGGGCATAGCATAAACCCTTGGGGCTGAGTAAGTGGCCTGGGGTAGAGGACATGTTATAAACTTGCTTTATAAGGGACCTAGTAGGGGCTGGGGACTGTGCAGTCCCCTTGAATTACTTTTAGAATAATTTTATTATCATTATTTTTTCAAAAGTAGCCTGTTTCTGCTTGGCTGTGAAAAGTGAAAGGGAAGGGCTTCTGCTATACTTGGGAATGGCTCTCCTGGGGTGAGAAGAAGCAGCTTACAGAATCTAGAATCGGATGACTGGTGACAGGAGGATTTAGAGAACACACAAGATACTGAGATATTCAGAAACCAGTAAAAGAGGAAAACCTATGCTGTAGGCAGAATGTTTATATCCCTCCCTCCTAAATTCATGTTGAAATCCTAACCCGCGTGATGATACTTTTAGGAGATGGGGCCTTGGGAGGTGATTAGGTCACAGGAGCAGTGCCCTCATGAATGGGATTAGTGCCCTTATAATAGAAGCCCTAGAGAGCTTCTCGCCCCCTTGTACCATGTGAGGACACAGTGAAAAAATATCCATCTGTGAACCAGGAAGAGGGCTCTCACCAGACACCAAATCAGGCAGGTGCCTTGATTTTGGATTTCCAGCCTCCAGACCTGTGAGAAATAAATTTCTGTTGTTTATATGCCACCCAGTCTATGGTATCCTGTTAGAACATCCTGAACTTGAATGGACTAAGACAACCTGGAAAAGAATGCATGTCAAAGGATGAGGGGTTCCAACTGTTGTGATTTATGTATAAAAGGGAAATGTGACTTCCTGGGTGCTGAAGTCTGGGATATTTGGGCTATGTACCAAAATCTGCTTTATAGTAAACAGTACAAGTGTGAGATTTGAATGCATTTTGGTAATAAACATGACATTTTACATTCACATAAAACTGTCTTAAATCACAAGATTTTACAATGTGATGCTGTGGAGATGACATTAAGTTTTTCCTTTGAAGGTTTTGACTGGAGTGGGCCTTGTGGAAAGAACCTTGGGTAGCTCATGAGGAGACGGGCTTTTGTGTCTCCTGTTTTCACTCTGAACATTGTACCTGAATGATCACCTTACTCCTGCATTTATCCACTGTATCACGTATGTGATTCTTGGTGTGATGAGTGTAGTTTGTTTATTTCCCCTTTGCACCCATTGGTACCCAGCACCGTGCCTGGAAAAATGACTTTTTTTTTTGCTAAATAACTACATCAGAGTCTGTATTCTCACTAACCTGCTGGCTGGCTTTGGTGAACTCACTTTATTTGAGCTTCAGTTTCCTTACTCAATATAAGGAGTGTGGAAATTTTAATTCTAAGATAATTTCTGGCTCTCATATTTCACATTCTTTTCAATGTATAAAGTGTTGCTTCAACCCAGTGATTGTTTTTCCTACTCTCTTTTATTTGGTAAAGTAGGGAAGGCACCTAATTATCTTCCTTAGTAAAGTGTTGGATGTTTCAACTGACAGGTAAGCAAGCTAAGAGTAGGATGACCCTTGATATATATGCGTTTCATTCCTTTGATTCCACTTGGTTCCTGCTATGTCTATACAATATTAAGTGCATTGGAAATAAATTTCACCCTTGTCGGGCAGAAGTCAAAGGAAGCAGTTTCTGGGCTTTACATCAGACAAAGGTTTGAGCCAAATGAGGCATGGGATGGGCTCTGATCTTTTATCATTCCCTTCTGCCTTGCTTTCTCTTTAAGCTTCTTAGATTCATGTATCTAGTTCTAGAGATTCCATTCCCCTGGCTGGAACCCCCTTAGCTCTCCAGCTTTCCCCCTTATTTGCCAAAGGAAATGCTGAGGTTGTGTGCTAAAACATTTCTTAACTGCATTTTCCTCCAATACACATGTAGCTGTCTTTTGAGCTTTGGCATGCAAGTGATGACAGAAATATACTGGTTTACAAGTGCCAACACCCAAGGCCACCACAGGGATGTAGAATTCACCTGCCAGAGCATTTGACACTTGCGTCAGGGAAAGGCAACAGCTGAGAAAAGCCCTGTGAGAAATAGTTTTTCACGTACACAGGAAAGGCTGTCCAGAATTGTAAATCAGTTGGATGTCTATTTCTTCCAGCAAATTCTCCCAAGGGTGGAGGAAATGGGGAGTTTATCCAGCTCACTTGGTGGTTGTGTGGAAAATGATAGCATACCAGTGATGCAGGAGTCATTTTGAACCATGAGATGAAGGCCTTTGGTTCCTTATCCTTAGAAGTTTGGCTAAGACTGGGAGACCAATTGCTTCCAGGTGCAGAGGTTTGGGTGTAGTCCCCTCTTCATATTTAATAGTAGAGATCACAAGCTTTGAGACCGTCTAAAGAGACCAGCTATTTCATTTGGCCAATCATGACGATGGTATTCAGGTATCCTTCCCTTAGCTCTGCCACCTTGAAGCTTAATCTCTGAGAACTTTTCCTTTCATTCGTGATGGTGTGCAGACGCCTTTAGATGCTAACAGGAAGTAAGCCACCCGGTTTACGGTATTTTTGTTATAGCAACCTGAACAAACTAAGTCACTCTCTCTTGACTTCTAGGACATTACACTTTATAGATATTCATCCCACATCTTTGATTGTGTCTTGGTGGTTCCTTCCCCTTCATCTGTCACTTAGAGGTCAGTTGCTCCGAAGCTGGCCAGACTTCCTATATTCTTCCTGGTCAGTCTCACCCACTTTTACATTTTTTTCTAACACCTCTATGGTGATGGTTCATAACTTTCCAACCAAGCTTGGACCGTTCTTTTAACTTTCAGATCTGTGTTTCTACTGTCTCTAGTTGGTTTCATCACATACATTGCAATTATTTTATTCATACAACAGATATTTGTTGAATACTGACAACAGAACAACAAATAGCACAGTTTCTCTGCCCTTTTGTTGTTCATGGATTCTTGTGAGAGGCAGTTTTCTTGTCTGTCCTCTCTAGAATGTGAAATCCTTAGAAGTATAAATTGTCTTTGTTTTGTGTGTGTCCAGATTCTACCAGTAACTGGCACGCTGAGATGCTCAAAATATGTTCACTGCATTAATTCATGAATCATAGACACATGAGGGCAAAAGCGATCTTACATTCAACCACTGTCCCAATTAGATTCCCAATTTGATTTCCCTCTAAAATATACCAATACCTGGTCAACCAGTTTCTGCAGGCACTGGGAGTTGTTCTTTATCATTGGTGTTTACAGACTATGCCAAATGGCTTTTTTTCTTTCTTTTATAATGAGAAAGAAAGAAAAAGAAATACTGAACCTAGAAAAGTCTGGGGAAAATCCTAGGATATGTGAACAGAGGTAGAAAGAAATGACCGCTTTGCAAGGAAGAAGTTATATAAGCAGGTTAGAAAAAGGGACTGAACTATTCACCTCCTATACCACCCATTCAAAACAGAGGGTCAATAGCTACAGCTGTTTCAGTTTTGCCAATTTTGTCCTCCAGATTAGACACGTGCCTTGCATTTACTTTAATAGGAGCCATATGTGTGCAGTTGATGGCGGTACTTATTGCTAAGGAAGCGAAGTACTGAGTTCCTGCCACCCACCCACATCTGCGGCTTTATAAGCCGCAAGAAAATGAAAAACAAACACGCTGCTGGCATACTAGGAAACCGTGGAGGTTTGACAAAACCAACCAGGAAGAAAAAGAGAATTGGAGTGTGGAGACTGTGCTGGTGGGACGCTGGAGCATCACAAAAGGTCAGGTCTTAAATTCACAGCCCTTGGGTTACTTCGCTCCTCATCGCTGGGGTCTTTCTTTGGATGAAGTGTTATGGCGGATATTTCTGAGGCTCTCGGATCTGGGAATGAAACACAAAACTCGTGGGTAATAAAGATAGCTTTCAGTTCATTTTTTGAACAAATGCTTGTTTGAGTTCCCAGAAGTTTTTATCTAGGACATGGCAACCCTTCCCATAGTACCAGGTTTGAGTGTTTTTTTTAAAAAAAAAAACAAACCTCTTTTTGTAAGTACAGTCAAGGATATTCAGTGCAGCACTCTTTATGCTGTCTCTGAATTGGGTAGAGGTCGTGGTCAGCAATAGTGGACTTGATAAATAAATGATAAAACCTTTATACAAGGAAATTTGTAGAAGTTAGAGAGGGTTATTAAGCTCGTAGGCACTGGTATGAAACTCTTCCCGAGACGTTGCTAACTGAAAAAGAAAAGCTGCAGAAAACGATATGTGTGGACTTTTGTTCAATAGACCGAGGATTCTCTGAAAACACAATTCCCTTTAGAGCTTAGTAGGTTTGGGCTCTGTTTGCAGCCAGTCAATTTTAGTAAAAACAAAGCTAGTTATCTTGTCAAGTCAGTGCCCCTGAATTGAGATTAGAGTGAGTTCTGTCCATCTGACCAGAGATCAGCTTAATACTCTGCAGTTTGGCCTCTGTCTCCAGATAGGTCAGAAGTCCCATCTTATCTTTCCCTTGTCCCTAACCCGAGGTCCAATGACTGGCTCTTTTCCTTGAGTTGATTGTCTCCTTTTAAAATAGGAAGTTCACAGGTTTTAAGAAGCCTGAGGGAGAAGGCTGTTGATTCCTCTTGCTGTCTAATCTGCTCCACGTTTATCTTCAATTGCAATGTTATCCTGGGGCTTAGTATCTCTAACCCTGCAAGTAAAATACGAACAGAATTTAAAGCTTCTCCAAATTACTTGTACGTAGAAAGGGTCTTTCTTAGCAAGGTTTTATTTTCCCTCTGTTTCCAGAAGGGCAAGTGTGCACAGGAGTTCTTTGTAAAAGAAATTTTTTTCTTGCTGGAGCTTAGTGAAGGCAGCAAGGAGTAACCAATACATCCCTACATTCTAGAGTTTTTCTGCAAAATTCCCTAATATTCCAGCCTTCTTAGATATGTTCTCTGTATCCCCAGGTGCAACAGGTAAATCACCTTGTAACAAACATGTCCAACTTCTTAGCTTAGTTAGGCCAGAGGTCTCCTTACTGCCATCTAACCTATCACAGCTTGGCCAATTCCCCATTATGGACTCTTATTTATAATACTATTCCCTATTTCCAAGTACCGGTTTCTGTATTGCATATAACTTTCGGTGTCAAGTGACAGAAACCTAACTCAATATACTTTAAAATAGTTTCTCTTTCATTTGTGAAACAGGGTAGTTGTTTTTGAAGCGCAGCCGGATTCCATCAAAAGCTTAATAGGTTTGGGATTAACCCACTTGAGCAATGCTGTCACACCCAGGTGCACCTATTTTCCACCCCTGCGTTCTATGTCCTTGTTGTTGGTTTCATTCTCAGGCTCCTGTGCTCACTTAGGGCAATTAGAGATGTAACTCTAAGGCTGGTAGCCTCAGAAGAAAGAGTAAGTCTTTGTCTACAGCATAAGCCGTCTTGAAGTTGTCCCGTTGCCTCTAACTGGCCTGGCTGACCTGTGCTCACCCTGAGCAGACAGGTCACTGCGGATTATAGGTGACGGCCAGCTCTCGCACTCAGCCTTGGAGACAGGTTTGCTCAGCTACATTTGAAACACTCTCAAGAAAGGGGGTGATTTCCTGAGAAAAAGTGCTTTTATTACTAGAATAAGAAGTTATGGATGCTGGGCATAAAACATAAAAGGTAACAGTGACAAATATTATAGAGACAGAAAGCTATTTGTAGGAGGAAAGTGGATTTGAAGGAGGAGAGAGAAATGGAAAATCCTGAGTAGGCCGAGTTGTTTTTTTTTTTTTTTTTTTTTTGCGGTACGCGGGCCTCTCACTGTCGTGGCCTCTCCCGTTGCGGAGCACAGGCTCCGGATGCGCAGGCCCAGCGGCCATGGCTCACGGGCCCAGCCGCTCCGCGGCATATGGGATCCTCCCAGATCGGGGCACGAACCCGTATCCCCTGCATCGGCAGGCGGACTCTCAACCACTGCGCCACCAGGGAGGCCCTAGGCCGAGTTTTTGAAAGACGGTGTTTCTGAGAGGGCAGGGAGGAGATATTAGAGGCATTTGCTATGCTGTGATGTGGGATTTGGGGGAGGCGGTGTTTTTAAGCTTACTTTGCTATGTTTCATGCTATATAATTTCATCTCTCTCACTTTTCAAGAAATATAAGTAAAGACTTACACCCTTTGTCAAGGCCTTTTGGAGATATATTTGTGCTGGCTTATGGATACAACACTAGGCCAATTCTGGTCTAGAGGGCACCCAGATGTGTTTGGGTTACATAAGATACTTAGAAACAATTGCTAAATTTTTAGGGAGAGTGCCCAGACTCAGGATAATATTGAGTACAGAATTTCTACTTTCAGGCAACAGACAATTTTTCTAAGAGCTCTCCTTTTTCTAATAGTCTTCCATTTTTTCTTAACTGGTAAATTTCCTTTTAATAAGGATTTAGGGCCATTTGCAATACTACCTGTAGCAACAGTTGAAGGTGAACAGTAAGGGTGGTCAGCCCTACAGTATGAGAAGGCATTCAAAAACATTGATTCTGAAACCAATAAGGATTCATTGTCTATGAAAATAATATAAAGCAGAAGTTCACTTAGCTGCACATGAGAACCATGAGGGAGCTCTTAAAAATACCAACGCCGTGTTCCCACTCCTAGTCATTTTGATATAACTTCTGGGGCAGGCTTGGCATCAGCATTTTTAAAAGCCCTTTAGGCGATTCGAATGTGCTGCTAGACTTGAACCATTGCTGCAGAGGTTAGGGCTTAGTCAGCCTTGCCGATTAGTGTCACCGTCATGTGAACTGCATTTGTTGAACGCATACCTTCTATCCAACATGCTCCTGTTAGGCATTCCCATATCATAGTAACCTAAATAATGAGCCAACTGTAATGCTTCTCTCGGGAAGTAATGCCAGTGTCAAGTAAGCTCTCTGGGTTGGCGTGAGGAGCCAGGAGTTGACCTGCAGTGACTGAACCCAACAAAGTACTTCATGACCTCATTTCTATGTTGCACTTGTAATAGAGAACAGAGCTGGCCCAGAGCTAAAAGGCCAGTAAGTGAATATCAAAAACCTGCAGCAGAGGCCTCTGAGATCTATGGAGCCAATCAAATATGCAGGCCATGATCTGACAGCAAAGCTGTTTTGACTTTCTGTACCTGTAGAAAGGAGGACCAGGCCACTTAGTTCGTGTTGAGCATATGTGGCAACTCTAACTCCCATGTAGGAGAGCTGCCATGGACTTAGGGAGAAATAGTTGATGAGTTAGAGCTCGGGTGTTTCACTTCCTTTCACCTCACCTATCCCTCTGCCCTGCCCAGCCCCTGTTCTCTGCTTGCTGGCTACCACCCGCCCCCCATTGCCTTCCCGCTTCAGTTAGTGTCCTGGGAAGAGGGGGAGGGGGGTGATTGATCTCATTGGCAGTTGCTGTGATCGTTATTCCTGCGGCTGCTTCCCTGCCTGCACAGGTAGCATCCTGTAAGTTAGATCTGGGAAGCAAATGCCTCACTGATAGTTGCCTGCATTGGTTGTCCTTCAATAAGTAAAACACCTCCTGGTGTGGTGATTAAAAGGGGCCGCCCATGAAGGTTTTACAGGTGCTTTAAGACACAACATTTATATTAATGCTGTGTTGAAAGCGACTTTTTGATGCTGCTGTCTTCCAGTAAAATAGCATTTCATCAGTCATTTGGTAGTTTTCTCTCTCAAAATAGCCGTTTCTGAAAGTGAGGACCACTAGAATCTCCAAACTGAGGGGTTAGAAAGTGGTGTTTCACTTGTTTTGGCATGAAGAAGATTTGACAGAGCTGCGCTTCTGCATTAGAAAAAGTGCTGCAGGAGGCCTTAGAATAAAGGGGAGAGGGGGAACTGGGAGAATGAAATCACTGGCTTCCAGGGTTGCCAAAACCCTTCTAAAACACAACAGTCTTTTTAGGCAAATATACGATGCCTTTTAATCCTTTTTCTTGTTAAAGTTGAAGGAGATTGTATTCTTCGTAAGATCTGTTTCAGGTTATCTATTATTGTGTAACAAACCACCCTCCAGTAGTAGTTTGTTAGAACAATCTCTTATTATCTCTGATAGTGCTGAGAGTTGACTAGGCTCAGCTAGGGGGTTCCCACTTGGCATCTCTCATTGGATTTCAGTCCCTCCGTGGCTGGGTCTGGGTGGTCTCTAAGGCCTCCAGACTCACAGGTCTGCTGCCTGGGCCGAGGACTCCCACAGCTGGGGCCCCTCAGGCATCTTTCTCTGGGTCTCTGTGCCCTTTCCACGTGCTGTCTCCATCATGGTAGTTTTAAGGTAGCAGCACTTCTTACATGGTGACTCAAGGCTCCAAATACACTTGTCTCAAAAGAGACTGCCAGGCGGCTTCCTTCTTGGTGGCTCTCTTTCTCTTAGAGCATATGCTTCTAGGGAGGCCAGCTGCCATATTGTGTGCAGTCCTTTGGAGAAGACCATGGGGTGAGTAACCTAGGGCTGTGGGTAACAGTCCCATGAGTGACCTGGGAAGTAGATCCACCAGCCCAGCTAAGACTTCAGATGACTGCAGCCCCAACTGATACCTTCACTGCAGCCTCCTGAGAGACCCTGAGCTGGATGCCCCCAGCTAAGCTTCCCTCAGATTCCTGACACTGTGAGATAATACATTTTTGTTGTTTTAAGATACTACATTAGGGTTAACTTGTTATGCAGCAATAGGTAACATATACAACCTCTTTTCTTCTCTTTCCTAATCTTCCATCTGCCAAGTAGGCACTCAGTTGCTGTGGAATGAATAAATGAATGAGGAATGAATAAATACATGGTTTTGGGCTCTAAAGGTAGTCCATTGTTTCTCATAGCACACACTTGCTTTTTTTTTTTTTAATTTTTTTATTTATTATTTTTTTATTTTTATTTTTTTATTAGTTTCTGCTTTATAACAAAGTGAATCAGTCATACATATACATCTGTTCCCACATCCCCTCCCTCATGCATCTCCCTCCCTCCCACCCTCCCCATCCCTCCCCTCCAGGCAGTCACAAAGCACCGAGCTGATCTCCCTGTGCTCTGCGGCTGCTTCCCACTATCTATCTACCCTACGTTTGGTAGTGTATATATGTCCATGCCTCTCTTTCGCTTTGTCACAGCTTACCCTTCCCCCTCCCCATATCCTCAAGTCCATTCTCAAGTAGGTCTGTGTCTTTATTCCCGTTTTACCCCTAGGTTCTTCATGACATTTTTTTTTCTTATATTCCATATATATGTGTTAGCATACGGTATTTGTCTTTCTCTTTCTGACTTACTTCACTCTGTATGACAGACTCTAGGTCTATCCACCTCATTACAAATAGCTCAGTTTCGTTTCTTTTTATGGCTGAGTAATATTCCACACACACTTGCTTTTGTTATGGAAACTTTAGAGATCTATATTGATTGTCTCCACTTCCTACAGAGCTGAAAATTGCCAAAGGCCATTACTTAATCTCCATCCAATAAGTCAGTGATATATACACATAAACTCACATACACGCACAGCCTATGTGTGTATGTTTATATACCTACATGTATATATGCATAGACACATACATACACTGGGCTGCCATATATTTTTCATGTCAGAAAGGCTTCCCTTTTCTAAAAATAAATTAGATGGTGTGTTGGTCTGCCACATCCAGAAGTTATTTAAGTCCTGGCATAAGTATGGTATAACCCTATATAAACTTTTCTTTTTTTTTCTGACAAGTTATATTCTTGGCTATTTTGCTGTTTGTAGTGTTTATTTCTGCCTATTTACTTCTCACCTCTTTAAGTCAATTTAATTGGTATCTGGGAGTTATAAAAATATTTTTATAAAAATATTTAGACTGATTTTTATTACCCAACCATTGGGTTATGATTTTGAATTCTCCCTTAGAGGATATATATATATATATAATATATAAAACATCTGAAAGTAACTTTTATGCCAGTTGACTCTGTTAAAGGTATTTGCTTTGGATCTGTAGTGCCCAAATTATACTTTCTAGTCTTTATGTAGAAATATGCTAATAATTCAGTGAAACCTAAGTCAAACCGGAAAAAGTGGCTTGCCCGAGATTTCTTTTTGGTAACAAGAGGTAAAAAGATGAGTGAAGACATTCTAGGTAATGTTTCTAGACCCTTCTCACCTGCTGTAAATCTCACCCCAGACTGTCCTTATGGGGGTCCCTTTTTCCCTAGCTCCGGCAGCATTCATTCCTGGCCCCTCTTGCTCCCTCACTTGCTCCTCTCGGCAGAAGAGTGACTCAGCTGATGTGACTTTGGTTGAGGAGCTGAGCACACATGACTCAATCCTTTTCTCTTTCTTGGCTCAGGAGAGCCTAACGGCTGGTCTGCTCTTGGTGCCATGGTGAGGTTGGCCTGTGCTGTCTGTGACTCGATGGGTGCAGCAAGTACTGTGGGTGCCCCATCTCTCTCCTCCCAGCCTTCACCTCTACAGGCAGAAGGTTGCTTATTACCAATGCCTGCGCTTTCTTAGCGTGTGTTCCTGGCCACAGGAACATGCTTGGCCCATGCACAGGACAAGCTGGAAGTGCCCTAGGGTTGATGTCCTTAGAGGCAGCTCTCCAACAAGGATGGAGTGGGAGTTGATGAATACAGAGCTAGTTTCAGAGACACTGGGGTGAGACACCCCTCAGAGGTGTGTTCTCTGCTTTCTCCCAGAGTTCCCCAGCTGGATTGAGAACAGGCTGCCCACGGTGGGAACTGACTTTATTTATTTATTTATTTATTGATACTTAAATATATATATATATTCATGGGCATACAGTTGCTTTACAATGTTGTGTTAGTTTCTGCTGTACAGCGAAGTGATTCAGTTATACACTTGTATGTCGGGAACTGACTTTAGGACATGCTCTTTGCTGGCTTTCTTCCCTTCCCTGTCTCATTCCCTCACTCTTCTGCTTGGATTAATGCCCAGGTATACTACTTGGGGTCAAATCTTTGCCTTGGGTCCGGCTTCTGGGCAAATCTGTTCAGGGTGCATTATTAGGGACCGCTGCTGCTTCCCACCTGAGTCACATTCTCCAACAGCTCATGTGAAGCTGACATCTGTAGCCTCATGTGCCCGACTTCTGTTTATCTCGCTTAGTTCAGAACTCAGGAGGGTAAATGGATTATATTATTAAGGGTCCTTCTCAAATCCCCGTAACTTGTGCTTTTCCACATCTCCTAGTTTCTTCACATTAAAATTTAAAAATATAAAATTAAGCCTTATAAGCAAACATTAAGTGAATTTGGCTCACAACCCACTCTGTTCCTGCCAAAGACATGGATAAAAAAATGTGTATTTTGATATATGATAAATATATAAGTTCTATTTTGTTTACAATGGTATGGTCTCATGACAAGTTTAATATCTTTAGCTAGATTTTGACAAAAATTTCTATAGTTGCAGTATTGAATGTTTTAATTCTTTTTCTGCTGGATAACTGTATTTGTCTCTTTATTCTACCTTTATATGGTGATTTTCTATGGAAACTGAAAACATTTTTAAGAGCATATGGCTCTTTATTTTTATTTTCTCTTAGAGCTGAGTCAGAAAAATTTACAAGTGGGGAACTTGATGCTGAGAAGTTAGCCCAATGTGCAAACTTGGGTTAATTGTTTAGCCTCCATCTCCTCATCTATAAAATGGGCATGGAATTATTTTACCCACAACACAGGATTGCTGTTAATATCAAATGCAAGTGAAAATGTTGTCTTATAAGCATAAAGTGGTATAGAAATATTGGTTTTTATTTCTTCTTTGCTTTTGAGGCAGGGGGGTAGCTAATTCTCAAGAATATGGCTAATTTGAAAGTCTATGCGAGGCCTCCGCAAAAACCCATTGACCTTGAAGTAGAAAAATATGAAATTTTCTGGGAGGTGCCAAGCTGTTCTAAGCATGGTAATTTTCAGGTCCCATTGAGGTGAGGGGGAGCCGATGATTTTCACTTGATTCTTTGTGGCAGAGGCAATTCCCTAAATAGGCAGAACCTTCTCTAAAATTGCCAGTAAGAATCTGAGCGAGGTTATTTGCGTGGGGAGAGTGGAAAAGCCAGTTAAAATTCCTTGGAATTAATCAAAAGCTGTGATACTCCAACAGCTGCCCAGTTCACATGATGCCTCTGCTGATCCCAGGTGGGAATGCATCTGATGGCCAAGTTTTTTAAAATAATTTTGCTATTTGCTGTGTATCTGATCAATAGGAAGCACTGTTTCTTCCTCTCCCAATGTGCCGTTGGTTAACTAATATAGACATTCTCTGGAATCATGAGAAAAATTGGGAGTTCATTTATTATGGTGTTCATTAACAAACTTTTTTGATAATTTTTGTGAGTTTCTGTATTTGATATTCCCTTTATTATCATTACTTTTCAGTATTACTATTAAAACATGTCCAGAATGTTATCTCCTAGTGTAAATTTAGGCAAATTATTTTTTTTTAAACACCCAATCTTGATTTTATTTTCTAGCTTTCACTGACCCCTGGTGGCTTCTCCTGCTATGTGGGAAGGAAAGCCATGCTAGGTTGTACTTTGGCTGGACAGCAAGCAGCCAGGTGACTTCTGTATAATGTATTTGGATTTCAGAGCATCTTTAATTTCTCAGTCAAACTGTATATCCTCTCTAGAGCCCCCTGCCATGACCATCTACCTTCCGTATCATGTTTCCAGTGATGGATTTCCTTTGTTTGCTGAGGATTTTCATTGTTAGAATTTTTATTTTTGCTGAGGTTAAATTTACTTCCTACTTTATATGGCTATTAATCTTCTCTCCTCCCATATTTCTTCTGGTATTGTTTCTTTAATAGAATATTGGTCTTGTTATTTGGGAGAGAAATAGAGACCAGATGACCCATAAGATGTGTTGGATATTCTGGACTGTATTGGATCTACCTTTTCAACTGCAGAATTTGTGTGTATTTAGGCAGAGGAGGAGTTAGAACTGAAGAGTTCAGTGTTCACTCTCTCTTTTCCTTTGCCCTGGGGTCATAAAGAAACTATCCCAGAAAGTGAAACTGAGCTGGTTTAGAAATGGCCCATTTTAAGCCTGTGGGCATTCTAGGATACCAAATAATTACCTGTCCTCTCCTCTAAGTGCTAATAGATATAAAACTGATACAGGGAAAACAAATTATTTTTAAATCAAGAACTAATCATTCCAAAGCCGAGGGCTCCTTGGTTGGAAATTAAGGCAAAATTCCTACTACCTCCGTCTAAATCTAGACCTTGAACTGGCCTTGGAGAGAGTTGGGTCTGCAGAGCAGACAGTGAATTGACTCTCTGAGCTTCGTGGAGGATCTTGGGCTGCCTTACAGCCAGGAGAGCAGGGAGAAGAGAAAGATTTCCATGTTGGTCCACTTGGGATGCACCAAGACTCTAATAGCCTTGGAATAGTGATGTTTCACACTGATGCAGTCCAAAATGAACACTCAGACATGGTTCACAGGTGCCCCACAATAATTTTTTTCTACATACAAAGTTCACAATGATTACTGCCTCTGTTTTTGTTTTTGTTTTTGCGTTACACGGGCCTCTCACTGCTGTGGCCTCTCCCGTTGCGGAGCACAGGCTCCAGGCGCGCAGGCTCAGCAGCCATGGCTCACGGACCTAGCCCCTCTGCGGCATGTGGGATCTTCCCGGACCGGGGCACGAACCCGTATCCCCTGCATCGGCAGGCGGACTCTCAACCACTGCACCACCAGGGAAGCCCACTGCCTCTGTTTAAATTCCATTCCAGCAGTATGGAATGTTAACCCATAGGGTAGAAATAGTAGAAATAACAGACAAGAAACTGTATGCCTGATGACTCACTTAGATGCATCAGAAATTGGTGTTAGTTTGGTCTCCTTTTAAAAACTTTCACGGTCAAGCAGAATGTTCAGAGTTGGTTTTTGGACACATACCCCCAGGTTGCTGGCCTCCTGAATAAAGCAAACTTTTTGCTCCTATGGAAAAAAAAATGGGTGTTAGCTTGCAAAGTGCAGGGGGTGGGGAGATTAATGAAAATTTAGTCACTAATTATGTAATAGAATTCCTGAACGTAAATAGAATTGACGTTAATAGGCACTAAAAAAGTCCTATTTGGAAATTCAAGGAGAATCTGTTTCCTATAAAAGCACACTTACTACTAAAATTAGTGTGACATCACAAACTTACCATATGCTCAGTACTGGCTAGATATTTGCTATGGGAGCTTCTCAGTCAATTTCCCCTTTAAAGGGTATATTAGTGTTCTCCAGAAAAGCACAATCAATAGGATCCATATCCATATCTACAGATATATATGAGGAGGTTTGTTGTAGGAATTGACTCATGATCATGGAGGCTAAATCCCACAATCTGCCATCTGCAAGCTGAAGACCCAGGAAAGCCAGTGGTATAATTCAGTCCAAGTCTAAAAGCCTGAGAACTAGGGGAGCCCGATGGTGTAACTACCAGTCTGAGCCTAAGGCCTGAGAACCTGGAGGGGTAGGGGTGCTGGTGTAAGCCCAGGAGTTCAAAGACCCAAGAACCAGGAACTCTGATGTCTGAAGACAGGAGAAAATGGATGTCCCAGCTCCAAGAGAGAGGGGGCGGGAGAGAGAGGGAGAGAGACGTTTTTACCAGCTATCTGGGCATCCCTTAGCCCAGTCAAGTAACCATCCACCAATGGCCTCAAAATCCCTGGCACTTAGCATATAATTATTTTTTTCTCTTTTCATGAGAAACAAATAGGATTAACAAACTGTGCTCATTGTTTATTATTCTTAAACAAGTCACTATAAAATACATTCTATATATCACACAAGGGGAGAAAGCATGTGGATCTCGTAAACATTTCTGAGATAAAGTTGTCCACAATTCTGCATGTTGTTTAATGATTCTATAACAGGTTAGAAAGAGATTTGCCCCTTTATGACTCAAAAGAGGTAAAAGAGTTGTGATTCGATAGCACAGTTTGAGGCCCACGTTGCACCAGAAGGGCGTAACACCCCCTCACTTTCTGCAGCCGTCACTTGGTAAAGGCCATGAGGTTTGGCTATGGATTTGTACACATACCCTAGGAATCCTGGATCACTCAGGTGGGGAGAGACACACCCTGCTCAGAGCAGGGGAAGAGCTGGTGTTTCCTGGGTGCTGCTTGGCACCCCATTTTGTCCTACAAAAAGGGACAGTAAAGCTTTCTTGGCTGGTCTAATTGTCCTAAGCTTCCATCTCATTGTGATTAAAACAGTGCAAAGTCAAGTCCTGCCTAGAATGGGGAGGTGTCACTAATTTCATAAAGCTCCTAAGATCTTTGGCAAAAAAATTTGACAGGTACTAAAACGGGGCTGGAGACACATTTTTGGCAAATGCCTTGTTCCTATGACAGCCCAATGTCTGTCTTTCTGTTGAGCTGATAAAATACCATGAAGGCAGAAACCGTGTCTTACCCATCCTAGAATCCTCAGCAACTGACACATCAGAAGACACACAACTAATGAGATAAATGGGCAAAAGTTAGGGTTCTGTGGGGAAACAGTGGGAGATGAGTCTAGAAGGTTAGAGTGACTATGGGCAATTCATGAAGGGTCTTGAATGAACCCTGGTGAATGTGTGGTTGATTTTAAAAATAAAAAATATATATATTTTAGTTGAACTTTTGAATCTGGAGCTATAATACCTTAAAATCCAGGAAAGGCACATAATTGGAGAACTATGATCACGAGGCCTCTGTGTGAGATTTATGAACTCATCTATCTCAGATAGGATAGATAGTATTTAACTCATCTCGAAGAGTGAAGAGTTAAGAATGGATTTTACCAAGTCTCTCAATGTCAGGTGTTCATGGGAGCTTTTGGCCAGGGCTGGATCATAGAGAATTCCTGTCTGCATTCTTGGAGTGCCCAAAGTGCCAGCTGTCTGTGGTTTTGATTAAAGATAGATCTATATGCCTTACATGCCAGACTTGCCGGCTGCGGAGTTGACTTCCTGCCATGAAATGTTAGCAGCCCTGGCTTTTGTGCTTAGGCACAGGGATCATCCCACAGCTGGGAGGAAGCTTCAGGGCTGCCTGGGAGCAGGGGAAATATTTTTGTTAAAATAGCCTAGGCCTTCAGTCCACAATTGTTGAGGGAGGCATTCGTATCCTTTTGTAAAAAGCATCCTAAGAGACCTATTAAAACCTTGTTAGGGATGGCCATCAGTCTGGCTACTTTTGGCTTACAGTTTAAGAAGGAGATTGGAAAAATTATATACTAGGAAAGGACTTTAGCACCCTGGCTTCTGGGGACAGAGAGGGAGACAATTTAATAAAGTCTATTTAATGAAACTGTCAATAAAAGAGAATTTCTGATAGATGTTTAGATGTCATATCAGGCCTCCATTTAAAAGAGTGTTACAGTAACTTTAGAACTTCTTCAGATCAATTTACCAGGTTGCTTAAAACTCTTCAGTGGTTCTTTATTGATTCTAGAGTAATGTCCAAACTCTTTTATATGATGTTCAAAGCTTTTCAAAATTTGGTTCCAAAGTTTCTTTTTGGTGTCTTCATGCAACTCCTCCCATTTGCTTGTTCCCCATCCTGCAGGCACTTGATAGAATTTCACACCTGTCTAGCTACTTCTACCAGGTTCTCTAAAATAACCTGCATTTTCTTATTGTGGTAAAATATATACAACATAAAACTTACTGTTTTAACCAATTTAAAGAGTAAAATTCAGTGCATTAAATACATTCATAATATTGTGCAACTGTCGTTACTATCTAGTTCTAGAACTTTTTTATCACTGCGAAAAGACCTGTACCCATTAAGTGGTCACTTCCATGTTCCCCCACCCTGCCGCCCCACCCTTGGCATCTGCTATCCTGCTTTCTGTCTTTATGGATTTACCTATTCTGGATATTTTATACAAATAGAATCATAGAATAAGTGGTCTTAGGTGTCTGGTCTCTTTTACTTTGCATAATTTTTTCAAGATATATCCATGTTGTAGCAAGTATTGATACTTCATTCCTTTTTATAGCTAAATAATATCCCATTGTATGGATTTCTCTCATTCTGTTTATCCATTCATCCATTGCGGACATTTGGGTTATTTCCATATTTTGGCTATTGTGAATAGATCTGCTGTGAACATTTGCATACAAATTTTCTTTTGTATATATACACACACATACATGCACACCTAGGAGTGAAATTGCTGAGTCATGTAGTAGTTCAAGGTTTAAATTATTGAGGAGCCACCAAACTGTTTTCCACAGTGGTTGTACCATTTTGCATTTCAACCAGCAATGTATGAGGGTTCCAGTTTCTCTACATCCTCACCAACAGTTATTTTCCATTTTTTATTATGGCCATCCTAGCGGGTATGAAGTGGTATCTCATTGTTTTTTTGTTTGTTTGTTTTGTTTTTTTATTTTTGGCTGCGTTGGGTCTTCATTGCTGCATGCGGACCCTCTAGTTGTGGTAAGCAGGGGCTACTCTTCATTACTGTGCACAGGCTTCTCATTGCGGTGGCTTCTCTTGTAGCAGAGCACGGGCTCTAGGAGCATAGACTTCAGCAGTTGCGACACACCGGCTCAGTAGTTGTGGCACATGGGCTCAGTAGTTGTGGCTCACGGGCTCTAGAGCGCAGGCTCAGTAGTTGTGGCGCACGGGCTCAGTTGCTCTGCGGCATGTGGGAATCTTCCTGGAAGAGAGCTCAGACCCGTGTCCCCTGCATTGGCAGATGGATTCTTAACCACTGCGCCACCAGGGAAGTCCCTATCTCATTGTTTTGATTTGCATGTCTCTAATGACTAATGATGTTGAGCATCTTTTCATGTGCTTGTTGGCTGTTTGTATACCTTCTTTGGAGGAATGTCTATTCAAGTCCTTTGACCATTTTAAATTGTCTTTTTGTTGTTGTAAGGGTTCTTTCTATATTCTAAATACTAGACCTTATCAGATATATGGTTTGCAAATATTTTCCTCCATTCTGTGCCTTGACTTTTTACTTTCTTAATGTGTCCTTTGATGTGTAAGTTTTCAATTTTGTTGAAAACCAATTTATGTATTTTTTCTTTCATTGCTTATGCTTTGGGTGTTGTATTTTAGAAATCATTAACAAATCCAACATCATGAAGATTTTCCACTATATTTTCTTCTAATAGTTTTTAATTCTTTTTTGGGTCTTTGATCCATTTGAGTTGATTTTGTATTTGTATAGTTTGTAAGGTAAGGATCCAACTTATTCTTTTGAATGTGGATAATCAGTTTTCTCAGCACCATTTGTTGAAGAGACAACCTTGCAGTTTTGACATTTCCTTGGAATGCTCTCAATTCCTTTTATTTAAGTGAAACATGGTTTTCCCTGATGATACTGCTTTTCTGGCCACCCTGTCAAACAGAGGGCTTTTTTCCTACCTTCCCTCATTGATCCTGGAAAGGTCATTACACGTTAAGCTTCCATTTATCTGCTTCTTCCTCACTGCTCCCCACAAACCCTTGTTAATGCCTTTGGACTCCCAATGTTATTCACTTAATGGCACCTTCTCCCCAACTTCGTTGCTGTTATCTACTTATTCCATCTTATTTGATGACTTCAACACTTAGTTGTAGACAAAGGCTTCTCTGAATCACTCTTGTCATCTTTGTAGACTCCAAACATTGTGTTGATGACTGGCCTCTTCATTCCTTAATTGTCACAATGCCAGGATCTTGATCTTCCCTTTTCACGGCCATTATTAGTGAGGCCATGATTTAGACATCATAACCCTAGGAAACAGCTTCCTTTATGTGGTGAAATTCTGAACTCCTTATTCTCAACATATCCTCACTTATATTTCCTGTTGTTGTTTCTTTTCTTGTTAAACTTGATATTAGCTTCTGACATTATTTATGACCTTTCTGCCACTCCCGATTCTTCTAATTAATTAATTATTTATTTATTTTGGGCTGTGTTGGGTCTTCATTTCTGTGCGAGGGCTTTCTCTAGTTGCGGCGAGCAGGGGCCACTCCTCATCGCAGTGCGTGGGCCTCTCACTATCGCGGCCTCTCTTGTTGCAGAGCACAGGCTCCAGACACACAGGCTCAGTAGTTGTGGCTCACAGGCCTAGTTGCTCCGCGGCATGTGGGATCTTCCCAGACCAGGGCTCGAACTCGTGTCCCCTGCATTTGCAGGCAGATTCTCAACCACTGTGCCACCAGGGAAGTCCCTGATTCTTCTAAAACAACATAGATATAAACATTACTTTTAATTTTAATGCAATTTCAATCTTTTAGAAAAGTTGTAAAACTAGTATACACTCTACTTCATATTCAGATTCACCACTTACTTACATTCTAGCTCTCTTGCTTTAACATTCCATTTCCCTTTATGAATCATTTTAAAAAGTTGCAAATCACCCTTTATCCCTAAATATTTCAGAGTGCATTTCCTAGAACAAGAAATTCACTTACATAAGTACAGTAAAATGATCCAAATCAGTATATTTACTGTTGAATGTTATTTCTCATCTAATTTATATTCTATATTCAAAGTCAGTTTTCCAATATTGCCTTTTTTTTCCTTTCCAGCCCAGTATTATGCATTACTTTCAGTTTCCCTATACCTTCAGTATCCTTTAACCTGAAACAGTTCCTCATTTTTGTCTTTCTAGACCTTGATATTTTTTAAGAGGAGAGGCAAAATAATTTCTAGTATGTCCTTTAATTTGGGTTTATCTCAGGTTTCCTTATGATTAGATCAGCAAGCCTTTTCAGCAGGAATACTACAAATGTTATGGCCTCACTGCATCATATCAAGAAACATATAATGGAGCATTGTCTTATTATTGGTGACATTAACTTTGATTACTTTGTTAAGGTAATGTCCACCACCTCCCTCCACTGTACAGTTACTGTATTTCACTTTGCCATTAATCTACAGGCAGTTACTTGGAGATTAATATCCTGTAAATACCCTGTTCCTCATCAAACACTCAACCACTAGTTTTATCATCCACTGATGATTTTCTGCTAAATCAAGTCTTACAAAGATGGTTGCAAAATGGTGATTTCCATCCCCCCCAAACTCTATCATTGTTTTCACATTTATTAGTTGTCATTACACTTTAAGGTAAAGCTTTACTTTCCCCTGCATTTATCAAGGTGTTTGTATTAGTTTTATCTCATGGATATTTTATTCAAAGGATTATTTTTATATATTACCATTACTTATTATTTTGATGTTCAAACTTCCCAAGTTTAGCCAGTGAGAGTTTCTTCATGCTAGTTAAGTCCTTTTGACATATCTCCATTATTCTTTGAACAATTCCTTACTTTCTGGCACAGGAAGATGCTCCAGGCTTACCTTCTACTTTCCTTGCTCCTTGGTTTCCAAGAGATCCTGATTCCTTTTTATGAGGAATGGCATTTTGAAATCAAGATCTGTTGTTCCTGGGGTGTCAATGCTTCTATGTCTTCTCAGCAGGAAGAACTGTGTGTATGTGTGTGTGTGTTTCTATATTTATTTACTCTATCTATCATCTATTGATCTATGTCTAACACCCCAAGTTAATACTAATACTTTTAACTTCTCCATTTCTGTATTTGTAATTTCTTCTCCAAACAACCAGCCAGTGAGAAACCTGGTTCCTATTATTCTCAATATGTTGACCCATTTGCTCAATCCTGCAATATATACAAAATAGTTTCAGAATTGCTAACGCATATCACTGTGAAGAATAAACTATGAGCTACAGTTCAATATTTCTTTGCTTTTTTTGCCTTAAGACTAAGGGAGGATTTTAAGTTCCATTCAGAACAATTACATTTGAAGTGCTTATTATATATCTGAGTAGACATGTAGAGTAGGCTTCCTGGATTTCGGAGGAGATGTCAGGAATAGAGATAAAGATTCAGGAATCATCAGCTTAAAAATGATATTAAGATAATTTAAAGCAAGAATTGAGTACACTGATTAGGGAAATTAAGGGTAGAGAAGAGAGCTGAGGAGGTGGATGCAGCAAACGCAGCTGAGAAAGATGGGCCAGTGAGATAGGAGGCATATTTAAAGAATATAATATTCTGGAGGCCAACGGAAGAAAGCATTTGGAGAAGAAGAGAATCATCGGCTGTTCCGGATGCTGCCAAGAGGCTTTAGAAGATGAGGCTTGAGAAATAACCAGCAGATTCTTACGTGGGTGAGGTTTCTATGGGGTGATCTAGGATGAATGCTTATTTAGAAGGGATTAAAACATAGCCAGTTCCTTCCTGAGAATGGGAAGTGATGAATAGACAGTGAGTACAGACAAATCTTGAGAAATTTTGCTATAAATGGGAGCAGAGCAAAGGGCTGGCAGCTGGAGGGAGTTGTTGTCTTTTTAAAGACATCAGACAATACAGCATGTAAATGTGCTGATAAGAATGACCTCAAGAAGACCGGAAACGAATGATGCAGGAGAGAGAGGGCAATTATTCAGGAGAAAAATCTTCAAAGACCTTGGATTATAATGATCCATTGTACAAGTGGAGTGGGTTAGGGAGTCCATCCATGACAACAAATAAAGGGAACTGAGGATTCTGAACTGCACTTTGCTGACTGCTCAGTCACCACAAGGTATGGCAAACAGCATAGTAACTGCGCTATTCAGTACTGCTTTAGGTGGCCTTTCAGAACCAATTTCCCATTATTCCTGCTCTTCCCAGTCACCTTATCCTCAAATCACTAGTCCGTGTGTCTGAATAACATTCCTGCCTCCTCCTGAAAATGCTTTAAAACATAACAGTTCCAAAGAGAGCATTTTCAATGTTTATCTCCTACTTCCTTTTTCCAGCCAAGTGTTATATTCCCACCAGCTTTCAACCATGGGCTCTGAGCTGCTTATAACTAGAGACTGGAATCTCCTTACAATAAAGGAGATCTTGGCCTCCATTCCTGAGGTCATGTTTTGTTTCTGAATCCCCTCATCACCCACCCCAGACACCAAGGGGGAGTTGACAAAGAAAGACCAATTTAAAAATAAAGGACCTCTGGACTTCCCTGGTGGCATAGTGGTTAAGAATCCGCCTGCCAATGCAGGGGACATGGGTTCAAGCCCTGGCCCGGGTGGATCCCACAGGCTGCGGAACAACTAAGCCCGTGTACTGCAACTACTGAGCCTGCACTCTAGAGCCCACGAGCCACAACTACTAAAGCCCGCAAGCCACAACTACTGAGCCCACGCGCCAAGAGCCTGTGCTCCACAAGAGAAGCCACTACAGTGAGAAGCCTGTGCACCGCAATGAAGAGTAGCCCCCGCTCGCCACAACTACAGAAAGCCCGTGTGCATGCAGAAACGAAGACCCAATACAGCCAAAAATAAAAAACAAACAAAGAAAAAAGAAAAATAAAGGACCTCAAAATCTTAGGTTTATGTGTAAAACTCAGGGTCCTCCCTACCAGATATAGAGAACTACATGTAGAAATCGAATGTGTTAGGTAGCACTTTGTGCGGGTGTGATGCCCTGCCTCGCCTCCTCAAACCCCCCACCCCAGCCCTACTGCCATGGGACTTGAGGATCTGAGAGCAAGTGCACTGGAACCTCTTCCCTGTTTGAGATCTTAGCAGTGTGCCTCTTCTCCCCACAGTACCAAGCTCACGGTGGCTGAGTTGGGGAGCTGAAGTGGAAACATAAAGTATCTGAGCATCAGAGGGACAGTGACTGCTCTGTCCCTCATCTCCCATCTGAGTTTCTCAGGGCTTCAGAGAATTGGAAGGGTCCTTGAGTTCCCTGGGGCCCTGAGCGAGTGAAGAATTGGAAGTGTTCCCAGGCCTGCTACATGGTGGCCATGGCTAGAAGCAGGATGAAGTGTGAGGGCAAATACTGTATTGATAGTTTACCCCCACGTTATCAGGGACACTTGGTCAAAATCTGAATAGATCACAAAAGTCAGGGAGGAGGAAATACGTAGTAGAGTCAGTTACACAGGATGCTAGGGTCATGATCGTTCATGGGAGGAACCCACAATCACTCAGGCTCCAGGGAGAAGTGGGACAAAGATTCATCAGCTGTTACTGGAGCCTCCCTAATATTAGGACTGTAGAGGCAACTCAGGAACTGGGTGAAGGAGAAAAGCCAAAAGCATGTGAGGGAATTTGGAACTACAACAAGACTGTGCTGTAGGCCTGCACTAAGTACCCGGGCTGGACCAAGAACTGATCCAGAGTTGACCCGTTTTCTACCATCAGCAGAAATGGGGCTATAGAGCTAGTTACAGAGAAGAAGCCTAAATATTTTCATATTCAAGCATGTACTTAAAAAGCACGCAGATTCCAAAAGAGTTACAATAACTTCCATATTTAATAAATTTAAACTCTAAAGAGGAGATCTGATCTTCACCTCTATATTGTTGGATTTGTAAAATACAAAAACCCTCCAGGAAAACACACTAAATCTAGTATAAATTAATAATTTTTACATAAAATCTAGTAGAATATTTAATTGACCAATAAATATTTGAATAGTAGAATATTTAAATGATCAAATAATCTCTGCTCATTTAATTATTATTTTTGGTAAATTTCTAATGTAGATTAATTTGTGTTTTGGTGAAGTTTATTTTATATTGTCTAAGTTAGGGATTAGCAAACTATATCCTGTGGGAAACATTGGGCATGTTATTGATGTTTGAAAATAAAGTTTTACTGCAATATAACTACTCCCATTTTGTTTATATATTGTCTACTGTTACTGTTGCAACAGAACATTGGGCTGGCAAAGCCTGAAATATTTATTATCTGATTCTTTGTAGAAAAAGTTTGCCAAGTTCTAGACTAAGGCTTAATCAAAGTAAAATGTATTTGTAGTCTTATCTTTTACAATATTAAGTAGAGACTGTTTTATTTCCCTTTGAGCATATTTAGGTCTTATTTCATTAAGGCATGGTGCTTTCCGAACATAATGCTTGGAACATTGCTAAGAATGAAACTGTAGAGATCTTGTCCTGTAAGAAATGGAGCACCTTTATCCATTCATTTGATGATGGACACTTAGGTTGTTTCCATCTCCGGGCTATTGTAAATAAGGCTGCAATGAACATTTTGGTACATGACTCTTTTTGAATTATGGTTTTCTTAGGGTATATGCCCAGTAGTGGGATTGCTGGGTCATATGGTAGTTCTATTTGTAGTTTTTTAAGGAACCTCCATACTGTTCTCCATAGTGGCTGTACCAATTCACATTCCCACCAGCAGTGCAAGAGTGTTCCCTTTTTTCCACACCCTCTCCAGCATTTATTGTTTCTAGATTTTTTGATGATGGCCATTCTGACTGGTGTGAGATGATATCTCATTGTAGTTTTGATTTGCATTTCTCTAATGATTAAAGATGTTGACCATTCTTTCATGTGTTTGTTGGCAGTCTGTATATCTTCTGTGGAGAAATGTCTCTTTAGGTCTTCTGCCCATTTTTGGATTGGGTTGTTTGTTTTTTTGTTGTTGAGCTGCATGAGCTGCTTATAAATTTTGGAGATTAATCCTTTGTCAGTTGCTTCATTTGCAAATATTTTATATCATTCTGAGGGTTGTCTTTTGGTCTCGTTTATAGTTTCCTTTGCTGTGCAAAAGTTTTTAAGTTTCATTAGGTCCCATGTGTTTATTTTTGTCTTTATTTCCATTTCTCTAGGAGGTGGGTCCAAAAGGATCTTGCTGTGATTTATGTCATAGAGTGTTCTGTCTATGTTTTCCTCTAAGAGTTTGATAGTTTCTGGCATTACATTTAGGTCTTTAATCCATTTTGAGCTTATTTTTGTGTATGGTGTTAGGGAGTGATCTAATCTCATACTTTTACATGTCCCTGTCCAGTTTTCCCAGCACCACTTATTGAAGAGGCTGTCCTTTCTCCACTGTACATTCCTGCCTCCTTTATCAAAGATAAGGTGACCATATGTGCGTGGGTTTATCTCTGGAGGTGGATAGACCTAGCGTCTCTCATACAGAGTGAAGTAAGTCAGAAAGAGAAAGACAAATACCGTATGCTAACACATATATATGGAATTTAAGAAGAAAAAAATGTCATGAAGAACCTAGGGGTAAGACAGGAATAAAGACACAGACCTACTAGAGAATGGACTTGAGGATATGGGGAGGGGGGAAGGGTAAGCTGTGACAAAGCGAAAGAGAGGCATGAACATATATACACTACCAAATGTAAGGTAGATAACTAGTGGGAAGCAGCCGCATAGCACAGGGAGATCAGCTCAGTGCTTTGTGACCGCCTGTAGGGGTGGGATAGGGAGGGTGGGAGGGAGACGCAAGAGGGAGGGGATATGGGAACATATGTATATGTATAACTGATTCATTTTGTTATAAAGCAGAAACTAACACACCATTGTTAAGCAATTATACTCCAATAAAGATGTAAAAAAAAGTGACAATAAAGAGAGATTTAGAAACTGTTAAAAAAAAAAAGAAATGGAGCACCAAGTAGAATATTAATCTTAGAACTCAAGCTGACATTTATAGCTGTATAGCAGTTTTCCTTAGCTTGTTATAAAAACTGAAGTACTTGCTACAGTAGCTAGAAAAAAATGTCTGCTGTTTTTTGAGAAAAGAGTTCAATGAAGAACTTTCCTGCATCACTTTCACTTCCATTCCATATACTAACACCATCCCGTTGCAGTGTGGACCTCCTGCCCTTCAGAGTTAGTTTCCACAGAGTGTTAAAGTTAGACCAAGTGGACACTATGATGTACTGGTAGGAAAACGTGACAGTGCCCTCCTATGAAATGACTCGATACTTTACAAAGATCAAGTCCGTATTGCATATCCTACATGTAAGGCCTGATATCCTATTGACTTCCCTTTATCAATTTAATCTTAAAATATATTCTTAAAAGGCATCTTCTATTCCAGCTGGGTTAATTTCTTCTTGTCTGCTTTATATGCTATTCCCATTTCTTGCTTCATACTTTAGGCTGTCCCCTATAGGACTCAAGATACTCATAAGGAATTGTGTGGGCTGAATACCAGAGGTTCATCTTTGGATACAGGCTCTGGAAGTCATAGTATCTCAGATTGGACAGGATTGAAATAAGTATCAATGTTTCTAAAATAAAAATCTATATTCATTTTAGAAAAAAGTGAAATAATAGAAAAGGAAAAAAATGAAACATTCATAATGCCTCCCCACTTCCCACAGAGTTACTGCTTTTACAATTTTTGTATAAATGCCTTTACAGAAAAGTTTCTATGGACACATTTTTTTTTTCAACTTTCAGTGTAATTTTACTTGATTTTCCTTTTTGTCCCTTCCCCCATCCCGTCTCCTTTTATTAGCCTCTTCATCAGGTAAAGTCCATATAATTAAATTTATTTTCTCTGTGCTTATATAATCATATGTTGACATATGTACATGTACATACATATGTTCATAGTAATTGTTTACAGAACTGAGATCACATTATACTCACTTTCTGCATCTTGCTTTTTTTCCACTAATGATTCCTTGTGGAAAGTCTACCAACTCAACTAGTATACCTCTGCCTGTTATGGTTGCTCCCTTACGTTATTTCTATAAGAACACGTTCTGATTTCTGCTTCAACCCTGTAATCCAATGTGTGCTCTTCCCAGCCCGGCCGGCCACACCCAGGGTCTCCTGCCTGGGGATGGGAAAGAGATGGTGTGAGAAAGTTGTGATACCTCGCCCCAGGTTTTGCTCAAAGCTGGCCTGCCTGGTGGGGGGCACCCATTCCTCCTTCTCCAAGTGGGAGAGCCCCATCTATTTCAGAGGAGCAGGAATGGCTTTGGTTGTGGAAAGGAGACAAGGAGCCACTGAGGTACCTCCGAAAACAGTGGCTGTGCTGCTGTGGGGACAGATTCCAATGGGGCAGGACTCCTTTCTGCCCTGGGCCACCAATGACAGGCTTGTTTTATGGACACACATTTAAGAAAAAAACTTAAAATTTAGGTGACGCCATTTGTACTGTAATGTAATCTTATCATGAATATCTTCCTGTATCGATAAATAACAACTAGCAACCTTTGGTGTGTGATGTATACCTGCCACAAAATTTGTGTAAGCATCACTCTATCATTTGATCCCTTGATTGTTTCTAGGTTTTCATTATTATTCATGATGCTGTGGGAAAATATATGTATCTAAGTATTTGATCAAATACATCTTTAGGCTAACTTCTGAGTGGCAGGATTACACGATCAAAAGATCTGAATAATTCCGATGTTCTTGGAACCTATTACCAAATTGCCCTCTATAACAGTTGTACCTTTTCACCTTCTCTGTTGAAGTGTAAGAGAGTGCCTTTTTTTCAACAGCATCACCACTACCAGGTTATCTAATTTAGTGACTTTTAAAGTTTTTCTTGAATATGACCCAAGAGTAAGGAAAAAAAATACTTTATGTTGTGACTTAGAACACATATATTCATACACACATAATAAATGCGTATACATAAACAAACACATGTATTTAATGAAAACAAAAATCACACAAAATAATGCTAACCCTTACTGTATAAAATGCATTTGATTTTTTTTATCCTGTTTCATTAAAAAATGCTGGCTGAGACCCACCAAGTAGATTTCATAAATGGCTGGAAGAAATGGTGAAATTTTAGGGTAAAATAAATATGACCTAAAAAGTATCTTATCAGCCAGAGCAAAATTCCATAACAAGATGAAGTTTAACACCAGTATTGTGAGACTCCTCAACTGGGATGAACGTCAGCATCAACACCACCTGTGTCCAGGCTTTCCATCCATACGATGCTTATCCTGCCATCACTTGCTAAAAATCTTTTGAACTTTAAGATGTTCTTAATGGTTTCCATCCCTAATTCGTCATAAAATTTGCTTCATTCCCTTCAATATGCTCCCTGAGTGTTTAAAATCTGTATTGGTGATGATCCTTCCAGCATCTAGCACCATTCCTCAGCCTTCTCACCTTTAGGCAGTCATCTTCAAATTTAATTCAGGTACCCCTCTTTGTCCTTAGAATTCATTGGAACCATTTTTGTCAAACTCTCATTCTGCCCCTGGGCATCCATCTTTCCACCCTCTCCCTTCCCTATATGTGCTAATAACCTTCATAGAATCTTCTCTGCTTGACTCTTTCTTTCCTTAGAATGATGTGAAGATGCTCCTCAAATCCTAAATTAAAGGGGCTTATGTTTGGCCCATCACATGTGCTTGGGCATTTCTGACTTTTAGGAAAAGACATGGGTGTTCCCTTCTCCCATCCCTACCATTCCCATGAAGACCTTCAGGGAAATGGACTTTACTGGCTAACGCTGGCAGAGTCCTCAAAACCTGACTTCATTCTTGATCCTCAGAACGTATCATATCACCTCCAGAGCTCAGGAATACTGCCCGTTTGTTTTCTACTTGGTAACAGCCAGTGGTTTACAAACTGTAGTCTGGAGGCCTAGGGGTTTCATAAAGACCTTTATGCACTCCCTCAGGGGCAGGAGGGAGATGTACTAGTGGAGGGGGGGATGCTCCAGAACTCCAAGCCCCTTCAGTGAACCTGCCACACTTTTATAACTTTTTATGTGCTGGGCTTCCATCTAAAATCTACCTTAACTCTCCACCAGTAACTTCCATAGAATTTCCAGTACTAAAAGATAATGGTAAGAAAATAAGAAATTTACCCCCCAATTATTAAATACTTAAAAAAATTCAGCAGGCAGTATTAAAAAGACATCAAGTCCCATTAGGACATTTGTATTGCCCTACTAACTGTCACGTGAGTGTGACTGGGGCAGTCTCTAAATGATCTAAGAGGGCTTACCCTGGTGGGTCTTGGTAGCCTAATCATAGTTTTGAATTTCACATGGGCAACATAGAGAGCAATCAGATGTTTCCTTTTTGGTACCTGTCATTTCCTACTACAACATAAAATAAGTAGAGTGGAATTGGCTTTAAACTTGGTCCTTTATCCAATGCTGTTTGTCTGCCAAGTAAACAAAAATCCATTGCCTTTTCTCCAAATAGCCCATTTCAATTTTGTACAGCATTTCCCACCTGAGTTGGGGCACTGAAGGTTGTTTTCAGCTTTGTTGTCTCTGATGGTCTTACAGAGCCAGTACCAAGCCCCTAAGCATAAAATCCTATCTGTGCTGGCCTCCCAGAATCTGGGCAACAGCTTATGTATGAGTGCAGCTCTGAATTCAGAACGTCTGAGTTCAAATACCAATACTGGGACTTACTAGATGTGTGTCCTTGGGCAAGTTAGATCTCTCTGTTCTTCACTTTGCTCATCTGTAAAAGAGTTTTGATAAGCGTAGTACTTGGCACATAGGGATAGCATGAGAATTATATATACATAAAGCATTTAGAAAAATGTGTGGTGCATAGTAACTTCTCAAGAAAAGTTTATTTTAATTCCCACATAACTCTAATCCACTCTGATCTAAGATTGAGATTTTACTGTAAGTGAAGGCTACAGGTCTGTATTGCTATATCAAAGTAGAAAAAGTGTGAAAATAAAAACCATTCACGCATTCACACATGTGGAAATATTGGGTTGACCAAAAAAGTTCATTTGGGTTTTCCATAAGCTGTTATGGAAAAACCTGAACAAACTTTTTGGCCAAGCCAATGTTTTTGATTCATTTCTTAATACACATGAATGTACAATGAGAATAAAATGAGTCAATTTGGTGTGATGCCTAGCTTTATAAATTATGATACCTACTCCATAGAAGTATTTTAGAGTCTAACATATTCTAAGTACATCAAACATTTTAACAAGAAAAATCCTTTTTTTGATGAGATAAATGGCTTTTTATACTCACCGATTTCCTCTACCTTGTCACCACTTTTCTTCTTCCGCCACTGTCATTGCTAATAGCTTTTTAATGGAGCCTCCCACAAAGTACTTTCACATTTAGGAATATAAAAAGCACAGACGCATGTTGAGCTGGAAGGAAAAATTTAGATCATCGAGTCCAAGCAGCCACATTTGCTGGGATCCCTGCTTCCCCTAGAAATAAGAGGTGTCAGCACAAGGTAATGCTGTTCTTAACGACCCAGGAAACTGGTGAAATCCTGTGACAGAGATCTGAAAATACTGGTCCTGATTCAAACTTGCTAGGTGTTCAGTGATGCTGTTGAATAGATTAGGTACCAATAAGACCGCTTCTGTATCATCAGCTGCTTCATGGACTGTTCCTTGTCCTAGACCAATCATACCACTCTTTTTTTTTTTTTTTCTTTCTAGAGCCCGAGGTGACATACTAACTGCCATATTTAAGTTTATGGTTTTCAACAACTCTCTCTTGATGACTGCATATTTTCGTTCCTATGTATCATGATAAGGTGTGTACAAATATCGAATCCTGAGACTTGGCTGTTTTTAAATGCCTGCACTGCATGATGCCACCTCTCTGGATAGCAGTGTAGCATTGGAAGAGGTTGTAGGGACCTCTGTTGTATTTGGCAAGAAGAGAAAACCCTTTAGACTGAGTGCTACTTCAGACTTGGACTCTTCGCTAAAAATCATTATTTTTGTTAGCTCCTGTTTGCATCATCAGATGACACTATCCCCCCCCCTCCTGCTTGAAATCCACCTAGCTGTAGCTGTAGTTAAAGCTCTCCACTTACTGATTAGCAAGGAGATGACTGTTTTTAATTGTTTTCTCTGCTATACATATTGGTTACACGCCGAAATTGAAGATATAAGAGAAAGGGAAAGGGAAAGATCAGAGAGAGAGAAAAAGAGAATAGTTTATAGCGTTTGTGTTAGGTGGAATTATTTTGGTTGAAAAGACCAGAAACTAACTAAAATGAATTTCGGCCAGAAATTTCTTTATAAGGACACTCAGTGTAGCATGGAACCCAAAGACAGGAATGCTACTGGGCTTCAGGAAAGGCAGGATTCAGGGATCTGAGCCCCTGTCAAGACTCTGACTTTTCTCTCTCTGCTCCTCACTCTGTGTAAGTTTATTGTTTGCTCTTGCTTACATGATGGGACACAGTCATCCAGCAACAACTCCCATGCTTTATGTGTTACAGTGTAGACACGAGGAAATACTGTCTCAGTTCTCTTGATTCAGGTCCAAATTTCCAAGGAAGGAAACTCATTTGCTAGCGGGCAGGTGACCTCTTGTAACCTGACAGCTCCTGCAGTGACTACCCAGGCTGTGGAGAGATCAATTCCTAGAAAAGGAACGCTGGACACACACAGAGGTGATCACTTTGGATATTTTAGCCAAAATTCTTTTTCTCAAACCAGTTTTGAATTAATCGCTACAAATTTCTAATTGCTGTCACCTCCTAAGTTACCCAGCTGAAAGAAGCAATACTTCCATGTTTCCTAACTCCACCTCACTCAGGTTTGAAAGGTATGTTAACATTATAGAATTAGGTGAATGAGTCTGCTAATGCACGTTAGTGACTGTATTATTCATTTTTCTGTAACAGTCCAGCCTCACCCTTATAGACCTACGTGTTCCAGAACTTTTAGCCTTCTCTCTCCTTTGATCATTGTGGTTACCTTTCTGTGCATGTTTTCCACTTCATGAACCTTGAGTTTTTGACATGAGAAATAATTTCCAGTAAAATAGTTATTTATTGTGAAATTCTAGATGGCTAGTCAACTTAAATGTTAAGATCATAAACTTCATCTGTATCATATTCCATGTCCTCTGGTACTAAATACTGTACACATCACTGTTGATCGACTGTGGTATATTAAGAAAAAACTATTTGTTCAGTTTTTGAAAAGAGTTAAGAGGAGACCAGATTATCCTTGACTGGGAAAAGAAGGATGAAAATGTAACTTTCTTGGAATTTGAGAGCCCCCCCTTCTCAGAAAGCTATTAAATCCTTTCTGTGTAAAGTTAATCCCCTGGGCGATCTGTTGGTAGTTAATGGTGACAGCTGAAGCCTGAAGAGGGTTGGCTCAGTTTATACCAGCATTTTAACTTGATTATTTGGGAAGTGATTTTTTGGGTGAAGCCAGATGACTTTCCTTTTTTTGTTTTCCTACCTTATATTTTTCTTCTATTTTCTCCAGCTCTTCCACAACTTATTTTTTTGTTTGCTTGTTTTCTTCTATTTACTCTCCCTACCCCCCACTATCTATAAAACATGCTATTAGGAGGATGGGGTAAAACATGCCTCACACAAGCCAAAATGGTAGGACATAAAACAAGATAGCACATGAAATTATCCATGGGAATTGCACTATTTAAGTCATGTTTGTTTTGCAGCTATTTTAAAAATGCATATTTTAGTCAGGAACAAGTCTAAAAGGAAACAATGATGGAGAGGATGTCCACCACCACACCAGGCTGTGTACTCCATCCACCCACTTGTTCCTTGCTTCTGCCATGATCCCTTTTGTTTCTCTATTTGACCTCTTACAACACTATTTCTCTTTCCTCTTTTACCCATCTTAATTTCTCTGATTTTTAATTCTTCCAAATAAAAGCAAGAATGTACTTGCTGGTAAAGTACATTGGTAAAGATATTTTGTGATTATGATTTAATATTAATATTGCTTCTAGACTGTGAACTCACCAGCATCTACCTCATTACCAGGTGTATAGTGGATGACCAATAGTGCTTGTTAACTAGACTAATATGTTTTTTTAAACTTTTTGGGGGGGATGAATTTAGATTCACAGAAAAGTTGCAAATATGGAGCATTCCTATATAGCATCACCCAGCTCCTCTGCGCTAATACCATGTCATATATCCTTGGTTCATTTGTCAAAACCAAGAAATTAACATTGATACTATGCTACTAACTAAACTACAGACTTTATTCAGATATCACCATTTTTTTCCACTAATGCCCTTTTTTTCTGTTCCAGGATTAAATCCATGACACCATCTGGCATTTTGTAACCATGTAATTCTAGTATTCTCTAACACTGAATACTAATTTTTAAATTTACCTTTTATGAGTTTACTTTTAATAATTATGTTAAATTGTAGGGAACACTAAGAAAATAAAAATATGAATATCTAAAATAAACTAGACTATATGTCATTTTACAGTGATTCTAATTTTGCTTAAATTAAGATTGCCTAATATCAGTGTAGTAGAAAGAAAATTTATCAGATTTAAATTTCAAGATCTGGAAAGGGAACATTTCCCTTGGCATCTCTTGACCTCTCAAATTCCCTTTATTTTAAAACATAGCTCTATTTATTGACTTTCATAATGTAGTGAAGGTTTACTTCTTAGCATTGATAATTCAAATTCTACTCAGTTAACTGGTCTCTGGAAAAAAATATTTTATAATTTTATTATTGTAAGCAAATTAAATTCCAAAGGAAATACTTTTAGAAACAAAAAGGTTGGAATTTTGGAGTCAGTCTTCAGATTTTTTGTGGTAATCCTGGTAGGATTTTTAAAGTTTGTCAGACACACACAGTCTGCTATCTTGATTATTGCTTTATGTGCTACTTTTCTTGCATGCATTGTAGTTGTGGCTTCCTGTGCAGCAAATAATTATACTAATGTACTGTCCAAAAGTTCTTGCCTTTTCTTCAGGAAACAAAATACCTGGTGTTTTTTTCTAAGTCATATGGTAAATAAAGGTAATCTTTAAAACTGGATGGTATTCCCCACCACCCCAAATCTAGTATAATCCTTGGCACATACCACCCCAAATCTAGTATAATCCTTGGCACATAATATGTATTCAAAAAAGATTTATTGAAAAGTTGAACTCATAGAAGCATAGAGTAGAATGGTGGTTGCCAGCTGGAGGATAGGGAAAATGGGGAGATGGTCAAATGGAATAGACTTTCAGTTATAAAATGAATAAATTCTGGGGGTCTAATGTGCAGCATGGTTACTGCTGCACATTAGGTCCCCAGACTATAGTTAACAATATTATATACTTGAAATTTCTAAGGAGGTGGATCTAAGTGTTCTCACCACAAAAAGAAAGGTAACTATGTGAAGTGATGAATGTGTTAAGTCAGCTTGGTGGTGGTAATCATTTCACTATGTACATATATCAAATCATCATATTGTACAACTTATATAAAACTTCTAATGTTTCAATTATACCTCAGTAAATTTGGGGAAAAAAGAAAAAAGATTTGTTAATCGATTGAATAACAGGTGATCTGAATCAGAAAAAAAATCTATGAAAAGTCTTTCACTAGCACTCTTAAACTTAGTCTAAATCCCCGCCTGCCATCTTGTGGACACAGTGAGAATTGCAACAGATTCTATCTAAACCATGCCTACTCGTAAGAGCAAGGCCATTTATTGAATCAAGGAGGAAACACTGCAGTTTTTAAAAGGGACGTGAATTGAGACAATTATTCAGATGATTAAGATGGAAAGGAGTTTTCACCAGAAATGTTCCAATTATGGAAGCAATTTCAAACAAAATTACAAGAAAAACTATTTGTCCTGTACTTGATCTGGTTAGAGTGGAGAAACAAAAAATCTACCATATTTTCTTAAACTCTTCAGTATCCATGGATCAAATTCTATTTGATTCAAGTAGTCTGTTTAGTTTTCTTAAAATGTATGATGCTTAGGTTGGAAACAAAAAAGAAGACTATTGATAATAAAGGAACAAGTAGGGAAGAAGATCAGGCAAAGAAACAAAAGGCTGCTTTGCATATGGTCAAGGGATGCATCACCCTTGTTACTTTTACCATGTAAAATCATGTAACGTGAGCACAATGGAGTGGGCTGTTTGTGGCCAAATAAGTCTAGGCATAATCATCCTTTTTCTCTCTTCCTTCTTTGTCCTTCTGCCTCTTCACAAATCTCTTACCACTCTCTTATTTTTATTCCCTTACAGAAACTTTTTGTATGCACAGGGCACAGTCCCTTCCTCTACATTCACCCTTGATTATATCTGGTGGCGCTTTGAACTCCCAAGTGTCTGGTGCACAAAAGGTGCCCTTTGTGTGAGCGGTGAGGCAGCGCCCACACCCTATCCTTCAATGTCCTTTGTGGAATCATTGCCTCCTTAGCATTTTTCCTCTTGCAACCTGTTTTCTCTTTATTGTGTCATTTTGAAACGTCACGGGTATTGTTCTCTGTAAGAATCATTTCATTGAAAGTCTGTCCCGTTGTTAAGACCACAGCCCTTCATCTCTCCGTCTCCTGTCTCATCGGCCTCTTCAGTGCACTCCTTGATCTTTCCAGATGTCTCATTCCCAAAACACAGCTGTCCTTTCTCTTCTTCATTGTTGTGCATTTGCCAGCCAGATGATGAGAATACTTACATCATTATGGACACATTTTCCACACGAGGATTTTAATGGGCATGACTATACATCCTGGGATTGACAAAATTGTTAGAACTTGGTGTTGGGGGAGCACACCCAAAGAGGAATCGGTTCTGGGCAGCCAGTGTAGAGTGGGCTGTCTGTAGTACAGAGATTTTCTGCTCGCTAGGCCAGTGTCTTTATACTCCTGTTGCTGTGGTGGTTTCAGCTCCTACTTGATACCGCATAGATCCGTGTAAATGCTTGAGTTTGCCAACCTTACACAATCCCTTTGAAAGCTAACATTTCTGAGAAACAGCACACATGCTATGTAACAGTAACTGTGTACCAGGCATTATTTGAAGCACTTTACATATGGTAACTCATTTTAGCCTTACAACAACCATATGAGGGGAAAACTCATCATCTCTAGTTCAGAGATGAAAAAACCAAAGCTTATGAAATACTTCTCCCACCGTAGTCTTGGAAGGTGTTCTCCAAAGGTACATGGATAACAAAACTCCTAAATTGTGGAGCCAGGATTTGGACATATGCAATTGGTCTCTAGAATCTGTACTCAGATTATCTAGATGCCTATTGCTGGTGAATACCTTCTGGGGCAAAAGTGAGAGGGGTATTTTATGGGCTTCATTGACTTTCAAATGATCTGATATGCTCCAGCAAGAAACAGTTAATTCAGCATGTTAACTCTAAAAGAATGAATGTCAGACATTAAGGATTTGATTAGAGTCTGTGCACATCAACCAGAGCACCAAATCTGGGTTCTCAGGCTGTTTTTGTGGGAAACCCTCATCCTGAATAGAGATCTCCTCACTGAAAGATGAAGAATCTGGTGAAAGGGAACATTGGACTTAGGAAAAGATTCTACGATCTAAAGAATGACACTATTTTTCTCAAGTCGTAGAGAAAAATCAGACTTCTAAAAATTATGTAAAACACACAAATTTAAATTTTATAAACCATCTGCTTTGGGTTTTCAGTAGAATACAGGAAAATTATTCTATAAAAATATATGAGGAACACACGTATATATAGTGACTAGCATAGTAGTGTAATATACATTTGACAAGAAATATGAAAAAGGAGTGACTTCTTTGCAGGTAAAAATAAGAAAATCCTGCACAAAACATAAAAATGATGGAGTTTGATTTACAGCTGCAACAGAAGCAGTGAAGGGGGTAATCAATATTCAAGAAATTCTATTAGAAAAAAATGTCCCTGGTCAGAAAAAAATGAAGAGTAATAAGGAACAGATATATAAAAGCGTAAAGCTTTACTGACTTAAGAAAGACCAGTTATAAATAAAGTAGGCTCAACCAAATATCAGGCAAAATTGATGAAAAGGAAGCAACCCTGAGACAGATCCTGATGAATTGTTTTTAAATTTTAGAGCTAGAGAGCAATCTATTTAAGTGTCCAGATGGAAAAAAAAAACAAAATAGAAACAAACTAGGGTAATTACAAATAAATTGAAATGAAACTGGTGTTTTTGTTTTTGTTTTTTTTTTTGCGATACGCGGGCCTCTCATTGTTGTGGCCTCTCCCGTTGCGGAGCACAGTCTCCGGACGCGCAGGCTCAGCGGCCATGGCTCACGGGCCCAGCCGCTTTGCGGCACGTGGGATCTTCCCGGATCGGGGCACGAACCCGTGTCCTCTACATCGGCAAGCGGACTCTCAACCACTGCACCACCAGGGAAGCCCATGAAATTGTTTTTACAATTCTTTATATTAGTGTTAGACTCTAAGGGCACAACACTTACATCCACTCTGGGGAAGAAATTGTGATCCAGTTTTTCTTTTTCTTTCTTTTTTAAAATTAAAAAAAAATCAGTTGAAATTTATTTGACATATAACGTTGTTTAAATTAAAGGTATAAAACATGTTAATTTGGTAATTTTAGGTTGTAATATAATTGCCATTGTAGCAATAATTAGCACCTCTATCATGTTATATAGTTATTTCTTTTTAGAGGTTGGAATAATTGAATTCTAAATTCTAATCTCATGGCAAGTTTGATTTTAATACAATATTGTGTATATTCACTACATTGTGCATCAGATCTCTAGGACTTATTTACTATGTGTTTCAAGTTTGTACCCTTAAACAGCATCTGTCCTATCCCCATGCCCATCCCCTGGTAACCCCCATTTTACTTTCTGTTTTTATGAGTTTGGCTTTTATAGATTCCACATACAAATAATATCATATAGTACTTGTCTTTCTCTGACTTATCTCACTTAGCGTAATGTGCTCAAGGTCCATCCATGTTGTTACAAATGGCATGATGTCCTTCTTTATCATAGTGGAATAATATTCCATTGTATAAATATATCACAACTTCTTTATCCATTCTTCTGTTGATGGACACTTAGGTTGTTTCCATACCTTAGCTATAGTAAATAGTGCTGCAATAAACATGGGAGTGTATATATCTCCTCAATATCCTGTTTTCATTTCCTTTGGCTGTATACCCACAAGTGGAATTGCTGGATCATACAATAGATCTATTTTTAATTTTTTGAGGAACCTCCACGTTGTGTCCCATAGAGGCTGGAGAACCAATTTATATTCCCATCAACAGTGCACAAGTTTTCTCTTTTCTCAGCATCCCCACCAACACTTGTTATCTTTTTCTCTTCTTAATGATATCCATTCTGACAGGTGTGAGGTGATAATTCATTGTGACTTTGATTTGTATTTCCCTGATTAGTGATGTTGAGCATCTTTTCATGTACCTGTTGGTTCTTCGGATGTCTTCTTTGGAAAAAATGTCTATTTAGTTCCTTGGCCCATTTTTGAAACAATTTTTTTGTCATGTTCTATGAGTTATTTATATATTTGGATGTTAACCCCTTATCCAATATATGGTTTGCAAAATTTTTCTCCCATTCTGTAGGCTGCCTTTTCATTTTGTTAACTGCTTCTTTCCCATTTGTTGATTTTGCTTTTGTTGTTTGCACTTTTGGTGTCATATTCAAAATCATTGCTGAGACCAATGTTGAGGAACTTCTTCCCTAGGTTTTCTTCTAGAACTTTTATGGTATCCTATCTCATGTTTGAGTCTTTGATCCATTTCTAGTTAATTTTTGTGAGTGGTGTAAGATAGGGGTCCAATTCCACTGTTCTGCATGTGTTTATCCAATTTTCCTGAGATCATTTATAGAAGAGACTATCCTTTCCCCACTGGTATTCTTGGCTCCCTTGTTGAATATTATGTGATTGTGTGCTTCTGGTGTCTCTTTTCTGTTCCTTTGATCTATGTGCCTATTCTTATGCCAGTACCATACTGTCTTTATTACTATAGCTTTGTTGTGTAGTTTAAAATCAGGAAGAGTGATGCCTCCAGCTTTGTTCTTCTTTCTCAGGATTGCTTTGGCTATTTGAGGATTTTAGGATTTTTTTCCTACATCTTTAAAAAATGCTATTATTATTTTGATGAAGATTATGTTGAATCTAGAGATGGCTTTGGGTAGTATGGACGTTTTAATAATATTCTTCCAATTTATTAACATGAGATGTTTTTCCATTTGTTTGTGCCTTCTTCAATTTCTTTCAACAAATTCTTGTAGTTTTTACTGTACAGATCTTTTACCTCCTTGGTTAAATTTATTGCTAGGTATTTTATTGTTTTTGATGATGTTGTTAATGAGATAGTTTTCTTTATTTCTTTTCCATATTTTATAATTAGTGTATGTAAATGCAACTGATTTCTGTATGTTGATTTTATATCCTGCAAATCTACTATAGTATAGTTGATTTACAATGTTGTGTTAATTTCTGCTGTACAGCGAAGTAACTCAGTTATACACATACATTCTTTTTTATATTCTTTTCCATTATGGTTTATCCCACGATAGTGAATATATTTAGTTCCCTGTGCTACACAGTAAGACCTTGTTCATCCATTCTACATGTAATAGTTTATATATACTAACCCCAAACTCCCAGTTCATCCCTGCCCCACATTCCCTCCCCCTTGGCAACCACAAATCTGTTCTCTATGTCTATGAGTCTGTTTCTATTTTGTAGATAGGCTCATTTGTGGCATATTTTAGATTCCACATGTAAGTTATATCATATGGTATTTGTCTTCCTCTTTCTGACTTACTTCACTTACTGTGATAATCTCTAGTTGCATCCATGTTGCTGCAAATGACATTATTTCATTCTTTTTTTTTTAATAGCTGAGTGTTATTCCATTGTTTATATGTACCATGTCTTCTTTATCCATTCATCTGTCATTGGACATTTACGTTGTTTCTATGTCTTGGCTATCGTGAATAGTGCTGCTATGAGCATAGGGGTGCATGCATCCTTTCGAACCATGGTTTTCTATAGATGTATGCCTAGGAGTGGGATTGCTGGGTCATGTGGTAATTCTATTTTTAGTTTTCTAAGGAACCTTCATACTGTTTTCCATAGTGGCTGCACCAACTTACATTCCCACCAACAGTGTAGGAGGGTTCCCTTTTCTCCACACTCTCTCCAGCATTTGTTATTTGTAGACCTTTTAATGATAAGTGTGAATTGGTACCTCATTGTAATTTTGATTTGCATTCCTCTAATAATTAATGATGTTGAGCATCTTTTCATGTGCCTATTGGCCATCTGTATGTCTTCTTTGGAGAAATGTCTATTTAGGTCTGCCCATTTTTTGATTGGGTTGTTTGCTTTTTGTTGCTGTTGCGTTGTATGTGCTGTTTGTATATTTTGGAAATTAAGCCCTTGTCGGTCCCATCATTTGCTGGATTGTCTTTTCAGTGGATTGTCTTTTTGTTTTGTTTATGGTTTCCTTTGCTGTGCAAAAGCTTGTAAGTTTGATTAGGTCCCATTTGGTTATTTTTGTTTTTATTTCTATTGCCTTGGGACACTAATGTGTCCTTTTTCATTTCTAATTTTATTTGAGTCTTCTTTTTTTCTTACTGTAGCCAAAAATTTGTAAAATTTGTTTTCTTTTTGAAAAACCAGCTCTTAGTTATATTGGAATTTTTCCTGTCATTTTTCTGGTCTCATATATTTTATTTATTTCTCTTCTGATCTTTATTATTTCCTTCCTTCTGCTAAATATGGGTTTAATTTTTTTTCTTTTTTTTGTTCCTTGAGGTATAAAATTAGGTTGTTTATTTGAGCCTTTCTAATTTTCTAATATGTGCATTTATTGTTATACATTTTCTCTCTGAATGCTTTTGTAACATTTTATTGGATTTGATACATTGTGTTTCTTTTTTTTTTTTTTTTGAGATAATGTTTTACTTTTCTTTTGATTTCTTCTTTGACCCATTGGTTTTCCAAAAATGTCTTGTTCAACTTCTACATATTTGTAGATCTTACAGCTTTCTTTTAGTCATTGATTTCTAATTTCTTACTACTGTGATCAGAGAAGATAGTTGGTATAATTTAAATCTTAAATTTGCTAAGACTTATTTTGTGGCTTATGATATGATCCATCCTAGAGAATATTCTGTATGCACTTGAGAAGAATATGTATTCTGCTGCTATTGGTTGGAATGTTCTATATATATAACTGTTAATCCATTTGTTTTAAAGTATGGTTCAAGTCCAACATTTATTTTATATATATCTATATATTTTGTTGTTGTTGTTGTTGTTGTTGTTCTGGATGACCTATTCATTGCTGCTAGTGGGGTACTGAAGTTCCCTACTATTACTGTATTGTTATCTATTTCTCCCTTCAAATCTATTAATTTTTGCTTAATATATTTAGGAGCTCTGCTGAAGTGTGCATATATATTTATAATTGTTGTATCTTAACCCTTTATCATTATATAATAATGTATTAACCCCTTTACCATTATATAGTCTTCTTTGTCTTTTGTTACTGTTTTTGGCTTAAAGTCTATTTTGTCTGATATAAGTATGGCTACCCCTGCTTTCTTTTGGTTTCCACGTGTCTGGAATTTCTTTTTCCAACTCTTCTCTTTGAGCCTATGTCCATAGGGCTGAAATGAGTCTTCTATAGGCACCATCTGGTTGGGTCTTATTTTTTAAATCCAGCCAGCCACTCTGTGCCTTTTTGATTGGTGAATTCAATCCATTTATGTTTAGAGTGATTATTGATATGTAGGGACTTACTAATGCCATCTTATTGTTTGCCTTCTGGTTGTTTTGTATATCCCTTGTTTCTTTTTCTGTCTGTTTCTGCTTACTTTTGTAAATTAGTGGTTTTCTATTGTGGTATGCTCTGTCTCCCTTTTTTATGTTTCATGAATTTACTGTAGATTTTTGCTTTGTGGTTATCACTGAAGCTTGCATAAGACATCTCACAGATAAAACAGTCCATTTTATGCCAATAGCAATTTATTTTCATTTGCCTATAAAGGCTCTATTCTTTTATTCCTCCCCTTTTATCTTCTTGATGTCACAATTTACTTCTTTTTATGTTGTGTATTTGTTCATAAACTATAGTAGCTATAGTTATTTTTAATGCTCATTTCCTTAAACATTTATACTATAGTTAAGTAGTTAACACACCATTCTATCAATAATAGAGTTATAGTTTTCTAATTCTATCAACTTTCTACCTTTACCAGAGTGTAATATACTTTCATATGTTTTCATGTCTCTGATGAACATCTTTTCATTTCTGCTTGAAGAAATTTTTCAGCATTCTTGCAAGGCAGGTAGGTATATTGGTAGTGAACTCCCTCAGCTTTTGTTTGTCTGCGAAAGCCTTTATTTCTCCTTCGTATCTGAAGGATAACTTTGCTGGATAAAGTATGCTTGGCTGGCAGTTTTTACCTTTCAGCACTTTGAATATATCATAACACTCTCTCCTAATCTGTAGAGCTTCTGCTGAGAAATCTACTGATAGCCTAATTGGGGATTCTTTGGAGTTACTTTCTTTTTTCCCCTTGCTGCCTTTAAGATCCTTTCTTTGTCACTGATTTTTGATAGTTTCATTATGTGTCTTGGTGAAGGTCTTTTTGCATTGAGACAACAGGGTGGACTTATATGTCCAAGTTCTTCCCCAGGTTTGAGATGTTCTCAGCTATTATTTCTTTAAATAAACTCCCTGCCCCCTTCACCTCTCTTTTCCTTCTGATACATCAGTTATACTTATATTTGCCTTTCTAATCAAATCCAATAGCTTTCCTAGGGTTTTTTCACTTAAAAAACTCTTAGTTCTCTCTCCTCTTCTAATTGAATTATTTCTGTATTCCTATCCTTCACATCACTTATTCTCTCTCCCATCTGTTCTTCCCTGTTATTGATGCTCTCTATTGCATTCTTTATTTCATTTATTGAATTCTTCAGCTTCAGGATTTCTATTTGGTTCTTTTTTTATAATTTCAGTCTTTGGGTAAAGAACTCCTTCTCTTCATTAATTTTATTCCTGAGTTCATTGAATTGTCTTTCTGAGTTTTCTTGTAGCTCAATGAATTTCTTCATAACAGCTATTTTGAATTCTTCATAAGTTAGACTGCAATATTCCATGCCTTTGAGTTTGGTTGCTGGTGAATTATCATTTTCTTTTTATGATACCACATTTCCTTGATTTTTCATATTGTTTGAAGGTATGCACGTTTGCTTTTGCATTTGAAGTAGCAGACTCATCCTTAATTGAACTTCGGTTCTTTGGTTCTTAAAATTCAACAAACTGTCCATTAGAAACCTTTCTTTTATATTCCAGAAGGTGGCATGATAGCTCAAGTCTGTGGTTTCTCCTACTGGAGCTGGCTGTCTGGGATGCACTTGGGAATGTGGAGCTGGCAGCAGAGTAAGGGGAGGTGTGAGCTTAGCACCTGCGACTTTTGGGGTACTCACGAGTGAGCCCAGGGACGAACTCCTCAAGTGTGTCACTCCCAGAGGCCCACAGGCTGACCTCCTGCTGAAGTCCTGAAGCAGACAGCAGGAAACACACTCCTTCAAAGCCCTTTTATGTTATCTGCCTCCTTCCCTTTCCTGTCCCTTCCCCAGTCACAGAGTTTCGTCCTCAGAAATCTGGGTGTTGATAGAGAGAAACAGCTTTCTCCAGCTGCAACCTGCACACCTGGGACAGCCTGGAATTCACTCACCACTTTTGCTTTTTACCTCCTCCATGGGAAGGGCCCCCACTGACACAGCCAAAAGCCCAGCCACTTGCAGTGTCACCCTGGAGAGGGGTTCCCATCTTGGCAAATTCCTTCCTCTCTTCTGCAGCCAAACTCGTCTCTGTCCTGCTCCTATGGTATGCCAAATTTTCCCCTCAGAAAGGCTGGACCTCCACAAACTTTCTCACAGGTGGCCACGGGTATCCACCCAGTTTTGTACCCTCCAGATTTCCTTTCTGTGATCAAGGTGAGTGAAGGCGGGGCCAGCTCATCAAGTCAGCCTCATAGCCCCTACTGAGGTCCTGTCTGCCCATTTTCGGAAGCACGTGTGGGTAGAAACCTTCCGGGTATCCTGGTATAATGTGCAGAGGCACTTTTGTTCCATTATGGATGTCTAATTAGCTGTTAATCAAAGGGGAGAGAAAAGAGGAATGACTCTTTCTGCCATGGTGCTGGTGTCACTCCCAGCTTCCCTTTCCTTTCCCAAGGTATATAGGAAATGTGAAAATATGAGTATATGGAATATGAAACATATTAAATAAAGGAAAAAAATTCTCATAAAATCAAAAATTGCATCACTCATCTGTTTTTTAAAAATTAAATATACAGGGCTTCCCTGGTGGCGCAGTGGTTGAGAGTCCGCCTGCCGATTCAGGGGACACCGGTTCATGCCCCGGTCTGGGAAGATCCCACATGCTGCGGAGAGGCTGGGCCTGTGAGCCATGGCTGCTGGGCCTGCGCGTCGGGAGCCTGCGCTCTGCAACGGGAGAGACCACAACAGTGAGAGGCCCGCGTATCGCAAAAAAAAAAAAAAAAATTAAATATACATTAGAACAAGACATAAATTAATAACAAACTGAAAAAAAGGACAAATTGGGTCATAAAAAGATTGATTTTAGGGAATTCCCTGGTAGTCCAGTGGTTTGGATTCAGCTCTTTCACATTGAACCAGGTTCGATCCCTGGTTGGGGAACTAAGATCCCACAATTTGTGCGGCTAAAGGAAAAAAGAAAGAAAAATTGATTATAAACACTGTTACCAGTGACACATAGATAAGTTTAAATTCTTACTGTAAATATAAGTTTTAAAAGTACAAATATAAAAATATGCCCAAAGAGAAAATTCAAAATAAAAATAATTCATGCCTTAAAAACTCATATTTTATATATTAAAAAACTGAGTAGCTGAGAGGGAATTAAGGAAAGCCAAACATGCTAATTTTCTTATTTACAGGGGAAAGTCGAGAGATTCTCTTGCATTCTTAATATTGATCATTGAAAACAGCGAGTTCAAGCACATTTTGAGTTTTGAAAACATTTAGGATAACTTTTGATTGATAAAAGTAGAGAAAATATAGCAATAGTGCACAAATGAAAGACAGAAACAAGGTAAGTTATAGGACAAACCGTCAACAAGGGGTGTATTAAAATACATACATGTAAATAACAAATTTGTCTATAATTTAATATAGATAGATTACAGTTTTATATTTTTAAAAAAGAGAAAAAATCCAAAATAAATATATGTTGTTTCCAAAGGACGAAACTAAAATAACAAAAATTATTGAGAGTAAAAGGATTGGCCAGGATAGATCAGGCACATAGAAATGAAAAATGGTGTAAACTCCTACAGTGGGGCTCTTCTGTAATTCCAGGTTATTCTCCCCTAGTTGAAAAAAAACAAAACAACCAAACAAACAAAACAGTTGTAGCAACATCAACATGCTGCAGAGAAGAACCATTTCCTCTGACTCTGAAACTAAGTAACACGCACACTCCAAAACCAATAAACAAAACACAAAACCCCACCCAGTCACATATATACACCCATGAAATTAATATTTGAAGAGCAGTACATATTTACTGACTTTGTACACTTTGAAAGCACTTTGAAACTGATCTCTTAAATGTCCCCCTCTTCTCCCATCCAGCTTGTACACTTCATAGTCTTTTCTCCACTCCTCTCATTACTTACTTCTGTGCTGTGTTTACCACTTGACTAATCCCTACTTCCCCTCTAAACTCTGTTAATAGTTTTTACCCTGTAATCCTTGGCTTTATTTTCCTTCTTTGACCAACCACACCCCCTGTCTTTCATAAATATATGTTCTCCTTAAGACTTAGTAGATTTTCCCTTTTTCAGCATCCCACCCCAATTTTAATCTCCTATCAGTTGTCATGTCTATTTAAAGAAGTCAGTTTAGATCTGTCATCCTGATCTCCTTTCTAAATGGCTAGCTTAAAATTTCAACTATATATGCCTACTTGGAGCAATTTACTGAGCATCTACTATGTGACTGGTACTGTTGATATTTTAAGTGTGTTCATACGTTCACTCACTTAATCTTTGGGAAATCCTGTAAGGCAGATGGTATCACCACATTTACAGAAAAGGAAATCAATTTAAGACGTTTAGTTAACTTGTCCAGTAGAGCATCAGAATCTGTTTTCAAATCTTATTCTGACCAATTCCAGTGCCCAGGGAGAGGACAAGTGAACACCTAAGTTTAGGAAAATCATCCTTTTGCCCTTTCACCTAGGGAATGACCAAGTTCTTTGGGATGAGAAACAAAGAAAATATTTCTAGAACTTGCTCTGTACCCAGCACTGTGCTGCATTTTGCACCTATGATCTCTTTTGCAGCAACACTAAGGGGTGGAGGCAGACAGGAAAAGACGCTTGAAAAGATCATGCAGAGGTTAAGCAGCGGAATAGAGATTTGATTCTGAGTCTTTTTCTTCATTATACATTCTGCCTCAATTAATTAATTAATTCATTGTAAATTTTGGATTAAGTTGCTTTCTTTCCTAGTCTGTGCTCAGTTTCTTTATTTTTAAAATGAGGAAGTTAAACGTCTGATAACCAAAGTCCTCTTTGGTTCCATCATTACAAAATTCAGCAGCTCTAAACAGAAAAGTTGTCCTCTGATAAAATTAGGTACCTTAGTAACAGAGCTGCAATTGGGTATTTTGCCTCAAAATCCACCCTCTGCGTTCTTGTTACACCCAACCTGTTGTCTCCATCTCGGTCAATGGCACCATCCTCCATTGAGCCAACAGACATGTGTTTGTGTGTGCCCTCTTCACCCCTTCAATTTAGACAATCATCTAGTCCTATCCACTCCTATGTCCATTATAACTTTCAAAACTGGACACTTCTCCCCATCCCCATTGGCACTTCTTTAGTCTCAACTACCCTTATCTCTAGCCTGTAACAATGCAAGATCCTTGTTACTGGTCTTTCTGCTTCCACTATGGCCCTTCTCTAATCTATTCTCCACAAAGGGCCAGAATGGTCTTTGCAAAAACCAATTCTCATAACAAAAGCCTTATTGTGGGATCGCATGACACTCAGGGTAAAATCAGGGTAAAATCCAGTCTCCTCAGCACGACAAATATGACCCTGCATGATCTAGCCTTTTCTAACACGTCTAGCCACAGTACTTGTCACTTCTGTCCTGCCTCTAGTAACACTGAGTTATTTGCTGTTCCCTGACTCCATCAAATTCTGTGTGTTTTATTTTTTAATTATTTATTTTATTTTTGGCTGTGTTGGGTCTTTGTTGCTGCGTACGGGCTTTCTCTAGTTGTGGCGAGCAGGGGCTACTTTTCGTTGCAGCGCATGGCTTCTTACTGTGGTGGCTTCTCCTGTTGTGGAACATGGGCTCTAAGCCTGCGTGCTTCAGTAGTTGTGGCTCGGGGGCTCTTGAGTGCAGGCTCGGTAGTTGTGGTGCATGGGCTTAGTTGCTCCGCGGCATGTGGGATCTTCCCAGACCAGAGCTCGAACCTATGTCCCCTGCATTGGCAGGTGGATTCTTACCCACTGCACCACCAGGGAAACCCCATCAAGTTCTCTTGACTTTGAGTCTTTATGGGTGTGTGTGTGTGTGTGTGTGTGTGTATATATATATATATATATGGACTACCCTTAAATAGGATGCCCTTTACTCCACTTCTCACTTTACTTTTCAGTCCTTCAGGTTTCTTTGACCTAAAGCTTGAGTCAGGTGTCATTTTTGTGAGCTTCCACATTATCCATACCATCCTGGGCTTACCCGTGGTATTTATTACAGCATCTTAAAACTGCCTATTTATTATTTTTCTTCCCACTAGATCATAGTTTTCTTCTGTATGGAGAGTATGTACCGAACCCAGGATATGACATATCTAAGGGGCTTAGTAATATTTGTTGAATGAATTAAATAATTTCTAGAAGAGTCATAGTCCCCTTTTACATCAACTAATCTTTTTTTTTTTTTTTTTTTTTTTTTTTTGCGGTACGTGGGCCTCTCACTGTTGTGGCCTCTCCCGTTGCGGAGCATAGGCTCTGGACGTGCAGGCTCAGCAGCCATGGCTCACGGGCCTAGCCGCTCCGCGGTATGCGGGGTCTTCCCGGACCGGGGCACAAACCCGTGTCCCCTGCATCGGCAGGCGGACTCTCAACCACTGCGCCACCAGGGAAGCCCTCAACTAATCTTTTATCACAAAAATATTTGTTCCTGGGGCTCATTTCAGTCCCATTCTGCTTTGTGGGAGTACTTGCTAAGAATAATAGAAGAATGATGAGGACAGGGATGCTAGAGGAAGGAAGGTGATGGAGTTTGGCAGAAAGAAAAGAAAAAGAGCAAATAAACTTCTCTTCACAGAGTAGACTTAGCCCATTCCAAGGCTATTTTTTTGGAAAAGGAGGCAGACCAGAGGCGCGTTCTCAGTTACACCAGGTGGGATGTCTTATGCTGATGAGAAGGGAGAGAAAAGTGTCCAAAATAAATGCCAAAGACCCCAGCAGGCCTGTTTTTCAGTATTCATCTAAAGTTCAAAATCATTTTGCCTTAGATTATGCATTCTAAATTAGACTTTTCCATCTTTATTTGGATTTGGGCTTTCTTTTCCTCTCACAGGGGTGGTGCTTCCTCTGCTCTAAGTGTATAGTCTACTCTCTTCTATAGCAGTGGTACTCATTAGGGGCAGTCCTGCTGCTAAGCAATGTTTTGGAAATCCGTGGGGGGCGTTTTATGGTTGTCCCAGTGATTGAAAGGCCCTACTGGCATTTAGTGAGTGGAGAATCAGGAGGTTGGATGTCTAATAATGTTCAGGAGAGTCCTGAGCCACAAGTAATTGCTTTTTGTACTGCTGACTTTCAGAAGTCCCACCAGACATTCGTATGTGTAAACAACCTGTTTATAATTTTCTGAAGGAAGAACCAAATGATCTTTTTACACATAAGCAAGTGGTATTTTTATGCAGTTTTAATATCAACTGAATTTGCCAGAATACAACCATTGTGTACATAGACAGAGGCCTTCCTTTGTTTTATTTGGAACTTTTCCGAGAGTTATTCATCATTGTGGAACATCTCATCACTGATGAAAACACTGCTTGAGGTACTTGAGTCAAAAATGCAACACACCTGTGATGGCCTGCATTTTTGGCTGTTGAGGTCATTATTTCTTCTAATGTGAGTTTTTATATATTGAAATATGTATTATTTTACTCTAATTTGCTTTGTTTTTATTTCTCTTTTATATAACAACTAGGGAGTTTGGGGGGCTTTTGTCTGTTTTAATTATATCTGTAGGTAGATGATATTTTCTATAAATTCATTTTAGGATTTTGAAAGAGGAGTTAGACAATATTTTTTAATATAATTCCTCCGTCATTTTGTTTATTTATTTATTTTTGGCTGTGTTGGGTCTTCGTTTCTGTGCAAGGGCCCTCTCCAGCTGCGGCAAGTGGGGGCCACTCTTCATCGCGGTACGTGGGCCTCTCACTATCGCAGCCTCTCCTTTTGCGGAGCACAGGCTCCAGACGCGCAGGGTCAGTAATTGTGGCTCAGGGGCCTAGTTGCTCCGCGGCATGTGGGATCTTCCCAGACCAGGGCTCGAACCCGTGTCCCCTGCATCGGCAGGCAGATTCTCAACCACTGCGCCACCAGGGAAACCCGACAATATTATTTTTAAGTGGGTATTTGATAGGGTTAAAAACCATGAATCTATAAAGAAGAGCTTAATTATTTAAAATCAAGGACTATGGAGTCGGCCCTGGGTTTGAATCCCATCTCTGCTACCTCCTTGCTGTGAAAACTTTGAAAAGCTATTCCCATTCTCTTTGATTTCATTTCCTCATCTGTAAAACAGTTAACTTGAATGGTGATTATGGTAATAATGCAGCAGAAGGTGCATAGATCTGGACCTGGTACAGAGAAAGTGTTTGGTAAATGTTGGGTATAATTATTATAAGCCTTGATTATTTATTTTTTATTTATTTATTTATTTATTTATTTGCTTTTGAAAAAAGAACAGCTTTATTGAGATATAATTGAGATACCATGAATTCACACTTTAAAAGTATAGTTCAGTAGTTTTTAGTATATTCACAGAGTTGTATAATCATCACCACCATCTAGTTGTATAATCATCACCACCATCTAATTTTAGAACACTTTCATTACTCCAGTGAGAAATCCTGTGCCTATTAGTAGTCACTCCCCATTTCCCCTTCCCCCTAGCCTCTGGCGACCATTAATCTACTTTTTACTTCTATAGATTTTCCTATTCTGGAAATTTAATATAAATGAAATTATAAGTAGTGGCCTTTCACTTGACAGGCTTCTTCACGGGCATAATATTTTCAAGGATCATTCATGTGGCATGTATCATACTTTGTTCTTTTTTATTGAATAATTTCTTTTTTTTTTTTTTTTGTGGTATGCGGGCCTCTCACTGTTGTGGCCTCTCCCATTGCGGAGCACAGGCTCCGGATGCGCAGGCTCAGCGGCCTTGGCTCATGGGCCCAGCCGCTCCGCGGCATGTGGGATCCTCCCAGACTGGGGCACGAACCCATGTCCCCTGCATCGGCAGGCAGACTCTTAACCACTGCGCCACCAGGGAAGCCCCCTTGAATAATTTCTGATGTATGCAAGCGTTGATTATTTAAATACTCATTTCCTATCTATTTTTTAATCATATCCAACAGCATCTGTTTTAATTTTTGGTTCTCCTCTGTTATTTATTATTAGACTATTAGACTTTCCAAAGCATTTTTATCTTTGCATATGAAATATAACTTGTCAAACTCTGTTAATATTCCATAGTTTAAAGTACAAAATTAATCATTTAAAGTACTTTGAGACATGTATGGGTTGGAGAGAGTTTATAATCATTACAAGAAATTATTATAATAGTAATAAATAGTTACAGATTAGTTTGTAGATTTACTTGGATGATAAATTAAGATTTGTGTTTGAGTCTTCTTTTGGAATGGGGTCAAATGTGAAGATTTATTGGTGGAGAAAAGATGAGAGTTCAAGGTACAACAGTGAGGTGGCCTTGATTAATCAAGTAATTCATCTTAGTTCTTCTTCTTATGCAAGAAGACAGTCTGTAGATGTCCCCCGACACAGTTGTGCTAATGTTTAAAACACAGCTTTGCTTAAAGCAGTTAACACATTTGTAAATTATCAGCAGCTCCAGTTAAAGGGTACAGGAGGGAGAAAGGCAAGCCCGAGATGGAGTTGGCCAGTCTTGGAAGGGTGGAGGAGGCTCAGGCAGAGGGAGGAGTGTCCCAGAAGACAAGCACGGCTGCCAAGAAGTGGAGAAGGAAATAAGGAACTCTGTATTTCCAGGAAGGATCATCCATTATGGATAATATAGCCAAGAAATAGATTTGTTTGGCTTATGCAGTGCTAAAATAAAGTTTTTTTTTAAATTTAATTGGTAAGTTTGAGATTTCGCTTTTTAAAAAAATTCCAGACAGAAAATTTATACAATTTGGTTGACATATTACAACATATGTTACTAATCATTATATTCCTTAACTTGGGAAGAAAATTTTTTAATTATTTAAATATATTTATGGTCAAAGTATTTTTTTTTGAAATTGAAATGTTCTTAAAATCTTACTTCCACAGAGAATGGCATAATAGAGATATATTTTCAGTGGCTTTTGGCATCTAAAAATCTAACTAGTACATTAACCAATTGGCAACTGGAAGTGTGACATAGCCTAAGAATTAAGAATTTAATCATTATAATTTATTAATCTATGAAGGCCACTGGGTGTAAAATGATGTGACTCACTAATAGGAAAATGAATAATTAGCATTTGTTTACCTCATTGAAAAGTTCAAGTGAATTAGGTTTTTCAGAATTTGATTGTACAAAGCAGATGACATATTGGACTTACAGCAAAAGTCCAGCTGAAAAGACCTATGTGCAAGGAACAGTTATGCTAACATGCTTACCAAGATAGGTGAATATGCACCAGCTATTATTTTTCTGGTGAGGGCATTGCTGAATATAAATGCTCTCAATGTAGAAGAATAAATGAATAGAAGTATTAATAGAATTTTAGAGCTCAAAAATACAAGAGGTAGGGTGGAGAGAATTATTTAATGCTCAAACCAAGCCAGGGCATGTTTCAGTGTGAGAGGAGATGCCATAAGAACTCCAGAACAGGTGCAAACTGGATCTGTTCTCGGATGTATGGTCATTTACTAAGAGGTCAACTAGTCAACCCTTCTCTTGGTACGTATTAGGAAATGAAGCTACAAAGATTTGCAATTTAGTGAAGTCACATTCTATCAGGGACCAAAGTAGGACTACAGCCCAGCTCTTGGTAAAGTGTGTATCTATTTCTCCTACTCATGTGCCTTCCTTTCCACTTACCTCTTTTACACGTTTCTATGATCAACTTGCAGGAGAGGCTAAATCTTGATCTTTGCAAATATAGAAGGAAACAGAGCAGAAGTTAATCCTTATCCTCAGCTTGTTTTTAGAAGTTGGGCTTTTTACCTTCTACCTGCACCTATGCAGAAATACTAGGAATAGACTGAAAGAAAGGACTTTAGAAGTATACTGGTTAGTGATCTCTTCACTAGCTCATGTCACTGTTTCAAAGATTGTGTTATTTCACCTACTTTAGTCTTACTGGTTTCTGAAGCTTGATTTCAGAGTGTGAGTTGCTTTCGTTGTTCTTTTCTTCTTTCTTTCCTAATATCAGCAAACTGGTGACGCTGAATAGATGCTTATGCAGTGCTTTTCAACATGACATGTCTTTTATGTTTATTTTGGTTTGTTTTACTTAACTACTGTTTAAGCACACTTGTGCAGGCACTACTTAATTCGGTACCTCTTTCTTTGTAACCCGTTCTACCACATGAACGCTGGTATGGATCAGGTCTCCTGGGGACTCTGCAGACCACACTGTCTGCATTTAAAGGCCTCCAGTACACCCAGTGCTGAATTTGTAGGGATACCTAGGGGGATCATCAGTTTACAGAGCCAAGCCTGAGGGCTGTATGTTTGAGGACCTTGTTGAGCCACCAAGCACAGTGAGTTCTGAATCCACACATTAGGATTTTAAAGCCCTTCAGCCTGTGGGTATGATTGTGGGTATCCCTGCACCAGATGTCCAGGACATCTGTAGTTCTTGGCAGGTGGGGAAACATGTGGCAAACATTTGACTTGACTTGTCAGAACTTTATGAAAAAGATCTGACCATAAGAGGATTCATGTTTTTTCTTAAATCAAATTTGTTCATTAAAATGAACTTTATAAAAATTCTTCAGTTTATAATGATTCTTTTGTGCATTTAAAGTAAGAACAAAGTCATTTTGAATTTGTGACATTAAATTTAAAAAATTCAAATAGTTTTATGCAAAAACTACAACTGAGCACAGAGAACTAAAAAATGAGGCTGTAAGAGCTCCTGTTAATTGAGCCCTCACCACATGGCAAGTGTGGTATTATGTGATTTATAGGTCTTAAACAGTTAATCCTTAAGACAACATAGTAAAATACACATTATTATGATCAGACTCTAGATGAGTAAGCTGAGGCTCACACAGTTTGAGCTTATTGCCCAAGACCACACAGCCAGTAGTGGCGGAACCTGGGGTTAATCAGGCTTCTGTTCAAACCAAAGCACATGCCATGTTTCTTCACCTAAACAGTAGCAAAAGTAACGTCGTTCAAGCAGTGTCTACAGAGTTCATATCAGCTTTGGTTTGGACTTTCCCTGTAATATCAAAGACTAGCTAGCTTTTACAGTTACTAAGGAAATCACATCATCATTAAAAATCAATCCGCATTCTGTTCCCTTTGAGGAACACACACACACACGCACGCACGCACACAGTGCACGGGGAGAAGCAGCTTGAGCCCATCACAGCAATTTGAAGCCTCTACACTTGTAGATGCTTTCTGTTTGGAGATCAGATTTGAAACCTGGGTTTTCTATCAGTGGTGCCTTAACATTGTCTTTGGCAAATCTCTTCAAGTTGGCAGCTGTACTGGGCTTTTTATGTTCCTTAGTTTCAGCTGTTCAGGCACTTGGGGCAGAGCCCGTAATAAAGATCAATCATCCCAAATGTAACATACAGATCTGATGACAATGTATATTTGTCTACTGCTACATCCTATAGCAGCAGCCAAATATATACGTAGACCAGAACTTTAATAGATCATTTTTTTAAAAACTTTTGTCTCTGTGTCTTTTCCACGGAAGAAGAATGAATGTGAATACTTGGGATAGAATACGTAATCTGTATAATAATTGGTCCCCGCCTGTCGTAAATATTGCTAGTGCTCACTGACTCCCTCTTCTTCCCTCCCAGGCATGCAGGAACCTTACTCCACAGCCCTTGCAGCTGTGTGAGGTCTGTGACTGGTTCATGACAATGAAATATGAACAGGAGGGAAATAGGTACCTTTTGGTTTCCCTGCTTATATAGCCTACCCTGACACCCTGTTGCCCTCAGGGTAAGTACCAAAGTCTGAATATGGTTTAAAAGGTTTCCAATGCCCTGACCGCCTTCACCTCTCCATCCCTTCTCTCACTATTTCATGCCTTGCTGTTTGTCTCAGGCATCCTGACGCTTCTAGAAAGAACCAAGCTCTTTCTCTCCACTGTCATTCAAATGACAGTTATTTCCCCCAAGCAGTCCTCTCTGACCTCCAAAGCATGGTTTACTTCCCTACTTAAAACTTGCCAATAGTTTATTATTTTATTTAGAATTTAAGGCAAACTCCTTGTCATGGCCTGTGGTACTATGTGAACTGGCCACAACCTATCCTCTGACCTCATCTCATATATGCTCAGTACTTTCCAAGCACTCTGGCCTTCCTGCTGTCCTTTGAGCTTGTATAGTCCAGATGTGTTTGTGTGTCCATTGTGCTGCATGAATATCCCATTGTGACACGACAGTGTGTCCGAGTGCAGTGTTAAAGGAGCAAGTACAGTGACATGCCATCTTTACTACCTCTTTTATTTCTTTTGCTATGTCAGTAAACTGCTGCTGGGAATTAGTCTTGTAGCCATAGATTTTTTTTTTTTTAATCTCCTAAAGAGAAGTAGGCTAAATCACTGCATAATGGCTTATGGGATAAATTGTGTCATTGTAGTCAGGAAAAATTTCTATTCTCCTGGAGTGGAAACTTGCTCACTTGGCAGAGACCTGATGAGGAAGTAAGTGTACAGAGACAGCTAGCTGAAATTGAAGCTACTTACTGACTATAGGCATACCTCGTTTTATTGTGCTTCACATTATTGCACTTCACACACTGCATTTTTTACAAATTGAAGGCTTATGACAGCCCTGAATTGAGCAAATCTATTAGCACCATTTTTCCAACAGCATTTGTTCACTTCATGTCTCAGGGTCACATCTGGTAATTCTTGCAGTATTGCAAACTTTTGGTTATTATATTTGTTATGGTGATCTGTGATTAGTGATCTTTCATGTTACTATGACTTGCTGAAGGCTCAGATAATGGTTAGCATTTTTGGAAGTAAAGTTTTTTAATTAAGGTATGTACTTTCTTTTTAAACATAATGCTATTGCACACATAATAGACTACAGCATAGTGTAAACATAACTTCTATATGCAGTAGGAAACCAAAAAATTTGTGTGACTCACTTTATTGTGATATTTGCTTTATTGTGGTGGTCTGGAACTGAACCCACAATACCTCCAAGGTATGTCTATATTTCATTCTTCAAGGCTGTCCGCATTCTTTCAACAACTTAGCTGGCACAAAAAATCTAGTAATAACCAGAAAGTAACTTGAATGGGACCTCTCAATATAGTGTAAGAAAAAATATTAACAGGAATATGACAAATAAAGGACTGAAAATTGGTTCAGATGAGAAATATTTTACCATTAAGCAGACCAAAATTAGGATAGAGAGTCTTTATAAAGTTAAATAGTGGCTACCCTGAAATAAATGCTCAAAGCAGAAATAAGAAAATAGAACATAATAAAAATATTAAGTTGGAAGCACTCATTAAAGAACCATGAGAAATAAACAAAACCACATCAGAAGTGAAAAACATAGATGGATTAGCAAAAAGAAAACTGAAGATTAGATGCCGCTGAATATGGAATTAGGGGTATGAAAAACAGGTCCTAGGAAATTGAACAAACAAATTAAAAAAAAACCCGAAAAACATTGAGTCAAAAAAAAAAAAAAAAGGAATACAGAGAATGTTCCAGAAATCAAAGGAGATACACATACATTGATATTTTGTAAAGAAAGAATGAAAAAAATAGAACAAAAATATACAGTTAACCCTTGAACAACACAGGTTTGAAGTGCACCGGTCCATTTATATGCAGATTTCTTTCAATAAGTACTACACAATCTTCAGTCGGTTGAATCCACAGATGCAAAACCGCTGATATGGAGGGCTGACATAAAGTTATGTGCCATTTTCTACTGTGAAGAGGGTCAGCACCCCTTCCCCTCATGTTGTTCAAGAGTCAACTGTATTAAAGTATACTCTAAATATTTCTTCTACTGAAGACAACTGAAAATGTTAGATAAAATATATCTTTTCAAATGCATCACTGAGTTGACAAGAAAACAAATCCATAGAGGCCAAAACCTAAGTGAAAGCAGGAATACTGGGAAGTGAAGGTTTGCCCTGAGGATATCTCCTACACCCTAAGTGACACTAGACTTCTGGTTGTTTGGTTTTTATTATTTTATTTCGACGTAATTTGAAACTACAGAAAAGATTCAAGAATAGCACAAAGAAATCCTATTTATCATTCTCTCAGAGTCTCCATTCAAGTTTTGCTAATTGTCCCAGTAATGCTTGTTTAATAGCAAAGGATCCAATCCTGGATTATGCATTATACCTATTGTCATTTCTTTCTCTTTCAACCTGGAAAAGTACCTCAGTCCTTGGCTTTCACCACATTGATGGTTTGCAGATTCTAGGCCAGTCATTTTGTAGAATTCCCCACAATTAGAGTTAGTCTTGTGTTTCTTTACCATCAGTCCTAGATTATACATTTTTTCCCCCAAATATCATTGAATCCTATTGGGTGGCACATGATGTCCATTCATCCCTTTATTGATTGTGTTAGATTTGACCACTTTATTTAGATGTTGCCTGCCAGGTGTCTCCACTGTAAATTTACCCCCAATATTCATCCCTTTTAAATAATTATTTTGTGGGGAGATACCTAGGGACTATACAAAATCTTGTTTCTTAACTTTCACCTACTAATTTCAGCACCCATTAATGTTTCTTGATTGAATTAATTATTACTAGTATGGTTGTCAAATGGTGATTTTTCTAATATAGCATTCCTTCAGTATTTATTGGCTGTCTTCTACTTATTTATTAATTTATATAATTTATATATAATTTATAGTGTGGATTTTGGGTTCCTATATACAAAGTAGGATATAATCCATTACTATCAATATTTTTTTTTGAGTTTCTTTTTCTTTTTGAATTTTTGAATTTTATTTTATTTTTTTATACAGCAGTTTCTTAATAGTCATCAATTTTATACACATCAGTGTATACATGTACACACTGTATACATGTCAATTCCAATCGCCCAATTCATCACACCACCACCCCAACCCCCCCACGGCTTTCTCTCCTTGGTGTCCATAGGTTTGTTATCTACATCTGTGTCTCAACTTCTGCCCTGCAAACTGGTTCATTTGTACCATTTTTCTAGGTTTCACATACATGATATTTGTTTTTCTCTTTCTGACTTACTTCACTCTGTATGACAGTCTCTAGATCCATCCACATCTCAACAAATGACCCAATTTCATTCCTTTTTATGGCTGAGTAATATTCCATTGCATATATGTACCATATCTTCTTTATCCATTCGTCTGTCAGTGAGCATTTAGGTTGCTTCCATGACCTGGATATTGTAAATAGTGCTGTAATGAACAATGGGGTGCATGTGTCTTTTTGAATTATGGTTTTCTCTGGGTATATGCCCAGTAGTGGGATTGCTGGGTCATATGGCAATTCTATTTTTAGCTTTTTAAAGAACCTCCATACTGTTCTCCATAGTGGCTGTATCAAGTTACATTCCCACCAACAGTGCAAGAGGGTTCCCTTTTCTCCACACCCTCTCCAGCATTTGTTGTTTGTAGATTTTCTGATGATGCCCATTCTAACTGGTGTGAGTTGATACCTCATTGTAGGTCTGATTTGCATTTCTCTAATAATTAGTGATGTTGAGCAGCTTTTCATGTGCTTCTTGGCCATCTGTATGTCTTCTTTGGAGATATGTCTATTTAGGTCTTCTGCCCATTTTTGGATTGGGTTGTTTGTTTCTTTAATATTGAGCTGCATGAGCTGTTTGTATATTTTGGAGATTAATCCTTTGTCTGTTGATTCGTTTGCAAATATTTTCTCCCATTCTGAGGGTTGTCTTTTCATCTTGTTTATGGTTTCCTTTGCTGTGCAAAAGCTTTGAAGTTTCATTAGGTCCCGTTTATTTATTTTTGTTTTTATTTCCATTACTCTAGGAGGTGGATCAAAAAAGATCTTGCTGTGATTTATGTCAAAGAGTGTTCTTCCTATGTTTTTTCCTCTAAGAGTTTTATAGTGTCTGGTCTTACGTTTAGGTCTCTAATCCATTTTGAGTTTATTTTTGTGTATGGTGTTAGGGAGTGTTCTAATTTCATTCTTTTACACGTAGCTGTCCAGTTTTCCCAGCACCATTTATTGAAGAGACTGTCTTTTCTCCATTGTATATCTTTGCCTCCTTTGTCATAGATTAGTTGACCATAGGTGCATGGGTTTATCTCTGGGCTTTCTACCTTGTTCCATTGATCTATGTTTCTGTTTTTGTGCCAGTAACATATTGTCTTGATTACTGTAGCTTTGTAGTATAGTGTGAAGTCAGGGAGTCTGATTCCTCCAGCTCCATTTTTTTCCCTCAAGACTGCTTTGGCTATTCAGGGTCTTTTGTGCCTACATACAAATTTTAAGATGATTTGTTCTAGTTCTGTGAAAAGTGCCATTGGTAGTTTGATAGGGATTGCATTGAATCTGTAGATTGCTTTGGGTAGTATAGTCATTTTCACAATATTGATTCTTCCAATCCAAGAACGTGGTATATCTCTCCATCTGTTGGTATCATCTTTAATTTCTTTCATGAGTGTCTTATAGTTTTCTGCATACAGGTCTTTTGTCTCCTTAGGTAGGTTTATTCCTAAGTATTTTATTCTTTTTGTTGCAATGGTAAATGGGAGTGTTTCTTTAATTTCTCTTTCAGATTTTTCATCATTAGTGTATAGGAATGCAAGAGATTTCTGTGCATTAATTTTGTATCCTGCAACTTTACCAAATTCATTGATTAGCTCTAGTAGTTTTCAGGTGACATTTTTAGGATTCTCTATGTATAGTATCATGTCATCTGCAAACAGTGACTCTTTTACTTCTTCTTTTCCAATTTGTATTCCTTTTATTTCTTTTTCTTCTCTGATTGCTGTGACTAAGACTTCCAAAACTGTTGAATAATAGTGGTGAGAGTGGACATCCTTGTCTCATTCCTGATCTTAGAGGAAATGCTTTCAGTTTTTCACCATTGAGAATGATGTTTGCTGTGGGTTTGTTGTATATGGCCTTTATTATGTTGAGGTAAGTTCCCTCTATGCCCCCTTTCTGGAGAGTTTTTATCATAAATGGTGTTATCATAAATGGGTGTTGAATTTTGTCAAAAGCTTTTTCTGCATCTACTGAGATGATCATATGGTTTTTCTTCTTCAATTTGTTAATATGGTGTATCACATTGATTGATTTGCATATATTGAAGAATCCTTGCATCCCTGGGATAAATCCCACTTGATCATTGTGTTTGATCCTTTTAATGTGTTGTTGGATTCGGTTTGCTAGTATTTTGTTGAGGATTTTTGCATCTATATTCATCAGTGATATTGGTCTGTAATTTTCTCTTTGTGTAATATCTTTGTCTGGTTTTGGTATCAGGGTGATGGTGGCCTCATACAATGAATTTGGGAGTGCTCCTTCCTCTGAATTTCTTTGGAAGAGTTTGAGAGGAATGGGTGTTAGCTCTTCCCTAAATGTTTGATAGAATTCACCTGTGAAGCCATCTGGTCCTGGACTTTTGTTTGTTGGAAGATTTTTAATCACAGTTTCCATTTCAGTGCTTGTGATTGGTCTGTTCATATTTTCTATTTCTTCCTGATTCAGTCTTGGCAGGTTGTGCATTTCTAAGAATTTGTCCATTTCTTCCAGGTTGTCCATTTTATTGGCATACAGTTGCTTGTAGTAGTCTCTTAGGATGCTTTGTATTTCTGTGGTGTCTGTTGTAACTTCTCCTTTTTCATTTCTAATTTTATTGATTTGAGTCCTCTCCCTCTTTTTCTTGATGAGTCTAATGGTTTATCAACTTTGTTTATCTTCTCAAAGAACCAGCTTTTAGTTTTATTGATCTTTGCTATTGTTTTCTTTGTTTCTATTTCATTTATTTCTGCTCTGATCTTTATGATTTCTTTCCTTCTGCTAACTTTGGGTTTTGTTTGTTCTTCTTTCTCTAGTTCCTTTAGGTGTAAGGTTAGATTGTTTATTTGAGATTTTTCTTGTTTCTTGAGGTAGGCTTGTATAGCTATAAACTTCCCTCTTAGAACTGCTTTTCCTGCATTTCATAGGTTTTGGATCATTGTGTTTTCATTGTCATTTGTCTCTAGGTATTTTTTTTATTTCCTCTTTGACTTCTTCAGTGATCTCTTGGTTATTTAGTAATGTATTGTTTAGCCTCCATGTGATTGTGTTTTGTATGTTTTTTTCCCCCTGTAATTGATTTCTAATCTCATAGCGTTGTGGTCAGAAAAGATGCTTGATATGATTTCAATTTTCTTAAATTTACTGAGGCTTGATTTGTGACCCAAGATGTGATCTATCCTGGAGAATGTTCCGTGCGCACTTGAGAAGAAAGTGAATTTTGGTTGAAGCATTTAATCCATTCACGTTTAAGGTAATTATCGATATGTATGTTCCTATGACCGTTTTCTTAATTGTTTTAGGTTTGTTTTTGTAGGTCCTTTTCTTCTCTTGTGTTTTCCTGTTAGAGAAGTTCCTTTAGCATTTGTTGTAGAGCTGATTTGGTGGTGCTGACTTCTCTTAGCTTTTGCTTGTCTGTAAAGGTTTTAATTTCTCCATCAAATGTGAATGAGATCCTTGCTGGGTAGAGTAATCTTGGTTTTAGGTTCTTCCCTTTCATCACTTTAAGTATATCATACCACTTCCTTCTGGCTTGTAGAATTTCTGCTGAGAAATCAGCTGTTATCCTTATGGAAGTTCCCTTGTATGCTATTTGTTGTTTTTCCCTTGCTGCTTTCAATAATTTTTCTTTGCCTTTAATTTTTGCCAATTTAATTACTATGTGTCTCAGTGTGTTAATCCTTGGGTTTATCCTGTATGGGACTCTGTGCTTCCTGGACTTGGGTGGCTATTTCCTTTCCCATGGTAGGGAAGTTTTCGACTATAATCTCTTCAAATATTTTCTCGGGTCCTTTCTCTCTCTCTTCTACTTCTGGCACCCCTATAATGTGAATGTTGTTGCATTTAATGTTGTCCCAGAGGTCTCAGGCTGTCTTCATTTCTTTTCATTCTTTTTTCTTTATTCTGTTCCACAGCAGTGAATTCCACCATTCTGTCTTCCAGGTCACTTATCCTTTCTTCTGCCTCAGTTATTCTGCTATTGATTCCTCTAGTGTAGTTTTCACTTCAGTTACTGTATTGTTCATCTCTGTTCTTTAATTCTTCTAGGTCTTTGTTAAACATTTCTTGCCTCTTCTCGATCTTTACCTGTATTCTTTTTCCAAGGTCCTGGGTCATCTTCACTATCATTATTCTGAATTCTTTTTCTGGAAAATTGCCTATCCACTTCATTTAGTTGTTTTTCTGGTGTTTTATCTTGTTCCTTCATCTGGTACATAGCCCTCTGCCTTTTCCTCTTGTCTATCTTTCTGTGAATGTGGTTTTTGTTCCACAGGCTGCAGGTTTGTAGATCTTCTTGCTTCTGCTGTCTGCTCTCTTGTAGATGAGGCTATCTATGAGGCTTGTTCAGGTTTCCTGATGGGAGGGACTGGTGGTGGGTAGAGCTAACTGTTGCTCTGGTGAGCAGAGCTCAGTAAAACTTTAATCCACTTGTCTGCTGATGGGTGTGGCTGGGTCCCCTTCCTATTGGTTGTTTGTCCTGAGGTGACCCAACACTGGAGCCTACCCGGGCTCTTTGCTGGGGCTAATGGCAGACTCTGGGAGAGCTCACACCAAGGAGTACTTCCCAGAACTCCTGCTGCCAATGTCCTTGTCTCCAGGGTGAGACAGAGCCACCCCTTGCCTCTGCAGGAAACCCTCCAACACTAGCAGGTAGGTCTGGTTCAGTCTCTATGGGGTCACTGCTCCTTTCCCTGGGTCCTGATGTGCACACCACTTTGTGTGTGCCCACCAAGAGTGGAGTCTCTGTTTCCCCCAATCCTGTCAAAATCCTGCAATCAAATCCCACTAGCCTTCAAAGTCTGAATGTCTAGGAATTCCTTCTCCCATTGCCGGACCCCCAGGTTGGGAAGCCTGACATGGGGCTCAGAACCTTCACTCCAGTGTGTGGACTTCTGTGGTATAAGTGTCCTCCAGTCTGTGAGTCACCCACCCAGCAGATATGGGATTTGATTTTACTGTGATTGCGCCCCTCCTACCATCTCATTGTGGCTTCTCCTTTGTCTTTGGATGTGGAGTATCTTCTTTGGTGAGTTGTAATGTCTTCCTGTTGATGACTGTCCATCAGCTAGTTGTGATTCTGGTGTTCTCACCAGAGGGAGTGAGAGCACATCCTTCTACTCTGCCATCTTGGTTCCTCCCTCTTTCCACTATTTGTTTTGATACTTTAATTTTCCCAGATTCAGCCAATGTGAGTGACTTCAAGTTGGCATTTGTGTTGTTTTTTCATGCCTTCATTATTTGCATACTTCATTACTCTTTGGTACAAGAGATTCTAAGGTCATCTTTCTATTCATGTGCTCTAGCCCAGGATTCACCTATTTTTTTCCAGAAACCCAGATTCTATTTAGTGGAGAACAGTATTCAGAAACCAAGATCTAAGTGGGACTTGTGCATGATGCTAATGAAGTGTCACTCTTCCCAAGCTCTGTCAGTGGAAAAGTTAAGAAACTTATGTGTATATGCACATATACATATTCACAGAAAACATACATTTACATTTAACTCAGTGTACATTTAAAGCCATGAGTTTACATGGTTATCTCACGTTCCCATCCAACAATACAAGGTTTATTCTAGCTTTTCCTTTTTTTGCTATTTATACTTCCTCCTCTGATGAGAAAGCTAGTTCCCATGGTCTCCATCTCCCTGTATATATCCAATGTACTCCTCCTGCTGACTGTTCATCCCCTCCTGCAGGAGAAGGCTCCCCTAAGACACCTTCTCATTTAGGACTACCTCATGGCTTTTTGATGAAGAAAAGAACAAAGTCAATAATTTTTTAAATTAAAAAGAGGAAAGCAAAGGAAGAAGAGAATTGAAACCCAGTTTTCAAATTTCATAGGGCTTGATGTATGGGAAATAAAATCTAGAACCTTCTCAATGTGAAGAATATAATAGAAGACTCTGCTAAAACTGGAACCTTAAAGACTCACACTTCAACACAATGGAAAATGAGTAATAGCTCTGCCACACAGAAGAGGACATACCTTTGGCATTGCTTGAAAGGAGAGCATATCTCCTTTGATGATTTGTACAAGTTAATCCTCACACAGGTTTGCTACCTGGATTTGTGTAATCTGTTTATTTAAAAAAATATGTCAAGCATAAACCACTCTAAATTTAGTGAGTATTCTGTAAGAGAAGAGTATAATTGAACCTTTTGAGACCACATACAAAAAGACATAGAAAATGTGTAAGACAGGATAAGATACACACATACACACACATACACAATAGTGAAATACGTCTAATATATACCTATTTAGAATCCTAGAAGAAGAAGAGAGACTAGAAAAGAAACAATATTTGAGGGGTAAATGCTAAGAATTTTCCAGAATTTGGGAAAGACCCTTAAATTAAAGAAAGACAAAGATAAGACACAAAATTAACAGGATAAATAAGAAGGAATTCTAATTTAGATGAGTCAGAGTGAACTGTAGAATACTAAAAGCAAAAGTAAGATGTTGAAAGCAAGCAGAGGAAAAAAATGATTACTACAAAGAAATAGCAATTTGATGGCTGACTGACTATTTAATAACAGTAACCAGAAAACAAGTAAATACCTTCCAAGTGCCCTAGAAAATAACTGTCAACCTAAAACTATATATCTGGTGGAAATACCTTTCAAGAATACTGGTAAAATAAAGTCATTTTCAGACAGCAGTAACTGAGAACATTTATCACCAATATATCCACACTAGAAGATATTCTAAAGAATATTCTTTAAGGCAGAAGAAACATTTTACTGTAGGGAGGCTCTCAGAGGTGAAAATAAATGGTGAATGAAGATATTAATAATTGTGTGAGAAAGCTCTGAACAAATATTTGTTGTGATAAAATATCTGTAAGAGTGTAATTCAAGTTTTTTGGACTGCATAGACAGAAAAATGTAAAACTGAGAGGTTAAGAGAAAAGGATAGTGAGATATAGTCTAACATATATCTTATAATGTGAGTGAAATATAGTCTAACATATATCATATAATGTGAGTGAAATACAGCCTAACATATATCATGCGATGTGTAATAGTGGAATTAATAATACAAGATAGAACTAAGACACTGGAAAACAATAGCATATGAGTTAGCAGGGGATAACAGAATTAATGTGTCCTAAGATTCTTATATTTGGGGGGGAAGAGAGTAAAGACCTGGTCTGGAATTAGAATTGGTCTGGATTTAGTTATGCATAGAACTTATTAAAAGAATAAGCGTTGGGCTTTCCTTGTGGTGCAGTGGTTGAGAGTCTGCCTGGCAACGCAGGGGACACAGGTTTGAGCCCTGGTCTGGGAAGATCCCACACGCTGCGGAGCAGCTGGACCTGTGCACCACAGCTGCTGAGCCTGGGCTCTGCACCACGCAAGCCGCAACTACTGAGCCCAAGTGCTACAACTACTGAAGCCTGTGTGCCTAGAGCCCGTGCTCTGCAACAAGAGAAGCCACTTCAATGAGAAGCCCACACACCACAACAAAGAGTAGCCCCTGATCGCCGCAACTAGAGAAAGCCCGCGCGCAGCAACGAAGACCCAATGCAGCCAAAAATAAATAAATAAAATAAATAAATTTATTAAAAAAAGAATAAGCATAAAAGCATGTTATATAAATTAATAGAGGGAGTAATGGATTGAGAAAAATAATCTTCTTCCAATTGATCAAATAAGGCAAGATAGGAGAAAAAAAAGAAATAGGAAAATCAGAACAATGATAAAGTACAAATAAGATGGTAGAAATATATCAAAATTTATCAGTAATCAAAATAAATACAAATAAAACATACTCCTCAGTTACAATACAGTAATTATAAGACTAGATTTTAAGAATCCAACTTTGTGATATTTATAGGGGAATCGGCTGAAACAAAAAGATAATAAAAATTTGAAAGAAAAAGAAATGGAAAAATATCATTATATACTAACCAGAAGAAGAGGAAATTCCAAAGTGTCTGAATTATGAGCAGGCAAAATAGACTTCAAGGTTTAAAAAAAAAAAGACTGTAAAGATGATTTTAAAAACTTATTATTTTATATTTTATGGATTCTCTTCATAATGAAATAATGTTTGATTCACTTGGGAGAAATAAGAATTATGAACTGAAAATATTGCTACAAAATATTATAAAACAAAAATTAAAGTAAAAAGAGAACTGGAAAAATCCATCATCATCTAGGGAGGGTGTATCATACCTCTTTCAGTACCTGGTAAAAAAGCAGTCAAAAAATCAATTAAGTACATAATAAATTTGAACAGTAATTTAAAAACTCGACCCGATGACAAAAATAGAATGCTGTATTGAATAACTGGAGACTATGTCTAGTGTCAACCTGGGAGCAAAACGCTTAAGTGCTAGCCTGAAAAGATATTCTTATGAGTTACTGATGAGAAAGGGTTAAAATTTTTAAATTCCTAGAGATCTAGATCCAAAGCCCTAGACAAAAGCTTATTCCTCAGTCTTTACCTTTATGTTTTTCTATTTCCCTCCTGAACTTCAAATGTTTATACATAATGAAGTTGGCTGTATTTGAATTAAAAACCTGCTGAGAGTGAGTTTCTGTTTTCCTCCATCTGTGTCTAATTGGATTTCCTTCTTTCATGGGCTAGTCAAATCAAGTAAAGCTTGTCTACAGGCAAAGCAGATTGTAAATTCCCATCCAGATTTGTGATCAGTCAGGCTTTAATAAGAGTGTTTATCATTTTATTTGGGACAGGCCAAATGTTCATGCATAAAGTTGATCTTGAGCATGTTCACAGAATATTTAGTTTCCACTAATATGCTACTAACCTACTATATGTATTTTTCTTTTAACTTTTCTTTCCTGTCAGGTCCTCTTTTCATGTTGAGGATTGTGCGAGTGGCCATATGGCCATTCTATATACCTATTTTAGTAAAAAATAATAGCTTGTTTATTTTCAGATACATATGGCATTGGCATCTGGTTCATGAAAATGGACAGGTGTGTGTGCGTGTGTGTGTGTGTGTGTGTGTGTGTGTATTTCTCCTCCTATTCAGAGAAACAATGGATGGTCACATAACGTATGCAGAAATTTCATCTTTCATATCAAATCTCAAAAAAAACACCCAACTTCTACTAGTCTGAGGAAACTTCTGTTCTAATCTGAAGAGATACTCTCCCTACCAAAATATAGGGTTACAACTGTAGTTCATGTAATTGGCTGAAAAATAAATCTTAGAAAAGAATCCTGCATAAGAAAGAAATGTGGTATGGCTAAGGGTTAAAAATTCTGATTTCTTTTTTCTGTGGAGCTTCAACATCGTTTATCTTTTCTTTTCCTGATGAAGTTCTTGTTTTTAAAGTTGATGCTCACAATGCAGCTCCATTTCCTTCTCTTTTTTCAATTAGCCTTAGAAAATATGGTCTATTTTTAAAATTATTTTTTCAGCTTTACTGAGGTATAATTGACCAATATATATCGTATATATTTAAGGTGTACAACTTGATGCTTTGATATATGTATACATTGTGAAATGATTACCACCACCAAGCTAATTAACATACTCATCACCTCACATAATTATTTCCTTCCTTCCTTCCTTCATTCCTTCCTTCCCTCCCTCCCTCCCTCCCTCCTTCCTTCCTTCCTTCCTTCCTTCCTTCCTTTGTGATAACTCTCAAGTCTACTCTTTCAGCAAATTTTAAGTATACAATTCAGTATTGTTAACTAAGGTCCCCGTGCTGTACATTAGATCTCCAGCACTTGTTTATCTTGCATAACTGAAACTTTGTATCCTTTAACCAACATCTTATTTCCCTTTCTGTAACATGTGTTTGCAGATAACTTAGCACTTCACAGGTGCTCACTGCTTCAGAAAAATCTGTGCAATAGAAAAGTTCAGTGTAAATTAATTTTGTTTGTGTATATGAATCAGTATTAGAAGACTTGATGTTAAAGTCATCCCACAATGACTACTTTAGTAATAACAATAATGCTGGTATACAGAGAAGAGTTTCTAAAACTTGAATGTGTCTGCATACCATCTGAGGATCTTGCTCAATAGAGAATCTGATTCAGTTATGTTTCCAGTGGGCCCGAGATTCTGCCTTTTTAATGAGTTCCCAGGTAATGCTGATGTTACTTATCCTAGGACCACGCTTTGGGTAGCATGAGAGTAAAGCTTTTTGAGTTTACACGGAATTCTCCCATAGCTGCTTGGAGTAGGTATTAACCCCTTGTACAGATGAGGAAATAGAGGTTAAGAGAATTTATCTGATACTGTCATGCAGCCACAAGTCCTCTGATTAAGCTTTCTTTCCCCCTGCTATTCTTCAACCGCATTCCTCTTATAATTATCTTATTTATCTCTTGAATTACTATTTTTGTATATTTAGTTTTCATGTAACAGCAACTCCTGCTCTTCCCTTAAGGATTTTGTATTTCTTTGTGAGTTCTTTCCAAAATGGTAATGTTTAAGTAAACCATAACACTTGTTAATACTAGATTTTAAAAATCTTATGGGCTTATAATTTGTCCAGTCCCTTAGATAAGATAGGACAGCCCCACTCTCTTCTGTATAGCTGACCACAATACAGCTTCATGTTGACGTGCAGAACACAGCATGTTCTGCAAACATAAGGCCAGGGAGCTGACCTATTTATAGGTCCTTCTGCTAAAGGTGAGTTTGGGATCTCTCACCAATTTTGTAGAAGAAATTCTCCCAGAAGTTAACCTAGGCTGCTATTAAGAAACACCTGTGAGCTTTTAAACACAACTGTCATTGGGTGCCATTCCCAGAGAATCTGACCAATTGTTATGGAGTTGGGCTTGATATTACATGGTTAGGGAACTATTGTTTTAAAAGAACTGATATTTAAACACCTACCTACCGAGGGCAACTAATCACAATTTTGGGTAGAAGTCAAACATAGGTTTTTTTTTTTAGAGCTCCTAGGTGATTTTAATGTGGAGCATGTTTGAAAATCGCTGCCACGACTCATTTTCCTAGTGAGTTCATTATCTTTGAGATGTATGGCTTATATTAGTGTTGTGGATTTTTAAAAAGGAGTTATTTTCTTTCTCCCAAGAAGATTAATGAGAATTATCACAAGAGGCTAGGGGGTTAGCTTTGGTTAAAATGATAACAGTTCTGAAAACTGAAGTAACAAGGAAAAGGCATCAGTAAGATGAGGTCAGTTTCTACATGTTTTAAATCAGTGGTTTGTAAACAAGAATGTGGCAATTATTTGTCAGATAACTATCAGTTAATCTCATTTGTACTAATCTTAATATGTGTTTTCATTGTGTATCTTTCCCGTTAGAAGTAATAAGAATAATTCAAGGACGTAAAGGTAAAAACATTTTGAGATCTCGTATTAGGTAAGTTGCTAGAATTCTTCAGATGTTAACTTTTATCTTCAACATTTTCCTCTGTGGCGATTTTTTTTCCATAGGCAAGGTCATGCTGATTTGTCATGTAAGCTATTTTAGCCTCGTAGATCTTGGTTTCTTATCAAGTTCAATTCCATATCCTTTAATATAAAAACAGCAATTGCAACAAATTCACGATGTACTGTTCTTGGATAAAAATGGAGTATGACTAAAATTCATTGTTCTAATTTATCTAGGTTGTGCTACAGAAAAACTACAAGGCTATTTTCTACAGTACAATGAAATATGTTCACATTCCCATATGGAAAGCAAACTCAAATTTAGGAGCCTGTCTACCACTTCCTTCTAGAGAGGCACTGAGATTTAAGATCGTCTCTTCACAATTTATTTAGAGAGAATCTCAGTTACTGCCCAAGTTGATGGCAAAATCAAAATGTTGAGGTGAGACCTCAAGTAGTCAACTGCTTAGCTTATAATATTCTAGGTAGTTAAAATCATTATTTTTCATGTTTATTTTCATGCAACTTACTCTCATGAAGTTAGCTCATTGATAGTTGATAAGCAGAGAGTAAATATCTGCCTCATCAATCTCTTGTCCTTTACCAAAACCCTCTGGAAAAAAATCTTAATTTTTGTGTGCTTTCAAAGAATTGAGGTGGGGAGAGGGCAACGCAGTTCTTCACAATGATGATGATGATGATGATGATGTGACAGAAATGCAGATCTCACAGTGACATTGCTTCTTAACCAATGGGTGCTGAACTATTAAATGTGATGGACCTTTGTGGTGAACCATGAGATGCTAAGGTCCCTGATAAGTTTGTGCCATATTGATAGGTGTTTTTCTTCACTTCTTCAATACTTGCCAACCTCTCTCACTTTCTCTTACAGAACTTCCCTCCTTCTATTCAACAGTTAAACTAAACTGAATTTCTCTCAGTTCTTGCAATGACGTTACATCTCTTCTAGCCCCTAAAATTTTGCATGGTTTGTTCCTTTTGACCAGATCAGCGATTCTCAAACTGTTTGTTCTCAGGATCCCTTAACACACTTAAAGATGATTGAGAACCCCAAAGAGCTTTTGTTGACATAGGTTGAATGATCATATCTACCACATTAGAAATTGAAACTGAGAAAAATTTAAGTTATTAATTTTTCTGATATAAATGACAAACCCATTATATCATTATATCATTACAAATAACATTTTTTATGAAAAGAAAACTATATCTTTCAAAAGAAAAAATAAGTGAAAGGAGTGGCATTGTTTTATGTTTTTTCAAATCTCTAATAGAATACAGGTAGATTCTTATGTTCTGCATTCAGTCTTTTGTAATATATTGTTCTGATTGAAGCATATGAGCAAAATCCAGCCTCAGACAGATTTGTAGTTGGAAAGGGAGATGTATTTTAGTAGCCTTTTCAGATGATTGTGAATATCCTTCTTTGCTACTATACCAAAATTCAACAACAGCTTCTTTCATCTTATTTGTGCTGTGGTTGCAAGACTAGTTCACAATAGAAATTTTTAAGATGCCCAATCATAGATTTACTCCCACTTCTTGGAGAGAACAAAGAAATCTCTGCTTCTATGAACCTTCTCTCAAATCACCTAACACAAGCCAACATCCTGTTACGGATGATTTCTTAAACCCTCTTATGGAACTCTCCCCATGGTTCTCCGTGGTATGTATTTTCCCTTGTTGCAATAAGTCAATCAATAATGCCAGCTTTGTCTGACTACAGGGATATTCCTAGTGGTGGTCAACAATTTCTTTTATGGCCCCTTGTGAGTGGGGATTTGTAGAGTATATTTCTACAGGCAGATAAAACAACTTATTAACCAAGAGATTGCTATAAAGGTAGAGCAGCAACAGCCCTGCTTTAAGGATTGGTGTTATTCTGACAATACAACTGCTTTAAGTCTTTTGGCTTTCTCTTTAGAAGACCCTGAAACCCAGCAGTAAATGCCAAAAGTGTTGTTGAATTCTAACATTTGTATCTGGGCTTTGTGAATCTGAATCCCAGAGTCAGACTCCCTGGGTTCAAATCTCAGCTCCCCTACTTACTAACTGTATGATCAGGTGCAGTTTATTTATGCTGTCTGTATTTCACCTTCCTCATCTGTAAAGTGGGGGTCATAGTACTACCCACTACATAAGATTGTTAAGTGGATTAAAAGAGTTAATATTTGTGTTCACTCTGCATAACATCATTGGGTACATTATGCATATGTGTTTGTTTGGGAAAAAAAAAGTTTCTTAACAACAGAACCTGGACCCTGAATATCCCCTTAGACCTTAGCTTAACTGCACAGGTTTAATTAGAGACAATTTTCTTGTGTGGTTGTCACGATGAAATAGTGATGTGATTGGTAGAAAGATAACTACTTAAACAATTGAAGATTGTGAAGTTTTTTTAAAGACCACTAAAGAAAGTTAAAGTTATGATTACATGAAGTAGGAGATAATAAAGCATGCCTCCACAGAGTCCTAACAGCATGGCATGTTTAATCCATGTGAAAATCTGAACTTTTATACTACAATTAGCTAAGCTCTTCTATATTAATAGTATCCTAAACTTTACTTGGATTGATATGGGAGGATATATATGTAATATGAATTAGGATTTATAATTGAAATTAATTATAATTTCAATGTACTAGTTTTTTATTAGTATATTGTTAGACAATTACAGAAAATACTTAGAAAATACAGTAAAAATTACAGGAGTCCACAGAAGTGATTTTACATGAACTTTTGTAGTAAAGCCCATCTTTACAGCTATGTCAATGGAAAGTTTTAATACATGAGGAAACCTTTGTGTACATAAAGGACTCTTTACATTTACTAGGATTTTAACTAATACTGAAATTATTGAAAGTATAAAATTGAAACCTGGCTTTTCTTAAGCCCTATGTACAACTTAAAAATTTTCTTTTACGTAAATCTATGTGATGGCAGCAGTCACACATTTACTTGTTTGATTTACATTCATTAACTCATAAATTTAACAGATTAAATTCCTCTGTATAAATAATCTCATCTACAATGTTACTTTAAATATTTCAAAAAATTAGTGTACCTAGTTTTCTCAACACTATAAAGATTCAGACTTACACGTCTAGCAAGCAGAATATTCCTAAATCTTTCATTACTACTTCTAAACAAATATTGTGTAAACTTATAAATTTAATAAATCAGATAACATTTAATATTAAAAATACTGTGTACAAATTGATCAATCTGTCTTTTATACCTTTCAAAGTAAAATCACATCTCTAATATCAATTTAAAAATTTTAAGTAAGGCAACATGCCTAATAAATCAATAGAGGGTCCACATCGCATAGTAGATAATACATAGTGTGAACTCTGGAACTTGACTATCTTAGGTTCAAATCCCAGCTTTACCACTTACTACCTGGATAATTTTGAGCAAATTAATCCTCTGTGCCTCGTTTTCTTTATCTATAAACTGCACTGATAACAGTACCTCTCGTAGGCTGGCTATGTGTTTTAAATAGGTTAATATTTCTAAAGTACTCAAAAGAGTGCCTGTTACATAAAATACACTGTTTATCAAAATAAATAAATTACATAAATTTCTCTAAAATATCAAATTAAGCATTTAAAAACCTAAAAATATTTGATGATTGCAGAACTTATTTATAAATGTTATACCAAATTAATTATATGGATTTGATTTACTTATTATTTCTGTCTTTGCTTTCACAACTTCTTGTAGTTTCAAACTCACCTAACTACATAGGGGAAAAATGTAATGTCTTATACAAGTGGACATTACTTGTTCAACATTGGTGATTGTGATGCAATCATAGATTTGAGTTATTGGCCAAAGACTTGAGGAACAGGGCCTGGGATCTGTTCTGGGTCTGTGCCTTCCAGAAGGATTTTTTTCTAAAATATTTAATGTCAATAAGGTGATCTTACTCTTAATGGTGGGGCTCTGCTTGCTTTGTCAATAGAGAACTGAACGTTCATAATTACAGCTATGGTTTAATTTAACAATCTGGTAACTTTAGCTCTAACCCAATTTTCAACTTCAATCTTATTTCTAATCTTGTTTCCAAAATTTAATTGGCTGAATGGAAAGGATGGGATTTTTCAGCCCCTACATAGACTTTAATTTATTCACTCTTTGGATTACACAAATCTCTGTATTGTCTGACAAAATTTTTCTTTCTTTTCATTTTTTCTTTTTATACCATGTAAAATTCTATGATTATTTTATTGACAGCTTCCTCAGTTACTCTGCTCCCCCTTTTTATTTATTCCTAGCCAAAACACAAAGGAAACAAATTACACTATTACACTGTCTCACATTGACAATCGAATTACTGGCCCTCTCTTGGCAAAGTTGCATAACCCTGCTGCTGGCCCCCTTCAGCTGGAATACCTTAGGCCTTGTGCCTCCTTCTCTTGAAACGTTTTATCAAAATCTGAAAGAAGTAGCTAAAACACTCCACCATCCTGACATTTCCTATCCAGCAGCCTGGAATTCTTATCTTTAGTCATATTATCTGGGTCTCAAAATACAACAGATGGTTGCTTAATCAAACAACTTTTCTGTTTAGCGTAGCAAGAATTGAAACTTTCCCAGCCTTTAATGTAAGAAAACCTCACTGTTTGTCATTCAATCTCCATGCAGTTATTTTCACATTTTAGTGTTTGGAACTTCCAAGGACTAACCTCTTTATTAGTTAGGACTCTTACTTGCAAGCAACAGAGGATTACTCTGGTTAGGAAACTAGGGTTATTTAAGAAATACTGTGATAACCCATAGAATCAAAGGAAGAGTAGAACAGTTTACCTTTGGGGAAGTAAGAGGAACAGGTGGGCTTCGGATCTTCTCTCTGGTGTTCTGACATTTTGATGACATAGCTTGAAAATTTTTTCATTAATTACCTAAGTCCAACTCTACTCACAAAATACCATTTAGACTCTAAGAAGTTCTATCAAAATTCAGTGGTCTTAAACCCCCTTCATTTTACAGATGAGAAAACTGATCTAGACAAGTTAAATAATTGGATTGTTGTAAATATATTAAAGTTCCTTTGACACTTAACTAAATAAATCCCTCTGAACGGTCCTTACAGTAAATTAACTTCTAAAGCATTCCTAAGAGTAAATATGATTAAAATGACATCTTACCAAGATGCATTGTGTAACTTCCTTTGTTGTGTCACTGACTGTGGCACCATGATCTTTATATTTATTCAGTCTTTATACTTTCCTCAGCCCTTCTCCTCTATCTACAACAATACCAAGATTTTATGTAGCAGTTGTTGCCCAAAGTCAATCAGTAACACTGAGAGCATATTTGAGAAAGACTGCCTAGATGTAATACTTTTGGGAAACTCATATTTTTTTATATTATCTCAATACTTTTTATCTAATGGTTTGTTAAGATTAGCTTACTCGGAAAAAATTTTTTTCTTTGGAATTTCATTCATTTGTTTAACAAAGATTTATTGACCATGTACTGAGTGTAAGGCATATAAAAATTTGGGATGCATTAGTGAACAAAACAAGAAACAAAAATAAAGTATCTTAAACTCACATTCTCATTGGAGAATAAATGATAAACATATGATATAAGTAAATTATATACTATATTAGCTGATATTAAACATTATAGGAAATAGAGTAGTTTAAGGGATCAGAACTTGGAAAGAAGGGTTGAAATTTTAAATGGAGTGGTTAGGAAAGTCCTTGCTGAGAAAATGACATTTGAACAAAGACTCAAAGGAAATGAGAAACTCCTTCATGTGGGTATTTGGGGGAAGAACTTTAGACTATACTACTTTGATTTACTTTGGATTTTTAAATTAACTGTATTGAGGTATAATTTATACACAATAAAATGTACCCACCTTAATTTCAGAGTTTGATGAGTTTAGACAAACATATATTCCTTGTTACCACCATCACAACCAAAACACAGGACATTTTCATCACCTCCAAAACTTTCTTTACATTCTATCCCAAGCTCCACTTATTACCACTAGTCTCAGCTAACCGCTGATCTTCTTTCTATATCTATAATTTAGATTTATCTTCCTAGAGTTTCATAAAAATGAAATTATACAATATGTATTTCTTTGTGCCTGCCATCTTTTGCTTGGCATAAACTTTTTCTGACTCATCTTTGTAGTTGTACATCTCAGCAGTTCATTCCTTTTCATCACTGTGTATTACTTCATTGCATGAATATGCTATAGTTTGCATCTTTGTTTACTTGTTGACATTTGTGTTGTTTCCATTTTTTCACTATTGCATATAAAGCTGCTATGGACATTTAAGATAAGACTTCATGTGGACATATATTTTCATTTCTTTTATTGATACCTTGGAGGAGATATCTTGTTGGGTCACACATAAGTTGTATATTTATAAGAAGCTGTCAAACTCTTTTCAAAGTGCTGGCACCATTTTTATTCCTGCCATTAATGTATGAGATTTCCAATAGCTCTATATCCTTGCTAACATTAAGCAATGTCAACCTTTTAAAATTTAACCATTCAAGTGGGTGTGTACTGGTATCTCATTGTGTTTCTTTGTGTGTGTGTTGGGGGGTTATTTATTTATTTTTGGTTGCGTTGGGTCTTGGTTGTTGCATGCAGGCTTTCTCTAGTTGTGGTGGCTTCTCTTGTTGCGGAGCACGGGCTCTAGACATGTGGGCTTCAGTAGTTGCAGCACATGGGCCCTAGAGTGTGCGGGCTTCAGTAGTTGTGGTGCACGGGCTCAGTAGTTGTGGATTGTGGGCTCTAGAGCACAGGCTCAGAAGTTGTGGCATATGGGCTTAGCTGCTCTGCAGCATGTGGGATCTTCCCGGACCAGGGATCGAACCCATGTCCCCTGCATTGGCAGGCGGATTCTTAACCACTGTGCCACCAGGGAAGTCCCTCGTTGTGGTTTTAATTTGCATTTTCTCAATGGCTGATGATGTTGGTCACTTGTGAATCTTCTCTTGTGAAAAGTTTGTTCAAATATTTAACCTATTTAAAAAATCCAATTATCTCTCTTGATATTATTGATTCATAGGAAGTCTTTACATATTCTGGATACACATCCTTTGACATTTATATGTATTGTTCTATTTTCTCCCAGTCTGTGGCTTGACTTTTCATTTTCTTAACAGTTAATATAGTGTAGATGACTGAGTTTTCCAAATTTCAGGAGCACATGAAATAATATGGATAAAGCAGGAAATGCTAAATGCAGATGTGAAATAAATGAATTTTTTATGCCAGTGACACCTTTGTCCAGTCCAAGGCCATTTCTTACATTAAAGAAAATCTTTTTTCTTTTTTTCACCATCTAACACTTGATTATATTTTTTCATGTAATTTTGCCTTGGTGTTTTCATGTACGTCTTATTTTCTTAGCTAGATAATGTTTCTCTTTCCATAGCTGAACTCTAATTCTTTTTTCCTTCACTAGACTCTAAGTATTGTTTTTCCTTCTGTGTCTACAACAACAGCTTTGGGCTCACTAGGTATTGAAGAATATATCTATTCATTTGATTAGATTTGAATTCCAAAGTCTAAGTTTTGTAACTATTTGGTGGGTTTGTAATTATTTTTGTGGTTTTCCATTTTTTATTAGTGTTCTCCAGAGAAACATAACCAACAAGATATATATATATATACACACACACATACACACATACACACACATACATATATATAATAAAGAATTGACCTTTATAAAGTGTGTGTGTGTATATATATATATATATATATATATATATATAAAGTAAGGAATGGGCTCCTGTTGTTAGGAAGGCTGAGAAATACTAAGGTATGTAGTCGACAAGCTAGAGATCTGGGAGAGCCAATTGTCTAGTTCCAGTTTGAGTGCAAAGGCCTGAGAACCAGGAGAGCTGATGGTATAAGTGCTGGTCTAAAAACTGGCAGGCTTGAGAACAAAGAAGAGTTGATGCTTCAGTTTGAGTTTGAAAGCAGGAAAATACAGAAGTTCCAGCTCTAAGGCAATCAAGCAGAGGAGTTCCCTTTTAACTCTAGGGAGGGTCAGCATTTTTGGTCTATTCAAGCCTTCAACTGAAGTTCAACTGATTGGATGAGGACCACATCAGAGAGTTCAATCTTCTTTATTCAGTCTACCAATTAATGTGTTAATCTCATCCAAAACACCCTCACAGACACACCCAAAATAATGTTTGAGCAAATAGCTGGGTACTCTGTGGCCCATTCAAATTGACACATAAAACTAACCACCACATTGTAGAAGGGAAACTATCTACGATGTAACAAAGTTCTTCTCAATTTACATGGGGGCCTGGCAAATCTGGGTAGGCAGATTTCAAATAAGAAGAGATGTAGCTATACAAACATTCATACTTGGTACCTACCTATAGAGATATATAGATATCTTTTTAAAAAAATATTTATTTACTTATTTACTTATTGGATGGGCCGGGTCTTAGTTGCGGCATGAGGTATCTTTAGTTGCGGCATGTGGGCTCTTTTAGCTGTGGCATGTGGACTTTTAGTTGTGGCATGCGGGATCCAGTTCCCTCACCAGGGATGGAACCTGGGCCCCCTGCATTGGGAGTGTGGAATCTTAACCACTGGACCACAGGGGAAGTCCCAACATATAGATATCTTGAAGAACACATGTTTGAACTGCATGGGTCCACTTATACATGGATTTGTTTCAGTAAATATATTGGAAAAAATTTGGGAGATCTGGACAATTTGAAAAAACTTGCAGCTAACTGTGTAGCTTAAAAATAGCAAAAAAATTAAGAAAAAGGTATGTCGTGAATGTATAAAATGTATGTAAATACTAGCCTATTCTTACACAGGCGTAAAGAGAGTGATATTTAATATAAAATTAATAATGTGCTGGTTTTCTTACTGTTTTATAACTTGGCTTTCAAAGAATTACGTTACTGTAGAGTATGGCTCTCTCTAATAATTGGAGAAAATGTGTATCGAGCTATCATCACAGGTAAATTTTTTTTAATATAACAATGTTTCCACTACCGTATTATGAATGTGACTGTAATAGTGCATGCCATAAAAAATTTATAGCCATTTTTTCATTAGTGTATAGGCTAGGCTACTGTGAAGCAGTCATATTACTCCTGCTTCCTCATCAATGCATGAACTGTTTTACCTGTAAATAAATATGAATTTCTTTTTCACGTTATCTTTTCATTTTTTGATGTCTAGTATTAGTAATACATATAACATCTACAGTGTTTTGTGTCATATAAGATAATATTGATATAGGTACTAACAGATAATTCATGTCATAAACAGACATAAACTTATGGTATCAATAAATGCAGTACAGTACTATAAATTTCTCTTCCTTACAATTTTCTTAAAAACATTTTGTTTCTTTAGCTTACTTTATTGTAAGAATACAGTATATAGTACATAAAACATACAAAATGTGTGTTAATCAACTATTTATGTTATTGGTAGGGCTTCTGGTCAACAGCAGCCTATTAGTAATAGCTATACTTGGATTTTCCACTGTGCCCTGGGGGTTGATGCCCTTAACCCCCATGTTGTTCAAGGATCAACTGTATCTTGAATTACTAGGTACTTGATGTGAATAAGTACCTACTTTTATTATAAACAATTGTTCATTGATGCTGTTACTACATTTTTATTAAATGTGTTTTAGAACTGCGTTGTTTAGTGTTCCTAAATAGCTTGAAATATTCAGTTGCCAATTTATAACCCCTGAAACCGGAGGAAAGTATATTCCCCATGCAGTCACTGGGTTCTTAACATTGCCTAAGTTTTACAGGATGTAAAAGAGAAGATATTTGGAAAAAAAAGGAAATCAGATATTTCTAGTTTCCATGAGGTGCCATGCTGTGGTCAGACCAAGTCACTAATGAAAGCTTCAGCTGTGGGTATATAAAAGTGCTATCTTCTCTGTGAACAACTAGAGACTAGACATGAATCTGAGGTTGTATCAGAAGCACTCCTTGCTTTGGTTTTCCAGGGACTTAAAATGACAAGCTAAGGCCAGCTCAGTGGTGGGCAAGATGCCCAAGTAAGACATTCCTCTCTAAACCCACCATACTCATCAGAGACATTGGCCCACGTTAACATAATTAGAAGCAGGATTGTCTAATGGGATGGAAGCAAATGGAAGGAACACGAGCTAGTAAATGTGTAGATGGCATTTGTTAATAACATTGCCTACATTTTGTTGATAGAATAGTATGTCTTTTGGAATAACTTCGGATGGCCAAACAAGGAATGTTTGGGTATAAATGAGGATGGGAAGTCCAGACAGGATATGGTTTCATCCTCTTAAATTTCCAGGTTTTTGGCACTGACTCCACTGCTATGGGGAGGAGTCTACATAGCCCATCACATCACAGCTTTCTTCTAACTTGACAGAGCTTCTATTGTACCAGGCAGATAAAACCCAAGAGAGATTCATTTGGATTTAGGCTTTGGGTGGGAACTAGGTTAAACTTTGTTCCCAGCTCATGTTCTACATATCACATTCTTATGCCAAATAAAAAAACACCCATCCCTTCAAGGTTGACATACAACTGGGTTTTACTTCACATAGTGAGATTGAATTTTTGAACAAGGAGCATGTCCCTAGGGGCCACTTATGGGTGAACTTTCACTCGCTTCAAGCTGTAGGGGAAATCTCAGCAGCATATGAATATTCAGTGAGACCATCAGTACTTCTGTTAGAATACAGATTCTGTTTGATTTTTGTAGGATAGGTACTTATTCATTAGGATTTTTCTCCTTGGAGATTATAAAATTAAATGTTTTTCTTCCTTTAATAAAATACTTTCAAAAGAGGAATTTTACTCCTTAAGCCAGGTGGATTCCAGTGATATTTACCTAACCTTCACTGACATCAGATGTTCACATAATTCAATTTACTTACAGCTCTAGCTATTTTCTAAAAGAAAAAAATTTTTCTGAGATTTTCATGATATGGAATCTCCCCACTTAGCATATAATATTTTACCTAATTTTAGATTTGGTTATAAAATTTTGTCTTTATTTTCTTCTTATTCATATTTACCACCACTTTATTACTTTGTGAATTGTTTTTGTGGGTAATAGATTTGAAACTTGGGATGTTCTTTTGTTTTTGAAGTGTTTCATATCACAAAGAGTTCCATACCACTAGGGTAGAAATTAATTCATTTTTGTGGCCTCAGTCAAAATAATTTTCAAAACAATGTTATGTTCAACTTTCACTTGATAATATTTTACAGTTTTGACCATCTGTCAATATCCATTGTGCTTCCATTCTCATATTCGCACATTCTTACTGTCATGAAACATGTTGTAGTATGAAAAATATAGTAGATATTTTTTTTCATTTAAAGTGCACAACTAGGGACTTCCCTGGTGGTGCAGTGGTTAAGAATATGCCTGCCAATGCAGGTGACACGGGTTTGAGCCCTGGCCCAGGTAGATCCCACATGCCACGGAGCAACAAAGCACGTGTGCCACATCTACGGAGCCTGCGCTCTAGAGCCCGTGAGCCACAACTACTAAGCCTGAGTGCCACAACTACTGAAGCCCGTGCGCCTAGAGCCCATTGTCTGCAACAAAAGAATCCACTTCAGTGAGATGAAGAGCACTGCAATGAAGAGTAACCCCCGCTCGCCACAACTAGAGAAAGCCCGCACGCAGCAACGAAGACCCAACACAGCCAAAAATAAATAAATAAAGTGCACAACTAAGACTGACTACTAGTATTACTTTAGGAATTTTCACAGCGTGTTTTCTTTCTGGGAATTATTAAGTTAGTTTTGGGATCTGGACAAGTTACAAAGAATTCTGAGAATCTTGAGTTCTAAAAGTAGCTATATCAGTTCAGAGGTCAGGTAGTTTGCCAGTGAAAGGGCAGTGCTGGGGCAAGTGACCCTTCATCATGCTGTCATAGAACTGCTTCTTTCTCCTACAATCTGCAGTGTAGAGAACGGCTTCTTTCCAGCCACATAGCCCCATTCTGCCTCCTCAGTTAACATCTGCTGTGGGGGCCTGTAGCCCCTGTTTGGGGCAAGGACTTATTGAAGATTGGTGAGCTTCGTTGCTGCTTAATCTGTCTTGGCTGCTGGCAAGACTAGCTACGTTTGTTTGGAAGTTGATTTCAGTTTCTTTTGTTTTTGTTTTTTTTAACAGATGAAAGTGCTTCATCAAAGGCCCAGATTCTTGTCCTCAGCCATTCTTGAGTTGTGTTTATGGTAATCATATCATTCAAACTGGGACAGTTTTGGGAGTGCAAGACGTATCATGAATAATTACACTGGGGGACAGGTGTAAAATAAGACTATCTCAGACAAACTAGGATGAAAGTTCACTGTATCTATAACAGTATAGAGGTGGTTTCACAGTGTATCTATAGTGAGAGTGACTGACAAGAGGAGAAATGTACTGTCATAAGGTGAACTAGGTGATAGATCGATGCCGTGTACATGCAATGACCTTATAAATCACAGGCCACCAGGACCAACACAGAGGGAAACACTAGATCATTGCTTATCACTCATTGCTTGGTTTCAGTAAACCACGACTTGCTCAACTTTGTGTAACAGACATTTTTTGAAATATGATGAAAGTTAACAAAATGCTCTTCAAAAGAATACACATAGATGTCAAATTTTGCGTGCAAGTCCAGGGAAGTCTCACTTTCCTTGAAGCCACCTATAAAAATACGGACCCTAGAGTTATCAGCCCTATAAAACATAAACTACACAATAGACTTTTATTACTTTTTTCAAAGGTGTTATAATAAATATAGGAATATATAACTTGTGGAATCTATTGAAATATATATGATCAAAACCCATTGTGTATCAGGTAATATACAAAATGTATATGAATCTAATTCATGAGTGGTTACCTTAAGTTCACTTTTGTGAATGTGCATCACTGAATGACTTTTGAACCAACTGGGGGATGATAAAGAAATTCATACATCGGAATTCAGCGTACCCTGAATCCAAGAAGATTACTCCACTAGAGGTGTCATTTTATGGCAGTAATCACAACTTGGTAATATTCTGTGGCTCTAGTTGATGTACGATCTTATAAGGAATATAGACCAATCTTTTAAAAAGCTAGCATTTACTGAGTACTTACTGTGGGCCAGGTGTGCATCCAAGGACTTTACATGCATATCTCAATTGTCCTACATGTAACCCTTGAAGTATTTAATTTTAAATTGTATTCCCATTTTATAAATGAGGAAATTGAAACTTGGGGATGTGAAGTAATTCCCTCACACATTATCATTTCATCCCAGGTTGTCTGACTCTAAAACAGGCTCTCACCGTTTACAAAATGTAGGCTATGATCTATGAGTACCATGTTTTCTTCTGCTAATGTTGTAGGATTGCAATCCCATGTACAGGCAAGAGAAAATATGACAACATAGGGTAAGGAGGAAAAGAAGTTGTCCATACTAGGATGCAGTTTGCTTTACATGTCATTTTAGAGCTGCCTTGGGAGAAGAGAGGTGAGAATTTTTTTTAAAATGTTTTAGGTTAGTTGTGATAAAGAGAAAATGAAGATGAAGTTTTGATAGAAATATAGGTAAGAAAATGGTCCCCTGGCTGGGCTTCAGAGACATGGATCCCACTTAGCTTTTATCTCAATCACTTCTTGTGCTTTTTCTCATTCTTTTTTCTCCCTTTTTATAGTGACATATTCAAAGACTTTGTATCCCACCTGGAACTTCTGGTATATTTAAAGAAATTGTAAATTGTTTTGGGCAACTCCAAATCCTCTAATGACCTCTTTAAGAAAAAAAATGGAATCACCTAAATACAAGGAATCAGAAAAATTGAAAAATTATAGTATAAGCATACAATGGAAATCTATGCAGCTTTAAAGATAAATAATTAGAATTACAGTTATTAATATGAATAACTCTTACAAACAAAAATAAAGCAAGAAGAATATATTCAGTGTGATATAACTCCTATTGTGTATCATTAGGGATACAGACATATGTGGCAAAAGGAAAAAGAAATGTAATACAAAACACCTAATCCAAGTTCGTGGTTATCTTTGGAGCAAGGAATTGAGAGAAGTGACTGTGAAGTGGTATACAGGGGGCTTCAGTCCTGCTGTCCTAAGCTAAAGTACTTGTGGGAAAGTCCCAGAGAGAGGAGTCATCTGAGAACTATCAGTTGCCAATACGCCCAGCAGCTAGCAGCTGGGAGAATGGCTGTTTCTATCCTACAGTGGGGATCTGGGTGGGCACCACAGCATCCACTAAATCATTAGAAATCAAACTTGCCTGCACATTAGAATGACTTGGGGAGATTTTCAAACTTCCAAATCCCCGTGTGCATGCTAGACCAATTAAATCATAATTTCAGGGAGTGGGGCCCAGGTGTCAGTACTCTTTAAAACTCCCCAAGTGGTTCCAGTATGCAGCCCCAGTCAAGTTGAAGAAACACTGCATTTCAGTACAACCTTCCACTTATATAGGTATTTTAAAATGTCTTATGGTATGATTCTTTTGAGTGTAACTGTCCAATTTTCCCAACACCATTTACTGAAGAAGCATTCTTTCCTCATTGTATATTCTTGCCTACTTTGCTATAGATTAATTACCCATATAAGGGTGATTTCATTCTGGGCTTTCTATTCTGTTTCATTGATCTATGTGTCTATTTTTGTGCCCATACCATACCATTTTGATCACTGTAGCTTTGTAGTATAATTTGAAATCAAGGAGCATGATACCTCCAGCTTTGTTCTTTTTTGTCAAGATTGTTTGGCTATTCAGGGCCTTTTGTGTATCCATAAAAACATTGAGGATTATTTGTTCTAGGTCTGTGAAAAATGTCATTGGTATTTTGATAGAGATTGCATTGTATCTGTAGATTTCCTTGGGTAGTATGGTCACTTTAACAATGTTAATTTTTCCATTCTGCAAACACAATATATCTTTCCATCTGTTTATGTCCTCTTCAATTTCTTACATCAATGGCTTGTAGTTTTCTGAGTCCAGGTCTTTTACCTCCTTAGATTTATTCCTACGTATTTTATTCTTTTTTTTTTTTTTTTTTTTTTTTGCGGTATGCGGGCCTCCCACCACTGTGGCCTCTCCCACTGCTGAGCACAGGCTCCGGATGCGCAGGCCCAGTGGCCACGGCCCACAGGCACAGCTGCTCTGTGGCATGTGGGATCCTCCCGGACCGGGGCACAGATCCACATCCCCTGCATCGGCAGATGGACTCTCAACCACTGTGCCACCAAGGAAGCCCAATTTTATTTATCTTTTCAAAAAAAAAAAAAAACAACTGGCTCTTAGTTTCATTGATCTTTGGCATTTTTCTTTTAGGTCTCTATTATATTTTGGTTTCTGCTCTGATCTTTATTATTTCTTTCCTTCTACTACCTTGGGCTTTGTTTTTCTAATGCATTTAGTTGTAAAGTTAAGTTGTTTATTTGAGAATTTTTTTGTTTTGCTTTTTGAGGTAGGCCTCTATCACTATAAACTTCCCTCTTAGAAGTGCTTTTGCTGAATTTGATAGATTTTAGAAAGTTGTGCTTCTATTTTCATTTGTCTCAAGGTATTTTTAAATTTCCTCTTTGATTTCCTCATTGGCCCATTGATTTTTTTTGTTTTAGTACATGCTGTTTAGTCTCCACATGCTTTTTTTTTCAGTTTCATTCCTGTAATTGATTTCTTATTTCTTATTATTGTTGATGCTTGATATGATTTCCGTTTTCTTAAATTTATTGAGACTTATTTTTGTAGCCTAGAATGTGATATAATCCTGGAGAATGTTCCATGTGCACTTGAAAAGAATGTGTATTCTTCTCTTTTGGGATGGAATGTAGATATTGATCAGTTTCATCTGGTCTAATGTGTCATTTAAGATCACTGTTTCCTTATTGATCTTCTGTCTGGATGATCTATACATTGATATAAGTGGGGTACTATTATTGTATTGCTATCCATTTTTCCTTTATATTTGTTACTATTTGCTTTATATATTTAGTTGCTTCTATGTTAGGTGCATATATGTTTATAAAATGTTATAGCATCTTTTTGGATTGACCCCTTTATCATTATGTAATGCCTTTTTTTGTCTTTTTTTATAGATTTTGTTTAAAGTCTATTTTATCTCATATGAGGATTGCTACCACAGCTTTCTTTTTACTTCCATTTTCATGAAATATCTTTTCCCATCCCTTCACTTTCAGTCTGTGTGTATTTTTAGCTCTGATGTGAGTCTCTTGCAGGCAACATATAGGTGGGTCTTGTTTTTATTTAACCAGTTACCCTCTGTCTTTTGATTGGAGCATTTATTCCATTTATATTTAAAGTTGTTATTGATAGGTATGTACTCATCACCATTTTGTTGTCTGATTGTTTTTGTAGTTCTTTTCTGTTTCTTTCTTCTTCTTTTAGTCTCATTCTTTGTGGTTTGATGATTTCCTTTAGTGTTATGCTTGGTTTTCTTTCTTATTTTTTGTGTATCTATTGTTGGTTTTTGGTTTGGGGTTACTTTGAGGTTCATGTTTATCAACCTATGTTATCCCTATTTGTTTTAAACTGATAGTCATTCAAGTTCAATCACATTCTAAAAGCTCTACATTTTTTACTCCCTCTTCCCCCATGTTTTATTGTTTGATGTCATATTTTACATCTTTATGTGTATCCCTTAAATATTTATCATAGTTATAGTTGATTTTATGACTTTTGTCTTTTAACCTTTATGCTAGCTTTATCAGTGGTTGACCACTACCTTTACTATATATTTGTCTTTACCAGTGAGATTTTAAAATTTATTTTCTTATTTTTTGTTGTGTCCTTTTCTTTTTCACCTAAAGAAGACCTTTTAGTATTTTTTTTATTTTAAGTCATGCTTAGTGGTGATGAACTCTTTTAGTTTTTGCTTGTCTGAGAAACTCTTTATCTCTCCTTCAATTCTGAATAATCTTACTGGGTAGAGGATCCTTGATTGTAGGTTTTTTCCTTTCAGCCCTTTATATATATTATGCCACTACCTTATAGCCTGCAAAGTTTCTGCTGTAAATCAGCTGATAGCCTCAAGGGTGTTCTCTTTTATGTGACTCTATTTCTCTTCCTGCCTTTAAGATTCTTTATCTTTAATTGTTGCCACTTTAAATATGATATGTCTTGGCGTGGGTCTCTTTGGGTTCCTCTTATTTGGGACTCTGTGTTTCCTGGACTTGGACATGTGTTAGTTTCCCCAGGTTAGGTTTTCAGCCATTAGTTCCTCAAATAAACTTTCTGCCCCTTTCTCTTTCTTTTATCCTTCTGGAAACCCCTGTAATGTGAATAGTAGTACATTTGATGTTGTTCCAGAAGTCCCTTAAATTATCCTCATTAATTTTTTTTCTTTTTGCTATTCTGATTGGGTGATTTCCACTATTCTCTTTTCCAGGTCACTTATGTGTTCTTCTGTATCACCTAATATGCTTTGATTCCCTCGAGAGTATTTTTCATTTCAGTTATTGTATTGTTCAGCTCTGATTGGTCTTTTTTATACTTTCTAATTCTTTGTTGAAGTTCTCACTGTGTTCCTTTATTCTTTTCCTGAGTTTCGTGAGTATTTTTATGACCATTTCTTTGAACTCTTTACCAGGTAAATTACTTATCTCCATTCCATTCGGGTCATCTTGTTCTTTCATTTGGAACATACTCTTCTGTAGTTTCATTTTGTTTGAATTTCTCTGTCTCTATGAAATTAGACTATCCCAGTCTTGAAGCCATGTCCTTGTATAGGAGTGTCCCTAAGCAGTCTACATGTAGCTGGTAGTTTTGGTGGGAGTGCTGGAGCTGAAACAAGCATGGGCTGAAGCTTTTTCTGGGGTGCCTAGGGCTGCTGTCTTGGCAGGTGCAGGCTAGAGCCAGGGAGCTAGTGCCAGAGCCTTGTGCTTCTTCTGGAACATGCACGAAGCTTTTCCCTTATGTTTATTTTTACTCATTGTGTTTTTTTTTAATTATCTAAAATGCTTTTTTTTAAATCTCATTTTCTCTTGTTGCTAGTATATAGAAATAAGCGTCATTAAAAATAATCTACCTATGTCCATCAATCTTGATGTATTTTCTTAGTAATTCTCACACATTTCCTGTGTTTTCTCTTATGATATCTATATGAATAATTATAAATTATTATTATTTTATTATTATTATTAATTTTTTTGCGGTACACGGGCCTCTCGCCGCTGCAGCCTCTCCCGTTGCGGAGCACAGGCTCCGGATGCGCAGGCCCAGCGGCCATGGCCCACGGGCCCAGCCGCTCCACGGCACGTGGGATCCTCCCGGGCTGGGGCATGAACCCGCATCCCCTGCATCGGCAGGCGGACCCCCAACCACTGCGCCACAAGGGAAGCCCATATAAATTATTGAATAATAATTGTTCAGTTTCTTTCTTATCAATGTTTATCCACTTAAACCTTATTTTCCCCATCTTACTGTGATGGCTTGTATCTCCAGGGCTAAGTGGATGACAAGTGATGATGACAGAAACAATCCACTCTTGATTTTAAAGGGGATGCTTTTAATGATTCATTATTAACTATGATTTTTTTTAGTTTTTATGTAGATCCTTTTTATTGGGTAATGAAATTCTCTTCCTGCTTTTATAAAACTTTTATATTAACTGGTATAGAATTTTACTGAATTCTTTTCTTGCCTATATGGTTATCTGAATGTTGTTTAATCTGTTTATGTGGTGCATAACATCTTCTATTGTTAAAATATTCTTTCATTCATTGAACAAATCCAACTTGCATTACCCCTTTTTGTTTCAATTCTGTTCATAAGTGAGTTTTGCTAAAGTTTCCTTTTTATACTGTGATATTGGTAAGAAGGTTATACTATCCTAAAAAAAAGATAAAACGTGGTATTTCTTTTTTCTTTGGTAGAGCTTGTGAAGTTTGTAACAATCTTTTCCTTTATTGTTCAGTAGAATTCATCTGTAATACAGACTGAGATACTTTTGATTACCTGGGTGGATTTTCAACTACTAATATAATTTCTTTAATGATTTAGGACTGTTTATGTTTTCTTTTTCTTCTTGAGGTAGTTACACTAAGTACGTATTTGTAGGAAATTGTCCATTTTATTTAGTTTATTAAACACATTGGTTTGATGATAAAATGATGGTTATTATGTCTTCTTCTGACTTTATGGCTCCATAGTTGGTGCTTATATAATTTATTTGTCCCTTTTTAAATTATTTATTGGTCTTTTCTGGGGAAATGTATCCATTGGTCTCTTCTCATGCTAAGGGTGATGAATAGATTCATATTCAAATACTTGATCCAAAGAAAACATTGGATTTGACTAATGCTCTTCTGCAAACAAACCCAAAGTTTTTTAATGACAAACATATTGAGCATACTTTGGGAGGGGTGGGTGTTAAACTCAAGACTTTTGAGAAGTTGCCCATCCTGGTTATGAGTAGTACTGCTTTGCTCTCTTACATTGCCCAAGATTTTGTTTTTGATGATGTTAACAATCAATTAAAAAAGGAAACGGCATATTCAAAAATAAAGAATTAAATTCAAACTGTACAGCGAAGCAGTGAACAGATTTGTTAGTTTATTCATTCATTTGTTCAACAAGTATTTATTAGACACATGCGCCAAGTAAAATCTTAGGCATACCACATTACTAGGCATTGCCATTTTCCTGGCCTAGAATGCACATTGCCCTGTGATTTGAGATGTGCTATTTCTAAAAATCCAAGAAAAACATAGAGTATTCATAAGGGCCAAGATCAGCAATAGGAAGAAAACACTACATCAAACAGTTGATAAAAACTAAAACACTGGGCTTCCATTTTACCTCTCTTCAACCTAAGTCCTTGTGACCGTAGTGTATTTGGGTATGTTTCTCTCCTGGTGCTATTGTTTACGTCAGACTGATGTCACCCAGTGAGAGGTTCATTTGCTTCATACCATTTATATTGCTGGTGAAATCTGAATAGTATATATATTTCTTTAACTAAGTTTTTTTTTTAACTGAGTTTTTTTTTATTATATCACTGTCATTTCTAATATATTCTGAGAGAGATTTGGTTACATAGTTATGTCCACTCACATAAGGAAAACCATTTTGATTTTGATGATACATGGTTTACAATGTTATTGCCAAAATTTAAGAGTCAATAGCCATTTATATGAGAACCATTTTACAATTTTCAGTTTTGACCTGTTGTAAATTGCTTTTCCAGGGTATAGTGTTTGGCATTCTTATTGTCCTTTGGTGGAATATAGATATTAATTCTCATTCTCTATTATCATATAAATAAAATTATCTGAACACACTTTGAAGGCAATTCTCATTTCAGTGCCCATCTAAATTTGCCTTTAATATTCTTTTTATGTGACTTCAGAAGAGGACTTCAGGCATTTTACAACTGAGTTGTTTTCAATCTAATGTCCTTCCCAACACAACTGAGTAACTCAAATGCTTTCATTAGTAAGTGAGATACCTTATCAATGATATATTTGGAGGTGGGGAATGATATGAATTTTACAAAAATCCCCAAAGAAGTTTATTCACAAAGATTATCATAAAAATTTGAGTGTTGGCTATATGTTAAACACAATCCCAGCTACTGAAGATATAGCACTGAGCAGGATGGTTATTGCTCTCTTGGGATTATATGGTGAACTTTTATCAGATAATGGGATAGGAGTTACCGTGGAGTTAATACAGGTGCTCATAGAGCATGGAGGAGATGCATAGAGCCCAAACCTGGAGACTAGAGAAGGCTTCCAGGAATAGATTATCTCTACACTGAGACCTGAGTAACAACAGTTAGCTAGATGAAGAGATGTCAAGGTTGTGGACTGGAGGTTGGGCATTTTAAGAAGGAAAAAGCAAACAAACAAAAAAAACCATGTGGAATGACCTGGGGTTATATGGAACAGAGCAAGTTTAGTAAATTCAGTATTCACCAGCTGTACTAGAATGTGTACTGGATGAATTGAAGCAATTTTAGGACATAGGTCTGTCCCTCTTTGTTTTGTCATTTCCTTCGTATATACTGTATATACATTTCCTTCTTATATACTTAATAGTGTATGAATTAATTTGTACACCACCCTTTATAGCTTTTACCTGCTTAGGCTCCAAAATCAAATGAATAAAAATGGCAAAAGGGGGTATTCAGAGAACAGTGGTGACTATTAGTAGTCTGTCTGGTGAAAAGAGCACCAAATTTAGTATAAGAAAACCTGATTTTCTCTGGCTCAGAATAACATTCCCCATTCTACAGAAGTCACAGATGCCAACAGCTCTGGAGTTAAACATATCAAAGCCCTGTCATCAGAGAGAAACTTTCTTGGCTTAAGTCCAAAGAACCTTGAGAAGAGACCCTTTGGCCCAGATTGAGTCAGAGGTCCTCCTTGGACCAATCACTTGTGGCCACTGTGAATGTGGTCTGCTATTATTGACTCCACTTGTGTCTTGTCCCTACTCTTGGACCAATCAGCTATTGTCAGGAGTATGGATTTACTTAAGACTTGGAAGTTCTCACAGGAGCCTTATGAATGAAGTGGAGGGCAAGACATTTTCCAGGATGAAGAAAAATCCTCAGCAACCAAAATATATCTACTACATTAAAAGTTATTATTAAAAAGTCACTTAATTTCTCTGAATCCCCAATTGTCTTATCTCAAAAAGGGTATGAATTGGCTATTGCTGTGGATTTGTATCAGATGAGATATTTATAAAGTGTTATAAATGATAAAGTTCTATAAAGTTATAAAATGTTGCTTTGATTACTACCATGACTTTGCTGAAGTGAGCACTAGAATCTAGCTCTCAAGATCTTTACTTTGTGAAAGTAGAATGAGTTTCCTCTACTTCCTGTGGTTATGGAACAAGAAAACAAACAAACAAAAATCTTCCTTTTATTGATGCTTTATTAGGTAACAAGAATTATGGTAGGAGCTTTGTATATATTATGTTTAATTTTTGCTACATCCATATTAAGTAGATATTCTAACCAAGTGCATTGTAAATTGAGAAGGGTAAGTAGATTAAGTTCCTATAATTAATAAGCATCAGAGAGCAGGTTTAAATCCAGGTCTCAGAAATTCCAAAGATAAGGAATGGATGGCAGGGATTTTAAGGAGTCATTTCAACTCACTGTATGAATGAATATATTATAATAATTTATTTTTATTGTTCATCTTTACAATTCAATTATTATTATGGTTGTGTTATTTCTTAACTAGTATTCTTTTAAAAATTAAAATAATATTTTACTCTTTTGTTACTATTTGGTCACTATTTGGTCTCAATAGTGGAAAGTAATAAGCAATTATGAGAATTTCTGGATTCTGACCAGCTGAACAGAATACACCCTCCATTCTTTTAAATTTTTGATCAGAGAGGAGGAGGTACCTGGCTTATCTGAGCATGTATGATTAATTTGGTGGAATTGTGTTTTAAACATAAGTATTAGTCTTCTAATTATCTTTGTAAGGCAGAATTTTTCCGTCAGATAGCAAATACCAAAAAGTCTTCTACTTTTATGTTTCTGAATATAATGAAGTATAATAAATCCCAAATTACATCCAAAGCAATGAGTGAGCCAGCTGTGTGATAGTTCTTATTACTAGGATATTTTATGACCCTTTCAAGTATATCTGAAAACCCATAGGGCACAGAGTCCTCTCTTCATGAAGCCTCTTCAGTGTCTCAACATTGTTACTGTTTACCTCTTGACTTCCAGAAAGTTTCTGTGCTATGCCTTTCTTTTTGACTTGACTTTAGGTCTCTCTTCTGTTAGTCTGATGCATATACTTAATGGTTCTCTTTCAAAGAGTATTATTTCTTTTCCTGTTTAAGCTCCTTTGTGAATTAATCCAAACTTGTGGCTTCACATAGTCATCTAGGAATCACAAAATTATTTATATACCTGAGAGAACAATTCCATCCAGAACACATTATCACATCATTTACTCAGAAAGTATTTTGATTTCTTTGGACATGGCTTCTTGAGAGTGGGTTATCCCTTTCATGTACCAAAAAAGTCTCAGGTACATACAGCTTTCTTATTTGAAAATACTTTTCAACCATGGCATCCTGTGATGTTGGAAGAGAATGTTATACTATTTCTATTTTGCAGATGGTAGAACTAAAGTTTTGAGGAATGATATTAGACAATGTCACATGGCAGATTGGGAAGTAACACTAAGATCTTCTGGCTTTTAGTTCAGAGTACTTTCTGTGATCTCTTTAGACATGACTTTCATCTCTATTGTATTATTTTGTTCTTAAAATAATATGGCATGCAGACAGGAACATATTTGGTCCCCTACTAGTTTACTGATGAGAATACTGAGTCTCAGAGGAAATTTTCCCCAAGGTTATACAATGAGAAGATTACTTCCAAGTCCAAGTTTGCTTCCTGGCTTCCAGGTTGCTAGCTTTCCAACTTTTAATAAGTCCTATATGGCTTATTTAAAAATTCTACAATCTCTTGGTTTTTAAAAAAGTTTTCTTTATTTTCTTGACTTCTTCTATTTATAATATTTTAAAATATGTTATTTTATTAAACTAATAAAGTAATACTTTATGTAGAGTTTCAGTCTGAACTCTCTAGGGAACCTGACCTGCTGCTCTCAGAGTACTAACTGCAGCAAAATGCTTTTTCAAAAATATTATTTAGGTAACACTGGGTTATAATGTTATATAAGTTTCATGTATACAACATCATATTTTGATTTTGCTGCACGCACTACAGCATGCTTACCACCAAAAGGTTAGTTTCTATCTGTTACCCTAGAGTTGACTCACTTTGCCCATATTGCTTGCTCCAGCCCCCGTCCTTCCCCGCTGGTAACCACTACTCTATTCTCTGTGTCTATGTGTTTGTTTTGGGTTTTTTTGCTATTTATTTACTTTCCACATGAGTGACATTAAGCAGTATTTGTCTTTCTTGATCTGACTTATTTCACTTAGTATAATGCCCTCGAGGTCCATCCATGTATGTATGTGTATGTGTGTGTGTGTGTGTGTGTGTGTGTGTGTGTGTGTGTGTATATATATATACACACACACACACACACACACACACACACATACACACACCACATCTTCTTTTTTTTTTTTTTTTTTTTTTTTTTTGCTGTACGCGGGCCTCTCACTGCTGTGGCCTCTCCCATTGCGGAGCACAGGCTCCGGACACACAGGCTCCGCGGCCATGGCTTGCGGGCCCAGCCGCTCCGCGGCATGTGGGATCTTCCGGGATCGGGGCACGAACCCGTGTCCCCTGCATCGGCAGGCGGACTCTCAACCACTGCGCCACCAGGGAAGCCCCCACATCTTCTTTATCCATCCATCTATTGATGTGTATTTAGGCTGTTTCCATACCTTGCAAATAATGCAATGAACATAGGGGTGCATATATCTTCTTGAATTAGTGTTTTCATTTTGGATAAATACCCAAAAGTAGGCTAGCTGGATCTATTCTTAATTTTTTGAGGAATCTCTATACTGTTTTCCTTAGTGGCTACACGAATTTATGTTCCCATCAACAGGGTATGAGTGTACCCTTTTCTCCATGTCCTCTCCAACACTTGTTATTTCTTGCCTACGTAAAAATAGCCACTCTAATTGGCATGATACCTCATTGTGGTTTTGATTTGCAATGCTCTGATGATTAGTGATGTTGAACATCTTTTCATGTGCCCGTTGGCCATCTGTATGTCTTGTTTGTAAAAAAAGTCTGTTCATGTCCTCTGTGCATTTTTTAGTTGGGTTGTTTGGGGTTTGTTTTCTTTTTTGGTTGTTGTTGTTGAGTTTTTTAAGTTTTTTATATATATTGGATATTAATCCCTTATTGGATATATGATTTGCAAATCTCTTCTCCCATTTGGTAGGTTGTCTTTTCATTTTGTTGCTGGTTTCCCTTGCTGTTCAGAAGCTTTTTAGTTTGATGTTGTCCCATTTGTCTATTTTTGTTTTGTTTCCCTTGCTTGAAGAAACATATTCAGAAGGATATTGCTAAGGTTAATGTCAATGATGCCCAGGTTTTCTTCTAGGAATTTATGGTTTCAGGTCTTACAATCAAGTCTTTAATCCATTTTGATTTGATTTTTGTGTATGTTGTGAGATGTTGTGAGATGGTGGTCTAGTTTTATCTTTTTATCTGTGACTTTTATTGAAGAGATTATCCTTTCTCCAATGTATGTTCTTTGTTCCTTATTGTAAATTAATTATCCATATATGTATGGGTTTATTTCTGGGCTCTTTATTCTGTTCCATTGATCTGTATGTCTGTTCTGCCAGTATCATGCTGTTTTATTATTATGGCTTTGTAATTTTTAGGATTACTTTGGCTATTTGGGGGTTTTGTGGTTCCATATAAATTTTAGGATTTTTTTCTTCTATATTTTGAAAAATATCATAGGGATTTTGATAGGAATTGTATGAAATCTGTAGATTTTTGTAGGTAATATGGACATTTAAACAATGTTTCTTCTTCCAATCTATGAGAATAAAATATCTTTTCTTTGTGTCCTCTTCAATTTCGTTCAACAATGTCTTACAGTTTTTAGTGTACAGGACTTTCACCTTCTTGGTTAAATTTATTGCTAGGTATTTTAGTCTTTTTGTTGCAAAGCAAATAACCTTTTGATTGAGGCCTACATCTGTCTGTAGCCAATAAAATGAACATTTTTTATGTGATATGTGTGATTTAAAACTTAAAAAAATGGAAATTTTTTTCATCTAAGCCAAAATAAAAGTTCTTATGATTCTTTTCCTTGAAAACTAATTGACATTAATTTAAAACCATCATTATCTCTATCTTTCAGAACATCTGTTAATTTGCTAAATGTCCACTAGGAAGCAGTTCAAATTTATTACCAGGAAAATAAAGGTATATTTAAATTTTAAAAATATTAAATTAATAGGGGACTTCTCTGGTGGTCCAGTGGTTAGGAGTCTGCACTTTCACTGCAGGGGTTGCGGGTTCAATACCTGGTTGGGGAACTAAGATCCCATATACTACTGTGCGGCCAAAATATATAAACAATGTCCTAGCCCCAGTGTTACCCCTAAAAGTTCAATGACTTTGAGAAAGTTACTTCTCTTTTCACTGTGGTCCTGAATTAGTTTTCTCTTTTTTTTTTTTTTTTTTACATCTTTATTGGGGTATACTTGCTTTACAATGTTATGTTAGTTTCTGCTGTACAACAAAGTGGATCAGCTATATGTATACATATATTCCCATATCCCCTACCTCTTGAGCCTCCCTCCTACCCTCCTTATCCCACCCCTCTAGGTCACCACAAAGCACCAAGCTGATCTCCCTGTGCTATGCAGCACCTTCCCACTAGCTATCTATTTTACATTTGGTAGTGTATATACGTCAATGCTACTTTCTCACTTTGTCCCATCTTCTCCCCCCCCCCCCACTCCCCATGTCCTCAAGTCCGTTCTCTATGTCTGCGTCTTTATTCCTGTCCTGCCACTAGGTTCATCAGTACCATTTTTTTTAGATTCCATAAATATGTGTTAGCATACAGTATTGGTTTTTCTCTTTCTGACTTCACTCTGTATGACAAACTCTAGGTCCGTCCACCTCATTACAAATAACTCAGTTTCATTCACTTTTATGGCTGAATAATATTCTATTGTATATATGTGCCACATCTTCTTTATCCATTCATCTGTCGATGGACATTTAGGTTGCTTCCATGTCCTGGCTATTGTAAATAGTGCTACAATGAACATTGTGGTACATGTCTCTTTTTGAATTATGGTTTTGTCAGGGTATATGCCTAGTAGTGGGATTGCTGGGTCATATGGTAGCTCTGTTTTTAGTTTTTTAAGGAACCTCCATAGTGTTCTCCATAGTGGCTGTATCAATTTACATTCCTACCAACAGTGCAGGAGGTGCCATTTACAAACTACCACAAACTTAGTGGTTTAAACACACAAATTTATTATCTTTTATTTCTGCAGGTCTGATCCAGGTATCATTGGGCTAAAATCAAAGTGTTGACAAAGCTGTACTCATTTATGGAGACTCTAGTCAAGAATCTTGTTTCCTTGCTCATTCAACTCAGAATTTATTTCCTGGCAGTTGAAGGACTGAGGTCCCCATTTCTTTGCTGGATGTTGGCTGGTGGTCATTCTGAGTTTCTAGATGCCAGCCTCATTCCTTGACATGTAGGCCCTTTTGTCTTCAAAGCTAGCAATGGCAGGTGGCTGTCTTTTTATGCCTTCTTTCTTCTGCTTCTTTATCTGTCATCCTATCTCTCTGACCACAGTTGGGAAAGATCTTCTCCTTTTTTTTTTTTTTTTTTTTTTTTTGCGGTACGTGGGCCTCTCACTGTTGGGGCCTCTCCCGTTGCGGAGCACAGGCTCCGGACGCGCAGACTCAGCAGCCATGGCTCACGGGCCCAGCCGCTCCGCGGCATGTGGGATCTTCCCGGACCGGGGCATGAACCCGTGTCCCCTGCATTGGCAGGCGAACTCTCAACCACTGCGCCACCAGGGAAGCCCCAAGATTTTTTACTTTTAATAGTTTATGTGATTAGATTAAGCCCACCTTGATAATCCAGAGTAATGTCCTCATGTCAAAGTCCAGAACTTTAACCATATCTGAAAAGCCCCTTTTGCTGTGTAAAGTAACATTCACCAGTTCTGTGAATTAGGGGATGGACGTTTTGGAGTCCATTTTTCTTCCTACCACAGGTCTCTTATGAGATTCTGTGACTCTTTCACTCAAGTTTAATTGCATTAAAAAATAACTTACAGGGGGCGGGTAAGATGGGTGAATGTCATCAGTAGGTGTAAACTTCAAGCTATCAGTTCTAGGGATATAATATACAGCATGATGACTATAGGTAACAATATTGTATTGTATATTCAAAAGTTGCTGAAAGAGTAGATCTTAATTAAGAGTTTGCATCACACACACATACTCAAAATTTGTGACTACAAACTTGTGGTGATGGATGTTAACTAAATATGGTAGCAATCATTTTGCAACATATACATATCTCAAATCATTATGTTGCACACCCAAAATGAATACAATATTATATGTCAATTATTGCAATTAGAATGTTTAAAAAAATTTTTTAAAAACATTAAAAACTCCTACTGTAGGTTATAAATGTATAGGGAAATTCTTTAAAATAGTAAATATTTAAATATTTTCTCTAAATTATTTAAAACATCAGAAACATTGAGAATTAAAGGGCTTTATCTCTTTGTAGAGAAACTTCTCAAGAGTACTTTGAACAGTGCTTCCCTTCTTTTCATCATATAAATAAGGAGCAAATGTCTTTAAAAAAACTTTTTGGAAAAACAAACTCTAGCCCAGTTTATGCTAAGTATACTGTGAAATGACAAACCCGAAACAATTTAGTAATGAGTTTGATGTCCTTTATTAGGAGGAAAACAATCCATGGATTGGGGGAGTGCAGTGCCTCATAAGCAGTAGAACACTCCTCCCAAGAGATTTTGGGCAAGAGCAAGTTGTAGAGACTGTTAGGGGAAGCAGTATGGTACAGGGCATGATTGGCAGTGAGGTTGGGTGATCTCCTTAAAGGCTAGCTAGTCCTATTTTCTGTGGTGGGGTAAGTTAGCTAAAGCTGAGTTGGAAGATTGTGACTGGTGTTCACCTTCCTTGATAGTGAGGCATTTCCGTAAGTGCAGGATGGCTTAAGTTTAGATTTGTGATGTGGGCTGGACGACTGGGTCTGCCTCCATTTTATAGGTCCCAATATACAAATTAAGTTTACCAATACCAAATAAAAGTTTCATTTTTATTAATTCAGTTAGTCAATGCTATGAAAAAATTATACTCTTGGTTGTTTAGTGTCAAAAGGCTGAAGGTCCTACTTTCAAGGTGTGAAACATGATCACATAAATATAAATCCACTAAAAGAGAACATTAGCTTAAAAGAAAACGTAACAAAATAAAAAATAAATTATTTGGTCTTTGTCCCTGGCTCCTGGCATAGAATTCCTAAAGCCCTTAGACTCTCCAGATTAATGAGTGTCTTTTGTATGTTAATGAGATGTCCAGTGGCCCTTGGATAGCTTCAGGGTGGGTGCTAGTCACCAGAAAGACCAAAGTATGATTAGAGGGTGGAACCTTCAGCCCCATCCCCTGACTTCTGTGTTTCCTTTAACCTATTATTCGTTCCCTAATCTATTTATTGACATTGATTGAGCTTTTTAATCTAACACATATAATTTCAATTATATTTTTTACACCTGTAAATTACAGCCTCTTCAATTCTATCTGCTTATTTCTCATAGTTTTACTATATACTTATCTTTTTAATTGCATTTTTCTTTTATAAATTTTATAAATTTCATACATAGCTATTTTCTGTTATGTCAAACAGTTACAATATCTACAGTTCTTTCCATTTAAACCTTTGTTTCTTGTCTGCTGATTCTCACACATTGTGGCTTGTTTTTCTGTGTGTTTGGTGAACTTTATTTGTAAGTTCATGCATGCTTTCAATCTGTGCAAGACATGTGGGCCTATTTTAGGAAACTTTCCTCCAAGGAGAGTTTACTTTTGCCCCTCCTGTTGGGTGGGTAGGTGGGAGGGTGGGATTCCTGATACTTCCGACCTCTAATCCTAGTTATGGTTCCGACCAGGAATCTCAAACTCTACTTTTCTTCCTGGTGCTGTTCCTACAACATTGCTGCCTCGGATCTCTGCCTCTCAATGGTGCCTGTTGATTAATCCCTCAGTCCTTCTGTCTGCCTACTACTCAAACTCTACTTTCTTAGCCTAGACTCTCTTTCTCTGTGGGCCTGGCTCCGGGACGTTTCATCAGATCCTTCAGAGATTCTGCTTTGTCTTTTGCCTCACCCAGTCCCTGCCCCTGGAAGTCCTGTGGTCATCTCTCCTTTGCTGACTTGTCTGTTTTCTTTCTGGGGGAGGGGAAAGAAAACAGACAAGTCAGCAAAGGAGAGATGATCACAGGTCTCCTACCTTTTGTGACATCAGTGGTATGTCCAAGAATGTGCAGTATATGGTTCTAGTTGCGAATACAATGATTGGTCGTACCTCTTAGATACTAGGGCTCTTGGGAGTAAAATCAAGCCAATGGCTTCTTGGCGTTTGGTTTTACAAGTGAGAATTCCAGAAGACAGCCATATGTTTGTATACAAGAGAGTGAAGAAGCTATATTTGGGAAGTTCTATTTTGAGAAGCAAATGTTGGCAATGACTATCTTGCTTGTGTTTGTGACCAGCTAACAAGAAGTAGCAGCCAGAAACTGGACAACATTGCAAAGATAGAAAGAACAGTCAGGGCTTCCCTGGTGGCTCAGTGGTTGAGAGTCCGCCTGCTGATGCAGGGGACACGGGTTCGTGCCCCAGTCCGGGAAGATCCCACATGCCGCGGGGCAGCTGGGCCCCGTGAGCCATGGCCGCTGAGCCTGCACGTCCGGAGCCTGTGCTCTGCAACGGCAGAGGCCACAACAGTGAGAGGCCCGCATACTGCAAAAAAAAAAAAAAAGAAAAAGAAAAAAGTCAAATCTATGCATTATCTCTGTGGAAAGAAAAGGGTGAGAGTTTCAATGCTGTTAAGGATATTCTAATTATTTAAGTATTAAATAGCTTTAAATATGAACTATTTTCTGTTCTTTCTAGGAAGCACAAAAATCTAGGTACTATATGAATGATCTAGATGGGGAGAATTTATTTTCTGTACAAGTCTGTATAGATGTGTAACTTTGGAGGAGTTAATGTCACATTGTCCAACATATGTAGATAACATGAAAAGCTTCTGAGAATTATAGAACTTTATAATTATAAGGGATCGTCTCCATTCAGCTCCTGTAGGAGACTAAGTTCAAATAAGGCAAAATTTGTTGTTTAAATATAAAGAACCAGCAAGTGACACAGGCAGTTCAGGATAAGTTTTTGATGTCCAGACCAGTGTTCTTTTCATTGTAACCTGCTGCCAATCTAAGGATGGGTGAACAGGGCTTTAGGGACAAGCTGAATAGAGAGTGAGGATCTTTGAATTAAAGCAAATCTAAAACTGGAGTTGGCTTTATTTAGGCCTTTAACAAAAAGCACTTATTCATGAAGAGATGTTAGCAAAAACAAATCTTTCTTGAATTATCACTGATTGAAATGTCATGGTGTCTGCTGATTAAAACAGTGTGTTCAAGGAAAGGACAACTTGTAGCTTCATTTCTTCCTAATGAGGTAGAATTTGGCATTCATCTAAAAAATTTAAAATATGTTTCAATTTTCATGGTGCCCATTTCTATTGTTTTATGCTATTGAATAGTTAATGAGGAAAAATAGAAGGAACAGTAACATTTTGAGAACATTTAAAAATTAATTTTTAAAAATAATAATCATGGCAGCCACTCTATAGTGTTCAATGTGCCAAGCATGGCTCTGAGTGTTCCAGGAATTTTAACCCAAGTAACCCTCACAACAACCCCATGAGATAGGCCTTATTATAATCTATATTTTAAAGATGAGGAAATGGTGGTACAGGAGATTAACTAACTTTCTCTGGGGCAAACAAACTATTAAGAATATGAACCACATGTCTCAATATTAAATTTCCAAAATGAAGTATTTTACAAATCCTTATATATTTAGAAATGAAGAGCAGAACCAATTATAAATCTAAGTGAAGATTTTGATGTCAGTTCATTAGATGGCTTCTAAAAACCCCTTTCCCAAATTTGAGTCTGAGATTTCAAAGAGGTACTCAAATCCATTCATTTTGCTGATTGTCCTTTCCCCCCTTTTCTAGACTGCTTTTGTCGATGTTCTTCCACAAAGCATAATTTTACTCTGAAAATAATTGACATCTATGTAGGAAGATAAGCAAGGTCAGAAAATTCCATAGAGAGCAAGGCACTCTAAAGGAGTGCCAATGGCAATATTACTGTATAGTTTCTATATGAACACAAATAGAGGACATCTGTAATGAGTTATAGTCATTGGATAGTTTTATGTGGTCATCACCTTAAGTGGGGTACCCAGCCAGTGATGGTAGCTATAGAAAGAATAAGAATGGTTTCAGAAAATCAAAATAAAAAAATAACTGTGGAATTGGAGATGACAATGGAGAAAAAGTTGATGGCAAGGGATGTAGAGATTGTTGGATTGACTAGAGGAATATAAGCTTGAATTGAGTTGAATAAAAGAATAAGATCTTGAATTGAAAAGAATTTAATCTTGTTTGCTCAAAATTCTTTTGCAGATAAACCAGAATGTTTTTCCAACATTTTGGTCTAAGTAAATTGTTGCGCATACCCCACAGAGTATCTAAAACAATGACCAATGTTTCAGCCTTTAACTTTGTTCAAAATGCCACATAGAATATTATACATAAAGAACCTGACATAGACTAAATGGCTACATATGTTTAGTGTAAATAAATAACTTAACTTGGAAGAACATCTTGGATTGGATATTTCCTTAAGTCATAAGGATGAAATTCAAGTCTTAATAGAATGCAGAGTGGGAAATTTCTTACATTTTCACTGTTTGTTTGTAGGGGTTGATAAAGGCATTGTTAAGGATGCTATCTCACATTTTCTTTTTAATGTTGACCTGCAGAGGAAATGTCTGACAGATTTCCATGACATGAAAAGTTGTATTTCTCTTGAGTCACTACTAGGCCTCTCACTGCTGTGGCCCCTCCCGTTGTGGAGCACAGGCTCTGGACGCGCAGGCTCAGCGGCCATGGCTCACGGGCCCAGCTGCTCCGCGGCATGTGGGATCCTCCCGGACCGGGGCACGAACCTGCGTCCCCTGCATCGGCAGGCGGACTCCTAACCACTGCACCACCAGGGAAGACCTTGAGTCACTACTTTTTAAGATTTTTGGGTCATTATGTATCTAAGTGATTATGTTTCTCTCTTTGGGCACTAGGAATCTCAAAGTTGAATTTGCAAAGCTTTTTAATAAGCATGTAAGCTCCTGTTGGATTCCATTTTGTGTATCAAATCCATCTAACAGGCCTGCCTTTATTCTTCTTTGCACTCATTTGCCTTTTTTTTTTTTTGGCTCTGCTGCAGTAACTATATTTCTGTAAGCAACTCCAAATCATCTTGAAAGCATGTAAGGTGTAATTACCTTCACAAATGCTCTATTTTTTCCTTACCAAAACTTATAAGTATGATAAAGAGTGATAGGGAATGAATTATCAACCATGCCAAAATGACATATTAGAAAACCACATACTATTAGTTTGAGTATGGGGCTCCAAAATGTAAAGAAGATCAGAAATAGAGAAGTCTTGATGTTATATTATTTCAATAATGGAAAGGGAGAAAGATAGATGTACAATTCAAATACTGAACAAATACTAGATAAGTGTTATTGGAAGGAATTAGGACACCAAAGTCACTTATTGTTTGAAATTTAAAACATGGTTATGTGTTGGAAAAACTTTTAAAAAAACCTTTAAGATGTATGAGCTTTGTAATCTGTTTTGCTTAATGTAAACCAATTGTAAATTTATCCCACTTGTTTTTTCCATATTAGTCAGTGAGAGTATTCAAGGGACCAAATTTAATTTGTTATACATTCACTTTGGCTTATTCAAAGGTCAGATTTTTGGAACTGAATTTCAATAGCATAAATAATAGTGATGGGATTGTGATTTGAGGCCAGACAGTTTGCTGATCTCATCCTCTTAACCACTGTGTTACATTGTTTGTATCTGTAGAGGTAGACAAAGTTAATGTGCAGTAACAAATGACCTCCCAAATGTAGGGGCTTTAAACCATAAAAGTAGATTTGTCATTCACATGTACATGTTCACCATGGGCTGGCTGTGGCTTTGCCATCTGTTGTCTTCAATCTTGAACCTAGGCTGATGGAGAAGTTCCTATCGGCGCATTGCTGGGCTCTCATAATAGAGGGAAAACTAGAAACATGATTCATCTGCTGGATCTGAAAGCTTCTGCTAAGAAGTGATATGTGTCACATTCTGTTCACATTTCATTGTGCAAAGCAAGTCACATGGCTAAACCTATTGTCAACAGAATGGGAATATAAAATCCTCCCACAGAGGAGCAGTTTTGAATGGTAATACAATATATAACATTGCTGCAAACAAGAGTCTTATCTCTTGTATTTTTTTGTTTAGCTAGATTGAGCTTGGTATAGTGTACAGAACCTAAACTATATGGCTATCTCTCAAGTATACACAATTCCAGACTATCTGATCTTGACCCTGGCACAAATAGATAGCATTTCCTTCTTCCTGTATTGTCTAGGATGACTACTCTTTGAGGTGATGAAACTGAAACAAAAGTCTCTTAGTAAAGCCTACTCTCTTACATTCTTTTCTAAAAGGCTTTACAAAGGATAAATAGAAAGTGTATATGTGACCTTGGCAAAGGTATGAGGTATGGCATATGTTTACCTCATAGAGTTGTTTTAAGGATCAAATAGGATGATTTTGGGGTGATCTTTAGCAGGGTGTTTGGCACATGGAAAGTGTTCAATAAATTTTATTAGTAGTAGTAGTATTAATTCTAACGTAATATCATTTGCTCTCTTCATGGATCACCTAATGCTTGAACAGTTGTGTAAAAAAGTGACTTACTTAAAAGAATTTGAAAACACTATCCTATTCAATACATTTGTATTTTATTAATATAATGGTGTGTACACACACACAACTAGAAAAGATGTATGTGAGAGGCATTATGTATTTAGCCCACTAAAAAGGCAAGATAGGTGTGCCAAATTATTTGAAGACTCTTTGCAATACATCTGTATCCTCTGATCCACTCTGACCCTCCAAAGTTTCATGGTTAGCTTCTTGATATATGTCGACAACTGCTTCCACTCCTGCAACAGAACACTAATTCTAACTCTGGCCTCTCATTAACTGCCAATCATCAAACTCAATATTATACTGTAGGTTTAGCTGACCTTACTGGTCATCATCAAGAAGTTCACTTAAATCTTAATGATTTTAAATGGAATCAAACTCTTCTGAATTAAAATTTTCAATAAAACACACATGGCTTTAAAATTGGGGGCCAAAATATTCCATAAAATATGTTTTGAAATTAATGAACCTAAGGCTGTTAGCAGTAATTTGAATCCCAATGAAGTGAACATGTGTGGCAAAGATTTGTCTACTCTGGTAACCAGCATTGCATTTGTGCACCAATTTCAGCTTTAAGTTTTATAGAACTGTAACAAAAGAGAATGTCGTTGCTTACTTCAGCTCAGTTCTTTAAATCAGTTTCTGAATAAAATGGAGAAAACTTTGCAGGAAAATAAATGAATGACATCATTCAATACCATCATACAAGTGAGTTGACTTTTCTCCGGAGAAATTATATATTATCATGTTAGTACCTTGCCTTGCATTTTCATTGTCTCTTTCTCTAGAGAAATGTTTTCCTTATGGTGGAAATTCAATGATTTCTTTCCTTATAATTGAAAATTTCTGTTTGCATGAGGCTAAAGCAGAGCAAATAAGATACAAGTGAGGAGGCTGACAAAGAAATGTTGTATGGAAGCTCTTTCCTTGTGTGTAGGGGGCACAGACACGAATGCGTGTGCTGAAGTAGTTTTACATCACTAGAAACAAGCCTTATCACTGAAGCACTGTGTGAATTAATGTTTTGGAAAATGGGATAATTTATTCCTATTGATTTATAACTATAGAGATATTTGGTTTTTATTTCTAATTGCTTTTTACAATGTACCCTCCTTATTCAGCCTTGAAAGTAACTATCTTCTATGTATACATAAGAATTGGAAAATAAAAGGATACTATACAATTTACAGAACTTTGAGATGAGTGAGTGCTTATGTAAAATGAAATATACTATTTTAATGGTAGTAATACCTTTCAGTTGATCTCTTTGGCAAGTTGGTCTTTTAATATTTAGTCTTATGCTTCTGAAAGTGAGTGTACAATGAAGAATCTGTTTGTAATGTGAGTGATTGTCCAGTAATTTTTCTTCTTTGGAGGTATGGACCAATTTCATGTTAAGTTTCAAGGGAGGAAGGATAGATCCACACATCTCTGGGATTGGGAATGGGCTGAGTCTGAGGAGTTTTGCCAAAATGACATGACCCCTAGTGTTGGTGGGGCAGAGGTCTCCACAGAAGTCCCACCCATCTTGTGTCTGGGAGGGCTTTCATCTTCTCATGCCCTGGTTCCCATGGTAACTTAGTACATTATTTGCCTTTGGCATTAATAGTTGCATCTCATGTTAAATTAGAGCCAGGGACTCAGCTGCACATGCTTTGGCTTCCTGATTTATGAGAGGTAGCCTGATTTCGAGAAAAGAATTTGTAAGTAGCAATTAGAGGAGCAGAGGTAAAGAATTGCACTGAGATTTATTTTTCCGGTGAAGTGCAGTTAATGGAGCATGTAAATGGAAAGGACTTTCCATTCTTTGGGTAGCTGGTACATTCTCTGATTTAATCAAATGAGACTGAAGTGTGCCTTTTACTTTCTATACAGTCTGACAAAGGTAATTTAGGATGGAGCTTTTAGATGAGTGTTGGCTGTTTCTGCCAGGACTTATGTCTTTATGAAGGAACTACAATTGCAGATGTCTTCTCCAGCTGATTGATAGGCAGTAAAGAAGTGAAACAAGAGCTCCATCTCCAAGAAATGAGAAAAAGTTGTGTTTGTTAAATAGGGCAGGAAAAATATCTGCTATTCTGTTGTGATTTTTGCTTCTCATTTAGTGCCTATGTAGATCTGTACTGCAGCATGTGAAACCTTATACACATTTCCAATGTAACATGCTTCATTTGAGTCATAACATTTTCACTGAACTGCATATCCCATAATGCTCCAAAGCCAGCCAAAAAATTTTGGCTGATTAGAATTATCCACATTTGTAAATTATTGATGTTGGACCTGGAGAGAAAAGAGAATTTGCTGGGCCAGGGGCTCTAGTACATATTGTAATTAATAGAAGAATTTAAATTCAGATCCTTGTTTTCATCCTCAAATTATTCTCTTCTGTTCATATAAAATCTATCTACTAAAAATTGAAGAAAATACTCTAAGGTCATTGTATATATTATTGTTTATTACTACAGCACATTCCTTCTTCCCTTATTCCATTCTTACACATGTTTATTGCATCTTTACATACCTAGCAAGGACGTTGCTATCTGCTATGGAGATACTCATAAAACAGAATAATTATGATGCAGCCTGTCTTGACAATAGTAGATAATTTCTATACTAGAGGATTAAATCTGTGTAAGAGATTTGGAAAGACAGAGTCAGTAACTCTCTCAGAGCTTTGGGGGTGAGTCAGAGAAGACTTCATGCAGGAGCCCAAGGAGAAAAGAAAATTCCAGGCAGGGAGAACAGACAGTACTACAAAGACAAGAAAAAGTAAGGTATTTTCAATTACTTAGTTCTGGTCAAGACTCCAAGGAAGGCCTAAGAAAAAAGGGTAACAACATTAGCCTTTCCATGCTACTAAGCTGGATTACCACGTTGACTTGATATTATAAAAATGAATAGAGTTTTCTGACAAAAGATGTAGTCAGGAGCAAAGATTAAACGTTAAATTTCTCCTTGACAAAGCTCTCATGTGTGTTAAGTGACTAATATTCACCTAAGCAAGGTGCACATTGGTAAAGAAGATCCAAATATTTGGTGCAGATAGCAAGAAGCTCCCCAATTTTGGAGAAAGTATTAACAAGCAAAAGTGATGATTGTGAAAGATTATTGTGAGATTTCTATTTTGGATTACTGTGATGTCTATGCAGGTATCGGACAGGTTAAGTTTGAAATACTAATGAGCCAAGATAGTTATCCTAGCTAGAAATACAAATTTAGATTCCAGGAAAGAAGCTGAGATTTCAGACATAAATTTGAGAGTGCCTATCATAGAATTGGTAGTTAAAGCCATGAAGTAGCAGATGAAAATACCCAAAATTGCTGTACATGAAATTCTAGAAAGCCACAAAATTTAATTCATGGTCTAGGGGGAAGCTGATTGGCCTTTGTCTCTGGTCAACTGAGCAATAATACCGCCTCTTTCCCCTTCCTAACAGTACCAGATTTTTGTTTGGGTATCCACACATCTTTCCATTATGCTGCTGATATGTGTCCTCAAAAGCTGAGTCAAACCCAGCTCTAGGGATGAGGCCTGGTTTATACAGCTATTCAGAGTAATCCTATACCACTGCCACAATGATGGGTTCAAATACCCCAAGCCTAAGACAGTCGGAACATTTCTAGGGTAAGAAGGCTTACTTTAGAAAGGGGCAGAGACCCAATTAAATTTAATTAGATGTGATGGGAAATTTGCTGGAGGTTTTGGGGGGAAAATACCTCTTGAAAGGTAAGCTCCTCCTTCTGAGAGGTGTGGCCTATTAATATGAAGACTGGAACTATTACAGCATAGGATGAAACTGACACCAGAGAAGCAGAATACAAGGAAAGAAACCGGGTTCTTGATGAACTGCCTAATCAAATCAGCTCTGAAACCTGCTGTAACTGAAAATTTGGGTTATATTACCTTGTAAATTGTTGTTTAGGCCAATTTTAGTTTAGTTCTTCTTTATTTGCACTGAAAGTCATCCTGACATATATAGTGGCATTGTCACAATCAAGAAGACATTGAGAAAAGTGTCAAATGTCACAGATTACTGAGGTAGACATAGGTTTGGCAATTACAGTCATTCCTGATCTTTGCTAGAGCAGCCTTGGATAGGGTAGGGACAGGGGGATGGGGGAGAAGGGGGGAAGCAGATTTCTATGGGTAGAAGAATGAATGAAAAATGAGACAATGAAAACAAGTTCAATAAGGGCAAGTATTTTTGTCTTTTTAAAATGCATTATTGTATTCCCAGCATCTAAAAATGCTCGTGACACACAGAATGCACCAAACACATACTGAAGAGTGAATGAATGTGCAAAAATTCATTGCATAGCTCTCATTTAAGAAGTGTAGGGAAGAGAGAATAGAGAGAATGTGATAACAGCTGAAAGAGGGTGGGGTTAAGTAAAACAATTCAAAATTGAAAATTTTTTAGTTTAGCAAGGTCTTAACTAAGTCATTAGAAGAATTCAGGAAAATGTAAAAGACAATAGAAAAAGGCTAGAAAGTGTGAAGAATAGTCCTAGAAAATGTTTGGTAAGGTAGAAGATACAAAGAGAAAATCTTGTAAGTTTCCTGGTTGAAAAAAAATAGACTATTTACAATGGAAGAAAAATGATACTGGAATTCTGGGAGCAAGAGGATGGTGGACTAACTGCTATAGGCTACTGGGAGGAAAGGGCTTCAGGCTGAGAATGTTGATGTAATTCATTCGCTAAGGCATAGGAAAGGTTTGTGGATATGTGAGGATTCAAAGAACGTGTCAAGCACACAGCCCAAATGGGAAAGATACTTGTAAAAAACCCTGAATCAGAGGAATTCTCAACATGGTGAATATAAAGAGAAGAAAGAATGGCAATCAATAAACTTTAAAATGTGTGTAAGTGGACATAAATATATGTAACTTGTATTAAATGTATGTAAATGAATAGCGATAATGTAACAAGAAATGTAAAATTTAAGTGCTAAATACAAATTGTTAAAGCAGAAGGGACATATGGCAAGGGAAGCTGCAGTTTACCAAATATTTGCCTAAAAACTTAGAATTTAGGTGTTGGTGGAGTGGAAAAAAGAATGGGGAAGCATTCTACAGAACTCACCACCAAGCAGTGGAGAAAGAAAAGCCTTTATAGTGGTCTTGTTGGGGAAGGGAAAGAAAACAGTGGAGAAAAAGCTCATCTCATTTGGGAGAAATAGTTCTTATTTTGGTTTTGTATAAAAAGAGATAAATAAGAGTTCGATTATGAGTGTTGGAAAAAAGGTAAACACTGGCAGCCTGGAAAAGTACAGATTTTCAAATTAAATACAGGGGAAAGAGGGAATAACCAACAAAACAGCAAAAGCATGAAGAAAGAATAAGTAGGCAAAAACAAAGTAAAAATAAATGAGCAAACAAGGATGTAAGGAGTAAAGTAAAGTATGTAAATTGCCACATTCAATATGACTTGGCAAATTCTCTTATTAAAAGATAAACACTGAGAGATTGGATGTTTTTTAAAAAAAGAAAACAGATACATTCAATTTAATGAAACACACTTGAAATGATAAAGTTTTGAAATAGAGGATGGACAAGAGAGACCAAAGGCCAACAAAAATGAGCGTGGTGATATTAGATGAGGTTGAACTTATTTATTTATTTATTTATTTCTTAAGCACTGCGTCACCAAGGCAGTCTCTTTTTTTTTAGAATTTTTTTTATTAGTTTCTGCTTTATAACAAAGTGAATCAGTTATACATATACATCTGTTCCCATATCCCTTCCTTCTTGCGTCTCCTTCCTTCCCACCCTCCCTATCCCACTCCTCCAGGTGGTCACAAAGCACTGAGCTGATCTCCCTGTGCTATGCAGCTGTTTCCCACTATCTATCTACCTTACGTTTGGTAGTGTATATATGTCCATGCCTAGCTCTCGCTTTGTCACAGCTTACCCTTCCCCCTCCCCCATCCTCAAGTCCATTCTCAAGTAGGTCTGTATCTTTATTCCTGTTTTACCCCTAGAATCTTCATGACTTTTTTTTTCCCTTAAATTCCATATACATGTGTTAGCATATGGTATTTGTCTTTCTCTTTCTGACTTACTTCACTCTGTATGACAGACTCTAGGTCTATCCACCTCATTACAAATAGCTCAGTTTCATTTCTTTTTATGGCTGAGTAATATTCCATTGTATATATGTGCTGCATCTTCTTTATCCATTCATCTGATGATGGACACTTAGGTTGTTTCCATCTCTGGGCTATTGTGAATAGAGCTTCAGTGAACATTTTGGTACATGTCTCTTTTTGAATTATGGTTTTCTCAGGGTATATGCCTAGTAGTGGGATTGCTGGGTCATATGGTAGTTCTATTTGTAGATTTTTAAGGAACCTCCATACTGTTTTCCATAGTGCCTGTACCAATTCACATTCCCACCAGCAGTGCAAGAGTGTTCCCTTCTCTCCACACCCTCTCCAGCATTTATTGTTTCTAGATTTTTTGATGATGGCCATTCTGACTGGTGTGAGACGATATCTCATTGTAGTTTTGATTTGCATTTCTCTAATGATTAATGATGTTGAGCATTCTTTCATGTGTTTGTTGGCAGTCTGTATATCTTCTGTGGAGAAATGTCTCTTTAGGTCTTCTGCCCATTTTTGGATTGGGTTGTTTGTTTTTTTGTTGTTGAGCTGCATGAGCTGCGTATAAATTTTGGAGATTAATCCTTTGTCAGTTGCTTCATTTGCAAATATTTTCTCCCATTCTGAGGGTTGTCTTTTGGTCTTCTTTATGGTTTCCTTTGCTGTGCAAAAGCTTTGAAGTTTCATTAGTTCCCATTTGTTTATTTTTGTTCTTATTTCCATTTCTCTAGGAGGTGGGTCAAAAAGGATCTTGCTGTGATTTATGTCATAGAGTGTTCTGCCTATGTTTTTCTCTAAGAGTTTGATAGTTTCTGGCATTACATTTAGGTTTTTAATCCATTTTGAGCTTATTTTTGTGTATGGTGTTAGGGAGTGATCTAATCTCATACTTTTACATTTCCCTGTCCAGTTTTCCCAGCACCACTTGTTGAAGAGGCTGTCCTTTCTCCACTGTACATTCCTGCCTCCTTTATCAAAGATAAGGTGACCATACATGCATGGGTTTGTCTCTGGGCTTTCTATCCTGTTCCATTGATCTATCTTTCTGTTTTTGTGCCAGTACCATACTGTCTTGATTACTGTAGCTTTGTAGTGTAGTCTGAAGTCAGGGAGCCTGATTCCTCCAGCTCCATTTTTCATTCTCCAGATTGCTTTGGCTATTCGGGTTCCTTTGTTTTTCCAAACAAATTTTGAAATTTTTTGTTCTAGTTCTGTGAATAATGCCAGTGGTAATTTCATAGGGATTGAATTGAATCTGTAGATTGCTTTGGGTAGTAGAGTCATTTTCACAATGTTGATTCTTCCAATCCAGGAACATGGTATATCTCTCCATCTATTTGTATCATCTTTAATTTCTTTCATCAGTGTCTTATAATTTTCTGCATACAGGTCTTTTGTCGCCTTAGGTAGGTTTATTCCTAGATATGTTATTCTTTTTGTTGAAATGGTAAATGGGAGTGTTTTCTTGATTTCACTTTCAGATTTTTCATCATTACTGTATAGGAATGCCAGAGATTTCTGTGCATTAATTTTGTATCCTGCTACTTTAAAAATTCATTGATTAGCTCTAGTAGTTTTCTGGTAGCATCTTTAGGATCCTCTATGTATAGTATCATGTCATCTGCAAACAGTGACAGCTTTACTTCTTTTCCGATTTGGATTCCTTTTATTTCCTTTTCTTCTCTGATTGCTGTGGCTAAAACTTCCAAAACTAGGTTGAATAAGAGTGGTGAGAGTGGGCAGCCTTTTCTTGTTCCTGATCTTAGTGGAAATGGTTTCAGTTTTTCACCATTGAGGATGATGTTGGCTGTGGGTTTGTCATATATGGCCTTTATTATGTTGAGGAAAGTTCCCTCTATGCCTACTTTCTGCAGGGTTTTTATCATAAAAGGGTGTTGAATTTTGTCGAAAGCTTTCTCTGCATCTATTGAGATGATCATATGGTTTTTCTCCTTCAACTTGTTAATATGGTGTATCACATTGATTGATTTGTGTATATTGAAGAATCCTTGCATTCCTGGGATAAACCCCACTTGATCATGGTGTATGATCCTTTTAATGTGCTGTTGGATTCTGTTTGCTAGTATTTCGTTGAGGATTTTTGCATCTATGTTCATCAGTGATCTTGGCCTGTAGTTTTCTTTCTTTGTGACATCCTTGCCTGGTTTTGGTATCAAGGTGATGGTGGCCTCGTAGAATGAGTTTGGGAGTGTTCCTCCCTCTGCTATATTTTGGAAGAGTTTGAGAAGGATGATTGTTAGCTCTTCTCTAAATGTTTGATAGAATTCGCCTGTGAACCCATCTGGTCCTGGACTTTTGTTTGTTGGAAGATTTTTAATCACAGTTTCAATTTCAGTGCTTGTGATTGGTCTATTCATATTTTCTATTTCTTCCTGATTCAGTCGTGGTAGGTTGTGCATTTCTAAGAATTTGTCCATTTCTTCCATGTTGTCCATTTTATTGGCATAGAGTTGCTTGTAGTAATCTCTCATGATCTTTTGTATTTCTGCAGTGTCAATTGTTACTTCTCCTTTTTCATTTCTAATTCTATTGATTTGAGTCTTCTCCCTTTTTCCTTGATGAGTCTGGCTAATGGTTTATCAATTTTGTTTATCTTCTCAAAGAACCAGCTTTTAGTTTTATTGCTCTTTGCTATTGTTTCCTTCATTTCTTTTTCATTTATTTCTGATCTGATCTTTATGATTTGTTTCCTTTTGCTAACTTTGGGGGTTTTTTGTTCTTCTTTCTCTAATTGCTTTAGGTGCAGGGTCAGGTTGTTTATTCGAGTTGTTTCCTGTTTCTTAAGGTGGGATTGTATTGCTATAAACTTCCCTCTTAGAACTGCTTTTGCTGCGTCCCATAGGTTTTGGTTCGTCGTGTCTCCATTGTCATTTGTTTCTAGGTATTTTTTAATTTCCTCTTTGATTTCTTCAGTGATCACTTCATTATTAAGTAGTGTATTGTTTAGCCTCCATATGTTTGTATTTTTTACAGATCTTTTCCTGTAATTGATGTCTAGTCTCATAGCATTGTGGTCGGAAAAGATACTTGATACAATTTCAATTTTCTTAAATTTACCAAGGCTTGATTTGTGACCCAAGATATGATCTATCCTGGAGAATGTTCCATGAGCACTTGAGAAAAATGTGTATTCTGTTGTTTTTGGATAGTATGTCCTATAAATATCAGTTAAGTCCATCTTGTTTAATGTATCATTTAAAGCTTGTGTTTCCTTATTTATTTTCATTTTGGATGATCTGTCCATTGGTGAAAGTGGGGTGTTAAAGTCCCCTACTATGAATGTGTTACTGTCGATTTCCCCTTTTATGGCTGTTAGTATTTGCCTTATGTATTGAGGTGCTCCTATGTTGGGTGAATAAATATTTACAATTGTTATATCTTCTTCTTGAGTCAAACCCTTGATCCTTATGTAGTGTCCCTCTTTGTCTCTTCTAATAGTCTTTATTTTAAAGTCTATTTTGTCTGATATAAGAATTGCTACTCCAGCTTTCTTTTAATTTCCATTTGCATGGAATATCTTTTTCCGTCCCCTTCAATCTGTATGTGTTTCTAGGTCTGAAGTGGGTCTTTTGTAGACAGCATATATATGGGTCTTGTTTTTGTATCCATTCAGCCAATCTGTGTCTTCTGGTGGGAGCATTTAGTCCATTTACATTTAAGGTAATTATTGATATGTATGTTCCTATTCCCATTTTCTTAATTATTTTGGCTTCGTTATTGTAGGTATTTACCCTCTGTTGTGTTTCATGCCTAGAGAAGATCCTTTAGCATTTGTTGTAAAGCTGATTTGGTGGTGCTGAACTCTCTCAGCTTTTGCTTGTCTGTAAACGTTTTAAGTTCTCCATTGAATCTGAATGAGATCCTTGCTGGGTAGAGTAATCTTGGTTGCAGGTTTTTGTCCTTCATCACTTTAATTATGTCCTGCCACTCCCTTCTGGCTTGTAGAGTTTCTGCTGAAAGATCAGCTGTTAACCTGATGGGGATTCCCTTGTGTGTTATTTGTTGTTTTTCCCTTGCTGCTTTTAATATGTTTTCTTTGTGTTTAATTTTTGACAGTTTGATAATATGTGTCTTGGTGTATTTCTCCTTGGATTTATTCTGTATGGGACTCTCTGTGCCTCCTGGACTTGATTAACTATTTCCTTTCCCATATTAGGGAAGTTTTCAACTATAATCTCTTCAAATATTTTCTCAGTCCCTTTCTTTTTCTCTTCTTCTTCTGGAACCCCTATAATTCGAATGTTGGTGTGTTTAATGTTGTCCCAGAGGTCTCTGAGACTGTCCTCAGTTCTTTTCATTCTTTTTTCTTTATTCTGCTCTGCAGTAGTTGTTTCCACTATTTTATCTTCCACGTCACTTATCCGTTCTTCTGCCGCAGTTATTCTGCTATTGATCCCATCTAGAGCATTTTTAATTTCATTTATTGTGTTTCTAATTGTTGCTTGATTCGTCTTTAGTTCTTCTAGGTCCTTGTTAACTGTTTCTTGCATTTTGTCTATTCTATTTCCAAGATTTTGGATCATCTTTACTATCATTATTCTGAATTCTTTTTCAGGTAGACTGCCTATTTCCTCTTCATTTGTTAGGTCTGGTGGGTTTTTATCTTGCTCCTTCACCTGCTGTGTGTTTTTCTGTCTTCTCATTTTGCTTATCTTACTGTGTTTAGGGTCTCCTTTTTGCAGGCTGCATGTTCGTAGTTCCCGTTGTTTTTCATGTCTGTCCCCAGTGGCTAAGATTGTCTCAGTGGGTTGTGTAGGCTTCCTGTTGGAGGGGACTGGTGCCTGTGTTCTGGTGGATGAGGCTCGATCTTGTCTTTCTGGTGGACAGGTCCACGTCTGGTGGTGTATTTTGGGGTGTCTGTGGCCTTATTATGTTTTTTGGCAGCCTCTCTGCTAATGGGTGGGGTTATGTTCCTGTCTTGCTAGTTGTTTGGCATAGGGTGTCCAGCACTGTAGCTTGCTGGTCGTTGAGTGAAGGTGGGTGCTGGTGTTGAGATGGAGATCTCTGGGAGATTTTTGCTGTTTGATATTATGTGGAGCTGGGAGATCTCTTGTGGACCAGTGTCCTGAAGTTGGCTCTCCCACCTCAGAGGCACAGCACTGACTCCTGGCTGCATCACCAAGAGCCTTTCATCCACCCAGCTCAGAATAAAAGGGAGAAAAAGTAGAAAGAAAGAATTAGTAGAAGTAGAAGAAAGAAAGTAAGAAGGAAAGAAAGAAAGGAGGGAGGGAGGGAGGAAGGAGGGAAGGTAGGAAAAAGAGAAAGAGAGAAAAAGTAAAACAGAATAAAGTATGATAAAATATAGTACCGTTATTAAAATAAAAAATAATTATTTAAAAAAATTTAAAAATGAACAAACAAACAAAATGGATGGATAGAACCCTGGGACAAATGGTGGAAGCAAAGCTGTATAGACAAAATCTCACACAGAAGCATACACATACACATTCACAAAAAGAGGAAAAGTGGAAAAAGTCGTAAATCTTGTTCTCAAGGTCCACCTCCTCAATTTGGGATAATTCATTGTAAAAAGAGGAAAAGGGGAAAAAATCATAAATCTTGTTCTCAAAGTCCACCTCCTCAATTTGGGATGATTCGTTGTCTATTCATGTATTCCACAGATGCAGGGTACATCAAGTTGATTGTGGAGCTTTAATCCTCTGCTTCTGTGGCTGCTGGGAGATATTTCCCTTTCTCTTCTTTATTCTCACAGCTCCCGGGTCTCACCTTTGGCTTTGGCCCCGCCTCTGCGTGTAGGTCGCCGGAGGGCATCTGTTCTTCGCTTAGACAGGACGGGGTTAAAGGAGCACCTGTTTCGGGGACTCTGACTCACTCAGGCCCGGGGGAGGGAGGGGTACTGATGCGGGGCTAGCCTGCGGCGGCAGAGGCTGGCATGACGCACCAGCCTGAGGCGCCGTGCGCTCTCCCGGGGAAGCCATCCCTGGATCCCGGGACCCCGGCAGTGGCGGGCTGCACAGGATCCCCGTAATGGGGGTGTGGACAGTGACCTGTGCTCGCACACAGGCCTCTTGGCGGTGGCAGCAGCAGCCCCAGCGTCCCACGCCCATCTCTGGTGTCCATGTTTTTCGCCGTGGCTCGCGCCCATCTCTGGAGCTCCTTTAAGCAGCGCTTGTAATCCCCTCTCCTCACACACCAGGAAACAAAGAGGGAAGAAAAAGTCTCTTGCCTCTTCGGCAGGTCTAGACTTTTTCCCGGACTCCGTCCCAGCCAGCCGTGGTGCACCAACCCCTTCAGGCTGTGTTCATGCCGCCAGCCCCAGTCCTCTCCCTGCGCTCCAACCGAAACCCAAAACCCAAGCCTCCGCTCCCAGCCCCGCCTGCCCCGGCGGCCGAGTAGAGAAGCCTCTGGGGCTGGTGAGTGCCGGTCGGCACCGATCGTCTGTGAGGGAATCTCTATCTTTTGCCCTCCGCAGCCCTGTTGCTGTGCTCTCCTCCGCTACTCCGAAGATTCCCCCTCTGCCACCCACAGTCTCTGCCCGTGAAGGGGCTTCCTAGTGTGTGGAAACCTTTCCTCCTTCACAGCTCCCTCCCACTGGTGCAGGTCCCGTCCCTAACCTTTTGTCTCTGTTTATTCTTTTTTCTTTTGCCCTACCCAGGTACATGGGGAGTTTCTTGCCTTTTGGGAGGTCTGAGGTCTTCTGCCAGCATTCAGTAGGTGTTCTGTGGGAGTTGTTCCATGTGTAGATGAATTTCTGGTGTATCTGTGGGGAGGAAGGTGATCTCCACGTCTTACTCTTCTGCCATCTTCCCGCAGCCCCCAATGAGGTTGAATTTAACATTAAAGCATCAAATATATATGTGGTACCAAAAGAATGAGTTAGATCTTTTTTTTTAATAGATCTTCATTGAAGTATAATTGTTTCACAATACTGTGTTAGTTTCTGTTGTACACCAAAGTGAATCAACCATATGCATACACGTGTCCCCATATCTCCTCCCTCTTGAGCCTCCCTCCCATCCTCCCTATCCAGCCCCTCTAGGTCATAGCAAAGCACTGAGCTGATCTCCCTGTGCTATGCTGCTGCTTCCCACTAGCCAACTATTTTACATTTGGTAGTGTATATATGTCGATGCTACTCTCACTTCACCCCAGCTTCCCCCTCCCACCCTGTGTCCTCAAGTGCATTCTCTATATCTACGTCTTTATTCCTGTCCTTCAACTAGGTTCATCAGTACCATTTTTCTTTTTTCTTTTTTTAGATTCCATATATATGCATTAGCATATGGTATTTTTCTCTTTCTGACTTCACTCTGTATGATAGACTCTAGGTCCATCCACCTCACTACAAATAACTAAATTTCGTTTCTTTGTATGGCTGAGTAATATTCCATTGTATATATGTGCCACATCTTCTTTATCCATTCATCTGTCGATGGATATTTAGGTTGGTTCCATGTCCTGGCTATTGTAAATAGTGCTGCAGTGAACATTGTGGTACGTGTCTCTTTTTGAATTATGGTTTTCTCAGGGTATATGCCCAGTAGTGGGATTGCTGGGTCATATGGTAGTTCTATTTGTAGTTTTTTAAGGAACCTCCATACTGTTCTCCATAGTGGCTGTATCAATTTACATTCCCACCAATAGTGTAGGAGGGTTCCCTTTTCTCCACACCCTTTCCAGCATTTATTTTTTCTAGATTTTTTGATAATGGCCATTCTGACTGGCTTGAGGTGATACCTCATCATAGTTTTGATTTGCATTTCTCTAATAATTAGTGATGTTGAGCATCTTTTCATGTGCCTCTTGGCCATCTGTATGTCTTCCTTGGTGAAATGTCTATTTAGGTCTTCCGCCCATTTTTTTTTTTTTTTTTTTGTGGTACACGGGCCTCTCACTGTTGTGGCCTCTCCCATTGTGGAGCACAGGCTCCGGATGCACAGGCTCATGAGCCATGGCTCATGGGCCTAGCCGCTCTGCGGCATGTGGGATCTTCCCAGACCGAGGTACGAACCCGGGTCGCCTGCATTGGCAGGTGGACTCTCAACCACTGTGCCACCAGGGAAGCCCCCGTCCATTTTTTAATTGGATTGTTTGTGTTTTTGATATTGAGGTCCATGAGCTGTTTGTATATTTTGGAGATTAATCCTTTGTCCATTGTCTCATTTGTAAATATTTTCTTCCATTCTGAGGGTTGTCTTTTTGTCTTGTTTATGATTTCCTTTGCTATGCAAAAGCTTTTAAGTTTAATTAAGTACCATTTGTTTATTTTTGTTTTTATTTCCATTACTCTAAGAGGTGGGTCAAAAAAGATCTTGCTGTGGTTTATGTCAAAGAGTGTTTTTCCTATGTTTACTTCTAAGAGTTTTATAGTGTCTGGTCTTACATTTAAGTCTTTAATCCATTTGGGGTTTATTTTTGTGGATGGTGTTATGTAGTGTTCTAGTTTCATTCTTTTACATGTGGCTGTCCAGTTTTCCCAGCACCACTTATTGAAGAGGCTGTTTTTTCTCCATTGTATGTTCTTGCCTCCTTTGTTGTAAATTAGGTGACAGTATGTGCATGGGTTTATCTTTGGGTATTCTATCCTGTATCATTGATCTATATTTCTGTTTTTGTGTCAGTACCGTACTGTCTTGATTACTGTAGCTTTGTGGTATAGTTTGAAGTTGGGGAGCCTGATTCCTCCAGCTCCAGTTTTCTTCCTCAAGATTGCTTTGGCTATTCGGGATCTTTTGTGTTTCTATATGAATTGTAAAATTTTTTGTTCTAATTCTGTGAAGAATGCCACTGGTAGTTTGATAGGGATTGCATTGAATCTGTAGATTGCTTTGGCTAGTATATTCATTTTCACAATATTGATTCTTCCAATCCAAGAACTTGGTATATTTCTCCATCTGTTTATGTCATCTTTGATTTCTTTCATCAGTGCTTTATAGTTTTGTGAGTACAAGTCTTTCGCCTTCTTAGGCAGGTTTATTCCTAGGTATTTTATTCTTTTTGTTGCAGTGGTGAATGGGATTGTTTCCTTAATTTCTCTTTCTGATCTTTTCATTGTTGGTGTATAGGAATGCCAGAGATTTCTGTGCATTAATTTTGTACCCTAACCTTCCCAAATTCATTGATTAGTTCTAGTAGTTTTCTGGTGGCATCTTTAGGATTTTCTATGTGTAGTATCATGTCATCCGCAAACAGTGACAGTTTTAAGTCTTCTTTTCTAATTTTTATTCCTTTTATTTCTTTTTCTTCTCTGATTGCTGTGGCTAGGACTTCCAAAACTATGTTGAATAAGAGTGGCAAGAGTGGACATCCTTGTCTTGTTCCTGATCTCAGTGGAAATGCTTTCAGTTTTTCACCATTGAGTGTGATGTTTATTGTGGGTTTGTCATATATGGCCTTTATCATGTTGAGGTAGTTTCCCTCTATGCCCATTTTCTGGTGAGTTTTTATCATAAATGGCTGTTGAATTTTGTCAAAAGCTTTTTCTGCATCTATAGATGATCACATATTTTTCCCCTTAATTTGTTAATGTGGTGTATCACATTGATTTATTTGCCTATATTGAAGAATCCTTGCATCCCTGAGATAAATCCCACTTGATCGTGGTTTATGATCCTTTTAATGTTTGCTAGTATTTTGTTCAAGATTTTTGCATCTATGTTCATCAGTGATATTGGTCCATAATTTTCTTTTTTTGTTATATCTTTTTCTGATTTTGGTATCAGGGTGATGGTGGCTTCATAGAATGAATTTGGGAGTGTTTTTCCCTCTGAAAATTTTTGGAACAGTTTGAGAAGGATCATTCTTAGCTCTTCTCTCATTGTTTGATAGAATTCACCTGTGAAGCCATCTGGTCCTGGACTTTTGTTTGTTGGAAGCTTTTTAATTATGGTTTCAATTTCATTACTTGTGATAGGTCTGTTTATATTTTCTAATTCTTCCTGGTTCAGTCTTGGAAAATTGTACGTTTCCAAGAATTTGTCCATTTCTTCATGGTTCTCCATTTTATTGGCATATAGTTGTTTGTAGTAGTCTCTTATAATCCTTTGTATTTCTGTGTTATCAGTTGTGATTTCTCCTTTTTAATTTCTAATTTTATTGATTTGTGTCCTCTCCCTCTTTCTCGATGAGTCTGGCTAATTGTTTATCAATTTTGTTTATCTTCTCGAAGAACCAGCTTTTAGTTTTATTGATCTTTGCTGTTGTTTTCTTCGTTTCTATTTCATTTATTTCTGCTCTGATCTTTATGATTTCTTTCTTACTACTGACTTTGGGTTTTCTTTGTTCTTCTTTCTCTAGTTGTTTTAAGTGTAGGCTTAGATTGTTTATTTGAGATTTTCCTTGTTTCTTGAGGTGAGATTGAATTACTATAAAGTTCCCTCTTAGAACTACTTTTGCTGCAACCCATAGGTTTTGGATCATCGTGTTTTTTTTTTTTTTTTTTGCGGTATGCGGGCCTCTCACTGTTGTGGCCTCCCCCGTTGCGGAGCACAGGCTCCGGACGCGCAGGCTCAGCGGCCATGGCTCACGGGCCCAGCCGCTCCGCGGCATATGGGATCCTCCCAGACCGGGGCACGAACCCGTATCCCCTGCATCGGCAGGCGGACTCTCAACCACTTGCGCCACCAGGGAGGCCCCAATCATCGTGTTTTTGAATAAAGAAAAAAGAATGAAAAAAATTGAAGACAATCTCAGAGACCCCTGGGACAACACTAAATGCACCAACATTTGAATTATTGGGGGCCCAGATGAAGAAGAGAAAAAGAAAGGGTCTGAGAAAGTATTTGAAGAGATTATAGTTGAAAAATTCCCTAACATGGGAAAGGAAATAGTCACCCAAGTACAGGAAGTACAGAGAGTCCCATACAGGATAAACCCTAGGAAAAGCACACCAAGACACATATTAATCAAACTAACAAAAATTAAATTCAAATAAAAAATATTAAAAGCAGCAAGGCAAAAACAAGAAATAACATACAACGGAATCCCCATAAGGTTATCAGCTGATTTTTCAGCAGGAACTCTGCAGGCCAGAAGGGAGTGACAGGATATACTTAAAGTGGTGAAAGAGAAAAACCAACAACCAAGATTACTCTACCCATCAAGTATCTCATTCAGATTCAGTGGAGAAATCAAAAGGTTTTCAGAGGAGCAAAAGCTAAGAGAATTCAGCACCACCAAACCAGCTTTACAACAAATGCTAAAGAAACTTCTCTAGGCGGGAAACACAAGGTAAGAAAAAGACCCACAAAAACAAATGCAAAACAATTGAGAAAATGGTAATAGGAACATGCATATCAATCATAACGTTGAGTGTAAATGGATTAAGTGCCCCCACCAAAAGACACAGACTGGCTGAATGGATACAAAAATGGATATGCTGTCTACAAGAGACCCACTTCAGACATAGGGACACATATAGACTGAAAGTGAAGGGATAGAAAAAGATGTTCCATGCAAATGGAAATCAAAAGTAAGCTGGAGAAGCAATACTCATATCAGATAAAATAGACTTTAAAATAAAGATTGTTACAAGAGGTAAGGAGGGACACTACATAATGATCAAGGGATCAATCCAAGAAGATATAACAATTATAAATATTTATGCACCCAACATAGGAGCACCTCAGTACATAAGTCAAATGCTAACAACCATGAAAGGAGAAATCGACAGTAATACAATAATAATAAGGGACTTTAAATGATACAATAGACCAGATAGATTTAATTGATACTTATAGAACATTCCACCCGAAAGTGGCAGAATACACTTTTTTCTCAAGTGCCCCAGGAACATTCTCCAAGATAGATCACATCTTGGGTTACAAATCAAGCCTCAGAAAATTTAAGAAAATTGAAATCATATCAAGCATCTTTTCTGACCACAATGCTATGAGATTGGAAATCAATTACAGGAAAAAAAATGTAAAAACCACAAATATGTGGAGGCTAAACAGTGCGCTACTAAATAACCAAGAGACCACTGAAGAAATCAAAGAAGAAAGCAAAAAATACATAGATGTTTATTCACTTTCTTGGTGAGATTTCCATGTGTGAGTGTGAAATGGTAGATGTAGAGACTATAATGTGAAAATGAGTTGTGTAATTTAGTCCCTCAAACCTAGATACTTGTGTTTGTGAGTGTGGATGTGTACTTCTATGATCATGAGGAAAGGTGTGGAAGGATGCATACTAGGGTTTAACACTGGCTGCCTAGGAAGGGTTGGTTCAGGTTGTACAAGATCAGGTCAGGTGAGGTTGGAGGAAGAAAAATAAGGATTCAGTAACATCTGACTTTGAGCAAATGTGTTGGTAAAACACCACCACCACCACCAGATGCCTTCTAAGATCTTAGGACTACAGGGCTTGAATTGAGAAGGAGACCTTGGAAAATTGGATCAGTAAGCACAGAGTGGGATCTTAGAGAAAAGGTTCTAGAACTGACCCAGAACTACTTGCTGAGCCATACTACGTAGGCAGAGAATAAATTTTTTTTTTGTAATTTGGTCATACATAAGTATACAAAGAAACCTGCAGAGAGTTTGCATTTAAAAGAAATAAAAGCATAAAAAGAATGTTTTATTCCAATAAAAATGTGTTTGCTTTGTTGTGACTAAGTGTCCAAGGCAAATAAACATGAATATATTCCTACATTATTGTCCTAGGTGAGTACATATGAAGGAGTGTTACTAAGTCAATTTTCCATAGTCCTGCTGTCACAGGGCTAATGTGTGCCACTAGGATTAAGCATAAGAAGAAAAGAGGACACTCTGAACACTTCGGCTCTGTACCCCACCCTTTCACTGACATTTCCTATAGGCAGATTAGTTTTGAAGAGACAGATATTTGCATACATAAAGATTGTCTTGTTATTTGCCTAATTCCAGGTAATTGCTTTGGGTATCCTGTAGAGGTCTAGAGTCATCTTTATTTGGGTGATCTTTAAGTAAAGACAATTTACTGTATAAAACCTTGATAATTCAGAATTTTTCTATATGTTTCAAGGTCCAAGAAGTATAACCATGACTTATGCAAAACTCAAAGGACAGAGAAATTCTCCAAACAGAACATAAAAGATTTATCTTGTATAAAAAAGCTTAGTAACTTCATGATATATTTAGATGAATATATCAGAGGTGAGATTACTTTTCTTTCTATAGCTACAAGAGGAAGCTAGCCAACATGCTGTCTGCTTAAAAGAAAATCCATATGATGCATTCATGAACACAAGAAAGATGAGTTCATTTACAGGGGGCAGGATGGATTATAAGGTTGATGTTGGTGAACACATTCATAACTTAAGTGTGTAAATTTATCTTCTGATAACAAACATTTTTTATTTAAGTGAATAAGTATGATTTCCTATACAAATGTTGCATAAAGTTTGTGGTCACCAAAAGCTATATTGTTAAGTGTCACATTCCTTTGTGATTAAACCAGAAAGTTAGTTAAGTAGCTGGATATTAAAGAGAAGAGCTTTAATCACGCTAATGAGAAACAGAGCTTGTGTAGGTTTAAACTTAACTGAGATAGTTCCTCCTTCTGGCTCATCACTACATCATAGGCTACCCTTGTTCTGTCTCCCTTTTAGGTTCTACCAGGGAGAGGCACAGGCAGGCTACTGGAGGTTGGGAGAGTGAGTTGAGATACTTATTCCCCTAGCTCCCTCCCTGTCCTATTGCTGCAGGTTGACTGTGTTTGTCCCTGGAAGTCAAGGCTATCCAGCAGCCCCTTTATACACAAGTCTTTGGGTTCCAGTAACCGCCTTTGCCCTCGTCCCTTCTGATCTGGTCGTGGTCGTGACTCCCACCATTGCCCTAGGCAACTAGCTGTCCTCTGCTCAGAGCTATGCATAGGACGCATCACTGAACCCTCCTCAATACCTAGTATGATTGCGCCGAATGTTGGCTGTTAGGCCCCCGACAAATACCATGTACTCTAACCTCGTCTTCTGCGTCTTATTCAGAAGTGCCGTTCAACACAGGGCTTTTTCTTTTCTTTTTTTTTTTTTTAACTTATATCAACAAGATAGTTCTCCTCAAGATCATTTTCCTCAAATACAAGCATACCTTACATTTTCATAATCAAAGCCAGCCAAAGAATTTAAAATTTACTAATCCTAACTTTCATAGTTAGATCCTGTTTTATAAGTTGCTAATCGGGGGACACCCAATTATGATGTGGATGTTATGATCTAGGGTTTCATTACTGTATATGTTCCCAGGCTTACTCCTGTATTTCTTTGGACTGTGGAATTAACATGTTGACATTTTCTGGCAAGGATGCCTTTAAGGGAATCCTGAGTAGGTATGAGTGACAATGATTTATCATTTTGTTGTTGTTTGTGAGACAGTCTCAGCAGGGCCTCCCAGGGTGCATAAGAGGGGAGTGTACTGTGGATGGCAGTGGTGAGTGACTCTGTTTGTCCCTTCATCCACTCAATTAAGAATTCTTGAACAAGTAGAAGTTTGAATCTTTAGAGACGTTTTCCTGCTCCAGACCCCTCAGCCTAGCTAATGACAATGAGGTATTTCTCAAGCTGAGAACATTCTAAAAAGCATGAGGGAAGATGACCAACCACTAAGCATGAGCAACCTGACAGCCCAACATGCAAATCGCTGAAAAGCCTTTGTAATTTGTAATCCTCAAGGTTGGCTTTTGTTTGGGAAAAACTGCTGCCCATAAAATTACACAGACTAAACTGTGATTGGGATGCAGTTTCTTTCTCACATGAAACAGATATGAGAAGGTTTCTGGATAGGATTTTTGACCACCTGATTGGTGTGTACTGCTCAGTGTCCGCATCTTTTTCCAGGAGCCCTGCCCAGAGATCCAAGAGGTAAGAAAGGAGACAGACCCAGGTTTCCCAGCCTGAAGGCTAGCTCTATTCAGAGGCATCCTGTGGAGATGGTGGTGCCATGAACAGGAGAAATTTGGAGCCCCAGCGCAATCTTCCTCTGGGTAGTTTAGAGGTTTCCTACAAAACATACTCTTACCTTGTGATCTAGCAATTATATTCCTTTGTATTTACCTAAATGAGTTGAAAACTTACATTCACATGAAAACCTGCACACAAATGTTTATAGCAGCTTTCTACATAATTTCCAAAACTTGGAAGCAGACCAAGATTCCCTCGGTAAGTGAATGGACCAATGAACTATGGTATATCCAGACAATGGAGTATTACTCCACACTAAAGAGATTTGCTATCAAGTCATGAAAAGACATAGAAGAACCTTAAGTGCATATTAGTAAGCAAGAGAAGCCAATCTGATATAAGCTTTCGTATAGAATGATTCCAACTGTATGACATTTTTCAAAAGGCAAAACTATGCAGACAGTAAAAAGATTAGTGGTTATCAGGGTTGGGGGTAGTGTTGGGGGTGAAGAGGGGTGAATAAATGGAACACGAGATTTTTAGGACAGTGAAAGCATTCTGTGTGATGCTATAAATGGTAGATATATGTCATTATGCATCTGTCAAAACCCACCGACTGAGCAACACCAGGATTGAACCATAATGAATCTATAGACTTTGGGTAGTAATGATGTGCCAGTGCAGCTTTATTGCTTGTAACACATGTACCATGTTGGTGCAAGATGTTAGCGGAAGAGGCTGTGCCCACGTGGGGGCAGAAGGTATGTGGGAAATCCCTGTACTTTCTGCTCAACTTTTCTGTGAACCTGAAACTGCTTTAAAAAAACAGTCTATTTAAGAAAAAGAAATGAAGCCCAGATTTAAACGTGAATTGAGTGAGAACGTGTGTCTCACAGAGTCTCCAGCTCCGGGGTCACATGTAAAGAGTGTTCAAACAGCCTCTGTTTAAATGCCAGGATCCTTTCACACTGTGTGTCTTGCTAATAGAGCAGAGCATCAGAACTGGAAAGCAGGGAAGGTCATCCAGTGGTCATGGGACATACCCCCGTCTTCAACTTATTCTTCTGAAGCATTCTATGCCCGTGGGAATCTAATGAGAATTTTAATAAACACCCTCAATCTATTAAAGAGTTTCATTGCTATTGGGGGCATTGGCCTTTTTGTGTGTTTCTAAAAACACTTCCTAAATTACTATTTGTGGCTTGGAAGCATTCAGGGGTGTCCAATTTCTAAAGACCAAGGGTTCACCCTGCACAAGATTTTACTAAGAGGATAAGAGAAGAGAGAGAACTTGTATTCACACCAAAGACCAAATGAAATATTCTGTGCCATGATTGTACATTTTTGGAATACTGAGGCTTTGGGGCAGTGTTTTCTGATGCCCTTAAACTTTCAGTAGTTGCCAACTGGCCAAAAAAGAAAACAGCAGGAGGGCACATTTCTGTCCACTACTATTCATAAAGGTTTTGGATATTTCCCCCAGAGAAACTGATGCTCCTTTGGCAGATAGTAGATCATTAATCCATCATCCTGTCCTTACAGAGGAGAATTTTCTGATTTAACAGATGAAGAAAATCTGATCACCCATGGAAGAGAGACTGGCAGAGATCAGGGCCTTGTTTCATGGTCAAGTTGAACAGCTTGGACTACTGTGCACTTATGGTGCTTTGGCTGCTGCTACAGTTTCCAAGAAAGATTGGCTTGTTTGTCTTGACATACTCATTTCAGAAGCAGATGAATATACAGGACAGCATAAATTTGGGGCAGAAGTGTTCAGACATTTCTCATGCTATGCATTCTTTCGTCTCTCCTGGAAATTCAGCATGTGCATTTATCCCATTAGTGGTAGGAGAAAAAGTCCTGATCACCTTCCAATTCATATGATGTACGTCAGTGGGTTGGGGCAGTGCTGGTGATGCATTCTTCTCTGCTTAGGCTGTTACATGTATTTAAGCGTCCTTGAAATCTGAAAATGGCCACACTATAAGCAGCCCCTTTTCCAAGCTACTGCTTAGATACAGATTTCTAATTAAAACACACAAATATCCTAATCCAGGCTGCAGTACTCTGAAGGAGATGATAGAAAATTCTACTTCCAATTTCATTTCTTTATTGTGGTTTGTCGTGATTTTACAAATATAAATTTAGGTTGGAAAAGAAAGGCACAAATCTTTATCGCACATACATAAACATACAGGCGTGGTAACAGCAACATCAACAGACCTAGCTAGTTTGAGCTTTAGAACATTTTGTCCTGGTGTTTTGTGTGACTGCTGTTAGGATAGTATGAGGAACGTGAAGAAATGTCAGCAACCTACCAGGAGGGGAGCACTCGGGTAATTTTTCATGGAGGACCCGTTTCCCAACTGCACAATGACATCAGGAAAGAGTTGCAGAGCCTCTTGGCTTAATGTCCTTTATCTCCTGTCTTAGTAGGTGTAGGCCAACTACATTTGGAGAGATGGTTGAGTTGAGCCCTCTGGTGAATTGTTTGACTCTAATGACCCGCCTATAGATTGAGTTTTGTGTCCCCCCCCCACCACCACCACAAAATTCATATTTTGAGGGCCTCCCTGGTGGTGCAGTGGTTGAGAGTCCGCCTGCCGATGAGGGGGATACGGGTTCGTGCCCCGGTCCGGGAGGATCCCATATGCCGCGGAGCGGCTGGGCCCATGAGCCATGGCTGCTGGGCCTGCGCATCCAGAGCCTGTGCTCCGCAACGGGAGAGGCCACGAGAGTGAGAGGCCCGCGTACTGCAAAAAAAAAAAAAAAAAAAAAAAAAAAATTCATATTTTGAAACCTAATTCCCCATGTGATTGCTTTTGGAGATGAAGCATTTGGGAGGTGATTAGGTCACGAAGGTGGGACCCTCATGATGGGATTAGTGCTCATATAGAAGAGACCCCAGAGAGCACCCGCATCCTTCCCGCATGTGAAGACACAGCAAGAAGAGTGCTGTCTATGAACCAGGAGGTGGGTTCTCACCAGACAGTAAGTCTGCCAACACCTTTATCTTAGGCTTCCCAGATTCCAGAATTATGGGGAATAAATTTCAGGGTTTTTTTTATAAGTCCCCCAGTTTATGGTACTCTTTTATAGAAGCCTGAACTAAGAAAAGTCAGAAAGAGTAGGTTGTATTTATGGCAACAGCAGCAAGAGGCAGGGACACTGAAAAGCAGTATAGAGTAGGGATTGTGAAAGGTTTTGGAGTTTAGAGACCCGTGACTTGAATCCTGACTTTGACCTTTGGTTGTCATGGGCGAGCTTTAATTTTTCTTGTATATAAAATGGTTTCAGTAAGAAATAAATGTAGGTAAAACACTTAGCATAGTTCCTGGCCTATAGTGGGCATACAACGTATAGTGCAATGATAACGATGATAGTTAATACTGGGAATAGATTATTTTTGGATCAGACTCCTGTAACCCTTTCTAGCATCTTCTACAGAGTTACAGAATCTGAATAGCTAAGATTAGGGACTAGACATCTGCATTTTAGAAAGCTCCATAGATGACTGTGTAGGGATTGGACAGAAAATCACCCTTTGGGGATTGGGACTCTCTCTGACCTCTCCAAGCTTGATCTCTGGTTATCTGGCTCAGATAACTTTAGTCAACACTGTGTGCAGCTAAACTCCTGGTCCTAACCCAGCCTTTCCTTGTTATTATACAATCCCTACCTCATGCCATAACCATTTCTCTGCCCCACACCCAGAACCCCACACTTCAGGGAGTGGTCAGAGGGCTACTAGGAAGATAGTATTTTAAAGAGAATGACAGTTACACTGAAGTAGGACAGGTCTTTTGTGTAGAAGACACAGCCTATGAAGAGGTGTTAAATTTAGGAGTGGTAGAACCATTTATAATCATACCTTGTTTTGTCATGCTTCACAGTTACTGTGTTTTTTACAAACTGAAGGTTTGTTGCAACCCTGCATTGTCAGATGATGGTTAACATTTTCTAACAATGAAGTACTTCTAATTAATGTATGTACATTGTTTTTCTCAGACATAATGCTATTGCACACTTCATAGACCACTATATATTGTAAACATTACTTTTATATGCACTGGGAAACAAAAAAATTCATGTGGAACACCTTATTATGGTATTTACTTTATTGTGGTGGTCTGGAACTGAACCCGCAATATCTCTGAGGTATGCCTATAATACATGATAAAGTTGCATAGGCAAAATTGAAAAGTAACTTCTGATTCATCTGTATTTTTACTGAAATAGTTTTATCAAAACTCCCAACTTATGTCAAGTGTGCAAGAGGGTAATAAACAAAAATTTATTTATTCAGTCTGGCATTTGCTGTGTTAACTCTGTTAGTTGTTTAGGGAATGGTGGATATTTAAATATCCTGTTCACCTGTGAGTTTAGGAAACAGTGGACATTCCTGTTCACTTATGGGCAGTACCAGGGTCATAGAGAGAGCAGAACTAAGACTGAGCACAGGCAGATAAAACACAGCTTTTCATAGAGCATTCAAGAAGAGAACCAAACCTTCAGTGTCAGTGAATGTTGTGAAAATGCAAAGACAATCTCAGAGATTGGGGAGTATGCCCAAGAAATTGGAATCCCAGATGAGATTTCTAGAAGTGGAGCTTGAGATCAGAAGTCAGATTATATGAATCTGGGCAGATTTTTTGGATGTTGACTCAGGAACCCAGAATAAAATGTTGAGACACCAAAGAATAGTGAACAGGTTTTAAGTCAGGAGAATCAGCCTGGGATACCACTTTTTCAAGTTAGAGAATAACTTAATACTATCAGACCCTTAGGATAAGATCCCATGTTTCAGGGAATCTTCAGTCAAAGGAGATTAGTAGGTTTAACTGTGAGGAAGGTAGAAAGAAAATGAAGCCAAAGGCAATGAGGACAGGGATTACCAGAGTATTTCTAACTCTGAATTTGCCTAAATGCAATTTGCAAAGTATTTTTACAGGTGAGAATCACTGCCACCTAGGATTTTATTAAGTACTTATTATGTGCCAGGGTCTGTGCCAAGTATTTTACATGTATCATCTCTTTATTCTACCCAGCAACCTTATAGGTACATTTCTTTTATCACTGATAAAATTTTCAGAGAAGTAATATGCTAATTGGAAGGGCTAGAATTCAAATCCGGAGGTGTTAACTACTCTATACCTTCTGAGTTTGGCTAAAATTTGTTCATCTGTGCTAAATCAAAATAGTCCTTTCTGAAGTAGTTTTCTTTATTCCTTTCCACTTGTAACTCCACGTTACTCAGAAGGGAGATGAAGAGACATGAAAAGGCACAAGAATATACTCACATTCTCCTTCTCTCTGTCTTCCATCTCTCTTCCTCTCTCTCTCTCTCTCTCTGTTTTTTGTTTTTTGGTTTTTTTTGGCTACTTTGGGTCTTCGAGCTTTCTCTAGTTGTGGTGAGCGGAGGCTACTCTCTGTTGCAGTGCACGGGCTTCTCATTGTGGTGGCTTCTTCTGTCGCAGAGCACGGGCTCTAGGCACACGGGCTTCAGTAGTTGCAACACACAGGCTCAGTAGTTGCAGCACATGGGCTCTAGGGTGCATGGGCTTCAGTAGTTGTGGCGTGCGCGGGCTCAGTGGCTGTGGCTCACAGACTATAGAGTGCAGGCTGAGTAGTTGTGGCATACGGGCTTAGGTGCTCCGTGGCATGTGGGATCTTCCCGGACCAGAGATCGAACCCGTGTTCCCTGCATTGGCAGGCAGATTCTTAACCACTGCACCACCAGGGAAGTCCTGTCTTGCATATCTATTAACTATAAATTTAGATCTATATAATGCTAATGTAGCATCAGTTGTTCAACTTTACAAATACTGAGCTCCTATTCTGTCTTAAACATTAAGTAAGACAGTGTGAAAGATTTAAGCATGCAGGAAATATTCTCCCTGGGCTCAAGGAATCTATAATTCAGTTGGGGGCAATAAGACAAATGCCATAATAATGTAATGAAGGTCATATGTATCACATGCTATGCAGTCAGGCAAACAAAATGCTATAGCAGTCCAAAAGAGGGAAATTATCTCCTTTGATAATTGCAGATGACTTCATGGTCAAGGGAGCTATTTAGTTAGGCCTTTATAGAATTCTGTAAAAATCAGCTGACTTGAGTTTCAGGCTTTATGTCTGTACCAGGAGTATCTAGCCCAGTGCCTAAGACACAGTAGGAGTCAATAAATGTTTTGTATTAAGAGGATGAGCCAATGAATGATATTTTTTGACCAGTTAACTTCTCTACTTTTGTAACAGATTTATGGCTACACATAAATCATTCCCTTTATATGACTGTTGTATATTATTTAAAAGATAATTACATTTACTACCAAGACTTTGAATCCAATCATCTTCTAATATTTGTGGTTATTGTAAGGGGCTCTCAAAAAAAGCTGGAAATGGAAAATAAAAAACCACTTTGACCTGGAAAAGAAACTCAAAATGTTTTGGATTAGACTCATTAAATTGTGCATATATGTATTTTTCCACAAGCAGAAGCTTGCAAAATCTTGTAGACAAGCAGTTCTTATCCTACTGAAAGAGACTCAAAATAAAAATATTTCTTTCATTTTTGGGAAACCAGTATTAGTATATTTCTTTATTAATTACTAATAGCTTCAATCTTCTAGTCTTTCCCTCCCAAGGCAGTTGCAATGCTTATCTATTTTGGTAAAATAAATCACCCCAAAACTTACCAGCTTAAAACAACAAACATTCATTATCTCAGTTTCTGTGGGTCAGGAATTTGAGAACAACAGCCCAACAGTGTGGTTTTGTGTCAGCATCTCTCATGACATTGCAGTCAAGATGTCGGCCTGGGCTGCAGTCATCTGAAAGCTTGTCTGGAGCTGGAGGATTTACTTCCAAGCTCTATCATGTGTTGATAGGAAGCTTCAGTTTATTACTGGTTGTTGGTTGGAGACCTCAGTTTCTTGCCACATGAACCTCTACATAGGGCAGCTCAAGACAAGCTAGCTGGCTTCTTTCATAACGAGTAATACAAGAAAAAGAAAAACAAGATAAAAGCCTGCCTTTTTATGATCTAGTCCCTGAAATTGTGTACCACTACTTTCATTGTATTCTATTTATTAGAAATGAATCACTAAGTCCATCTTCCCCTCAAGGAGAAGGGAGTCAGAGAAGGGGAAGAGAAGCAAAGAATTTGTGAAGATTTATTTCAGACCACCACAGTGACATGTTTATATTTGTCTCTCTACATTCTTCTTTAGAATATGAGCAATTTTTTTCCTTGAAAAGAGTGATGTATATTTTGGTATATATCACTCTCCATACTACAAATGGATTGGCATGGTGGCACTGGATGATTTTGAAGGTTATTTTAAGAAACAAACTTGTGTGAAGCTCATTGTTTTGTTGATGAGATGAATGTTTATCATGCTAAGTAAAAAAAAAAAAACCAAAAAACAGTTTTGCTTCATCTGAACAAATAATTTTTACTTTTGGGGCCCTGAGAATCTTTAAAACGATCAGGGTTCCTCTTCACGCTACCGGCAAGATTTAAAGTAAAATTTCTGGCCCAAATTTAGTAAAATTAAAATCTTTTGTACGTATTTTGAGAACTTATGTCATACCTGTCTTCCTCCTATTATCTTACTATAGTTTGCCCTTATCCCAATTTTTTTTTACTTTTGTTTTTATAAATTTATATTACTGTTAAACAAGCAGTTTTTAAAATGTCCTATTGTCCTTTTTGGAACAAAAGTGTGTGTGTGTGTGTGTGTGTGTGTGTGTGTGTGTGTATGTATCTTTATCATTCTAAAGTAATGGCTATCATTTCTTGAGTGTTTATTAGGTGTAAATCATTTTATGAATATTATTTAATTTAATATTCACAAAGATACTTTGACGTAGGGAACATTATCCTCATTTACAGATGATGCAGCAAGGTTAAAAAATAGCTAGTAACTGGCAGGACCAGGGTTCAAACCCATGTCTGTCTGACTCCACATTCTCCCCACAACTTAGAGCATATGTAAATAAATGGCCAAGATGCCTGGACTCTCAGCCAAACTCTCCCAGTGAAGCTGTCTTCCCAGTCACCACTGATCAATACTGCTTCCAGTAAAAGACACTAAGTTGCTCTCTCTGGGTCACAGGCTTGAACTGAAACCTTCCTTTTTGTGGTACGAGGGGTTGGCTTCCCAGCTCTTTTCTGTTGTGTCCATTCCTCTCCCCACCCACCCCCAACAATTAAGCAAAACAATGAGATAACACTAGTGGAATGTGGACAAAAGTTTATATTTTGGGAAGGCACAAACAACTTTGTGGACTTAGCATACTTGACAAGTATCTTTGAGGGCTCAGTTTGATTCTGTAAAATTCCCTTCACATTTTTGCGTTTGGTCTTTGAGATTGAGATTAGTATTTCACCTGATATTCAGTCTTACTGCCAAAATGAAACAATAACCTTCTTCTTGTTTTTAAAACAAATCTATACAATTTACTGAACCATGTATAATTTCTACCTGTGTAGAAAACAGTGACCTAAAATCAGAGGAGGAGGCATGGAATATACTTCATTTGATCTGTTGGCTGGTGAAGGCAGAGAATTAAGTTAATGTGATTCAAATTCACATTTTGCTTTCAATCAACTTTTTTTAAGTCTAGAGAATATTTTTTTTCACTCTCAAATTTCCCACATGAGTAGATTCTGGAGTAGTCTATTCAATCCATTCTATGACAGGTTGACAGGGAGGGAGACCCTTGATAGGCATAAACTCTCTGAGCTGCATGTGGTCTGTAATATTCATCTATTGATTTGGCCCAGGGAGAATTCAATTTATTCAGATCAGTTTATGAGTATTGGTTGATTGTAACTCCTGCTTCATTTGTTCATGTAGATTGTATTCTACTTTAGACCTAGGAATATAAGTACAGATTTGAAGTACTATACAAATAGTTTATATTTTCATAGCAGTCTTTTTTCACGTCTGTAGGGGCTGAATTCTTTTAGAAGGTAGATTTAGCAGAATGCTGAGGTAAGTATCTCAGAAATTGAATAGAGCAGTAAAAACTTAGTCTCAAGGATTGAAATGGTATAATTATTAGACTTTCTCTAAAATAACACAATTACTCTATCCTCAGATCTATGAAAGTATAAAAGAAATTGCCTTCTCAGGAAATGACTAGAACACTCAAATTTTCTTAGGGAAGATCTAGGAAAGGCATGGATTTGGGTTTTGACTTTTTTTTTTTTCCTACAAATTTCCTGACTCTAGTCCTCTAGAACCAGGACTAAATTTGTAATTTCTGAAGAAATGAGCCAAAAAAGATTTTATCTGATATAGCCAAATAATTGAAGCCAAATGAGGGTCTTTAATTAAATTATTCAAATATTTCCTTAAATCTCGCTTGTCACTGAAACTAACATTGAAAAAAGAGCACTCAGCTGTATATTGGAGATGGCATAGAGTCTCTGGGATACAAAAAATATACAATGTCAAAGATTTTGGATATTCATTCATTCATTCATTCATTCATTTATTTTTACATCTTTATTGGAGTATAATTGCTTTACAATGGTGTGTTAGTTTCTGCTTTATAACAAAGTGAATCAGTTATACATATACATATGTTCCCATATCTCTTCCCTCTTGCATCTCCCTCCCTCCCACCCTCCTTATCCCACCCCTCCAGGTGGTCACAAAGCACTGAGCTGATCTTCCTGTGCTATGCAGCTGCTTCCCACTAGCTGTCTAGTTTACGTTTGGTAGTGTATATATATCCATGCCACTCTCTCACTTTGTCACAGCTTACCCGTCCCCCTCCCCATATCCTCAAGTCCATTCTCTAGTAGGTCTGTGTCTTTATTCCTGTATTACCCCTAAGTTCTTCATGACATTTTTTTCCCTTAAATTCCATATATATGTGTTAGCAATACGGTATTTGTCTTTCTCTTTCTGACTTACTTCACTCTGTATGACAGACTCTAGGTCCATCCACCTCATTACAAATAGCTCAATTTCATTTCTTTTTCTGGCTGAGTAATATTCCATTGTATATATGTGCCACATCTTCTTTATCCATTCATCTGATGATGGACACTTAGGTTGTTTCCATCTCCTGGCTATTGTAAATAGAGCTGCAATGAACATTTTGGTACACGACTCTTTTGAATTATGGTTTTCTCAGGGTATATGCCCAGTAGTGGGATTGCTGGGTCATATGGTAGTTCTATTTGTAGTTTTTTAAGGAACCTCCATACTGTTCTCCATAGTGGCTGTACCAATTCACATTCCCACCAGCAGTGCAAGAATGTTCCATTTTCTCCACACCCTCTCCAGCATTTATTGTTTCTAGATTTTTTGATGCCATTCTGACTGGTGTGAGATGATATCTCATTGTAGTTTTGATTTGCATTTCTCTAATGATTAATGATGTTGAGCATTCTTTCATGTGTTTGTTGGCAGTCTGTATATCTTCTTTGGAGAAATGTCTATTTGGGTCTTCTCCCCATTTTTGGATTGGGTTGTTTGTTTTTTTGTTATTGAGCTGCATGAGCTGCTTGTAAATTTTGGACATTTATCCTGTGTCAGTTGCTTCATTTGCAAATATTTTCTCCCATTCTAAGGGTTCTCTTTTGGTCTTGTTTATGGTTTCCTTTGCTGTGCAAAAGCTTTGTAGTTTCATTAGGTCCCATTTATTTATTTTTGTTTTTATTTCCATTTCTCTAGGAGGTGGGTCAAAAAGGATCTTGCTGTGATTTATGTCATAGAGTGTTCTGCCTATGTTTTCCTCTAAGAGTTTGAGAGTTTCTGGCCTTATGGCCTTACATTTTGGTTTTTAATCCATTTTGAGCTTATTTTTGTGTATGGTGTTAGGGAGTGATCTAATCTCATACTTTTACATGTCCCTGTCCAGTTTTCCCAGCACCACTTATTGAAGAGGCTGTCCTTTCTCCACTGTACATTCTTGCCTCCTTTATCAAAGATAAGGTGACCATATGTGCGTGGGTATATCACTGGGCTTTCTATCCTGTTCCATTGATCTATATTTCTGTTTTTGTGCCAGTACCACACTGTCTTGATTACTTTAGCTTTGTAGTATAGTCTGAAGTCAGGGAGCCTGATTCCTCTAGCTCTGTTTTTCGTTCTCAAGATTGCTTTGGCTATTCGAAGTCTTTTGTGTTTCCATACAAATTGTGAAATTTTTTGTTCTAGTTCTGTGAAAAATGCCAGTGGTAGTTTGATAGGGATTGCACTGGATCTGTAGATTGCTTTGGGTAGTAGAGTCATTTTCACAATGTTGATTCTTCCAATCCAAGAACATGGTATATCTCCCCATCTATTTGTATCATCTTTAATTTCTTTCATCAGTGTCTTATAATTTTCTGCATACAGATCTTTTGTCTCCTTATGTAGGTTTATTCCTAGATATTTTATTCTTTTTGTTGAAATGGTAAATGGGAGTGTTTTCTTGATTTCACTTTCAGATTTTTCATCATTAGTGTATAGGAATGCCAGAGATTTCTGTGCATTAATTTTGTATCCTGCTACTCTACCAAATTCATTGATTAACTCTAGTAGTTTTCTGGTGGCATCTTTAGGGTTCTCTATGTATAGTTTCATGTCATCTGCAAACAGTGACAGCTTTACTTCTACTTTTCCAATTTGGATTCCTTTTATTTCCTTTTCTTCTCTGATTGCTGTGGCTAAAACTTCCAAAACCAGGTTGAATAAGAGTGGTGAGAGTGGGCAACCTTGTCTTGTTCCTGATCTTAGTGGAAATGCTTTCAGTTTTTCACCATTGAGGATGATGTTTGCTGTTGGTTTGTCATATATGGCCTTTATTATGTTGAGGAAAGTTCCCTCTGTGCCTACTTTCTGCAGGGTTTTTATCATAAATCGGTGTTGAATTTTGTTGAAAGCTTTCTCTGCATCTATTGAGATGACCGTATGGTTTTTCTCCTTCAGTTTGTTAATATGGTGTATGATGTTGATTGATTTGTGTATATTGAAGAATCCTTGCATTCCTGGAATAAACCCCATTTGATCATGGTGTATGATCCTTTTAATGTGCTGTTGGATTCTGTTTGCTAGTATTTCGTTGAGGATTTTTGCATCTATATTCATCAGTGATCTTGGCCTGTAGTTTTCTTTCTTTGTGACATCCTTGCCTGGTTTTGGTATCAAGGTGATGGTGGCCTCGTAGAATGAGTTTGGGAGTGTTCCTCCCTCTGCTATATTTTGGAAGAGTTTGAGAAGGATAGGTCTTAGCTCTTCTCTAAATGTATGATAGAATTCGCCTGTGAACCCATCTGGTCCTGGACTTTTGTTTGTTGGAAGATTTTTAATCACAGTTTCAATTTCAGTGCTTGTGATTGGTCTATTCATATTTTCTATTTCTTCCTGATTCAGTCTTGGCAGGTTGTGCATTTCTAAGAACTTGTCCATTTCTTCCATGTTGTCCATTTTATTGGCATAGAGTTGCTTGTAGTAATCTCTCATGATCTTTTGTATTTCTGCAGTGTCAGTTGTTACTTCTCCTTTTTCATTTCTAATTCTATTGATTTGGGTCTTCTCCCTTTTTTCTTGATGGGTCTGGCTAATGGTTTATCAATTTTGTTTATCTTCTCAAAGAACCAGCTTTTAGTTTTATTGATCTTTGCTATCGTTTCCTTCATTTCTTTTTCATTTATTTCTGATCTGATCTTTATGATTTCTTTCCTTCTGCTAACTTTGGGGTTTTTTTGTTCTACTTTCTCTAATTGCTTTAGGTGCAAGGTTAGGTTGTTTATTCGAGATGTTTCCTGTTTCTTATGGTAGGATTGTATTGCTATAGACTTCCCTCTTAGAACTGCTTTTGCTGCATTCCATAGGTTTTGGTTCGTCGTGTCTCCATTGTCATTTGTTTCTAGGTATTTTTCAATTTCCTCTTTGATTTCTTCAGTGATCTCTTGGTAATTTAGTAGTTTATTGTTTAGCCTCCATGTGTTTATATTGTTTACAGCTCTTTTCCTGTAATTGATATCTAGTCTCATAGCATTGTGGTCGGAAAAGATACTTGATACAATTTCAATTTTCTTAAATTTACCAAGGCTTGATTTGTGACCCAAGATATGATCTATCCTGGAGAATGTTCCATGAGCACTTGAGAAAAATGTGTATTCTGTTGTTTTTGGATAGAATGTCCTATAAATATCAGTTAAGTCCATCTTGTTTAATGTATCATTTAAAGCTTGTGTTTCCTTATTTATTTTCATTTTGGATGATCTGTCCATTGGTGAAAGTGGGGTGTTAAAGTCCCCTACTATGAATGTGTTACTGTCGATTTCCCCTTTTATGGCTGTTAGTATTTGCCTTATGTATTGAGGTGCTCCTATGTTGGGTGAATAAATATTTACAATTGTTATATCTTCTTCTGGATCGACCCTTGATCATTATGTAGTGTCCTTCTTTGTCTCTTCTAGTAGTTTTTATTTCAGTCTGTATGTGTCTCTAGGTCTGAAGTGGGTCTCTTGTAGACAGCATATATATGGGTCTCATTTTTGTATCCATTCAGCCAGTCTGTATTGTTTGGTGGGAGCATTTAATCCATTTACATTTAAGGTAATTATCAGTATGTATGTTCCTATTCCCATTTTCTTAATTGTTTTGGGTTTGTTATTATAGGTCTTTTCCTTCTCTTGTGTTTTTTGCTAGAGAAGATCCTTTAGCATTTGTTGTAAAGCTGGTTTGTTGTTGCTGAACTCTCTCAGGTTTTGCTTGTCTGTAAAGATTTTAATTTCTTCATCAAATCTGAATGAGATATTTGCTGGGTAGAGTAATCTTGGTTGTAGGTTTTTCTCTTTCATCACTTTAAATATGTCCTGCCAGTCCCTTCTGTCTTGCAGAGTTTCTGCTGAAAGATCAGCTCTTAACCTTATGGGGATTCCCTTGTGTGTTATTCGTTGTTTTTCCCTTGCTGCTTTTCTTTCTTTCTTTCTTTTTTTTCTTTGCATGGGCCTCTCACTGTTGTGGCCTCTCCTGCTGTGGAGCACAGGCTCCAGACGCGCAGGCTCAGCGTCCATGGCTCATGGGCCCAGCCACTCTGCGGCATGTGGGATCCTCCTGGACCGGGGCACGAACCCGCATCCCCTGCATTGGCAGGCGGACTCCCATCCACTGCACCACCAGGGAAGCTCTTCTTGCTGCTTTTAATGTTTTCTTTTTATTTAATTTTTGATAGTTTGATTAATATGTGTCTTGGCATGTTTCTCCTTGGATTTATTCTGTATGGGACTCTCTGTTCTTCCTGGACTTGATTAACTATTTCTTTTCCCATATTAGGGAAGTTTTCAACTATAATCTCTTCAAATATTTTCTCAATCCCTTTCTTTTTCTCTTCTTCTGAACCCCTATAATTCTAATGATGGTGCATTTAATGTTGTCCCAGAGGTCTCTGAGACTGTCCACAGTCCTTTTCATTCTTTTTTCTTTATTGTTCTCTGCAGTAGTTATTTCCACTATTTTATCTTCCAGGTCACTTATCCGTTCTTCTGCCTCAGTTATTCTGCTATTGATCCCTTCTAGAGTATTTTTAATTTCATTTATTGTGTTGTTCATCGTTGCTTGTTTCATCTTATTTCTTCTAGGTCCTTGTTAACTGTTTCTTGCATTTTCTCTATTCTATTTCCAAGATTTTGGATCATCTTTACTATCATTATTCTGAATTCTTTTTCAGGTAGACTGCCTATTTCCTCTTCATTTGTTAGGTCTGGTGGGTTTTTATCTTGCTCCTTCATCTGCTGTGTGTTTTTCTGTCTTCTCATTTTACTTATCTTACTGTGTTTGGGGTCTCCTTTTTGCAGTCTGTAGGTTGGTAGTTCCCGTTGTTTTTGATGCATGTCCCCAGTGGCTAAAGTTGGTGTAGTGGGTTGTGTAGGCTTCCTGGTGGAGGGGACTAATGCCTGTGTTCTGGTGGATGAGGCTGGATCTTGTCTTTCTGGTGGGCAGGTCCACGTCTGGTGGTGTGTTTTGGGGTGTCTGTGGACTTATTATGATTTTAGGCAGCCTCTCTCCTAATGGGTGGGGTTGTGTTCCTGTCTTGCTAGTTGCTTGGCATAGGGTGTCCAGCACTGTAGCTTGCTGGTCGTTGAGTGAAGCATGGTACTGGTGTTGAGATGGAGATCTCTGGGCGATTTTCCCCATCTGGGAGAGGTCTCTTGTGGACCAGCGTCCTGAAGTTGGCTCTCCCACCTCAGAGGCACAGCATTGACTCCTGGCTGCAGCCCCAAGAGCCTTTCATCCACACGACTCAGAATAAAAGGGAGGAAAAAGTAGAAAGAAAGAAAAAGAAAGAAAGAAAGAAAGAAAAGATAAAAGAAAATAAAGTAAGGTAAAATAAAATAAAGTTATTAAAATAAAAAAATAATTATTAAGTAAAAAAAGTAAAAATAAAAATGGATGGATAGAACCCTAGGACAAATGGTGAAAACAAAGCTATACAGACAAAATCTCACACAGAAGCATACACATACACAGTCACAAAAGAGGAAAAGGGGAAAAAATTATAAATCTTGCTCTCAAAGTCCACCTCCTCAATTTGGGATGATTCGTTGTCTATTCAGGTATTCCACAGATGCAGGGTACATCAAGTTGATTGTGGAGATTTAATCCGCTGCTCCTGAGGCTGCTGGGAAAGATTTCCCTTTCTCTTCTTTGTTCGCACAGCTCCGGGGGCTCAGCTTTGTATTTGGCCCCGCATCTGCGTGTAGGTCTCCGGAAGGCATCTGTTCTTTGCTCAGACAGGACGGGGTTAAAGGAGCTGCTGATTCGGGGACTCTGGCTCACTCAGGCCGGGGGGAGGGAGGGGTATGGAGTGCGGGGCGAGCCTGCGGCGGCAGAGGCCAGTGAGACGTTGCATCAGCCTGAGGCGTGCCGTGCATTCTCCCAGGGAAGTTGTCCCTAGATCCTGGGACCCTGGCAGTGGTGGGCTGCCGGGCTCCCTGGAAGGGAGGTGCGGATAGTGACCTGTGCTCGCACACAGGCTTCTTGGTGGTGGCAGCGGCAGCCTTAGCGTCTTATGCCCGTTTCTGGGGTATGTGCTTTTAGCCGCGGCTCACGCCCATCTTTGGAGCTCCTTTAAGCAGCGCTCTTAATCCCCTCTCCTCGCACACCAGGAAACAAAGAGGGAAGAAAAAGTCTCTTGCCTCTTCGGCAGGTCCAGACCTTTCCCCCGACTCCCTCCCTGGTAGCTGTGGTGCACTAGTCCCCTGCAGGCTGTGTTCACACCGCCAACCCCAGTCCTCTCCCTGCGCTCTGACTGAAGCCCAAGCCTCAGCTCCCAGCCCCCGTCCCCCCCGGCAGGTGAGCAGACAAACCTCTCGGGCTAGTAAGTGCCGGTCGGCACTGATCCTCTGTGCGGAAATCTCTCTGCTTTGCCCTCTGCACCCCTGTTGCTGAGCTCTCCTCCGTGGCTCCGAAACTTCCCCCCTCCGCCACCCGCAGTCTCCACCCGTGAAGGGGCTTCTAGTGTGTGGAAACCTTTCCTCCTTCACAGCTCCCTCTCACTGGTGCAGGTCCCTTCCCTATTCTTTTGTCTCTGTTTATTCTTTTTTCTTTTGCCCTACCCAGGTGCGTGGGGGAGTTTCTTGCCTTTTGGGAGGCCTGAGGTCTTCTGCCAGCATTCAGTGGGTGTTCTGTAGGAGTTGTTCCACGTATAGATGTATTTCTGATGTATCTGTGGGGAGCAAGGTGATCTCTGCGTCTTACTCCTCCACCATCTTCCCCCTCTCCATTCATTTATTCATTCAACAATTTTCTGACTACCTGGTCCAGGCAGTGTTCTAGGTACTGGGCATTCAGCAGTGGAAAAAATAAAAAATAAAACCTAAAGTGAACAAAACAAAGACAAAAATCTCTGTTCTCTTGAAGCTGAATGTCGGGAACTCTGAAGGGAATAAGGAATGTCTTGGTGAGGTCTTGTTTTATGGCTTTAGTATGTGTAGAGACATATGTGACCTTGACCTATGTTTTGGGTGTCTGTGAGGCAAGAAATTTCCAGAGTTTTTGTCCCAATGGGAGCAATCATGAATAAGGAATTGCTATTGCCATTGATTAGAAGAGATAGTCGGATATTGTCAGTGACTCAAGAGTCTGTAAAAAATGTTAAGAGAGAGCTGATTATTGTCTAGGTCATCCTCCAGTACTAAGACAACTGCCTCAAATAGGTCAGTCATGCTGACCCTTGGCACCATCTTTGATCAGGGATGTCCAACTTAGGAGATAGATAGTAGCAGCTCTCCAGGGAGCCCCATCACGTGCCATCCATAAGGTGGATGAACTTCCCTTCTTGATCACTCACTTGATTCCTGTGGGCTTCCCAAGTGGCTAGTGGGTCTGAAGAGGGATGACCACCTCTGGTGCCATTGCTCCTGACAAGGGAATGACAGTGGAGAAGCCACTTCCTCCTATAGGTGGAATGTAAGAGATGGTCCAGGTTTGGCTCTATCTGTAAGTACTGTTTCCACTTGAATAAGGAATTCTCTGTGGCTATACCAAGCCTTCAGCATTCTGCCCCCATGACCCAAGGCATAACAGTCAGTTGGGCATGGGGAGTCACAGGCTCAGGGCTTGTGAGAGCCTCCATCTCCAAAAGGGTTCAGTATGTGGACAGCATTTGCTGCTCTAATGGAGTGTAGTATGGGGCTGAGGAGGGCAGTTTCTTGTACCAGAAGCATATGGGCAACTATGGCCATCTTGGATAATCTAGAAACTCTAGGCAGCATGAGAGGAGGTTGCCAAAGCCTCAAAAGTGGCAAAGTCTCTGTGGATGCCAATGAGAGTGCCTGTAATAGAGCAATGAATAGATTGAATAGATTTTAATAGATTTGAATAGATTCTAGAGTCTTTTTTGTTGGAGGACACAATTCAGAATGAGCCAATCTGTAAGTAACAGCATGAATAAGCCTACCATCAGTTACAGGTTATGCTGGAATTGAGACATCTGATTCAATCTGAGTCACTCAGATTGGCCAAGACACACAACCCAGGTCCACTTTAAGGGGAACCCCATTCCCATATTCTTGCCCCTAATGTCAGTTATTGAAACTTGTGACTTAGGTAGGTAATATCTATAACAGGCTTGGTAGGACTCTACAAATGCAACAGCGTGTAGGACAGCTCAAAATGCAAGCTTGCCAGGGGGCAGCAGCAGAACTCAAAGCTCATGCTAGTTGGCAGACAGCTGCTCAGCATGCGTGTTTACCAGAGGCATATGATCCAGTAAGCAAACCAAATGCAAGAGAACAAGGATCCCCAGGTGGTGGTCATCTAGTCCCTAGATGGTCATCTTTACAGCACCAATTGGATTGTGGTGGCCTTGTGGCAGGCGGAATCAACCTCACTCAAATGTGGTTCAGAGGTTGAGAAGGGTGTTGTCATACATGCACCAAGAGGATAAGGTAAGCTTTATTACTCAGATAGTGGGATCATTCAGAATGGCTTAAACCAAAGAGGGACAAGTGGCTTTGGTTTTTATTGTGGTTGGGGGTTGGGGCTGGGATGAAGGGTTTGTGTGGTTTGAATTCCCCCTCTTGTGCCAGAGGTTTTCTTATGGGCTTGGCCAGATATGGGGCAAGAGGGAGGGGAGGGGGGAGGGGATTTGAAAGCAGTCAGGGTCCAACAGCAAGAATGAAGTCAGACTCTTTATTATAGTACGTACAACATAATTGTTTCTATTGAAAGAATTAGATCTAACCTGAATACTCAAGAAGAACATTGGGTAAATAATTTGTAGATCCATGCAATGGAATATTGTGAGGCTAGAAATATTGTTAGATGAAGAAATTAAGTTATGCTGTATAATTCTATTTTAGTGTATATCCAAACATACATCTAAACATGCATACACACATATACACACACATATTATTAGAGGTAAATACACCAAAATGTTAACAGTATTTACTTATGTAGGATTACGATGGTTTTTATTCTGATTTTATTTGCCTTTTCCTTTAATTTATATTAAAGGAATATTTTTAAAAGTGTGTAATACTTTTTCTAAATAAGGTTTTTTGGGGGAGGGTGTGGGGCAAGCAGTTTTTTCTTGAAAACTTTGGTTTAATGTCATTTTGAGCCATGGGGCCACAGGTAGAGTTGAGGTGAGAGTTGGCTTTGCTGCATGTGGATTGGGTCCTTCTGCCTGTGTGTTTCATCATTTTGTTTGTCTAGTTTAAAGATGATCCAGGTGGCCAAAAATGCTATGTTGTGTAAATAGCTTTGCTACATGGTCTGCTTAATTCTGATTTACCATGGTTCAGAACATCTTGAATTACTTTTGTATTTATTTTGTAAACCCACCAAATTTCAGAGGTAGAAAGATAAGATTATTCAGAATTACTATGGTAAATTACTTTCCCCTCCACTTTTTCAGTGCCTTGCCTAGAAATGGTAACATCTTTATAATAAAGTTATTGAATTCTGATGATTGAGTAGAGTGAAAATTTGGTCCATGATACTATTTATTAGTAAAGAGCATAATTTGTAAAGGACGTGAACATTTCATAGCACAAATGAAGGCTAACAAATGAGGATAATTAAAAACTGTCCTAAAAACTATCCAGACTTTGCATGTTTGAAAAGAGCATTGCTTTCTATTGAAAATGAATTACTATGTTAAAACATAAAAGATCAATAAACATTTGTTAATGCTTCATCGTAAGTACTGAAAAAAAGCATATGTTTAAAAGTTGTTTTAGTAGACCATCTAAAATTAAAAAGTCTTTATTATGTGGCATTTACTTTCATTATCAGAATATTAGTTAAATATATAACAATGTCAGTGGGTAATACTGTAGAGCCTTCTAAATCTGAAAAAAAAAGAGGGTCATTGAATTCAAAACTGTTGGCAATAATTACATGTATTACATTCTAATTATTTTTAAATTGATAATTTACATAATGTATATTTACCATTTAAACGTACTAATCCATAAATCAGAAAACCTATTCTCCAATTGCCAAATATAAAGAATTTGTATAACATAGTTTCCAGAGAGGTGAGTGTTATAAGACTGGGAGAAGAAAGGACATGCATTACTCGGCTATTACTTGGCTGTGCCACACAGCCTGAGTCTTTACCCATATTGTTCGCCTATTCATTTCTTTTAAAAATTCATTCCTCTAATAACTCTTATGGAATGGCTATTACATGTCAGCCTTGAATTGGGGGTCAAAGTATCTTCTTTGATGAAATTTATACCTGTTTATATAATTTCAGCCTTTTTACAATAATTAATTAATTAATTATATTTTTGGCTGTGCTGGGTCTTCATTGCTGCACATGGACTTTCTCTAGTTGTGGTGAGCGGGGGCTACTCTTCATTGTGGTGCACGGACTTCTCATTGCAGTGGCTTCTCTTGTTGTGGAGCATGAGCTCTAGGTGTGTGGGCTTCAGTAGTTGTGGCATGCAGGCTCAGTAGTTGTGGCTCGTGAGCTCTAGAGTGCAGGCTCAGTAGTTGTGATGCACAGGCTTAGTTGCTCTGCGGCATATGGGACCTTCCCGGACTGGGGCTTGAACCCGTGTCCCCTGCATTGGCAGGATTCTTAACCACTGAGCCACCAGGGAAGTCCCTAATTTCAGCCTTATTACAAGTCTTCAAAAGAAGTATCTGTAGTTGACTGATGGGCAGGGCTATCCTCCACTTCATTTTCTCAGCCTCCTCATAGCTAAGACGTGGGCATTTTGACCCCAGGCTTTGAATGGGAAGAGCAGGTCCTGATGAAGCAGAGCCCATAAGAAGAAAATCTGTACTTGTGACTGATGGAAGCAGCGGGGATAGAAGGGGAAATCCATCTTCCTGATGTGGCATGGCATCCTAGAGGTAAGCTGAGATGTCTGCCAGTGGAGGCTACTGTGGAGGTGGTCAGCCTCTGAGCATGGTTCTCTGGTCTTCCCTGAGATCCTGTGAACCACCCATTATAATACCCTTTAACTAAAGTCTTGTGGTTTTTGTTTCCGTTTTTGGCTAAAATCAGCTAGAGTCAGTGTCTGTTGCTTGCATCTAAGAATCTAAGTCATTTAACATTATTAATCTTACTTTACCAAGGAAGAGACAAAATCTAAAAATATGACTAAGATCTGTTTGTCTGCAAAGCCCGTGCTCTTGTTAATATGTCATGCTGCAGAGGTGGCTTCTCTTGCCAGAAAAGCTGCTTCTGTGTCCAATTTTCCAACCTGCTGGAAAATCCCTCAAGGCTTATTATAGCTTATATGCCCTTCTGCAATGGCACCTCTAATGAGGGCAGGAATAGGCTTTATCGTCTTAACCTGGCTTTTGTCTGTGGTGCTGAAACAATCTTCAATTCATTCAATTTAGTAGGAAAAACAGTACGAAACATGGCTGTACAGATAAAGCTCTGCATTGTGGAAGTGGCTAAGTTGACTTATTGCATATTTTAGTTTTCAGGTCATTGTTTTGCTATTAAGTATAAAATAGCACTTTTAAAGTAAATCCTGGTCATCTTCTATCAGAGAGGGCAAGGCTGTTTGAAGTGGATGGTGGTAACATTGGCTCATTCCACACACTCCCGCTGTTATGTAGAACATGCTCTCAAGATTTATGTTTGTTTTGAAGTTAATTAGCCCAATGTAAACCTTATGTACTTTTGATTAATGGATTTCACACTGGTGGGCCCTGATATGCATGCATGATCTAATGCTGACACAGAAATGGGATGACCTAGACTGGTGGAGGGAGGAGGGCTGGTGGGTCTGAGGAAGGAGCGGGTGGGAGGTCTGGCCATAAGGTGGCACTCCGTTCTCTTTGTTCTCAGTTGAATCCAAACAAAAACCTGAGTATATTTTACAGTCTCAGAGGAAAAATTTGTGTTTCACAACCCACATCATGATTTCATGATGTATCAGGTTCATGTCTGAGCTCATTTCTGACAGTTACAATATATGTTCTGTTCTTTTGGGTTTTTTTTTTTTTTAGCTTTGCAGGGTGTATTTTGTGAAATTCCGATGGTTGTTATGTCTCTTTTTTATGTACCAGAGCCCTTCTTGAGTAAATACTTAGTTTTTCAGATTCTGTCCTTAACCCTTCTCCTTCCCAAATTGACTACTTAGCCCTTGGGGTGGTCCGAGGTGGTGGGGATGAGGGAAGGTTTCAGATCACCATCAAAGTCCCAGAGTTATTTTCAGGTCCTTGTTGGGCTCTGCTTCATGGTGACTGTTGTCCATGAGATCACTGCTTAACCTGCTGGATTTTCTCCCACCCCTGATCTTCCTTTCCTTCCCCTGCTCTACCCTCCCTTCCCCTGTCTTCCTGTCCTAAGTCCTGCCTGCTTCCCAGAAGGAACCAGTCAAGGCTTTTCCTCCCTCCACAGTACATATAAAAACCTTTGCATACCCTCTGCATCATATTTGGACAGCTGGCAGAAGTTCTAGAAAGATAAACCCAGGCTCTGGTTCTCCTCCATTGCACCATTCCATTGTATATACTGTCGGGTGGCCGCTCCCTGTGGGTCTGCTTCCACAGGCCAAGATGGGAAACAAGGCAAAAGTCCTTCCACTTTCAGTTTTCCCCTCAACCTATCAAATATGCCTCCAGCCCTAACCTAAGGTTTTGGCTTAAAGTGGGGAGGAGGTCTTGACCCCTCCTTACCTCTAAATCTTTTCCTCTTTCCATAATCTTCTAGGCTTGGAAGAAACTTCTTTCTCTTTCCCAAGATGACATCTGTCCTGTCACCTTCTCTGGGCCGTAATGGTTGATCAAACTGTAAAAAAAAGAGTGGCTTATTTTAAGAGAAGTTCCAAATATTTTATGGAATTTAAAATTCCATGTGTATGTGTGCATTTAGTTCTATTGTAATTGGATACATACATAATATTTTTCTGCACCTTGTATTTGTAACTTAATAACATATCATGCACACTATTTGGGGGAAGTATGTGTACTTACACACTTTAAAGAATTTTTTAAAAAGGAGACAAGACTCCATAAGTAAAGTGGTAGTTACTGGCCTTTCTCTTCCCTACCCACTGTCCTGTTCCCCAGAGGGAAACATTTTTATCTTTTTATATAATTCTGTTTACATTTTTCTGACCATTATTTCTATATCACTAGATAGTACAGTACCATTGTGAGGAGAGAAGCTGTCAGCCTGCAGGGAACTCCTCCACTCCACCTGGAGGTGAGCTTAGAGTTGAGTCCAGGGGTTATGGGCTGATGCATCACTTGTATCTGTTACACTGTCTCTATGAAGACTTAGAACCATCTATTTCTTTTTGAGAACTCATTACATGCTAAATGTATGGTTGTGATTAAATTTACTCTAACATTGAATTAAGCATGTCCAATTGTTTGCAGATGTCTTAAAATGTCAAAACCACAACATTTATAATGAAGATTACCTATCTATAATCGGTATGTGTTACTGATAAATTGAATGCATTACTCATGGGATGGGATCAAAGCTTTGTCTCTCAATGCCCCTTTTGACTTTATTCAGTAGAGGGAAAACTTTCCTCAGCTACTCAACAGAGCTATTGAAATAATAGACCGTCCTGGAGTCAATTTATGTCGGAAAACAATCACATTTTAAAAGCTAAAAGCATCTTGTCCAAGCTATTAACACTTGAGGCTTTATTCAAAGACATATCTTCTCACCTTCTCCCAGCTAAGACCCAGGGTATAATGATCATCTGCAGTCTTTCTTTCTTATTCTATCCTCCACGGGATGTTCTTTACCCCATCAGTGACGAGGCATGGGAATAGAGGAGAGCTAACAGGACACAGATGTTGTCTGGATGGCTTTGCGTCCTCTGAACTTGGCATGGTTAAAGCCTACTCTTTCTCTGTGGTTCCTTTCTTTGGCTCTTTTGAGAATCCCAAATGGGAAACCACTTTCTTGCTATTTCCTTTGACCCAGAAGACTGATTGTCTACTCTGACTAGTGACTTGAGCCTCTTTCTACAGCCTCTAGGAACTTGCTTCCATCTCTAACTTCTTGCATCTTCTAGGTTTCTCTCCAAATAGAACATTCTCCAGCCTACTGCCAAACATTCCTCCATCTTCTATCCCCACCAGCACCCTGGTTCACTATGTTTCCAACTTCAGGGGTCACAGATTAAGCTCTCTGCAGAGCCTAACAGGAATCCCTCCCCACCAGAGTTTGAGGTGAGGGGCCACCTCTGCAAGTCCTTCCCCTTAGGGAATAGGTCTTGCAGCGCTATGTGGCAGTCTCCAAAACTCCTTTTCACACAATGATCTCCTCATATCATATCTCCTTTCCACTCAGGCCTCCTTGATGTTCTTCATCTGGCCATGGTGTTCAAAGAGTCATGGACAAGGTTTTGACTCCAGTTTTGTAAGTTCTGTATTTTTATCTGGCCTTTCACCTTTGTAAATTTTATTTTTATCTTTGTAATCTATTTAAAAATGTAAAAATAACACATTGTCACATACTTTTTTCATTCAGGTCACCAATCCTTTCTTACACAGTGAGTTGATTATAGTTCACTAGCTTGTAGATTTTAGATACAAGTCTCAATTCATCTCATCCTGTTTTTGTTTACCTGAATTATTTTGGACGCTTTGCTTTCTAACTAAAAAAAAAAACACCTAAAGTTGGCTTATGCAACACTGCATGATGACAGCTCTTCCATGGAGGTGAAACGCATGAATGCAGCTTGGCCTTAGGGTAGCTTGAGCCAGGAAGATGATAGGGAGCCTAGGGAATAGTCTCATTCTATTCTATTTATACACACACACACACACACACACACACACACACACACACGTGTGTGTATGAATTTTTTCTTTCTCTGCAGACAGGCTGGCTGGCTTTGTTATCAGCAATGTAGTGGGAAGAAATAATGGTGCTCAAGTTCATATGCGATAATGCTAGTTGCAAAGAGAGATATCTCTTATTTCTAGAAAATGGATCCTGATTGGCCCATCTTTGGTCAAGTGTTCATTTCTTGTTCCCATAAAGAGGGATAGTAGTAAAATAATAGAAACATTGTTGCTACCGGGAGCCCAACATTCTGGACTGGGGTTGGTGAACAGCAAATACACTAAAGCTGGTCACTATAACATCTATGATGATTTTCTTGTTGAATTGGCTGCCATCTAACTGTCACTGTAGTTACTGAATACCTTTTCAATATTAGTTTCTATGGCTGCTGTAACAAATTACAACAAACTTCGTTGCTTAAAACAACAAAAATTTATTATCTTGCAGTTCTGTAGGTCAGAAGTCTGAAATGGGACTCACTGGGCTAAAATCAAGGTATTTGCATGGCTGTATTCCTTCTGGAGGCTCTAGGGGAGAATCAGTTTCCTTGCCATTTCCGATGTTTAGAGGCTGCCCACATTCCTTAGTTCATTGCCCCCTTTCATCTTCAAAGACAGAAATAGCTTGTTGAGTCCCTTTCGGCTGCATCACTTTGACACACACTGTCTTGCCTCCCTCTTTCACTTATAAGAACCTTTGTGATTACTTTGGATCCACCTGCAACACACAGAATAATCACCCCATCTCAAGATCCTTAACTTAATCACATCTGCAAAGCTTTTGTTTTTTTTTTTATGTAAGGTAACAGAATCACAGGTTCAGAGAACTGGGATGCAGATATCTTTGTGGAACCGTTATTCTGCCTACCACAACTTTAATTTGTTTACATTTTTCCTGACTTCTCTGTATATGTTGTACTTGACCCTGTGCTTAATGTTTCTTCTTTCTCCTTCCTCTCTTCATGGCTACTTTTCTTTAGTTGGTCACCTGCAGCCTACACAGACAACAATGATTTTCTATTGCTTTATTTAGTCTACTTTGTCACTCACTTTACTGATACTACAGGAGCTTACTAAGTATTTATTAGATGGACTTGTAGGTGAAAATTACATATCAAATAGATCTTGAGAATGTATATTCTTGCAAGTTGATGAGATTTCTAAAGGAGCAGAAAGCTAATGAGATAAAGGGATAATAAGAGAAAGCTAATTTTAAAGGGAACATTCTTATTGGGAAAGGAAGGAGACACTGGTTGTATGGTGACGCGGAAGTGGTAACTTGAAAGTGAAAGAAAAATAATACTCTGGCATTATGTGATTTTTCCCAAAGCTAGTCAATTAAGGAACCAACAACAATATAATTAATAATTTTAGTTATGAATAAAATCAGGATGGTCAGACAAATTAATAATACATATTTATATGGCTAGTAAAAAATGAAAATACTGGCTATCATTTATTGGAAACTTAGTACGTGACAGGTGTTGCATTAAATGCCCTATGTATACAATCATAATAATTATCCTGACAGCTTAGGTATTATCATTATTCTCCCTTGTAAATGGGAGACTGAGAATTAGCCAGATTATGTGAGTTTTCCAGAATCACACCAGTTGTAGGTAGAGGAATTTGGATTTAAACCCATGTGGTTCAATCATACTCTATAGCATCCCTATAATACATTTCAAACCCCCCACTAATTGCCCTCCTCCCCACTTTATCCACCCTACAACCATACAGATAAAAACATCAAGGTATGGTGAGCTCAAGAGACTTTCCCAAGGCCACCCAATTTTTGACAGAGCTAGAACCTAAGAGTCTAGGTTCTCTGATACCCAGTTCAAGGATGTTAAGTCTTAGGTATCAGCAGGAAAAAAAGAAAGAAAGAAAGATAAATGAAGAGGTGAAAAAAAGAAATGAAGTAGAAGAGTGGGAAAAAGCTAAGAGGGGAAAGGACAAGAAGTAATTGAAGTTGAATAAAACTTAAAAGTACTCATGGTGGGCACTGGTAGTTGCTGCTCTGTTTCCCTGCTACCTACCTAGAATACTTGCATCCTATTCAGCTGACCAAATATTCCTGAGCTCCCACTATTTCCTGTTCTCTCCCAATGGGCTGAAAGCTAAGCTGTGTTGTTTTTACGTACTCATGAGCCATTGACGATGACCAAGTTGTATGGTCAGGTAGGGGGTCATTAAGATCGGATTATAAGGGCATACTCATAAGGAGATCCCCTATGGAAACTAATTGGCATTACCTAGACCTTGATTGAATGCAATGAGATGGACATAAATTTGGATGCTCTTTTCCATTAGATGGCACCTGATAGTCACTGATTACAAGAGCAGCTCTAACCTCATCTTTGCTTTGAAGACATGCTTCTCTGCTTCTGGGGTTACCTTTGGTGTGAAATGATGATGACCCAATTCCTGGAGAGTTCATTGCTCCAGAAAAAAAGACAAACAATTGGGACTTCCCTGGCAGGCCAGTGGTTAAGGCTCCACACTTCCACTGCAGGGGGTGTGAGTTCAATCCCTGGTCGGGGAACTAAGGTTCCTCATGACGCATGGCGTGGCCAAAAAAAAAATACAAACAGTCTGGCTCATCCTCAAGGTTGAAGGCCTAATGACCCCAGGAAGGGTGAGGAGTTAAAGGATGTGTAACTTCTTCTCCCTCTGCAATTTATATATGGATAGATAGCCCCATACTGCTTCTTAGAACTGTCCCAGGAAGTAGCCCAGAGTGAAAACTTGTCAAAAAAGTTGACAAAAATATTGTACATCCCCTTGATGGGAGGAGGTAAATTTAATAAGCCTCTGGAAACGGGGTGTCACCTGAGACAAACCCGCATGTCTCCAGATAATCTTACTCACAAGCTAGCAGCCGTTCCTCAACAGGTCTCTCATATGCAACCTCTGCAGGCAATTGGTGTCAGAGAATAGAATGTTTCACTTTCCAGTAAGACCAGATAAAATGGTGATCTCAGCTCTTGTCTAACTCCTTTATAAATGCATGAGGTGCCTGGAATCTAGGTCCCTTTCCAGGAGGGAATGTGTCTGTCCACAGTGTGTCTATTCATGACTGATTCTAGCAAACCTCTCCATGAGTGGGGACAGTGGGTTAATACAGGCTTAGTCCTATGACTTTAAGATTTTGTAGAGTTTGCCCTCACCCCTTGTTTGGTGAATGATGGTCTTGATATCATTCTTTATCTAGAATGTGAGAAATACACCATTTTTAGTTTCTGATCCCACAAGTTTGTCTGGGGTTCTTTGAAATTCTCCACATTTAGCTCATCTTTACCCAGATCTATCTCCGTAAAATACAAAGAGTCATTATATGGTCTGGCTAGGTGGAGATCAAGGCACTGGGAGTCAAGGAAGATGTGTTTTTACTCATGACACATTTTCCAAATCCATACTAGAGGTTCTCAAGTGGAAACATGAGCGCTAAATCTGGCCTATTATGACCAACATATGGTGATTAATTTTTCTTTTTAGTTTATTTTTTTAAATTGGAGTATAGTTGCTTTACACTGCTGTGTCAGTTTCTGCTGTACAGTAAAGTGAACAGCCATACGTATATATATCCCCTCTCTTTTTGATTTACTTCCCATTTAAGTCACCACAGAGCAATGAGTACAGTTCCCTGTGCTATACAGTAGGTTCTCGTTAGTTATCTATTTTATACATAGTAGTGTATATATGTCAATCCCAATCTCCCAATTCATCCCACCCCCCCGTCCCCCTTGGTAACCATACATTTGTTATCCACATCTGTGTCCCTATTTCTGCTTTGCAGCTAAGATCATCTATACCATTTTTCTAGATTCCACATATATGCATTATTATATGATATTTGTTTTTCTCTTTCTGACTTACTTCACTCTGTATGACAGTCTCTATGTCCATCCACATCTCTGCAAATGACACAGTTTCGTTCCTTTTTATGGTTAATATTCCATTGTATATATTGTATCACATCTTCTTTATCCATTCCCTTGCTGATGGATATTTAGGTTGCTTCCATGTCCTGGCTATTGTAAATAGTGCTGCAATGAACATTGGGATTCATGGAGCTTTTTGAATTATGGTTTTCTCTGGGTATATGCCCAGTAGTGAGATTGCTGAATCATATGGTAATTCTATTTTGAGTTTTTTAAGGAACCTCCATACTGTTCAATTATCACCTTTTAAAATAGTATCATATTAAAAAAATTTTTCATTGTTGTTTATTATTTGCCCCCCATTCTAGTCTTAACTAGACTGTAATTTCTATGAGGACATAAATTTACATTTGTTTGGTTCATTCCCATGACCTAGAAGCTGCCTTAAATTTAGTAGGTCTTTAATCTGTATATTTTGAATGGATAGTAGTTAAATGAAGAATCACCATTTGTTGAATGGGTAAAGAATGTGTACCTCCATTTTAACTGATAATCTAAACAAATATTTTCCAAAGCAGATGTTTCTAAGATTTGAGAGTTGTGAGCTATTTAAAAACAAATTAAGTCAGTTTTTTGCTAGTTGTTTTTTATCATAGTACTTTTCATTGTTTAAGATGAAATAGAGGTTACTCAGGGGAGATTATGGAGGATTTTACTGCTCTTGTTATATTTTTTAACATGAAATTTTTCCTGAAGAACATTCATATTCATTTTTTGATCAGAAAAAAAATCCATGAATATGTATTTTAGTGATTATCCTTAATGTTTGGAATTTGTGCTATCTGGAATAAGGATAAATCCTTAAGGCTGTTAACAAATGGGACATCCATTGTTATTAATTCAGTCATCTAGAATCTCAATATTTTTCATAATGGCATGCTTCCTTGCTATGTATTTACCAGGGCCAAAGAGTGAAATTGCTAAATTCAGAAAGCATCTAGGAAAATTCTGCATATATCCTAACATATTATTATAAGCAAAAGTAAGCTAGTTGGAATGAAAAGGAAATGGCACATTTAAACTTTTATTCCTTTTTACTTAATTCAGAACTTTTGTTGTTTTTCTATCTAAGATAATTCTGGCATGCATTTATTTTATTTTATCTGTATGTAATGTTACTGAGAACAGTGCTTAAGGTTTGTTCTGATTTGTGGGGCTTTCTTTTACTATATTTTATTAAACCAATAGAATATTTAAGATAACACATAATAATTAATATGAAGCCCCTTTAGAAGGGACACTAAGGTGATTTATAAACATTGTCTTAACAGTTTTATGAGATATATGTGGAGCAAATGGCTCATTTCTTCTATTTGCTGCATTTAAGTTGAGTTTTTGTCTCCATTCACCATATGGTATATTTTAGCTTTCTCATACATATTTTCTATGACCCACATCCCATTGAAGTAGCTGGGGGAATTTGCAGAATGTGATAATGTAGGCATAGAATCTTCACAAATAGATGGCAGGAAGCAGAAAAGAAAAGGGCTTGGATCTCTCAATTGTTAGATAAATGTGTTTAGTTCTGAATATAGTAGTAAAAGCTTGAGGAAGGTACTGTTGTATTTATGGCTTTTTTATTATGGATAAAGAACAATGGAGAACTCTGGCTTTGAAGTCATAAAAGTCAATCACAATTTCGTATCATTATAATGTTGGGCTCAATTTCTCTAAGCCTCAGGTTCATCATTTGTAAAATGGGTACCATTAAACATAAATGTTATACATTTATAATACTTACTTGTTTGTCTGTTTATAAGATCTATATCTTTAGTCTTCCCAAACCATATGAATTAGGCACTGACTCTGACTTTATGGTATTGATCAGGGAGGTCTAGTGACCTAAGACCTCATAACTAATAATTGGTAGAGTCTGGGTAAGCCTGAGACAGCTTCCAATACTGGTTTCTTCTCATTTTGGCCCATAGGAATTATTAGCACCTGCCTTATAGGACCTGTGGCATCCAAGAGATAGAAAAACAGAGTTGGAATTAATGAGAGACCAAGAGACAATGAAAATAAGTGGAAGAGCAAATGAGAGAGAAGGGATAGGTCAATCAGGGTTTAAAGAGTTTTCTTTTACTACAATTTTTTTCATTGAGAAATAATTGACATATAACAGTGTATTAGTTTCAGGTATACAACATGATTCAATATTTGTATATATTGTGAAATAATCACCACAATAAGTATAGTTGACATCTATCACCACACATAGTTACAGATATTTTTTTTCCCTTGTGATGAGAACTTTTAAGATTTATGCTCTTAGCAACTTTCTTTTTTTTTTTGTTTTTTGGTTTTTTTTCCTTTTTTTTTTTATTAGTTTCTGCTTTATAACAAAGTGAATCAGTCATACATATACATCTGTTCCCACATCCCCTCCCTCATGCATCTCCCTCCCTCCCACCCTCCCCATCCCTCCCCTCCAGGCAGTCAAAAAGAACCCAGCTGATCTCCCTGTGCTCTGCGGCTGCTTCCCACTATCTATCTACCCTACGTTTGGTAGTGTATATATGTCCATGCCTCTCTTTCGCTTTGTCACAGCTTACCCTTCCCCCTCCCCATATCCTCAAGTCCATTCTCAAGTAGGTCTGTGTCTTTATTCCCGTTTTACCCCTAGGTTCTTCATGACATTTTTTTTTTCTTATATTCCATATATATGTGTTAGCATACGGTATTTGTCTTTCTCTTTCTGACTTACTTCACTCTGTATGACAGACTCTAGGTCTATCCACCTCATTACAAATAGCTCAGTTTCGTTTCTTTTTATGGCTGAGTAATATTCCATTGTATATATGTGCCACATCTTCTTTATCCATTCATCCGATGATGGACACTTAGGTTGTTTCCAGCTCCGGGCTATTGTGAATAGAGCTGCAATGAACATTTTGGTACATGTCTCTTTTTGAATTATGGTTTTCTCAGGGTATATGCCCAGTAGTGGGATTGCTGGATCATATGGTAGTTCTATTTTTAGTTTTTTAAGGAACCTCCATACTGTTCTCCATAGTGGCTGTACCAATTCACATTCCCACCAGCAGTACAAGAGTGTTCCCTTTTCTCCACACCCTCTCCAGCATTTATTGTTTCTAGATTTCTTGATGATGGCCATTCTGACTGGTGTGAGATGATATCTCATTGTAGTTTTGATTTGCATTTCTCTAATGATTAATGATGTTGAGCATTCTTTCATGTGTTTGTTGGCAGTCTGTATATCTTCTTTGGAGAAATGCCTATTTAAGTCTTCTGCCCATTTTTGGATTGGGTTGTTTGTTTTTTTGCTGTTGAGCTGCATGAGCTGTTTATAAATTTTGGAGATTAATCCTTTGTCAGTTGCTTCATTTGCAAATATTTTCTCCCATTCTGAGGGTTGTCTTTTGGTCTTGTTTATGGTTTCCTTTGCTGTGCAAAAGCTTTGAAGTTTCATTAGGTCCCATGTGTTTATCTTTGTTTTTATTTCCATTTCTCTAGGAGGTGGGTCCAAAAGGATCTTGCTGTGATTTATGTCATAGAGTGTTCTACCTATGTTTTCCTCTAAGTGTTTGATAGTTTCTGGCCTTACATTTAAGTCTTTAACCCATTTTGAGCTTATTTTTGTGTATGGTGTTAGGGAATGATCTAATCTCATACTTTTACATGTCCCTGTCCAGTTTTCCCAGCACCACTTATTGAAGAGGCTGTCCTTTCTCCACTGTACATTCCTGCCTCCTTTATCAAAGATAAGTTGGCCATATGTGCGTGGGTTTATCTCTGGGCTTTCTATCCTGATCCACTGATCTATCTTTCTGTTTTTATGCCAGTACCACCTGTCTTAATTACTGTAGCTTTGTAGTATAGTCTGAAGTCAGGGAACCTGATTCCTCCAGCTCCATTTTTCATTCTCCAGATTGCATTGCAAACAATGACAGCTTTACTTCTTCTTTTCCGATTTGGATTCCTTTTATTTCCTTTTCTTCTCTGATTGCTGTGGCTAAAACTTCCAAAACTAGGTTGAATAAGAGTGGTGAGAGTGGGCAGCCTTGTCTTGTTCCTGATCTTAGTGGAAATGGTTTCAGTTTCTCACCATTGAGGACAATGTTGGCTGTGGGTTTGTCATATATGGCCTTTAGTATGTTGAGGAAAGATCCCTCTATGCCTACTTTCTGCAGGGTTTTTATCATAAAAGGGTGTTGAATTTTGTCGAAAGCTTTCTCTGCATCTATTGAGATGATCATATGGTTTTTCTCCTTCAACTTGTTAATATGGTGTATCACATTGATTGATTTGCGTATATTGAAGAATCCTTGCATTCCTGGAATAAACCCCACTTGATCATGGTGTATGATCCTTTTAATGTGCTGTTGGATTCTGTTTGCTAGTATTTTGTTGAGGATTTTTGCATCTATGTTCATCAGTGATATTGGCCTGTAGTTTTCTTTCTTTGTGACATCCTTGCCTGGTTTTGGTATCAAGGTGATGGTGGCCTCGTAGAATGAGTTTGGGAGTGTTCCTTCCTCTGAAATTGTTTGGAAGAGTTTGAGAAGGATGGGTGTTAGCTCTTCTCTAAATGTTTGATAGAATTCGCCTGTGAAGCCATCTGGTCCTGGGCTTTTGTTTGATGGAAGATTTTTAATCACCGTTTCAATTTCAGTGCTTGTGATTGGTCTATTCATATTTTCTATTTCTTCCTGAGTCAGTCTTGGCAGGTTGTGCATTTCTAAGAATTTGTCCATTTCTTCCAGGTTGTCCATTTTATTGGCATAGAGTTGCTTGTAGTAATCTCTCATGATCTTTTGTATTTCTGCAGTGTCAGTTGTTACTACTCCTTTTTCATTTCTAATTCTATTGATTTGAGCCTTCTCCCTTCTTTTCTTGATGAGTCTGGCTAATGGTTTGTCAATTTTGTTTATCTTCTCAAAGAACCAGCTTTTAGTTTGGTTGATCTTTGCTATCGTTTCCTTCATTTCTTTTTCATTTATTTCTGATCTGATCTTTATGATTTCTTTCCTTCTGCTAGCTTTGGGGGTTTTTTGTTCTTCTTTCTCTAATTGCTTTAGGTGCAGGGTCAGGTTGTTTGCTCGAAATGTTTCCTGTTTCTTAAGGTGGGATTGTATTGCTATAAACTTCCCTCTTAGAACTGCTTTTGCTGCATCCCATAGGTTTTGGGTTGTCGTGTCTCCATTGTCATTTGTTTCTAGGTATTTTTTAATTTCCTCTCTGATTTCTTCAGTGATCACTTCGTTATTGAGTAGTGTATTGTTTAGCCTCCATGTGTTTGTATTTTTTACAGATCTTTTCCTGTAATTGATGTCTAGTCTCATAGCATTGTGGTTGGAAAAGATACCTGATACAATTTCAATTTTCTTAAATTTACCAAGGCTTGATTTGTGACCCAAGATATGATCTATCCTGGAGAATGTTCCATGAGCACTTGAGAAAAATGTGTATTCTGTTGTTTTTGGATGAAATGTCCTATAAATATCAACTAAGTCCATCTTGTTTGATGTATCATTTAAAGCTTGTGTTTCCTTATTTATTTTCATTTTGGACGATCTGTCCATTGGTGAAAGTGGGGTGTTAAAGTCCCCTACTATGATTGTGTTACTGTCGATTTCCCCTTTTATGGCTGTTAGTATTTGCCTTATGTATTGAGGTGCTCCTATGTTGGGTGCATAAATATTTACAATTGTTATATCTTCTTCTTGGATCGATCCCTTGATCATTATGTAGTGTCCTTCTTTGTCTCTTCTAATAGTCTTTATTTTAAAGTCTATTTTGTCTGATATAAGAATTGCTACTCCAGCTTTCTTTTGATTTCCATTTGCATGGAATATCTTTTTCCATCCCCTTACTTTCAATCTGTATGTGTCTTTAGGTCTGAAGTGGGTCTCTTGTAGACAGCATATATATGGGTCTTGTTTTTGTATCCATTCAGCCACTCTGTGTCTTTTGGTGGGAGCATTTAGTCCATTTACATTTAAGGTAATTATTGATATGTATGTTCCTATTCCCATTTCCTTAATTGCTTTGGGTTCGTTATTGTAGGTATATTCCTTCTGTTGTGTTTCTTGCCTAGAGAAGTTCCTTTAGCATTTGTTGTAAAGCTGGTTTGGTGGTGCTGAACTCTCTCAGCTTTTGCTTGTCTGTAAAGGTTTTAATTTCTCCATCAAATCTGAATGAGATCCTTGCTGGGTAGAGTAATCTTGGCTGCAGGTTTCTCTCCTTCATCACTTTAATTATGTCCTGCCACTCCCTTCTGGCTTGTAGAGTTTCTGCTGAGAGATCAGCTGTTAACCTGATGGGGATTCCCTTGTGTGTTATTTGTTGTTTTTGCCTTGCTGCTTTTAATATGATTTCTTTGTGTTTAATTTTTGACAGTTTGATTAATATGTGTCTTGGTGTATTTCTCCTTGGATTTATTCTGTATGGGACTCTCTGTGCCTCCTGGACTTGATTAACTATTTCCTTTCCCATATTGGGGAAGTTTTCAACTATAATCTCTTCAAATATTTTCTCAGTCCCTTTCTTTTTCTCTTCTTCTTCTGGAACCCCTATAATTCGAATGTTGGTGCGTTTAATGTTGTCCCAGAGGTCTCTGAGACTGTCCTCTGTTCTTTTCATTCTTTTTTCTTTATTTTGCTCTGCATCAGTTATTTCCACTATTTTATCTTCCACCTCACTTATCCGTTCTTCTGCCTCAGTTATTTTGCTATTGATCCCATCTAGAGTATTTTTTATTTCATGTATTGTGTTTTTAATCGATGCTTGATTCATCTTTAGTTCTTCTAGGTCCTTGTTAACTGTTTCTTGCATTTTGTCTATTCTATTTCCAAGATTTTGGATCATCTTTACCATCATTATTCTGAATTCTTTTTCAGGTAGACTGCCTATTACCTCTTCATTTGTTAGGTCTGGTAGGTTTTTATCTTGCTCCTTCACCTGCTGTGTGTTTTTCTGTCTTCTCATTTTGCTTATGTTACTGTGTTTGGGGTCTCCTTTTTGCAGGCTGCAGATTCGTAGTTCCCGTTGTTTTTCGTGTCTGACCCCAGTGGCTAAGGTTGTTTCAGTAGGTTGTATAGGCTTCCTGGTGGGGGGGACTAATGCCTGTGTTCTGATGGTTGAGGCTCGATCTTGTCTTTCTGGTGGACAGGTCCACGTCTGGTGGTGTGTTTTGGGGTGCCTATGGCCTTATTGTGTTTTTAGGTAGCTTCTCTGCTAATGGGTGGGGTTGTGTTCCTGCCTTGCTAGTTGCTTGGCATAGGGTGACCAGCACTGTAGCTTGCTGGTCATTGACTGAAGCTGGGTGCTGGTGTTGGGATGGAGATCTCTGGGAGATTTTCGCTGCTTGATATTATGTGGAGCTGGGAGGTCTCTTGTGGACCCGTGTCCTGAAGTTGGCTCTCCCACTTCAGAGGCACAGCACTGGCTCCTGGCTGCAGCACCAAGAGCCTTTCATCTACCCAGCTCAGAATAACAGGGAGAAAAAGCAGAAAGAAAGAATTAGTAGAAGAAAGAAAGAGAGAGGGAAAGAAAGGAAGAAGGGAAGAAAGGAAGGAAGGAAGAAAGAAAGGAGGGAGGGAGTGAGGAAGGATGGAAAGAAAGAAGGAAAGAAAGGAGGGAGGGAGGGAGCAATGAAAGCAAAAGGAAGAGTGAATGGAAGAAGGGAGGGAGGGAGGGAGGAAGGAAAGAAAGAAAGAAAGACAGGAGGGAGGGAGGGGGGAAGGAAAGAAAAAGAAAGTGGAAAGAAGAAGGGTGGCAGGGAGGGAGGAAAGAAAAAGAAAGAAAGAAAGGAAGAGCAGAGGGAGGGAGGGAGGAAGGGAAGGTAGGAAAAAAAGAAAGAGCAGGTAAAGTAAAATAGAATAAAGTATGAAATATAGTAGCGTTATTAAAATTAGAAAGTAATTATTGGAAAAAAAAAAAAACGGACCGATAGAACCCTGGGACATATGGTGGAAGCAAAGCTATACAGAGAGAATCTTACACAGAAGATTACACATACACATTCACAAAAAGAGAGCATGGGGAAAAATCAAAAATCTTGCTCTCCAAGCCCACCTCCTCAATTTGGGATAATTCGTTGTAAAAAGAGGAAAAGGGCAAGAAGTCTGAAATCTTGCTCTCTAAGTCCACCTCCTTACTTTGGAATAATTCGTTGTAAAAAGAGGAAAAGGGGGGAAAGTCTTAAATCTTGTCCTCAAAGTCCACTTCCTCAATTTGGGATGATTCGCTGTCCATTCATGCACTCCACAGACGCAGGGCACATCAAATGGACCGTGGAGCTTTAATCCGCTGCCTCTGAGGCTGCACAGAGAGATTTCCCTGACTCTTCTCTCACAGCTCCCGGGTCTCAGCCTTGGACCTGGCCCCGCCTCTGTGCGTAGGTCGCCGGAGGGCGTCCGTTCTTCGCTCAGACAGGACGGGTTTAAAGGAGCCGCTGATTCGGGGGCTCTGGCTCACTCATGCAGAGGGGAGGGAGGGGCGCGCAGTGTGGGGCGGGCCTGCGGCGGCAGAGGCCGGCGTGACGTTGCAGCTGCCCGTGGCGCTCCGTGCGCTTTCCCGGGAAAGCCGTCCTCGGGTCTCGGGACCCAGGCAGTAGCGGGGTGCACAGGTCCCCCGGAAGGAGGGGCGGACAGTGACCCGCGCTCGCACACAGGCCCCGCGGCTGCGGCGGCGGCGGGCGGCGGCAGGCGGCGGCGGCGGCGGGCCGCGAGGGCGGCGGCGGCGGCGGGCCGCGGCGGCGGCGGGCGGCGGCAGGCGGCGGCGGTGGCGGGCCGCGGGGGCGGCGGCGGCGGCGGGCCGCGGCGGCGGCGGCGGCGGCGGGTGGCGGCGGGCGGCGGGCGGCGGCGGGCGGCGGGCGGCGGCGGGCCGTGGCGGCGGCGGGCGTCGGCGGGCGGTGGGCGGCGGCGGGCCGCGGCGGCGGCCCACGCCCGTCTCCGAGGTCCACGCCTTACCTGCGGCTCGCGCCTGTCTCCAGCGCTTCCCTAAGCAGCCCTTTTAATGCCCTCTCCTCGCACACCAGGAAACGAAAGTGAAAGTGAAAAAAGACTCTTGCCTCTTCAGCAACTCCAGACCCTTTCCCCGGACTCCCTCCGGGCTAGCCGTGGTGCACTAACCCCTTCAGGCTCTCTTCCTGCCGCCAGCCCCAGTCCTCTCCCTGCGCTCCGACTGAAAGCCGATACCCAAGCCTCAGCTCCCAGCCCCGCCCGCCACGGCGGCCGAGCAGACAAGCCTCTCGGGCTGGTGTGTGCCTGAGGGCACCGATCCTCTGTGCCGGAATCTCTCCGCTTTGCCCTCCACACCCCTGTTGCTGTGCTCTCCTCCGCTACTCCGAAGCTTTCCCCCTCCGCCACCTGCAGTCTCCGCCCGCGAAGGGGCTTGCAGTGTGTAGAAACCTTCCCTCCTTCACGGCTCCCTCCCACTGGTGCAGGTCCCGTCCCTATCCTATTGTCTCTGTTTCTTCTTTTTTTCTTTTGCCCTACCCAGGTATGTGGGGAGTTTCTTGCCTTTTAGGGGGTCTGAGGTCTTCTGTCAGCGTTCAGTAGGTGTTCTGTAGGAGTTGATCCACGTGTAGATGAATTTCTGATGTATCTGTGGGGAGGAAGGTGATCTCCGCGTCTTACTCTTCCGCCATCTTCCTCCGGGGGCCCTTAGCAACTTTCAAATGTACAATACAGCACTATTAATTATAATTACCATGTTGGACATTACATCCCCAGGACTTATTTATTTTATAACTGGAAGTCTGTGGCTTTTGAACACCTTCTCCCATTTCATGCACCTCCCACCTCTGAATACCTTTTCATGTATCTGTTCACCATCTGTATGTCCTCATATGTCTATTCAGTTCCTCTGCTCATTTTTAAATTGGGTTGTTTGTTTTTCTGTTGAGTTGTATGAGTTCTTTATATATTTTGGGTATTAAACCCTTATCAGATATATGATTTGCAAATATTTTCTCCCATTTGATAGGTTATCTTTCCATTTTGTTGATGATTTCCTTTGCTGTGCATAAGGTTTTTAGTTTGGTGTAGTCCCACTTGTTTATTTTTGGCTTTTGTTGCTTTTACTTTGGAGTCTAAAGATAGTTTATTGATTTGAGTAAAAATGCAGTAAATTCCATTCATGAAAGTGGAACTGTCATATTCACATTTTACTTAACCAAATTCAACTACATGTGCTCAGTATAAGAAAATCACCTATTACAGAATGAACTTTATATGTTAGTTAATTACTTTATTTGTTGCCCACCAAAAAACCAAAAACAAAACCAATTCAATCCCATGTTGTAGAGAGAGAATGCACAAAATCACATAGTGTAGTTTATGGCTATTTAATGGGCTATTAAGCATAATTTTTACAACATGCAGTTTTCTCCTTATGCACTTATTTTAAAACATAACCCATGTTAGAGATGATTTTACTGTGGTGTTAATATAAATGGTTTTCTATGAGTTATATTTTTGCATAATTACTATAATTCATAGATTTGTACCAACCCTTTACATACTGCAAAAAGATTTAAGTAGGGCTTCCCTGGTGGCGCAGTGGTTGAGAGTCCGCCTGCCGATGCAGGGGATGCGGGTTCGTGCCCCGGTCCGAGAAGATCCCACGTGCCGCGGAGCGACTGGGCCCGTGAGCCATGGCCGCTGAGCCTGCATGTCCGGAGCCTGTGCTCCACAACGGGAGAGGTCACAACAGTGAGAGGCCCGTGTACCACAAAAAAAAAAAAAAAAAAAGATTTCAGTAGTATAGAACTGGATTTTTTTTTTAATGGTGATATGCTTATATGTCTATTATTTCCTAGTTTGTTCATATTTATATAGCTTAGAATGTATTCATATTTTATATTCATGTGCATATAGAAACACTGTTTTAAATGGTAGTTACTGCTCCCCCAACCCCAGAAACTGCAATGTACCTGAAATATGCATTCTACATTTATAATGAAAACAATAACACAATACAAGCTTAAAAGTGAATTGCCCTGGATTACTCATAAAGCAGAAAAACTTATGCATAGAAATGCTTTGAAAGCCTTGGAAGAAATGTGCAATCAAAATGCAAATATGTTTTCACTTAAAAAGAAAAAAATTTCTCTCTGGAAACTGGTTTACACAGGATTTGGACTTAACATTCCAGTTTTTCATCTGATTGAAACAGTTGGCTATTTTATTTACCAATATTCTTTGGACTTAGTACCATCTGCTGTTCATTGTTGGGGCATGCAAAGTTCCTGGGATTATATATCCTCCAGCAGATTTCTTTGTTATGGTCCATTTTTGTAGGCTGTTGGTTCAACTTTTCTTGGTAGCTCCAGTATTCTTTTTGCTAAAATCTGTGTTTGGGTGTAGTTCTTCCATGACCTGAATTACAAATTACTAATTTCTAGAAGAAATAACAAAGCATATGTAAATTGTCATATCTTAAATTATTCTGACGTTATTAACTACATTTAACTTTTTTGCTTTTGATAACTAGATTCATTTCCTTTCCTCTCATTTTTGCTTCTTCCTTGGACTAAAATCAGTTAGCTTATGTTGTTACCTAAGGTATTGTTAAGCAGTACTTTACTCCATTAGCCCATTAAATAAAGTCCTTCTTGATCTGTTGCTTATTGTAATGTGTTGATTGTGTCTCCTCTGCTGCCGCTCAAAAAAGGCATACTGGAATCTTAACTCCCAGTGTCTCGTGTGACCTTATTTGGAGATAGGGTCTTTACAGAGGTAATCAAACCTCCAGAGGCTAGGAGAAAGGCCTGAAACAGATTTTTCCTTAGTGCCTGGAAAGGGAGCATGGCCCTGCTTGATCTACTTGACCCCAGATTTCTAGCCTCCAACACAGTGAGAATAAATTTCTGTTACTCAGTAAGGAGTACTTTACTATGGCAGACCTAGTAAACTAATACTAATCTTGTTGCCCATTCTATTCATGTCCTCTCCTATGTTCCCAAACTTTTCCAATTCTTTGCTTTTTTTCGTTGCTATTCATCATGGACTATCCTTCTCTCATATCAGTATATTCAAAATTTACCTTTTATTTAAGGTCCTGTTTCTCAAATGCCAGATTGTTTATGAACATTTCATAAACAATAAACGTCTCATAAAATTAGGTGTGTTTTCTCCCTGATGTCCTGTTGCAAGATCCTTTGCTTAATCCCAAAGGGCTAGCTAGAGATTCTTTCTATCACCATAGTAGATATCCAGGGCCAGTGTATTCTGGGCAAGTTTGTGAAATGAGTTATTGGAAGAAGACATGAGATATTCACATGGAAACTGATATATACAGGTGCAGGTGGTAAGAAGTCCACATTTATGGTGAAATGAGTGGGAAAGTTCTCCGTATCTAAACCAAGCTCAATTTCTGGATATTACCCCAGAGGCCCTAGGAAAGTTTCTTCTTTACTCAGCTTATCCTGGCTCTGCCCAGGTAGCAAAACCAATGCAAAAATGTTCTCCTATGTTTTATCCTAGTTCACTTTCTTTTAATACTTAGCCTTTAATATGAAATTTATGTGGGAGTGCAGTGTGATCTAATTTTCTACAAGTCAAGTTTTTCCAACTCCACTCAAATAGAATGACCCAATTCTATTTTATTGTGCAGTGATTCTTCTGTTGATTGGTTTTAGGGTTAAGTTTATATTACTTTAATTATTGTAACTCCATAATAAATTTGAATTTTATACAAGGCACAGCCCTTTAATATTTTTGTTTGTTTGTAAAACACATATTAACTAGATGTTTTTTACTCCAGATAAATTTCAATATATTTTTATCTCTGAGTGTAACCTACAAATTTATTACAGAAAAATATCATCTTTATAGTAATTAGCATTATCATTTAATGTGAATTTTTATTCTTTAGCAAAATTTTGTAATTTTGTATACACCTAATATGTTTCTTATTGAGGTCATTTATAGTTACCTTTATTTTCTTATTTTCCTCCCATTAAATTAGAAGAATGATTATTCACTTGTGAATATTACATTTTTATTCAGATTCTTTACTCAAGTAATATTTCAATTCTAGTAAACTTTCAGCCAATTCCCTTGAGTTTCTAAGTAGAGAACTGTTGAAATAAAAGTGGCTTTTCTCACTTTTATATTTTGTTACATCTATGTTTTCTGATTTCTTATTGTAATTCACTAGAACATAAAAAAAGGAAATAAAGGTCAGAATAGGAATCCTTACTAATTCCTATTTGAATGGAAATTTATTTTAACTGTTGTATTAAGCACCAGTAAGTGTGAGATTTTTATCAATTGTCTTTTTCATTGTTTCATGAGATGACTATGAAGGCATTTTTCTTTTAAGTTCTTTTGGCTTTCACATTTGGGTCAATTTTGGTAATTTATATTAGCAAATCAGTTTTTCTATTCTCACTATAATTTCTAATTTTAATCATGCTTTCTTTCTCCTTAATTGAATAGAAATTTGTTTCTAGATATGTTTCTATATATCTAAAATTCTATAAATAGTTATATATATTTACTATTTCTGTTACTTAACAGATTTATGTTTTTATCCTTATACTTTTTTCTTTCTGAATTCTATGCATTTTTAAAATTATTTATTTTAAGACTTTTTTTATTGAGATATAACTCACATATAACAATGTATTAATTTCAGGTGTATAACAAAATGATCTATATTTGTATATATTGCAAAATGATCAACACAATAAGTCCAGATAACATGCATCATCATAGTTATTATTTTTTCCTTGTGATGAAAACTTTTAAGATCTACTCTTAACAACTTTCATATATACATTATTATTAACTATAGTCATCATACTGTACATTACATACTCATGACTTATTTATTTTATAACTAAAGTTTGTATGCTTTGGCCACCTCCCATTTTGTCCACCCTCTCAACCTCTGGCACCACCAATATTTTCTCTGTATCTGTGAGTTCCAATTTTATTTGTTTTTTTTTTTAGATTCCACACATAAGTGAGATCATATGGTATTTGTATTTTTTCTCACTTATTTCCCTTAACACAATGCCCTCAAAGTCCATCCATGTTGTCACAAATGGCAAGATTTCCTTCTTTTCTATAGCTGAATAATATTCCATTGTATATACATACACAACCTCCTTATCCTTCATCTATCATTGGACACTTAGGTTACTTCTATGATTGGCTATTGTAAATAATGCTGCAATGAATATAGAGGAACAGATATCTTTTCCAGTTAGTATTTCTGTTCCTTTCAGTTAAGTACCTGGAAGTGGATCATATGGTAATTCTATTTTCAATTTTTGAGGAGCGTCCATACTGTTTTCCATAGTAGCTACACCAATTTACATTCCCGCCAACAGTGCACAAGTGTCCCCCTTTCTCTGCATCCTTGCCAACACTTGTTATTTCTCATCTTTTCAATAATAGCCATTCTAACAGGTACAAGATACTAAGTCATTGTGGTTCTGATTTGCATTTCTCTAATGATTAACAGTGTTGAATACCTTTTCATGTACCTGTTGGCCTTCTGTATATCTTCTTTGGAGAAATGTCTTAATTATATCCTCTGCCCATTTTTAAATCATTTTCTAGCGTTTTTTTGTTTTGTTTTCTTTTACTATTGAGTTGAATGAGTTTTTAAAAATACATTTTGGATATTAACCTGTTATCAAATATATGATTTGCAAATATTTTTCTCCCTTTCAGTAGGTTGCCTTTTCACTTTGTTGATGGTTTCTTTTGCTGTGTAGAAGCTTTTTTTTTTTTTTTTTTTTTTGCGGTATGCGGGCCTCTCACTGTTGTGGCCTCCCCCGTTGCGGAGCACAGGCTCCGGACGCGCAGGCTCCGGACGCGCAGGCTCAGCGGCCATGGCTCACAGGCCCAGCCGCTCCGCGGCATATGGGATCCTCCCAGACCGGGGCACGAACCCGTATCCCCTGCATCGGCAGGCGGACTCTCAACCACTTGCGCCACCAGGGAGGCCCTAGAAGCTTTTTAATTTGATGTAGCCCCACTTGTTGTTGTTGTTTGCTTTTGTTGCCTTTGCTTTTGGTGCCAAATGCAAAAAGTTGTTGCCAAAACCAAAGTCAAATAGCTTATCACCTATGTTTTCTTCTAGTTTTATGGTTTCAGGTCTTTGTTCAAGTCTTTAATCCATTTTGAGCTAGTTTTTGTGTGTGGTGTAAGATAATGGTCTAGTTTCATTCTTTTGCGTGTGACTGTCCAGTTTCCCAACAACATTTATTGAAGAGACTGTCCTTTTACCATTGTATATTCTTGGTTATTTTGTCATAAATTAATTGGTTATATATATATGTGAGTTTATTTCTGGGCTCTCTATTCATTTCCATTGATCTATGTGTCTGTATAAAGGCAATACCATACTGTTTTGATTACTATAGCTCTGTAATATAGTTTGAAATCAGGATGTGTGATGCCCCCAGCTTTGTTCTTCTTTCTCAAGATTGGTTTTGCTAATCAGGGTCTTTGTGGTTCCATACAAATTTTAGGTTTGTTCGATTTTTGTGAAAAATGTCATTGGAGTTTTGATGGGAATTGCATTGAATCTGTAGATTAGAATGTTTTAACAATATTAATTCTTCTAATCCATGACCATGAAATATCTTTTTTTTTTCTCTTCTTCAATTTCTTTCATCAAGGTCTTAAAGTTTTCTGTATACAGGTCTGTCACCATCTTGGTTACATTTCTTCCTAGGTATTTTGGGGGTTCTTTGGATGCAATTGTAAATGGGATTGTTTTCTTAATTTCTCTTTTTCATAGTTTGTTATTAGTATAGAGAAGTACAACAGGTTTTTGTATCAAGATTTTGTATCCAGCAACTTTACTTAATTCATTTATTCTAATATAGTTTTATTTGGTAGAGTCTTTAGGATTTTTATATATTATATCATCTGCAAATAGTGACAGTTTTACTTCTTCCTTTTCAATTGGGATACCTTTTATTTCACTTATTTATTTATCTAGTTGCTCTGTCTAGGACTTCCAGTACTATTTTTTGGGGTTTTTTTTAATAAATTTATTTATATTTGGCCGTTTTGGGTCTTTGTTGTTATGCATGGGCTTTCTCTAGTTGCAGCAAGTGGGGGCTACTCTTCGTTGTGGTGCATGGGCTTCTCATTGTGGTGGCTTCTCTTGTTGCAGAGCACGGGCTCTAGGTGCATGGGCTTCAGTAGTTGTGGCATGTGGAAGTTGTGGCTTGTGGGCTCTAGAGCACAGGCTCAGTAGTTGTGGTGCACGGGCTTAGTTGCTCCATGGCATGTGGGATCTTCCTAGGTCAGAGCTTGAACCTGTGTCCCCTGCATTGGCAGATGGATTCTTAACCACTGTGCCACCAGGGAAGTCCCCAATACTATGTTGAATAAGTGGCAAGAGGGGGCATCCCCGTCTCATTCCTGATCTTAGAGGAAAAGCTTTCAGCTTTTCACCATGGAGTATGTTAGCTGTGGGCTTGTCGTATATGGCTTTATTATGTTGAGGTGTGTTATCTCTATACCCACTTTGTTGAGAGCTATTATTATAAATGGATGTTGAATTTTGTCAAATACTTTTTCTGCATCTATTAGACAATCATATGATTTTTATCCTTCATTTGTTAAAGTGGTATATCACATTAACTGATTTGCAGATGTTGAACCATCCTTGTATCCTTTGAATAAATCCCACTTGATCATGGTGTAAGGTTCTTTTAACATGTTGTTCAATTCAGTTTGTTAATACTTTGTTGAGGAGTTTTGCATCTATGTTCATCAGGGATATTGGTCTGTAATTTTCTTGTGGCATCCTTCTCTGGTTTTGGTATCAGGGTAACATTGGCTTTGTAAAATGAGTTTCAAAGGGTTCCCTCCTCTTCTGTTGAGAAAGGCTGGTAATAATTCTTCTTTAAATGTTTGGTAGAATTCACCAGTAAAGCCATCTGCTCCTGGACTTTTGTTTGTTGGGTGCTTTTTATTACTGATTCAGTCTCCTTAGTAGTAATAAATGTGTTCAGATTTTCTATTTCTACATGCTTCAGTCATAGTGGATTGTGTGTTTCTAGGAATTTATCCATTTCTTCTAGTTTGTCCAATTTGTTGGTATATAATTGTTCATAGTAGTCTCTTATGATCCTTTGTTTCTTTGTATCAGTTGCAATATCTCCTCTTTCATTTCTGGTTTTACTTATTTGAGTCCTTTCTTTTTTCCTTGGGGAGTTTAGCTGAAGTTTTGTCAATTTTGTTTAACTTTTCAAAAAATCAGCTCTTAATAGCATTGCTTCTTTTTTTTTCTAGTCTCTATTATTTCATATATTTCCTTTCTGAACTTTGTTATTTCCTTTCTTCTACAGGCATACCTCAGGATATTTTGTGACTTTGGTTCCAGATCACTGCAATAAAGAGAATATCACAATAAAGTGTGTCACATGGATTTTGGGGTTTCCCAGGGCATATGGAAGTTATGTTTACACTCTATCTTAGTCTATTAAGTGTGCAATAGAATTATGTCTTAAAAAACAAAGTATATACCTTAATTAAAAAATACTTTATTGCTAAAAAATGCTAAACATCATCTGAGCCTTCAGCAGGTTATAATCTTTTGCTGGTGGGGATTTAAAATATTGTGAGAATTACCAAAATCTGACACAGAGACACAAAGTGAACAAATGCTTTTGGAAAAACGGCACAGATAGATTTGTTTAGTGCAACATTGCAACAAACCTTTAATTTGTAAAAAATGCAATATCCACGAAGTTCAATAAAGTGAAGCTCAATAAAATGAGCTATGCCTGTACTACCTTTGGGCTTCAATTGTTCTTCTTCTAGTTCCTTGAAGTATAAAGTTAAGTTGTTTATTTGAGATTTTTCTTATTTCTTGGTCTAGGCATTTATCACTAGGAACTTTCATCTTAGAATGGCTTTGCTGCATCCCATAAGTTTTGGTATGTTGCTTTTATATTTTCATTTGTCCCAAGATTTTAAAAATTTCTCTTTTGATTTCTTCTTTGACCTTCTACTCAGCAGCATTGTTGTTTAATTTCCACATATTTGTAAATACTCCACTTTTATTCTTTTTTTAAATATTTTTAACATCTTTATTGGAGTATAATTGCTTTACAATGGTGTGTTAGTTTCTGCTGTATAACAAAGTGAATCAGCTATACATACACCTATATCTCTATATCTCCTCCCTCTTGCATCTCCCTCCCACCCTCCCTATCCCACCCCTCTAGGTGGACACAAAGCACTGAGCTGATCTCCCTGTGCTATACAGCTGCTTCCCACTAGCTATCTATTTTACATTTGGTACCACTTTTATTCTTGTAATTGACTTCTAGTTTCATACCAATATGGTCAGAAAAGATGCTTGATAGGATTTCAGTCTTCTTAAATTTATTAAGACTTGTGTTGTGGCCTAACTTATGATCTCTCTTGGAGAAAGTTCCATGTGCCCTTGAGAAGAATGTGTATTCTGTTGCTTTTGAATGGAATGTTCTGAAAATATCTGTTAAGTCCACTAGATCTAACATGTTGTTTAAGGTCAATGTTTCCTCATTGATTTTCTAACAGGATCATCTATCCATTGGTGAAAGTGGGGTATTAAAGTCCCTTACTATTGTTGTACTATCTATTTTTCCCTTTAGGTCTGTTAATATTTGCTTTATATACTTAGATGCTCTTTTGTTGGGTGCATAGATATTTATAAATGTTATATCCTCTTCTTGAATTGAGCCCTTTATCATCATGTAATGACCTTCCTTGTATCTTTTTAAAGTCTTTGTCTTAAAGTCTATTTTATCTAATACAAGTATGCTGCTCCAGATTTATGTTGGTTTCCATTTGCATGGAATATCTTTTTCCATACCTTTATTTTCAGTCTGTGTGTGTCCCTATATCTGAAATATGTCTTCTGTAGGCAACATAAAGATGGGTCTTGATTTTTATCCATTTAGCTACTCTATGTCCTTTGATTTGAAAATTTAGTTCATTCACATTTAGTAATTATTGATAGGTATATACTTATTGCCATTTTGTTAATTGCTTTCTAGCTGTTCTGTAGTTTCTCTGTCCTTTCTTCTCTTGCTGTATTCCTTTTGATGGTGATGTTCTGTAGTGCTATGCTTAGCTTCCTTTCTTTGTGCATCTACTATAGGTTTTTGCCTTGTGGTTAACGTGGGGCTCATGTAAAACAACTTATAAGAGTCTTTTAAGTTAATAACAGCTTAAGTTGGAATGCATCCCAAAGCTCTACATATTTACCTCCACACACATTTTATGTTTTTAATGTCTTAATTTACATCTTTATATAGTATATCATTGACTAATCATTGTAGTTATAGTTCTGTATACTACTTTTGTCTTTTAACCTTCATACTAGACTTATAAATGATTAACGTACTACTTTACAACATTAGATTATTCTGAATTTTACTATATGTTTACCTTTACCAGTGAGATTTATATTTTCATATATTTTCCTGTTACTCTTTACCAAGCACCTTTCATTTCACTTTTAAAAAGTCCCTTTAACATTTCTTGTAAGGCTGGTCTAGTGGTGATGAACTCCTTTAGCTTTTGCTTGTCTAGAAAACTCTACTTCAATTCTTAATGACAAATTTTATTCTTTTTATAGGTAATTAGGTGTAAGTCTTTTTTTGTTTCATTTCTTTTTAGTAGTTAATTTGGGATATAAAGTTACTTTTACTATACCTGTGTCATTCTATACCTTTTGATATGTAGTATCATTTTTATTACTCTATAAATTGTCACTGCTGTTGTTTTCGATTTTCTCTTTGTTCTTATGGTTAGAAAATTAAGTTTTAGTTCCCATGGTTGGGATTTGCTTTATTTTATTGTGTTTTAATGTTTAACTTTTATACATTATGGAGACTTATAGATTTTAAGGTTTTATTTAAGGTTGAAGAGATGATTGATTTTAGCAAGTGTCCCTTGACAAAATATGAAAGTCTTTCTTTCCTTTGTAGGATAGGAAGTTAGTTATATCTTTTTATTTAACTTTATTTATTTATGCAAAAACCTTTTATTTCTTCCTCTTCTTGTTTGTGCACTTCATCTGTTAAAGATTGAAAGTTATCTGTTATATCCCCCACTATAATGTTTTCAGTAATTTGTGCTTTTTATTTGTTTGTGTATGTCTATCTGAACCTCAGAGGCAAAGGACTGAGTGAATCACACACCTCAATACACAGTGCAGGATCACTGATGGTCCTGTAAGGCCCTACTCTCTTTTTTTGATTTATATATTTATTCCTTTTAATCCTCATTTTCTATTCCACCTGTTCCCCTCCCACATCCCAAGCTCAATTCTAACTAGTTTGTCCTTTGGTTTGTATATATGCCTGTGAAACATGAACTGTTTTATGTACATTGTTATTTTTTTAATTTTCATAAATGGTAACATAAATTACATCTTCACCTGTTTCTCACTTTTTCACAAAATACTGTGCTTATATGACTATCAATTTTGTTGTTCAAAACTGGCTTGGTTCTCATTAGTAGTATGTATGTATCTACCATGTTTATCCATTTATTCTGTCAACAATGGGCACCCAGATCATGTTCAACTCCCTGCAACAAATCTGCATAAATTTCCTTATATATTTCCCCTTACAGACCTTACAGACTTAACTTCTTATAGAGGCAAGAGAAGGATGCCCAGGTGGAAGGATATCAATATACTTAATTTAACACATTTCTCAGAAGCATTACACAGTCTGCACTTCCACCAGCAAGGCATGAAGATCCCTATGTCTCTAATCCCAGCCAACATTTGGCCTTATCCAGCTTTCTAATTTTTGACAGTCTGAAGGGTATAAAATGATATCTCATTTTAATTTATTTTTCTGATTACTAGTTAGTCTGAGCATATATTTAAAGGTTGAGGCCTTTTAAATTTCACTTTTTATATTTTGCTTGCTTTTACCTTTTGCCTTTTTGGAATTGCTATTCTTCTTTTGTCTTGTTCATTTGCAAAGCTGCATTTACAGTCTAGACCAGGGGTCAGCCAATTTTGGTCTCTGGCCTAAAACTCACTTGCTGTCTATTTTCATACAGCCAACAGGCTAAGAATGAAGTTTACATATTTAAATGATAGGGTAAAAAATGAAGAGAATAATAATACTTTGTGACACATGAAAATTATATAAAATCAAATTTTAGTGTCCATAAATAAAGTTGTATTGAACGTAGCCATGCTCATTCATTTACGTATTGTATGTTGCTGGCTTTATGCTACAATGATGGAGTTTAGAGTTTAGTTCCAACAGAGATTATATAACTCACAAAGCCTAAAATATTTACTAGCTGTCCCTTTATGGAAAAAGTTCACTGACTTCTCATCTGAAAGAGCCTCTGATTGATTTCAGACATTGTTAATTTTGCCATCATGTTCCCTAATCAATAGCCATTATTTTGATATAATCAGGTTAATCAATTCAAAATTTTTGTCTGATATTCCATGCTTTAAGATAATGTTTAAAAAGTTCATTTCCACTCCACAGTCACAAAGATAGTTTCTCACATCATCGATAATTAGTTTTATAATTTAACTTTTACATATAGGTATTTTATAAACCATGATTCCATCTTTGCAAATTATATTAACAAATGAACTAATTTGAATTTTTCTCTGTATAGTGAACCAACTTTCCCCAAACCATCTAATAAATTATCTGTTCCTTCCGTTTAGTACATTGATGTATGATGCCATCTTTATCATGTGTTAAGTTCCTATATGTTCATGGGTCTGTCTCCAAGCTTTCCCTTTTGATCCATCTGTCCATTTGTCTATTTACTGGTTGTTATAATAACTAGAAAAGCAAGTGTTCATCTTTGCTTTTTTTAATGTATGTCAACTTAGTTATTTGCAAACTTGTATTTGTTCATGTAAATTTTAGAGTATTTTTGGCTTTTTCTTTAAATATTCCAAATGGATTTTTTGGGGATTCAGTTGAGTTTATAGATGAAATTGTGGAGAACTGATATTTTTATAATGCTGAGTGGACTTATCCACAGAACAGAATATACTCCATTTATTCAGGTAATGATCTACATACTTTAGTGAAGTTTTGTGTATTCTTGATAAAGAAAATTCCTAGGTACCTTAAGTTTTTGTTGCTATTGGAAAGATATATATGTACTTTATTTTATAGTTTGTTTTTGCTGTTATAGAGAATGCCATTGGTTTTTGTATATTGAGTTTGTCTCTGTCAACCTCGCTGAGCTCTCTTACTCTTCCTGTTTTTTAATTTAGTTGGTTTGTCTAGGTAGATGATGAGATTATCTGCAAACAACATTTTTATATCTTGCGTTACACCTTAGTTCCTCCTCATCATCATTGTTGTTGCTGCTATTATTATAATACTTTATAGTATTGGCCAGGAGTTCTGGTACTATGTTAAATGACACTGTTGTCGGTGGACATCCTTGTTCTTTAAAATGGAGTAACTTTTAAGTTTTCCTGTAAATGTTCTGTTTATCATAGTTGGGTCTTCTGTGTATGGGTGTGAATATAAACTTTAACAAATTAAGGTGGTCTCCTTCCATCCTAGTTTGTGATTTTTTTTCTAATTTGGAAGTTTTTCAAAAAATTTTTGTCTTTATTGAGGCAATCACATTACTCCTGCCTTTTTATGTGGCAACTTACATTGTCATTTTTTTATGAGATATTATTCACATTTCATAAATATCACTTTTAAAGTGTACAGTTGGGTGGTTTTTAGTATATCTATATATCTGTGAAACTGCTACTTCAATCTAGTTCTAAAACATTTTAATCACCCCCAAAGGAAACTCTATACCCATTAAGCAGTTACTCATTGCCCTGTACCCCCAGCCCCTGGCAACCACCAAGCTGCTTTCTCCACCTCTATGGGTTTGCCCATTCTAAACATTTCATATAAATGAAATCATACAATATGTTGTTTTTCATGTCTGGCTTCTTTCATGTAGCATAGTATCTTCCAGGTTCTTCCATGTTGTAGCATGTATCAGCACTTCCTTCTTTTTAGAGCTGAATAATATTCCATTGTATGGATATACCATATTTTGTTTATCTATTCATCAGTTGAACATTTGGGTTGTTTCTACATTTTGGCTTTAATGAAATATTTGGCTACTATAAACATCTGGATACAAGTTTTTGTAAGGTATATGCTTTCATCTTTCTTAGCTATATACCTAGGAGTAGAATTGCAGAGTTATAAGTTAACTATGTTGAACTTCTTGAAGAATTGTCAAACTGTTTTTGAAAGCAGCTGCATTTTTTTTTCATTCTCATCAGCAATACATGAGAGTTTGCACATCTTCACCTTCACTTATTTGTTGGTCTTTTTTATAACAGTCATCCTAGTAGGTGGGAAGTGGTATCTCATTGTGGTTTTGACTTGCTTTTCCCTAATAGTTAGTTTTTTGTATATCTTCTTTGGAGAAATATTTCTTTGTCCATATTTTCATTGGGTTATTTGTCCTTTTGTTGTTAAATTTCAAGAATTTCTGCCAATCTAGATGCCTTTTGTTTTTTCTTCTTGTCTAATTGCTCTTGCTATAGCCTCCAGCACAATGTTGAATAGGTGTAGCAAGAGCAGACATCCTTGTCTTGTTCCTAATTTTAGGAGAAAATTTTAGGAGAAAGACTTTTGGTATCTCTAAGTATGAAGTTAGCAGTGAATTTTTCATAGATGTCCTTTACCTGGTTGAGGAAGTTCCCTTCTATTCCTAGTTTATTGAGTGTTTTTATAATAAAGGGTGTTGGGTTTTGTCAAATGCTTTTTCTACATCTATTGAGATGATAATGTGTTTTTAATCCTTTATTCTGTTAATATGGTGTACTATATTGATTAATGTTCATATATTGAGCCAACCTTACATTCCTGGAATGAACTGAACTATAACTTGCTTTGATTAATAGCATATAACAGAAGAAATGTTATACCAATTTAGGCCTAGCCCTTAAGAGTCTTGGAAACTTCTGCACTCATTCTCTTACAGCCTAAGGCACCAGCTAAAAAAGTCTGACCTTCCAGATAGAGAGGCCCAGCTTTCATAAGATACCAAACATGCGAATAAGGTCAACTTGGAAACTCTAGCCCCAAATAAGTGATCCCAGACAATGCCAAGTGGAACAGAAAAAACACCCAGCTGATATATGCTAGCCAATAGAATAATGAGAGATAATAACCCCCAAATCCTTCTTAACAATTCAGAATTGCAGGCTTGCTACTATATCTGACTATACCCCAAACTCCCTGCAAGCTCTGCCTTTGGAGCAAGGGTAGAGAGTCTCTTGACACTCAGATAGGGAAGATAAAGTGTCCTGATGCTTATCAAGGATGGGGAAGGTTGTCCTTATGAAAAGTTAGCAAAAGACAAAGATGCTATTTGAAAAGAGAGTTCTAATACAATATATTTGCAAGAAAGTCAAGTATATATTTGAATAGAGGGGGATCCATGGTATTTGTTCAGAAAAACAAAGGAAACATGACATTGAAGACCTATAAAGGGATCTATAAAGGAAGTAATACACTGAGAATAATTTTTGCTTAATTTTTAACTAAATATATGACAGGAGGGTTTTTTGGTGGGGGTGGGGCTTATGGATGGGCTGATTTTCTCATCTTTATAATTTATCACTTTTTCTGTGGTTGTTTCTAGTGGGTAGAACCAACTGTAAAATTATGTTGTAATTTTTTTCTCAGTGTATCTGGCTCCTTCCTCTGTGTCCTTTTTGCTATGGGCCCTTTAAAGTTCATTGTATCACTGTCAGTAAGGGCGGAGGGTTGTTTGTAAGACTGGGACTTGTTTGTACTCTAGGATATGCATACTCTGAAGGCATCTATGACTGAGTGGCACTGTGACTAAGACTGGTCTGGGTAGGAATCATTTGTCACAGAGGATAAAAAGATTTTGCAATCAACATGATTCTATTCCAGATTATTCTATTTATTATCAAGGTCAAGTGAGGTAGATTCAATCAGTATTTGTAGGGTGTCCAAAGTCAGACTGGGTGAGACACAGAATGTTTCCTATTATTAATACATTCATAATAATTTGACATTTGTATATAATGCCTTTTGTAGAATATTTGAATTTTCAGTGTTCAGTACTTTTGGAAAAAATTTAAAGCAAAAATGTCAGTTTTCTCAATAATTACTCAATGTCAAGAATCCTTCCTTATCTTTGGTTTTCAACAGTTTGATCATGATGTGTCTAGGTGTGAATGTATTTGAGTTTCTCCTACCTGAAGTTTGTTGAGCTTCTTGGATGTGTAAATTAATGTTTCTCGTAAATCAGGGGGTGTTCAGCCATTATTTCTTCAAATATTCTTTTGCCTTTCTCTCTCTTTCCTTTTGTTATTTGTATGTTGGAACACTTGAATGCATCCCACAGGTCTCTGAGGCTGTATTCATTTTCTTCTCTCTGTTCCTCAGTTCTATTCTTGAGCTATCTTCAAGTTCATTGATTCTTTCTTCTTCCAGCTCAAATCTCCTTTTGAGTTCCTATGGTGAAATTTTCATTTCAAATATTGTACTTTTCAACTCCAGAATTTCTCTTTAATCTGTCTCTATTGATAATCTCTACCTGGTGAGAAGTTCTCATACTTTCCTTTAGTTCTTGAGGCATGAATTCCTTTAGTTCTTTGGACATATTTAAAATAGTTGATTAAATCTTGTGTATTAAGTACAACAACTGTGTTTCTTCAGGAACAGTTTCTATTGACTGATGGTTTTTCTGTGTATGGACCAACACTTCCTTGTTTGTTCCATGTCCCATAATTATTTTTTGTTGAAAACTGTACATTTTGAATAATGTGGCAACTTTGAAAATCTAATCTTCTGCTCCCTCAGACTTTGTTGTTACTATTTTTTGTCATTGTTGATGTTTGTTTGCTTAGTGATGTTCCTGAACTATTTCTGTAAATTCTGTGATCTTTGTTGTGTGGAATCACTGAAGTCTCTACTCAGTTGAAGCTCAGATTATGATTGGACAATGATTTCCTTAAATGCCTGGAACCAGTAAGTCTCCCAGTCTTTGCCAAGGGTCTGTGTGTGCATGTTCATACAAGCTTTCCACAGTCAGCCAGGCACTTTACAACTCTGCCTTACCCTTTATTTCCTTGAAGTCAAGGTCAGCCAGAGGTAACTGCAGAGGGCTTTCTCAGGTCTTTCTGGAGCATGTAGACAGCCCTGAGCATGCGCACAACCCTCAACATATGTGCAGCCTTCTAGATACCCAGGAATAGGTGCGAACTTTTCAAAGCCTCCTATGCCTATTTTCCACATCCATATTGATGGTCAGTGGATGTTCAAAGTTGAATGTTTCTCTTGAGAATAGTTCCAAGGGGTTCCTCACTTGGCTATGACTCTCTGGTATAGGCAGTGACTCGTTGGCTGGCTGCTTATTACCTCTTCCCTCCACACTTAGCTTCTGCCTCTAGTGGTAAATGTCCCCTTCGTTCTGCAGCATTGCTCTTCGAGCTCCAGAAGACTGGCATCAAGCTCTCCAGTGCTTCTTAAAATTCCTCATTAGACATAAAGGGACATCTCTCTCTTTTTTTTTTTAACCTATGGGGGAGAGGAAAAAAATGCTATTCTAAAATTTTTACCATGAAAGTTTTCTCTCCTTACCTTTTTAACCTGAAGATAATTGTCCTTGATGTGGTTTTGGGCTCAGTGTTACCAGCTACTTCACAACTGTTTCAAAGGTATTTACTCCTTCACTGCAGAATAGGTACTTCATTTTGTTCTTAGCCTCAGGGACTTTTTTAAAACAGATAGAAAGAGACCCATTTTAATATTCTACTGTATATTCAATATGATGCTAGTTATGTTTTCTAATGACAATGCAATGAAATTAGAAATTGAGAAGAAAATGATAGTAAAATTTTTCTTTAACATCAGTGAAAACTTTCTACATGGCTATAATAGTTAAGATAGCACAGTATTAGAATAGAATTAGATGAACAGACAAATAGAATAGAGAGCCCAGAAACAAGGCATATATACGTATGTAAGAATATGTACTACGACAGAAGTGTTAATACAAATTAATGGAAAAGAACTGAGAATTATAAATGGTTCTCGGGAAATTGATGATCTAAATGTAAAAAACAATAAATTGCTACCTCATTTCATACACAAAATCCAAGTTCAAGTAGATTAAAGAACAAATTGTAAAAATCAAAACTTTAAATTGTTAGAAGAAATTATAGAAGATATTAAAACCTCAGAATAGGAAACATTTTTAACTATGACACCAAGAACCTATTTCATAAAAGTATTGTTGAATAATTTAAAATATTCGTGTAAAAATATCATCAAAATTGAAAGTCAGTTAAAACGTAGACAAAGGAGATTAAAAAGATAATTTTCTGAAGAGGGAATCCAAATTAGCAATATATATATGCTCAGTATCATTAGTGAAAGAAAATTAAAATAAAATTCTCTTTTATATCTATCAGATTGGAATACATTTAAAAAGTCATGCAATAGCAAGTGTATTGGTTTGCTAGAGCTGGTGTAACAAAGTATCACAACTGCATGGTTTGGACAATAGAAATTTATTGTTCATAGTTCTGCAGCCTAGAAGTCTCAGATCAAGTTGGTAGGTTTGGCTCTTTCAGGGAGCTATGAGGGAGAATCGGTTCTATGATTTCTCCTAGCTTCTGGTGGTTCTCTATCAATCTTTGGTGTTCCTTGGTATCTGTTACATCACCCCAATCTCTGTCTGCCTTTATCTTTACATGGCTTTCTCTCTGACAATAGAAATTTATTGTTCATAGTTCTGCAGCCTAGAAGTCTCAGATCAAGTTGGTAGGTTTGGCTCTTTCAGGGAGCTATGAGGGAGAATCGGTTCTATGATTTCTCCTAGCTTCTGGTGGTTCTCTAGCAATCTTTGGTGTTCCTTGGTATCTGTTACATCACCCCAATCTCTGTCTGCCTTTATCTTTACATGGCTTTCTCCCTGTATGTATGTCTCTGTATCCAAATTTCCTCTTTTTATAAGGACATCAGTCATTGGATTAGGAGCCTAGCCTACTCCAATATGATCTTATCTTAATTAGATTCATCTGCAATGAGCCTATTTCCAAATAAGGAGGCACTGGTGGTTAAGACTGCAACATAAATTTTCAACATGATTTTTTAAATGAATTTTGGAGGAGGACACAATTGAATCCGTAATACCAAGTATTGCCAAGGATGTGGAATAACACAAACTCTCAGTCACTATTAGTGGAAACATAAATTAGTACTATTGATTTAAAAAGCAATTTGAAAATATCTACTAACAGGGTTGATACATAACTGTAACTCAGAAATTTTACTTCAGGATGTCTGTCCTAGAGCAACTATTATACAGGGACAGAAGATGATGTGTTTAGGGATGCTCATACTAGCATTGTTTGAAATAGAAAAAATAAGAGACTGGATAAATGGACAATTGAAAATGAAAGAGCTGGTACTTCATATTTCAACAAGGATAAGTACCAGAAGCAAGAGTTGAATTTAAAAAACCAAGTTAGAGAGTGATTTATATTCTATGATAACATATATTTAAAGTTTATCTATACATATGGTCTATAGCTATCTCTATATATAGGATTAAGTATATAAATCTGTGTTGAGAAGGATACATAGCACCTTCAGGATAGTGGTTTTACCGAGGAGAGAGGGAAGGGGATGGGATTTTCAGAGCCATCAGTTGGGCTGTAACTATATTTAATGTTTGGTTTTCTAAAAAATATAATATATTATATATATATTATATAATATAATATTTCTAAAAAATATAATAACCAAAAGAAATTATGGAATAATGTTAATATTTATTATATCTGAGTTTGGGCACATGGGTTTTCATTACACTAGTCTAATTTTTCATATGTTTGAAATATTTTATAATAAAAATATTTTTTAAAATCTCAGCAGGGTGGAATAATGTGCTGACAATGACAAGATAAAAATAGGAGAGAGAAATTTTTAAAAATCCTAACCTTAAATCAAATAGAAACCCCAATAATTGGATATATACACAGTAGGGGGCATGTGGGTTAAAAGAAGAATTTATTTAAATCTCTGATTTGATTTGACTATAATTTCATGTATCAACACTACTAAAACCTGCCAACAAACCTAATTTGTCCTAAAGCTGAATGGTATGAGTGAAATGTCAGAAACAGAAAAATGGTAGTACTATTCAACTTTGATTCAGTCAAAGCTTATGCTGGTCAATTTTATAGAAACTGGAAGTTGTTTAGAGGACAATGACCAGAATGATGAGAGGAACTCTTGAGTTGTGTCATGTGCGTGGCTCAGAGAAGACAGAGTTCGAGATGGGCATGATAACCATCATTGCCTATTGCTGTCTTATAGAAGTAAGATTTGGATAGTTTTCTGTGGCCTGAAGGGTAGAACAATAGCCAAGAAATTGCAAGGAGATGATTACAAACATTATGTTTCACCTCAACATAAAGAACTTTCCAGTAGGACTGGCCAAATATGACATTCCTCACCATTAGAATTGTTTAAGCAAAGACTCTGATAATTTGGTTGTGAAGTGTTTGTTGCTGGCTGGACTAGAACAGTGATTCCAGAATTTGGAGTTTCATGGACCAAACTTCAAATGAATAATTGGCGAACCAACAAAAACTTTGCAATCTACTATTTTGTTAAGGAAGATTGTTACAGACAGACAAAAAACATACACAGATGCTGTTTTTACCATTACTTTAACACCAAAATTAATGCAGTACATTCTCCCAGAATATTTTTTTTTTCTTCTCAAGAAAAAAACGTTGGCCACTTTGCACTATTTTTAAAAAATACATATTTAAATGTTTTCAAATAGAGGAAAATATAAACATACTTTTGCGTTTTGTTATATGCTATGTAATCATTTCCTTGATTAAATAAATCAGTTTGGGAATTCATACATATAATTGTATACTAGAAGTGGAATTTAAATATCCAAACTATTCTTCAAATTTATTTTTGTTTATAGTCATGGTCAAACATACTGCTTGGCCTCGAGGTGGAAGTAAATTCCAAATGTTATTTCTCTTAATTTAGAATATTCTACGTGGGCTGAGAAAAGCCAAATATATCAGCTAACATAGTTCTAGCCTCCCTTTTGTGCCTTTCTTTTTAGGCCACAACAGGTCAGGATCTGACAGGTGTGCTACAAGGAAGGAGTAGGGCAATGGTCTGCAAATAATTGCTCACAAGGAAGACCACACAGCTTAGAAATAGGGACAGAAACCCCACCAGCTGAATACATCCCAAACCAGAGGGAACATGGCTCTAAACGTCTGCTTACAATGAGGACCTCCAAGGTCAGAAATCAGTAAGATCATTCTTCCTCACAGATTGGGCTGATCCAGGGGACACTGATCTACAAACAGTGTTTCTTATTCTCTGCACTTAATATTTTGGGCCCTAATTCTTTCTTATCAAGGACTGTCCCGTGCAATGTATGATGTTTTGCAGCATTCCTGGCCTCTACTTACTAGATGCCAGTAGCACTTCCCCCCCACTCCAACTGTGACCATCAAAAATGTCTCCAGACATGCCAGATGTTCCTTAGGGACCAAATTGCTCTCAGTTGAGAACCACTTGTTTAGAAGACCTTTACACTCTTCCCAGACTGGGGATGTTAGGATCAATCTTCTTGAACTGACCTGATGCATCTAAAAGAGGGTTTCTGATAGTAATTCTAGAATTACTCACTTGTTTTTATGATCTTTAAGCATAAATGAAAATCAGAAAGGGCATGAGGGTGGGCAGTTTTACAGACTCTCTCCTATTTAGTCAGAGATATTTCTTCTTTTGGACATGGATATAAATATCTGGGAACAAGTTTCATCTGCATTTGAGTGTAGGGAAACTGGTGAACCTTTAAATACCATAGCTGCCCTTTTTGTATTAATCAGTCTTGATGAAGGCTGTGGCCCTTTTATCATGCTGTTTCTTCTTTTTAAAAAATTACCTCCAAGTATTTGGAAAACATTTTTAAAGTTTTGTAGTCTGACCATTACATTTTCATCATCCTCCAAAAGCCATCAAAAAGTTAACTTCATTATTTGGGGGAAATCCCTACTTATGTAGGCAACTTTCTCTCAGACATACATATGGCTTCTCTTATTCTAGGTTTGGCTTTCTGCCTGGATCAAAAGTAGAAACTGATCTGTATTTGCCTTTGAGAAAGGGATTTGTGATCTGACTTTTGTTTTCCAGTGCTATTGCAACCACATACTACCCAGATGTAAACAGTCTCTCATTCATCCCAATGGAAAATTATACTTTGCAGATAAAGTTTTAGTGTGTCTATACAAGGCACCACTGGGACATGTGAAAACAGCAAAAGGAATGAAGTACTATACCAATTAAATGAATATTTTCAGGGATTTGTTTTCATTATGCAGAGAATAAAGAATGCAGAGGTTAGAGCAAAGGATAATTTGCATGAAGATATTATTTAGTGCTAGAATAAGTAGTTCATAAAATAAATTTCATACAGGCTAAAATCCATCTCAGTTTCAAAATCATCTCAGTTTCTTGATAGAGCTGTGTATGGTGTCTGGAGCCTATGCTTTCCAGAATTTTGACTCTTGCTTGTGTCAGAACCCCATTTATTCCAATAGGAGAAAGAAATCTAAGGCACCAATTAAGGTAGATGAATGTTCAGTGATCTGCTTTGTAGAGGTATCTCAAAGAAGGTAGAGCTAGTAGCCCGATAGTTCTAAGATCTCCTAATCCCATGCATTGGAAATCATTAACTACTTAGGAAAAATGGAATGAGATAGACTCAGAGTGGTGGGGGGTTTTTTTGCTTATGTATTTTGTTTTGATAGTGAATGGGGCAAGACTCCTTGTTTTAGATACAGATATTGCCAGAGGCAAAAACAAACAAACAATTGAAAAGCAACTTTTAATATTTAAAATCTCCCCTGTGGCCTGATTACAGATTCATTCCCTGTGGTTCATTTCCCTTTGGGGTGTTTGAGAGTGAGGAATGCCCTTTCAGGAAGGTCAATGTCACCACCAGAGTTTTGGGTTGAAAGAGCTCTACTATGTATTCTCTTATGTCCTTTTCTTAGGAAATTAAATGTTTATGATCTCATCTCTTGCTTTTTTTTTTTTTTTTTTCTTTTTGCGGTATGCGGGCCTCTCACTGTTGTGGCCTCTCCTGTTGCGGAGCACAGGCTCCGGATGCGCAGGCCCAGCGGCCATGGCTCACGGGCCCAGCCGCTCCGCGGCATATGGGATCCTCCCAGACTGGGGCACGAACCCGTATCCCCTGCATCGGCAGGCGGACTCTCAACCACTGCGCCACCAGGGAGGCCCTCTCTTGCTTTTTTGCCCATACTTTGCCATCAGTAACTATCTGAATACATATTCAAGTCTCATTTTGTTGCTTTGCTCACAGTTGTAGGAAATTTCCCAGTTATGACTTGTACAAATGTCTTTGACTTATTTTTATTACTCTTTTTTCCCCTGCTTTTCAGATGCTGAGAATTTAATGATCATTGTCTTTGTTTCTTTTTAAAATTTTTTATTAAAGTATAGTTGATTTACAATGTGCCAATCTCTGCTGTATAGCAGTGACTCAGTTATACACATATAGACATTCCTTTTTTTGTATTCTTTTCCATTATGGTTTATGACAGGATATTAAATATAGTTCCCTGTGCTATAAAGTAGGACCTTGTTGTTTATCCATCCTATATATAATAGTTTACATCTGCTAATGCCAAACTCCCAGTCCTTTTATATCTGTATTTCAAATGAATGTGAGAATTTACTGTTGGTTTCAGGACGGTTCTTTGTGTGACCCATAGCTACCTTTCTGCTAAATATGAGGGTTTTTATTACATTCTTATAAATATCATATATGCAAATTCTATTTTTATAGTAACCATACTGTGATCAGATTTTCACTTTATTTTTCTCTTAGGTTCTTCTTACATGAGGATAGAAAGCTTTTCTGCTCTCAAACTGGCCATGTGACCCTTTGGAGCAAGTGTTACTTCAGGATAGATGGTTATTGATAAACCAGCATCAATGATGGTAGCCCCAGGACTGCTTGAATATCCAAGAGCTCAGTGGGAGCATGACAATAATAGGAAGAATGAGACCCACAGAGAAAGTGAGATAGGCAGATAGGAAGGGGGTGAACTCTGATCCTGATGTCTGCAAAAGCAAGATGGGAGAAATGAATTCTCTTTCTGGTGACACTAGGGAGTGAGAGTATAAATGGGAAGAGCACACAGCAAGGGAGTCAGGGATTATTAGCATATGATAAAGTTATAATAAAGCCTTCTCTACAGAATCAGTCTCTTGTACCCTAGTTGACCTAGCCTCACACCATGAGGAATCTGATGGACTGACAAAAAGGCAGATTGCCAGCTTCTTATACAAACTACTTATGTTCATATTAGTATTTAAAATATCATGGTCTACATTTCATATATTCCCAGGAGTGTTGGAAGAACAGCCAATTTAGAAAAGGTCTATGAAATAATTTCCAGAGAAATTCATCTCAGAGGGCACTGACATGGGTCTTACACCAAGAATTTCACCTTATTGGTGGTGAGCCCTTCCAGGCTTCTGTGTAACCTCTTCTACATATACTTCTGTAGCACCTGGACGTGCTGCCTGTTTTGTTTACCACTATACCTCTAGTGTCCTGAACAGTACTTAGCACATATCAGTCCCGTGATAAATATTGTTGAAAGAGGCCGATATTCAGAGATCTTAAGTATCTCACTCAAGATTATACAGCTCAATCTAGCAATCATCAAAACAGAAATTCCAATCCAGATCTATCTGGCTCCAAATTCACGCATTTTACGTTCACTCATGCATAATGTAATTCAATTAATGTACACTTCTTACCATTTTTAGCAAGCCAGTTATGCAGTACATCAAACAGTAACAAAAGCTCTGATTAAAATGTCATGTAATATTCAATACATATAAATAATTGATGTGACTTTATGAAGCGTAATAATACCAACATGGTGAACTCACTGTTTAGATTAAAAACTACAATGTTATTGACGTCAGTGAGTTATGTGTGTATTCCTCCAAAATTCCATTCTTCTACTACCATTCCAGATAACTAATATATTATTCCCTATGCATTTTTTATTTTGTAAATATGATCATTTTATTAGAATTGTGACCTAAGACCTATATAGTGGTAATTATTATTTCAAGTTCTGGGTTTTATTTTTATTAAAAAAATTGTTTTTTAATTTTATACTGGAGTATAGTTGATTTACAATGTTGTGTTAGTTTCAGGTCTACAGCAAAGTGATTCAGTTATACACACACACACACACACATACATATATATGCTTTTTCAGATTCTTTCCCCATTTAGATTATTACAGAATATTGAGTAGAGTTCCTTGTGCTATATAGTAGGTCCTTTTTGATTATGTATTTTATGTATAGCAGTGTGTATATGTTACCCAACCTCCCAATTTATCCTAATTTACCCCAACCTCCTAATTCATCCCTTCCCCCCCCACTCACCACCTTTCACCTTTGGTAACCATAAGTTTGTTTTTGAAGTCTGAGAGTCTGTTTCTATTTTGTAAATACGTTCATTTGTATCTTCTTTTTTTTTTAGGTTCCACATATTAGTGATATCATATGATATTTGTCTTTCTCTGACTTACTTCATTTAGTATGATAATCTCTAGTTCCAACCATGTTGCTGTAAATAGCATTATTTCATTCTTTTTTATGGCTGAGTAATATTACATTGTATTTGTGTACCATATCTTCTTTATCCATTCATCTGTTGATGGACATTTAGGTTGCTTCCATGTCTTGGCTATGGTAAATAGTGCTGCAATGAACATTGGGGTGCATGTATCTTTTCTAATTATGGTTTTCTCTGGATATATGCCCAGGAGTGGGATTGTGGGATCATATGGTAGCTCTATTTTTAGTTTTTTAAGCAACCTGCATACTGTTCTCCATAGTGGCTATAGCAATTTACATTCCCATCAACAGTGTAGGAGGGTTCCCTTTTCTCCACACCCTCTCCAACATTTACTGTTTGGAGAATTTTGATGATAACCATTCTGACTGGTATGAGGTGATACCTCATTATAGTTTTGATTTGCATTTCTCTAATACTTAGCGAAGTTGAGAATCTTTTCATGTGCTTTTTGGTCATCTGTATGTCTTCTTTGGAGAAATGTCTGTTTAGGTCTTCTGGCCATTTTTTTTTTATTGGGTTGTTTGTTTGTTTTGATATTGAGCTGCATGCGCTCTTTGTAAATTTTGGAGATTAATCCCTTGTCAGTTGCATCATTTGCAAATATTTTCTCCCATTCTTTGGGTTGTCGTTTCATTTTCTTTATGGTTTCCTTTGCTGTACAGAAGGTTTTGAGTCTAATTAGGTCCATTTATTTTTGTTTTTATTTCCATTACTCTAGGAGACAGATCAGAAAAGATATTGCTGTAATTTATGTCTAAGAGTGTTCTGCCTATGCTTTCCTCTAGGAGTTTTATAGTATCCCGTCTTACATGTAGGTCTTTAATCCATTTTGAGTTTGCATATGGCGTTAAAGAATGTTCAGTTTCATTTTTTACATTTCGCTGTCCAGTTTTCCCAGCACCATTTATTGAAGAGACTGTCTTTCCTCCATTGTACAGTCTTGCCTCCTTTGTCGTAGATTAATTGACTATAAGTGCATGGGTTTACTTCTGGGCTTTTCATCCTTTTCCATTGATCTATATTTCTGTTTTTGTGCCAATACCATACTGTTTTGATGACGGTGGCTTTGTAGTATAGTCTGAAGTCAGGGAACCTGATTCCTCCAGCTCCTCCCTTTTTCTTTCTCAAGATTGCTTTCGCTATTCGGGGTCTTTTGTGTCTCTATTCAAATTTTAAGATTTTTTTGTTCTAGTTCTGTGAAAAATGCCATTGGTAATTTGATAGGGATTGCATTGAATCTGTAGATTGCCTTGGGTAGTATAGTCATTTTGACAGTATTGATTCTTCAAATCCAGGAACATGGTATATCTTTCCATCTGTTTGTGTCATCTTCAGTTGCTTTCAACAGCATCTTATAGTTTCAGAGTACATGTCTTTTGCCCCCTTAGGTAGGTATATTCCTAGGTATTTTATTCTTTTTGATGTGATGGTGAATTGGATTGTTTCTTTAATTTCTCTTTCTGATCTTTAATTGTTAGTGTATAGACATGCAGATTTCTGTGTATTAATTTTGTATCCTACAACTTTACTGAATTCATTGATGAGCTCTAGTAGTTTTCTAGTAGCATCTTTAGGATTTTCTATGTATAGTATATCATCTGTAAACAGTAACAGTTTTACTTCTTCTTTTCCAATTTGGATTCCCTTTATTTATTTCTTCTCTGAATGCTGTGGCTAGGACTTCCAAAACTATGTTGAATAAAAGTGGAGAGAGTGGACATCCTTATCTTGCTCCTGATCTTGGAGGAAATGCTTTTAGCTTTTCACTGTTGAGTATAATGTTAGGTGTAGGTTTGTGGTATATGGCCTTTATTATGTTGTAGTATGTTCCCTCTATGCCCACTTTCTGGAGAGTTTTTAGCATAAATTGTTGAATTTTGTCAAAAGCTTTTTCTGCATCTATTGAGATGAACATATGGTTTCTATTTTTCAAGTTGTTGATGTGGTATGTCACACTGATTGATTTTTGGATATTGAAAACTTCTTACATCCCTGGGATAATGGTGATAATTATCCCTGGGATAATTGATCATGGTGTATGATCCTTTTAATGCATTGTTAATTTGGTTTGCTAGTATTTTTTTGAGGATTTTTGTGTGTTCATCAGTGATAACTGGCCTGTAATTTTCTTTTTTTGTGGTATCTATATCTGATTTTGGTATCAGGGTGATGGTGACTTCACAGAATGAGTTTGGGAGTGTTCCTTCCTCTGCAATTTTTTGGAATAGTTTCAGAAATGTTATAGGTGTTAACTCTTCTCTAATGTTTGATAGAATTTGCCTGTGAAGCCATCTGGTCCTGAACTTTTATTTGTTGGGAGTTTTTAAATCACAGTTTCAGTGCTTCTGATTGGTCTGTTTATTTATTTTTTTGTTTCTTCCTGGTTCAGTCTTGGGAGATTGTACCTTCCTAAGAATTTGTCCATTTCTTCTAGGTTGTCCATTTTATAGGCATAGAAACACATATTTCTATGGTGTAATTTGTAACTTAGCCTTTTTTCATTTCTAATTTATTGACTTGAGCCCTCTTTTGTTCTTGATGAGTCTGGCTAAAGCTTTCCCAATTTTATTTATATTTTCAGAGAACCAGCTTTTAGTTTCATTGATCTTTTCTATTGTTTTCTTCATCTCTATTTCATTTATTTCTGCTCTGAACCTTATGATTACTTTCCTTCTACTAACTTTGGGTTTTGTTTGTTCTTCTTTCTCTAGTTGCTTTACAGGTAAGGCTAGGTTGTTCGAGATTTTTCTTGTTTCCTGAGGTAATACTGTATTGCTATAAACTTCCATCTTGAAACTACTTTTGCTGCGTCCCATAGGTTTTGGATCATTGTGCTTTCATTTTTTTTGTTTGTTTGTTTCTCTCTAGGTATTTTTTGATTTCCTCTTTGATTTCTTCAGTGATCCATTGGTTGTTTAGTAGCATATTGTTTAGTCTCCACATGTTTGTTTTTTTTACAGTATTTTTTCCTGCAATTGATTTCTAATCCTGTGGTGTTGTGGTCAGAAAAGAAGCTTGATATGATATGATTTTCTTAAATTTACCAAGGCTCACTTTGTGGCCCAGCATGTGATCAGTCCTGGAGAATGTTCCATATGCACTTAAGAAAGCTGTGTATTCTGCTGCTTTTGGATGGAATGCTCTATAAATACAAATTAAATCCATCTGATCTATTTTGTCATTTAAGGCCCATGTTTCCTTCTTGATTTTCTGTATGGAGAAAGTGGGATGTTAAAGTTCCCCACTATTATTATGTTCCTGCTGATGTCTCCCTTTATGGCTGTTAGTAGTTGCCTTATATATTGAGGTGCATATATATTTACAATTGTTATATCTTCTTCTTGGATTGATTCCCTTGATCATTATGTAGTATCCTTCTTTGTCTCTTACAACAGTCTTTAAAGTTTATTTTGTCTGATATGAGTATTGCTATTCCAACTTTCTTTTGATTTCCATTTGTATGGAATATCTTTTTCTATCCCCTCACTTTCAGTCTCTGTGTGTCCCTAGATCTGAAGTGGGTCTCTTGTAGGCAACATATATACAGGTCTTGTTTTTGTATCCATTCAGCCAGTCTGTGTCTTTTGGATGGAGCATTTTATCCATTTACATTTAAGGTAATTATCAATATGTATGTTCTTATTGCCATATTGTTAATTGTTTTGGATTTGTTTTTGTAGGTCTTTTTTATTCCCATCTTCTTTTGTTCTCTTGTGATTTTATGACTATCTTTGGTGTATTTTGATTTTTTCCTTTTTTTGTGTATCTATTGTAGATTTTCGGTTTGCAGTTACCATGAGGTTTTGATATTAGCAGCCTGTATATAGACAAGATTATTTTAAGTTGCTGGTCTTTTAATTTCAAATGCATATCCAATATCCTGCATTTGTTCTGTCCTCACAATTGCTGGTTTTGATATCATATTTGTATGTGTATGATTTCCTACCTTTACTGTATGTTTGCCTTTACTGATGAGTTTTTCCATTTGTAATTTTATTGTTTCTAGTTGTGGCCTTTTCTTCTCTGCCTAGAGAAGTTCCTTTACCATTTGTTGCAAAGCTCATCATGTGGTGCTGAATTCTCTTAGCTTTCACTTGCCTGTAAAGCTTTTGATTTTTCTGTCAGATATGAATGAGAGCCTTCCTGCATAGAGTATTCTTGGTTGTAGGTTCTTCCCTTTCATCACTTTAAATATATCATGCCATTCCCTTCTGGCCTGTAGAGTTTCTGCCTAGGAATCAGCTGATCACCTTATGGGAGTTCCCTTGTATGTTATTTGTTGCTTTTCCCTTGTTGCTTTTAATATTTGTTTCTTTGTCTTTAATTTTTGTCAGTTTGATTATTATGCATCTCAGCATGTTCCTCCTTGGGGTTATTCTGCCTGGGACTTTCTGCACTTCCTGGACTTGGGTGACTGTTTCCTTTCCCATGTTAGGGAAGTTCTCAGCTATTCTCTCTTCAAATCTTTTCTCAGGTCCTTTCTCGCTCTCTGCTTCTGGGACCCTTATAATGCAAATGTTGGTGCATTTAATGTTGTCCCAGAGGTCTCTTAAACTGTCCCCCATTCTTTTCATTCTTATCTCTGTATTCTATTCTGTGGCAGTGATTTTTACCATTCTGTCTTCTAGCTCATTTATCCATTCTTCTGCCTCATTTATGCTGGTCTTGATTGCTTCTAGTGTATTTTTCATTTCAGTTATTGTATTGTGCATCTCTCTTGGTTTGTTCTTTACTTTTTCTAGGTCTTTGTTAAACATTTCTTGTATCTTCTCAATCTGTGCCTTGTCTTTCTGAGATCTTGGATCATCTTTACTGTCATTACTCTGAATTTTGTTTTGCGTAGATTGCCTCTCTACACTTCACTTAGTTGTTCTTTGAGGTTTTATCTTGTTCCTTCATCTGGACTATATTTTTTTGCCATCTCATTTTGTCTAACTTTCTGTGATTACAGTTTCCATTTCGTAGGGTGCAATGGTGTGGTTCCTCATGCTTCTGATGTCTACCCCTTGGTGGGTGAAGCTGGTCTAGAGACTTGTGCAGGCCTCCTGGTGGGAGGGACTGGTGCCTGCCCACTGGTGGGTGGAGCTGGGTCTTATCCCTCTGGTGGGCAGGGCTGTGTCAGCAGGTGTGTTTAGAGGCAGGTTGTGGGCTAAGGATGATTTTAGGAAGCCTGTCTGCTGATGGGTGGGCTGTGTTCCTGCCCTGTTGATTGTTTGGCCTGAGGCATCCCAGCACTGGAGCCTATAAGCTGTTGGGTGGGTCCAGGTCTTGGTGCTAATGTCCCAAGCAAGATGTCAGCCTTCAGATGAGTATTTCCAGATATGTTCGCTACCAACTTTTATGTTCAAAGAGAGAACCACAGCCACCCCTCACCTTCCCAGGTGACCCTCCAAGACCAGCAGTTAGGTCTGCCCAGGCTCCTATGAAGTCACTGCTTTTTCCCTGGGACCTGCTGCACATGAAGCCTTGTGTGCACCCTCCAAGAGTGGTGTTTCTACTTTCCCCAGTCCTTGGAGTTCCTGCGATCAAGCCCCACTGGCCTTCAAAGCCAAATGCTCTGCGGGCTCCTCCTCCTGATGTCAGACCCCCCAGGCTGGGGAGTCTGATGTGGGGCTAACTCTCACTCCTGTGGGGAACCTCTGCAATATAATTATTCTTTAGTTTGTGGGTCATCCACCTGGCATGTATGGGATTTTATTTTATCACAGATGCACCCCTCCTATCATCTTGTTGTGGATTCTTTTTTGTCTTTGGATGTAGAATATCTTTTTTGGTAGGTTCCAGTCTTTTTTGTCAATGGTTGTTCAGCAGATGGTTGTGATTTTGGTGTTCTCGTGAGAGGAGTTGAACTCAAGTCCTTCTACTTCCCCATCTTGTCTCCAACCCACATCCCTTTCCCTCTTAAATAAAATTTTCACATATGTAGCAATCCCTAAGTAAAATTAGAAGCTCATTGTCAAATTTATAGCATATGACTTAGGTAATTACATAATTATGCGTGTATATGCTTTATATAATTTCATAATATGTAATTTTCTTCAACTTGCTTTTTTGCACTCAACATTGTTTCTACGATTCATCTATTGTGTTCCAATAGGTATAGTTCACTCATTTTCACAGCTATATAACATTCTATTATATGTGAGTATGCCATAATCAATGTATCCAGTTTCTTTTTGGTCAATGCTTCCGTTACCTGATTTTTTTTTATTGTTTTAATTATTATTGTCATTTATACAATTCTTATACTTATCTTCTAGGACTCATGTGCAAGTTTCTCTAGGTTTTTGTTTCTGGGAGTAAAATTCCTGTTATAGTTACGTTCATGTTTAGATTTACAAAATGATTGTTTTTCAAATTAGATGTTTCAATTGTATGTCCCCTAAAGCTGTATATATATTTTTTATCACTCTGCTTCCTTGCCAGCAATTGATATCAGAATTCAATTTTTTAAATAGAGATAAAATGTATTTCATTGTGACATTAATTTGCACTTCTCTGATTACTAATGAGGCTGAATCATTAGTATTTTCTCTCATTTGAAATGCCTGTTTAGTCATTTACGAGGTTGTTGGTGTGTGTGTGTGTTTTGTTTTGCTTATGGGAGAAGGGTAGTTCTTTTTCATGTGGCTTCATAAGCATAACTATACTTAACGGATACTGATCCTTTGTTGAATCTATATGCTGCAAATAATTTGTGGTTTGGACTCTATTTTCTTTATGGTGGCTTTTGATAAACAAGTTTTTCTATTAATATTCTATTAATATAATTGAGTTTAGCAGTATTTTTTCATTTAAGGTTGACATTTACCTTATTCTGTGATCATAAAAATTATCTTCTAAATTTTCTTCTGAAAGTTTAAGTAATTTAATTCCAAAGGGAAACTTTTTAGTCAACCTGTAATTTATATATATGTATTATATAAACAAAAATTTTTAATTTTTTTAACATAGCTCCTTTCTCCAGTGATATCACCTTTGCCATTATCAAGTACTATTAAGCTGTTTGGGGGCTTTCTAATCTATTGAATATTCTATACCAATGGCCAATTGGTCTCTCCCTGAATAAATATCACATTTTATTCATTGGCATAGCTTTATAATAAAGCTTGGTATCTGGCAGCACAATTTTTCCCACCTTATTCTTCTTCAGTTATGCTTTACCTGTTATTGGGACTTTGCTTTTTCAAATAAGTCTTAGAATTAACTCATTTCCTCAAAATTCCTGTTAAATTTTGATTAAATATGTAGTGAAATTTAAGAATGTTTTTATTATATTGAGTTATCCCCTACTCCCATCTATGAACATGGTATATTTCTTTTTATATTTCTGTGTTCTAAAAATAGCTTTCAATAAAATTAAGTCTTTGTTCCTTAGCTTTTTGCAAATCATCTTTTAAAATATCTATTTCATTGTATTTTTTATATTATTAATATATTTTAAGTTATGCTTTAAATTTGTAGCTGGTGTATATTAACACATTAGTTTTTAAATATTATATTCAGGCACTTTGATAAGTATTAATTCTAATATTTTGTTGGTATATTCTTTGGGTTTCCATGTAGACAATCATATCATTTGTTAATAGTGACATTTTAGTTTTTTTCCATATTTGTTGTAACTCTTGTCTTACAAACTATATAGGACCTCCAGTACATATGGCTACTAAGCAACAGAAATGCAGCTAGTATGAGTGAGCAACTGAATTTTTAACTTAATTTTATTAAGTTTAAATAGTAATTTGTGGCTAATAGATACTGTATTGGACTGTGTAGATCTATCAATAGTATTTTTATTGTCTTTTTTTAACAAAGAAGTTGTTCATCATTTAACAAATAAGTTATCAGTTTATTATTTTTACATTTTTAAGATTAAGTTACATGTTTAACAATTTCTTTGATCAACATTTCTTCTTCCATTTCATAACTTATATCTAGAATCTTTCTTTCCTTATTTAAGTACATCTTTTAGAATGTATATTAGTAAATGTTTGTTGGTGGTAAACTCAGTTTTTCTTTTTGTAACGCAATTCGTTCAAAATTATGTCTCCCAATATTTTGAAGATATTGCTGTAAGGACTTTTGACTTCCATTGAAGCTGTTCAGAAGTATACTGTGTTAGACTAAATTTTCTTTATTATAGTTCTGTTTTTTTCCTCTGGGTGACTTTCAGATACTTCCTTTATTGTGGGTGTTCTGAAGTTTTATGTTTTACATATAGATTTTCCTGTGATTATTATGGTTCTGTCTATCATAATTCTCATAAGGCTCTCATGTTCATAAGACTCAGCAATTCTCAGCCCGATTCTCAATTATTCCATTATTGCCTCTCTGTATTATTTTCTCAAGGACTACAATTAAATGGAGTTTGACCTTCTTGTGTTTATTCTGTCTTCAGTGATTCTTAACCTTTCTTTTATATTTTCATGCCCTCATCTCTCAACTGCAAATTCTTTAGTTCTTGCTTCTAGTTCATTGTCTCTTTAGCTTTGTCTAATACGTTATTTAATATAGCGATTGAGCTTTTAATTTCAATAAACATTTTTTATTTAGAAAGCTTCTACTTGATCCTTAATTACAATCTGCTTGGTCATTTTTAATAACGTCTTGTTTCTTACTGATTTTTACTGTTTCTTAAATTTTTTAGACTTTTATAACATCCTTTTATATTTTCTATCAGCTAATTTTAATATCTCCAGGTTTTGACAGTTTTATTTTTTCTTGTTTCTCATGACTCACTCATGCAGCCTATTCTATTTATTGTTAAGTGATTTTTTTAAAAAACTGTAAGTTTTGTTTTAATTACACAACTTTTGAGAATTCTGAAGGTCTAATGTAGGGTGGCTTTCTGCCATAGAAGATTTGCATTTGCTTCACTGAGCCAAAGGTATGTACACCTACAACCACTTCAGTTCCTATGGAGCATACTGCCTTAATATTCAGCATCCCTACCTTGCAGAGAACAGCTTAGGTGTCTCCTGAGCCCAGTACTGCTGTTAGAACTGTGGAAGCTTGACTTTTGTATTTGTTTCCTGGCACTATTCAGGGTTTAGCTCCCTGTTCTTTTTATTCTTCCCCCACATATCTTTTCTCTTCCTTATCTTAACCTTTGGAGATTTTCTATGTTTGTTTGTTTTTGTGCTCAACTTTAATTTAAAAAAACAAGTATGTTGTAGTTATGCAGGATCAACTTGCATTGCCATAGGAGGACCATTTGGAACATCTATCCTATCCTTCTGCTAACATCAAAAGTCAGAGCATGGCTTTTATTTGATAGCAAATAGGCTTCTTCTAGAGTCCTACAGCATTTCTGGATTAGAGAGTGCTTATTATAGAGCTTCTAGCAGTGGGATTAAATTGATGCACTTTATTTTCCCCGTATTCCAGACTTTTTTGAGCTTCATAAAAATCCAATAATGTTATCAGATCATTAAACTGATTATTTTACTAAAATATGAACAAAATACTAAATTATATATGAAAAGCAGACATAGGTTTCACACTTATGGTCTTCCTTGGGAAAATAGTTTCCAAGAAGGTTGTAGATATACTTTTAAAATATTTCTCAATTTTATCCTTCTGGCCCATATTGTCTAAGATTACAGAGAAAGACAACACATGGAAAGAGTACTAAATTTGGGGTCAGAGTAATGACTGCAATCTCAGGTTAGACACTATGCATATGATTTTCAATGATGTAATTAACTTCTATGTACCTGTATTTCCTCATTTGTATAATGGAGATAATTTCTATTTCACACAGTTATTATAAGAATTAAGGCCAACAAAATAGTACATGTGGAATTACCTATGACAATTTCCAGTGAGGAGAGCAGAATATGCCACCCCAAAATATTTCTCTTTGACATAAAAATTATCTTGACCTGGTTATTTTTAAGACACAGGAAAAGCTCTGAAAATTGAGTAGAAGTTGTCCATTTTATAAGCAACATGCACATTTATAAGGGAAATGTCCATTTATAAGTGTGTCTCCCTTTCTGTACCAGGCAGAGAAGGTTCACTAAATCTCTAGACACTCTTATTCAATGGAAAAGGCACCTATACCCCTGTTTATTTTGCTTTGCCTGATAACCTTCCATAACTGGCTTAATCCTTCCTTTCCCAACATCTTCCTTTGTCTTGAGCTGGTATGTAAGGTGTGGTTTGGACCATTTTGGGGAGTTACTCAGTTTTCCATGTTATCAAACTTCTGTTTTTCTCCTGTTAATCTATCTTTTAGTACAGTGGGGTCTCAACCAAGAACCTAGAAGTGTAGAGGGAAAATTATTTTTCCTCCCCACCAGTTTGGTGACCCATGATGGGACCTGCTGAGACACCATACTCACTCCATAGCCTGCAGATGGGATCCTGGAAGACTGGTAGAAGCTGGCAAAAAGTAAAAATTCTTACCAAAGTCAGCTCTCCCAAATCTCTCTCTCTATGCCCAGTTTAAAGGAGAAGGTAAAAATTTCTTGTCCCTTCCTTTCTAAATTTAGATTAGCAGGAAAAAATATTTGTGTGAACTAGTTTCTTGTGTATAGCAACTGGTAAAGATTTTTGTTATTGCTCTTGTTTTCTCTTTCCTCCCAGAAATGGTCATTGTTTTCTCTCTGTCTTTTGTGTCCTTTATTATAAGGAGGAGAACCATGGGCAAGATGAAATTTTCCTTTTGTCTTATTTTACGTTTTGAGAGCTTGGCTTTGTGGCCAATGAGGATATTCTCTCTGCTAGCTAAAACAGTCTGAGGGTCCATGACATGAACTGACAAGCTGCATTCTCTTTGTCCACTAGAGCTGGCTCACAGGGAATATGTCTTAAGGGGTCCTGGTCCATAAAGGGCCTTTGTCATCTCAGCCTTTATTGTCTCATTAGTGCTGAAAAGTCCCATTCCAATTGTACATGCCCAGTGTCACAGATTAGCAGGTCTATAAGTAGAGGCATTTCATGTTCTGGGAGACCAAAGATGCCGTTTTCCCTCCCGCCTTTCTTAGTACCTGAGACAGTGAAGGTCTTTTTGCTTTCTTAGGCCAACTCTGGGAGTGAACATTTTGGATTATGGGGGCTGCATCTTCTGCACTATCTTTTGCAATGCCTTTTTTATCCATAGTTAAGTCAATAAAAGGCTTATTGGTTTGAGTCACTACTGAGATAAATATATTGAGGATTCTACTTGTCAATGGCCAGATGAGGGATCTTTTGAACTGGAAAAACTTCTATGTTTGAAAAAAGTTGTAAACAACTGTCTTATTGATACCTATGGGAAGATAACATTGAAAAGAAGACACAAAAGAGTATGGCATCTAGCCTTAGGGATTTCCTTAACAAGACAAAATTATATAAACCCCCCTTTTTCTTACTTCCAGTTTCAAAAGATCTACCAAATTTATAGAAGAGTTGAAAAGATCAGTGGACATTCACATTTCTACTTACAGGGGACCTTGATTGGCTGCTAAGGGGTGTTCTTTCATTATATTACTGTAGTTAACAGAAAAGCCAGATGGCCCCCTGGGGAAAACACCTCTTACAGAGGTAACAGATGAACAGAATTTCTCCCAGGCCCTCTTACACATGATCAGGAAATGGCTCAGCTGGAGGTTGATGTTAAGAAGCTGACAGAAGCAATAGCAGAGCTTTTCATCCTAAGGTGAACTAACTGGTTGAGGTTGAATTGAACACGCAGAAAAAAAGGTAAGCATTTATACAGACTTTACAAAAGCATACCACATTAAACCCTGAAGTTCCAAAACATAGGATTCTTTTGATTTCCATCTTGGTTGGAAATCTTGTTGATATAAAACAAGGAAATTGAAGATAATGTATTTGGATGGGCAGACCTTGATATAATTCAGACCAAATCCAATTCCTTGAGGTATTAAAAACAATTGTCTTTGTCTTTAAAATCTTTACAAAACCAGAAATGTACCTCTAGAAGCAATTCAAAGTCCACCTATCCTTACCAATCCCCAAATCTCCCCTATTGATCACCAAATGCTTGCAGATATTGTAAAAAGATTAGGGCACTGGAAACAGAATTGTCCTGCACTTGAGAAAAAGTAAAAATTTTTAAATAGTAATTTCCCTAGACCTCTTAATAGTATCCCCAAAATTTTGTCTTGGAGAAAACTTGTACACTTTCTCTGTGCCTACCTTGTCTTCTCTAGGAGCTGACAGCCATTTCTTTGAAATGCAAACTTTAGGTAAATCATTCTCATCTAGAGGGGGGAAAAAAAGCTATTTAGAAATTGGGCAGATAAGAAATCTTAAGTAAGTGTCTTCTCCACAAATATTAGTAAAAAAGCTTCAGCCATCTGAGCAGGTAAACTTATTCCATCTGCCAGAAACACAATTTGGATCCAATTGTTTTTTGTTTTTGTTTTAAAATAAATTAGTGAGTTTTGTATTGTACCTGACTCATGGCTAAAATTTTAGAATAAAAGCTATACTATTTCTCTTTGTATCTCTCTATATGATCATGTGTGTCTATATATGTTTGTTGTAGATGTGTTATTTTTCTATCTCTAGATGGTACTGTCAAAATTTGTAAAAACTCTATTTGGTTGGCTTGAAGGAAAACGCTGTATGGATTGGGTATTCCAAAACTCACAGAAATACAGAAACTAATGTTTTTCAAGTACATGAGATCTGGAATAATATTTGGTAAATGAAAGCTAGTTGAAGTGTGTTGGTTTAATTAAAATAGAAATGTCTTCAGTATTATTAGCATTAAATATAATGCAGAGGTGCAACTTTTATTCTACCTGGGTTTACTACTCAGCTAAGCTCATGTTATATCTGTTACAAAAATTGTCGGCAAGAGAAAAATAAGATGATGGCTAATTTTGCTAATATTTTATGAAACTTTCATAAAGAATCAAAATATGATTATTAATAACAAATGAAATAGTTGAAGGTAGACTAGAAGTTTATAAATAAACTTTTCAACAATGATGAGGTTTTATAAGATATGTCTCCTTTAAAATCTTTTAAAGCTTCCAAAATCTTTTTAGTAACTTGAAACCTTAAAATTTTGCTAAATTAAAAGATATAAATTCATTGAAATCTAGATCATTTCTAAATAAGAAAATTTAACATTAGTACCTCTGTAATAAAAAAAGTAGATAAAGCAAAAATGTTTGGGTCTATTAGTAAACATGTCTCATGCCACATTGAAAAACTGTAGTATAAAAAAGGCATATACTTCTAGAAATTATGAAATGTATTCATAAATTTACCAATCTAAAGAACACCGTTGTAACAGGTCATTCACAATTGCTTACTTCTGAGTTTTCACTAGAAATTAAGGTTTCTACAGGCTAAGAATTCTAATGTAATTAAAACTACTAGCAATAGTAAGAGAAACTATTCCAGCTTTGTATGCAAGGAAAGTAGGGTATGTTATTGGGTAACAAAGTATGAGATATGGAGATGCATTTTTGTTAAGGGAAATGAAAGAATTTTCTCTTCAAGAACAACCAGCTACTTCAGAATGGAAAAGATGAGAATAAATAACAATCTAAATGGATATTAAAAGTTCTGAAGAGAGAATCTTGTGTTGTTAAGCTGGATAAAATTTAATTGTTATAAGGATTTTTAAAATAAACTTTAATATCAATATTATACTTATGTAAAACTAAAACTTAATTTTCTTTCATCTGCTAAAAGGACAAAGTTTTCTTACCAGTTGGGTAAACCTGCAGGTGCAGGAACCTCAGGATAGCTTTATTAAATACTTAATTGCTTGTACCATATAGGTCTAACTTTGGGAACCCACCTGCAAGACTGCCTCCTGAAATGAGACACAACTGTTTAACTGAACTGACCTATTTCAAGACTAATACTGGTTCAATGAGATAGATATGGAGCAGTCTTTCAACTCAGCTTCTGTACTATGAAATTCCTTGGAGAAATTTCAACAGCTGGGCTGGGCTGGAGGTGAACAGAATATGCCACCCTGAAATATACCTCTTTGGCATATGGATTTTCTTGAGCTGGTTATTTTTAAGAAACAGCAGACACAGGAGAAGCTCTGAAAACCAGTAGAAGTTATGCTTTTGTAAGAGACATTCACATTTATAAGGTAACCTTCTTTTATAAGGGAAGTCTCTTCCTCTGTACCAGGAAGAGAAGAATGACTAAATCTCTAGAAATTCTGATCAATGGAGAAGGTAACAACTTAAATTCACATGATAACCATACCCTTGTTTACTGTGCTTTGCCTGGTAACCACATAACTGGCTTCTTTGCCCTACTCCCAACATCTTCTTTTGTCTTTAGCTGGAGATGGTATTTAAGGTGGTGACTTAGGCCATTTTGGGGAGTTAGTGTTTCTGGGTATTTCCTAGGTATATTTTCCATGCATAATCAGATTTCCATGGGTCTCTCCCAGATATACATGTTATTAAACTTCTATTTTTCTCCTATTAATCTGTCTTTTATTACAGGGGTGTCTCAGCCAAAAACATAGAAGGGCAGAGGGAAAATTATTTTCCCTCCCCTACACAAGCATATAGTGGGCACTTGGACAGTATTATTTTTTCTTTCCTTCTCATGGCATCTTTGAGCTAATATGGTTAAATGTATGATTTCAAAAAATATATCTTGAATTCTCATTGATACTCATTCACTTCTAGAGAGATCTATCAGCCTTATCTCTGTATTTAAGTTGAGAGTTAATTTTTTAAAAACAGAGCAGAGTCTAACTCCTACCTATACTAATTAAGCTACTTTCAAGAAATGGGAACTTAAGTCTGATTGTACTTAAAAATATGAACAATGCTTATGTAACTTTAGTTAGGCAACATCTGGAGCTGATTTCCTAACTTTGATTAAGAGAACCAGCCTGATGAATCCCAGATGTTTAAACATGGCTGTGTTTCTTACACTCACTAGATTATGAGAGTGAATACATGGAAGGAAGGGAAACATTTATAAGAACTAGGTGTCAAAGTGGCCAAGAGGGGTTTTTGGGTGTTGGCTTAGTTGCCGGGCCGGGGGGTGGGGTCTTTCTAAATGAACATCCCCTTTAAAGTTTTATGCATGTTATTAAGACAAAGGCCCAATCTTTGATAACCTCAATAGTATGTCATAATAGCTTCACTCATATTTATTCCTGCAGAAATATATTTTTGTGCATCTACTATATCTAAAGTCCTGTGGTTAGAAAGATAAATAATAAACATTCCCTGCCTTTGAGTCACTCAGTTTAGTGAAGGAGTCAGGCATGTGAACAGTAATTAGAATCAATTACAACTGCTGTATTGAAGAACTGAGTTCAGAAAGTAACCAGGTCTTCCAAGGAAGATAGGATGGTTTCAAAGAGAAGGAAGCACTGGGCTCAAGATTTCTATGCATTACTTCTATCAGCCGCATTTAGCTGTGCTAATATAATTCAGCTTCCATATAATTGTATGTTCCATTAGATCATGGGGCCATTTATGTGTCATAAAAATACATTAAAATCAGGGATTTCTGAAATTGTACAACTATTTTTGATAATCCAATCCAGTGTCACAGTGGTAAAAACATGATTATTAATCATGTTGACGTCCCATCTTTGGTAAAGCTTTTAGAAAAACAATAAATATTTTAATCTTTCTTTGCCACAAATTGTGCTTTTAAGTGAAAGAATGCCTTTGCCTTTTGCAATCTTTTTCTTACTCTAATGCATGCCCAGTGTTATGGACAGAAAAAGAAAATCAGAAATGTTCTGAGTTCAAAATTTCTTTAGAAGTTTTTTTGGGGAAAAGTGTAGTAGTTGTTTTGTGACATACTTTAGTTCTCATAAAACCTGCTCCATTTTTCCCCCCAAGGAAATATCAACTCTGGGTGAAAAGAAACAAAATGTGTACCCTAAGGAGAATAACTCAAATGCCCCATTGACAGCAATTTTGTAAAGAATTAAAATGCATTGTTATGCTTTCAGAGGTAGAGAGGGATTAAGTATAAAATATTAGCCTGATGACAGGAATAAAAAAGGCTACCTAATTCTTACACAAAGGTTTCCAGTAAAAATTAATGTCCCATCAGGCTCAAATGTACTTCAACTCCTTTCTTTACCCAGCTATGCCTAGCGATTTCTTGCTTTTGTTCTGTACTCAGTGTCTTATTACCTCTTTCTCTATCACCCATCAAACCTGAACTTCCCATTTACTCCTGTACATTCTTCCTCTGAATTAACAAATATTGTCCACTTTGACAAATATACCAGAGAACCTATACCAATAGACCTGGGCTGTTCCCTCTTCTTGGACAGTCTCCTGAGCTTTCAGCTCTTCACCCAGCAAATGCCTACTTATCTTTCACAACCTGGTTTTAAATATCAGTTCCCCAGAAAGGACTTCCCCAGTCGTTCTAGGCTTGCTAAAATCCATTCACCACCACATATGCCCACATCTGTTTGCATGCTGAGTGTCTTTCTCACCTGATTATAAGGTCCAGGAGAGCAGGGACTTTTTGTATTTATATCCATCATTGTATTTTCAGCCCATTGCATTCATGCAGTAGATACCTGCTGCAAAGAAAACATTCAAAATCTTTGAATGTAATATTTATTTTTTTTGCTTTAATATTGAAAAAGATTGAGCATTTAATGTGATGAAGTCATGTCACAAAGGAGCTCTTTGGTCCTTACCCCAATCTCAATTTGTTCTTACTTAAGCTACTCATTCAGTAAATGGTACCACTCAGCTGCTCAAGTGGAAAGTATTGGTCATTTTGATTATCCTCTTTCCAGTTCCTTCTAATTATCCCACCACTGAATTATGCAAGATACATCACAAAACATATTTCAAATCAATTGACTTCTCTTCATCTGTCCTGCTACTACTATCACTGTAATAGTTCATGCTCTAATAATATCTTGCCTGATCTATCTAAAAGGTATGTGTTACCTTAGAGGCTTCAACACACTGGTCCCTCTGTCTGGACCAATTTTTCATAAATGATTACATCTTGACCTTCAGGTCTTGGCTGAAACCTCACTTTTTCATGAAGATCTTCCCTCACCAATCTAACTGAGTGGGTTAATTTCTACCTTGTTTTCTTCATGGTGCTCATCAGAATTTATAGTTATATAGTGAATTTTTTCTTGTTCAATAGCTATGTCAAGGGCAGGACTGTGTTATCCAGTATTTAGCCAGGTGTTGACTAGACAGGAAGATGCTTCTTTTTTTTTCTGAATGAATAGAAGTTACATATATGAATTTGGTGAAGCTCTCTATATTTTTTCAGTTTCTTAGGCACAGGGGCTGTGGCTTTTCATCACTCTTATTCTATATCTAGCATGCTTCTTTATATATATATATATATGTTCATACTTTTTAAATTAAATGTATATAAATAATGTTTTAGAGTCATCCAAAGAACTTGATGTCTTATTATATAAAGGTTGTCATTTATACTCTATATTAGAAAAAAAATTTCAAGATGAATTGCATATCAAAGACAGTAAAACATCAATTACCAAAATCTAACTATATAACTTTTGTTCAGTAAGTATTAACATCTGGTGTGCAAGGTGCTATTGGCCTCTCTAACAAGACAGAGACCATCTACTCAAGCAGTTTTATTATTGTAACTGGGGTGGCCCTTGCCTCAACATTTCAGGGGTGTTACTGTTGGGTTCCAATCCATCATAGGAAAATGGGTTTGACAATGTTCTCCTTACCTATTAGGAGTAGCAGCAAATCCAAAATAACTCCCTTGCCGGAGGTCCTGTGGGGTTAAACACTCAGAACCAGACTCCCAGTGCTGCCCTTATGAATGAGTAAGTGCCTTAGATCAGCAATCTAATGTGCAGACCCTAAGATCCCCAGGTATGCTAAGATCCATTCTCTCCTGAAGCTCCTGGGCAGGGTCACCAGGGACTTGTGAGCCCAGGGGCTAAGTAGGGTGCACTGTTAAGGGCACTGACAGGTGCACTGGGATGATGCCTTTTTAAAACCATTCTTATACTTCACAGGCCACAGGACAGTGTAAGGGAAGAAAAATAACTTTTCTTCCACCCTTCTAGGTTCCTGACTGAGACCCTGCCCCCATAATAAAAGACAGATTAACAGGAGAAAAACAAACAGAAGTTTAGTAACATTCTTGATGGAAAAATTAATAGTTAAGAAAGAAATGGAAAATTTTATATGAGCCAACCTGAGGATTATAACCTGGAAAGCAGTATTTCAGAAAGCTCTGAGGACTGTTTTGCCCATTAGAGGTCAAAGCAGTTGTATACATTTTTGAGACAAAGGGTTATATTTCAAATGATGTATTGACACTTTACACAATCCAGATATACATGTACAAAGAAGCACATAGTGGGTCATGTGTCATCCTGGCCCATTAAAAGATTAAGAAGGAAGGTTATCTCCTAAGGAGTTGTAACCCTTGATGTGATTAAGAAGCAAGGAATGTTATCTCCTAAGCAGGTCTGGTTAATGCAGATGCACATGAGGCCCAAATAGGCAAAGAAATAATTTATATTTAAAATGTTTTCATCCTGCCATAAAATAGGAATTTTATTACGTCAACATGTATACCTCCTGTATACATAGGAGATACCCAGAAAAACTGAGTAAAACTACCAGAAATGGCCAAAGCTGCCAGCTTAAATACCATATCCAGCAAAAGACAAAAGAAAGACATTTTGAAGGGGAGGCCAGTTATGGGAGGTTACCAGGAAAAGCTTAGTAACAAGAGTAAGGGCTGCTATGCAGATTTAAGTTGTTGCCTTCTGCATTGATAAGAATTTCTGGAGATTGAAAGTCCTCCTCCTCTTCCTGGGACAGAGAGGCAGACACCCTTACAAATGGAGATTGCCTTTATAAATGTAAATGTCCCTTACCAAAGCACAATTTCTATTCTGTTTTCAGAGATTCCCCTGTGTCTGCTCTTCCTCAAAAATAATGGGCTAAAAATAATCCTTATGCCAAAGAGGTATGTTTTGGAGTGGTGTATTCTGTTGCTCTTCAATAGCTTCAGAGGGTGGGTCACGATTGGGATGAGCATCTGCCAACTCTCCCAATCCTGGGGCTGCTCTTAATTTAAACTAAGAAACATAAAAGGCTTTGTTCTGTTTTCTTTCCAAGGACAGTGGGGCCACCCAGTCACACCAATCTTCCTTAAGTAAAGCAACTTTTAGTGTTTCCAAGTGCTTTTCTCTCCTGAGGGTAGGAATGATGACTCGGTGATTGCAGAGTGCACCCCACCTCAGCCACCCACCCAGGCTCTTTTAAAAGAGCTGGACCTCATTTTTTCCCCCTTTAAAGCATCTTTCTTGCTGAGGCAGAAAGGGAAATGTTCCCAAGTTTAATCTGTGTTAGGACAATCCAAATATAGTAATACTATTAGACAAGATTAAATGTTTTCAGATATAAGGTAAATGAATGATGCATGCTGAAGGGTACCAGGATACATCACCCCCAAATACCTCTCTGGCATATGGATTATTCTGAACTAAAGTACATTGAGAACAAGCAGGAAAAGCTCTAGAAACAGGTACAAGTTTTCCTTTTATAAAGGAAATTTACATTTTTAAAGGAAATTTCTCTACATAGAGATGTCTCCCTCTCCAATATCAGTAAAAGGCAACCATTCTGATTCTGGAGAAGATCACAGAAAAAGTGAGTAAGGCTGTCTGGGCTGATGGGGCACGCAGACAGGCCAGATTTGCCTCCCCAGTCTCTATCACTGTAAAAATGGGAGCCTCATATCCAAGGGAAAAAAAAAAAAAAACCTCTTAAGAAAAATACAAGGAATCCAGCCAGTTTTAAATGGATTTCTGAAGTATGGACTAAGTAGACCCTGCAGGTCTCCTTATAATACTCCGATTCTTCTGGTCAAGAAACCTCATACCAATGAATACTTATTCGTTCAGGATCTGTGAGCCATAAATGAAATAATTTAGGACATTCATCCTACAGTTCCAAACCCATATACCTTACTTAAGAACCATACCTGGAGATTATGATTACTTCACTGTATTAGAATTGAAAGATGCCTTTTTCTGTATTCCAGTAGAAAAGAAATTGCAGTTGCTATTTGCCTTTGAATGGCAAGACTCCAATTCCAAAACAAAAAGTCAGTACTGCTGGATGGTGCTGCCACAAGGATTTAAACATTCCCCCACCCTCTTCAATGAGACTTTGGCTAAAGATTTATGAGGATTATACGTGTATCAAGGTTGAGTAGAGGCGTTCCCAGCCAGAATGGAAAAAGCATCAGAAGTGGCAAAAGCCCTTCTTAAGGACATTATTCTTAGGTACGGCCTTCCCCCTACTATTCAGAGTGACAATGGATCTGCTTTTGTCATAGAAATAACACAAACAGTAAATAAAGCTTTAGGTATAAAGTGGAAACTTCATTTCATCATGGAGACCCCAATCTACAGGAAAGGCCAAGAAGATGAATCACACCCTGAAGAAAACTCTCACCAAGCTATGGAGGAAACTCATCTAAAATGGGACAAGGTCTTGCCAATTGCTCTCCTCCATATACAGTTGGCCCCTCGAAGCAGGCTAGGATTGAGCCCTTACAAAATTATATATGGGAGACAATTCTTAGCTCCTAAGAGTAAAGAAAGAGAAACGTTTCTCATGCAGGAGGTAAAAATTAAACAGTATGTACAACAGATTGACCAATTGTTAACTGCTACTCATGAGTTTGTGTCCCAGAGGTCTCCCCCTCACCTGGAAGCTCCCTTGCATCCCTTCAAAGCAGAATACTGGGTGCTGCTGGAAATGTGGAAAGAACAAGGACCTGAGCAGCAGCTTGAAGAGAAATGGAAGGGACCCTATGATGTTCTTCTTACTACTCATGCCTCTCTAAAATTGTATGGAGTAAAACCATGGGTACATCACACTAGAGTAAAAAGATTATCAGAGACTGACCAGCCAAGCCTGCCTATAACCAGTGAGCAGATTCCCAAGAAGTGGACATCTCACCTTTGGGGAAACCTTAAGTATTTGTTCTGGCAAGTGAAATGAAAGTTCTGTTTTCTTATCCTTTCTCATACCTTTTACCTTTCCCCACAAAACTATAGATTCATATGCTGATTCTTTCAGTAATTCTAACTGCTGGATATGTGGTCAGCTTCCTATTTCCGGGTCTTCAGGATTGCCTTGGTGGGTTTGCCCCCTTACAGGGAATGGTGTGGAAATAACTGGCCACAACAAGTCTCCCCAAACCAGTTCCAGACTGGGTTTCAGACTTATTTTCCTGAATTCCTAAGAGAATGAGACGTATTTTGTCTACTAAAGTTCCAGTTGTCACTCCTCCTACCTCTAACTGGGTCTGTTGCACCAAAATGGCAGACAAAGAAATTGAGATCTTAATCATACAAAACTCAGATCTAGGACTTGGACCTCAAATATTTCTAATTCAGTATCCATTCTCCCAAATTTAGGCAGACTACACCCCATTTCAGCAGGAAGTAGCCAGAGCAATCATTGCCCTGTCCCTGAAAGATTTGGGGAAAGATAAAATCTAAGTGGGGATTAAAACCAAGTCTCCCTAAAACCGAGTTCCTCTGCCAAGTTTATGATTAACATCTTTATCCAAAATGATTTTTCCTTTTCTTGTCCAACATCTGTTCTCCTCAAGATTGAGGAGTATCAAAGAAAAAGGGAGAGTGAAACTGAGGAGGACCCTGTTGTCTCCTGGGCACAGAAGCCTTTCTGTGTCTCCTGTTTCTTGTTTGTAGGGAATAGACTCTAGCCTCCATGACCCTCACTGAGTTCCAAAGAGCCGATTTGAAGAGTTGCTAATCAGGAGGGGATGCAGAGACAAGGGAGGAGCACCAAGAAACAATACTGCAGCCTTGGGACAGGGTTTTGGTTCTGTCATCTTAAGGGATAAACATAACAATATATTTTAGCCGTTTATAGAACTAAGACCCCCCCAAAATGGAAGGTGTCAGCGTTCTTTATTTCAGAGAGACCACCTGAGGCCAGATTAAAGGAACCAGAGAAACTCATCAAGAGATTACCAGATTAAAGGAGTGCAGGCCCTGCACACACCCTAATCTTATCAGCAACCCTGTCCTTGAATCATTGCTATAAAACTCCTCATCAAATCCTCCCAGGTGGGACACATAGTTTTGAGGAGCATAAGCCCACTGTGTCCCCCATTGTCTGGCAAAGCAATAAAGCTATTCTTTTCTACTTCACCCAAAACTCTGTCTCCAAGATTCAATTCGGCACCAGTGCACAGAGGCATCATTATCAATGGAGAAAGCACTTCTTAAATATGCATAACAAACCTTAATAAGCAATTCTTGTTTACCATGCTTTCCCTGGTCACATTCCCTTAACTGCCTCCCTTGCTCAGAAGCTGCAAACTCCCTTACCTCCATTTAGCTTGAGATAAACCAAAGTTCTAATCACCCCTCTGAGTTACTCCTTAGGTGCTCCCATGTGTACATTCATGATACAAATATTAATAAACGTTTGTTTTTCTCCTGTTAATCTGTCTCTGGCCAGTCTAATTTACCAGGTCCCATGCTGGAGAATCTAAGTTGGGTAGAGGAAAATTTTTTTCCTCCCCACAATGCCACAATTTGTAGAAATGTATAAGTAACACATGACACGAGTTCATGGGATGGCAAGATCACATTTACTTGAAGGAACCAGGACAATTATGGAGGAAATGGTCTTGGTAGTTCACGTTGAAAGTAGGACAAAGCTTGAACATGTGGAAAGGTAGCAGAGAAGGTCAACTGAATGTAGTAATACAGTCAAAGACAAAGCAGGGAGAATAATACATGATGGGGGGTGGGAAGAAAGATCTGGAAAATTAGTGCTAGAGACAGATTATGGATATCCTTGACTGGCAAAGTAAGGAAACTTGACTTCAGCTAGAAAAACAATTTTAAGCTGGGCTGTGGTCTGCATGTAGAAATGATGGGATCAGGAGCATATTTAAATATTCTAGGAGAGAAGTTAATGAGATTTAGAGTAGAAGCAGTGGAAAAGGACAGAAGAAAGATGGACTGGATTGAAACAGGTACAGTGATTGATGATGCTGGATGTGAGGAGAGAGCAGAGTCAAAGAAACTGCCAGTTCCTGATGAAAAGATCAGTTGGCATCATAGCATGACTCACCCCAGAGATTCAAATTCTCGTTCTGCCCCAAGGAACAAGAGTTTTGGGGTTGTTGTTGTTGTTGTTTTGTGTGTGTGTTTCTTTTCTTTAATATTTTTGCCTAAAAAATTTCCAAATTTTCTTCCAGATTTAGAACATAACTCACAAAAAACTGCTTTACCTGCTCAGGGGTCTTCTATGAGCTTTCCTTTTGTCAGGTGCACGGTTTTTTGCCCAACAACCAAGAATTTCCCTTGAAATTCTACCCTTAAGAATCATTTATCCTTTCTTTTATCAACTAGGGAAATAATAGCTCTTGACATGTGACAGTTGTTATAATCTTATAAGTGGGTTTCATATACTCCTGATTTTATCCTGATCACAGCACCATGAGAAAGGCTTTGAGACTCATTTGTACATGGGAAGCAGTGTATGTTGTTTAGCTATTATTAAAGTTATCTGTGAAACTGGAAAAAATAAAAAGTCACCTATGAGCAGCTGCAGCCCCATGGGCATACCTGGGGACATCTGTAGTTTTAAAGAACATGAGGCAAGAACTACCAGTGTGCTGTGTCAGAGCCCAGGTTCCACAGTCAGATCTGGGCATAAGTACCTTTTCAGGCAATTGCCAGTTGCATGATCTTGGGCAAATTACCTAGCTTCTCTGGACTTTAATTTCCCTTATCTATATAATGGGGTTATAGTGATCAATCTCATTAAATGGAAAAAAAATGCTAGTATCAGTAACAGCTAATATGCTACATTTCTTTTTTTTTTTTTTTTTTGCGGTATGCGGGCCTCCCCTGTTGCGGAGCACAGGCTCCGGACGCGCAGGCTCCGGACGCACAGGCTCAGCGGCCATGGCTCACGGGCCCAGCTGCTCCGTGGCATATGGGATCCTCCCAGACCGGGGCACGAACCCACATCCCCTGCATCGGCAGGCGGACTCTCAACCACTTGCGCCACCAGGGAGGCCCTATGCTACATTTCTTGATTGCTAAGTACCAAACATTCACTAAGAGTTTTACATGCAATATCTCAGTTAATTCTCAGAATAGCCCTGGAGTAGGTACTAGCAGGATTTCCATTTTATAGATGAAAAAATTGAAGGCCTTTGAAACATTGATTTGCCTAGATTACAATGCTCGTAAAGTGCCAAATGAGGATCTAAATCTGTGTTGGCTGATATTATATTGCTGCTTTTAAATTATTATTCTATACCATCATTGTACATATAAAGTACTTAACACGGCATCCAGATGCAGTAAGGACCAAATATGTAATATTGCTGTGATGGTTATTATTCTCTTTAGTCTCAAATCAAATTTCAACTTCAATGGTATAATATATGTACTCCACAAAGTATTTAATGTTTAATAGAACTAAAGTTTAAGTAAAAAATGTCAAGCAGGGTAGAATCAGATGAAAGCAACGGATTTTAAAGTGCTAATAGAATATTAAGATGCAAAATGGATTTTAAGGTGGATTGGAGAGTTAAAAGATAAAAGCGATAAGGACACTGAAAAGAGAATAGGTGGAGGGAGGGAAGGACCAGAAAAGGAACATCATCATGCTAGCATTTTGCCATCTTCCCCTAGTGAACTGGGAAAGCAATGGCTGCAGCAGACCTATCTGCAGGCATGGAGTCTACACCACAGACAGCATATGATTGCACTACCACCAGGATAGTCTGTAGGCCAACCATCTTATTGTGCAGATTGATTGAGGGGATAGTGTGAATTGCACATAAGATTTGTTGGCCACAAGTACCCTGGGAAGAAAATGGTAGAGATTCTTGCATAAAATGGCTACACCAGATTCTGTGAGAGTCTTACTAATGTGCTCCATAGCACAAGGGTCTACGAATCAGGGAGTGGCTTGGGGAAAACCATGGACTGGAGCTGCCAACATGCTGGAAAGAAATCTTAGCTTGTGAAAGGGAGAGGACTCATGTTTCTACCTGGGAAAAGTTGAAATCACTGGCAGGAAATTCTTCTGAGGAATTGAACTTGATGTCAGTAAGCAACACATGGTTCTGCATGAGGTTGGCCTCCAAGAGTAAAGATGTCATAGCCCCTCCCTGTTGTCTCAGTGAGATTGCTGATCTCAAGAGTGCCAGTAACCAGGTAGGTACTTAATGCCATTATGGTTCTGTATTAGTGCCTCATTCCCAGATTCCTAATCTGTTCAAACACCTGCATGGGACCACATTCTGAATTAAGCTGGACCTCCAAGTTGTATCCGTATCACCTGTATAACTTGCTGATGTCTCCTGAAGCATCTGGAGCTCATGGCCTCCCCAGGGAATGTCATATTTCTGAGCCAAACTCAAGACAGTTGTTCTTTTCCTGCCTACTTCTGACTGACCAAGGTAAACTTTCCTACAGAAGAATGGTACCAGATGAAGACTGAACTTGAGAAAAATGATGCCAGGTGGAGATTGAACTACATGAAACATGGTTTGTCATTTCTAAAAGTATAGCTGAATCCACACTCAAAGAGTTTATAATAATTATGAGTACACTATGCTATTTCAACATGGTTTTTAAAATAATGAAAATTAAATTACCCAGAAGATTGTAGATCTGTCTCTACACAAGAGAGTTTGATTTGCATGGTAAAACAATGGTCATGCTTTTGTTTAACTAAACTGACCAATAGTTTGATTGATTTAACTGAATGAGCCAGTTATTTTTGTGCTGAGTTGACTGTAGAAGCCATGCATGTAGGCTGTAGACATTAAGCCATGCTGGCACAAATAAGCAGAGAATATGGAGTTCACCTTATACGTGTTTTAGTCAGTATTGTCCATATTCTGTGCTTTAAAGGAGCACAGAATCGTTCATGCTGAATTTCAATTAACATGGTTAACTTTATACAAGGGGCGTCTTATAATTTTGTGTCTCTTCTCCCATCTCCTTGCATTGCAGTAACAAGTATATTTACTTTCTTTTGATGCTACTTCAAATAATCAATTTGAGCTGTAGAAAACACTGGAGAGTTTCACCTCAAAAGAAAATTTGGGGCAAGTTTTGAGTGAAAACAGAATTATAATAGAATCCACTATGCATACCTCTACCACTGAGAGCAGACCTCATGTTTTTATAGTCACCCAGCGCTAATGCAGCAGGAGGGCTCTGTCCTAGATTCTTTGTGGCTCCAGACTACTTTATTTCCTTTCTTCTCACTGTAGGAGAATGTTTCCTTTTTCCCTGTGTCTCAGGGCCTATGAGACATCATTAGCTCTCCTGGCTCTATATCTTTCTATTTATCTTTTTGGCTTTCTTCTGTTTCGATTTTCATATTTTATTATTTTTGCTTCTCTGTGAATAAGACTAGACTCGCTGCTAAATTAAAAGCTGAAGGAATAATAGTTCAGTACCACTTGTGAATACCTGTTGCATGTCAGGTGCTATAGGTGCTCTGCATACCTTATTTCTAATAAAACAACCCTAAAGGAAAGTTCATATTCACATTTTACAGCTGTGGAAAGTAAAGCTTAGAGACTAAGGGAAATCTTGATCATGCAGCTGATAAGTAACAAAACTAATGGAAGACCTCAGGACTGTTGCCTTCCAGAGGCTGTACTCTCTTTCCTATCCTCAGAGTCTATTCACCTGGTCTAGCTTAGCATGGGTTACCTTCCCAGGCATGGAACACTAAACTGTCATTGATGACCATGGGACTTTTATCTTTATCAAAGGATTAGGTTTCTTCTTTAATTTTGTGACATTTCTTTTGCCGGCCTGTCTAGAAATTATAGCTCTAACTGGAAACTTATTAGACTGTGCACTACTGTCTGACTTCAAAGGCTCTGCTCTTTGCATCTTGCTACACTTCCTATCAAGCATGATTGATCAGTTATCACCCATCCACCAAGTGCTGGAAGCTACAACAAAATTTAAACTTCAATGGCTGAGTTTCTTGGAAATGCTTTCAAACATATAATTAGAATTTTCTGACTTAAATACACCTCAGCTACACTTTTCTAAACTGTTCTTTCTGAGACACTGCCAGTCACAATACAGTTATAAGAAACAAAAATTTAGCTATTTGAATCAGAAAAGGATTCAAAACAAGGAAGGAGTAGACTCTAGGCAGGTCCTCCAGGAATGACCCTCACAGTAACAATGAGGAACTTGGCAATCAGAGGAGCCATTCCTTCTGCCCCAATCAAGGGGTAGGAATCACAAGGCTACCACAGCACCTTTACAACTGCTGCTGGGCATCTCTATGGCACCAACCGGGCACTAGAACACCAATTTAGAAAAACCCAAAGTCTATGGCTGTGGTTGCCCACAGAAAACAACACCAAAGCAAATCACTGGCCTCTACTTCACTTCCATCATGAGTGGATCTCATTTGTAAACCCTGCCTGGTATCTAGAGCCCTCACTGCAAGGGAGTTTGAAAAGCAATTTTTAGTTTTTCAGTCTCTGCCACACAGAAAACTTTTTTTTTTTTTTTTTTTTTTTTTTGCGATATGTGGACCTCTCACTGTTGTGGCCTCTCCCATTGCGGAGCACAGGCTCTGGACATGCAGGCCCAGCAGCCATGGCTCACGGGCCCAGCCGCTCCGTGGCATGTGGGATCTTCCTGGACCGGGGCACGAACATGTGTCCCCTGCATCGGCAGGCGGACTCTCAACCACTGCGCCACCAGGGAAGCCCCAGAAAACTTTTAGAAAGCAGACAGAATAGAGAGCCAGTAAACCAATTATTCTTATTCAACAGAGGAGTATTTGGTAAACAGATTTGTTTTGTTTTGTATTGAAATGAGATGGAGAATTTTTGGCAAATAGCTATAATAATGTAAACAACATTATAGCACACCATGTGACTATCTCACTTACCTGGATGATTGGTGTCTTGCCTTACTGGATGTGTATTTATACTTCATTGATGACAATATTTGACAAAGGGTTTTCCTTTATAAAGTGCATAAGTGATCTCTTAAGTGGAGGGAATCTGTCTTAAAGACTGACTCCAGGTAGAGGGACTCAAAATGTAGAATGTAAGCTCTATAATCCTTATCGTATAGAAAGACTGGAAGAGAATGGAAGGTATCTTCTTGGCAAAAGCTAGACCTCTTATAGTTCAAATTAAGCTAAAAAAAATTCAGTATTACAGGGAACCAATTCAAAGCAAACTAACCAATTGTAGAGAAGTCAATTAACACTGGATCATCCTGCAACAACAAAAAGTCTAAGGTTCTTTTTTATCTAAAAGAGAAAACCTTTCTAGAGGTTTCAGAAATAGTAGTGATGTTAATGACCAATTTCAAATTGATGACAGAATGAAAATTAACATATAAACTTTTCATTTCTTTAAGTGAAGCTTGAAACTAAGTGTTCCTTAACCAATCTATTGCTGGAAATAGTTATTATAGGAATAACAAGAGATATTTATCCCATAAGTGAGTTTTTTTTCTTTTATTTTTAATTGAGCTGTAAACTAGTCATCCAAAAACTTTATCAAAAAAGATGCTTATGTATAAAACACAGTGAAAGAGACAAATTGTTAATCTTCTTTGAAGAAAAAACTAGCTTTCAAGAAGTAAATTCTAAATATAATACCAACTTTTAAAATCTGGATAATGTAAAATTCTATTTTGGTTACTTTAAATCAATTTACCTACCTTGTCTACTGTTTCTGACAGGGGGATGGGGTAGGTTCCTAAGGCTAACTATTCTGCTCTATTTTTCAAAAGCACTTTCAAATATGTTTTCATTTTTGATTTCTTCTTAGATAACTAAAAATGTTTCAATTTTTTTTTCTGCTAGTCTAGTTAGTTCAAGAATTTGAGTCCTGAGAGTTCTGGTTTGAGATGGTAACACAGAAAGATACTGAACTCACCTCCTCCCATGAACACACCAAATCTATAGCTACATGTGAAACAATTTCCTCTGGGAAAAACAAAAACTCATTTACCATTGCATCAAAAAGAATAAAATACCTAGGGGTAAACCTACCTGAGGAAGAAAAAGACCTGTACTCAGAAAACTATCAGATGCTGATGAAAGAAATCGAAGATGATACAAACAGATTGAGATGTACCATGTTCTTGGATTGGAAGAATCAATATTGTCAAAATGACTATCCTACCCAAGGCAATCTACAGATTCAATGCTATCAAATTACCAATGACATTTTTCACTGAACTAGAACAAAAAATTTTGAAGTTTGTATGAAGACACAAAAGAACTCAACTAGCCAAAACAATCTTGAGAAAGAAAAATGGATCTGGAAGAATCAGGCTCCCTGGCTTCAGACTATCCTACAAAGCTACAGTCATCAAAACAGTATGGTACAAAAACAAAAATATAGATCAGTGGAACAGGATAGAAAACCCAGAAATAAACCCATGCACCTATGGTCAATTAATCTACAACAAATGAGACAAGACTATATACAGTGGAGAAAAGATGGTCTCTTCAATAAGTGGTGCTGGGAAAACTGGACAGCTACATGTAAAAGAATGAAATTAGAACATTCTTTGACACCATACACAAAAATAAACTTAAAATGGTTTAAAGACCTAAATGTAAGACTGGATACTATAAAACACCTAGAGGAAAACAGGCAGAGCACTCTTTGACATAAATAGCAGCAATCTTTTTCACTCCATCTCCTAGAGTAATGGAAATAAAACCAAAAACAAACAAATGGGACCTAATTAAACTCAACAGCTTTTGCACTGGAAAGGAAAACATAAACAAAATGAAAAGACCACCCACAGAATGGGAGAAAATATTTGCAACAATGCAACTGACAAGGGGTTAATCTCCAAAATTTATAAACAGCTCATGAAGATCAATATTAAAAAAACAAAAAACCCAAACAATCCAATCAAAAAATGGGCAGAAGACCTAAAAACACATTCCTCCAAAGAAGACGTACAGGTGGCCAAGAGGCACATGAAAAGATGCTCAACATCACTAATTATTAAAGAAATGCAAATCAAAGCTGCAATGAGATATCACCTCACACCAGTCACAATGGCCATCATCAAAAAGCCTACAAACAATAAGTGCTGGAGAGGCTGTGGAGAAAAGGGAACCCTCCCACAATGTTGGTGGGAATGTAAATTGGAGAACAGTATGGAGGTTCCTTAAAGAACTAAAAATAGAGCTACCATATGATCCAGAAATCCCACTACTGGGCATATATTCAGAGAATAACATGGTTCAAAAGGATACATCCACCCCAATGTTCATTGCAGTGCTGTTTACAATAGTCAAGACACAGAAGCAATCTAAATGTCCATTGACTGATGAACAGATAAAGAAGATGTACATATATACAATGGGGTATTACTCGGCCATAAAAAAGAATGCAATAATGCTATTTGCAGCAACATGGATGGACCTGAAGATTATCATACTAAGTGTAGTAAGCCAGACAGAGAAAGAAAAATATTATATGATATTGCTTACATGCAGAATCTTTAAAAAACGATACAAATGAACTTATTTACAAAACACAAACAGACTCACAGACTTAGAAAACAAACATGGTTATCGGGGGAAGGATGGAAGGGAGGGATAGACTGGGAGTTTGGGATTGACATGTACACACTGCTATATTTAAAATAGATTATCAACAGGGGCCTACTGTATAGCACAGGGAACTCTGCTCAATACTCTAATAACCTAAATGAGAAAAGAATTTGAAAAAGAATAGATACATGGATATGTATAACTGAATCACTTTGCTGTATGCCTGAAATGAACACAACATTGTTAATCAACTATACTCCAATATAAAATTAAAAAAAATTTAGATAAAGAGTAAAGAATGGATGGGAAAGGGGAGGAAATTCACAAATAATAATGATGTAAAACAGTAAAGAGAATTGCTTTGAGAAGTATTCAAAATGATATTGGCAATTTAATAAAAATATAAACACCCCTGGAAAAAAATAGATAACCAACAAGGACCTACTGTATAGCATAGGGAACTCTGCTCAAATTGTGTAATAACCTAAATCGGAAAAGAATTTGAAAAAGAATATATATATATGTATAACTGAATTACTTTGCTGTATACCTGAAATTAACACAACATTGTAAATCAACTGTAGTCCAAAATAAAATAAAAATTAAAAAAAAAAACCCAAAGCTAACTGAATGACTCCTATAAATTGAAGAAGTGAGGAAAAAAAAAATACCCACATGGAAGTGGGTAGGAGAGGCTGAGCCACAATCTTACCATAAACCACATCACTGGTACAGTGATCCACAATCAGGAGGATACTCAAAACCCTGAGCTTCTCCCAGATGAACAAAGGTTTTGAACCCCACATCAGGCACCCTAACTTTTAAGACCTGCACCTAAGAGATGAGCCCCAAAACTTCTAGCTTTGAAAGCCAATGAGTCATGGGTCCAAGAGAACCACAAGGCTATAGAGAACTGAGAAACAATTCTTAAAGGGCTCCTGTGCATAGATTCACACATCCCAAGGCCCAGAACAGAGATAGCCAACTGAAAAGCACCCAGACTTTCTGTGAATGAGGCTTATTTGCTTATCTCAAAGCATCAGCCTGAGGACCAAGCATCTAATTTAACAAACATCTAGTGACCTACTTAAATACTCTCCTAAAATAGAGGCCAAGAGATGCCATCTTTGTGGTCTCCTTCTGCCTCACGTCAGGTTGCTGTCATCTCCTGGAAGGCAGCTTGTACACTCATCTGGCATCCCAATTTTAACATCTGCCACCCAGGGGACACCTCTAGATCATCTGGCTCTGGTGACTAGTGGGGGTTAGGCTTATGCATCCCACAGGACTCTAACAAATGAAGAAAGAGATCTTAACCAGCTACCACCCACAGGGCACAGCAGAGAAGCAATATAGTAAGGTGTCCAGTCTTTCTGTGAAAGAGGCCTACTAGCTTATCTTTATAGCTGTGGCCTGAAGGGTAGGCTTCTAAGTAGATACACATCTAGGGTCTGACTATAACGCCCTCAGAGAGTGAGGAGGATGGCAGGCACCATATTAGCACTCCCCTTCTGCTCCACCCCAGGTCATTGGTGTCTTTAAGAAAGGAACTTGTGTATAAGTCTGGTGTCCCAGCTTTTGTGTCTGCCACCCAGAGGATAATCCCTTGAAAGCCTGACATTAGTAGCCAGCAGTGCTTATGTTTATGGGTTCAATGTTTATGGTGGCAAACTAAGAAAAAGTTCTTAACTGGCTATCACCCCAGGTCTCAGCACAGAGAGAGGAGACAGGAATGTCCATATCCCAGTCTTCCCTTGAAAGGTGTATATTTTTCTATTTTAAAAGTTGCTGCCTGAGGACCTGGCTTCTAATCAGCCTGAATCTAGGTGCTGACTAAGATGCTGCCCTTTGGACACTGACAGGATTTGGGCATACCTCAAATACTGGGATCCACTAAAAATAAAATAGGCTGGTTGGACAATCACAAAGATTTGAGAGACCTAAGAGCTAGGGCAGAGTTGAATGATAATATTCATCTCCTACAGGAGACCACTCCTTCAAGAGTGGGGGAGGTGGCAATTTTATCTAATGCATAGAAATGCATAACCCATACAGAGTCAAGGAAAATGAAGAAACAGAGGAATATGGTTCAAATAAAAAAAGATGGAACCTCAGTAAAAGAACTTAATAAAATGGAGATAAGAGATTTACCTGACAGAGTTCAAAATAATGGTCATAAAGATGTTCACTGAGCTCAGAAGACTGAATAAATAAAATAAATTTTACAGAGAGATAGAAAATAAAAGAAAATATTAAATAGAAGTCAAGTCACAGAGCTGATGAATACAATGATTGAACTGAAAATATAATAGAAGGGCTCAATAACAAAGTAGATGATGCAGAAGAAAGGATCAATGAACTCAAAGATATTGCAGTGGAACTCACATAATCAGAGCAACAAAAATGGATAAAGGGAAAATTGCTTAAGGGACTTATGGGACAACATCAAGTGGACCAACATTCATATTATAGGGATCCCAAAGTATAAGAGAGAGAAGAAAGGGACAGAAAATTTTTTTGAAGAAACAATGGCTGAAAACTATCTTAAACTGGGGAAGGAAAAAAGGTTCCAAAAAAGATGAATCCAAAGAGACCCACACCAAGACACATAATTAAAGTGGAAAAAGTTAAAGACAAGGAGAGAATCATAAAAGCAACAAGAGAAAAACAACTTGTCACATATAAGGGAAGCTTTATAGGACTAGCAGCAAAATTATCAGCAGAAACTTTGTAGGCAAGAAGGGACTGGCATGATATATTCAACCTACTGAAAGAAAAAAAAGCTGCCAACCAAGAATACTTTATCCAGCAAACTTTTCCTTCTCAATTGAAGGAAAGTTTTCCAGACAAACAAAAGCTAAAGGAGTTCATCACCACTAGACTGCCCTTTACAAGAAATGTTAAAGGAAATTCTTTAAGCTGAAATAAAAGGGCACTGATGGTAATAGGAAAACATATGAAAGTATAAATCTCACTGGTAAAGGTAAATATGTAGTAATTCAGAATAGTCTAATATTGTAAGGTGAAGGGTTAATTATTTATAAAGCTAGTATGAAGGTTAAAAAGCAAAAGTCGTAAAAATAAGCATAAATAAACCACAATAATTTGTTAATATATATACAAGCTAAAAATGGAAACTGTGACATCAAAAACAAATTATGAGGGAAGACTAAATATGCAGAGCTTTGAAAAATGTTCAAATTAAATTTGTTGTCAACTTAAAATAGATTGTTATAGATATAAGTTGTTCTATGTAAACCTCATGGTAACCACAATGCAAAAATCTATAGTAGATACATAAGAGATTAAAAAAAAAACTAAGCATATCACTATAGAACATCAAATCACAAACAAAACATGCAAAAGAAGAAGGGACAAAGAAATTACAAAATAACTAGAAATCAAATAACAAAATGGCAGTAAGTACATACTTATCAATAATTACTTTAAATGTAAATGGAATAAATCCTTCAATTATAAGATACAGAGTGGCTGAATGGATAAAACAACAAGACCCATCTATATGCTGCCTACTAGAGACTTGTTTCAGATCAAAGGACACATGACACACAGACTGAAAGTGAAGGGATGAAAAAGATATTCCATGCAAATGGAAATTTTAAAAAATCTGAAGTAGCTATATAAGCATACCTTGGAGATATTGTGGGTTTGATACCAGACTACTACAGTAAAATGACTATCTCAATAAAGTGAGTCACAATTTTTTTTGTTTTCCTGTGCATATTAAAGGTTATGTTCCCACTATACCATAGTCTATTAAATTTGCTATATATATATATATCTCCTTATATTTAAATAATGTACATACCTTAAATTTAAAATACTTTATTGATAAAAATTCTAATCATCTGAACCTTCAGCAAGTCATAATCTTTTTGCAACAGTAACATCAAAGACCACTGATCACAGATCACCATAACAAATATAATAATAATAATAATAATAATAATAATAATAATAGTTTGAAATATTTTGAGAATTACCAAAATGTGACAGAGACATGAAGTGAGAAAATGCTGTTGGAAAAATGGCACTGATAGACTTGCTTGATGCAGCGTTGCCACAAACCTTCAATTTGTTAAAAAACAACAACAACAACAAAAAACACCACAGTACCTGTGAAGTGCAATAAAATGAGGTATGCCTGTACTTATATCAGGCAATAGACTTTAAGACAAAGGCTGTAATAAGAAACAAAGAAGGTCATTATATAGTGATAAAGAGGTCAATCCAACAAGAAGATATAACATTTGTAAATATTTATGCATCCAATATAAAAGCACCTAAATATATAAACCAACTATTAATAGCCTAAAGGGAGAAATAGATGGCAATATGATAATAGTAGGGGAGTTTAATACCTCACTTTCATCAATGAGTAGATCATTCAGAGAGAGAATCAATAAGTAAAGATTGGCCTTAACATGTTTAAGGCTGGATGGACTTAACAGACATACATAGAACATTTCATCCAAAAGCATACACATTCTTCTCAAGTGCATATGAAGAATTCTACAGGATAGATCATATGTTATGCTGTAAAATGGGTCAATGAAAAAATATCAAAAGAGAAATTAAAAAAATAACATACCAAAGCTTATGGGATGCAGCAAAAGCAGTTCTAAGCGGAAAATTTATAGTGATTAATGTCTATATCAAGATTAAGAAAAATGAAACAACCTAACTTTACACTTCAAGGAATTAGAAAAAGAACAACAAATTACAAAATTATTAGAAGGAAGTAAATAACAAAGATCTGAGCAGAAATAAATGAAAGAGACTAAAAACACAAAAGAAAAGATGAAACTGGGCTGGTATTTTGAAAAAGTAAGCAAAATTGACAAACCTTTAGCTAGACTCACCAAGAATAAAAGAGAGAGGGCTCAAATATGTAAAATTAGAAATGAAAGAGGAGACCTTACTACACCAGATAAATACAAAGGATCACAAGAGACTACTGTGAACAATTACACATCAACAAGTTGGACAACCAAGAAGAAGTGGATAAATTCCTAGAAACATACAATCTACCAAGACTGAATCATGAGGAAAAAAAAAAAAAAAAAAGAACAGACTGATTACTAGTAAGGAGATTCAATCGGTAATCAAAACCTCTGACAAACAAAAAGTCCAAGACCAGATGGCTTCACTAGTCAATTCTATAAAACATTTAAAGAAAAATTGGGCTTCCCTGGTGGCGCAGTGGTTGAGAGTCTGCCTGCCAATGCAGGGCACACGGGTTTGTGCCCCAGTTCGGGAGGATCCCACGTGCCGCGGAGTGGCTGGGCCTGTGAGCCATGGCCTCTGGGCCTGCGCATCCGGAGCCTGTGCTCTGCAATGGGAGAGGCCACAGCAGTGAGAGGCCTGCATACCGCAAAAAAAAAAAAAAAAAAAAGATAAAGAAAAATTAATACCAATCCTCTCCAACTATTCCAAAAAATATAAGAAGGAATACTTCAAAACTCAATTTATGAGGCTGGCATTACCCTGATGCCAAAATTAGACAAGGACACGACCAGAAAAGAAAATTACAGTCCAATATCCCTGATGAACATAGATGCAGAAATCTTCAAGAAAATATTAGCAAACCAAATTCAACAATACATTAAAAGGCTCATACATCATGATCAAATGGGTTTTATCCAGGGAAACAAGGATGGTTCAACATCTGCAAATAAATCAATGTGATACATTACATTAATGAAACGAAGGATTAAAACCATATGATCATCTCAATAGATGCAGAAAAAGCATTTGACAAAATTCAACATCAATTTATAATAATAAGTCCTAACAAAGTAGATATAGAGGGAACATACCTCAACATAATAAAGGCCATATGGGACAAGCCCACATCTAACATCATACTCAGTGGTGTAAAGCTAAAAGCTTTAGGGTCAGGGACAAGACAAGAATGCCCATTCTCACCATTTTTATTCAACATAGTATTGGAGGTCTTAGCCAGAGCAATTAGGCAAGAAAAGGTATGAAAGGAATCCAAATTGGAAAGGAAGAAATAAAACTCACTAGTTGCAGATGACATGATATTATTATATATATCAAAAATCCAAAAGACTCCACCAAAAAAAACTGTTGGAATTAATAAATAAATTTAGTAAAGTTTCAGGATACAAAATCAATATAAAAACTGTTGTGTTTCTATATACCAGTAATAAATTATCAGAAATTAAGAAAACAATCTCATTTATAATCAAAACAAAAATAAATTTAACCAAGGAGGTGAAAGACCTGTATACTGAAAACTATATAACCTTACTGAAAGGAATTGAAGAAGACACAAATAAATGGAAATATATTCCTTATTCATGGATTGGAAGAATTAATATTATTAAATGTGCATACTACCCAAAATAATCTACAGATTCAATGCAATCTCTATCAAAATTCCAATGGAATTTTTCACAGAAATAGAACAAACAATCCTAAAATTTGTATGGAACCACAGAAGACAAATTGAAAGCAATCTTGAGAAAGAAGAACAAATTGAAGGCAACAATGTACCTAATTCCAAACTATATTACAAGAGCTATAATCATGAAAACAGTATGGTACTGGCATAAAAACAGAGAGATAGATTAATGGAACAGAAGAGAGCCCAGAAATAACTCCATGTATATATGGTCAATTAATTTTCTTTAAAGGAGCCAAGACTATACAACGGACAAATGACAGTTTTCAGTAACTGGTGTTGGGAAATCTGGAACACATGCAAAAGAAAGACAGTGGACCACTATCTTATACCACACACAAAATTGAACTCAAAATGGATTAAATATTTTAATATTATACCTGAAACCATAAAACTTCTAGAAGAAAACATAGGTGGTAAGCTCCCTGACATAGGTCTTAGCAATGATTTATGGATTTGACATCAAATGCAAAGAAATAAAAACAAAAACAAGTGGGACTACATCCAACTAAAAGCCTCTGCACAGCAATGGAAACCATCAACAAAATGAAAAGGCAACCAACTGAATGCGAGAAAATACTTGCAAACCATATATCTGATAATGGATTAATATTCAAAATATATAAAAACACATACAACTCAATGGCAAAATAACAATCCAATTAAAAAATGGGCAGAGGGCTTCCCTGGTGGCGCAGTGGTTGAGAGTCCGCCTGCCGATGCAGGGGACGCGGGTTCATGCCCCAGTCTGGGAAGATCCCACATGCCACGGAGCGGCTGGGCCCGTGAGCCATGGCCGCTGAGCCTGCGCGTCCGGAGCCTGTGCTCCACAACGGGAGAGGCCACAACAGTGAGAGGCCCGCATACCGCGCAAAAAAAAAACAAAAAAACAAAACCAAAAAAAAAAAAAAAAAAAGGGCAGAGGACCTGACTAGACATTTTTCCAAAGAAGACATACAAATGGCCAACAGGTACATGAAACAGTCTTCAACATTACTTATAAACAGGGAAATGCAAATCAAAACCACAATGGGCATCACCTTATACCTGTTTGAAGATTATGAAAAAGACAAGAAATAACAAGTGTTGCCAAGGTGGATGTGTACTGTTGGTGGGAATGTTAATTTGGTGTAGCCACTATGTAAAACAGTATAGTGGTTCCTCAAAAAATTAAAAATTAAACTACCATGTCATCCAACAATTAACTTCTGGGTATTTATCTACAGGAATCAAAAATACTAACTCAAAAAGATATGTGCACACCCATATTCACTGCAACATTATTTACAATAGCCAAGACATGGAAGCAATGTAAGTGTCCATCAATGGATGAATAAATGAAGGAAATGTGGAATTGAGTGGAATGTTATTTGCCCATTAAAAGAAGGAAATCTTGGGCTTCCCTGGTGGCGCAGTGGTTGAGAGTCCGCCTGCCGATGCAGGGGACACGGGTTCGTGCCCCGATCCCGGAAGATCCCACATGCCGCGGAGCGGCTGGGCCCGCGAGCCATGGCCGCGGAGCCTGTGTGTCCGGAGCCTGTGCTCCGCAACGGGAGAGGCCACAGCAGTGAGAGGCCCGCGTACAGCAAAAAAAATAAAAAATAAAAAATAAAAGAAGGAAATCTTGCTATTTACAACATCATGGATGAAGCTTGAGTGCATTCTGCCAGGTGAAATAAGTCAGAGAAAGACAAATACCATATGTTCTCACTTATTTGTGGAGTCAAAAAACAAAACAAAACAACAAACCTCAGATACAGAGAACAGATTATTGCTGGTTGCCAGAGGTGGGGGGTTTGGGTGGTGGGTGAAATAGATGAAGACAGTCAAAAGGTACAAACTTCCAAAGTGAGAGAGTGGCATGGACATATATACACTACCAAATGTAAAATAGATAGCTAGTGGGAAGCAGCTGCATAGCACAGGGAGATCAGCTCGGTGCTTTGTGACCACCTAGAGGGGTGGGATAGGGAGGGTGGGAGGGAGGGAGATGCAAGAGGAAAGAGATATGGGAACATATGTATATGTATAACTGATTCACTTTGTTATAAAGTAGAAACTAACATACCATTGAAAAGCAATTATACTCCAATAAAGATGTTAAAATAAATAAATAAATAAAAATAAAAACTAAGCCAAGTAGTAGTTAAAAAAAAAAAAGAGTTACTAAGATACAATTTGATTTTACAGCACTATCCCCAATATTTAAAAACAATCTCAAAAGCAAGCCAATCCCCCACTCCTAGAAGAGTGAAACTGGGCACATTTTTGTTCCCAGAATCCAGTACAGAACTTGACCAAGGAACATAGCAGAAACTCAATGGCATTTGAGACAAAGATAAAGTCTCCTTGGTTTTAGCCTCACTAGGATGTCCATTAGACTATACCACTTAACTGAAATTTCTGACCTGCAGACTTTGAACCAGGAGGAATCTTTGAAGCCTGATGTTGATTTGTCACTATGAATTTGCTATGTGCAGTGCACAGCCCTGAGCATCTGTCACACATGGACTCTTGAGTTATCCTTCCTCTTTGATGACCTTGTGGTTCACACTGCAGTACTGAACTGATTATGGGTTCTGTCAAGTGACATTACACCTCCAGTTCTGATGCATAGATTTGACAGTCCTATGCCGCCATGGCCATTTTCACTGCCTCCTGCTATGGAACTGCATAGACCAAAGGCAGCTGCCTTTAAGAGAACATTTCTTTCTCCAACATAATTGACAAAACCAGTGTCAGCTTGGGTCCATATGTAAAGGGAGTCACTTGAGCCTACGGTAGACCATATGTGTCAATGCCGACAAGTTCTATAAAACATGTTTTCCTTTCAATTGAAAAAAAAAAGATACAAACTTCCATTTATAATAAAAATTAATTTGTGGATGTAATGTACAGCATGGTGACTATAGTTAATAAAATCGTATTATATATTTGAAAGTTGATAAGAGAATAAATCTTTAGTTCTCATTACAAGGAAAAAATTTGTAACTGTGTGATGAGGAATGTTAACTAGACTTATTGTGGTGATCATATCACAATATACACAACTATGGAATCATTATGTTGTATACCTGAAACTAATATAATGTTATATATCAATTATATCTGAATAATAAAAAGGAATTTGAGTCCTTGAAATCTGATCCTTAAAAAAAGTATGATCCATACGAATACAATTGAAGCCTGTCATAGTTCATTTCATTTTATGTCACCACAACCTCATGCACATCATTTTAGCAGGTTTATTATGCAGCTTTATATCTCCATTTAAATGACAGCATGTCTGAAATCAAAGTAGAATCTGAATTCTGGATTTCAAGACATAAATGCAAAGTTATTACTATCATAAGTTGTGGGCAGAATTATTTATTTCCAATACAAAGGGACCTTAATTTATGTAACAGGTTTGAGGTTATGTTCCTTAGATGCAGAGCCTGAGACAAGAATTCAAATGCAGATGTTTTTCAGGGAGTGCTCTTCAGAAAAAATCTGTAAGAGTGGAAGTAAAGTAAAGCAGGATAAGAAAGGTGAACAAGTGGGGAAAAGGCAGTAATCTGTGGGGTGAGGCAGCTCCTGTCAGCTGAGGACAGCTTCCTGGAAAAGGCAGGCTGCTGTAAGCCTTTAACAGCCACACTCATGGGACCAGGGGTGCACTGGATCACAAAGGAGGATATGGGTTGGGCACCACCTACCTATTGCAATCGGAAAGAAGGAACTGCAATTGGCATAATTCACAACAGTCATAATAGTTGCTTCCCTCTGGCCCAATTTAAGGACAACTAAGGTAGCAGCAATGGCTGCAGAAGGAGTGAGTCTGGATGATCATCTTTGTACCACGGGATAATCAAAACAACACATGATTGGACAACCAGGGCTAGGCCTTGAACAAAGGGCAGTCAATTCATATGAGGCAATCAATCAAAGGGCAATCAATCCATATGTCCAATCCATAATGGACAATCCATTGTCCAATGAGCTATGATAGGACCAGATTTAAAAAGATGACCTGGGAGATCAGCTTTTTTAGTTTAAATATTTGAAGTAGGGAGTATTGGAGCATAAGTTGAAAAGTCAGAGAGGTCATGATTATCTAATGTAGAGGCTGAAGTTATGAGGGAAGAAGAAACTACAAGTAAGCAAGCAAGCATGAGGTAGAGAAAAGTCATATAGACAGTATCGGGGAAGAAACCATTTGCTGGAGAAACGTAGGATGGAAGACAAAGTAGAAACATAAAGGGTAGCTAAATCACATTGGTAGAGCTCCAGAGCAAAGAACTGAAACATCCTGATGTTACTTTTATTTCATCAGATAGGGAAAGATTTCAGAGAGCAAGATCAGGAAACACGAGACTGGATAAATTGCCTCTGGAGAAGGCAGATACTGTTATTTCCATAATCTTGTTTTCTTCAACACTGAAATGCTTCTGGTATGCTTGACAGTGCAATTGTTCTGCATAAGGGATACTAAAGAATCCTGGAGGCAAGGGTGCTACCAGGAGACTGGTAAAAAAAAAAAAAATGTGACTTTGAAGAAGATAGATGCCCAAGCAGAATTTTAAAGTTGTTAATGGTGGAGTGTGTGATGTAAACCAATTTGCACAGTGATTTTTTTTTTTTTTTGATGAAGTGTGATTCAACTATGGGGATGAGGGAGCAGTTGAAATCTGGACTACCCAGTATTATTTCCCTGAGGAAGGGACAGAGATGTACAAAGAATTCAAAGTGAACTCACAGGAAAAGCACTTGCCAATCAGGGAAGGATTTCTGGAGGAGGAGAAGCCAGAGAAAAATGTGAAGGATGAGCAGGTGTTAGCCTGGTGAAGAGGAGGGAAGCTCAGGGTCACTGTTCTAGAAAATAGTGAGAAGTGTTGGACTTGATTATGTCTATGGATCTTGCTAGTTTTGACTCTTTTAGTGTTCTTGAATATAAGGTCTTAGGCATTCTGATCTCCTGCAGCAGGTGGAGAGAGAAACTTGGGTGACCTGTGCCAGAGTTTAGTAAGGGGAGTCATTTCTGCAATGCTCTGAGGTTGCTGAAACACTGATGGTAGTAGGGAGGCTGAAACCTGGTTATCACAACTCATCCCCTCTCCCCCATGAGAATATTCTATAAGAAGTATTAAATATACAAATTTTAAAGTCAAACAATGGCTGACTCTCCAGGAATTGCTAGATCTTCCTTAGTATTTGAATTATGAACTGTTTGACCCAAGAAAACAATGTGTGTGTGTGTGTGTGTGTGTGTGCATATGTGCGTTTATGTCTGTATGTAAAAACATATCCATAGATCCACTTTTATGAGGTCAAGAGAATCTTACACATACTTTGTTGTTTCTGCATTTGCCCTTTACATTTAAGGTTTGGTCCCGTAATTTCTTGAACATGCCATTAAAACATTATCTCAAGATAATAATAATGGAGCTGTAAAATATACAATAAAATGAAATAATAAAGCAACACCAAAAAAGATGGTAGATGGAGAACAAGTTCATAGTGTAATGAGCCCTCATTATATGTGGCGGTGGTGTTTGCATGTGAGTGTATTTGTGAGTGTCTAATTCTATGATACGAGAACACATTTAACATTAATTCAGGAGAAACATCTCAGTAATTATTGATTTACCTAGCTATGAAATTCTTGGATTCGTCTTGCTTCCTCTTGAAAACACTATATAAAGCTACTACAGATCTTTCCTCGACACTCCTTTCTGGAGAATATCTAAGAGATAATTTCACAGCTTTTGGTGTTAACAGTGCTAATCTTAGATACTTAGAGTCTTTAATTTTAAATGGAATACTTTCTCTGTTCCCACTGAGTGTTGTCATAAATGAAATACAATCACTAGAAGAAAAAGTATTAATCAGATCAGTTCAAGGTTGGAACTTAAATGGAATGCTCTAAAAATCAAAACAGTGTGCCCCTAATGTGATAATATGTATTTATAAACAGAGCTCTGTGGCTGATGCCATCAACCACTTTGCAAACTCTTGCCAATAATATTATTGCCATAAAAATTGGAGAGTTGATTAGTGGGTCACTTAAAACCGTAATCTTAGCCTTTATAGGATTTATTTAAATCTGATTTAAAGAGTTCTTTAATATTTATTTTTACAGAAGTTTACTTAGAAATTTAAGATTAGAAAATTGTTTCAAATGAGTGCTGCTGAAACTAAAAGAATTTGGATATGTGGCTTTTTTCCAAGGTGGTCGTATTTCCCTCAAGGCCAATTTGTCATTGATGAAACATCTGTCCAAAACCATTCATGTGTGTTTTGAGAACCTAGGATCAATCAAATTCTCTGTTTGGACAGGCAACTATTGTTTTCTAAGTAAAGATGGATGATGATAGGTGAATATATTTTTAGATTTAACTTTAATGATGTCTATTTATTTTTCTAAAATTAGAAAAATTTTGTGCTTTTGCCTTATCTCACAATTAAGTTCTTATTGGAAACTTGGAAAAGGAAACAGTCAAAGGATATTTAGAAGTCTTATGAGATATTTTATTTTGTGCTAATGGCATTTTCTCATGGAACTGTTTGAATACACTGCCAATGTGGAACTGGGTGTTTATAAAAACAAATTACTGAAGATTTTTCTACTTTGAAACACTTTTTTTTGAGGCACAAAAACCATGATGTCATTCTACTCTTCAAGGTCTACATGCTCCATTTTCTATCTCCCAGATCTTCCTTTTCTCTATTCTAGCCACAGACATACATTAGGCATATTGTGCTAACATATACATGAACTGGAATTTTTAGTCTTTGCAAATATAGGATAAGTGATAACTTTAAGTTGAAATTTCTAGAAAGAGTTACACAATATAGGTTAAGCTTTTCACTTAACCATTTGTTCATTTTTTCACTAAGAATTAGTTGAACTCTAAGGCACATTTTACACTACAATTAGTTGTTTAATCTCTTATCAGACTGTGAGAACTTCTATCTCAGTGCCTGGATTAATGGCTATCATTTAATACATTTTATATATATGTCAAACAAATAAATGTGAAGATTCAAGAGTGATGTTTTAAAGATGAAGGGAAATGGAAAAGAGACACCTAACATCTATTTAGCAAGTAATATATGTTAGAATCACTTCAGTTATATTACCTTCTTTGTTTTATTCAACTCTTACAGTAACCTCTGAGAAAGGATGAAAATAACTAGAATCAGGGAGATCTAGTGATTGGGTCAAATTCAGTGGGCTAGTAACTTGGAACTGGGAGTTGAGCTCATATCTATATGGTCTCAGAGCCCATGTACTTAGACTGCAATAGCTGACCACCACAAAAACTCCTTACCATTCTACCAGGCTCAATGAGAAAAAACTTCTTTTACTGCTGTGTTACATTAGAAATTTAATAACCAGGTTCTATGCCTCCCTTGGAGGTATTATGGAGTTAAGTTATACAAAACATATACAGCAAGAAACTATAAACTAGGAATCATTTCAGGTGGCAGGAATTAAGTGGAATGAAATTGTAGTTATAGCTTGCAAATATATGGTGCTTTATGTGGGAGACACTCATTTTCTAAGTGTTACACATACATACCAGCTTATTTAATCATTACAATAGCCCTGTGAGGTAGATACTATTATTATTCCCATTTTTCAGGCAAGAAAATTCAACCACAGGGAGATTAGGGACCTTGCCCAGAGTTACACCAGAAAGTGACAGTAAGGTCACACCAGAGAATAATAGAGGTCAGAATTCCCATCCCACCCTGGCCTCTGGCATTCCCTCATTGAGATGTGTGCTATTTGAGTACTTCACTCTGGAAGAACAAAGGTAAGCGATGGAGAGGACCAACACCTACAAGGTTTTCTTGAGAGAAGGCAGCAGTAATTCAACTAACTGAATGCATCTGGACTGTTGAAGATGATAAAAATCAGCTCCATGAGCAGAGCTAAGCAAGGACAACTGACCCGATCATTGTTCTTATGGGTTACTGGGTTGTTGGAACAAGGCTGGGAGAGTGGCCCAGGGATAGATGATTGAGTGAAACTTCATGGAACAAAAATCAAGACAAAAGATTTTTTAACATCCTGACCTTATGAGGGGGGCATTTTATTGCATACCAACATAAGGACACCTTCCTCTCATTGTCATGCCAAGGTGGATTGCCTCACTTGACAGATCAGCAGTCAAAATAGAAAGGGAGATATTTCATGTTGCTCCAGGCCCATAAACTTCTGGTTACACAGTCAAAAGACAAGGCAACAACAGTGGCTAGAACATGTTCTGTCTTTGGGAAGTAGGAAATGGTTGTTGGGTGTTTGTGAGGCAGGGAAGGATTTGGAAGATGACTATTTTCCTTAAAGGGCCTTGTAAGGTTTCTAAGTCTTTATGGGCATATATGTCTAATTTTTGTTAGATGAACTAAAAACTGTTATGATATTCAATTTTTTTACCTATCATATTAGCAAAGATGCTAGTGAGCCTGGGATGAAAACATTAAGTATATGATGGAATGCTCCAATTATTGCTGGTAGCAGAGTTAATTGGTATGACCTTTCTAGATAGCAATTTATCAATATGTATGAATAGCTTTAAGAAACCTGATGTCCTCTGAACAGCAATTCCACCCCTGAGAATCTACCATAATAAAACAATCCTAAATATAAAAAGGAGCTTTCATTCAAAGAAGTTCATAGGATCATCATTAATAATTGTGAGAAACAGGAAACAGCATGTCCAATAACAAGGAAAAAATTAAATAAACCATGGTACATTCACTCATTAAAATATTATGTACCACTTAAAATATTTAAAAAGATAATGTAAGAACATGGAAAATGCTAATGGAATAATGCTAAGTGAGAAGAATAGGATATAAAGCCATATATACAATTTTATTTTAAGTGCACATATTTTTGTCAAGGACTTAGAAGACAAAAGACCATAACTGTTAGAAAAAGTAATTGAAGGTAGTTGGTAGGAAAATTGATTTTCCCCTTGTTTCTATTTCTCTGAATTTTCAAGTCTGTTCATAAATATGTTTTGAATTTAAAAATTAAATAAGTTATGTGCAATAACAATAGTGTAAATTTAACCATCAGAAAGAAAGGGGAGTTGTAATAAACGAGCCTGAGCCCCTTAAGCTCATTGCCATTAAGGCCAAAGGAAGGTCCCAACAGTTGAAAAGTGTAATTTAATGTTCTACTATAGCTGTTATAGGAATAGCTTTCAAGGAGAAGCTCATAATAGAACTAAAATAAATGTTCTGGTTATGTGGCAGAACTTAGTTTATTTGCAATCAGTTGGCTCAAAAACTTTGTTGTGATTAACCTGCATAAGAAAGCTGGAATTTAACTTGAATTTTCAGTTATATTGCATCCAGTCTTGCTTATTCCACTGAAAAAACTTGTACTGGGAAAGGGTGGGGTGGGAAGTAAGGGGAAATTACAGACAAATGTGTTTTAAATTAGACACTCTTTCTAGACTATAGCTCTGAGGTGGAATTTGTCATTGCCATGAATGCTTCTGTACCATAAACAGTTTTGAAAGGAGAAAAGGTAAGTGTGGTTGTGTGTGTGCATGCGCCAGATTTTCTCAGGTTCTCTCACGTTTGTATGTAGTCACTTAAACTAGGATTCAAGTTAGGAGATGGCAGCCAGGGCTTCTAATTTGTAACCCACTAACAATATTTTTTTTTCTTTTAAAATTTCTTCTGAAGGACTGGCTTCTCTTAGTGCATAGCTTTTCAGAAATATTTAAAAGCACAATAAATACTACCTCTTGGTTATTGCCCTAAAACTTACAAGAAAAAAAATCCTGCCATGTGCAACAACATGGATGGACCTTGAGGGCATTATGCTAAGTGAAATAAGTCAGACAAAGACAAATACTGTATGATATCACTTATATGTGGAATCAAAGAAAAAAAGAAGAAAAAAAACCCCTCATAGATACAGAGAACAGATTTGTGGTTGCCAGGGGTCGGGGATGGGAAGTGGGCAAAATGGGTGTAGGTAGTCAAAAGGTACAAGCTTTCAGTCATATAATAAATAAGTCCTGGGGTTGTAATGTACAGCCATGGCAAACATAGTTAACAATACTCTATTGTGTATTTGAAAATTAGATATTAAAAGTTTTCATCAAAAGAAAAAAATTGTAACTATGTGTGGTGATGGATGTTAAGTAAACTTATTGTGGTACCCCTTTTGCAATAGGTACATATATCAAAACATTATGTTGGGGGGCTTCCCTGGTGGCGCAGTGGTTGAGAATCTGCCTGCTAATGCAGGGGACACGGGTTCGAGCCCTGGTCTGGGAGGATCCCACATGCCGCGGAGCAACTAGGCCCATGAGCCACAACTACTGAGCCTGCGTGTCTGGAGCCTGTGCTCCGCAACAAGAGAGGCTGTGATAGTGAGAGGCCCGTGCACCGCAATGAAGAGTGGCCCCCACTTGCCACAACTAGAGAAAGCCCTCACACAGAAACGAAGACCCAACACAGCAAATTAATTAATTAATAAACTCCTACCCCCAACAACAACAAAAACATGTTGTACACCTAAAACTAATACAATGTTGTATGTCAATTATATCTCAATAAAAGATGAAAAATTAGAAAAACCAAAATAAGTAATACTTTTAGATATATAAATCTGAATTACACTGAGGGACTCACAAGATACTATATATAATTTTACTTTTGTTAAAAAGTACCTCTTGCCCTTTTTTCCCCAAATGTGACATTATTCTTTTTATTATAAAAGAAAATAACAAAGAAAATATAACAGGATAGTTGCCTCTATCCATTTTGGACATTTGCAAATTGTAGAAGATAGATGCATGTAATAGATCAGGTCACTACTTTTGGCTTTTTCTTGCATTCCCAGTAAGATAATTATATTACAGGAACTTGTGCGTTCTGTCTATGCTGATACTACCTACTATTTTTATTTTCAAACTCGACTGCTGCCTTCAGCATTGTGCAATGTTTGGCTAGCATCGTGTTTTGGCTGTGTCAGTACTTTCTTGTGTTATACATGATTGCAATAGATTTTGTTATTGATTCCAGATACGTTTATATGTCTTTCTTGTTCTCAGTTTTTGGAGGTTAATCTGTCAAGCATTTATTCCTTTTCTTGAAGAAAGGAATCTAGGAATCCTCAAGAGTTGGGTGAAACTGGCACAAAAAAGTAGGGGAAAAAAAACCTAAATGAAGTCTTTGGAGAGAAAAATGACTCAAAGGAAAACCTTTAGTTCTGAAAAATCTCAGACAAATTTAGAAATATTCTTATGTACAGTCTCTTCACATTGTTGCTGAGTATCAGGAGTAAAAATAAGTGTTCATTGATATGCTTTCAAATGCATAAAATGGTGTATAGGCTTCTGAAATTGATACCAGCTCTATATTTAGCCAGCAAAAGAAGAGCAGCATGGCAAAAGCCGCCAGTACAGTAGCTGGTAGTGTTTTTCTTGGTGAATCAACATGGTGGACAGGTAGACACAGATGGAGTTATCCTGAAAGCTGTTTCAGCTGAACTGGTTCTCACAGAAAGGTCATTTTCATCTCTGTCCCAATATTACCATATGAACCACCTGTATCACTGGATATAATCTAAGCAGTTTTAGTTTTGTCTCTCACTGCTCCTTTATAATTTACTTAGTTGGAGAAAATTTTTCTCTATCAGATTAAAACTTAGCAGACCTCAAAGTGTTTATGCTCACTATTACAGTATACAGTTACTTTAAGAGATATGACACAGTCTCAGTGCAAAATTTTTCAAATAATCCAGTGCAAGATATTAATTAGCATTTTGATTTTTAATCCAGGGTAAGAGGCTGAGACCTGTATATGGTAGGCTGGGGCATTTGGAGAGAAGAAAGAGAAACTTATCGGTAACTTTCCTGAACTCGGACTCATCAAACTATAGTTTTTGACCATGCCATGGTTGAAAAGGGAGTAGGGAAGAAAGGGAAATAGAAAAGGGAAGTTCTTTCCTGGCTGGGGACTGATATCTTCATAAGCTGGCTTCTCACTCTAATTTGGCAGGTGGTTGTAGCTGATACTTTCTCCTGTGGGTGCTTTAAAGACCACTGAGTAGCCCTTTTTAGTGGCAGCTGTCATGGCATGAGTAATGTCTTCCTTCTGCCCTCAGCCCTAGTGTTGAGTGATCTTCCAACTTGGTGCTGCACCCAAGTTCTCTTGTGCTCCAGATCACCTCTTTCCCCACAGGCCCAGAATTTTGTCCATGGGAATCAAACATTCCTTGACTTTTACTAGTAGAAGTATAATTCCTTTGCCAATCTAGCCCTGTCCTCTCTTTACTGTCCTGAAATAGGCCACTTTATTAGTCCATGGAATCCCCCAACTATGGAGAGAATTAGGCCCTCCAAGGGCTCTGGCTGAACCCCTTACTTGCACTGAGATGAAGGGCAACAAACTCCTCTCCTTTCCCCTGGGGAAGTGGAGGTAGGGCTCAAGCCCAACTTTTTCCATAGAAAAGTCCCCCACAATATCTCTTTCTCTGAATGCTGTGACCCCTTTTTATATTCTTAATCTCACTGAATGACCCAAGAAGAGTGGAACCAGTTTTTGTGATTTTTTAATTTGTGAGTTCTGCCCCTCTGTCTGGCCCCTAGCTTTGGCATGCAGCCCATTTTGTATTTTGTTGCCTGGACCAAAACTTTATTTACACACCTTTACATTGATGTGACTCCAATCACAGCCATGTTGCTTTGATCTTAGCCTAAGGCTGACAGATAAAATAGAGGACACACATTTAAATTTGAATTTCAGATAAATAATGAAAAAATTTTTGGTGTGTGTATGTCTTATGCACTATTGGAGACATGTAAACTAAAAAATTATTCATTGTTTATCTGAAATTCATATTTAACTGGTCATCCTATATTTATTTGCTAAATCTAGGGAACTTCTCTTAGCCAAAATCCTTTAAATGAAAAAGAAAAATATTTTGATTAACATTTCATTATCTGCTGGGCCATATGCATGTATGCATGTCTCTCATATTCGGTTTGGATAATTAGGTGTAAACTCTGTTACAGGCATAAAATCTATTCAGCAAATCTCTTTTGATGGCAATATACATGGTTCTGCTTCTGGGTGTGTAAGCTTTGTCATCTTCCTGGCTACTAATTTGTCTTGTACCTACACAAGTGTATTGAATCTTGAGAGTAGAATAAAGTCTGTTTCTCCTTAGCTTTGTTGAGAGCTGACATTGGGAGGCTTATGATAAAATGAAAAGCATTTTAGCACAGGGAATAAGCTGTTTGTTCTGCTATTAAACACTTTTTAACTGCTTGAATTTATGTATTTATTCTTCAACTCATAAATACATTTATAATGTGTCTTGTAAGGAGTTCAAAATGCACCCTACTAAAGCTATCTAATTCCACTGTTGGTATTATTAGATATCATGCTATGATCATGCTTTTAATGATAAACAAAGGAGTTGAACAATGAGGTTACAGAAATCATAGCACAAGAAAACAATTTATGAAATCAAGGTTTCTACTCAACATTTTCAGTTCACATCATGAGAATCATTTAATCACACAATCTTTGTGAGGAGTCTTTTTGTAGTTGTATGTGTTCTTGAGATCCTGCTTTGGTGGTAGACAGAAGGACAGGTTTACCACAGTGAGACTGATGAGGTGTGTTTAGAGTGTAGAGTTCCTGAGAGGGTGTGGGAAGATGTTTCACGGAAGATGGGATCCTTTTTACCACAAATTCTGAAAATTTTAGCAGAAGACAGTGTGGTGGAAAAAGATAATTTATGGAAGTTACCTGTGTGATGCTTTAAATATATAACAAGTGTTTCTGATTATAGATGGTAAAATTTATTATTTTTCTTTCATAGCCTGAGAGTTTATAGCATTACCACTGTAATACTTCACTATTTAATTTCTAAACTTAAGAGGACAGGATCTCAATGAAGATTATTCTGTATTTGTGGGAAATGTATACAATGGAATAGGAGAGAACTACTTTAAAAGGAGCTAATGTCAGGAAAAATACACAAATTATTAACATCATCTGGCCATCTTAAACCACAACCAGTTCAACATAAGCTAATGGTGTGATGACACTGGATAAAATAGTAATGGTTGGTTTGCAATAATGGAAATATACTGGTGTAGCCACCTCTGTGCTCACTTCTGGGTGTAATGGAAGATGTGTACGAGCTTACAATATTTATGAGAAAAAGACTTAAATGGGACATTCTAACTACTTTCAGATATTCAGAATGCTCCCTCATGTAGAAGATGGGCACACTTAGAGTAGCTGCAGAATATAACCAGAGCATCAATGAATAGAACTTACCAGGAGACACATTACAGCCTGTCACTGGCTAACAAACAGAATAAAAAACAAATAGAAAAAAAGAAACTGGGTGCTCTCTGGTAGCAAATGGCTTATTGAGAAAGACATTACTTAAAGATCAAATGATCACCTTTCAAAAATGTAGATTAAATAAATGGTTTAAGTTCTTTCTAACTTTATGATTTCACAATTCTATGATATTCTCACAGAACATGAGAATAGTTAAAATGTATAGAGTACTTGCTATCTCTAGGCATTGTCCTAAGGGCATGTACTCATTCATTCATCCATTTATTCATTCATTCATAAACGTTTAACTAACTACTAGGTATGAGGCATTGTTAAAGGCCCATTTATATATCAAATTCTTGCCTTCATAGAGTGATATTCTAAATAGCATAAGCGAACAATTTACACAGTAAATGAGAAAATGATACAAGTTGAAGAGAGAAAGAGTCAGGAAATGGGATGGGGAGTCCTAAGGGAGGATTTACAATTTTGAATATGAAAAGCCTTGTTGAAAAGATTATATGTGAATGAAGGTTTGAAGAGGGTAAGGGAGCAAACCATATAAATGCTTAGGGGAGGAATGAGCCCTGCAGAGGGAACAGCAGGTGCAGATGTCCTAAAGCAAGCCTTGCCTTTTGTTCTGGAGACACGTGGCACAGGGGAGAGCAGTAGGGGTCAAGGGCAGAGGCATAACGAGGGACGAGCTTTTGTTAGACCTTCCAGGTCTTGGTGGAGAATTTACTTTTTCCTCTGAGCAAGATGAACAGCCCCTGAAGGGTTTGGGGAAAGGCGTGACATGGTGCGGCTTACAGTGTGATTTTCATAGAATAGATCGTGGGGAGCAAGGGTGAAAGTTAGGAGACCATTGCATTGGTGCAGGAGCGAGATGACGGCTGGCACCAAGTTGGTGGCAGTGGAGCTGGTGAGAAGTGGTCAGAGCCTGAATTTATTCTGAAGGTAGAGACAGCAGAATTTGCTGACATATTGAATGTGGGGTGTGGAGAAAGGAGGGATTAGGATGACTTCAAGGACTTGGGCCAAGCAAATGAAAGGACTGAATTGGCATGAGATAAGATGGGGAAGACTAAGGTTTGGGGAAATGGGAGGGGTATTAGCAGCTTTATGAGAATTATCACTTTAGTCATCTTAAAACTCTCTGACGTTATAATGCCCATTCCACAGGTGAGGAAACTGAGATAGAAAAAAGTTAAGAAACTGGGTAGCATTCAGTGCTGAATGGGGGATGTGAACATAGGTGCCTGACTCTACCTAACAACAATGTTTTGGTGTCTCATAATAAACCTGGTTACAACATAGCCTCAAATGTTTCTCAGCAGGATGACACAAGCTTCAATAACATGAAAAACACTGAGTTGTAGGAATCTGTAGGAGGAAACATAAGGTACAGAAAAAGGAAAAAACTGAAACTACAATTCTGAGCATAGACAATGATGCCTGTCTTTTGTTGATTATTATTAGTGAAAAAAAGCATTTTGAGTAAAGAGACTTTTCTCTGGTTAGCTAAATGTTGAATTTAAAAAATTTATTTTTCTAACTTGAATTTGATTCTGTCTATTTCTCTAAATTGAGCATGGAAGTACTCTTTTTCCTCCTTTAAATGGTTTTGCTTTTACTTTTAATCATCATGGCTAGAAATTTTCAGCATGATAAAGACTTTTAAATTTGGTATTATATACTTACCCACCTTTCCTTTCTATGAATATTAAAGATACTTTGAAAAGTATAGCAAAGTATTAAGAACCTAATCAAGGTCACACTAAGAAGTAACTGTGAATGATCTTTTAGTACCTTTCCTTTTAATAAACTTCCCTTTAGTACTTTTAGTATTCATATTTATAGATGTTATATATGGTGGACATTACACTATATATACAGATTTGTATTATACTTTTTCACTGACATGATATCATGACATTTTCCCCGTTTTTTTTTTTTTTTTTTTTTTTTTTTTTGCTACGTCACGTGGCTTGTGGGATATCAGTTCCCCAAGCAGGGATTGAACCTGGGCTATGGCAGTGAAAGCATCAAATCCTAACCACTAGGCCACCAGGGAACTCTCCCCCCAGGTTATTAAATTCTTTATAAGTATAATATCTATTCATAATTCTTTTAAGCATTTCCCTGCTATGGAACTGACCCATAAATTTGTAATATCTGAAAAAAAAAAAAAAAGACTTCTTGGGCATGTTATGAATATTTCCCAGATACAACTGTTTGTGTTTGGGATGAAAACATATTATGGAGATGGTGCAGTCAGTGATGTGCCAGTGTTGCTGTTTTCTCTGAAATGGTCATTGGTAAGCGAGAAAGCTCGTCAACTGATAAATCACTTCACTAGAGATCTATGTTTTATGCTCTTTGAGAATTTAGTATTATTAATGTTCTCTTTCACGTCAATTAACTTCGTCACAGACATCTGTTTAAAAGCAGGCAAAGAAGTGGTGTGCCCCATGCCAATATTTGTATTTTTGTTATAGTCTTCTTGGAACTCTTATAGGACGTGATAAATACAAGCCTCTCCAAATAACAATGTGAACTTCAATTCCATTTTAATGATTTTTTTCCACTAAGTGGTGTTTAAGTGTTTAATATTTTTCAGGGATTAAAGCTAGAGTAATGGTGCAATCTATGATAAGCACATCAGGGTATATTTGTAAATTTCAAGCTTTGGCGATTAAATTTGCTAAGTGCTCTGGAAATATTGTTGTGTATTTTCTTAGGTATAATGAATATACCCTAATACTGATCCCTGTTTATTCTTGGACAGACTCTTGATTGGAATATAAAGTGACTTTGACAACTTCGTGATGAATCTATGGTGATACTATTTGCCTACTTTATTTTTACCGAGAAATAAATATAAATTTCACAAATTTTCATGAAGTATTTGTGGTAGCTCATGCTCAGGTCAAGTCTGTAATATCCAAAAAATAAACCAGGTTGAATAAAGAGGTAGTCAATAACAAATTATATTTAAGAAAAACTTCTATATAATAAGTAGATGGCCAATTTTAAAAGTTAAATATGAAAATAATACATACCTAGAATTAAGATTATGCTGAATAAAATTTAATCTGATAATTTGTAATTTATTTTTCAAATTATAAAAGATTTGCATGAAAATATCAACTGCTGTTGTATTGTGGATATTTTGATGTTTACTAAGAAAAACCCAAGAATATTAGAGTTGGAACACCTATAAACTTAATCTAATAAAAACTTGCTAGAAGACTGGAGTCAAATAAATTCAAATAATGCAGAGTCATAAATAAGCCCCAGGTTGTCTGACCTCTCATTCATGGACTTTTTTCCACAATAGGACATCAATCACTTTTCTTTATGAGGCATTGGCTTGTAACTATGACTTAAAGCTAGGTGAATAAGCCTCATGTCCAAAGATCCTGAGAGAGGAGTGACATTACCAATATGGCAACATAATTCCTTCCTGACTTTGCTTCCTTCTCACAAGGACAGTAACTAACAACTGTTCAAAGACAAGATAACCTGAGAAAATTCTAGAACACAGGGTTGAGGCTGAAGCAACCTTTGTACCACAGCAACCAAGACACTGTATTAGAAGTGTAAAAGGAGTAACTACATGCTAATGACATTGCCCCTCCTCCAGGCTAGTATAGCACCACATTAAGAAGTCTCCCCTAAGCCTATGGTTCCTCCAGAGGGACATGAGAGCCCAGGGTAGACATCCTGCCTCCCCAGCATTGTGGGTCACTCCATGGAAACTCCCACTCTGGTTTTATTCCATGGGATTGCAGGGCAATCTGTGAGGCTTCACCCCTGGAAATCTGATTGTGATGGAGAAATGGGTAGGGGCTTGCAACAATCAGCACTCAGATCTCTGTAGACTGAGTTCCTACCTGCAGTGCCCAAGTAAGTGTCAAAATCAACATCTTCGCTCATCAGTTGAGCCAAAACAGTGGAGCAGTATGACCAGGAAACTTGGCAGGGTAAAGTTTTGTCCGATTCAGGTCTTAAAGAGTATTGCCAGCCCTAGAATTTGGTCAGGACCACAAAGAGACTTTTTGGCTTTGAAGCCAGTTCTCCAGCTTTTCCCAGACAGGAAAACTAATTTGTGGTCCTTCCCATTGCTAAACACAGCCTTCAGCCTACCCAACCGCTGAACCTATTTAGAGTACATGGAAAGCTGCATAGCCCATCCAGCAGCCCTCTGTACAATGGAACTTGAACAGCAAGCATAGGTCATTGCTCTCTCCATCTGCTGAGCAAAATCAGTGGCCTCATCTGAGGCCAGAGAATTCAGCACATGATCTTTCCTGATTTGGGTCTCCAAACTATGAGCTGTGTGAGCCCTGGGGCCCATTTTGCTGCCCTGCCAGGACAGGAAAACTAATCTGTAGCCTTGCCTACTGCTGAGAATAGTATCTAGTCTCAATATTTAGAAAGCCTAAACAGATAACCCAGGGAACTGCAAAATCCATCCTACAGCCTTGCTTGGGCAGGAAACCAAGCTATGAGTCCTATCCAACTATTCTCCACCAGCAGCACAAATCCCCCTCCTCACCTCAGAGCTTGATAGGGAACTTGCCCCAAAATAGACCCTGATAGCAAGCCCCACCTGCAGAAGGGCATTAGCAGAAATCCAAACTGAATTGACTGGTGAGGAGTTATCTCTGCGAAACTGAACCTATAAAGTATGGAAGAGGAGATTGCTTGCTCAAATGTACAAGTACCAACAAAAGGAATTAAGAATCATGAAAAATTAAGTAAACACAACACCAAAGAAAACTAATAACGTTCCAGTAACTGACCCTAAAGAAATGGAAATCTAAGAACTGTCAGAGAATTCAGAGTAATCTTGATGTTTAGTGAACTACAAGAACACACAGATGGACAACTAAATTAAATTAGAAAAGCAATGCATGAACAAAAAAAGTTCAAAGAAGTAGAAACCATCAGTAAAAAATTCTAGAGCTGAAAAATATATTGAATGAACTGAGAAACTTAATACAAAGCTTGGAAAGCAGACTCAACCACTTATAAGAAAGAATCAGTGACCTTGAGATAGAACATTTGAAATTATTCAATCAGAGGAGCAAAAAGAAAAAAAGAATGAAAAAAAAGTGAACAGGGCTTCCCTGGTGGCGCAGTGGTTGAGAAGTCCGCCTGCCGATGCAGGGGATACGGGTTCGTGCCCCGGTCTGGGAAGATCCCACATGCCACGGAGAGGCTGGGCCCGTGAGCCATGGCCGCTGGGCCTGTGCGTCCGGAGCCTGTGCCCCGCAATGGGGGAGGCCACAACAGTGAGAGGCCCGCGTACAGCAAAAAAAAAAAAAAAAAAAAAAAAAAAGTGAACAAAGTCAATGGGACGCATAGGACACAAAAAAAACAAAACAGGGCTTCCCTGGTGGCGCAGTGGTTGGGAGTCCGCCTGCCGATGCAGGGGACACGGGTTCGTGCCCCTATCCCGGAAGATCCCACATGCCGCGGAGCGGCTGGGCCCGCGAGCCATGGCCGCGGAGCCTGTGTGTCCAGAGCCTGTGCTCCGCAACGGGAGAGGCCACAGCAGTGAGAGGCCCACGTACAGCAAAAAAAAAAAAAAAAAAAAAACAATAGTCACATTATGAAAATTCCAGAAGGAGAAGAGAGAAAGGGACAGAAAGTATATTTAAAGCAATAATGGCTGAAAAGTTCCCAAACCTGGGGAGAGAAATAAACACCCAGATCAATGAGGCCCAAAGGACCCCAAATAGGTTGAGCCCAAATAGGCATGTAGAAGATATATTAAATTGTTAAAAGTCAAAGACAAAAAAAAAAAAAAAATTAAAGCATCAAGAAAGAAGAGATAAGTTACTACAAGGGAACCCCCATATGACTATCAGTGGATTTCTCAACAGAAACAGTTCAGGCCAGGAGAGAATGGAATGATCTATTCAAAGTATTGAAAGAAAATAAACCTATCAACCAGAATTCTATACCTGGCAAAACTGTTCTTCAGAAATAAAGGAGAGAGAAATACTTTCCAGAAAAACAAAAGCTGTGCCAGTTCATCACCACTAGGCCTGTCTTAAAAGACATGCTAAAGGGAGTTCTTTAGGTATAAGTGAAAGGATACTAATTAACATCATAAAAACGTAAGAAGGTAGCTTAAAACTCAATGATAATGGTAAATATATAGTCAAAGTTAGTAATATGGTAATGGTGGCATGTAATTCACTTACAATGCTAGTTTCAAAATTAAAGGAACAAGTATAGTAAAAATAACCATGACTACAATAATCTCTTACTGGATACACAATGTAAAACTGGTAAACGATAACATCAATAACCTAAAAAGTGAAAGGGAAGAGAAGTGAAAGTGAAAAGTTTAGGAATGATATCAAAGTTAACTTGTTATCAGTTTAAAATAGGGGGTTATAATTTTAAAATATTTTTATGCAATCCTCATAGTAACCACAAGGGAAAAACCTGTAGTAATTACACAAAAGAACATAATAAATAAGTAAAAGCAAATTGATACCAAAAGACATCAAAACACACAAAAAAGACAGCAGGATAAGAAGCAAGGAACGATGGATATACAAAATAGCCAGAAATTAATGAAGTGGCAATAGTAAGTCCTTACCTACCAATAATTATATAATTATTTTTTAAGTCTTTATTGAATTTGTTACAAAATTGCTTCTGTTTTATGTTTTATTTTTTTGGCCCTGAGGCATGTGGGATCTTAGCTCCCTGACCAGGGATTGAACCTGCACCCCCTGCATTGGAGGGCAAAGTCTTAACCCCAGACCACCAGGGAAGTCCTGTTACCTATCAATAATTATTTTAAATGTGAATGGATTAAATTCTCCAATCAAAAGACATAGAATGGCTAAATGAATTAAAAAAAAAAAAGATCCAATGATATGCTGAATACAAAACTCACTTTAGCCTTAGACACACAAAGACAGAGTGAAGGGATGGAAAATGATATTTCAATATAGATCAATGGAACAGGATAGAAAGCCCAAAGATAAAACCACGCACATATGGTCACCTTATCTTTGATAAAGGAGGCAAGAATATACAGTGGAGAAAAGACAGCCTCTTCAATAAGTGGTGCTGGGAAAACTGGACAGGGACATGTAAAAGTATGAAATTAGAACACTCCCTAACACCATACACAAAAATAAACTCAAAATGGATTAAAGACCTAAATGTAAGGCCAGACACTATCAAACTCTTAGAGAAAAACATAGGCAGAATGCTCTATGATATAAATCACAGCAAGATCCTTTTTGACCCACCTCCTAGAGACATGGAAATAAAAACAAAAATAAACAAATGAGACCTAATGAAACTGCAAAGCTTTTGCACAGCAAAGGAAACCATAAACAAGACCAAAAGACAACCCTCAGAATGGGAGAAAATATTTGCAAATGAAGCAACTGACAAAGGATTAATCTCCAAAATTTACAAGCAGCTCATGCAGCTCAATAACAGAAAAACAAACAACCCAATCCAAAAATGAGCAGAAGACCTAAATAGACATTTCTCCAAAGAAGATATACAGACTGGCAACAAACACATGAAAGGATGCTCAACATCATTAATCATTAGAGAAATGCAAATCAAAACTACAATGAGATATCATCTCACACCAGTCAGAATGGTCATCATCAAAAAATCTAGAAACAATAAATGCTGGAGAGGGTGTGGAGAAAAGGGAACACTCTTGCACTGCTGGTGGGAATGTGAATTGGTACAGCCACTATGGAGAACAGTATGGAGGTTCCTTAAAAAACTACAAATAGAACTACCATATGACCCAGCAATCCCACTACTGGGCATATACCCTGAGAAAACCATAATTCAAAAAGAGTCATGTACCAAAATGTTCATTGCAGCTCTATTTACAATAGTCAGGACATGGAAGCAACCTAAGAGTCCATCAACAGATGAATGGATAAAGATGTGGCACATATATACAATGGAATATTACTCAGCCATAAAAAGAAACAAAATTGAGTTATTTGTAGTGAGGTGGATAGACCTAGAGTCTGTCATACAGAGTGAAGTAAGTCAGAAGGAGAAAAACAAATACTGTATGCTAATACATATATATGGAATTTAAGGGAAAAAAATGTCATGAAGAACCTAGGGGTAAGACGGGAATAAAGACACAGACCTACTAGAGAATGGACTTGAGGATACGGGGAGGGGGAAGGGTAAGCTGTGACAAAGTGAGAGAGTGTCATGGACATATATACACTACCAAACGTAAAATAGGTAGCTAGTGGGAAGCAGCTGCATAGCACAGGGAGATCAGCTCGGTGGTTTGTGACCACCTAGAGGGGTAGGATAGGGAGGGTGGGAGGGAGGGAGATGCAAGAGGGAAGAGATATGTGGACATATGTATATGTATAACTGATTCACTTTGTTATAAAGCAGAAACTAATACACCACTGTAAAGCAATTATACTCCAATAAAGATGTTAAAATAAATAAATAAAATAAAAAGAAAAAAGAAAAAGATATTTCAAGCAAATGGTAACCAAAAAACAACAACAATAAACTGCAGAGGTAGCTATACTTATCAGACAAAATAGACTTTAAAAATACTAAAACAGGGCCTCCCTGGTGGCGCAAGTGGTTGAGAGTCCGCCTGCCGATGCAGGGGATACGGGTTCGTGCCCCGGTCTGGGAGGATCCCATATGCCGCGGAGCAGCTGGGCCCGTGAGCCATGGCCGCTGAGCCTGCGCGTCCGGAGCCTGCGCGTCCGGAGCCTGTGCTCCGCAACGGGGGAGGCCACAACAGTGAGAGGCCCGCATACCGCAAAAAAAAAAAAAAAAAAAAAAAAAACTAAAACAAGGGCTTCCCTGGTGGCGCAGTGGTTGAGAGTCCGCCTGCCGATGCAGGGGACACGGGTTCGTGCCCCGATCCCGGAAGATCCCACATGCCGCGGAGCGGCTGGGCCCGCGAGCCATGGCCGTGGAGCCTGTGTGTCCGGAGCCTGTGCTCCGCAACGGGAGAGGCCGCAGCAGTGAGAGGCCCACGTACAGCAAAAAAAAAAAAAAAAAAAAAAATATATATATACTAAAACAAGGGCTTCCCTGGTGGCGCAGTGGTTGAGAGTCCGCCTGCCGATGCAGGCGACACGGGTTCGTGCCCCGGTCTGGGAAGATCCCACATGCCGCGGAGCGGTTGGGCCCGTGAGCTGTGGCCATTGAGCCTGCGCGTCTGGAGCCTGTGCTCCCCAACGGGAGAGGCCACAACAGTAAGAGGCCCACATACCGCAAAAAAAAAAAAAAAAAAAAACTAAAACAAGCAATCTTCTCTCTGTATATCGCAATAAAGGTGTCAATTCATTAAGAAAATATAACAATTGTAAACATTTCCACATGCAACATTGGAGTATATAAATATATAAAGCAAACAGTAATTGAGCTAAACAGAGAAATAAACAGCAATACAATAATAGTTGGGGATGTCAATATGCCACTCTCAACAACAGATCACTGAGACAGAGGATCAGTAAGGAAACATCAGATTTGAGCAACACTATAAAATGGACCTAACAGACATATACAGAACCTTCTATATGACAACATCAGAATATACTCTTTTTCTCAAGTGCACATAGAACATTTTCTAGGAGAGACCATATATTAGGCCACAAAACAAGTCTTAGCAAATTCAAGAAGACTGAACTCCTACCAAATATCTTCTCTGACCACAATCATTTGAAACTAGAAATCAGTAACAGGAGGATAATCAGAAAAGTCACAAATACATGAAAATTAAACAATCAATGGATCAAAGAAGAAATTAAAGAGAAAATTAAAAAATATCTTGAGACAAATGAAAATGGGAAAACAGTATGGCAAAACCTATGGGATGAAGCAAAAGCAGTTCTAAGACAGAAGTTCACAGCAATAAACACCTACATTAAGGGTAAGCTGTGACAAAGTGAAAGAGCGGCATGGACATATATACACTACCAAACGTAAGGTAGATAGCTAGTGGGAAGCAGCCGCATAGCACAGGGAGATCAGCTCGGTTCTTTGTGACCGCCTGGAGGGGTGGGATAGGGAGGGCGGGAGGGAGACGCAAAAGGGAGGGGATATGGGAACATATGTATATGTATAACTGATTAAATTTGTAAAATAAAAAAAATAAATAAATAAATACAAAAAAAAATAAAAAAAAAAGAAACAAAAATCTCAAACAATCTAACCCTACACTTCAAGGAACTGGAAAACAAAGAACAAACAGAGTCCAAAGTGAGCAGAAGGAAGGAAATAATACAGATTAGAGAAGAAACAAATGACTAGAGAACAGGAAAATAATAGAAAATAAAAACAAAAATGAGTTGGTTCTTTAAAAAGATTAACAAATTAATAAACTTTTAGCAAGACTAACAAAGGAAAAACAGAGGACTCAAATTAAAAAAACTGTAAATGAAAGATGAGACATTACAACTTGATACCACAGAAATATACAGGAGCATAAGAAGCTACTATGAACAACTTACATCCACAAACTAAACAACCTAGAAGAAATGGGAAGATTCTTTTTTTTTTTTTTTTTTGGAAGATTCTTTGAAACAAACAACCTACCAAGACTGAATCAGGAGGAAATAAAAAATCTGAGCTGACTAATTACTAGTAAGGAGATTGAATCAGTAATAAAAAATCTCCCAGTGAGGAAAAGCCCATGACCCAAACTCATTTTAGGCAGCCAGAGCTACCCTTGTATGAAAGCCAGAGAAGGACACTAGAAGAAAAGAAAAGTACAGGCCAATATCCATACTGAAGATAGATACAAAAAAATAAAATACTAGCAAAAGGAATTCAGCATCACATTAAAAAGATCATTCACATGATCAAGTGGGATTTACCCTTGGGATATAAGGATAGTTATCATATGCCAATCAATAAAAGTGATACACACATTAATAGAAGAGAAAATATCATATGATCATCAATAGACACACAAAAAAGCATTAGATAAATTTCAACTCTGTTCATGATAAACCCTCTAAACAAATTAGGCACAGAACGAACATACCTCAACATAATAAAGGCAATATATGACAAGCCCACAGCTAACATCATACTCAATAATGAAAGGTTGAAAGTTTTTCTTCCAAGATCAGGAACAAGACAAGGGTGCCCACTCTTACCACTTTTATTCAACATAGTACTGAAATCCTAGCCAGAGCCATCAGGCAAGAAAAAGAAATAAAACTCATCAGAATTGAAAAGGAAGAAGTAAAATGGTCTCTGTTGGCAGATGACATGATTTTATATGCAGAAAATCATAAGGACTTTGCCAAAAAAACATCAGTCTAATCAAGGAATTCAATAAAGTTGCAGAATACAAAATTAGCGCAGAAAGCTCAGTAGTGTTTTTATACACTAATAAACATTCTGAAAAGAAATTTTAAAAATGATTCCATTCACAATGGCATCAAAACCAAAATAATACTTAGGAATAAATTTGACCAAGAAGGTGAAATATCCGTATACTGAAAACTATAAGACATTCATGAAAAAATTTGAAGAAGACACAAATAAATGGAAAGGTATTTGTGTTCATGGGTTAGAATTAACACATCAGTACTACCAAAAACCATCTATAGATACAATGCAATCTCTATCAGTATGTTAAAGAGATGTTTTACAGAAGTAGAAAAAACAATTATAAAATTTTTATGGAATCACAAAAGACCCCCCAAAGTCAAAGAAATTTTAAGAAGCACAAAGCAGGAAGTATCATACTTTCTGATTTCAAGCTATAGTAACCAAAGTAGTATGTTACTGACATAAAACAGACATATTTACCAATAGAACAGAATTGAGAATCCAGAAAAAAAAAACACCATTCATAGACAGTCAACTAATATTCAATGAAAGGAGCCTATAATACTCAATGGAGAAATGAGTCTTTTCAATAAGTTGTGCTGGGAAAATTGGATATTTACATATGAAAGAATAAAACTAGACCCCTATCTTTAACTCAAAATGGATGAAAGACTTAGATGTAAAACTGAAACCTTAAAAATCCTAAAAGAAAACACAGAAAAAAACTCCTTGACATGAGTCTTGGCAATGAATTTTTGGACTTGACACCTAGAGCACAAGCAGCAAACTAAAAACCAAGTGGAACTACATCAAACTAAAAAGCTTCTTCACACACAAAGAAAGATCAACAAAATGAAAAGACAAAGTAGTGAATGGGAAAAAACATTTGCAAACTATGTATCTGATAAGGTGTTAATATCCAAAATATGTAAAGAATTCATACAACTCAGTAACAACAACAAAATTATATATATATATATAAAATTTAAAAATGGGCAAAGGACCTGAACAGAATACCTGGAATATTCTTCCAAAGAAGGCATATGAATGGTCAACAGGTAAATAAAGGGTAATCAACATCACTTATCAGAGAAATACACATCAAAACCACAATGAGATATCACCTCACACCTGTTAGAATGGATATTATCAAAAAGACAAGAAATAACAACTGTTCTGGAGGATGTAGAGAAAAGGGAACCCCTGTGCACTGTTGCTGGGAATGTAAATTGGTGCAGCCACTGTTGGGAACAGTATGGAGGTTCCTCAAAATGTTAAAACTATCATATGATCCAGCAATTACACTTCTGGGTATTTATCCAAAGAAATGAATACACTTACTCAAAAAGATATCTGCACGTCAATGTTCACTGCAGCATTATTTACAATAGCTAAGACTTGGAAACAATCTAAGTGCCCATCAATGGATGAATGGATAAAGAAGATGTGATACATATATACAACAGAATATTATGCAGCAGTAAAAGAGAAAAAAAATTTTGCCATTTGCAACAACATGGAGAGACATTGAAGGCATTATGCTAAGTGAAATAAAGTCAGAGAGAGAAAGACAAATACTATACGATCTCACTTATATGTGGAATCAAATCAAAAACCAAAACAGAAAAACCAAAAAAAAAACCAACTCATAGAAAAAAAGATCAGATTTGCAGTTTCCAGAGCTGGGGGTGGGGGAAGGGAGTTGGATGAAGGTGGTCAAAAGGCACAAACTTCCAGTTGTAAGATAAATAAGTACTAGAGGTGTAATGTACAACATAACTTCAGTTAACACAGTTGTATGGTATATTTGAAAGTTGTTGAAAGTAAATCCTACAGGGTTCTTACCACAAGAACAATTTTTTTCTTCTTTAATTACCTGTAGGAGATGATGGATGTTAACTAAACCTATTGTGGTAATTAATCCTTCTACAATATATGTAAGTCAAATCATTATGCTCTACACCTCACATTTATACAGTTCTCTATATAAATTATATCTTAATAAAATGGGGGGGAAGGTCCTTTGAGAAATTTAGGGCTATTTTTGATGATATTATCAAACTACTGTCACGTTTTCCCAGTTTTAAGATGCCATCATTTAGTTAATGTAGTCTATCTAATTACAGTAGTTCAGGGAAAAAAAAACCCACTACCACATGAAGGTTCTAACATTATTGATTTTACAAATAGTAATTGTATACCTTAGATTCAAAGATATAATTTTGTAAACTTTTTGGCAGGTATTAGTTGGCTTTTATACATTTAGGCTCTGTTCAGACACAATTTAAAGACTGCTTGTTGACTTGTTCCAACAGAAGTGTTCCCCGTTATAGTTCCACTTCTGTAAATCTATCAGTGATCCACAATAGTAACTGCAGTCTATGTGGATCCTTCTCATTTACACGCCCTTCCTTAATAATGTCTGAACAGGTTATTTTACCTGATATTTTATAAGATCAACAAAAGAATTATTTGAAACTTAAAATCTACTCTAAAATATTCAATTTACAGTTGGCAGAGGTTTAAGACAATTATTGCTTGCAGATTGCCTGCAGCATTTTTCCAAGCTTCAGATTGCAAATCCATGGCACAAGTGCCACTCCGTATGGCTCTTCTACCTATGGACAGCTACTGATTATCAACCCTTTTCTTGCTACTGGTGAAACCCCTAACTGGGCTTATTTAGAATAATGTATCTATCTGATTCTTGGTCTGTTCTACATCTTCTTTTTTCTTAGTTCTCTTTCTGCCTCTGACCCATATTGTTTGCTCCTATATCCTACATCTGAGGCTCGTTGAGAGCAGCAAATGTTTGCCTGCAACTGTTCAAAGCTCAGCTTGTAAGGGACAGATGCTTTCTTTCTGAACTCCATGGATCCTCTCAAGTGTAATTTTACTGTCTCTTCTGTTTCTGTCTACTATTGCTCAAATTGATAAAAAGAGGGGGTATTGCAGGAAGTACAGTTCTCCTTTGAAACTCCTTTCAAATACTCTCAAGTAACAAGAATGACTGAAATACTTTTTGAATGAGTTTTGGCAAGAAATATATTGCCTGTACTAAGAGCTGCTGGGAGACATTCTTTCATGATGGAAATCCTTTCTAAATCCTATTTCCTTCATAGTTGTTGGCAGTATTTCACTTAAAACCAATACAAACAAACAAAATAAACATGCATTTAAAAGCACACACATGCACACAAAAAACTGCCCCGTGGCACTGCATCTGCAAAAGCCCGTAGAATTTTGCTTATAATAACATATGAACTATATTGGGGTCTCACAATCACTCCTGACTTTTAGCTGTTTGCAACCCATGTAGAAAACAGTTGTTTCCAAATCTTTGAAAGATGGAAGAAGTTAATATAGTATTATCAGATGGTTTCACGGTAGTTCTCAAACTGTAATCCTGTAAACCACTGGTGTTTCTTAGCTGAATAGATTCCAAAAGAAAACCAAGAAAACAAGAAACAATTAGGGGTAAGACAGGAATAAAGACACAGACCTACTAGAGAATGGACTTGAGGATATGGGGAGGGGGAAGGGTAAGCTGTGACAAAGTGAAAGAGCGGCATGGACATATATACACTACCAAACGTAAGGTAGATAGCTAGTGGGAAGCAGCCGCATAGCACAGGGAGATCAGCTCGGTTCTTTGTGACCGCCTGGAGGGGTGGGATAGGGAGGGTGGGAGGGAGACGCAAAAGGGAGGGGATATGGGAACATATGTATATGTATAACTGATTAAATTTGTAAAATAAAATTAAAAAAAAAAAAAGTAGAAAAAAAGAAACAATTAACAGCAGCCTTTTCCAGATTCTAGGAAAGAATCCACAGACATAATTTTCCCAATTTCAAGTTACTTGCATTTGTTGTTTTTTTAAATCTTTGGTGTTTGCTACTGTTCCGGAATACAGTACTACAAAATAGAGATACAATGAATGAAGAAATTTCAAATCAACATAAATGGGATAAAACTGATCATATCTATTTTAGTCATTTGCTTTCTTCTGCACTTGTGTATCTATGCCTACTTGTATTTTATACATTTTTGGAGAGACTGAGAGACTTGAGGGGAGGGAGGGTGGAAAAGAGAGAGAGATCCTGCTCATAAACATGATCTTAATTTACACAGATAGGTTCAAAACAAGATATTTTTAATAGTTGAATTCCATAAAACAAAAATTTACATCATTCTGTAAAGAATTCCATGACTTCCAATTACTTTGACATTTGAGCAAGTTTAAGAGAAACCATCCAGTAAGGTTCATTCAGTTTTCTTTGCCACATCAGAGGTCTCTGCTACCATCATTGTTCTAAGTTCTATCTCCTCTAGGGTTGCTGGAGAAGTGCAATTAAGAAACTTATAAAAAGTCTTCCATTAGGCAGAATTCCCTCTCAGCATGTATTTGAGAAGACATTCTCTTCCAAGTAGCATTTTTCTTGATGAACTGTTGTTGAGGTGATATTGTGTTACATTAGCAGTATGTTTCCTCACTCAGGACATCATCAAATATTTTCCCTGTCTTAGCAGCTAGGTCATCCACTAAGTCATCCTGGGCTTATTACCCTCATGGTAGAGATGTTACTGCAGAAGTGCAGAGTAAAAGAAATGAATGATGCTTAGCTTTTGCATTTTGAGATAGATTTTTGAACTTCAAGACAAAGGTAATAGTAATAATGACTTTTGAATTGCAGGGGTTGGGCTTTTATCTTTTTCAGAAGCAGAAACTGAAGAGTTCAGAGCATAAAGTTCATGATAAAAAAATTGGGACATTTTTCTCAGTCTTGACAAAGATCCTTTGAGTTGGACTTAGGGAGATAATAGTCAAGAAAAAAAGTACACGTAGTGAAGCTTGGATGCAAGTGTTTGAGATACAAGTGGGTTATGCTATGTTATCCCTCTGGTTAGTTTCAAGAGGAGGCAGATGATAGAACGTTTTATACCTTCTATTTAAGTTTGTTATTGAGTGGGAGGAAGGAACTATGCTTGCTTCTAAGGTGGAATTCAAGAAGCCAGAAAAATTTGAGATTGCCCTTATACCACATCAACTTGGTGCAGTAGCAGTGAAGTAGAAGTGGTGGTATGATGTGAATAGGCAGATCAGACTTGAGACAGCTCTACAAGATATTTTCCTGTGGCCCCAGAAAGGTTCAGGGGAAGTATTAACATATCCCATGGCCTCAAGAGTGGAAGAGAAGTGGATGAAAGCAGGATAAAAGATTAGAAAAGTCTTCTCTATATGGAGAGAGGAACATAAACTTTGTAGAACAATGACCATGACCAATGGGATAGTGCATCTCAGTGGATGCCAGCCTGGGAGGATGAGATGCCAGGGACCAGGGAGGGTGAAATTGTCCATGAGTGACCAGATGATGACAACAATCAACCTTCCCCTATCCCTACCACCACCACTCACCAATCCCCACAAAGTTATATAAGAACCCAGGAACCTGGGAAAGGAGGACAGGAAGAGGAACCCCTTGGATGGCTAACTTAAATTTGGAATGAACTAATTTTAATCAGAATTAACTAAAATCAGGTAGGATGGGGGTTTGAGTTGATTTATAGAAAACTATGGAGGCATGCTATTTTTGCATATTTGGATGTTATGACCTGACAATTTATATTTGCTACATATACTTGACTTCCTCCTATTTCTGCTGTAGAATACTGATTGGAAGTGATCCTATCTTGGGGTATAGTAGAGTCACTTCTTAAAGATTTGTTTCTTAAACAAGGGTGTAAAGCAAAATTGTTTATAATGAAAATCACTCAAAATCCCTTAAGTCAAGCATACAAGACAGTACACAGGCACGTTCTCATTCAATAAATCCCACACAGGCAGGTTTTCCTTTAGGACTGGAGTATAGCTGTTTCTTCATATGACACTGGATTAAGTTGTATGCTTTAGATTTCCAGACACTAGGGCAGAAGATGCCCTCAATATGAGAGGGTCATGGGGTTGAACATCAAGGGAGGGCAGATTCACTCCTCCCACCTGCCATTCTGAGGCATTGGCTCATCCAGAAAAAGGCAGGTACCTTGCGCCACATTAACTGCACCTTTCCCCACATTAATTCTCTCTCCTATACATGTGCTTTCACTTACACTCTCCCTCTTTCTCCCTCACCTCACTCTTGTATATTTGAATAAACTGTACACAGGCAACTGGATTCTTATGTTAATTCTCGAAGCTTTGATGTTCAAGTTATGGCTCTGGGCAGGTGGCCTCTGTAAACATCCTACCTGGCTTGATAATTTGGGGCTGGATCCAATATCATTTAAACTCAGCCTCTTCCCTCCCAGTGTTGTGTCTGTTCTCCATCTCAAAAGGTTAAAACAATATGGGCTCCTTTCTTCACCAGATACACAGTTTTTGACAGTGTGCTAACGTTTTCAAAACTACACTTCACAATTCAATAAAACAAGTGCCTTGAAGAATACCTGGCTTCTAACTTCCCATGGGCACTGAGTCAGTGTCTTAAATACGAATCTATTGTTGATGGTAGATACTTTAAAAACAGAGCTAGTTATACATCCTTAATTGTGAGTTCATATTCCTCAATTATTTTCTTTGAAAGTAAACTTTTGTAATAATTTTGAGCTAGGAAAGGCAATCAAATTATACTGAATTTTAGTGTTACTAATTGATAATCATTATTAGTAATGACTGTAATAACTACAGGCACAATTACAGGCAGATAGAGGATTTTGTGGGACTTAAATTTTAATTTAGGAAGCTTTCTAAGAAAAAAAGCTATATACAATATTACAAAGACAAAGTTAGTTATTAAAGTTAAATTTGCTTACAATGAGATAATTTTAAAAATTGTTTCTATATATTAAAAGTTGACATACACCACAAAACTACACATTGCTAGGGCTTCCTCCAGAGTCTTAGAAGATATCCCAGACAAATGAAGTGACTAGAAACATACTTTATTAGCTGCATGGTAAATCCCACTCTGAGCACAATTTATTGGGCATTTACTACATGCTAGACATTGAATTACACATTTTATTATCTCATCTGTTATATTTCATATTATCATCCTATTTAGAAGTTAGGAAAGGGGAGCTTAGAGAAGGTAAGAAACTTGCCTAAGGTCACACAGCTAATAACTGAGAAAAAAAAAACTAATAATTCAAGCCTGATTTGTTCCAAATCCCTTATTTCCTTTTTATAATACTTTAAAAATTTTTATTACATAATTTAAAACGTTACTTAATGTCGTATAAGTTGCACTTAAACATGAAGAAGCAGGAATATTTCCTTCCTTCTTCACCCATCCTTACAATTTATTTTACATATAAATTAAATCTAGATCATAGATATACGTTTTAAAAGCCAATTCTTTGACAAATACTAGACTTGTACCTGGATTCTGGGAACAATTATGTTTTGGAGTAGGTTCTGGGTAAAAATCAGGTTAGGCACAGCATTTTATTTATTTATTTTAAACCTCTTTATTGGAGTATAATTGCTTTACAATGGTGTGTTAGTTTCTGCTTTATAACAAAGTGAATCAGTTATATATATACATATGTCCCCATATCTCTTCCCTCTTGCACCTCCCTCCCACCCTCCCTATCCCACCCCTCTAGGTGGTCACAAAGCATCAAGCTGATCTCCCTGTGCTATGCGGCTGCTTCCCACTAGCTAGCTATTTTACATTTGGTAGCGCATATATGTCCATGCCACTCTCTCAGTTCATCCCAGCTTACCCTTCCCCCTCACCATGTCCTCAAGTTCATTCTCTATGTCTGCGTCTTTATTCCTGTACTGCCCCTAGGTTCTTCAGAACTTTTTTTTTTTTTAAGGTTCCATATATATGTGTTAGCATACGGTATTTGTTTTTCCAACTTACTTCACTCTGTATGACAGTCTCTAGGTCCATCCACTTCACTACAAATAACTCAATTTTGTTTCTTTTTATGGCTGAGTAATATTCAGGCACAGCATTTTAAAACCCCAGGAGTGCTATCAATACTTACATGAACGACAACATTCTACTCAATGATTTGCTGAACACTGAATGTTCTTAAAATGTTTTTTTAAAATTCGTCCTTGAATTATATATTGTGGGACAAAGAACTGGTGTAAATATTGGCTTCAGACTTGTGTTTGTAATTCACCTGAGCTCCAGCTCTGTCTTGTAGATACACAGAGCATATCATGATTTTTTCTGTGCTTTGATTAGTGTCAGCTCAGGTTATTGATTTTTGCCTCCAGCCTGGAGTTTGATATTTAGTATGCCTGGCTAATACAGGCATTATGACTACAGAAGTCTTCAGGTTCCAAGTACAGGGCAGCTTTTGTTTGGTGGATTTACAATTTTTCAGACTTCTGGGTATGTTAAATAAGAGGTAAAAAGGAAAAAAAAAACACATCTTTCATAATGTACATATGTATGTGTGTATAGATAAATTGGCAAAGGTTATTTGTGTTCAGATGTGGTTGTTCTTGACATGATGATCCCACACCCCAAGTCCCTCACCAGTGGAGATTTCTGCTTCAAGAGTATGTCTTGGTTTATTAGCTACTTTGGATCTTTGGCTGTGTGATCCTTTTGTTTTTACCCTCAGTTTCACGGTAGGTCTTTCAAACTGTGCCATAGCTTTGTTCACATCATCTTAACTTTAATATGTCACAGATCAAGTATCTAATTATATGCTTTCTTGCCTCTTATGATCTTTCACTGCTGGTCTCCTGTCAACACCAGTTTTTAAATTGAATTCCTTTGGCAGCCATGCCCCTGAAATTTTTATATATGTATATACAATTTTTTTTTTGCCCTGGAGTTTGTCCATAGATTTTAACATCTGGGTTTTAATCAAGATTTTAACTTTGTTTTCCCAGTGACTTCCAATTGTAAATTTACTACTTTCTCTGGGCATCCCTTTGAAAAGGAGACATGAAGGGAATTTTTAAATTCCTCATTTATAGAAATATAATCACTGTAGTATATTGAATAATATAGACAATATATGAATAATATAGACATTTTGGCCCCTTAGAATAAGATAGTGATTGCTCTTCAGGTATGGGAGGGGATCACACTTTTATATAAAGTATTTTCTTTTATTTAATGCTTACTAATAAATTTTCCTCAGAGTCAGGGCATAAAGTAAGCACTGTTGTATGAGGGTTAGACCCTTGTTTACTCTAGTATCTGTTTTTATTTTGTTATATTATTTCAGGAAATGGTGTTATTGATTGAGATCTAAGAAGTGATTAAAAACATACATGCCCTATAAGGTCATGTATTTTTTCAGTCTGTTCCAGAAAATTGCTTACATTTTTCTAAGAGTGTTTAAACCTAATCATTGCTGATATTACATGGTAAGACTTGGCATTTAGAAAATAAAATGTGAGATAACTCAAGTTTAGTTCAGCTCAATCAATGATTCTTAGGTGCCTACAGTGTAGCAGAAAATGTGCTTGCTTACCATTGAGAATATGAAAATGACTAACACATGCCCCCTTCAAGAGCTCACTATTAATGGTGAAATAGAACACTGGCAAAACAGGAGGGAGACTGTTTATTAAAGAAAGGAGTCATAGTGGCAAAATAATTTTGTCTCTGAAAAATTGCAGTGAAGATTATCTCCAAGAAATGTATTAATTGATGATCTCTGTTCAATTAAATTGTGTGATACATACCAGAATAATTCATCTGTGGTCTCTACAAAGTTATTATCTCAAAGGAAATAGTAAGGAGGGAGTATAGCCTCATAATCTGGTGTCAGGAGACCTCTGGGTGACTCTTGGCTCTACTTCTAAATGTTGTGTGACTTTTTTTCATATCTGTAAGGTGGGGATAATATTACATATTTGTTCAAATTTATTATATTAATGAGATTAGCTATTATATAATGGTGTGATAACATAAGCCTTCAAAAAATATTGCTTATTAATTTGATCAGTATTAGTAGTAACTAACAGTGCAGAGACCTATATCATGATGATCTCCTGGCTCCTTCTCTCAAAGTAGCCAGGAGATGATCATGATATAGAGCAATTTTTTCTTCTCTAAAGTCCCATGAGGAATGAAAAGTAATTGGATGCTCTTAGGAAGATTTTCAAAATATTCATGGAGCAGAGTAATTCTGTAGAGCAGTGATTCTCAGAGAGTGGTTCTTGGAACAAATGCATTAGCATCATCTGAGAACTTGATCAAAATGCAAACTTAGGGCCCCATTCCAGATGTTTGGAATCAGAAATTCTGGGAGTGGTGCCCACTGATCTGTGCTGTAATAAAGTCTTCAGGTGTTTCTAAAGCATGATAACATTTGAGAACCACTGTTATGGAGAATACTGACATCAATATCATGTCTCATTAGACAAGTCAGTTGTGACCAATCTTTTACAAAACACTTCTTTATTACTAAGTCTGTATTTAGCAGTATACCCCAATTTACTCTTACATGGAAACTTTCAAAGCCATTCATTATAGCAATTTTCCTTTTCATTTATTAAAGAATTACTTTAGTCACTAGGGAAGAAGAGGAAAAAAAGTTCAACTGGTAAAATTTAGTATAGATTGACATATAAAGTAACAGAATATTCTGAGAACTTTTATGTGATAATGACTTGAAGGTAAGAACATTTTTTGGTTTCTCCTGATCATAATGTTTTTGTTACTATTATTTTTTCCTCAGCTGATTTTTTAAACATCTTCTGGGAAGTAACTGTTCTGTCCAAAATGCCTTTTTTGTTTTCATTTGGCAGGGAAGACAAGAAATATTCATAAACCTACCAGATGGAGACTGCTTGAGAATTTGAACGCTGTTTAATACAATTTTGCATCCATAGTATCTACCAATGTGCCCTGTACATGTGTTTCATAAGTATTTGTTAAATTGCATTGAAATTATACTAGTACAAAGCCAAAAGTGACTGATGCCATAGATGAAAAAAGGTAAAAATAATCTAAGACTTCATAAAAGAGAGAGTTCATTTCCAGCTGGAGGACTAAGAAATATTTCACAGTAAAGATGGAATTTACGCTAATCTCTTGAAGAATGAATAGAATCTAGACCTGCTTGGATGGAGGAGTTGGCAGGCATAGGCAATTCTAGGCAGAGTGAATAACATTTTGCAATACACTGAGAGAGGAAGTGCAGGATATGTACTTGGAGCAAATAGTTCTGTGTTACAGAACAATTATGGAAAATAGCATCATCAAATTTTTTGAAGCCAGACCATTGATGAATAACAAACTTGGAGTCCAAACATTATTCTATGAGTAGTATACAGACATTTTAGGTTTTAGAATAGGAAGTGAATGCTTAGAGCTATGCTTGAAGATTAACCTGCCAAATGTAAACTAGATTGAAGAAGGAGCTGTTGAGTGTGAGAAGAGGAGGGAAATCTTGATTTGAGAGAAATAGGGAAGCTCAATTAACAACTCAGTGTTTGATGAGGTGTGAGGATCAAAGAATGGTAGAGAGATGTCATTTAGATTTAAAACTTGGGTCATTCGGAGAAAAGTGACAGAACAAAGGCTGAGGAGGTTTAAATTTTGAACATGATGAATTGGAGTTGCCTTCAGACCAAACAGGTAAAGAAGGCTAGTAGGTAGGTAACTATTAAGTATTACAGCTTTATAAAGAAGTCAGGTTGGACACACATATTTAAGAGCTAGTTATTTAGAAATGATTATTATATTTATTGAATATGATTTTTCAAGGAACAAGTGCAGTAAAAGTCAAAGATATATCTTTGGAGAATATCTGCATAGTGTGGAAGAAGAAGAAACAAAGAAGAGAATATCTGGAAGTATGAAATAAGCAGATATAAAATAGGATAAGGAATGAGAGAATGCCTACAAATAGATGATTATGAAGTCATTAGTGACTATCAGTCAAGCAGTTTGGCAGAAATAATGTTGGAAACCAAGTTCTCTAAGAGGGGATGAACTATAAAGGAATAAAGGCAGACATGAGAAGTCGTCTTTTAAGATGTTTGGCTGGATTGAAAGAGTGACATTAGTGTCATGGTGGCGTAAGATGTCCCTCATTTTTGTGCCCCATTTTAACAATTAAAACTCAACATTTATACATGAACAAAAGTGCTTCTGTTAGAGTTGTGGGATCTATCGCCACATACCAAAGGACCTGGGAGAAGTCTTGCCCATCTGGGCACTGAGTAATAGGCAGATAGACCTTAGTATGGGCTATGGAACCAACAGGAGCCTATGAACTGGCCTCAGCATCTCTTGGCTGTGTTCGGGGTACACTTGGAGAGTGCTGACTAGGGAAGACACCCACACGAGAGACCCTTTGTAGAACTCCATGTTTCCAGAGTAGAAATGCCAGCACTCCACTGGAGGAAAAAAAGCACAAGTTTGGATGTTTTAGAAAAGGTAAAAAGAACTTTGCCAGTGCTGTGCCTCCCCCTAAGTAGCATGACATAGGCTAAAGAAGCTGGTGGCAACCTTTCCTGTGGGGAAAAGGAGAGCAGTGAGCTAGTGCCTGGCTATTCCAACTGTGCTGACAACATGGAAGAAACCCATTTGTTCCCTGTGAAACCTCAGAGTATTGAGGTAGAACCTTCATGACTGGAGGAGGGAGGAGACTAGGGAAAAGGCAGATAATATATCAGAGAGCATAAAAGGGAAGTAGTTCCTGCTGACCACATTCTAAACTTCAGATGGGAAGCCTGCCTATGAGCTTCTGGAAAAACCTCACCTGAGAACCACCCCACCTGGCCCATGGGTACTCCCAAAGCTTCAAGTGCCAAACCCACATTCTCTCCACTCTGAGGCTATCTCCTTATGTGAGCTCTGGCTCCTTGTGAGGCTCCAGGGGCAGCAGTGAGAGCAAGCTCTGGTAGACAAGGAATGAGCATGGAAAGCAGTTCAGAATCTATAGGCAAGAGAGAAACCACAGATTTGAGCTGTAGCACCACCTTTGGGAACACAAAAGAGATTTCCATCATCTGGCTTGATGAGTTGTAAGATTGAGAGAAGACATACAAGCTTAAGAATTCTGCCACAGTCAATACCCATTTATGCTGAAGACTCTCAACAAAGTAGGTATAGAGGTAACATGCCTCAATATACCAAAGGCCATGCAGGACAAGCCCACAGATAGCATGATACTCAATGGTAAAAAGTTGAAAGCTTTGCCTCTAAGATCAGGAACAAGAAAAGCTTGCCCACTCTCAACACTTTTATTCAAAATATTACTGGAAGTCTTAGCCAGAGCAATTAGGCAATAAAAAGAAATAAAAGGCATCCAAATTAGAAAGGAAGTAAAACTGTCACTATTTTCAGATAACATGACACTATATATAGAAAATCCTAAAAGACTACCAAAAAAAGTTAGAACTAATAAATTCATTAAAGTTGCAGGATACAAAAATCAATACACAAAAATCAGTTGCATTTCTATGTACTAACAGCAAACTATCAGACATGGAAATTAAGAAAACAATTCCATTTGCAATTGCATCTAAAACAATAAAATATCTAGGAATAAATTTGACCAAGGAGGTGACAGACACATACACCAAAAATTCTAAAACACTGATGAAAGGAATTGAAGACACAAATAGATGGAAAGATTTTGTGCTCATGGATTAGAAGAATATTGTTAAAATATCCATACTACCCAAACCAATCTACAGATTCAATACAATCCCTATCAAAATTTGGATTCATTTTAAACAGAAACAGAGCACGCGATTCTAAAATTTTCATGAAACCATAAAAGACTCCAAATAGTCAAAGCAATATTGAGAACAAAGAACAAAGCTGGAGGCATCATGCTTTCTGATTTCAAATTATATTACAAAGCTAAAGTTATCAAAACAGCAAGGTATTGGCATAAAAACAGAGCCATAGATCAATGGAATAGAATAGAAAGCCCAGAAATAAACCCACACATAAAGAGTCAATTAATTTATGACAAAGTAAATAAGAATATACAATGGGAGAAAAGAAAAGACTCTTCAAAAAATGGTGTTGGGAAAACCGAACAGCCACATGCACAGGAAAGTGGACCACTATCTTACATCATACATAAAATTTAATTCAAAATGGGTTAAAGACTTAAATGTAAGACCTGAAACCATAAAACTCCCAGGAGAAAACAGAGGCAGTAAGCTTCTGGGCATTGGTCTTGGCAATGATTTTGTGGATATGACTCCTAAAGCAAAGGCAACAAAAGCAAAAACAAGTAAGTGTAACCTCATCAAACTAAAAAGCTTCTGCACAGCAAAGGAAATCATCAACAAAAAGAAAAGGCCATCTACTGAATGGGACAAGATATTTTCAAATGATATATCCAACAAAGGGTTAATATCAAAAATATATAAAGAACTCATGCAACTCAGTAGCAAAAAAGAAAAATCCTATTAAAAAATGGGCAGAGAGTCAGAATAAACATTTTCCCAAAGATATACACATGACCAATTGGCACTTGAAAAGATACTCAACATCAATAATTGGGGAAATGCAAATCAAAACCACAATGAAATATCACTTCATACCTGTCAGAACAGCTATCCTCAAAAAGACAAGAGATAACAGGTGTTGTCAAGGACGTGGAGAAAGGGAACCCTTGTTCACTGTTGTTGAGAATGTAAATTGATGTAGCCAATATGGGAAATATGGAGATTCCTCAAAAAATTAAAAGTAGAACTACCATATGATCTAGTAATTCCACATCTGGGTATTTATTTGAAGAAAATGAAAACACTAATTCAAAAGATATATGCACTCCCATGTTTATTGCAGCATTATTTACAATAGCCAAGATGGAAACAACCTAAATGTCCATCAGTAGATGAATGAAGAAGATGTGATATATATATATATACACACACACACACATATACATACATATATACATATATATACATATAATATATACACACATATATACATATAATATATACACATACATATAATATATACACGTACATATAATATATACATATATACACACACATAAATACATACATCCACACACAAAGAGGAATATTATTCAGCCATGAGAAAGAAGGAAATCCTGGAAATCCTGCCATTTGGGACAACATGGATGGACCTTGCAGTCATTATGCTAAGTGAAATAAGTCAGACAGAGAAAGATATACACTGTATGGTATCATTTATGTGTGGAATCTGAAAAACAAAACACCAAACTTTCAGCTATAAAAATAAATAAGTCATGGAATATAATGTACAGCATGGTGACTATAGTTAATATTGTATTGCATGTTTGGAAGTTGTTAAGTCAGTAGATTTTAAAAGCTCTTATTTTTTAAAAAAAAAGAATTCTGCCAGATGAGGCAGCAAGAAGCATGGAGCAGGTGTACCCATACAAGGTTGGAGAAAGCTCCACATATAAGCAAGATCAATGAAAAGTATCTCCTCCCTGATGGCAATTAGTAGAAATTAAAGGATGTATTTGCTACTTCAAATACAAAAAACAGCAATGGAAAGCTCAAAGAAACATCAAGAATGAAGGAAACATGACATAATCAAAAGATCACAATAATCATCTAGTAACTGAACCCAAAGACACAGAATTCTGCATTTTACCTAATAAAGATTTCAAAATAGCTGTTTTGAGGAAACTCAATGAGGTATAAAACAACAAAGACAATTCAACAAAATCAGGCAAAAGATATATGAGTAAAATGAAAAATTTAAGGTAGACATCATATAAAAACCAAGCAGAAACTCTGGAGCAGAAGAATTCAATGAATGAAATGGGAAAAAAAAAACTTTCAATAGAGAGCATCACCAGCAGAACAGACCAAGCACAAGATAGAATTAGTGAGTTAGTGAAACTTTGAAATAACTCAGAGGAGAAAAAAGAATGTAAAGAAAGCCTACATGATCTATGAGACACCATTTAAAAAATCAAATATCACAACTATTGGAGATCCAGAAGGAGAAAAGAGGGAGAAGGGGATAGAAATTTTAAAGATATAATAACTGAGAACATCTCAAACCTGGGGAGAGACTTGGACATCCAAGTTTACAAAGCTAACAGTTCACCCCATTTTCTCAATTCAAAATAAACTTCTCCAAGATATATTAACCTGTCAAAAATCAAAGAAAAAGAGAGAATCTGAAAAGTAGCAAGAGAAAAAAAAAAAAAAGATTGTAACCTACAAAGGAGCCCCAATTAGGCTATTAGCAAATTACACAGCAGAAACTTTACAGTCCAGGAGAGAGTGGAATGATATATTCAAAGTGTTGAAAGAAAAAAGTTTCCAGCAAGATAACTATCTAGCAAAGTTATGATTCAGAAGTGAAGGAAAAATAAATACTTTTTCAGACAAACAGAAGCTGAGGGAATTCATCACCAATAGACTTCCTTAGAAGAAATGCTGAAAGGAGTTCAAGCTGAAATGAAAGATGCTAATTAGTAACAAGAAAGCATATGAAAATATGCAAAACACTGGTAAGGGTGAATATACAGTCAGATTAGAAAACTCTAATTCTGTAATATGATGGTGTGTTAACTACTTAATTTTAGTATAAAGGTTAAAGAAAAGGAATATTAAAAATAACTATAGCTACTATAGGTTTTTAACAAATATATAAAAGAGGTAAACTGTGACATCAAAAACATTAAAGGGGAGGAATAAAAGGGTAGAGCTTTTATATATAATTCTGTTAAATAGCTATCAGCTTATAATGGACTGTTTTATCTAAAAGATGTTTTATGTAAGCCTCATGGTAACCACAAAGCTAAACCTATAGTAGATTCACAAATGATAAAAAGAAGGAAATCAGAGCATACCACCACAAAAAGTCACCAGTTCACAAAGATAGGCAGAAAGAGAAAAAAAGGAATAATGGAACTATAAAGCAGCCAGAAAGTGGCTAGTAAGATGACATTAATAAACCCTTACATATCAATAATTACTCTAAGTGTAAATGAATTGAAATCACCATCAAAACGCACAGCGTGCTTCCATCCAGCTGCTGGATGGATAAAAAAAATAAGGTGCAATTAACTATGTGCTGCCTACAAGACCAGGGAATCTGAGACCATTTTAGTTTCATGACAGTTACTCTTTAGTGGGAGCATCTTTTTCATATCTGCCATATGCCTTCAAGCTGCTCACTGACTCCTTACACTTCCAGTCTGTTAGCAAAATGTAGTTTTAAATGTATTAACATGATCCCAGTATATGTTTGATTTTTAGGAGCGACTGAGGAATGGTTTTCCAAATTTTGCTTACTATCTTCATTAGGAAATAATTTATAAGCATTTAAAAAACTTTTATAATAGGTTACATAAGCAAATTCTAAAACATATGACTAATTTATAGCTTGAGTATTAAAGAAACTAACTTCAGTTTTGCTTAAAATGAACAGGAGACCATAAATGTGTAACAGAAAGCTACCAAAAGTTTAGTATAAGGAGAAACCTTAGAATTTATTTAATTAAACCTGTTTTTTTCAGAGTTTGTATTAATGAGATAAATGAAAAATAAAAACATGCAAAAATAAATTTTTTATATTATATTGGAGTATAGTTGATTTACAATGTTGTGTTAGTTTCAGGTGTACAGCAAAGAGATTCAGTTATGCATATACATATATCCATTCTTTTTCAGATTCTTTTCCCACATAGATTATTACAGAATACTGAGTAGCATTTCCTGTGCTATACAGTAGGTCCTTGTTAATTATTTATCTTATATATAGTAGTGTGTATATATTATCTGGAGAAAACCATAATTCGAAAAGATGCATGCACCCCAATGTTCACTGAAGCACTATTTACAATAGCTTAGCATGGAAACAACCTAGGTGTCCATCGACAGAGGAATGGATAAAGAAGATGTGGTACATATATACAGTGGAATATTCCTCAGCCATAGAAAAGAATGAAATAATGCCATTTGTAGCAACACGAACAGACTTAGAGATTATCATACTAAGTGAAGTAAGTCAGAGAAAGACAAATACCATATGATATCACTTATATGTGGAATCTAAGAACAAGATACAAATGAACTTATTTATAAAACAGAAACAGACTCACAGACTTTGAAAACAAATGTATGGTTACCAAAGGGGAAATGTTGCTGGGGGGAGGGACAAATTAGGAGTTTGGGATTAACATATACACACTACTATATACAAAATAGTTAATTAGATAATTTAAATAATTTATATAAGACATTCATAATATAATCTATTTGAATGATATCCCCCCTAGTGTTGTGCAATGTACAACAAGACTGTATTCAATGGCTCTTCTCTTAGACATAAAATTGCTGTCTGCTCTTGAATGTCTAAGTTTATATGTTTAATTGCCCATGTGGTTCAGTTTGGAGATATAAAACTTAAGAGACATTGGCATACAGATGATATATGTATGGGATCATGGGACCAGGGACATTTTGTAAGGAGACTGTTCCTATAAAGAAGAGGAGCTACTGAGGACAGAGTTGTAGGGTACTTCAACAACTAAAGGTCTTGTGGAGGAAAAGAATCTTAAAAAGTGATGAGAAGAGTACTCAGGGAAGAGCAAAGGAGGCAAGCATGTGGTCATGGAATCCTAGCATAAACAGCATTTCATGAAGATAGAAGCAGCAAACACAGTCAAATGCTGCTAAGAATGCTGGCTTTTGCAAAAGTTGGTGTCTAGTAACCTTAAGCAGTTTCACAGAAGTAATGGGGATAATGCATCAGGCTATTTTTATTTACAATAGGGAATCCAAATTAACATAACGTAGATTCAGAGCTTAGGCACTACATGGATAAGACGATAGTCCCTGGTGTAAAATACTTTACTTAAGCAATGGGGTACATATCATAACTCATTTAGGGCTAGGGCTATATCTTACACATTTTCTTAATCTTTTGGCCTAGAATGGAGATTTACACAGAGTAGTATTACAAAGTTCATAAAAGAAGAGAAGACAAGCTTATCTCTAAGTACTTTTTAACTCTAACCTTTTATAAGCCTATGTTAAGGCCCTTTAAAAATATTTGCACCTTGTAAAAAGACCAAAATAAATATGGAATAGTGAGAAAAATAAACAGAATGCTATAAAGGGAAAAACATTTTACCAAGAACAAAAAGGTGAAGGAGAGAATTTGGTGTAATTTTTCTCAAGTTCATCTGCCTTTTGTGCTTTTAAAAAGGATGTATTTCTAGACAAGTAGGGCACCTACCAGGCACCGGTGGGGAACCACGGACATCTAAAGGGATGGGAGGAACCCCCAGTGACCAAGTAGGATGTGGGGAGGTGTGGAGAGTGAAGGAGGAAAAGAAGTGGAGGCGGGACAGGACTGGTGCCCCTGAGGGGTGGCTGGAGGAGGGGGAGGGGAAGGGATCCCACGCCTGAAGTGGGAAATTGGGGAATCACTGGGAGGGCAGAGGATCAAAAGGGAGTGTGGCCAGGTTTCCCCCGCCCACTTGGATCCCCAGGAACCTGCTGAGATCTCAGGCCTGATCCTCTGCCCACCGGGGTCCCTTCCAGCCACATGGGTCCTGAGAGAGTGGGAGGGAGGGAAGGGGGAGCAAAAGTAAAGGCCAGACCAATGGGACCGGCACCCTGAGGGGTGGCTGGGGGAGGGAAGGAGTTCCTATACCCAGAGGGACAACTCACGGTTAGGAGTCCAGCGGTGACAGGGGAGACCGTGGGGGAGGGGTGTGAAGGGATGGAAGGGAACGAGGCCAGTGCTTTCTCTGTCCACTTAGGCACCAGGAAGCCTGTTGGGTCCTCCGCCCTCAGAGTCTCCCTCCTCAAGCTCACAGCCCAAGCCCCACCCCTACACCCACATCCAAGGCCCCACCTCTACACTCCGAGACACCCTCCAACGAGATGGGCCTAAACACCACCCACACACCCTCACCCAGGGCCCTACCTCCAACTCAGGAACTCCATACTCCAGAGGCCCCCCTTTCCACATGCTGCCTCCCCCTCTTCTGCACAGGTCCTAAGAAGAGGTCACGCCCCATGCTCAAAAGTCACTGCCCCCACCTGCCTAGGTCCCACCATACCCAAAACCCCGCCCCTGCCTAAGTTCCACCCCTGCTGAAACTCTGACCCCATAGCCAAGGCTTTTTTCTTTTCTTTTTTCCTCTTTTATATTGGCGTTCTGTTTTAACTTGATTCATTGTTGTTGATTCTTTTATATTTTTATTTTTCCTAATAAATCTTTTACTTTTCTAATTTTATCTAAGTTTTATACTATGTTAGTTATCTCTACTTTTGGTTTACTCCCCCACCCCCACCCCCTTCTTTTTTCTGTTGTGGTTTTATTTTACCTTGTTGCTGCTGTTTCATTATAATTTTATTTTTTCTAATATATTTCTTATCTTTCTAATTTTATTTTGTTTTTTATTCTTTGATACTGTACTGCTCATTTTTTTCTTTCTTCCTTTTTTTTTTTTTTAAAAAAAACTGTGCCATGAAGCTTGTGGGATCTTGGTTCCCAGGCCAGAGGTTGAGTCTGAGCTACTGTGGTGGGAGCTCCAAGTCCAAACAGCTGGATTAACAGAGAACCTCAGACCCCAGGGAATATCAATTGGAGTAAATCCTCCCAGAGGTCCACATCTCAGCACCAAGACCCAGCTCTATCCAACTGTATGCAAACTCCAGTGCTTGACGTCTCAGGCCAAACAACCAGTAAGACAGGAATACAGCACCACCCATCAAAAAACAAAAAAAAAATGAAATGAAAAAAGATTTGTTACAGACGAAGGAGCAAGGTAAAAACCTACAAGACCAAATAAATGAAGACGAAATAGGCAACCTACCTGAAAAATAATTCAGAGAAATGATAGTAAAGATGACCCAAAATCTTGGAAACAGACTGGAGAAAATAGAAGCAATATTTAACAAGGATCTAGAAGAACAAAAGAGCAAACAAACAGCGATGAAAAACACAATTACTGAAATTAAAAATATTCTAGAAGGAATCAATAACAAGAATCAATAACTGAGGCAGAAGAACGGATAAGTGACCTGGAGGATAAAATAGTGGAAATAACTGCCAGGAAGCAGAATAAAGAAAAATGAATGAAAAGAATTGAGGACAGTCTCAGACACCTCTGGGACAACACATTAAATGCACCAACATTTGAATTATAGGGGTCCCAGAAGAAAAAGAGAAAAAGAAAGGGTCTGAGAAAATATTTGAAGAGATTATGGTCAAAAATTCCCTAACATGGGAAAGGAAATAGTCAAGTCCAGGAAGCACAGAGAGTACCATACAGGATAAACACAAAGAGAAACATGCTGAGACACATATTAATCAAACTATCAAAAATTAAATACAAGGAAAAAATATTAAAAGCAGCAAGGGAAAAGCAACAAAAAACATACAGTGGAATCCCCATAAGGTTAACAGCTGCTCTTTCAGCAGAAACTGCAAGCCAGAAGGGCGTGGCAGGACATATTTAAAGTGATGAAAGGGAAAAACATACAACCAAGGTTATTCTACCCAGCAAGGATCTCATTCATATTCGATGGAGAAATTAAAACCTTTACAGACAAGCAAAAGTTGAGAGAATTCAGCACCACCAAACCAGCTTTACAACAAATCCTTAAGGAACTTCTCTAGACAGAAAACACAAAAGAAGGAAAAGACCTACAATAACAAACCCAAAACAATTAAGAAAATGGTAATAGGAACACACATATTGATAACTACCTTGAATGTAAATGCTCCAAACAAAAGACATAGACTGGCTGAATAGAAACCAAAAAAATACCCATATATATGCTGTCTACAAGAGACCCACGTCAGACCTAGGGAACATACAGACTGAAAGTGAGAGGATGGAAAAAGATATTCAAAGCAAATGGAAATCAAAAGAAAGCTGGAGTAGCAATACTCATATCAATCAAAATAGACTCCAGGGCTTCCCTGGTGGCGCAGTGGTTGAGAATCTCCCTGCCAATGCAGGGGACACGGGTTCGAGCCCTGGTCTGGGAAGATCCCACATGCCGCGGAGCAGCTGGCCCCGTGAGCCACAATTACTGAACCTGTGCATCTGGAGCCTGTGCTCCGCAACAAGAGAGGACTCGATAGTGAGAGGCCCGTGCACCGCGATGAGGAGTGGCCCCCACTTGCCGCAACTAGAGAAAGCCCTCACACAGAAATGAAAACCCAACACAGCCATAAATAAATAAATAATTTTTAAAAATAGACTCCAAAATAAAGACTATTACAATAGACAAGAAGGACACTACATAATGATCAGGGGATCAATCCAAGAAGAAGATGTAACAGTTGTCAATATTTATGCACCCAACATAGTAGCACCTCAGTACTTAAGGCAAATGCTAACAGCCATAAAAGGAGAAATCAACAGTAACACAATCATAGCAGGGGACTTTAACACCCCACTTTCACCAATGGACAGCTCATCCAAAATGAAAATAAATAAGGAAACACAAGCTTTAAATGATACATTAAACAAGATGGACTTAATTGATATTTATAGGAAATTCCATCCAAAAACAACAAAATACACATTCTTCTCAAGGGCTCATGGAATATTCTCCAGAATAGATCATATCTAGGGTCACAAATCAAGCCTTGGTAAATTTAAGAAAATTGAAATCATATCAAGTATCTTTTCCGACCACAACGCTATGAGACTAGATATCAACTACATGAAAAAATCTGTAAGAAATACAAACACATGGAGGCTAAACAATATGCTACTAAATAAACAAGTGATCACTGAAGAAATCAAAGAGGAAATCAAAAAATACCTAGAAACAAATGACAACGAAAACACACGACCCAAAACCTAAGGGATGCAGCAAAACAGTTCTAAGAGGGAAGTATACAGCAATACAATCCTACATCAAGAAATAAGAAAAATCTCAAGTAAACAACTTAAACGTACACTTCAAGCAATTAGAGAAAGAAGAAGAACAAAAAAAAAAACCCCAGGGCCTCCCTGGTGGCGCAAGTGGTTGAGAGTCCGCCTGCCGATGCAGGGGATACAGGTTCGTGCCCCGGTCTGGGAGGATCCCATATGCTGCGGAGCGGCTGGGCCCGTGAGCCATGGCCGCTGAGCCTGCGCATCCGGAGCCTGTGCTCCGCAACGGGAGAGGCCACAACAGTGAGAGGCCCGCATACCGCAAAAAAAAAAAAAAAAAAAAAAAAAAACCCAAAGTTACCAGAAGGAAAGAAATCACAAAGATCAGATCAGAAATAAATGAAAAAGAAATGAAGGAAATGATAGCAAAGATCAATGAAACTAAAAGCTGGTTCTTTGAGAAGAAAAACAAAATTGATAAACCATTAGCCAGACTCATCAAGAAAAAAAGGGAGAAGATTCAAATCAATAGAATTAGAAATGAAAAAGGAGAAGTAACAACTGACACTGCAGAAATACAAAGGATCATGAGAGATTACTACAAGCAACTCTATGCCAATAAAATGGACAACCTGGAAGAAATGGACAAATTCTTAGAAAAGCACAACCTTCTGAGACTGAACCAGGAAGAAATAGAAAATATAAACAAACCAATCACAAGCACTGAAACTGAAACTGTGATCAAAAATCTTCCAAAAAACAACAGCCCAGGACCAGATGGCTTCACAGCCAAATTATCAAACATTTAGAGAAGAGTTTACACTTATCCTTCTCAAACTCTTCCAAAATACAGCAGAAGGAGGAACACTCCCAAATTCACTCCTCGAGGTCACCATCATCCTGATACCAACACCATACAAAGATGTCACAAAAAAAGAAAACTAAAGGCCAATATCACTGATGAACATAGATGCAAAAATCCTCAACAAAATACTACCAAACAGAATCCAACAGCACATTAAAAGGATCATACACCATGGTCAAGTGGGGTTTATTCCAGGAAGGCAAGGATTCTTCAATATATGCAAATCAATCAATGTGATACACCATATTAACAAATTGAAGGAGAAACAAACATATGATAATCTCAATAGATACAGAAAAATCTTTCAACAAAATTCAACACCCATTTATGATAAAAACCCTCCAAAGAGTAGGCAAAGAGGGAACCTACCTCAACATAATAAAGGCCATATATGACAAACCCACAGCCAATATCGTTCTCAATGGTGAAAAACTGAAACCACTTCCACTAAGATCAGGAACAGGACAAGGTTGCCCACTCTCACCACTATTATTCAACATAGTTTTGGAAGTTATAGCCACAGCAATCATCAAAGAAAAAGAAATAAAAGGAATCCAAATCGGAAAGAAGAAGTAAAGCTGTCACTGTTTGCAGATGACGTGATACTATACACAGAGAATCCTAAAGATGTTACCAGAAAACTACTAGAGATAATCAATGAATTTGGTAGAGTAGCAGGATACGAAATTAATGCACAAAAATCTCTTGCATTCCTAAACATTAATGATGAAAAATCTGAAAGAGAAATTAAGGAAACACTCTCATTTACCATTGCAACAAAAAGTATAAAATACCTAGGAATAAACCAACCTAAGGAGACAAAAGACCTATATGCAGAAAACTATAAGACACTGATGAGAGAAATTAAAGATAATACAAACAGATGGAGAGATATACCATGTTCTTGGATTGGAAGAATCAACATTGTGAAAATGACTATACTACCCAAAGCAATCTACAGATTCAATGAAATCCCTATCAAACTACCAATGGCACTTTTCACAGAACTAGAACCAAAAAATTCACAATTTGTAGGGAAACACAAAAGACGCTGAAGAGCCAAAACAATCTTGAGAAAGAAAAACAGAGCTGGAGGAATCAGGCTCCCTGACTTCAGACTATACTACAAATCTACAGTAATCAAGACAATATGGTACTGGCACAAAAACAGAAATATAAATCAATGGAACCGGATAGAAAGCTGAGAGATAAACCCATGCACATATGGTCACCTTATCTTTGATAAAGGAGGCCAGAGTAGACAATGGAGAAAAGACAGCTTCTTCGATAAGTGGTGCTGGGAAAACTGGACAGCTACATGTAAATAATGAAATTAGAACACTTCCTAACACCATACACAAAAATAAACTCAAAATGGATTAAAGACCTAAATGTAAGGCCATACACTATAAAACTCTTAGAGGAAAACCTAGGCAGAACACTCGATGGCATAAATCACAGCAAGATCCTTTTTGACCCACCTCCTAGGGAAATGGAAATAAAAACAAAAATAAAGAAATGGGACCTAGTGAAACTTCAAAGCTTTTGCACAGCAAAGGAAACCATAAAGAAGATGAAAAGGCAACCCTCAGAATGGAGAAAGTATCTGCAAATGAAGCAACAGACAAAGGATTAATCTCCAAAATATACAAGCAGCTCAGCAGCTCAATATCAGAAAAACCAACAACCCAATCCAAAAGTGGGCAGAAGATCTAAATACACATTTCTCCAAAGAAGATTTACAGATTGCTAAAAACACATGAAAGGATGCTCAACATCACTAGTCATTAGAGAAATGCAAATCAAAACTACAATGAGGCATCACCTCACACCAGATAGAACGGCCATCATCAAAAAATCTACATACAATAAATGCTATTGAGGGTGTGGAGAAAAGGGAATCCTCTTGCACTGTTGGGGGGAATGTAAATTTGTACGGCCACTATGGAGAACAGTATGGAGGTTCCTTAAAAAACTAAAAATAGAAGTACCATATGACACAGCAGTCCCACTACTGGGCATATACCCTGAGAAAACCATAATTCAAAAAGTTTCATGTACCACAATGTTCATTGCAGCACTATTTACAATAGCCGGGACAGGGAAGCAACCTGTGTCCATCGACAAATGAATGGATAAAGAAGATGTGGCACATATATACAATGGAATATTACTCAGCCATAAAAAGAAACAAAATTGAGTTATTTGTAGTGAGGTGGATGGACCTAGAGTCTGTCATACAGAGTGAAGTAAGTCAGAAAGAGAAAAGATGCAAGAAGGAGGGGATATGGGGATATATGTATGCATATAACTGATTCCCTTTGTTATACAGCAGAAACTAACACAACACTGTAAAGCAATTATACTCCAGTAAACACGTTAAAAAAATTGTATTTCTACTGTTTATATACATATCCCTAGGTCACTCTCAATATTGGTATTTTTTTCTTCATTGTTCCCTTCTTACCTTTGTGTTTCTGCCTTTTCTTGTCTCTTTCCTTCCTTCTCAGAAAGAACAATGGAGGAAGAAAGTGAGAATTTCAACAGAGAGAAAATATTTTTAAAAGTACCTAAAGTACCAAATGGAAATCACAGAGCTGAAGAATATAGTAACAGAACTAAAAAAATTCAATACAGTGCTTCAAGAGTTGACTAGATTGAGTAGAAGAAAGAAAGAATCAGCAAACTCAAAGACAAGGCAATAGAATTCATCTAATCAGAGGAACAAAAAGAAAAAGAATAAAGAAGAGTGAAGAGAGCTTAAAGGATTTATGGAACAACATAAAATGAATGAGTATCTACATTATAGGGTCCCAGAAGGAGAAGAAAGAGAGAAAGGGAGGAAAATCTTGTTCAAAGAAATAATGGCTGAAAACTATCCTAACCTGAGGAACAACAGATATCTAAATCCTGGAAGTCCAGAGAGTTCCAAGTAAGATGAAATTAAAGGGATTGACATCAAGAAACCTTATAATTAAACTGTAAAAAGTTACAGGCAAGGAGAGAGTCTTAAATTCAGCAAGGGAAAAGCATACAAGGGGACCGTCATAAAACTATCAACAGATTTTTCAATAGAAACTTTTCAGGCCATAAGGGAGTGGCATGATATGTTCCAAGAGCTAAAGTGAAAGAAAAAATAAAAGCTGTCAACCAAAAATACAATAGCCAGTAAAGTTTGTCCTTCAGAATTGAAGGAGAGGAAGAGTTTTCCAGAAAAGCAAAAGCTGAAGAAGTTCACTACTGTTAGACCAACCTTACAAGAAATTTTAAGGTGCCCCTTCAAACTGAAATAAAAGGATGCCAATTAGTAACAAAAAGTTTGAAATTATAAATCTCACAGATAAAGTTAAATATATACTGAAATTCAATGTATTGTCATGGTGGTAGGGATATCACTTATAATTCTAGTATGAAGGTTAAAGTATTAAAATAACAATACCTACAATAATTTTTTAATGGCTACACATGCTAAAAGATGTAAATTATGATATTAAAGCATAAATTGAAGGAGGGGGAGAGTAAGAATGTAGAGCATTAGCATGCCTTCGATCTTAAGTTGTTATATAATCTTATAATAGACTATTATAAATGTAAGATGTTTTACATAGCCTTGTAGTAACCACATACAAAAAACCCTAGAGTAGATATAAAAATAATAAAGAGAAAGGAATATAAGTATACTAATACAGAATATCATTAAAGAGTAAAGAGCATAATAAAGGCACAGAGGAATTACAAAAGACCCAGAAAACAATGAACAGAATGGCAATAGCAAGTCAGTACTATCAATAATTACTTTAAATGTAAATGGACTAAATTCTCCAATTAAAAGAGTGGCTGAATGGATTAAAAAAAAAATAAGACCAAACTATATGATGCCTATCAAGACTCACTTCAGCTTTAAGGACACACATAGACTGCAAATGAAGGGATAGAGAAAGATAATTCCATGCAAATGGAAAGCAAAAGAAATCTGGGGTAGCTATACTTATCAGACAAAATAGACTTTAAGCCAAAGTTTGTCATAAGAGACAGAAAATCATTACATAATGAAAGGGGTCAATCCAACAAGAGGATATAACAACTGTAAATATTTATGCACCAGCATAGGTGCACTTAAATATAAAAAGCAAATATTAACAGAAATGAAGGGAGAAAATGACAGCAATACAAGAATAGTAGGGGACTTCAATATTCTCCTTTCAACAATGGATCAGTATCTGATCCATTAGAAAATCAGAAAATCAGTAAGAAATATTGGACTTAACATATTAGGCCACATGGACTGAAAAATTTACAGAACATTCTATCCAACAGCAGCAGAATATATATTCTTCTCAAGTGCACATGGAAAGTTCACTAAATAGATCATATGTTAGGCCACAAAACAAATCTTAAGATTGAAGTCATAATCAAGCATCTTTTCTGAACATTGAAAAATGCACAAACACATGGAGATTAAGCAACATGCTACTGAACAACCAATTTGTCAAAGAAGAAATCAAAAGAGATAAACTATCTTGAGTAAAATGAACATAAAACATATGGGATGCAACTAAAGAATTCTGGGAGGGAAGATTATAGCAATAAATGCCTCCATTAAGAAGAGAAGAAATATCACAAATAAACGACCCATCTTTACACTTTAAGGAACTAGAAAAGAAGGAACTAAGCCCAAAGTTAGAAGAATGGAAATAAAGATCAGAGTGAAAGAAGGAAATAAAGACTAAAAAGACAATAGAAAAGAGCAATGAAATGAAAAGCTGTTTTTTGAAAATATAAATAAAACAGATAAACCTTTAGCTAGACTTACTGAGAAAGAAAAAAGAGAGGACTCAAGTAAAATTTGAATGAAAGAGGAGACATTACAACTGATACCAAACAAAGTATCATAAAAGCCTGGTATGAACAATTGCATGCCACAAATTGGACAAACTAGAAGAAATGAATAAATTCTTAGAAACACACAACCTTCCAGGACTGATTCAGGAAGAAATAGAACATCTGAATAGACCAATTACTAGCAAGGAAATTGAATCAGTAATCAAAAATATCTCAAACAAAAATCCAGGACCAGATGGCTTCACAGGCGAATTCTACCAAACATTTAAAAAATGATTAATAACACTGCCTCTCAAGCTCTTCGAAAAAGTGAAGAGAAAGAAAAATTCCAAACTCAATTTATGAGGCCAGCATTTCCCTGTTACTAAAACCAGACAAGGACACTACAGAAAAGAAAAGAAAAAAAAAATTACAGGTCAATATCTCTGATAAACGCAGATGCAGAATTACTCAACAAAATATCAAACAAATTCAACAATACATTGAAAGGGTTATACACCATGATCAAGTGGGATTTTTTCCAGGGATGCAAGGGTGATTCAACAGTCACAAATCAATCAATGTGATACATCACATTAACATAATGAAAGATAAAAATCATGTGATCATCTCAATAGAAAAAGCATTTGACAAAATTCAACCACTATCCATAATAAAAACTCTCAACAAAAAAAACTGGGTAGAGAGGAAAACTTCCTCAACATAATAAAGGCAATATAGGACAAACCTACAGCTAACATCATGCTCAATGGTGAAAAGCTGAAAGCTTTTTCTCTAAGATCAAGAGCAAGGCAAGGGTACCCACTCTAAACTTATCAAGAACAAGGCAAGGGTACCCACTCTAAAGCTTTATTCAACATAGTCCTAGAAGTCCTAGCCACTGCAATTAAACAAAAAAGAAAAGACATCCATACCAGAAGAACTAAAACCATCCATTTACAGTTGAAATGATATAATATATAGAAAACCATAAAGACTCCACCAAAAAATTGTTAGATAAATGAATTTGGTAGATTTGCAAGATACAAAAATCAATGTACCAAAATTAGTTGTATTTTCATACTTTAACAATTTCTAAGAGAAATTAAGGAAACATTTCCATTTGTAATTGCATTAAAAAGATTAAAATACCTAGGAATGAATTTAACCAAGAAGGTAAAAGTCCTATACACTGAAAATCATGAGACACTGATAAAAACAATGGAAGGTGACATAAACAAATGGGAAGATATTCAATGCTCATGGATTAAAAATAATATTGTGAAAATGTCCATACTACCCAAAACAATCTACAGGTTCAGTGTAATATTTATCAAAATTTCATGGCATTTTGCACAGAAATAGAACAATCTTAAAATTTGTGTGTAATTACAAAAGACCCCAAATAGCCAAAGCAATCTTGAAAAAGCAGATCAAAGCTAAAGACAACCTACAGATTGAAAGTATTTGCAAACCATATCAGAAAAAATGTTAATATCCAAAATATGTGAAGAACTCATACAAGTCAATAAAAACAAAAAGAAAAAAATATGAATAAAAAATTGGCAGAGGAACTGAATAGACATTTTCCCAAAGGAGACATCCAAATGACCAACAGGTACATGAAAAGATGCTCAACATCACTAATTACCAGGGAAATGCCAATCAAAACCACAATGAGATATCACCTCACACCTGTTAGGATTGCTATCATCAAAAATACTAGATATAACAAATGTTGGTGAGGATGAGGAGTGAATGGAACCCTTGTGCATTGTTGGTAGGAATGTAAATTGGTTCAACCACTATGGAAAGCAGTATAGAGTTTCCTCATAAAATTAAAAGCAGAACTACCATATGATCCACTCTGGGAATATATCCAAAGGAAATGAAAACAATATATTGAAGAGATATCTTCACTCCCATATTTATTGCAGCATTATTCACAATTGTCATGCTTGAAAAAAACCTAAGCATCTGTCAACAGATCAATGAATAAAGAAGATGTGGTACATACAAATAATAAATTGTGCAGCCATGAGAGAAAAGGAAATCCTGCCATCTGCCACAACATTTATGGACCTGGAGGGGTGTTATGCTGAGTGAGATAAGCCCGACAGAGAAAGACACATACTGCATGGTATCAGTGATACGTGGAATCCAAAAAGAAAAATCAAACTCATAGAAACTGAGTTGAAAAGTAGTTTCCAGAGTTTCGGTGGTGGGGGAAAGAGGGAGAGGTGGTAAAAGGGTATAAGCTTTTAGCTGTAAGATGACAAGATCTGAGAATCTAATGTATTACATGGTGCCTGTAGTTAACAACACTATTGCATAATAAAAATTTGGTGAAGAGTAGAAAAAAATGTAAATATGTGAGGTTATGTATGACTAGATGATAGAAATCCTTTCACAATGTATATGAATATCAAATCATGATATATACTTTAAATATTTTACCATTTTCTTTCTCAAATATATGTCAAACAAAGCTTAAAAATGAAAAAAGGGAGTAAGTGCAACCAGAGTTGATCAATTTCAGAATAGAAGGAAAACTCATATCATTTCAAAGTAAATAATAAATTATAAGATACACAAGAGAGAAGAGATTCAAGTAAAAATTTAAGAATACTGAAGAAAAGCATGATAACTTCCAAGAAAATGAGAATGAAATAAAGGAAGAAATAAAGAGGGTCAAAGAGAAAGTGGATGAAAGGAAGTCAAGCAAAGAGGCTTTAATATACACATCACTGGAGTCTCTGGGGGAAAAAATCTATGGAACAGAATATTTAAACTCCTAATCCAATAAAACTTTCTGGATATAAGAGAAAACACAAATTCTATAAATCAAAAGGTTCCACTGTATATCTATTAAAAATATTATCAGGGCCTCTATGCAGATGATTAACTTATAAGATTTTTTAAAATTACCTTGATATCAGATTTCTCAAGCAAATGAAAATACAAGGTTACAGTAGACCAGTATTTTTAAGAAATCAAGGAAACCAAGATTTGTGAACCAAGAATGTTGTGTTCAAACTGTCCTTCAATTATTAGAACTATAGAAAAATAGTTCTAAACGTGTAAGTAATCAGGGAATATTGTTCAGAAATATCCCTCTTGAGGAATTTACTAGTAAATAAGTGTCATCCAACCTAGTAAGAACTAGGGAAACTTTAGCAACATAACCCAATGGTGAGCATAAAACATTTATAAATGGTGAGCAAATGATATATCTAATTATAAAGCCAAGACAAAAACACAAGTGGGAAGATGGAAGAATATTTGTGTCATGTGACATTTATAGAGTAAGAAGACTGCAAGTAAAAATAAGAAAGAGAAAGGGAAAAGTGGAATAGGCTACTGTTGTTGAAAACATAATAGGTGGGAATCAAAGGATGCAATTTAAAAAGACTGCATAAGAAGGTAAGAAAGAAAAATATTAGGGGCTTTATAAAACTATAAATACGAAGGTAAGCACTAAAACAAAAATACAAATCTTCACAAATTCTGAGAAAATTTTATAAACTTAAAGAAGGCATGTCCAATAGAGAAAGAAAAATGGCAAATAAAATGTAGTATAGTAATTACTATAGAAAATTATGATACAGTTGAGAGCAAATATATAGCAGTACAATCAATAAGTGTAAACAGGATGAACTTTGCTGTTAAAAATATTTTCAAGTTTGAAAATCCAAAAGATATATACATACCTTTGTACATACATAAATACATAATTAGGGAGTGGTGGAGATTGAAAACCACCAAATGCCATAGTAGTTAGGTTGAGGCAGTAACTTAATAATTATGAATAGATGATAAATCTTAGGGGTAGTGTGTTGTCTGATGAGGAATAAGATGTTTACATTGTTTTTAAAGTGTCTCCCCACAAGACAAGAGCAAGATTAGGCTCAAGGGGGAAACAGACTATAATCACAAGGAAGTATCAGACAAAGTCAAACTGGATATCATTTGTATAAAATGACTGCTCTGTATTAAAAAATTAATGTCATGAAAGCTAAAAGCTAAGGAATATGTTTTAGATAAAAAGAGACTTAGAGATATGGCAGCTAAGTGCAATATGTGATTCCAGACCAGAACCTGTATTGAAAGGAGGGAAAAACATTATAAAGGACATAAGACAATTCACAAAGTTGGAATGTGGATTATAGGTTAGGTAAGAGTACCATATCAATATAACCACCACAATCAAATTCAGAAAATTTATCTAAGAGAATGTCCTTGTTTTTAGGAAATTCACACTGAAGCATTAAGGATTAAAATAGTCTAATATATGCAGCATGCTTTCAAATGGTTCAGAAAATATAAATAGTCTGTGTGTGCATGTAGATACAGAGAGACAGAATAATCAAGTGTCAGGATTTAACATTAACCAATGTTAAAATTTGGTAAGTCTGGGTATAGGGGTTCCTTTCATTATTCTTCCAGATTTTCTTTAATTTTTCACTTATTTCAAAATTTAAAAAGTTATAAAGGGAGTAATGTTTCAATAAACAGTTTTATTCTTTGCTCTTATTCTTTCAATTAGATATTTTAACAATTTCCCTCTCTATCTCTCTGACATGTGACTAAGCTTCATTTTACTGTGACAACTTTAAGAGTACTAATTTTCTCATGGATCACATGATCATGACAAAAATCACATTCCCTACGTAGTCCCAGTAAAATGCATGTAATTTCATATAATACTGCTGTGATTCTAAGAATTTTGATGTAATCTAAGCAAAGGAACATCACCTGGGTATACAACCATTACTAGTATAACTCTTTATAATACAGGATTCTAGTATCCAAAGAATGCACACCAACAGCTCAAACTAAGGGGTGTAACTATTCTTATTATTTAACAGTATGTAAATATGGATAGCAACCAGCTTCTCATACAGCCTAACGAACTGCAGGTTAGTTCAGATAGAGTAATGTGTAGCACAACCTCAGAATTCAAATATGTTCAATTATAAGAACTCAAATGCATTAAGAACAAAAAAAAGATACTAATATTAGAGATGGAAAATTCAACTTTCAGGTCTTACCTGGGGATATGTTCACACTACCTAGTTACACATATTTCATATTAATATGAGTATATATTTACATAGAGCTTTATAAGTTATAAGTATATTATACACATTGTGCCATCTTAATTTTGAACTAATATTTTAAATGAGTCTGAAATCATCACCCATTTTACAGTTTAGGAAACCAGGACATAAGTGATTAAGTGTTTTCTCAATAATGTCTATTAAGTTACAGGAACAGACAGCTATTGAACTCAGTTCTTATTTTAAGTTTACTGCCTTATACTCCATCCTTAAGAAACTAGTGGAGTCACCTTAAGATCTTTTGTTTATATTTATGACAACAGGAATGAACAAATAATTTAGAATTCTTTTCAACAATTCATGTCAAAAGCAAAAGGACTCTAATTGTTAGCAAACATGCAATAACAACAAACAGTTATGCAGGGTACTTGGCATATTCTGATGGCATGCAATTCAACTTCATATAGATAGCAGGCTATGAGAACGCTTTTCATGTCTCTGTGATATCTAATACTATTCTAGTAATTGCATCTATTTAGAGTTGAGGAATTGAAGCATAGTTTAATATACTCAAAATATAGTAACAAGCCAGGCATCTTTATATGACCAGCATGTTAAAGAATATTCCAGATTGGAGATTTTGATTGAACCAATCATTTGCATTTGCTCTTTGGGGAGATATATTTGGAATGATGGATACTTGGACCGCACAACTGATTGCACTGTTGGATAAAGGGTTGTAGATTTCCTGTGGGTTTTGGAGCTTAAATAGTGAACTTTTCTCCAACCCTTAAAATATAGACCCCTGCCTTTGTCCAATAACATTAGTATATATTTATCTTGTGAAAGGACAATGTACCCTCTAAGCAGTTTCAGATTCCTTCATCTTAAAGCGTACATACTTTTTGAGAAGATAAACATGTATAAAGGAAGCAAATTTAGCTGTGTAAGAGATTAACAATACTTAACCTTCTTATATTTCAGTTGAGTTGATGGTAAGGATTAATTCATGGATGCCAGTTCCAAGTTGAGCCTGGTATTCTGTCAAATCCAGTAAAATGAAGTGGTTATGAGCATGAAATTTAGAAGCAGATTTCTGGATTTGAATCCTTGTCCCATGTTTATCAACTGGGTACCTGGGACAAGTTAATTAACCTCTCTGAAACTCAGCTTCCTCATCTATAGATTAAAGGTAAGGATAGAATCAATGTCATAGGGTTGTTTTGAAGGTTGCATGGGTCCATATATATACATATAAGGAAACTGATATATAAAAACAGTGCTCAGCATATTATAAACAATTAAAAAATTACTGCCTACTTGGAAGTGCCAATGTAGAAAATCAAAATCAATGCTGCTTACATCATAAATCCAGCTGAGACAAGCATTTCTGGGGCATGTGCAATTCTGATAACGAAGGCATTCATGTACTCCTACTTGAGTGTACAGAACCTGGGCCACCAAGTGGAGACAGGGCACCAAAGAGAGCCATTAAGAGAGCTATAACTCTGACCTGAGTCAAACCATAAAAATATCCAAATAGAGGTAATGTATGCCCAGACCCCAAGCTAATCTCAGTGTGAACAAGGGATGAAAAAGGTATCACTGAAGGCAACTGGGTGGCGAGGCAGTGTGTTCCTGCATTCTAGGCATCAGTTTTGTGGGACTGATTTATTCCTTTCACTTGCTAGACTCTGAGATTCTCAAAGGTAGCAATTATTATTATTCTTTTACTTAAAAAATATCCCTATGCTTGGCATGTTACCAGATGCTTAATAATCAGGGTAAGCATATGACCCAGTTTGCTTTGGAAAAGCCCAACTTATAAGTATAGTCCCAACATAATTACTAATAGCATTTCCATTTCACTCTCAAAAGTATCTCAGCTTGGATAATCAATTACACATTTTTCCTATTAATAGTGGTAGCTGAATGAACAAATTCTCCCAATCCATATATCTATCTCCTACATCTAACTTATGTTCCCTGTCTTTTCAGTATTTTCCACTACAAATAAATAAGTGAAGGGTGTGTTATATGCTGTTAGGAATAGGCCTTTCATATTTTTATTTTAACTTCTTTATTTTTCCTTTTTAGAGAATTGAGACAGATTAGTGGAAAGTTGTATATGTTACTTAATAGAAAACAGCATATCTTTAAATATATTTAACCTTCATGAGAGTTAACATAAATATAAAAGAAAAAGCCATTTCAGAGAAGGTATATGAAGAGGCAATTTTACAATCTAGTAGAGGCAGTTGCTATTAAAATCAAGCAAAATCAGTTTACTTGATCACAGCTCCACATATTTGAACCATCTGTGGGCAGCTGTTGTTTCAAATTATTTTGTTAATGCAATAACATTTGAAGAATGTACTATTACAATCACCAAATAGATTCAAATATACGAAGAGGCCTCTAAAATTTGTTTTTAAAAGAATTGCAATAATTAAATTAGCTCCAAATTGGAAATGTCCATAATTTCATGGAAGCAACTCAATAACACTGTAAGAATTATATTTGCTAGTACACTCAAACATTACTACTATCAATCCTGTTTCTGCTTCCTCATCTATTCATTTTGCCAGATATAATTTGATTCAGTTAAAAATTCTGCAGATATTTTACTATCTTTTTCATAATTTAGTCTCAGTTGAATTCCAACCAACCAGAACATTGCCTTTCTTTGTTGCAATGACACACTCAGTTGATAGTTATTAAAGGCATTGTTCAGACTCATTTATAACATGCCTGTTGGAAATTTGTGCCAAGAGAAGAAAAGTTAGAACCCATTCTAGGGGCTTACTGTCACTGTTTTTCAGAAAAATCATCAAAACAACAGTGTTGGTGAAGGTCTGGTTTCTCCTTCCCCACCAGCTCTCTCCCCATCCTTTAGCTTGGTTCTTTCTACATAGCACTTCTTATCACATTTGTATCATTTAATTGCAAACAAAAATTATATGAATTTTAGTGGGATTAAGACCACAAATATTAGTCTCAATGTTTTCCTTCACTTTCTCTTTATCTTTTTCCTCCAAAAACGTCAAGGGCAGCTCCACTGTTTATCTAATTTGTGGGTAAGTTATGAGGTTGAATGTAATAAAGCTGTCTTACACTTTAAATTCTTAAAGGAGCATAACTGCACAATTATGATTTTTAAATATCCATATGTTTTAGCCATATAAGTACTCATTGGTTAACTGCTAACATTTCAATGGACAAGAAATGTTTTTACCTGGCAAGTCCCCTTTAAATTTTGAAAAATCACTAAGGATAAAATGCAGTAGAAATGTTTTTATTAATATTTAAACATGTTCGCTACATCTAAAATGGTGTTGTGTTCATCTGCTTTAAATTCCTTTAAAATCCTTTGCATCATGGATGTCTGGAAAGTCTGTAGATTTAAACAATCTATTTTCTCTTTATGTCTTTATTCCACCAAGTTTAAAAGATAATATGTTACACCACTGACTTTATAAACTATTCTTGACCACATATTTTGGATGCACCCTTAGAACATACTATACTGGAAGCTGGAAACTGGTGATTGATTTTGATTATAGATATAGAATAACGTAATTTAGAGAAACTGATTTATCGGTGGCTGATTATCTCCATGTTGGAAAGGCTTACCTTTAAATCTTTTCTGAAGACAAAGAAGCAGGCATTAACTGCTTTGAAAGCCTGACCACTGATACAAAAAAGGAATAATTTTTCTACTGTATTTGGTTTGATCATGCAAATTAGGATGGAACTAGTAGATTTAGTTGGCCCCAGTGGTGTTTTAAGGTTAACATTCTATAGTAATCATTTGGTTATTCACCCCTTTTTTGTTCTTAATTTGATACTGCTTTGCTAGGTTGAAAGTTATTTTCTAGCCAAATAGTAGATTCTGCAAACAGATGGGTTTACTACTCATATAGGCATAACCTCTGATCAGCTAGGTTTTATTGACAGAAAGATCATAGACCACAGCAGAAGTTATTATCTGAGACCCAGTCTGTCGACCTAACACTGTAAGGAATTTTACGTGGCTATGCTTGTGACCATCTTTGTGGGGAGTGGGTTCTGAGCTTTTATATAACCCTCAACAAAGCTCAAGACCCAAAAATGCTTGAGAACAAGTCAACCACACTTTATTACCAAGGCACCCTCCATTCAACTGCCTGTGTACCTCCACCATATATTTATTGTACAGGCCTGTGTACCTCCACCATATATTTATTGAACATGGCAGACCACTGGGGAAAATAATGATTAAGTACAGACTCTGTACTTTAATAGCTTACAGACTCTTAAAGGAGACAGAAGAGTAATTATTACAGAATGTGATAAAATCTATGATAGAGGTATCTTCAAAATACTGAGAAACTATTCAAGTAAGACCTGAGTTGATCATGCTGAAGAGTGGAGATCTCACAGAGAACATGACATTGACCTGTATCTTGATAGGTAAAAACGAACACAAGAGGATTCTGACCTTTGGGAACAGGATAGGAAAATGGTAGAAGAGTAGAGGTGTGAAAGATTTGAGGAACAGTAAAAGCGGCTGGAGTATCGTGTAAGGGGGTGCAGTAGATAACTAGGCCAGAAGTATGAAGGGACAGGGTGTAAAGGGACTTACGTGGCAGGTTAAGTAATTTAGTAAGATAATAGTTCTCAATTTGGGGGTTCATGTATCCTTTCCAGTGACCTTGGAAGAAGTCTAAATACTATTGGCAATACTTCCAAAATCCTATAAAGATATTTGCACAAGATAAAAACATTTAGCTTTGTGCTGAGATTTTATTTAAAGGGCACTATTAATTAATGCATCTAGGAAATCAAAATGTTTCAAAACATGGGATTTATGATGGAAAAAAGATACCTTTTGCAAAGTTTGCAAAATGTTGCTATTGAATCACTGAAGTGGATGGATTCTAGATTTAAGGATTTGTGTATACTTGGATGTGGAGATCAAGGGAGAGTAGATGAATGAAATTAACACCCATCTTTCTAACCTAATCATAGATACATAAAGTTATCCTCCTCTAGATAGATATTCCATTCACTTAGGGAATAAAAGAAGCATTCAATAGACAACTTCTATAACCCACTCATGGAGATTAGGGCTGGGTATATCAATTTAGTAGGTTATTGGGAGAGTGTAAAATAAGAAAGAAGGAATCCTTGGTGAACACATTTAAGAGATAAATGGACATAACAGCTAAATGCAACATGTGATCCTTGATAGATCCTACACTGAGCAGGGTGGGGAGCTACAAAGGACATTACTGGGCAATTGGGCAAGTTGAAATATGGATTATGTATTAGATAATAAAATTACACAATGTTAAATTTCCCAAGTGTAATTGTTCTCAGGAGATACATGCTGAAGTAGTCAGAGTGAAATGTCAAAATATTTGCACTTAACTCTCAAATGATTCTGAAAAAATATATATACACCATAAATGTTTATGTGTATGGAGGAGGGGTGTAGAAAGAGTGAAATTAGGAAAATGTGGCAAATTATTAACAATTGGTGAATCTAAATGAAAAGTATGTGAGTATTCATTACTGTATAGTATTCCTGCAACTTTTTCTGCAAGTTTGAAATTTTCAAAATAAAAAAGGAAAAAAAGAGGTAGATATAGAAAAAAATGAACTGGTGAAAGAGAAAAATTGGTGTGAAAAGCAAGAAAGGCAAGCATTGGATTGTAGTGTTGGTCACAGAGTTAGCCACCATTGATGCTCTTGGAAGAATGTTTGTCTCTGAAAGGAAGGAAAGAGAAACAGTTTAAAGGGAAGGGACCACTTGTAGGAAACTATCTGAAGATTGATATGTTAGTGAAGGAAGGAGACTTGGAAAGAAGGACACCAGCTATAACAGTTTAGCTACAAAGCCCAGGAGTAGTTACTGCTTAAAAGCAGATGAATATTTTGAAGGAGGACTGTACAAAAACTTGCTCTGAAAACTATTTTAACCAAAATAGTTTTGAAGGCAAAAATCCATTGAAATTTTTCCTTGATGACTTTTTATTTCAATTGAGAACATTTCAAAGTTCATTAGTTCATATTTGATACGACTCTTTCAGAAGAAGCCATTTCTTTCAGAGAGATTTTTTCAGCTTCTTAATGGTAATAATAATGAAAAGATGCTCAACATCACTAGTTATTAGAGAAATGTAGATAAAAACTACAATGAGGTATCACCTCACACCAGTCAGAATGGCCATCATCAAAAAATCTAGAAACAATAAATGCTGGAGAGGGTGTGGAGAAAAGGGAACCCTCCTGCACTGTTGGTAGGAATGTAACTTGATACAGCCACTATGGAGAACAGTCTGGAGGTTCCTTAAAAAACCAGAAATAGAACTACCATATGACTCAGCAATCCCACTACTAGACATATACCCTGAGAAAACCATAATTCAAAAAAGACATGTACCACAATATTCATTGCAGCACTATTTATAATAGCTAGGACATGGAAGCAACCTAAATGTCCATCGACATATGAATAAAGAAGATGTGGCATATATATACAATGGAATATTACTCAACCATAAAAAGAAACGAAATTGAGTTATTTGTAGTGAGGTGGATGGACCTAGAGTCTGTCATACAGAGTGAAGTAAGTCAGAAAGAGAAAAACAAATACTGTATGCTAACACATATACATGGAATTTTAAAAAAAGTGGTACTGATGAACCTAGTGGCAGGGGAGGAATAAAGATGCAGACATAGAGAATGGACTCGAGGAAAAGGGGCAGGGGGTGGGGGAAGTGGGGCGAAGTGAGAGTAGCATCGACATGTTTATACTACCAGATGTAAAATAGATAGCTAGTGGGAAGCAGCTGCATAGCACAGGGAGATCAGCTCGGTGCTTTGTGTCCACCTAGAGGGGTGGGATAGGGAGGGTGGGAGTGAGGCTCAAGAGGGAGGGGATATGGGGACATATGTATGCATATGGCTGATTCACTTTGTTGTACAACAGAAACTAATAGAGCATTGTGAAGCAGTTATACTCCAATAAAGATGTATAAAAAATAAAATAGGGGCTTCCTTGGTGGCGCAGTGGTTAAGAGTCTGCCTGCTGATGCAGGGGACACGGGTTCATGACGCGATCCGGGAGGATCCCACATGCCGCAGAGCAGCTGGGCCCATGAGCCATGGCCGCTGAGCCTGTGCGTCCGGAGCCTGTGCTCCACAACGGGAGAGGCCAAAACAGTGAGAGGCCCGTGTATCACAATCAATCAATCAATCAATCAATAAAATAATTAGCATCATTTGAGTACTTACTATCTTCTAAGTACCAGGCAAAGAGCTTTGGCTATATAGCCAGGTTTGATTCTTGCAAAAATTCTATTTGGAAATATAAGTTTTATTGCTATTTCGATTTTGCCAATTTTACAAGGGAACTAGATAAGGGAGATATAATTACATAATCACATAGCTTGGAGGCTGCAGAATCAGGACTCAGACCAAAGTATCTGAATCTAAAGCCTGTGATCTAAAACATAGGATGTTTATTTTCTTTGAGAAATATTAAAATCCTAAATAGTATTACCAACTTCTCACTAGTTGAATATCATAATTCCAATGGCTTTAGATTTACTCTAAACTTAAATCTCAGTGTAATACGTTCATAAGCTGCCCTCTCCACTTTTTTCCTAACTTGAAGCATTTTGCAAATTAAATTTTCTAATTATTCATTCATAAATATACATTTATTTGGGAAATTGCTTTGTCTATATACTCACAACTGATAAGATATGTTAGTGGGAAGTCTTGGGGGAGGAGGGAAGGAGAGAAATTAAGGATACTGATAAAGGGCAAAGGGCACAACTTGGGATAGTTCAGAAAACTTCCATGTTTCTCCTTCCCTCCCCTACTCCAGAACACAGAGCCACCAGTTTCAAAGTCCAGTTAGCCTCCTCCTCACTCTCACTCTTGTTTATCAAGGCTTCTTTTAAAGAAACACAGCTTTAAAACTGAAGCCCTTGTTGTGAAAGAATCATACCATGTCTAAAAAAACACCACTTGAGAATTCATTCTTCCCACTGAACATGAGTATTCCCAAGAATTCACAAAGAACAAGAGGCCTAGATTGAAACCTTGGCAAGATTCTTGGCCAAACAAAATAAAACCAGCAGATGATGCCCAAGGCCAGCAGTTCTGGTAAGAAATGATGAGTTACTCCTGTAGGATACAAGATCCCAGAGTTCTGTTCTTTCAGAAGAGACCTAAAAGCCTAATTGAAACATGAATAAAAGAACAACCTTTAGGGCTTCCCTGGTGGCGCAGTGGTTGAGTCCGCCTGCTGATGCAGGGGACACTGGTTCGTGCCCCGGTCTGGGAGGATCCCACATGCCGCGGAGCGGCTGGGCCCGTGAGCCATGGCCACTGGGCCTGCGCGTCCGGAGCCTGTGGTCCGCAACGGGAGAGGCCACAACGGTAAGAGGCCCACGTACCACAAAAAAAAAAAAAAAAAAAAAAGAACAACCTTTATGTGATAATACATAAATATTTTTTTCAGTGGGAATCACATTCTAATGGTGTGATACTTTCCATAAATTCAGCAGAAATGCATCAGGAGGTTACAAATGATTACCAGTGAAAAATCAGGGTCAAACATTGTCTGCTGGTTGAGCAAACTCACATATTTTCACTAAGGCTTTTTCAATTTCTTGTATGAAATTACTCATATAAAAGTAGTTTCAGTTTCTTATACGGACTATTATACCTGCTCAATTAGGCCTTATTCCAGGCTTTAAGAAATGGTCAGGCTAGTGATAGGCATTGAGTGAAATGATAAATCAGCCATAGGTGATGGATGGACCACAGGAAATAGGATGAAGAAGAAGAGAGGCAGGAATGATTTAGAAGTCCTACCCTAGAGAGACCCAGGAGACTGACAGTTGTATTAATTTGACAATGCACAACTGAACAAAAAGTGAGTATCTGGTTAATTTTGGTTTCGCACAGTCCAAATAAAACTTATTAAATGTTTGAACAAGTTCACTTAAAAAAAAAAAAAAACTAATTTAGGGCTTCCCTGGTGGTGCAGTGGTTGAGAATCTGCCTGCCAATGCAGGGGACAGGGGTTCGAGCCCTGGTCTGGGAAGATCCCACATGCCACGGAGCAACTGGGCCTATGCGCCACAACTACTGAGCCTGTGCGTCTGGAGCCTGTGCTCCGCAATGAGAGGGGCCGCAGCAGTGAGAGGCCCGCACACAGCAATGAAGAGTGGCCCCCGCTCGCCACAACTAGAGAAAGCCCTCGCACAGAAACGAGGACCCAACACAGCCAGAAATAAATAAAAACAAAAACCCCCACTAATTTAAATGATGCAACCACCTTGAAAAACAGCCTTGCAGTTCCTCAAAAGATTAGTCACCATATGACCCAGCAATTGTACTCTTTAGTTATATGCCCAAGAGAAATGAAAATATATGCCCATACAAAAATTTGTACAGACATTCATAGCAGCATTTTTCATAAGAGTCAAAATGTGGACACAACCCAAATGTTCATCATCTGATGAACAGATAAAATATGGTATCTTATACAATGAAAAGGGATGGATTACTGATACATGCTACAACATGGATGAACCTTGAACACATTATGCCAAGTGAAAGAAGCCTGTCACAAAACACCACATATTTCATGACTCTGTTTACCTGAAGTGTCCAGAACAGGCAAATCTCTAGAGAGTTACTAGTGGTTGCCTAGAGCTAGAGAGATGGGGTTGGAGGGTGACAGCTAAAGGCAGTGGGTTTCTTTGGGGGATAATGAAAATGTTCTAAAATTAATTGTGATGAAGGCTGCACAGCTCCAAATTACTGAAAAATCATTGAGTTGTACACCTTAAATGGGTGAATTGTGTGATAGGTAAATTATCTCTCAATAAACCTGTTACCAGGAAAAAAAAAAAAAACCCACCTAATTTAGCTAACAGAGGCAAAGAAGTATTTTTTTTAAGAAAAACAAGAATAATTTCCCCTTTGTCTACTCCTTTCCTGCTACTGGTGGCTCTTCGTGAAGATGCAGGCTTCAGACCCATTCTTTTTAAACCAAGTTGATCTCATAGCAATGGATAGTGGAAAAACAAAAGTTCTAGATGCATAGATTACATCATCTATGATTGGGGAACAGCAAGGAAGAATACAGAAAATATGGGACTTGCAACAAGGAAACCTGGAGCTGAGACTTGACCCTGCCATTAACCATCTTGTTGACCTTGAAAAGGTAAACTTATCTCTGTGAGCCTCAGTTTTACTGATTTGTACAGTCTGATTGAATAACAGCAACAAGGACCTTACATAACTGTAGATCAAAAAATAGGTTCATTCATTCACTCAATGCTATGTTAGGGTTATAACTGGGGACTTGCAGACCCTTGGGGAGGCTGAGAGAAGTCAGCTCTAGATTTGCTTTGAGAGCAGATGAGAAAGCACCTGATCCTGATTAAGAAGTTAAAAGAATTAACCTCTCAGGAGCTGATTCTTGAATAGGGAGGATTTAGACAGGCAAGAAGATGTGGTGGTGGGGTTGGTGTTTGAACAAGGAAAAGCTAGACAAAGGCTCATAAGTGCCTATAAGCAGGATGTTCAAGGAACTTCATGTAGTCAGACATGATGAGAGCAGTGGTTCTCAAACTGTGACCCCCCAGACCATTAACATCAACATCACACAGGAATTTGTTAGGGATGCAAATTCTAAGTTCACACCACAGACCTATTGAATCAGAGATTCTGGGGATGGAGCCCAGCAATGTGTTCTAATAAGCTGTCTAGGTGATTGTGATGCCTGGTCAAATTTGAGAACCACTGGACTAGGGCCTTGGGTACTAGTAGCAAGAGATGTGTCTGCCTACCCTAGTTGCATATTTGTACGGTTTACAAAATCAGTTTTACAGGTCAATTTATAAGCTGTATAAATTACTTACTTTAAGCTATTTATTAGAAAGCACAGAAAAGGCTAAAGAAAAATGTAATCTATCTAGACATACATATTGTTAGTATTTGGTGAATTATATAAATATAGCTTTTTTTTGCAACATTGGGCCATAATGTACATACTTTTTATTCCATTTTTGTTAACTTAATATTTTATGAGTTTTTCCCTATGAATTTTGAATTCTATCAATCAGTCCTAAAACTCATAGAAAATATTTTTAATGACTGCAAAATATTTCATCATGTGGATAGACCATAATTTAATTTACCACGTTATTGTTGGAGATTGATTGTATTATTTATAAAAGTTATTGAAACAATGATGAAAAACATTTTCCATGAGTATTTTTTCTGCATTTCTATTTTCCTATGGTAGATTCCTAGAAGTAGAGTTACTGTGCTGAGTACCTATTCTTATTGTCTGTGTCTCTCCTTCTTCTGGTAAGAGACCCACCTTCTCTGGCTACAGGACTGGCAAGTGTCCTAGACTAGGATGATTATGATGCCCATTCCTCCTACCACCCGGACAATTCACGGACAGTTCTGTGACTCAGGCTAGATCAATCAGCTTAATGACTATGTTTCAGGGAAGCCATGCCCCTCCCCCTTCCAATAGTAGAAAGAAACCAGTCAGCTGTAGGAAGCAATGAAATTAACCTGAAAAGAGCAGAGAGGCAGAGAGCAACCAAATTTTCAATGTTTTCTAGTTTACTTACTCTTCTGAAACACTCAAAAAAATCTAGTTCAAGCTGGATTTATTAGTCTTGAGCAATACATAGGGGCTTGAAGGGTATGAGTGCAATTGCATTAAAACTATACTTTAGTCTGAGAACATTGAATAACTTTACAGTATTTAGCCTTCTTATTTGGAAGCATTTTATGTTTCTCCAATTGTTTGGATTTTCTCTTGTAATCTGCAGTAAAATTGTGTAAGTTTCTTCATACAGGAGCAGCATATTCCTTATAAGGTATATTCTTAAACATCTTATTTTTGGTTGACTTGTTATAATGAGCTTCCCCCTTGTATTAGATTTCTAGTGCCACTGTAACTAATTACTACAACTTAAAACAACACAAATTTATTATCTTACCGTTTTGGGGGTCAGAGTCCAAAAGGCGTCTCGGTGGGCTAAAATCAAGACGTCAGCAGGGATGTGTTCCTTCTGGAGGTTCACAGGGAGGATCTATCGCCTTGCCTCTCCAGCTCCTACAGGCCGACCCATTCCTTGGTTACTGGCCCCCTTCCACCTCCAAAGCCAGCAACTGCCAACTGAGTCCTCCTCACAACGCCTGCTATCTGCTTCTGATTCTTCTGCTTCCTTCTTCTCCCATTTAAAGTTTGTGTGTTTCCATTGGGCCCACCTGGGCAATCTCCTACTTTAAGGTCAGTGGATTAGCAAACTTATTCCACCTGCAACCTTAATTCCCCCTTGCCACGTAACTTATATTCACAGGTTCTGGAGATTGGAATGTAGACTTCTTTGGGGAATTATTATTGTACCTACTGTGCCCTTCATATATGTATCAATTGGCTACTGATTTTTGTACACATATGTATGTTTATATATTATATATATATATAATTTTTCTGCTTTCACAGCAAAACTCCCCAAGCAATTGTGTCTCTATATTTGCTCTTGAATGTATTGCAATCATGCTTTCATTCTCACTATTCTTTAGAAACTTATTTCAAAGTTATCAATTACCTACAGTCTGCCAAACCCAGGGATTAATTCATTGTTCTCATCAGGGGTTGCTTACTGATATTCATGAAATCTCAATCTCTTGGCACAATGAAAGCTTATTTTTTTGCTCATAACACAGTGAAATGAAGGTTTTAATATGGGATGATTGGGATCCACACAGTCATTGTATGACCCAAGTCCTTTCCAAATGATGATTCTGTCATCCCCTTGAGCCCCAGAGTCCTTCCCTGAATCCTCTGTGTACAGCTAGCAGATGAGGGAAGAGAAAAGAGAAGAAAAGGGTGCATAGTTTGCTCTTTTCAAAGGAGCTAGTGCTGAAACAATGTACATGATGTACAATAAAATTTCCACACCCCATTCGGCATAATTCAGTCACCTTGCCCCACCTAACTGTCAGACATGGTGGAAATTGGATCTAGCTGTGTGGTCAGGAGGAAAGAAAGATGGGGGTCTAGGGAACATATGGCATTGTGTCTGCTGCTAACCACTCATGTGCATTTGGTGCAATTCCTAACTGCCTTCCTGGGCCTACACTATTTCCCTGAGATCAACCCAGGTAGTGTCTGGAAAACTCAGCCAGTTCCAAAACCAATATAATTTGCACCAAATTTAGGATATCTGAGATGATTTAATTCTGTACTTATTTTTCTCTCCCCACACCTTTCCTTCATCCTATTTTCCATTTATCTTGATTAGTTTTCTATTCTTCTATAACAATAACACTATTAAGATAGACAGCATTTGTTTATATGTTTGCCAAGCATTAGGGTAAGGATATATATATATGTTCATTTAATCTGCAAAAGAACAAATTATTTTCCCCCTAATTTCAGAGTAAAAGCTCTCTCTCTTCCTTTAACATGTCAAATTTCATTTTGTTCGACCTCATAATTATTATCTGAAGGTTTTTCTGATTTTTTTTTTTTTTTTTTTACTTTGTTCAGTATTTGACCTGCCAAAACCCTTTTCACAATGATAATAGCTACCACGTCTCATGTGCTAATTATGGGCCAAAGTGTTAAATGCCTTATGAGAACTGCCATATATAATCATCTAAGACACTGGGACTTTTTACCTCCATTTTACAGAGCAGAAAACAGAGGCACAGAAATATTTAAGAACTTGTCTGAGATCACGTGGTTTCACAGGTGGAAGAGAAAGACCCTTAAGGGAGATCCAGCTGACAGGGGGATTCCATCCCCTGTGGATATTGTCACAGTTTCCCAGACGATGGTGCATTTCTCATTTGGCACTTGACTCTCCCAGATTGCTCTGCCTAGGCCCATGTTCCTCCTCTTTAGCGCATGAGTCCTGTCCCTAGCTAATTTTCCGTGCTGGATCTCTTTTACCTACTTTATAAAATGACAATATATTAAAAATAGAAACAAGGTGGGGATTTTTTTGTATGTATTATTTTTAAAAATAATCATGTCCGGGCCTCCCTGGTGGCACAGTGGTTAAGAGTCCGCCTGCAGATGCAGGGGATACGGGTTCGTGCCCCGGTCTGGGAGGATCCCATATGCCGCGGAGCGGCTGGGCCCGTGAGCCATGGCCGCTGGGCCTGCGCATCCGGAGCCTGTGCTCCGCAACGGGAGAGGCCACAACAGTGAGAGGCCCACATACCGCAAAAAGAAAAAAAAAAAAAAAAAATCATGTCCATATATTTCCTTTTTCAGTTCTGATTTTGCAGAATTTTAGAATTAGGATTTGGTTTTCATGAGGTCATCAATTAGCTACATTTAAAACTGCACTTTTATGCATTTATTAAAATTTTTCTAAATAAGGTAAAATTCTGGCATGTAAGAATGAAATACAAATTCATTCTACTTCAGTTCTACAGATGTTTACAATGGGAAGCAATGAGGGTAATTTCTGAAAAAGATTTAAAATTCAAAGTTCAACATTAATAATGCTAAGCATGATAAATAAATAAGCATGATAAATAAAAAGGGAATTAAAAACCAACAGATGCATGCCCATATCTGGACAAGTTTACTAGTCCCTGAACTTCTAGCATGGGTTCAAGTAGGCAATAAGCACAAAAACTGTTCCATCACCTCTTGACTAATCAGACTCTTAATAGTCACCTCTGTAGTCATGAGATTATACACAAGCACTGTAAATCAAGTAGAATAAAATAGGCTTTGAGGTAACCTGATCCAGAAAATCTCCTGGCTTTTCTCTAGATCCACACTCAATCAATTCTGTTAATTTTAATTTAGCCAATTCATGTGCCAAGATGAAATCCAATAAAGATATCTTTTGCAGTATCATTTTTGGAGAAAAAGACTTCATGTTTATTGAGAGTAGAAGGAAATTCAGAAGATTGAGGTTATGTTGAAATTTTCATTAATAAAATATTCTAAAAATGTTTGTTAAGCTTTATTTATAAGGAATGCAGATTACATTCTTATTGGAATACCAATGTTGACCTCAACCCAATGACACTTGTCAACTTTGAAAGTGAAGAGTGTAAAACTGCCTGGATTTCCATGGTGATTTAACTTTGCTGACCCTTTTCATCAGCTCCTATTTTTGAAGATTTGTAGTTCAAAGAAAAATCCACAGTTTAGACCATTACAAAGTAGCATATGCTCAAATCCATGTGAACTCCACCAAACATTACCCTAGCTTTACTGGGTCTCTCTTGTTTCCTAAAGAATCTGCAGCTATTTAGCAAATGTTTCCGAAATTTTGATTTGATTCTTTTCCTAGTTTCCCTGATGTATGAGCCAAATGTCCACAAGCTATTTAAATTTTTTCAACAAAACCTATAAGAATACATGCAAAATCAAGGATAAAAATAAAGTCAATTATCCAAATAATGCAAATAAACATAATCTCACCTTTAGTCCTGCTACCTGTTAATAAATCATAAAAATTTGCTCTTCCTTTTCTCAGAGTAGTTTTTAGTCAGGTCAACGTGTTGGTCACCAGAGTGTGTTATTGTAACAGTGTCATCAACAGCATATATTCTATGATTTTTATTCTACTCTTCCTACCTCTAGATGTTTTCTGTTTGTGTAAGTTTATATAACATTTGGTTTTTAAAATGTACATTTTTAAAATCTAATTTTACAAAAGTTGAAATAGTATCATGAGATCTTAAGCTTTATTCATTGTAGCATTTAAGTCTGTCTTGTTGACCAGAAAAACAGGAATGTAATAAAGATATTTTCCAGCATCAGTCATGAAGGTTTGGAATTAGAAGGGAGGTGGGTCATTTGGGCAACACACTTCCCTTGGGTCTGATGCTGGTTAATTTAAGGCTTATAGCTAATGGGTCTTATCACCTCCTATGACATAAAATTGGCAAGAGGCCCAGACCAAGAACATTTAATTGGATGAATGATTATTAATTCTGAAGACAATATAAATCAAACGATTTAAAGAATGGGGCTGTTAATGGTCATCACAATTGGCATCTTTGGTAAATTTAATAATTCCCATCCTCCCAGCACTGGCAGACCACGTTAATCTTGTGGAGGATTTCAATGTAAGAAAAGGTTCAGGCTAATATAATCATCAAGCTCTGTGGCTCAGACTCCAGGCAAGGTAGATGTAACATTATCTGGGAGCCACCAGATGTCGTCCATACATTGTTTGTTATTTGATTCCTCCAAGTATATGTAGTAAGCACCGGAAAGAAAAAAAAAAGTTTCTGCAGTTGTTAAAAGGGTAAGAGGATTCTATCCAGAGAGCAGTGTTGAGTTCACAGATAAAATTCGCTTCCTCTACCTTTGTACATGCAGTTTATTAAGAATGTCTACCTCATTCATGGGAAGCATTTTAAGTTAACATGAAACAGAATAATTATTTTTATGATGATTCAATTTTCCTGAACACATTTAGAATAGTTTTCCTTTCAAGCTGACTCCTTGGTTATTTTTCATTCATTCAATGTACAACTCCTAATTGACTGTTTCCTATATAATCACCCCTAGCTAGGTGCTGGGGATACAAAACTAAATAAGACATTCTCTGTCCTCAAGGATCATACAGTCCATCAGGGAGTTAGAGAAGTAAACTAATAGAACACAGCTACTATGCAGTCTCAGGTTAGGCTCTGTAAAAGCAGGTGCTGAGATGGAGTTTGGGGTGGTTATTAGGGGTGAACACCTGTGAAAGGATGGGGGAGGAAACAGGATTGGGCAGGGGGAAAAATCAAACTGATGTCAGTCTGCCAAAGTGTTGGCCAACACAGCAAAACATTCTGGAACGAGTATTAATAGCGCATCAGAACTGTTCCATGCCAGGCTGGGTCTTTAAATCTCTTACTTTGCTCAGTGGCCAGATGTAGGGGTGCCCTAGGAAGGGCATGACCTTGGGGAAGGTTGCTCTCTGTGGCTGATGCAGACCCTGAAGCTGTCAGCTGAAGGCTGTGTGATGGTCACACTCCCTGTAAGCTGGGAAGCAAATCCTTTTTGTGGGGAGATCTAAGTGGTACATCTCTGTGTTGACCACACACAGGATGCTGTGAGACCCTGGAAGAAGGTTATTTCAGTCTTGGGGGCTAGTTCATAGAGGTTTAAAATGAGGCCATGATGAATCTTGAAAACAATAATGATAATAATAGCTAAGACTTATTGAGCAATTCCTATATGTCATGTATAATATTAAATTTTTTACATGGATTCTCTCATTTAAAATTTATCCCACACCTGGGAGATGGATATGTAACTATCATTCTCAGGTTACAGAGAAGGGTATAGCAGATGAATGATTAAGTAATGGTCCCAAGTTGGATTCACAGCTGAATTCAATTCCACAATTCAATTCAACTCAGTTCAACTCAAGGCTATATGACTTCAAGACCCACTGAGTATAAGCATATATACCAAGGAGTGTGGGCTGGGCTGTTACTTTTGGGGAAATAGTGCATAAAGACATAAACTGCCAATCAAAGTTCCTAACCCAGAATGTGAATTTAATAAGTATTTGTTGAAGGAGGTAGAAGAGGAGGGAGGGTGAAAGAGAGGGATGAAGGGATGAAGGAAGAAAGGGAGAAAGTAAACAAGCATATTTAAAGAACTGTAAGACGATAGATATGGTTAGATACCTGAGTTCCAAGCCCTACTAAAAGTCTCCCAAATTTTTCCTAAAAAGAATTGAATCGGTATTAGGCATGTTATTCTTTGTGTTCTCTGTATGGGAAGATATACTATTTCTGAGATTATTTCCTCTAATTTACCTTTTTTTTTTTAAAGCTACATGTGTGATTGATAGTTCTTTCTCCAATGCATATCAGAGATATCCTACGTTGGGATTACTTACAGAGGTTTTTACACCTTACCTGTGGCCTTAGAGACTACACAATTCTTGTCTCAAAAAGGTTTTCACTATTCTTAGAGTACAACAGACTGCCAACTGGATTTGACTGCACAGAATGTGATGCTTATGCTAAATTGACTCGATTTTTCTCTTGTCTCTTTACCAGCTTTCTCCTTTCTACGCATTTTGTGTTCAGCCCATCTCCTCTACCATCTAGCTGTACTTGGGTCTCTTGCTCAGTTTTCAAGCCTAGTGGAAATGTGTTTCCACAAGACACAAGCCTGATTTCAGTAATATTAGAATATCTGCATTCTTAAGTCTACCTTAAGCATATAATATTGTTAAGGGTTATTAAAAAATCTACATGTGATGCTACTTATGATAACTGCATAGGTATGTTATTATGACACTTCGGCTTTTAACCTTATTTAAGGGTCTCAAGATCTTGTTGATTACATTTTCTACTTCCTGGCTGTATTTTAACTTATGTGGCTCTATTTTAAAGCCCATGCTTCATGGTTTCTGGAGTTGAGACCAATACGATGTACAAATAGAGCCTTATAATTAAGATACTAAAATGGAAAAGAATAATGAAATAGAAGAGGTTTGTGACAACGTATTTGTTTCTTTCATGAGTTTGGAAGAGATGACATGTCAGAAAAATCAGTTTCAATGGTGCTGGCAGATAAGCCTCTGGAGCCCAAACATCCAGCAGTGTTTTAAACTTCCACCAGTTCATTTAAAAAACTTACAAGGGGCTTCCCTGGTGGCGCAGTGGTTGAGAGTCTGCCTGCCGATGCAGGGGACACGGGTTCGTGCCCCGGTCTGGGAAGATCCCACGTGCCATGGAGCGGCTGGGCCCGTGAGCCATGGCCGTTGAGCCTGCGTGTCCGGAGCCTGTGCTCTGCAACGGGAGAGGCCACAACAGTGAGAGGCCCACGTACTGGAAAAAAAAAAAAAAAAAAGAGAGAGAGAGAAAAAAAAAAAACTTACAAGAATCTATATAAAAGAGAAGCTGGGACCTCTATGAAAAGCTAACGCCATAGGTCCACTCAAGGCCCTGCAGATGTCTGATTTTCTGCTGAATACTGGTGATCTGGACTGGCCCCAGTGTGGTGTCCAAGGCCAAAGCAGGAGTTTTATCTGAACTGATTTAGGAAGCATGTGCTTAGTGTCAAATCCAAGGTTAAATGAGGGTTAGTAGACAAGAAAGAGAGGCGATCAAGTACAAATTTGAGCATCCTGTTGACCAGGGCCGGGAGACGGAATGAGAGGTCCAGAACAGAGACAGTCAATAAAGGCACAGTTTGGGAACATCTCCTAACTAGTCCAGGGAAGGGTTAGCTTAACTACACCAGAGCTTGATAGTGGCTGTGGGGATGTCTGTGTTAACATGGGGAACAGGAGAAAGAGGGAGGTATGTGATCTCAGAAGGCACATTCCACTTTATTTTCTGTTTTTACCTGATCTACTTACACATATAAGTGTTTTTCAAAGTACCTTTACTTTACTAGTGGACAAAATTCTACATGGAGCCTCAATACAGAAAAGAAATAAAAGCAGAGCTATAGTGGTTAAGATGTAACAGTTTCTACAGGTTTAACAGTACCTGAGAGGCTATCATGAGGATTAAATGAATTAATACACATAAAACACTTAGAATACCCTCTGGCATATAGTATGTGTTATATAAATACTTTCTATTATTTTTGTCATTATTAATATTATTTTCTGTACCTTGCATTTGCAAGTAGATTGCAGATTTCCTGAAGTCAGAGGCATTATTTATGTCTCTTTTTATCTTGAGTGACTACAATAGTGTTTTGTATGTGATATTAGATTAAGATATTCAAGAAAGTAATTAATTAATTAACCACCTATTAATTAGGCACCTGCTGTGATAAAAAGGCATTCTTAGGGTTTGAGAGAATAAATATGAGTAAAACAGGGCTCTTGAGAAACTTGCAATCTAATGACCCTAAGTAAAATATAGTTAAATGTACTTAATTTAATGTAATTTAATTTGGTATACATTAATGTAATAAAAGAGCTGTAATAGAGGTATGCAAACAAATTTTTAAAAACACTTTGGGGGCCTCCCTGGTGGCGCAGTGGTTGAGAGTCTGCCTGCCGATGCAGGGGATACGGGTTCGTGCCCCGGTCTGGGAGGATCCCATATGCCGCGGAGCGGCTGGGCCCGTGAGCCATGGCCGCTGGGCCTGCGCATCCGGAGCCTGTGCTCCGCAACGGGGGAGGCCACAACAGTGAGAGGCCCGCATACCACAAAAAAAAAAAAAAAAAAAAAAAAAAACCACTTTGGGAAAACAGGCACTTGGGTTAAGTTTTTTCCATTGGTAACAGTACCCTGAATTTTGTTTGAATTAAATTTTGAAGAATGTATTAGAGTTTGCTAGTTCTAAAAGTGTAAAAAAGACTTGCCCAAAAGGATAAGTGTAAGTAAAGGCACAGACGCAAAAAGCAGCATGACATTCAGAAATAGCAAGGCCTTTAGGTTCTGAAAAAGTGAGAAATTATTACTTGCATAAGATGTAAAGGTAAGTAGGAACCTAAACATGGAAGCTCAGTGAGCCTACATGTCAATCCCAATCTCCCAATTCATCCCATCCTCCCTTCCCCTCTTGGTATCCATATGTTTGTTGTCTACTTCTGTGTCTCTATTTCTGCTCTGCAGATAAGTTCATCTGTATCACTTTTCTACATTCCACATATAAGCGATATTATACAATATTTGTTTTTCTCTTTCTGACTTACTTCACTCTGTATGACAGTCTCTACAGCAGAAACACAACATTGTAAAGCAACTATACTCCAGTAAAAATTTTTTTAAAAAGAACTGAAAAAATAAAAAAAGAAATGCAGTGTGCCATCCTAAGATGTAGGACTTACTCCTGTAGAAATTGAGTAACTATGCAGGTTTCTCTGCATAAATATTTGTGGATCCTGATGATTTCTATTCTGGATTGAACAACTCTGTCAAGCTCCCTTTGGGGCTTTTGGATCTTTATACATAGATCCTTTTTTAAATAAAAAACTAAAAATGAAGAACTTTGCTCTTTGGTGGCTCCAACTAAGTGTCATTAAAGGTCACTGCAAATAACTGAGAGATTGTGTATTTTGTACTATTCACTCTCCCAGGTTTAATTTTGAAATCCTGTTTTTCTGCAGCAAAATTAGATTTATTTTATATATAGTAAAATGTCAGGAACATAATCGTGGGAAGTTTTCACTTGGACAAAAACCACAAGTTCATAGTCTACTGTAATTTTGTAGGAGGAAGAACAAGAGCTAAACTTGGCCGTAACACATTCTTTCTCTAGATTTAGGAGGATGAGAACCATCAAAGCACATGAGGTGGCCTGTGAGATTTTGTTGATTTAGTTGAATTTTGGTCTTTCCTTTTGTACTTTAGCTTTAAAACTGGTTTATATCTTTACTGTTTTATTAGATATTTTATGCCCTTAGGTTTCTTTTTTTAATGCTTACCTTATAGTAAAAATTCAATAAATGGTTGTTATATAAGTGAATAATACAGTCTGACTTTCCATACCAACTAATTAATATAAAATTCATGACAAATAATAAACTTGCTGATTACAAATAGAAGTAGAAAATCTCACCAAATCTCCATTCTTTTAGTGCTATGATATAAGTGGAAAAGAAAATTTTCCATCTTAAGTGCCTCACCAAAGGCCTTCTTACTGTTTCTTACTGCTTTCAATGTTAATGACCTCCAGTTCCTAGATTCTGATAACGGATCACTTTCTCAAAGTTCCTATCTAAAAGGTGACATGTCTTTTTTTCTTGGAGGAAAGGAAGAGGGAAAGCAAAACAAAATGAAAACCTCTGCTTGCTTTGTCAAAGCACCAACATTCTCCAAGTAAGAACATTACCATATGTTGAAAAGCATATGGTTTTCAGAAGTAGATCTGGGTTCAAAACCGGGCTTTGATTCTTGGGTGACCAAGCTTGTGATCTAGGTCAATTTACTCTTTTAATCATCAAATGAGGAATAATAACATATATCTGATAGGGTTGTTTTGAAGGTTAAAGAGAAGGCAGGCGTGGTCACACATAGCATAGTGAGCATTGCCTGTTGTAAATAGCAGTCATCAACACACCCTGGGTACCCATTCTGCTGCCAAATTATGCCTCCTGGCTTCTGGAAGCCACTCTCTTTCTAGAGATCTAACCCATAAAACTTTCCTAAAATAGTTATTGAAAATAATAGTCCAATGATTTCTTTATGACTGCTTACATTGAGTGGTATGGCAGGCATTTCCAGTATAAGAAGCACTGTTTCCCATGGTTCTGTGGTTGAGATAACCCTAGTCACTCCATTCATCTATCACAGGGGTGGTTCTGGTGGTCATAAACCCCAATCAAAGTATTTCTTCCTTTGGCCAAAGAGATTGGTTAAGAAATGGGCATGGGATCTCAGTCAGGACAATTCTTCCCTAGCTTTTCACCATAAATAATAGTGAAGCTATCTCTTTCCACTGGTCTCAATAAATTGACAGGATATGAGTCAGGGTTTGTCTTCAGCTATCTCATGTACCATAAGAAGAACTGACTGAAGAAGGGAAAAAGGAAAGAGAGAGAGAGAGAATCTTATAGTATCATTTGAATCCCTGAAAACAGATATCCTGGAAGCCATCTTTATGTTTCTTCACTGTATTCTTACACTGTTTGAGATGGGTTTCTGTTGTTTGCAATTAGAAGAATTCTGAAAATACACAGTTTGGTTTCCAGAAGAAGTTACTTTGACTAAATAGATTAAAAATATCAATCAGTCCTTTTACACATTTATAATTTTCTAAAGACAATTTTATGTTGGAAAAGATATATACAAAAATATTTGTTATTTTCCAATTTTTAGGTCCTTAGTATCAATACCTAGACTAAAGTTTATAGAGTGAGATCAGACTTTCTTGCATTAAAGGAAGTGTATTAATATTGAAGCTAAGTGACTAATTCTTATATGCAAATGCACCTCAAAAGCAGAAGAGGCCACTTGGATTAAGAATCCCAAGAAAAGTCAACATTATCACCAAAAACAAAACCATAGACATGCTGAGAATACCCAAAGGTGTTAATCAGAGCAAGTGCTTGACTAAGCTGCTGGATACAAGCCCCTGACAGCTCCTCTAGAATCCCTGAAGTATCTGCAGTGTGGTACTCTACACCTCACCACTCTCCAGTGACAAGGGATTTAGTACAATTGAGGTGGGGAAAAAAAGTAAAATTAACAACAACAAAAATAATAGAGAAAAATGACTGGTTACAATGATATAGAAGACTAAAAATTTGTTTCCCCAAAGTCACAAAACACAAGAACTCAGTCTTCTTGGAGACTCACCAGCACCTACAGCATGTTAATAAATCATCCAGTGTTCGTTTAATCCTCTCTTCAACAGATAATGAGTTCCCATGAAGTGCTTGTTACTGGCCTAAATCCTGGGGATACAGCATTGTACAAATGCAAATCAAAACTACAATGAGGTACCACCTCACACCGGTCAGAATCACCATCATTAAAAAGTCTACAAATACCAGATGCTGGAGACAGTGTGGAGAAAAGGGAACCCTCCTACACTATTTGTGAGAATGTAAATTGGTGCAGCCACTATGGAAAACAGTATGAAGGTTCCTTTGAAAACTAAAAATAGAGTTGCCCAGCAATTCCACTCCTGGGCATATATTCAGACAAAACTGTAATTCAAAAAGATACATGCACCCTCTATGTTCATAGCAGCACTATTCACAATAGCCAACACATGTAAACAATCTAAATGTTTCCATTGACAGATGAACGGATACAGAAGACGTATACATATATACAATGGAATATTACTCAGCCATAAAAAAGAATGAAATAATGCCATTTGCAGCAACATCGATGGACCTAGAGATTATGATACTAAGTGAAGTAAGTCAGAAAGAGAAAGAGAAATACCATATGATATCACTTATATGTGGAATCTAAAATATGACACAAATGAACTTACCTAAAAAACAGAAACAGACTCAGAGACATAGAGAACAGACACGTGGTTGCCAAGGGGGAGGGAAAAGGTGGGGGAGGGATGGATTGGGAGTTTGGGATTAGCAGATGCAAACTATTACATATAAAATGGATAAATAACAAGTTCCTACTGTATAATACAGGGAACTATATTCAATATCCTGTAATAAATCATAATGGAAAAGAAAAAAAAGTGGTCAGCTAATACAGAGAAGCAACACAAATAAGGTATGTGATAGGATTTCTTGGACATTTCTGTTTCTTAGAGTGCCATTGCCTACTTTCTGCAAATTGTATTTGAATTGAAAGTGAGTCTTCTAGGGGCTGTTAGTGTCCCCACTTACTCAGTAGTAGACAGGACATGCCGAAGTCCTACACGTGGTAGACCCACTAGATTTCTATGCTCACAGAACATTGAGATCCCTCCCTATATGCAAATGAGGCGGCAAGGAATGGCAACATGCATATTGCTCACGTCTCCTCTGCTCACACACGTTCCATCGTACCATTGGATTTCACTTCAAAAATACACTTGCAAAGGTTGAGAACGGCAAGGCAGCAACAGCAGAGCACTAAACGAAGCATGGGGTGACGTCACAGGTTGCATACCCGTGAGCCCAGTCCTGTTTATATCCTACATTTCATTAAGGGGCCCTCCTTCTTTCAAAATTCAAGATGAAACTTCCTGGATTCTCATGTAAAGGGTGAGATTCACTGTATTTCCCAAACAGTTTTTCCCTACTTTGCTCTATTCTCTCCTTCTTTCATTTTTGCTTCGCTCACTCTTGGGTTTGCCTTGGAAACTTCCAAATCTTTTCAGTATTTCCTTAAATTGTATAGTGCTATCCCCATTCCCACATCCCACCCCAAATTTTGCCCAGCCAGAACCCAATCACTGGGGGAGGGTGTACCTTCCTATCCATATCACTCGTCAAATGTACCTGCAATTATGTTTCCCTGTTAACTTAATTATCTACCTAAGAGGGATGTGGCTGTCATTTGTCAGTTTTCTTCAATTTATTACCTCATTATTTCTATGCAAATGTATTTTCCTCTTTTAAACATTTTTGAAAATGTGATTACAGCTTAAAATCAATATGCACATGTAATGTAACAGTGTTTCAGGTATGTTAAAATTTGGGGTGGGGGGATGTGTAATACAACCCAACATCTATTTAGAAACATTCTGTGGCCTTTTAAAGAACTAATTAAAAGAGAACACATGGCATCAACCCAGCGCTCCTGAATAGTAGTTCATACATAGCTTTATGACAATACTCATTACTCAGAATTACAAGTATTTACACTATGTCTGTTTCTTCTACTATACTGTGAGTATTCTGAGGACACAGACTGTGTCATATGTGGATGGCACCCCAATCACCACCTGCAGAGCTAATTTTAGGCTCCTAATAGAAGGTATTCAGTGCTGATATCCTGAAAGAATGAAGGGCTGTTTGTTATTCCTGGGGTTACAATTTTAATTAAGTTTTCAAACATACATTTTAATGTTTACTAGGAATTCTTCATAAACTGCTCTAATGTTTTTGGTTGATATATGTGGAAAACCACATTTAGGAATCTATATGGGTTAATAATACACAGACACAATATCTTAAGCATTTTATGTTTTGTTTGTACATACACCTTTAATCCATCGAATCTCTGAATATAATTTTTTCCAACACCACCATTAGACAAGAGGTCGATGCCTTGTATAGCAAAATTACTCTCCCAGTGCTACTCTATGCCTTTTTCTGGGCACTGCTCAGTGCACATGTATCCCTATCTGCAACAATATTTTCTCATAACTTCCAAGGTCACTGCCAGGGCACCAGGACAAAAAAAAAAAACAAAGTTGACACAGAAGAAACCTTTATAATTCTACCACTACCCACCCCCTCATATTTTTATGGAATTTTAGAATCCTTGAATTGGGAGCAGACTTGAAGATCACCTAGTCTGACTTCTTTCTTAATGCAAGAATCTAGTGTATATCACCTCTGACAAGTTTATAAAAATTTGTCTTTGAGTTCCAGGCTCTGAATCAAGATTCAGAAGTGTGTGCCCTGGAGTAGGAAAGAATGTGTTTCTGTTTTATACTCAGAACGCTTCTTTAAGGGTGGCATTTCTCAGTCATCACCATAAGCTACATGCCTTTTGATTTCATAAGACCTCAGCTTTCAGAATATATTACTTTTTAAATCATATTTTTCTTTTAATAATTCAGAGAACTTTCTTTTTTTGGAATTACTTGACTCTAAATGGCAATAGTTATAACTCTGAATACAACTATGAATTTCTTTTATTTATAAATATGCACCTATACTTAAGGCCAGGTTATGTGAGATGAAAATCCCCATTTACTTATTGTTTAACAAGTATTTGAGGACCTACTAGGTACTAGGTGCTTTTTCTAGGCCTTGGGAATAAAGGGATGGTCTCAGAGCTATGGCTCCTGCCTTCAGAAAGCTTATGGTTTTGAGAGTAGAAAGGTAATTAAACAACTAACCCTGATGGACTTGCAGGAGTTTTTCAATGTGAGGAAAGCTGTAGGAGAATATGTTAGAAATGCCTACCTGGTTAGTTTTCCTGCACAATAAATGTTTAAACTGATACCTGGATAAGTAGGAATTATCAAGATGAAGAGCGCAAGGAACCCATATTTGATGGCCCAATGACCAGAGATATGGCAGATAAGTTAAAGGAACTAAAAAAAAAAAAAAAATCAATATGGCTGGTGTATGATTAAAGAGGGGCATCCAATGAGATTGGAGAGATGGGCATGGGCCAGACAATGGATGACCTTATCAATTCAGTGAGGTGTTTGCCCCCTAGTGCTCAGGGAAATGGGAGCTACTGAGGGTTGTAAGCAGGAGACCAGAGATGAGTGGCTGCATGGAACTATGCATGGAGGCTGTGGTGGGCTTGAGCCTGCTCACACTGGCACAAGAATGCCAGTTGTTAAATATTAAGGAATTTTGTTAACTGGTGGTTAAACTGTGGGTAGTTTGACATAGAACATGGTGGGAAAATTTACATGTTGGAAATTGTCAAACACCACAAGTGAGGGTTTTGGGTTTTGTTGTTCTTTTCGGAAAGCTGGTTTACCAGCACTCCACTGGGTAGACCTAAGCAAGACTGGAGACAAGAGGAAGCGTGATGGCCTGGACCAGGCTGGTAGGAGTAGGAATGGAAATACATGGTTACCTTTGAGAAATATTTAGGTATGGTCTGTCCTTGTGGAAGTAGATACGGAGGTAAGAGAAAGGCATAGCAGGGACCAGGCTCATTTCCAATGCATCAGTGGACTTCTAACTTGACACCCTTTAAGTAGTTCCAGTTTGAAAGCAAAGGTCGAACTTTTCGGACATTCCATTCTACATTCAGTCGTGCCATTTGTTTCTTAAGAAAATGTGTATTTAAAAATCTTACATAGGTTCTTCTGAACAAATTAATAACACTGTACTTCAATTTTGATCATACTATCAGTAACATAAAGCAAAAGCCTTTATCTCTCCAGAGGCTTGTTTGCTCATCTGGCATTTATTGATGATGTTCCGCAAGCCCTCTCAAAGACGTGAATGCCAAATGTGGAAAGCAACTTGGACATTAAACTCTATGTCCTCATGTGATGCTGCGAAGTTGACTTTTCCCCAGGGTAATGCTGAAGCAGATGTTACAATTCTGTGAAAGTTTTATTTGTAATTTTATGAGATTAGCCCACAAAAAAATCCATATGGTATGTTCTCTTTGGTTTTCAGCAAGAGTTATATATATTATGGAGAGGTAAGAAGCAGAAAAGAAAATATTATTTATTTTGGCCAATTCAGTTGCTAAGCAGACTTATTATTTATGTACTGGTTCGAAAGTAGCACATTTCGAATGTCGATCAGAATTTTTTTTTCTTGTTGTGTCAGATTACAGGGGTTGAATTGTTTCACCAATAGTTACCATTTCTGTGACTGAAAAGCCATATCCTGTCATTTTTACACTCCAAAGATGATTCTGTTTAGATAGAGAAAAGTGTCAGGAATGAAGCTTTCTGACAGCAGGGTGAAACTCTCTCACATTGAAAGAATTCTCACCAGAGGTGTTTGTAATCTCCCTGCAATTTTTCCTTCCTCCTAAAACCTGTTTGAAGATAAAGCAGAGTGTAACCTGTGCCCTGTCAACTTCCTGCAGGGTGTTAACTCAAAAACCTCCAGGTCACAGAATACATCATGTAACTAGTTCCTGGTGATCCGGAATGAGTTCCAGATCACTTTCCATAGGACTGATCGTCTATCGCCCAGGCCACTGTAGCTTTTCCTTAAATCTTCTGAAGGAGATATCTAGCTTCATGATTAAAGAATCTTGAAACAAGGCACAGTGTGATTCCTTGTTAGCAAATTCACCTCACCTCCCCCAAACTAGGTAGATATGAAGTGGCTTATGAGAATTTAATAGCTTTCAAAAAAAGAGTATGAGAACACTCTTGATATCCAGGGCATGTTTTTATTGTTGTTATGGTCATTATTTTACTTTTAAGATATAAAGATAAGTCCAAATCATTAAATCTTCTTTTAGTTCAATTATTTTAAAAAAATCCTCTCGTCACACATTATACTGGGATGTTGGGGTTACGGTGGTGAACACAACACATAAATTTCTTGCATTCTAAGAATCAATAATTGATTGAATGAATAGATGAATGAAGGCAGGAGGTTGAATCAATTTTTCACTGAAGATTTCTTCCAGCTTTTAAAACCTTTTTTATTTTGAAACAATTTTAGTCTTAATAAGAGTTGCAAAGATGGTCCAGAGAGTTCTTATTCCCTTAAGGTTAACATTTTACATCTTGCCTGGTAAGACAACCAAAACTAGGATATTAGCGTTGGTACAATACTAGTTACCAAACTACAGATTTTATTCATATTTCCCCATTTTCCCCTAATGTCTTCTTGCTGTTCCATGTCTAAGCCTGGATATCACATTGCAGTCAGTTGTCACATCTCCTTAGTCTCCTCCCATCTGTGACAGTCCCTCCATCTTGCCTTCTCTTTCATGACCTTGATACTTTTGAAGAGTTTTTGTCACATATTTTGTAATATATCCCTAAGTTTGGGTCTGTCCATGTTTTCTCATGATTAGACTGTAGTTATGGATTTGGGGGAAGAAAACATAGAGATGTGTTCTCATCATCATCTGGGAAGGTTCATGTTATCAATGTTTTATTATGAGTGATATTAACCTTGATCACTTGGTCAAGGTGGTCAAGGATTTGCTACTGTAAAGTAACTAATTTTCCCTTCACAAACTCTATTCTTTAAAATCCAATCACTAAGTCCAAACCACACTCAAGGGAAGGGGGAATTAGTTTCACCTCCTAGAGAGGAGCATCAAAGGATTTGTGGCTGGGGCTTCCCTGGTGGCGCAGTGGTTAAGAATCTGCCTGCCAATGCAGGGGACACAGGTTCAAGCCCTGAGCCGGGAAGATCCCACATGTTGCAGAGCAATTAAGCCTGTGCGCCACAACTACTGAGCCTGCGCTCTAGAACCCATAAGCCACAACTACTGAGCCTGCGTGCCACAACTACTGAGGCCCATGCTCCTAGAGCCTGTGCTCCGCAACAAGAGAAGTCACCGCAATGAGAAGCCCATGCACCGCAACGAAGAGTAGCCCCCACTCACCGCAACTAGAGAAAGCCCACGTGCAGCAATGAAGACCCAACACAGCCAAAAATAAATAAATAAATTTATTAAAAAAAAAAAAAGAATTTGTGGCCGTATGTTAAAACTACCACCGTAATCAATAATTATGTTGAGGGAGGTACTTTGAGGCTATGCAGATTTCCTGTTTCTGTTTAATTTAGCCCTCATCTCTGAATCTTGCTTGCAGAAATTATTACTGTGGTCTTCTTACTGTGATCTAGTAGTGATCTCCTGCTTCCCTCATTCATTCAACATATATTAATTAGAGTTCCTCTGTGAGAAAGAGCTCTCCCTGTTCCCCAGGTCATTTGTTTGTTTGTTTGTTTCATCATATATTTGTATCAGTATGGACTCATGGATATGTATTTTATTCTTTGGGCTATAAAACAATCTTATTGTTTTTTGTTGTTCAAATTGTTTAAGCTTTGGCCAATTCATTTTTGGTTGAATGCTCTACTGTTTGCCACTGAGAGTCGGCACTGTTATTTTTTTCTCTGTACGACATAGTGGAATTTCTTTCTGTGAGAGGCAACTTTGTATGAAATGTGTGAGGCTTAGAAAGAAACCTGAAGAAAAGAAATTGTCCTCACTAACTTTGAGAATGACTCACACATATATTTACAAAAATCAGCTGCATTTGGTGAGTGGAAGCAATAGCCCTAGCATGGAAGAATAATGAAAACATACATTATCTTGGGTTTGTTAATGTATTATTAAGAGTAATCATGCATTTCTTTAAGTGAGATACCATGCCTTGAAGACATCTGTGAATTCTTGAAAGTTTTGTCTGAGCCTAGTATAATGTCATGTAGGAAAACCTAGCTAATCATTACTTACTGAACTTCATCTCATTTGAAGTTCATTTTGGCACGGGGAAAATTAGAAATGCACGTGTTTGTTGAATAAATGAAGACATAATTCCTCCACTGAAGAATTGTAATATCTGCCAGTGAGATAAGATGAAAAACTTTGAAGCAATTAATTCAGAGCACAATATTATATACAGGTAACTTTACATTTCATGAAATGGATGTAAGGGATGCTCCTAATTAGAGACTTTACTAATTGCTTTTTGTTGTTGTGATTAAGCTTTAGGGGTTTTAATTGTGGTTTACATTGAAAACTGAAATGGTTATGAGATACAGTTTAGGCTAATTAATCTGTCTATTATAAGAAGGCAGACTATGTTGAATGTCATAATCATTTTTTCTTGTCACCTGGCACCCTAATTTAAAATTGTTACGAATTTCTAACTTCAATATATTCTGATATAATATACTGCATTTAAGGGATCCCTGAATGACTTCTTGATTTAAGAATATTGTTGGTAAATATTAAGTCAAGATCAAAGTGTTTCAAAGGAGGACTGTTAAGATTCTGCAGTGTATTTCCTCACTCTAACTTGGCCTTATCCATCACTGCACGTAGAATGGATGATTATTATTCCATAGGGACTTTCTCCAGTGTCCAGATTCAGGAATAACTCACTTCAGTGTGCAAACACAAAGCCTCATGAAGATGTGTGTGCTTATAGCTGCTAGGCTTACTTGCTCACTCTGCACAGCAATCATACATCCTTTGTAATAGGTTCAGGGTCAGCCAAGATACACAGACATAGATACCACATACCTGTGGAGTCACTCAGGAATACTCAACATGCCAAATTTAAATTTCAGAATACCAAATATGTAGTGTTCCTTCAGGCAATATTTGGAAAAAGAATATTTTTCAATGTCAAATATAATTTTATTATCAGATCACCAGGCTTTTTTTGGTCTCTATGTTTCGGTATCTTTTTTTTTTTTTTTTTTTTTTTGCAGTACGTGGACCTCTCACTATTGTGGCCTCTCCCGTTGTGGAGCACAGGCTCCAGACGCGCAGGCTCAGCGGCCATGGCTCACGGGCCCAGCCGCTCCGCGGCACGTGGGATCTTCCCGGACCGGGGCACGAACCCGTGTCCCCTGCATCAGCAGGCGGACTGTCAACCACTGCGCCACCAGGGAAGCCCGTTTCGGTATCTTGATATTCCAATAGTCAGGGTTCTGTATTTCCAGGAGCATTTGACTTTGAATGGAGAATTACAAGCCCTTCTTTAGTGTGAGAGTAAGATGTCTGTTGAGATGTAGGAACTTCAGCAGAACCAGCTTTTAAGAAAAAGGTTCAGGCAGCTGTCTCTACATCCATGAGTATGTTTGATGGAATAAAGCTTGTGGAGAAGAAGGAAGAATGTATGGGAGTTTCCTTACCAGGATCTCTGAGAATGCACTTCCCCCACATCTAACAGTATATATTAGAGTGTACTATAATATGGTATAATTAATTTTATCAACTGTAACATCTGGGCCAAACATGATTATATTTTAGAACAGAGCAACATAAAGATAAGCATCAGAAACTGCAGAAACTGTAGGTAAGATAAATTTAAAAAATGATAGGAGGAAACTGCTTTCTAGAAGTTATTGATGGGAGGGACTAAAATCACTTACATAAAATTATGTCTTGGTGAGTGGTTTTTCTCCTGTTTTACATACAGATTTAATCTCCCTCACACTCCTCAGTCAAAATGTAACACTTCAAGTGTTGTTATTGGTGGATTATTTCACTATTATTCATCTCCTCACCCCCCTGACAATACCTACTTTTAAATTTATATATATGCGAATACACACACAAACACACACACACACACACACATATTTACATAAATTCTTAAGTTTAGTTATTAGACCATCATCATCATCATCATGATCGTCATCATCACCATCATATTATTACTGGCTATTCTTATCCAGAATAATAATGGGCAAGAAAATAAATGATATTTATTTTATATATGAAAGGATATTTTTTAAACTCCCAGCCTTATATATAAGATGATAGACCTTTTGGAGAAGGGAAATTAGAAGATGTTCCTTATTTCTTAACTTTTAAAATCCTTTTTCATCTCCATTGCAATATAAGAAATATTTTCTGGCCCTGGTGGTCATGAAAAAGATCCCCTCAAAATAGAAAAACCAAAACAAATATAAACAGAAAATTCTACCACTAACAGTGAGAGAATTACTATTAACAGCTCTTTTTTCTTTATTACAAATGCTGGTTTGGGAGGTCTGGCTTCTAAGAAGTCTGCTTATCTAATGAAGTAGCTCTACATATATTGAAACTTAACATTACCCAGAAATTTGGCTAAGTTTCATAACTGACACACATCTTATTACTCTTAGATGAAATTTTAAGGAAGCAGACATTTGCCTGTTTCTGATCATGTAGCCTCAAGTCTGCATAGTCACATTTAGATTAGAGAAGTTTAAATTACAAACTTTATTTAAAATGTGAGTGCCACTCTGATAAGAAGCTCATAAATACGAGCATGAAATACATTTAAAGATTATGAGCCTTACAAAATAGATTCAGGAACATATCTTTACAAAGTGAGTTATATATGGAAAGGTTCTCTTGATAATAAGAATCATTACTACATTCAAAAATCAATATTCTTTCTCTTTTGGTAGTAAAATAAATGGGAACCCACAATTTAACATTGCTAGTCAAAGAACCCCTTATTATTCCATCCCCAAAATTCTGTTACAACATTATTTAGTTGGCATTTTAGAAGTTTAAAAATAGAATCATATTTTAGAAAATTGAATATCTGTGACAACGGAAAAATAAGAATAATATGTGCATTAAGTTTTATTTTTAAAGTCTGATGATACTACGTATTTTTTCATCAAATTTAATATTGATACATGTCATTTAATTCTAGTGTCCTCCTTCCAAAAACAAAATCAGTTTAAAAAAAAAAGTACCCTTTTCAAGGACAGCTAAAAGTACATAAAAAAGGGTAATAAAGCCTTAAAAATACATTTCAGTTTGTAATTAGTTCATGGTTAACATAATGGATTATGGCATTGTGTGTTAATGAAATACACAGTTAATATATGTGAAACAGTCAATTAAAAAGTAAAACATGGGCTTCCCTGGTGGCGCAGTGGTTGAGAGTCCATCTGCAGATGCAGGGGACACCGGTTCGTGCCCCGGTCTGGGAAGATCCCACATGCCGTGGAGCGGCTGGGCCCGTGAGCCATGGCCGCTGAGCCTGCGAATCTGGAGCCTGTGCTCCACAATGGGAAAGGCCACAACAGTGAGAGGACCGTGTACCACAAAAAAAATAAATAAATAAAAATAAAACATAGACTAATAAAAATGCTTATTTTAACTTCACCCTTCAGAATGGACCATGTATCTTAACCAAAGTGAGTGCTTGTCTAAAGCATTTCATGGGCTCCCTACGCCTTTTTTTTACTACCTGCTACTACCATTATATCCAGACCCATAACAACCATATATAGCATCACCCAGCTTCCTAATTTCCCTTACTTCTTCCAATTTTCTTTTCCTTCGGTCATATCTTGCACACTTAGTTCAGACTAATTTCAATTTTGTTCTCATCATTTTCTTACTCACAGATCTTCAATGGTTCCCCACCACCACTTATTTTTTAAAGGAGTAGTGTCCAAACTATTATTAGCTCTTAAAAGCTTTACATATCCAAACAAATCATGACCTTTGAAACTGAATCTGACATTACTCTTTTTTTACATATTTCTTCAGCTAATGTGTCTTGTTTGCTGTCTCTTAAAGGAGAAATACTTATTGTTGATTTTATAACATTTTTCTCAATTAAACCTTTATTAGAACTTGTGTCCCTCTTCTCAATTTATATTACCTTGCATTCCAGTTACCCTTCCAATCACCTTTGTTTCCAGGTCCCGTTCAACTCCCACCTCCTTTCTGATAATTTCAAACTACGCTAACCTCTAATCCCAAGCAATTATCACATTATATCAATCTCTTGCACTTAATCTCATGATACTTTTTGGCATATCTTATGCCTTTTTAATGTGCTATAGTTTAGTTCTTGGACTGTTATTTAACTATCTATGTTTTCAGAGTCCATTAGGGCTGACATTGTGTATTTTAACCTTCAGAATACTATGCATAGAAAAGGCATTGATTTTAGAATAGACAATTCTAAGATTGAACCTTGACACCACTATTACTAGCTGTGACAGGGCCATTATATAACCTTTCCAGGCTCAGTTCGCCCATCTCTAAGAATGAGTGAGACAACTAATTTACAGGATTGTAGTGACAATAGTCATACTCAGGTAAAGCACTTAGTACCCAATAAGTGTTCTTCCCCCCTTGTACCATGTGCAATATCCTTACTCAGTAATTATTTATCAAATGCATTGAAGAGGCATTCACATGTCTGCTTGACTCTTCCTTTAATTAGTAACTTAAGGACGTATCAAAATCCAAGTCCAAGAGGGAAGAGATATGGGGACATATGTATATGTATAACTGATTCACTTTTTTTTTTTTTTTTTTTTTTTGTTACACAGGCCTCTCACTGTTGTGGCCTCTCCCCTTGCGGAGCACAGGCTCTGGATGCACAGGCTCAGCGGCCATGGCTCACGGGCCCAGCCGCTCCGCGGCATGTGGGATCTTCCCGGACTGGGGCACGAACTCGTGTCCCCTGCATCGGCAGGCGGACTCTCAACCACTGCACCACCAGGGAAGCCCATGATTCACTTTTTTATAAAGCAGAAACTAACACACCATTGTAAAGCAATTATACTCCAATAAAGATGTTAAAAAAAACCCAAAAACCCCAAGTCCAAAAGATTTGAGAGCTACATGGCTCTCTGTGGAAAATTCTTTGTGGATGGTATCCCTGAAGCATCTTACCAGCATCAGCTATATTCTCAGCTCAATTTCACATAAATAGGATGAGGTTACCAAAAACAGAATTCTGGAACAAGCCAGTCATTAGGATGTTAGCAAAGCTGCCTCAGAGTCAGCTCTGTTGAGGTAGTCACATGCAGGAGACAGATGACGGCATGAATCCAACCCAAGAGCTCCTATAATTCTACATGAGATTGGCTATGCAGAAAAGTCAGAGAGGCATTGTATTTAACATACAAGGAGAAAACTTCAAGCAGGGAACCGTAGGTGAGAGATTTGGAAGGTAAGAGCACTGAAGATGGAAGAATTCATATTCAGATATTTAGACCTGTCCAGTCCCAAACAATGAGGAGGAGCCCAAATCACATTAGATTGTTAACAACAACAACAAAAGCTGCAGGGACGTGATAATAATTATTATTAATATAGAAAGTTATAGAGAAAATTGGAGGACTTGCATTGATCTTTAAAATCACAATTATACATGTGAAAGTACTATAATAAATGTAACATGTTCAGGAAAATATATGTGGTAAGGGTGTGTAACCTAAGGAACGTTTAAGTTATTAATTTGTAATGACGTTCATGTAAATCAATTTGTACTCAATACTTAATCTGTCCAGCAAATGATTAAAAGGATGTGAGAATTCTGTATGGATACAAATATAAATAATATTAAAATATCTGGTTTGGCCACAGAGATTTCATGTCACAGAATATAATCCACCACTTAAAAAAAGAAAAAAGGAAGGAAAAGGATGTGAATTGCCAGGGAGCTTATGCCGAAGTGTCATTTCTCTTTCCTTTAAAAAATACTAAATTTTTCCTAACATGTTTTCAAAATATTTATATACCAGGACTGACTACTCTTCAGAATGCTTGGGAAATACTTCAGAAGGTGTTAATCGTTACTCTTGATTGATGTCATTACATTACTATTGGTGAATAATGTACCTAATTTATTTAAATCTGTAATTCTTTTAAAGGATTGAGAAAGCAAGAATATATTTTTGCTTTCAAAGACTTTGATGAAGTGAAATGCTTAGTGTTCAACATTCTTGGTACATTTTTGTCATTTTTTTAAACCACTTTTCTTCTCTGGTACCTAAGAACATTCAGCTGGGTGCACGTGATCAGCCAGTGATTCCTACTCCACTACCCAAGCAAGAATAAACTATATAAACATTTGTTTCTCTTTTTTCCTAATATGTTTAAATAATGATTTTCAAACTTCACTTTAGAATCAAAAGCCCATGGTAAATCAGCTAAATGGCTTTGCCAACTCTCTGAACAAGAATCAGTTAAATCAGTTTTATGTAACACTGAAAACACAACTGACTGAAAACTGAGTGATTCTTATTTTCTACTGGCTGTCTAGACCACACCCAAGATGTCCACAGGAGTCTCACCTTGACTTTCACCATTTGCTATTGCAGTAGTGCCACAGGGGAGTGGCTGAGGCTCAATCACATTGACCCATAAAATAGAGGCAATTACATTTGCACATTGTATATACACTTTAATCTGGCCTTACCTACTGTTATCACTAGATTGGGGTAGAGAGATATCCCATCAATTCTCTTCAGAAAGAACTCTTTCGGGTACGTGTGTTTTGCTTTTTGTTTTTTTTGCTTTATCTGTAACAGCAACTTAGAGGACATAATTTATAATGTCAGTCTAATTGTCTTAAACTCTATCATAGTGAGTGGAAAGTCGACAGGAAGAAGGAAAGGTCAAACCTTCTGTTTAGACAAGCCTTTGCCTGAGGAAAGTTTGTTGGACAGGAAGTTTTATTTAAGTTGACTGGGGATCACTCTAGATTGAGGTTTATTGTCATCACTGTGCTACTTTAGTTGCTTCTAGTTTTTTCTTAAGAAAAAATAGTATTCTATAATGTGCCCTGGGACATTTGATTACACACATGAACTAATAAATTCCAAAATAAAGAAGTGTCTTTAACTAAGGTGGTCTATAAACCAGGCTAACAATGAAAGAGATGGCTATTCTCCCCAGAGGCCCAAGCCACACATGGGAAAGCAATGGATCCTTAAATTTTATTTTTCTGAAAATGTTTTCTTATCCTAAAAATAGATATATTTATATTTATATAGACACACATACAAGTATAAGTGTATATTTATACACACATATACCAACACACTTCATTAGAGAACATGAGGTCAGTTTCTGTTTGTACCCTTAAGATATTTAAATACACTTTGCTCATTTCATTAAAGTAAAGTCTTAATTATTCAACCCTCTTGTTCTTGGATCTTTAAACCTTTCAGAAAAGCCAGGAATCAAGATGGAAGGAGTCAAAGACTTCAGTGAAGAGTTAGAGAAATTCTTAAGAGCTGAGTGAAAGATGTAAGATGGGCTAAGAGATTATCCTACTGTCCAGAAGAAAGGATCTGCATGTGGTCAGAGCTAAACCTCACTGGTGCTAAGTCAAAGATGTTTAGAAAAATCATTTTAAAAAGCAAAAGAAAGCAGCTGCTCCGGCAATGTGTGTTGGGTGGCAGAAGCAGTAGATGGCAGATGTTGTGATAGTGATTAGTAGAAGTCATGCGGGTTGAGTAAAGCTGAGAAAAGTAACATCAGTAAACAGATCTATAGGCAAATGCCTTAACTTCTCTGAATCTCAGTTTCTTCATTAGTAAAATTGGGATAATAAAAGCATCTACCTCACAGAATTATTATATCATTTTCAAAGATATTCATGTAACAAATGAAAAGTATCATATACATTGAGTTCTTGCTGTTAGCTCTATAACATGAAGTTTCCAAAAATCGTTGTCTCTCCTGATATTCCATGCCTGTCCACCTACCTATGGTTTGTGTTGATTATATTACCTTGTTGGTACATTGGATTGTGTGTTCTAATCTTCCTAAATGGCATGCCATTTTTCCAGTTCACATCCAATTTTGTGATGGTGTATAGTGTTGTGGATGAATTAGTGGCCATGGAAGCTAAGATTTTTAAGAATGATATATTCTCAGTAGAGAAGTATAGTGAAGTTTAATATAACACAAGTATCAACTAATCAGACCAGATACTGGCTCAATTTGGAAATGAATCAGTTATACACAACTGGAATAGATATACCACTGTGTTCTGAGAAAGACTATGTGATTCCAAGTTCAGCTAATCTGTTGTGGGGAAGTTTCGGGGGTAGATTTCTGTGGATGGCGGAAACTCCACAAGTCCCTGGTGATTATTTAAGGATTTATAAAGCAATAAAAAGATAAGTAAAATAAAGTATTTAAAAACTGGGCAAATCCTCTTTCTTAATTTAGGTAATGTATTATTAAGTTCCCAAAGGTTAAAAAAAAGAAAGGATGCCTACAAGGGGACAAAACAATGCTTTCATTTTTGAAATTCTGTAAATAATATAAATATTTATAAAAAATTAAGTTGGATATAAATGTAAGCAAATTAGTTTTCAAAAATCTTGAAAAGCCTGTGTGAGAATGACAGAAGAAATTAAGACATCTAAGAAGATGATGGAAGACTCAGAAAAACAATGGGTTTTAGGAGATTTAGTCATTGGGTACATTTCTCATTAAACTGCTTCTAGGCAAAGGGGCTTTAGACAAAGTAAACTGAAGTAAATAAACCCAGATCTACTTGATCCAAAAAGACTGCCATGTCACACCATAAGAGAAAGATTTTCTGGATTAGTCAGATCTGCTCCAAACCTCGATCACTGGATGACTGAATTGTGAATGTAGCATGATGAATTAAATTAATGATCATCTGAGAACTTGCATTACCATATTTGGGACCAACTTCTTGTAATGTAGTTGGTACTTGGGTCATCTTAAGAGACCCAAGTTTCTATTGGGGGTCCCTATTAAATGAGTTCTTTAATGGAACATAAAAGGTGGAGAAATGGAACTTGGAACATATGGTGTTTTGCTGAAACCATAGAAACTTCAAATATATTAGCCTAAGCAGTCTGATGTTTAAGAGGGTAGATGCAGATGTTGATGAATGACTAGGACAAGCCATGCTCTGGAACTCTACTGCTTGGATGGAAATATTGCCTAGGGTTAGCTTAAAAATGATGATGACTGAGCTGTATGTAGATTGAGAATTTCTCCAACAAAGTCTGAACAATATATTAGAATATCATCCAAATATATTACATACTAACTCTAATCCTTCCCAGGGCAGGAATTCATGGAGTAAACCCTTCATTGATTAATGGGACACAACATTACAATGGCTTATGGGCATCAAGAAGTTTGAATTGGCTTAGGTGCATACCCAGAGGAGCTTGTGTATACCCTAGAAGGACAGTTTTTTGTAGACACAGGATTCTCTAATACAGGTAAACCAAACTGTATTGTTAACTACACAGAATCCAGAGATGACCAGGGCCAGAGGCTCCTGGGTTTTTTGTTGTTGTTGATATTAGGTCAATTGCAAAATAACAGTTGTGGTGTGAGACCTAATATTTAGCTTCCAAATTGGAAAAGTCTCCTTGGTAGGCATATATTTGGGCAACATCTAAAGTAAGGGATAGAGTAGACTTGTAATTTCAATTGGCCAGATATGATTCCTTCAGAAGTAGTCTGTCAGAAAGCACAGTAAGTACAGGCAGCCCTCACTTTGCATGGCATTGTGCTGAATGACACCTGTGCTTTCCAAAACAGGCTCATTGTTTTGTATGGTTCCACTGTAGGAAGCCAGCAAAAAGTTCTGACATGCATGCGTTTCCATTAACATCATACCAGGCAAAGTGATGACTACCTGTAGTTACTCCAGGACATAGCAGGTCACAGGTAGGTGACAACATAATTTGTTATTCAAACTGGGATGGGTTTGAAAGTGAAAGTGGGCTCTATTAATTATCACATTGGGACGACAGGCATAACTCAGAACTGTTCCAAGGAAAATACATGGTCACTGTGGTCTTAGGTTTCTAACCAGGTGACACCAAGAACGAATGGGAAAGAAGTGGTACACAACACCAGTGGTGCCAAGAGCTCTGTCCAGACACAGGGCATGGTCTTGAGAGTATTATTGACTGTTAGCCTATTAAATTGCCAATTCCCTGACATATATCATATTGTGGCTCCAAAGGCAGGGCTTGACCTGCTCTGTATCGAATTGGTAGCTCAACACTTACAGCATTGGCAAGAGTTTTAGGGTTATTGGAGGTCAAGCCTGAGCCTGACCACTTTCCCCAGTGCTGTAGGATGTGGTATTTACCAGTGACAAGTGGTGATGCAAAATGGATTTGCCTTTCTAGTAGCACATGGTACTAATAATTCAGCATGCTTGGTAATTAGTAGGCAATCAATAAATATGCAGAAAATTAAATACAAGATGCTTTCATACAACTTTCTTGCCAAATGGTCATCTAGACAGACTGGTCATCTAGACTCTGCTAGAACTCCATAGAATATCACCTGTGACAGAAAACATACAGCTTCATAAGCAATTTCATTGTTAGCCAACTCTAGCTGTTTAGTATTCTTTCTTAGATTATGTTGATCTGAAATCCGTCTTTCTATACTTTCTGCCCTTTTCTGTCTTCTGAATTAATAAAGAACAAGTTTATTTCCTTTCTTGGTATTCTCATGTTACCCCCTTGGACCCTTACTTTACTCCAGGGAAAAAAAAATCCCCATTGCTCCCACCATTCATCAAATGATTTGTTCTAGCTACTTAGAAGAAAAGTATATTAGAAATATCTTAGGAAGATGCATGAAATTCTCTTGCTTTGTGTAGAAATTAACAGATAAGTCACACTATTTTTTTTCTCTATGATATAGAGTATTAACATCTTGATTCATGAGCTGTACTTATTGCTGATGATAAATTTTAGTGCCCTGTTCTGTTAGCTATTATCTTTGCTTTTTCTCATTTATCACTTTTTAATATACTTTGTGAACAGTCAGATCTGTCACTAGAATTTCAAAAAACTATTTAATAAAACTGTTTTCTAAGAAAATATACTGTCTCCATTATTGTAGAGTCATTTTGTTTAAAAAAGATTTACAATATTCCTGCACCATCCTCCCACCCTTAATCCACCACTGCTTCAGTGTTGTTAAGCTAAGCTTCAATGGATATATTAATTCTTTTAAATCAGTCATTATTTCCATAGATTATTTTTTTAAAGAATACATCCTATGTATGCAAACTTGGCATATATGTTGCCAAGTTTCCAGCAGGGAAATAAAGTTGTTTAAATCTGGATAATTTAAAAAAAAGTTTTGTTTGTAAACCACAGACTTCTCACATGATGAGAAAGAAGCTAATGAATAACTTAGGTTTGCTAGGCAATAGTAGAGGATATTTATAAAGGGCCTCCAGGGTTAAAATGCATTTTTATGGAGTTTATCTTATGTGGTTCTAGAAAAACTGTGGAGGTTTTTAAAGAAAGAAAATTCTCAGGGCTATCTGCACTATGAAGGTGCTTTACAGAATAGATTCCTGATTTCTGACAAGCAAAGCGATGTGACAAAATAAAGGGAGAAAACAAGTCCAGTGGCCCGGGTAGCCTTAGGAAGGCTCTGTTCAACATACACGAAGGAGGCCACTTCTGCTCAATGGCTGTCTTTGAAATTATCCACTCTTGGTGATTTCTGCTCTTTACAGTTTATTCTCTTATTACAGTTTTGAACCAACAAATTTTCTTTAAGCATTGTCTAGGTGATCACAGCGGGACTCTTAGCTTAGTATTTCAGAAGCAGGGTGTAAAGGGACAATTGTTTATAGATTTAGGTCATTTGAGGATTGGATGTAACTTGTGGACTTGAAAAGAATCAAATCAGGAAAACTTATTATTCCAGAGGCTGGATTTCTTGAGTAACTGTAAACCTACCCATTTTTAAATTACTCTGTTTTTAAAGATACACATATTTAGCCCTAAGACAATAAAGAACTTGAATTTGCCCCTAGGTCAGCAGTTGGACTGTAATTGCTGACATTAGGTGAATACCAACCAGCTAAATCACAGTGGCTCCAGAAAGCTTTAAGGAGCTGTGTCTGCACAGTATATGGCCTCAAGTGCAAAATAGAAGGCTGCTTATACAAACAGAAGTGTGCATGTGACAATTCCTTTTTGTGTTGAGAGCTGCTTATTTTGTACAGATAATCACCAGGCCACATTCCCACTAAATATATTCTGCTGCCTTAAATTGGGGGCTTAATTGTGAAAATTGATCCTTTGAAGACATGAAACTCTTTGAAGGTTTCTTTCCTGACTGCAAAATTTTATGGGTTTTGTCTATAAATTGAGTTGTGCAGGATGACTGGGCTGATGGATTCTATAGTCTGAGGTCCAGTGGCATCAAATTACCCATCTTCTACCAGAATACCCTCTTTGGCACAAGGACCCATGGGCCATAAGTTGATGGTGACCTTAACTCTCCAGTAAGTCAGGTCTCTGCTTTTGGACATTTCCCCCATTTCGATAGTCTCTCATTGTCAACAATTGGAAAACATGTTTCTATCAGGATAAAACTGTTACATGGAGATGAAGGCACTAGTTAACATTAACAAATGATTATGTTTCTTACTTACCGGAAATGCTCTGAGCACTGGGAAGAAATGGCTTTATAATGTCCAAGGCTTATACTTTCTTGGTTCATCATTTCTGAGGGGGGGAAAATGACTGCCAAGATAAATATTAGATCCCCAGATCTTTCCACAGTGCCGGATTAAAATTTATTTGACATGTATGTGTAGAGAACATCTACACAGACAGGAATACTTTGCAAAGTTACCTTTTAGAATCTTATTTGGGAGACTCACTGGATATTTTCTATGTGTATTTTCATGTATTTCCTTCTCTGCTCTGCTGATTTTGTCCTGTAGGATTGACATGTGATCCTGAAAATGACAGTGCTAACCTGGCTGGGAAAATTTTTTAAAAAGAGCATGTAACTGGAACCAGCACGCAAGGTAGGCGTGAATACTTGTGGTTTGCAGTCTAAATCCAGGGTGTTGCTGTTAGCTACTCTGTAACTTCGCCTCAAACATTTCCATGAAGAGAACCTTCCTCATTGTCACATACCAAGCCATTCAATCTGCTGTGGTTTGCCCTAGAAGCCCACATCTGTGCCATATTGTGAAGGTAGGTCACACTGTGGTTTTAAAACACTGCCTTTAATATATTTTGCCTGTGAATTGATGCAACTCTTCTGAAGGGAAATTCAGCAGTATCCATTCAAAGACTTTAAAATGCCTACAATTCATGACTCAGCATGAGTTTGGCTTCCTGGAATTTATCAGAAGAAAAAAAAACAGTGTGTTAAGATTTATGCATATAGTTCTTCAAAGTGTTAGGTATAATTTAAAAATTGAAAAGTTTTATGCTGCATAATGAAAAATTGTTCATATAGATTCCATAGTACTGTAAACCAACTATACCTTAAGAAAAATAAATAAGGAAAAATAAAATGAAATAAATTTCATAGATGAGGATGCTATGCAGCCACTAGAAACTAGTGTGACAGATATGGATATTAGGAAATGTTTATAATTGTTTAAAAATGGAAAAAGTCGTTTTGGAAAGTATGATCACTTTGAAACTACATTATGTAAAAAAAAGAGGGAACTATATAATAATGAGCATTGTCATATTACATAATGTGTGTATATAATGTTATACATTATCATCATCATACATTTTTATCATCATTAACTCTGGGTTTTTTTTCTTTTTTGTACTTTTTGGTATTTTCATAAAAAACTAATAATCACCATGTATTAATAGTATTATAATTAAGTAAACAATAGTTGTTCTATTTTCCCCCCTCATATGGAATTACAAAGGGTAGCAGTGTTTTATGGAGAAGTCTTAGGACTAGACAAGCAATGACTGGGTCTTCAATTAAAAAAACAAAATCCTTTATTACTACAAAAGCAGCGTAGCTAATATGCGCTCTTATCCTGCCTTCTCCCTTCCTGTGTGCACTGAAAATGGCTGCAGTTTGATTCTGAAATCATGGTCCATTCCTTTCCAAACATTACTGCACAGCAACACTACAATGGCCACCACCCCTTCCTGCTGCAGAGCTTGAAATAAACAATGTCCCTGCATGCACAGCAAACAATACTTCAACAACCAGTGAAGGGGCATACTTTTATGAAGCTATTTCTGTCACACTGAAAGTTGAGGAAGGATTAAAGAAATATTAAATAGGTAGAAAAGAGATTAATGTATGTGGGGATTGGGACGAGGCAAGTTTGACTTTCAGGTTTCTGGTTTGAGCAACTGGTCTAATCGTGGTGCCATTATCCTAAATAAGGGGGAAGGAAGAGGAGCAGAGATGGATAAGGAAGAAAACAAATTGGAATCTAAACATTTACAGCATAAAAAAAAATAGCAATGCCACTTGCCAGTAAATGTTGCCGTGCTGTGATTGTTGCAGTTTGGACACTGAAACAGTTTAATTGAGAGGTCTTTCCTGTAAAAGTTCTGCAGAAAACCTCAAAGGAATCCTTGTTCATGGCTTCTTGCCACTTCCACTGGACTGCAGGTATCTTTGCATGTTACACTCCAAGTGAGCTGCAACACCACAGCCCATCACCGGGGCATCTACGGGTTAGCATGCAGGGTATAGGGACATAGAGATGGATAAGGCACTGCTGTCCACCCACAGGAGCTCTCGATGTAGAAAGTGAGAAACAAATATTATAATGCAATATAGTTAGCATAATAATTGACATATGTACTCCATACTGCCAACTCAGAAGAAGGAATAATTACTTTCTGGACCTTGAGCTCTATTTAGCTTTCAAAACCAGGGTGATGCTTGATTTGGATCATGAAGATTGAGTAGGCATGAAAATTATGAGTTCTTATAAATTATGAGTACTGCAAATTATGAGTGGTGACATGTGGCAATATAGTCCCATCATTTAGGGTTTTCTTAGACCAACACAAAGGTCAAATTTGGTTCAGTGAACTGAACCGCTGGAAAATGTCATTTTGAATTTTACATATATAGTCCTCTCCCCACGTGCCATCTAAGAAACACCAAAAATTTCACAGCTGTGAGAAATGATACAAGTCTTCAATACCAAAGAAACAAGACCCACACAGGCAGTGGGTTCTGTTTATGAAGCATAAACTTCAGAACAAGAACTGATAAATGTTGGAGAAATGAACTTTCAATAATTTCACCAATTCATCACAAGGCTCAATTTAGATTAGTGTTTCTCTACCTTATTTTCATTACCACTACATTGACTGCTCTCAAATCCTTTAATGTGACCCCAAATAACCATTCAAAGCAAGAAATCTTGTTCAGATTCTTTATGATATCATTCTCAATTTCTGAAGTGTAGTTCTCCAATGAATATTTTGACTGCCTCTTATTTCTCAGATTTTCTAACAATACCTCATTTTTGTTTTCACAGTATCATGAGTAATAATTTAAAAGATAGACATAGATCAAAAATCCTTCGAATGGACAGTCCTCCTTTTTTTGGCCATAATTTCCCCTGGGTAACCTCAACTATACAAAATCAGCATCAAGCAGTTAGTGCAATTTCAAAGAACACACACATACTCACAAACTAAAAAAGAGGCATAATTTTATTTGGCAAACACAGACTATGGCCAAAATTGTTCTGTAAAGTATAATGCTTCAAAAAACAGCATACCCACAACTATGCATCATGGAGGCTCTGTATGAAAGATAGTAAAGATTGACTGGGGGAGGGGAGGGAGCCTCCACAGGAAGATAAAAGAGACAGCTTCCAGGTTTGGCAAAGTTAAAGTGGAAGACATTTGGAAAGGAGATGGGTTGAGGACTTCAAGTGAATGGGAAGATGTCCCCTCTTCCCTGGACATATTTAGGATCCGAGGAGCAAAGAGCTTTAGATTCCTTCCCAGTATAACAGCATGCACATGAGGGGCCTCAACAAAATGCAGATGGAGCCAATGAACTCCGAAAGATGAATGTCCTGAGGACTAAAGAATGAATATCAGAAAAGCATGGAGGATGCCCAAGAAAGACTTCCTCAGGTTCCACCATCATAGCCTGACTCACACGCACCGGAAGTTTACAGCTTCAGGGAAAAGATTTTGCCAGTTTCATACACCAACCACTGAAATGACACATTATTAAAACCATTAGTTAAAAAAAAACTATGAATAAAATATTTTAGATATTTTCCCCAGGAGCAACAGAAATTGGGGTGAAGGGCTGGAGAGGGATGAATCTGTTATCTTGTCCATGAGAGTGTTTACAGGAAAAAAAATTCAGGGGGACATGGCCGGAGATGGGGTCCATAAACAAAATGTGCCTCAGTGCTCTTCCCTCCCCTTGGTTTTCTCCTTCATCTGCAGATCTCTCTACTCACCTACATCTGTCTCTCTACCCCCTAGATCTGTCCTTCAGCTATAAGGAACCTGCCTTCTTCACTTCTGGATGAGAGAAGAGTTACCATCTCAGACCCACTGACATTGTTGATTTATAAACTTTCTGTTGTCTAGGGCTTAAGGTTCACAAAATGCTGTCTTAAATGGATAGTCGTGTGCCCAAATAAAATGTTTCATGGGAAAGTAAGGTTGAGAAACTAGGATGAATAAATTTAAACATGTTTACCAATATGCTAACAAGCACTTGATTCTTTAAGAGGAGCATATAGTATAGTTTCCTAACATACTGGGAGATGGTTTGAGAAATGTTAAAAGGCAGCATTCTATTTTACCTTCACACTGACTGATAGAAACTGTTATTTGTTAATTTTCTTTTGGGGTTAGGGGCAGAAATAACAACTCTTGGTGAGAAAAAAAAAAAAAAAGCCTCTTTGTAGTTACTTGGGATCTAAGTGAATATTCAATTTATTAAGTTTGAAAAATTTTAAAAACTTAGATTTCTTTTAGCTTTTCAATTCAGCCTATAGCTCTTTATCTTCTCTCTGTACATCTATGATTAATACTATGAGAATAAAATCACTTTCACCTGAATCAAAATGCCAATCAATTAACTCAATTTGAACACACCAAATCACCTTAAACCACCAACTACATTTTTTTTAAAGGTGTCAGTGGTTGTATATGAATGGTGACATTATGAGTGATCTTAATTTTTTCCACATTTTTCTTTTAAATTTATTTATTTATTTTTTCATTTTTGGCTATGTTGGGTCTTCGTTTCTGTGTGAGGGGCTCCTCTAGTTGTGGCAAGCAGGAGCCACTCTTCATCGCGGTGCGCGGGCCTCTCACTATCGCGGCCTTTCTAGTTGCAGAGCACAGACTCCAGACGCGCAGGCTCAGTAGCCGTGGCTCACGGGCCTAATTGCTCCGCGGCATGTGGGATCTTCCCAGACCAGGGCCCAAACCCGTGTCCCCTGCATTGGCAGGCAGACTCTCAACCACTGTGCCACCAGGGAAGCCCCCACCAACTACATTTAAAATTTAAATTCCTCTAAATATTTTATCTGCATTTATAAATTTAATCATTTGATTTTAAGTGAGTCAAATATATGACAGCGTACACATATGAGCTTAACTTGTAAAAACTTTCTAAATCCTTACAGCTAATATTATATAGTGTTTACTCTATGTCAGATAATGTTCTAAGTTTTTTACAGACATTCATTTAATTAATCCTCACATCAGTCCCATGAGGTAGGTAACTATTCTGATTTCCATTTTACAGTTCAGGAAACTGAGGTATTGAAGTCTTGAGTAACTTGCTAGAAGTCACACAGATAATAAGTGCCAAAGCTCTTATTAGTTTGATACAGTAAACTTAACAGTAAAATAAAATTCTCTTAGTCATGCCAATACTCTTGACTAACTTAACTTCTCTAATAACCTTCATTAATAATTACAAAACTGATATGTCAGATTCTCTCAAACATACAAATACCTTAAATAACAAACGCAGACTGGAATGTAACATCACCTTTTAATACTAAGGATTAAGTTTGATTTTTAATTCTAAGTGTTCCTAGAGTTTAAAAGACCCAAATAAAGGAGAGTTACCATCTCAGACAATCCACAAACTCAGGACCACAACATAGTTACTTCTCAATCAGAAATCAGAACCTAGAACATTGGGCCTGGGAGTAAAAAGCTTCCAGATGACCCTTCTGGCATCACAGTGGGAAAGTTAGGTCATTTATTTTAGTACTGTCCACGGGGCCTTGTGTTCAACTGAAATTGCAACCTACTTCTGAAATTATAACCTACTCTGCTGGTATGTGTGTGTGTGTGTGTGTGTGTGTGTCTAAGGACTGCTTGGTTGGATTTACAAAGTTTTTTTTTTTTTTTTTTAACAGTCTCATTGATTTTATTGATTTTTATGTTTTCCTTTCAGCCACAATTCTACAGTCCTCTGAATGATAAATTACGATAAGCAGTTTGCAAATAAGGAAGCTGAGGATTTGAGAATTAATTAACTTGCCCCAGGTCCAGTAGGGGATAAACAGTAGAGCTGAGATATAAGGCCAGGTCTTCTACATCTCAATCCAGTACTTGCTCATAACTGGTTCTTAGTCCACCTGTTGTGAATGCTTAGGTTAAACTTCAAACTTGCCATGCAATAGCTCTGTATCTCATGTTGAAATTATACTCCCCCAGCTTCTTTCTTCTGCCTGTGCCTTTGAAAATATTCATAGTTACTATTAGGTCATTCGTTATTTCAACAGCCAGTCACAGTATTTATTGGGTTGCTGTCAAATGCTGGGCACTGCTTTAGGCACTTAAGATGTGAGTACAAAGTATTAATTTATATTGAGAGAAGGGTTAGACTGTTTTTAAACAGACCCGTCACTCCTGTATTTGTCAGGGGTTTTTCCCCAAAGTAACAGAAAACCAACTTAAATTAAATTAAATTTAAATCAAGTGGATTTATTTGTGTAACTGAAAACTCTGTGAGTAGGAAGCCAAGTCTTCACGTGTGGCTGGATGCGAAGCCTAAAGATGTTATAAAGTCTACCTCGCTTGCTCTTACAATGTTTTCACACATTCTCTGTCTCCACATTTCAATTTGCTAAATTTTGATTTCTGGCCTGATTTTTTCCCGCTGCTGATTTCTTCCACTTGGCAAGTGAAAGTGACTTCAAATCTCTTCATGTGCATTTTCCTTTCATCTTGTGATTTAAAAAGAAATAAGAGCATCTCTTCTACATGTTATTGGAGAAGGAATATTGGAAAGAACATTAATTGATCCATCTTTTTGAGCCACATGCCCATTGCTGAATGAATCATGGTAACCAGGGGTTTGGAGAGGCTTGGACCACATGCCCTGGAGTGGAACCACTTCTGCCCAAGCCACTGGGAATGGTAAAGGAAAGATGATGTGCAGACAAACCTCATGGGCCACATGTGTATTATTCTCTCTCTCTCTCTCTATCTCCATCCTTCCCTTCTTTTCTTCCTTAGTTGCAGGATACAGAATTAATGCTCAGAAATCTCTTGCATTCCTATACACTAACAATGAAAGATCAGAAAGAGGAATTAAGGAAACAATCTCATTTACCATCACATCAAAAAGAATAAAATACCTAGGAATAAACCTACTTAAGGAGGCAAAAGACCTGTATGCAGAAAACTGTAAGACACTGATGAAAGAAATTAAAGATGACACAGATGGAGAGATATACCATGTTCTTGGATTGGAAGAATCAATATTGTGAAAATGACTATACTACCCAAAGCAATCTACAGATTCAATGCAATCCCTATCAAACTACCAATGGCATTTTTCACAGAATTAGAACAAAAAATTTTACAATTTGTATGGAAACACAAAGACCCTGAATAGCCAAAGCAATCTTCAGAAAGAAAAACAGAGCTGGAGGAATCAGGCTCCCTGACTCAGACTATCCTATTAAGCTACAGTAATCAAGGCAGTATGGTACTGGCACAAAAACAGAAATATAGATAAATGGAACAGGATAGAAAGCCCAAAGATAAACCCACACACGTATGGTCACCTAATCTATGACAAAGAAGGCAAGAATATACAATGGAGAAAAGACAGTCTCTTCAATAAGTGGTGCTGGGAAAACTGGATAGCTACATCTAAAATAATGAAATTAGAATACTCCCTAACACCATATACAAAAATAAATTCAAAATGGATTAAAGACCTAAATGTAAGGCCAGACACTATAAAACTCTTAGAGGAAAATATAGGAAGAACACTCTTTGACATAAATCACAGCAAGATCTTTTTTGACCCACCTCCTAGAGTAATGCAAAGAAAAATAAAAATAAATAAGTGGGACCTAATTAAACTTAAAAGCTTTTGCACAGCAAAGAAAACCATAAACAAGATGGAAAGACAACCCTCAGAATGGGAGAAAATATTCAATATTTGCAAATGAAGCAACTGACAAGGGATTAATCTCGAAAATATACAAACAACTCACACAGCCCAATATCAAAGAAAAACAAACAACCCAATCCATAAATGGGCAGAAGACCTAAATAGACATTACTCCAAATAAGACATACTGATGGCCAAGAGGCACATGAAAAGATGCTCAACATCACCAATTATTAGAAAAATGCAGATCAAAACTACAGTGAGGTATCAACTTACACCCGCCAGAATGGACATCATCAAAAACATCTACAAATAATAAATTCTGGGGAGGATGTGGAGAAAAGGGAACTCTCTTGTACTATATGGAGGTTCCTTCAAAAACTAAAATTAGAACTACCATATGACCCAGCAATCCCACTGCTGGGCACATACCCTGAGAAAACCATAATTCAAAAAGGCACATGCACCCCAGTGTTCATTGCAGCACTATTTACAATAGCCAGGACATGGAAGCAAACTAAATGTCCATTGACAGATGAATGGATAAAGAAGATGTGGTACATATATATAATGGAATATTACTCAGCCATAAAATGGAACGAAATTGGGTCATTTGTAGCAACATGGTTGGACCTAGAGTCTGCCATACAGAGTGAAGTAAGTCAGAAAGAGAAAAACAAATATCATATATTAATGCATATATGTGGAATCTAGAAAAATGGTACAGATGAACCTATTTGCAGGGCAGGAATAGAGATGCAGACATAGAGAATGGATGTGTAGACACTGGTGGAGGGGGCGGTAGGATGAATTGGGAGGTTGGGATTGACATATATACACTACTATGTGTAAAACAGATAGCTAGTGGGAAACAGCTCTATAGCACAGGGATCTCAGCTCAGTGCTCTGTGGTGACCTAGATGGGTGGGATGGGGGGCAGTGGGAAGGAGGTCCAAGAGGGAGGGGATATATGTATACATATAGCTGATTCACTTTGTTGTACAGCAGAAACTAACACAACATTGTAAAGCAAGTATACCCCAATTAAAAAAAGAATTGTTGGGCTTCCCTGGAGGCACAGTGGTTGACAGTCCGCCTGCCAGTGCAGGGGACACAGGTTCGTGCCCTGGTCCAGGAAGATCCCACATGCCGTGGAGCAGCTGGGCCCGTGAGCCATGGCTGCTGAGCCTGTGCGTCCGGAGCCTGTGCTCCGCAACGGGAGAGGCCACAACAGTGAGAGGCCCACGTACCACAAAAAAAAAAAAAAAGAAGAATTGTTATGGTATATCTATTATGTTCTACTTAATGCAAATAGAGTCAGGAAGAAAACATATATAACCTTGCACCTCTGAAGCTTAGTCTACTATCATGGAAGATAGGCATCAAAGGACCAGTTAATTATTCGGTTTATTAATTAACTTCAACTGTGATCAATATTAAGAAGCAGAAGCATAGGTTGTTAACACAGTGTATAGTGAAGCAGTAGCCTGGCCTAGGAAGTCAGGGAAGGCTTTCTTGAGAAAATGTGATTGAGATATTTATTGAGATTCAAATGAAAAGTAGTAATTAACCTGAAAAAAAGAAAATGAAGAGCACAGCAGGGAGAGGGAAGAGAGTCTTTGAACTCTCTGAGGTGGGCAGGCCCGTGGTGATTTAGATTACATAAGAGGCTAGTCTGACTGGGCCATACTGAGTACGGGAGAGAGGAAACAAGAGCATGAGCTGGGGGTCAGTGGCGGGAGACAAGGGGCCAGATCACGCAGGGTCTTGAGAAGTCATGGCGAGTCTATGTGGCTTTATAGAGACAGTGCCCTACTTGTATTGACATTGTGTAATCCAAAGGAATGAAATTAATGTCAGGAGTTTTATTAGAAATGTGGAATGGGAAGACAACAAGATGTCAGGCTATTTAAGGGCACCTGGGTCTTACAAAGTTCCACAAACACTCCATGTAGCTGGCAGCTGACCGTGCCCAGGGGTATGTTAAGACCAGAAGCAGTCACTGCTGAGGGGTTCTGCCCTCAGTCTTTCTCAGCCTAGAGCACATTGAATTTGGTTTGTAAGGATAAATGACTCTGGTGAGCATATTTTAAAACTCTTAAGAAACATAAAGTCTGCACTGTTTCTGAAGTTTGAAAAGTTTGAAAATGCCCGGAGCTATCTTTATGCGTCCCTTATTTTCAATCCTTTGCCAAGATAACATCTATTCATCCTTGGATATAAACTCAAGCATCACTTCCTTTGAAAGTCTTCCCTGATGCCCAGTCTGGATCAAGATCTATCTGCTACTATCTACTCTACTATCTACTATCTCTCTATCTACTCTTTACCATAGTTCTCTTGCATAGCACTTACAGTTACTAAATACATATTTGTGTGATGCTAGATGAGGGTATAGACTGTAAGTTCTATGTGTGTAACGACAATATCCCCCAGTGCTGAGCACGTAGTAGGTGATCAATAACTATTTACAAATAAATGAATCTTATTTTTTCTGATTTATATTTAATTTTTCAGATTTATATTTAAACCTGGTGATATTCTGTGATTGTGGTTGGTCTGCAGTTGAAGACTCTCAAAATGGGCTCTCAACAGTATTTGCTGAAAGGAATTAAATGGAGAAAAATAAATCAAGGCTGTTTTTAGAATGCCTGAGCCATGTAACTTTTTACATATAATTTGATTAAGAGATCAAAAGCACAGAAGAAATATCCAAGTAATCTCCTTTTGAATTCCGCTCTTTGTAGAGTCACACATTCATGACCTTTGTTCCTGTCTCTGAATCCCTCTGTCAGAAAAATGCCTGCTGCTTAGACCCTGGAGGGGGATGATGAGACACGAGAAAAGGGACAGAACCTCTGGGCCAAATAATAACCTCATCTCTTCCGGCGAATACCATAATATGCTATGGCTCAGGTCTTGTCTGGAAAGATCTTCTTAGACAGTTTTATTTATTAACTCTTCAATGTTTAAATGATTCTTAATAGAAGAGAATTGAGCATGTGCGCGCACACACACACACACACACACACACACACACACATTTCTCATTTGCTGATGTCTCTCTTGTTTAGTTCCTGTGCCTAACCATAACTCTTACAATTTTACATTATCCTTTAACCTTCAGTTTCCTCTTGAATAAACACCATGTCCAGGCCTCCAACAGTAGCTGCTTAGGACTGTACCGTGGCTACTAGGATATGAGATTTCAGTGATGCTAAAATATTCATGGCATTTGGACTCATAACCGCTGTACTATTCTAGAAGGGGAATCTTGAAGACGAGTTGACATAGCTCCATCAGCAAACATCCCATCGGATGTTTTCTTAAGCATTCTGAACAAAGTTCAACTGCCCTTTGGGAGAGAACACACATTTTTTCCTAATTTATAATTTTTGGAATGATACCAACCAAAAAATTCTGAAGAGTTCATTAGAGGAAAAACTGCCCAAATATAACAATACTTTGCTTGTCCTTTAATCCACAGAACCATATATTTTTTAAGTATCTCAGCAATTAATTACCACCCTTTTCTTGAGGAAGACAGGAAATACTAGCCACAGTTTATAGCTGTTGTAGCAGAAACAGGAAGGGTTTACTCTTCTGAGATTAAGAGTCTTCCTAGAGGAAGGTTAGCTTCTTGGAGAATGTGTTAATAATTTCAGCTCATGGTTAATTTTAGCTCTGTACAAGAACAGCAGAATTCAAAGCGACCAATATAGACTTTCAGTTTTGCAAATACAGGTTGTCTTGTGTGGTTTTCTTTAAAAGATGAAGAACCTAGTGATTAAGAAAACTTGGAATAGTTACGTAACTCAATGTGGAAAATATTTATCTTCACTGAATTACATTTACACATTTATCTTACATTTCTTTACGCCACTGCAGCCTGTAGTGCACTGCAGATCATAAACAAAATAATGGTTTCCAGTGATAGCCCCTTTCCAGCAATATCAACGAAACCTGAGTGGTCTAAAACATTTTCTTCCAGTATAAGCAGTGTTTGGTTTTTCCCATGTATGTAGGAGTAGCTAAGGGGTTCATCGTTTTCAGTTTTGTGGTAATCATCCTTGTATCCTTGTTTGTTCTAAATGTTCACTGATTAGATTCCCTCCCCCCCACCTCCAACCTCTGGCAACCACTGATCTTTTCTCTGTCTCCACAGTTTTGCCTTTTCCAGAATGTCATATAGTTGGTATCATACACTATGGAGACTTTTCTGATTGGCTTCTTTCACTTAGTAATATGGATTTAAGGTTCTTCCATATCTTTTCATGGCTTGATAATTCATTTCCTTTTAGTGCTGAATAATATTATATTTTCAGGATATACCACAGTTTATCCATTCACTTCCTGAAGGACATAAATATCTGTGTGCATGCTTTTGTGTGAACATAAGTTTTCAACTCCTTTGGGTAACTATTAATACCAAGGACTGTGATTGCTGGATCATATAAGAATATGTTTAGTTTTGTAAAAACCTGCCAAACTGTCTTCCAGTGTAGCTGTACCATTTGCATTCCCACAGGAATGAGAATTCCTGTCACCCTGTATCCTTGCTAGCATTCAGTGTTGTCAACGTTCTGGATTTTGGCCATTCTAGTAGGTGTTCATCATTTACTTTTGTGATTCATTCAAATTGTTGTGAGGTTTATTCATTTTCCTTGTCTGTATAACATTTTATTGTTGGACTGCCACTTTAAAAATTGTTTCATCTCTTGATGGACTTTTGGGTTGTCAGTAGTGCTTTTAATAATCTGAATGGTTCTCTTGTGAACATTCAATGTTCTGTTTAATTCTGTATAAATATGTATAAGTAATAAGGTATATGCCTTAAGAGTGAAATAGCTATTGTAGAGTCAGTTCAGCGTTACTAGGTGAGGTTCAGTTGTCTTCCAAAGAAGTTGACCCTATATATATTCACCTATAATGAATGAGAATTCCTTTTGGTGTATAATCGTATCAACACTTGGTCTAACATTTAACATTTTTGCACGTCAGTTTAGTTTGAAATGTTATTTCATTATTAGCAAAGTTGAGTATTTTTTCACATTTTTATTGGTCACTTATGTTTCCAGTGAAATGTCTCTTTATGTCCTTGTTTTTCTTTTGAGTTGTCTTTTTCTTATAGACTTGGAGAAGTACTTTGCAATTTACATATTTAGAGTCTTGTTTACCAAATTCTTTCCTAACTGTAGGCGTATCAAATTTCTCCTACATATTTTTCTAAAAGTTTTGTCTCTGAGATTTAAGTCCTTAATCAATTTGGAATTGTTTTTGTGTATATTGTGAGGTAGAGATCCATTTCCATTTTCCCCACACAGATTTTTTTTTTTCAATACCATTTACTGAGTAGTAGTCTTTCCTTTCCCTACTTATCTCCAATACATCTCTGCCCTGCTTCTGTTTCCACGGATTTTGTGTTATTTCCAAGCCCTGTATTTGATTTCATTGGAAAATTTTGTCCAGTGCTCTTCCACTATCACATTCTTGTTCGCTATAGCTTTAAAATTTTTTGATATCTAGTAAGTCAGCTCCCTCTAGCTAACTCTTCAGGAATGGTTTATCTCTTCTTGGTCCTTTGATCTTTCATATAAATTTAACATCAAAAAAATCCTACTGGGCCTCCCTGGTGGCGCAGTGGTTGAGAGTCCGCCTGCCGATGCAGGGGATACGGGTTCGTGCCCCGGTCTGGGAGGATCCCATATGCCGCGGAGCGGCTGGGCCCATGAGCCATGGCCGCTGGGCCTGCGCATCCGGAGCCTGCGCATCCAGAGCCTGTGCTCCGCAACGGGGGAGGCCACAACAGTGAGAGGCCCGCATACCACCAAAAAAAAAAAAAAAAAAAAAAAATCCTACTGAATTTTAATTGGAGTTTACATCAATTTATAGACATATTTAAATAGAATTCAGATTGATGTCTTTAAGCTATTGTGTTGTACTCCACGATCATGCTGTATCTTTCCATTATATAGACCTTCCTTAAAATATTTATTTTAACGGTTTGATAAATTTCTCCAAGATAGTCTTGTACATTATTTACTAGATTTATTCTTAGGTGCTTTATATATTCAGTTGCTATTGCAAATTATTATTTTTTTAGTTTCTTGTCTAACATTTTCTCTCCAGTATACAGAAATACAATGGACTCTTGTGTATCAATTATATATAAACCTTGCTAAAATCTCTAGTGAATTCTAATAATAGTTTGTTCACTTATAATTTTGGTTTTCTGTGTGTGCATATAATCATAGAATCTGCAAAAAATAATAGTATTACTTCTTCCTTTCTAAGTATTATACTTTTAAAAAAATATTTTTGTGTGTCTAAGAGATGATCCCTCTCTGTTAATAAAAAAGACATGTTTCTGGAGTTTGTTTGGTAGTAATGTGAACTAAAATATCAAGGCTATGAAATGGTATTTGGAAGAAAAATTTAAACCACTAAACAAAATTATTACACTGTTGTAGGATTACTCAGGTACAATTTTGGTTTTTTAAATCTAGGAATTTATTTATTTCAGCTAAATATTCAATATTTTTCCTAAAAGTTGTTTGTAATATTATCTTATCTTTTATGTCTTTGTTTCATCTCTAATCATGCCACCTTTATTATTATGAACTAATAACCAGTTTTGAGTATTTAAAAATGTTGGGTACTATGTCTTCTTTGACACATTAATATTGATTTTTTTAAAGATGTATTTTCTTGGTTTTAATCTCTAAAACTGAACTTGGATAGATAAAGGTCTGTATATAAAGCTGTTTGAAATTTGTTTTGAGATGCTATATGGGCTTATACACTATGAATTTATATACATATATATATATATGCATACTTTATGCTGTCAAAGAATATGTATTTGCAATGATGGGGTCCGGTGTTCTGCAAATGTCCATAAAATCAATCTTGTTAATTGTGTTCGATCATGTTAATTGTGTTATTTGTATAGTCTTATTGATATCTTTTATCTGCTTGTAAATCAATACTGAGAGAAGTATTCAAATGTTCAATATTCACAGTTGATTTGTCAGTTTCTTATGTAGATATACCAATACTTTATCTTTATATTTTGAAAGTCTCACCATAAGTACATTAAAGTTTAGAATTGCTATATCATCCTTATGAATTAAAAATTTATCATATGATGATCTTCTTTATCACTAATATTGCTTTTTGCCTTAAAATACATTTTGTGTGTTATTAATATAGCTAAATTAGACTTGTTTTGAATTATATTTACATATGTAACATATAGTTACACATATGAACATTTACATATGTTTCTTCATTTTTAAATTGCAACTTTTGTTTCCTGTAAATAATACAAAATTAAGTTTTATTATTCATTCTAACAGTCATTGATTTTCAAGAAGATATCATTTTTTTACATATAATTACTGATATATTTGGATTAACCTCTAACACCTTATATTCTACTTTCTATTTGCCTACTTCTTTAATTTTTTTTCTTTCTTGCCCTTTTAGATTGATATTTTTTCCTTCCACCATTGAATATTTTCCCTGATAGTTTGGGAGGTATAAACTATTTCTCTATAGTTTTCTACAGATTATAGTTTTAATATAAATTACTTCTAAAGTTTTAACACTACACATTTAAAAATACTAAAGTAACCTATTAAATTCTAAAGCTAAATACATACCTTTATTCTTCTGAATAACACAAGCATCTTAAAGTCGCTTAACTCCAGTCATCCATTCAAGGTAGTGATAATGCTTCATTCAGTTCAATCTTGAATTTTTAATTCCACAATGGGATTCATTACTGTTAAAATTTCATACATTTCTATTAAATTATGTTTTTCCATATACTTAAAATTTTCTTTGCTCACCATTCATCTCATGTCTCAGATCTCTGTCTTTAAGGACATTTAGAAGTTACTTTCATGAAGATATTTGTGTAATAAATTTCTCAGTTTTGTTTACCTGAAGTTGTCTTTATTTTGACCTTTTTCTTAAAAGATGGTTTTATTGGCTATACTAACTGGCATATATTCTAAATGCCATTACTTCTTTTTGTCTGCACTTTGATTGCGTTATTGCACATTCTATGCCTTTTATAATGTGAAGCATGGCCCCAGTTCTACAGACCATTTTAGTTTCAGGCCAAGGCGGAATTACCATTTGGTGATACACATTTCTGTGACATACTTTTTTTCTTTGACTCTAGTCCCACCAACAAACTTGATGGAAATCCAGATTCTCCTTCCGAGTCTCTATACTGTCCCTGGGAGTTCCCCACAAACAAGTCACTTCCTCTATGGGTAGCAGGTATCATTTTCTCTGCCAGGTTCTCTGCCTCCTCCAGGCCTCACCCATCTATGAAGCCACATGAGAGGATGTACCTTTGCTGAATGTTCCCACCACACAGTTCTGATGTTCATGCCATGCCAGGGTTCCCTCATCTCCAGGCCCCTGGTGTTGCTTCTTCTTGGCAGGCTGTGTCACATGGAGAGGAAGGGGCAGAGGGCAGGGAGGTGAATGCAGGATGCACTTCAGCTGCAAGGGGTTGGTGGGAGAACTCTGTATATGGCAGATGCGAAGTAAGAGACACCGTGCTCTTTTCAGAGAGACCTGGTCCTCAGATGACTGATGTGTTGTTAACATGATAATCTCAAATGCCTGTCTTTTTCTTCTTTAGAATGAGATTTTTCCCAGGTTCCTCTTTCTTCCATCAGACAAATAGCCTCCTTGTGGACCCATCCTATAAGCCCTCCCTTCATACCCAAGCATACCTGAATCCCAGGCTGAAGATCTGTGTATAAATTAATGCTGGAGCCTGCCCAACAACATAAATTGGATGTTTTATAAGTATATTTATACCTTTATTTTACCATAACTTTCTATCTCATTCTTTACTGCATCTCTCTTAATTTGCTTTACATTTAAATACAAAGATTTGTATTATTCTTTGAAAATGTCTCTATTGAACCATTTATCATTTATTTAGCTGGCTTCAACCTTCATTCCTGTACTTTAAATATAATTAAGCTCCTCTTCCACTTGTTGGTGGTTTCTTCTACATTTAAAAAACTATTTTACTCATTTTTTTTTTTTTTTTTTTTTTTTTGCGGTACACGGGCCTCTCACTGTTGTGGCCTCTCCCGTTGTGGAGCACAGGCTCCGGACGCACAGGCTCAGCGGCCATGGCTCACGGGCCCAGCCGCTCCGCGGCATGTGGGATCTTCCCGGACCGGGGCACAAACCCGTGTCCCCTGCATCAGCAGGCAGACTCTCAACCACTGCGCCACCAGGGAAGCCCCTATTTTACTCATTTTTTAAATTTCCTGTTTTCTATTTGTATTTTTTTTTAGCTGATTGTATTTTCAGGTCTTGAAAGTTGAATTTCTTGATGTCTGTTTCTTCTTTTTTCCTTTGTTTTCTTCATTTGAGAATGTTTTGTGCTTATTTGTATTTCTTATCCTTTTCCCAATGTTGTTAAGACTTTCTTTGGTGATTTACTCCTTGGCCCTTTTGATATACTTTAAACTTAATTGAATAAAGATTTTGTAGAAGAAATTCAGTCTGCCTTATTCTAGACATATTTTTATTTCAACTTTTACTTAAACTTAAGGTGAAGCTTTATAAATATTATTTAATCTGTTCTGTATTCTCAAATGAACATAACGACCATGTTCATTGTATTGCAGCTAAAGCCTCGTAAAATGATATTCAACTCATGTCTCAAGACATGTTGGCCACAACCGGTGAGACCATCACTGACCCTAGACCTCAAAGCAAAGAAGCGGAATCTTTAACATATATAAAAAAACTTGGCTTGAACTTCCAGAAATATAAATGTTTTATTCTTTGTTCTCACTTTAATATCAGAGCCCAGTAGTAAAACTCTCTGTTTTCAATGATCACACTTGTCTTAGGAACTCAAAACACCATCAGAACAAATATGAAATACTAATAAGCTTAATCAGTGAAATCAGCACTATTAAAGGGAACGATGTGTGTGTGTGTGTGTGTGTGTGTGTGTGTGTGTATAGAATCTCAGCCACTTTTTGATTTAATGCTGTCATACATTGAGCTTCTTATATCTTTCTGGAATTCTATATATACCTCGGTATATGTAAGTTTGATATTGTGTAAAGTGATTTAGAATTTTATCTTAAACATATGCATATTCTACAAACAACAATTGAATACATTTATTTCTGCATATGCCAGTTTGCATGAGGTGTTTGTTTTTAACATTTTCAAAAACCTCCTTACTCTGACCTTAACATTGGACAAGAGGGATGGTACAATCATCACTGAAAATGCATTAGTGCTGGCTCGTCAATTGGACACAAGTCATCTATAGAAATGTACTGAACAATCCTTGTTACAGAACAGTCTGTTCCCAGGAGTGTCTCACCTGGCAGTCAATATGCAGGAGTTTTCCTACCCATTTTCTACCTGTTTCATGCTCCCCTGTGCACAGTCTTTCCTTCTCCTGCTCCCTGAGAGCCCATTGCTTTTAAGGGTTCCTCTCTCTCCACCACTTCACCACTGGCCTTCTAGGTCCACCTTCACACACCACCTCCTCCCTCTTCCTACAGTGTTATACCTTCTCTTTCTCCTTTGACTGGGGATACCTGCCATGCAGTCCCCACTATTTTTCTTTTCTTCTGGATGAAACAAGAAAGGCTTCAAATCCAGGAAGGTTCGGGGAAATTGAAAGAAGCCAATGAGAAAAACTTGTACTGGTCTGATCTCAGTGCCATATCTCTACAAGATAAACAAATCTTGGCATAGCCAAGGTCTGTCTCTTGCAGGATACCTGTGCACTGTTTTATCGAAGAGACCCTCTGTCTACTATCTTGCTCTCCAATGCAGTGAAAAGGGGCTCTATTTTGCTATCCAGGTTTTCTAAGTGCATGTTCCAGAAGGGTGATGGATGTGTTTTGTGTTCCAGTGGGTGCAAGAAGGAGAGAAAACCTCTCTCATTTCACATCTGTTGAAAATGGATTTGAACACATCGAAAAAGCCATCACAGATGGTGTTGGGCAAAACATAAGTGGAAAACTGTAACATTTCTTGGTAAGTCTTGGTTTGAGATCCATTGGCTTACAGTGAAGTTGGGAAAGTAGATCTAGACGGGCAGAAGAGAGCGTCAGCTTCAGCCCATGACATTTTCCCAACCCTTCCTTGAGCAAGTCGCGCATGCATGTGGTTAGTGAGGAGCTTGTGGCTTTCGAAAGGTATCTGCATTTGGAGCAGGATTCCAGCTGGTTGAGCAAATAATATAGTTCACTCTACACCTGCTCAGCATAATGGACATCTTCAATGCTTTCCTAACCCCTACTCTGGAGTGAGGGACGTGAGCTTGAAGATTTGATTGCTGATGCGTGTGGTCGTTTGAAATACTCCTGGACTTGTCTCATCTGTTTTTGGCAGAGTGCAGTTACACAGTTAAGCTCAAAATTCTGTAGGGAAAGCAATGCAAGTACCAGCTTTAAATGTTCTTTAGAGATTTTTTAAAAAAGACATTTGTATGGAATTTTCCATATTGGTAAAATATACATTTCAAATGTAAATGGGGACATTGCTAAAGTCATCACCGCTTATTGAGATTTGAACCTATTTTCATATGAACTTTAGAACACACCCTGGGGTAGTATTTAATCTTTATAACAATGTATTTGACTGTCATTATCTAACTTAAGGGATACCTGAAAAATAAAATCTAGAACAATATAATTCAATGCACAATGATTAAGTGCGTTCTTTATCTAAGGGAGTATACACTAATTCTTTACAGTCTAATATCATACTGATCTCCGTGCTGATGATTTTTAAGATAAATACTGTAAAATCTGCCCCCCATGAAAAACAGCATAGAAAAAGGTAACATGTGCATGTTATAGAATGCTCCCTAAAATGATCGGGGTCAATGTCCTCAAATATCCTTGTTGTTATGTCTCATCTGAACCTCTGAAGCTTAGAACCATCCAATGCTCATAAAAGTATATGTTTAGGCTTTTATTAGTCTTGAGTATTTAAATGATAAAGGACCTAAACAATGTAAAAAGTGTTTCTTAACATGTGAGCTATAGAAGAGTATCCAGGAATATTCATTCATGTTAATCACTCACAGAAAGTTTAGTTTTTAAATAAATTTGGGAAATTCTCATTTAAGCAAATTTAAGCAGGATTCTTTATTGAAATTCTGTATGATATGTTAAGATGCCTCATGGCTCTAGATAGCATTCAGGCAATAAATATTTATCCAGTCCCTACTGTGTGCCAGGAACAGCATCATATTTTGCTCAAACAAATGTCAACAAATCAGATATGGTTTCTGTCCTCACAAGGTTTACGAAGTAATGAGAAGGGAGAGATTAAACAAATAATGACATAAGTATTTAGGTTGCATAAATATTTAAATTGTATGGTGCTATAAAGAGAAAGAATAGGATGCTATAAGATTGAACAAGAGGTACTAATTAATTGGAGGAAGGATTTAGGAAAAGACTCTGGGAAGAAGTGAGATTTAAGCCTAAGCAAAAAGAGGTAGAAATTAGCCAGACAAAAAGGGGCATTCCAGGCGGAACGAACAGCAAAGCCAAAGCCTTGAGGCAGGAGAGAGTCTGCTATACTGGAGGAAGAAAAGACCAGTGGGGCTAGGATACAGTAGACAAGAGGCCCATGGAGAAGCAGAAGAAATATTGAAGGGTAAATTCATGCAGAACCTTATAGGCTATATGAAAGATTCTTATTTTAAGTGAATCAGGTTTTAATGAGGGGACTGGTGTTAAAATACCATTTTCCTGAAGAAAAATATAGTATTACATTTAGCATTGCCCAGCTGTATTTGACCATGGAAACATTTTGCTGAGAAATTTCCTGGGAGCAGTATCTTCAGAAAACATACTGCCTACTCTAACCAAGGATTATGTCCTCAGATTGTAAGTGACAGAAAACAGTAAAAGAGACTTTACCAGTTCAAATTCATTTATCAGTATCAGAAACATTGAGAAGGGCGGCTGCCAACATGGATGGATTTGGTGTTCCAATGTTATTAGGACTCAGTTTCTCTTCATCTATCAGCCTTCCTGTCCCTGTTTTCGTTTTATTCTGAGGCTCATTAATATGACCACAGAAGCTATAGGATTTTCCCATTGCGGGGGCAAGGGGAATGAATCATCTCCTCACATGCTCCCAGATTGCATGTCAGTGGGAAAGAGAAGGCTCTTTCACAACATTTGCAGAAAAATTCCATTGCCTCGTGCTACGTCTCATTGAGGTGCCCATCTGGAAACCAATCATGGAAGTAACCAAAGTAACAGGATATGTGGATGGGTTTAGGCCTAGGTAACCTATAGCCTTGACTATTTGGATTCTCAAACATAAATCCAGGATGAATACTACAAGAAGGAACATGGTTGGAGAGGCAGAGATCAAAATTACAGTACAGATTTTTTTTAAATTTTAGTGTTTTAAATTATGTGGATATGTTTGAAGTAATCATGTCGTATTTCTGTTAAAAGTATAAGAGGGAAAAGCAAAGTTTCTAAACTAGTACAAACGAATGTGCTTTTGTTGCTTCTGGGTGGTTATAGAAAGTGGAAAAATAATGGAACACTGAAATAGGACACTTCTGTTATTACTACCACTGACAATTCACTTCCATTCATGACTTTTTTTTTTTTTTTGGTCTTTTCCGTCTGCATGGAAATTGGTCTACCTAGACTAGTGAATCACTAAACAAATTATGTCACTAAAATTATGTCAGCAACACTTCCATACACACACACATGTACACACACACAAATATATGTATGCATATATGTGTGTATATATAACATACATGCCTTTACAAAAATATAAATCTTCAGGATCATAAAAGATGATTTTACAGTTGGATTCTTTAATCAAAATGTTCTCTGGAGTACTTTTAAGATAGTAATAAATATTGGAATTTATAAGAGGCAGTAAGTCAAACTACTGAGCATGTAAAATAAAGTTTAGAAGTATAAAAGGGAAAAATGCTCTTCTATGAGAAGATTATATGGTCTGAGTGATCAAAATAGACTTAGATAAACTGTGGAGCCTGCATAAAAGCTACAGGTCAAGGAGAAGCTATGACCCTTACAACGTCAACTAGCAACATATTTTTAGTCTTAGAGAGGGTGCTTAACACTTCTGGTCATTTATACTTTGTTCCTCATTTTATGACTGTTGTCTAAAAATAGTTGGGGCAGACGGGCAGGAATTGTTAGGGAGGAATTTGTAGATAAAATGAGACTTCGGGGAATTCTTTTAAAGGGGGCTGTTGGAAGTGCATGGTAGAGAATCCTAATAGGATGTCAAACAGAGGGGGAAATAGTTTGGCAAATGCAATTTTACTGTTCCCACCTCAAAAACAGGTCCTATTTGCCTCAAGTCACAAGACTGGTCCTGTTGCAAATTTCTTAAGGATTTCCAGACTGGTAGACAGCCAAGGCTAGATTACATTTTCTGATTTCATTCTGGATATTTATGTCCCTGTATATTTCTCTCTCATCCTAGAGAAAGAACAGAACTAGGTTTGCCTTTAGAAGTGAAGAGAAAGGCAAGTATGTACTTTTTCTTTCTCTCTCTTTTTTTTTTTTTTTTTTTTTCTTTTTTGGTCCTTCTGAATTAGGTACATAGGTACAGAAGTTTTAAAGCCAATGGGTTTAAGCATAAATATTATATAAATGTACTTTTTTACTTAGCAATCGTTGAGTATTAGAACACTTAGTTTATAACATATCCATTAGTTGTCCTGTGTCATCTTATTGCTTGATGTGCTCTTGTAAAAGTCCAGATTTACAAGAGCTTATACCTATAATCTAAAATTTACAGATGTTTATTCTTAAATATCTGTATCTTTAGATTTTGTAAGAAAAGGGATTAGTAAACAACCAATTGTCACATGGCTCTGTGAAGTAAAGAGGGCATCATTGGAAATGTTATTAGAGCTATCTTATTAATATAACTGCTGCAATTATTTTCTGAATCATACAAAATCCCATGCATGATGTCCTGGTTGTTTTTAAGTGTTATGCCATGTTTATTTTTTGTTTTAAATGATAGATTCTTGCACTCTATGTAAGAATATTAATATTTGTATATGTTTAGTTAATTAAATTATGCTAAGGTGATACATTAAACATATTTTTTAATCTCTCATGCATACTTTATTACTAAGATATTGAATAATGTACTTCACAAAAGTTGGTAAACCAATTAAGGTAAAATGCTGACATACAAGAAACAGTGTAACTGACTGAAGAGAGTAGCAACATGAAATCCCAGTATGGGCTGTAAATCTACACGGTGAGAGCAGATTGGAGGTAGAAGATTCCTGGAGAAGTCCAGAAAAACAGAGTAAGTTAATAAATACATACAATATAATTTTAAAAATAACCTTACTATACCAGATCAATGGTTATTAATCATGATCATCAATCACATTAGAATAGTCTGGGGAGCTTTAAAATGATATCAGTGGCTGGGCATCACTAAAGAGTTTTTGATTTAATGAGTCTGAGTGTGGTAAGTGGTGGATGTGGTAGGTTTTGAAGGGGAAAGTATACTTCAAAGGCAGAGGGCTGAGTTCATCATACTCCAGGGCAGAGAGTTGAGTTTATCATACTCCTCATTTCATGGCCATTATTTCATTGGTCCATGCTGATCCCACTCCTAATTTTCTGATTTCCTTTTATCCCTATGCCACACTTCATTTCTTCTCCCAGCATAGGAAACCATTTTGATTTCTTATACAACTGTTTGTATCTGTATATATAACTATGTATGTATGTGTATATCTGTTGGTATAACAATACAAAATGGGTATTGCTTTGAATACATCTACTTAATTATGGAAATGCCAATGAGTGATGTATCTCTGCTCCTTTTACTCCTTGAGGTACTATGTTACAAGGTCATTCTATGTTGTTCTGTGTTTCTCTAGTCCATTTCTGTGGGATGAACAATTTACATGAGGCAACAATGGATTATTATTTCTCATGATTCTAGGGCAGTTCTGTTGGTTGTATATGGTCTTACTTATGTCTTTGCAGTTGGATGTAAAGTCTTTTAAGGACTGGGGCAGCTGAGATGGTTTGGCTCCTCTCTCCTTGTGGTCTTTCATCTGTGCTTTTTTACATCATGTTTTCTCATGGTTCCCAGAGAGTAAAAGCAGAAACTTCAATGACTCTTTTAAGACCTCATCTAGGAAGCAGAACAATACCATTTCTTTCACACTCCATTGGTCTAAAACAACTCAAATTCCAGCCCAGATTCAAGAGGCAGGGAAATAAACTCTGCTTTTTAATGAGATAGATAAACAAGTCACATTGCAAAGGGCATGAATAGGAGAGGCATGCTTCATTGGGACTATCACTGTAACCATCAGCCATATAAGTAAAACAAAAAAGCAAACAAACAAACAAACAAAAAATCATAAATGAAGGAAAATAAGAAAATGTAAAATAAAGAGTAGGCCACTACATGGCACTGAACAATATTTACATAATCATCATAATAATGTAAATACTATTTATCAATTTGAATAAAGAAAGGGTGATAATTCTGGAAAGGCTAATGATCATCTAGCATCATAAAATATCAAGAGATAATTTATAAAATCAATAAATTAAGGAAAGGTAGCATAGTATAATATTTTTAAAAATTAGAGTAAATACTCAAGGAAATAATTTGAAAAATTAATAGTTGTTTCCTGTGGGGAATGGTTTTTGGACTGGAAAATCAGAAATTTCTGTTTTTTGTTATGGGCCTTTTGTCAATTTTTTAAACTGTGCACAGAGTTATTATAGAGTAAAAGTATTTAAAAATAGACACTAGCATATTAAAGTTTTGTCAGTTATTATTAAACTAACATTAACATTAATTGTTTTAAGGAGGATATTTTTTCACCATGAGTCTAGTTGTTTAGAAATGGCATTTTTTAAGCTTTATTGAGGTATAATGAACAAATAAGAATGGTATTAATTTAAGGTGTACAACTTGATGCTTTGATATATGTATGCTTTGTGAAATTATCACCACAATCAAGCTAATTAACATAACCATCACCTCACATCTTTACCACTTTCCTTCTTCCCTCACTCCCTCCCTCCCTCTTTCTTTCTTTCCTCCTTCCTTCCTTCCTTCCTCCCTCCCTCCCTTCCTCCCTCCCTCTCTTCTTTCCTTCTTTCTTCCTTCCTTCTTTCCTTCCTTCCTTTCAACATATAAGATCTACCCTCTTAGAAACGCCAAGAATATAGTATGGTATTGTTAACTATAGTCACCATGTGGTATCTTATAAGAAAAAAACAACCTCCATGCTTTATTTGGTATCATATTTTGCACCGAACACATATCTGAGGATTTTAATCTGCCACATTATATTTTTTGTTTATTTTCTTTTAGATTCCACACATAAGTGAGACCATACAGTATTTGTCTCTCTCCATCTGACTTATTTCACTTAGCATAATGCCCTCAAGGTCCATCCATGTTGTTGCAAGTGCCACGTTATTTTTTAAAACAAACTAACTAAACTAGGAGGGAATTATGAAAAAAGTTGACTGATATGATGGCTAAATTCACATTAAAGTAAAATTCAAGAATTCTGATTTCTTTCTCTCAATTTATATAATAACATAATGAGCCTCTTAAAAAACATAGGCTGTGAGCTAGAACATTACTTTTAGCTAAGCTTCCTTAGCCTCATTGTATGGGTAAAACAGAAAAATATACATCCTTCTTCAGTTTACCTCTCCTACCTTTTAAGATTTTCCATGGCAGGTTCTATTCAGTTCTCACAATTTCTGTGAGCTCCTACCACCCCAGCCTGGACCTTGTGTTTTATCTCTATAAGCTGTGATGTAACCAATTCCTCCTACACTCATTAAACCACCTTCTTTACACACAGGACATGCACGTGGACTTATCTACCTATGATCCAGTTCCCAGAGTTCTCAAACTAGCTGTCTTGGTGCCAAGTCAAGGAAACTCAGCAGAGATAGGACAGTGAGCTTTTCTTTCATAATGGCCCCCACTCCCTAGTCTCCCAACGCACTGAATCATCTACCTATCACCAAAAGCACAAAAAACTGAGGGTAAATGTCTATTATTACCAAGTGCTGATGTTTTTCCTCTCCCACATCTACACTGCATTTCTTTCTCTCCACCTTCATTAATTAAGGTGTGCTTAAATCCCATTTTGATCACTGTAGTTTACTTTTTTAAAAATTCAAATTCTGGTACCAACCCATTATTATTAATTGTCAGTGTTTTCTCTTCATTTTGGAAAACATGACATTCTCCACTTTGGTATCTTGCACTGTTTCCAATTACACTTTTCAATGAGTTCCACTTTTCTAAAAGTAGGATGGATACAGCAGAGAGTGCTTATATGAGATATAGATTTATAAAAGAAGTTTTTACACAGAATTGGTCAGGATTCTTCCCACTGCAAGTGACAGATAAAAATAATTGAAACTGTTTTAAGTTAAAACAATAAAACTTTATGTGTGGCTATCCAGAGGCTCAAACAATATTAACTGAACTCCAAGTTACTCTATCCATCTTTCAGCTTTGCTTCTTTCTATGTTGGCTCAAGTCTCAAATACTTTCTTTTCCTCATGGTTGCCACCAACTTCAACTTACAATTTACCTTCTCAAGATTCTACCCAATGATTCCAATAAATGTCTTTAAATGGAGTCTCATAGCCTCTGATTGGAACACATGCATATTCCTGAGCTCACCACCATGACCAGGTGACCTCAGTGGTCTAATTGGCCATATCTTTGTTATATGCCACCTCTTGCATCTAAGGGTGGAGACATCATCTATAGAACCATATGGACTAGAGTGGAGAAGGGTTGACTTTTAAAAGATTAGAATACTATTCAGAGAACCCCAAACCAGTAGATATAAACTATATATGAGAGGAAGAAAAGCATACAGATATTATATCAATAGGGAGTATATATAAAATATGCACAAATAATCATGGAGCTCAGTATATCATGACATAATCTTAGAAATATTTGACATTAGGCAGTAATTATAGAGTAATCCTTATTGTTTTCAAATATATAATATTTAGGGTTATTTGGAGAGTCACCAAAAAGTAGATGAAAGAATTTTCCATTAGGCCCTCTCTAACAAGTGTTCAATTATTTTTTTCAGGAACCAGTGATCCTTTTCCCTCTAGATATGGGCAAAAAAGGCAGATTACCTCAAAGGCACAGGCATATTCATAATAAGTCTCAGGATGATGTCTTAACTCTTCATTATTATACATTTTTTTCTGTCCTTACCTGTAAATATCTTTCAAAACTGTCATTAATGGAATACTTAACTTCTTAATATATGTACTAATAACAAGAAATGTATGAAAGAAAAATGGATAACAAAAATGAGTATTGCAATCTATAATATAAATCTCTTTCAGGTGTACTTTGTTGGCCATAGGCAAAAGCAATTAAAGTTCACAATCCTGTGCAGAAGCTGCTTTTTCTGAAGATGGATAAAATCAGCAAAGTTGTAATTAGAGTAGGTTGAGAAAGGCAGCTATGCTTAATGTTGAGAAAAGTGCTCCAGACCAATAAACAACTGCACCTTGTGGAGAAATAATTGGATCTTGTATAATGACTGATGACCAAGAAATATCCAACATTGTTTAGGAAAAACAACTGGTCTACATATACAGAGACCTGGCTTCTGGTCCTGATTTATTAATTTGCTATGTGATATTGGCTAAGGACTTTACCTTTGTGGGCTTCAGTTTTCTCATCCTTAATATGTTTGTGTGTGCATGTGTGCATATGATTTCTGTTTTCTAAGTTCACTTCCAAGTACTGAGATTCTATAATCCAGTGGGATAAGGAGAGATAAAGACACATGGATAAGAAAAGTATTTTGAGAACCTGTACAATTGCATTATGGCAGTTGCTGTACTGCTAAAATAAATACTGCAGAAGGGTTCCATGCCTGGGAGTAGAATGACATCAACAACACTGGCAGCCAGGATCACCAAGAAATGATGCAGGGAGGGGAGAGTGCCCTGAGCCCACCTCCTCCCACAGGCACACCAAAATTACAACTATTTGTAGAGCAAATATTGATGATAATAGACCAGAAGACTAGCAGAAAAGATCTTCTACATCTAAAGGTGTAAAGAAGGAACCACAACAACATGGGTAGGAGGGGGTAGAGACAAGGTATAGTCAAGACCCATACCTCTAAGTGGGTGACCCACAAATGGGAGGATAATTACAACTGCAAAGTTTCTCACCAAGGGGCAAGGGATCTGAGCCCCACACGAGGGTACCCAGTGCAAAGGTTCTGTACCAGGAAGACAAACCCCCAAAATGTTTGGCTTTGAAGGCCATCAGGGCTTAATTTCAGGAGAGCTAGAGGGCTATGGGAAATAGACTCCACTCTTACAGGGTGCACACAAAATCTTACATATTCCAGGACCCATGGCAGAAGCAGTAATTTGAAAGAAGCCTGGGTCAGAACCACCTGCTGATCTTAGAGAACCTCCTAGAGAGGCAGGAGGCAACTGGAGCTCATCCTGGGGACATAGACACTGGCAGTCGCCATTTTGGCAGTCTTGTTCTACCATGAGGACACTGGTGCTGGTGAGTGCCGCTCTGGAATCCCCCTTCTAGCTTATTAGTTCAGGGACCAGGCTCAACCCACCAGCAGTCCAGCTGCCTTAAGGCCCTCTGAGCCCTCTGAACTCAACAATGAAATTTGTAAAGTTGCAGGATACAAAATTAATATATAGATCTGTGCATTCCTATACACTAACAACAAACTATCAGAAAGCAAAGTTAAGAAAACAATCCCATTTACAAATACATCAAAAATTTAAAAATACCTAGGAGTTAACCTAACTAAGGAGGTAAAAGACCTGTACTTGGAAAACTATAAGATACTGATGAAAGAAATTGAAGATGACACAAACAGATGGAAAAATATACCATGTTCAGGGATTGAAAGAATAAATACTGTTCAAATGACTATACTACCAAAGGTAATCTATAAATTCAATGCAATTTCTATCAAAATACCAATTGCATTTTTTATGGAACTAGAACAAATAATTCTAAACTTTGTATGGAAACAGAAAAGACTCTGAGTAGCCAAAACAATATTGTGAGTGAAGATTAAAGCTGAAGGTATCACACGCTCTGATTTCAAACTATCCTACAAAGCTACAGTAGTCAAAACAGTATGGTACTGGCACAAGAACAAACACACAGATCAATGGAAAAGAATAGTGAGCCCAGAAATGAACCCACACTTATATGGGCAATTAATCTACAACAAGGAGGCAAGAAAATACAATGGGGAAAATACAGCCTCTTTAATAAATGGTGTTGCGAAAACTGGATAGCTACATGCAAAAGAATCAAACTGGATTACTCTCTCACACCATGCAAAAAAATAAATTAAAAATAAATTAAAGACTTAAATATAAGACCTGGATCCATAAAACTTCTAGAAGGAAACATAGGTAGTAAGATCTTTGGCATTGGTCTTAGTAAATTATTTTTTGGATATATCTCCTCAGGCAAAGGAAACAAAAGTAAAAATAAATAAATGGGATTACAAAAAACTAAAAAACTTTTGCACAGTGAATTAAACTATCAACAAAATGAAAAGGCCACCTACTGATTGGGAGAAGTTATTTGCAAATGATATATCTGATAAGGCGTTAGTATCCAAAATATACAAAGAACTCGTAAAACTCAAAATCAAAAAAACAAACAACCTGATTACAAATGGGCAGAGGATCTGAATAGACATTTTTCCATAGAAGATATACAGATGGCCAACAGGAGCATGAAAAGATGCTCAATGACGCTAATCACCAGGGAAATGCAAATCAAAACCATAATGAGAAACCTCACACATATCAGAATCCACCATATCAAAAAGACAAGAAATGGCAAGTGTTGGAAAGGATGTGGAGTAAGGGAACCCTACTGCACTGTTATTGGAAATGTAATTTGGTACAGCAACTATGGACAGCAGTATGGAGATCCCTCAAAAATTAAAAATAGAACTACCATCTGATCCAGCAATTCTACTCTGGGTATTTAACCAAAGAGAATTGAAACACTAATTAGAAAAGATTTATGCACCTTTATGTTCATTGCACCATTATTTACAACAGCCAAGGTACAGAAACAACCTAAGCGTTCATCAATAGATGCACGGATAAAGAAGATGTGGTATATACAAACAATGGAACATTAGCCACAAGAAAGAATGAAATATTGCTATTTGCAACAACATGGTTGGACCTAAAGGGTACTATGCTAAGTGAAATAAGTCAGACAGAGAAAGTCAAATACTGTATGATTTCATTTATATGAATCTAAAAAACAAAACAAATGAACAAACATAAAGAAATAGAAATAGAGTTTTAGATACAGAGAGCAAACAGGTAGTTGCCAGAAGAGAGGGGGATGTGGGGATAAAAAAGAATAAGTGAGGGAGATTAAAAGGTACAAACTTCCAATTGTCAGATAAATGAATCATGGGTATGAAATGTAGTGTGAGGAATGTAGTCAGTAATTAGGTAATATGTTTGTATGGTGACCGAGTGTAACTAGACTTATTGTGGTGATCATTTTGAAATGTATAGACATATCGAATCACTATTTTGTGCAACAGGAACTAAGATAGGTTGTAGGTCAGTTATATGTCAAAAACAAGAAAACAAACAATTAGAAAAAGAGATTAGATTAGTGGTTACCAGAGGCAGGGATGGGGAATGGGGATTGGATGAAGGCTGTCAAAAGATAGCAATACTAACTTCCAGCTATAAGATAAATAAGTACTAGGGATGTAATGTACAACATGATCATTAACCCTGCTTTATGTCGTATTTGAAAATTAAGAGAGTAAATCCCAAGAGTTTTTACCACAAGGAAAAAAAAGTTTTTCTTTAATTTTATACCTATATGAGATGATGGATGTTCACTAAACTTACTGTGATAATCATTTCATGATGTATGTAAATCAAACCATTATACTGTACCCCTTAAACTCATATGGTGCTGTATGTCAATTATATTTCAATAAAACTGGAAGGAAAAAAAAATGACTCAGGGAGAAGGTAAGCTCTCCCCCTCAAGTGCACATGGTCCAACATAAGAAGAGAGTTGGGCAGTTGGATAAGGCTGGCGATTGACATGGCCACACGTGAAACTCCTTTCCTAGAAACTAAATTGTTCCTAGAACTAACCCCATCCAGCAACATGATTGTAGCAAGGAGCAACCTGGCCTCAGTTACTAGATCAGTAGTGGTGGGCTCATGAGCCAAAGTGGACTAGTGAACCCTTTCCTCAGAAATTTGAATATGGCATAAGCAACTTTTCCCTTTTGAATGGCTGACCTTATAAGCCTTGGAATATGTTAATGGTCATGACTTCCACCATATGGTCAAGATAACAGAAAAAACTAGAAAGGAAGAGAGAAGGATCAAGTGGATATTCAGAAATGTGAATAGTTGAGAGACAAATCCCTGCTGGTTGTGAAATTCCACTTCTAATTCTTCTTGAGACCCAGTGGCATTCCTGTCCTGGGGTTCTATAAGACTCCCCAGTATTATTTTAAATTATTATTAATCAATCATTTCTTTCCTTAAGTTAATTTGAATTCATTCTAACTCTTACCAGCTGGTGGTAGCTGGAGTCAAACACGTGTTTGATCATAAGCTAAGCTTTTACTATTTACTGTAACTATTGGGTTTTTTTTGTTGAATTATTAGATATTCAGTATTAAAATAGATTGTTTTCTTTAATGCCCCTACATTTTATGAAGTGGGCAATATTACCCCTTTGTACAGATGAATAAACTGACTGATGTTTGTTTTTGTTACTCATCCTGAATCAGACAGTTATTTAGTGGTGAGGCCACTTTCTAATAGACTTCCCTTAGCTAACTAATCCATTTAACCTCAGGTATATGGTTTTAGCCACTACTTTATAAGATTAGGTTAGATGATTTGCTAGTGGGAAATCTGATATAGAGAAAGTGTACAAAATACTGATTTTCCTAATACTTTTCAATTTTCCAGAAAATCAATCTAATTCTGGGGTAGGAATAGAGATAAGAGGAGAGACTGGTGGGTGATTAGGGAGCCTGTTATCAAAACTTATCTTGTTATGTCAGTTCTCTGTAATTCTAAAAACTGGAGACTGATGGAATTGTGAAGGGAAAGGAAATTATGTAAGGGCTAGTCATTTAGAAGTGAAGTCTGTGTATCATTTGGCTGGTATTTACCAGTGCCAGAGGTCAAAAGCCACCACTTCAAGCATTAGTGGATTCTCCTTCAATGAATTTCTCCCAGGCTGCAGGACTATATAACTCTTCTCAAGTCTAGCAGGGTTGCTTTCACAAGTATTTTTAATCACAAACATTCGGTTGGCCACAAACACATTCCTGTACAATTCCTTCATCGGTGCCTTCTTAAGAGTGAACTGAACTGTTAACTTACTTTTAAACAAAACGGAATAGTTGAAATGTCTGACTGCTTCCTATCAGTATAAAAAAATATGAATTTGTACAAACAGCTGCAACTCGTTCAGTAAGATTAAGTTTTACCCAAAGAAGGACAAAAAAAAAGTTGTCTGTAACAAGGGAAGATTAATGTTCTCAATGGAAAGAAATGAATATACCCACAGCTTTTTAATGTTGGCTAACATAAAAATGGCTTTGAAGATTAAATGAAGAACATCCTTTCTATTGTGATTCATCTTATTTCCAGATGATTAGTAGTGTCAGACCATAAAGATTGTAAAATTACTAAAGAAAATGGGGGAGTAGGATTTGGAGTACACTACAAAAATTCAACAGCAGTAACTATAAAACGGTTGATCAAACTTTGTAAAATGACATGGCTGCTTTATAAAGAATGGCAAAAATAGGCCTCTGAGGTCTTTCCTCATGGAGACCCCTAGCAATCTTTACCCATGAGTGAACTAATTGGTATATTTTTCCACTGACCAAAGTTACATAACAATATTAAATAGCTGTTAAATATTTTATGAGCACTCATAACCCACCACTGCCGATTAAAAACTCTTCCAAGCATGCGTGGTGCAGTAGAAATAAGTGAGAGGGAAGCTCCTGCAGCCACTGGCTGTACATCTAAGCACTAATATCTGGGCTGAACCACAGATTTCATGGTCAATCCCTGCTCTTTAAAATCAGAAGTGGGCATTCTCAGCCCACCAGAGATGAACAGTTTCTTAGTAGCCAACTTGTTCATCAAATCATTCAATAAGTCATTTAGGAAACATGGCACAGAGGATGAGAGAAAAGAGTCAGGAGCCAACTGCCAGGTATGAATCTTATCTAGTTTTCCCACTTGGGCATATGGCTTAACCACCGTGTAACTCAGTCATAATCAGTCAAATGGAGATAATGCTAATTCTAACCTCACAGGATTGTTATGAGAATTAAAAATGTTAGTAATTAGAAAACCTTCAGGACAGTGCCTGACACTGTAGTAAGCACTATGTAATTGCTGAATAGAAAAATGAAATTCATTGATTTGTTCCATCAGTATTTATTATGTGCCTGCCAAAGCTCAGGTGCCATGAGTTGCTCAAGATTGATAAGGTACCTGCCCTCATGGAGCTTACATTCTAGCTGGAGAAGGGAGACAATGAAAAAGTAACAATTAAACAGACAAGATTATGGTAGACACTGAAAATTTCTATGCAGAAAATAAATTTCAAAATAAATGATGAAATTAGAAGATTTGAGGTGGGGAGATGGGGAATAGGTACTGGTCAGAAAAGCTCTCTTTAAAATTTAGTATTTGATGAGAAGGTTCCAGCCATGTGAGGCCCAGAGAGGAGAGCCAGAAGGATGAGGGAGGATAATCTAGTGTCAGAGGGTGGGGTCAGCTTTACAGGAGCAGTATGGAGAGAATGGGGATGGAGGGCTTTCCAAAAGGAAAATTTAAGTGCTCCTAGCAGAACAAGAAGTGATGGATTCTGGACAGGTAAACATAAGATATTTCTATCAGATATTTGAAGGGTTTTAACCAAGTAAATGATATACTCTTAGTTACATTTATTAGGTACAATATTTTTGATCCATAATTTGACCATCCAAAAACAATTTTTCTTATTTTTTTTATAATTTAGAATAAATTATCTCTTGAGCTGCTATTCTCCCTGGTGTCAGAAAATGTAATCTTCTCAATGCCAAGTAAACTCAATCAAATTAGCAATTTCCCTGTTCACCTCATTCCTCTCTTTTCAGCTGAAATGATCCTCATGTCAGTGGGCTTATATAACATCATGTCTTTATGAGGTTGGGTTTGGAGGACCACCAGGATTGTGGTCCAAGTTCCTCATGTGTCTACTCTGCCCACTGAAATGTATTTCATTTCCATCCTTCTTTGTGTTTTGGCATCTGTCTCTACTGGTATCTGTGGAGAAGGCAAGTTCTCATCTGGCATGGAGGCACTGGTCCACACACAATGCATCCTCTTGGATCCTAGAAAACCCTCTCTGGGGCACTTCTGCATCCTTCTGAGGACCAGAGAAACTTTCTGACTCTCTCCAATATCATCAAAACTTGAGGGGGTAGGCACATCTAGCCCCTCTGCCCTGTGTTTACTTTTCCTCTGTGAATCACCTTGGGTGTGAGGATCACAAGAAGGTTTCTTGCCTCCTTAGGCTCGCTCAGAGGCTGGGCACATAAAATCTGCTCTCTGATCCTACTACCCCTCTTCTGGAATGGGGACGATCAGGAGAAGATGACATGACGCACTCCTTCAGAAACTACCAAACCCCAGTCCCTACTGCCCTCTTCTCAGGCTCTTCTTCTCCAGCCTCAGCCTGAATTTTTAAAACAATTTAGGGTAGAAAAACTGGCTCTTATGTTATATGCATTCGTTTCAACTCTATTGGTTACACACAATGATTTTAATTTTGGTAATCAAAAGCCAGGCTTTGGAAACTCAAAAATCCTTTATTACATCCTATATCCTTTGCTTAGCATTTAAAAAGCTAGTTTTTTTTTTTTTTGAGAATTGACTTTTCTTTTCTCTGTTCAGTGTGACTTCCCTTCTCTAGTGTGAGTCCAGTCCACATTAGCTGATACCTGAACTCCCCTCTGTTGATAAAATTATGTGCTCCAGACCCATTGTCAGTCTTTCTGGGAGAGTGAGGGATGTACATTAACATGGTTAGTTTTTCTAAATCTTGTTTTCCAGGTTACCACTCTCACCTTGTTTATATCTTTTCCCAAGATAGAACTTCCAAGAGCTCTTCCAATGCGCAATTGTAAAATTCAGTTTTTGATTGTAAGCAACAAATATATACTGTGGCTATTTTAAGCAAGAGGGGTTTACTTGGATCACATCCGGGGCTCACAGATGGAATGACATACAGCAGGAATTTTGGAAGCCTGTCACCACTACAGTGGTAAAGAATAAACTCTGACCATGATTACGTCCTTGCATCATTTACTCAGGTCCAGGAAGAGAGCATCTCATTGGCCAAGATCACATTACACCCACTGCATGCAATGGGCCATGGAGAGGGGTTATCTGGTCTCCATGATGCTGTAATAGGAAACAGAAGTTACTTCCCACCAAGACTGCACACAGTGGGGAAAGGACAACTCCCTTTACAGAAATCAAGATAGGATTAGGAAGATGAAGAACTCCTGGACAGGCAAAATGACTAGGTCCACTGCCACGATTCTATGATTCTATATTTTATATAAAATATTGCCTAGATATCACTAAGGTGCTATTGGGGAATATTACAGTGACCTCTTTCTAAAGATTAACAATGGAAAAAAAAATCCTTCTACCAAGAAAAAACTTGTTAGACAGTTTACTTAATTCCTCCTCCTATGCAAAGCTTTAGTTATGTTATATGCACAGGGGAAGAGAGCACAACACTGATATTCAGTTCCTCTGCTGACCCTGGACAGATCATTCTTTTCTAGTAACAAATAGAAAATAAATGAAATGTTAGAGCCAACATAAGAAAAACAGTTTGGAGAACAGTCAAGGAATATAGAAAGAGTAGGGTAAAAGAAGGGGAATGAGAGGAAGTTGGGGGTGTGAGAAGGAAAGGAAAAGAATTCCATTTACAAAGACACTTCAGAAAAAGCTTTAAATGGAAGACAACAAATGAATCATTATCATGAACTGAAGGAATATCTCTCTTTTCTTGCCTCTTTCACTCCCCTTCTCTGTCTCTCTCTTTTTCTCTCCCTTTCTCTTTAATTTTATTTTGACACCAATATCCATTCCCTGGTATCTGCTATTGGGCAAAAGACTTGTGAGGTAACTTCTGCAATCTCAAGTATACTCTTCACCCAAACGATCACCACAAAATGACAATTCAACCAAAAATTAAAATACTACACAGAGAGTTCCAGGAATTTTTCTCTCTTTCCTTTAAAACTTCTAGAATCACCTTTAATATGTTCATTGGAGCCAATCTGTAGCTATTTCCCATACAAAGGTGACTTACAGATTTGGTTTTTTGTCATGTTAAAGTGGTAAATAATCATAACATGCTTTGAAAATGTATAGTTTTGTGTAAATCTAAACTACAGTTCTATGTAAGCCTGCCCACAAATGTGTTTCCACTAAATTTGAACAGCCTATACCCAATGGTGAGAAACATGTAGAACTCCGTTTCCCTAGCTTTAATGATTTCTTCAACAGAAGAGTCCTTTAGATCTTGGTTGGATATAGACCAACAAATTCATTCACCCAGTTGGATGTAACTATTAGATAGGTGTGTCATTGGACTGGCTGCAAGTTTTTGATAGCATTCAAGTTGCATGGTTTCTTGTGATTCAAGTTGTATGGCTTTTAATGAAAATTAAAAACAGTCACCATTATTATCTTCAATAATTATTGAATGCTGACTATCTTTCAGGAACAATGCTCAGCACTTTAAATGCAGTGTTTCATTCAATCCTGATAACCACCTGAGATTATACATTGTTATGTATTGACGTATGTACTGTCATTGCTATTATCATCCCCACTTTACAGGTCTTACGAACAGCTAATCAGTAGTAAGCCATACTTCAAATCGAGGTATGCTTATTCAAGAGCCCATGAGGCATTATATCCTGAAAGTGATGGGCTGGAGCATTTGGGCAAGGGATGTTTTATCATATTTAGCTTTGTAACCAGTACTTAAACTTATGAGACTGATGATAGCAGTCCAATATGTATTGAGTTGATTTGTCGGAAGAAGTACTTTTTCTAAGCTCACCAAGACACTCTTGTAGTGTATCTTCTGTTGTACTTAGTTCACAGCACTTCTCCAATTTGAATGTGAGTTGAAGAGAGCAAGGATTTCACCTATCTTTTTACTGCTGTTTTCAGAGCATCTTAAAAGGTTGACTGACCCATGGCATGTGCTCAATGAATACTCACTGAATGTTGAAATTGCATATTGAATTTCAGCCATAAAAATAAGCTCTGCATCAGATACCCAGATGAAAAGAAAATCTGGCCCCATGGATAATGTAATCTGCTTTCCCAGTTCTTTCCTTTTTGCATTCATTTGTACGTGTGTGGGCATTTGTATATATGTGCCTGTGTGCGTGTTTGTATACTAATGGAGATTTAACAAATTTCCAGGTCTTTGGGGGAACACTCAGAGTATCTTCTCCAGCCTTAGTAGCATGGAGTTTGAAAATGTGCCATAGACAAATATTTAAAGCCCCAATTGCCTTTGAAAATTATTTAAAAGGACAACATATGAAAGTGATTAAAAATATGAGCTCTTAGTCTGGCAGCCTAGGTTAAAATCCCTATAAATTCTAATTTTCTAATTACTTACTATATTCTCTTTCTATTTCTCATGCAAATATTAGCATTTTCATTCCCTTGATTACAATGTTAATATATTTTGTTTCATTTTCTATCCTTTTTACTGGCTAGATCTTCCATTTGAATGTTGAATAGAAGCAGTAATAGCTAGAATCCTTATTCTAGTCTTGACTGTAAAGTGAATGCTTTAAAATAAATTACGATAGTTGTATATTCATGTTAGATTTCCATTAGTAATTATTCCAGTTATCAACTTATTTCCTCTTGGCTCCAAGTATATACTTTATTGCCTGCTCTTTGAAAATGGAGATGGGCCCTTTAAATATTATTCCTTTGACAGCTGGCATGATGTTAAACTTAGGCAGTAGAGGCAGTAGAGAGATGCTGCAGAAGGAAAGGGTTCTCCTTCCTGGTTGCATTGCTGTGTGCTCACTGGACACGCTCCTGCAGCTCACAGGGATTCTCCAGTGCCTATCTCCTAAGGTACAGGCAGCTCTTCCAGCATCTGGCTCTTGAAGCACCACAGCTTCTCCAAGCCTAGGCATCTAGAGAACAGGCAGTTTCTCCAACATCAGGCTCCTGTGGTACACGCAGCTTCCCCAATGTCCAGCTCCTGCAGCACAAGCTACTTCTGCAGCACTAGCCTCCTACAGTGCATGGAGGTCAGTAGCAACTAGTGGCTAGCAGCTTCCACTGGCATCCCCTTGTATTGTTTCATTGCATAGTTCCTCCAACAGGGTACCTTCCCATGAATGACTTTCCCCAAAATTCTAAAGTATGTTTTTGGCAACTTCTAGAGTGTAGATTTCCAGCAAATTCCACTGGTATGACACTACAGTAACTTCTCTGCCCTCCTTTTCTCTAAGCAAGTCAGGAGCTTAGCTAGGGGGAGAAGAGGAAGGGTCATCCTTGGGCACTGTATCTCAACTCTAGGGGTAGCGCTGCCTCTTATTGTTGCCATATTCTTTAGCGTTCTCTTTACTTTTCACTAACCAATCCCTCACTTATTCCAATAGCTTGTTACAGTTAAAATTCTTTAAGCTTTCCTTGTTCAAATTCCTGTGTTGTTCCTGTCTCCTGATTGGACCCTGATTGATTTGCCAGGGTAAGTATGTTTTCTTCTATACTCATTTTGCTAAAATTCTTATTATAAACATTCTGAATGGGCACTGAATGTAATCAAAGGCCTTTTATGCACAAATTGAGATAATGATGTCTCTCTTTTTTAAATTTGATAATATGATGATACACATTAATTTTTCAAAAATATGAAGCCATTCTTTCACTCCTGGGATAAATCCAACATGGTAATGATTTTTAATGCCCTGTTATCTTTGACTTTTCCAATGATTTCTTAGGATTTTTGTGTATATGCATAATACACACAAGTTTGAGCTTTTCTGTTTGTCCTTACCTGGTATTAGTTTCAAGCTTATGCAAACATTATGAAAAATCTTGGAAAGAGTTAGACCACATCTATCATACCAATTCCTTTTCTTTCTGGCCTTTTCTTTTTCTTTGAGCAGCTACTATAGAATCTCTCTTCATTTTCTTTGCCTTTGCCTTAGATTTCCATTATCTTTAATTTGGGCTATAACAAAGGCTCCTCCCATACCCAAATTGATGCCTCCCCTACCCATGTAGCTATCCAAATTATCAGTCTCAGATAGTCCCCTGTTTTCTTACAAAATAATATTCCTGAAAACTTATCAAAGGCAAAAATATGCAAGCCACTAATGGAATTATGCATTATAAGAAAAACTCTTTCTGGAAGACTAAAAATTGATCCCAAATTCCTAATTGCAGTTCACCTTTTAGACACAGACTTTAAAAATTTATAACTAGGGCTTCCCTGGTAGTGCAGTGGTTGAGAATCTGCCTGCCAATGCAGGGGACACGGGTTTGAGCCCTGGTCTGGGAAGATCCCACATGCCGCGGAGCAACTGGAACCGTGAGCCACAACTACTGAGCCTGCGCGTCTGGAGCCTGTGCTCCACAACAAGAGAGGCCGCGACAGTGAGAGGCCCGCGCTCTGCGATGAAGAGTAGCCCCTGCTCGCCACAACTAGAGAAAGCCCTCACACAGAAATGAAGACCCAACACACCCCAAAATAAATACATAAATTAATTAATTTTTTTAAAAATTTATAACTAATATGTCATACATGTTCTTTTACTTTATTCTTTTCTTTCTTAATTACTCATGCAGTGAACAGGTTTATGTCCAATGAGTCTCTTTGTTTAGCCTAATGATTCCCATCTTTTTCTCAAGTTTATTAAGTTTATGAGATCTCTGCTTCTTATCACTAATGTCAGCACTTTTGGGGGGTAATCATGTTTGTAAAATAATAAGGGTAAAATGCAATGAAACATACTCTTTAAAAAATTTCTATGCTAAGATGCTGACATATTTATAAATTATAAGGCAAGTACTACCACCAAAAAGATAATTGACAGAATGGGGTATAACCATGTAAGTTTAGAACCTAAATGGCAATTGTAGGGCTTTCAAACATAATGGCTGAAAGTGAGCATTGTTTGAAAATATTAAAATGGCCAAGGGCTCTATTTACGAAAACTTTGGGTGTTTCCTCATTTCTTTAAAAATAAATCTAAACTTTTGAGCATGTCATTCGATATCATCTGCAATCCCTGCTGACTTTTCAAGCTAGAGCTCTCACTATTCTTTTACTTGCATCTCCCCATATACCACTCACCGTTCTCCAGTGCTTGGTATTCATGCCTTTTCTACAGTTATGACTTGCTGTCAGTCTGGCTTTACCATCTCAGCTCTCCTTTCTAATCACACTAATTTTTTCTAAGTCTTTTGGAAATACTAACTCCAACATGAATCCCCTCCCTTCTCCTTCAAGCATTTTCAGAACAAATTAATTTTCCTCCTATGTTCCCATAATACTTTATTTCTTGAAGCTGTATCTTCTGATTGGAGATAACTGTACCAGTTTGGGGTACAGTATACATCACATCTTCTTTTAATATTTCAATTAAATAGCTTGAGTCATCATTTAACCTCTTTCAGTAATTTCTTCATATTCCCAGAGCTTACACTGTAGAACAATTCTGAGAACAATAAAAGTTCTAATAACTGTTGGCACTTATGTAGTACTTACAATGTGCATTTTGTGTACATTAATGCATTTGGTTGTGACAACCAACTATAAGTAGATCTCATTATAAGACCTATTTAATACAGCAAGATATTGAGGTACAGAGAGGTTAAGTAACTTGCTCAAGACCACACAGCTGGTCTCTATCACCTGGGTGCATCCCTCTGAGCCTTACAGAGACAGATGCTGCAGGCAAAAGGTGAAGAAACTGGTTTTGTGAGTGACTATGAAACCCAAGGTGGCACAAGCAGCTTTGGGGGCTCAGGTGAAATGAGGCAGAGTAAGAGAGAGACTCTTCTCACTTCTGAGTGGATTTCACCCTGGCTTCAGTGCAGTGAGGATTCACGGGAAGGCAGTGGCTCAAATACCATAGAGGGTTGCATTTGGGCAGCACTGGAAGCCAACATTCTTAGCACATGTGTTGGCCTTTTCATGAAGGGCATAAACAGCATAGACATGGGAAAGGCTTCAGGTTCAGAGGATATTGATGAGGAAAGCACTTGGGTGTTAAATATTGTTGGGGAGATCTCTCTGGAAATGCCAAGAAGTAACCAGGTGAGACTTGGATAAACTAAACTTAAGTCCTCCGTATCTAGGACTGGGCAGGAGACACTGAAATCTTCATTGTTATGATTAATGAGACTCCGCAGTGCTTATGGCTTTGGAAAGTCAAGAACAACTCTGGATACACAGATAATCTTATCTATAATCCACAATTGGCGTTCAAGATATGCATTATTATTTCTACCTTACATGTTTAAAAAACTGGAACTCAGATAAACAAATAACTTACTCAAGACCAGGATTCTTGTAAGTAGCAGAGCTGGGGTTCAAACCCAGTGGTTTCTGACTCTGAGGTTCACATTCTGTCCACTGTGCTCTCTGTCTTCCTGTAACGATGAAAAAAAACAATACTGTGGTGTCTTCTGTTTGACACACACAAGTGAAGCATTCCTTCCTCAGTACTTGGCATTTCTCATGACCTAGAAATTAGAACTCATTGATATTTTCATAAAATGAAGTCTCCAGTGAAGAGTTTTGTCCTCACCCAAGTTAGATAAACCTCAGAATGCTGCTACAATCTGATGATTCTCAATGTGGTTTTCTTTAGAAAATGTGAGTGCAGAGTACAGCTATCACTTTTAATGTGTGGATAAGTGCGTATGGAGACCACAGCCGTCCACTCTCACTTCATATGGCAGACACACGAGGCAGGACCCTCCATTTCCCACAGTACACAGTCCAGCCTCATGTAAGTTTTTTTTTCATATTTACAACAAAATGTGTTTCCCAAGACATTATATTCCTCAAAACGCTGTACATTATCTTTTTAAGAAAGAAAATTTAAGAAATTCTCTGAACCGCTTCTCTTACTAAAAAAAAAAGAAAAATGAAATTGTGTCTCAAATAGGAAGGAGAGAGTGTATTACAATATCATCAATTGAAATATAACCCAATCAGGGGATTCTTCCGCATTAAATTAGATTCAGTTCATATCAATTTTGATGAAATTGTAAATTTGATTTTTTTAATAGATCTTTATTGGAGTATAACTGCTTCACAATACTGTGTTAGTTTATGTTGTACACCAAAGTGAATCAACCATATGCATACATATGTCCCCATATCCGCTCCCTCTTGAGCCTCCCTCCCACCCTCCCTATCTCACCCCTCTAGGTCATCGCAAAGCATGGAGCTGATCTCCCTGTGCTATGTGGCTGCTTCCCACTAGCTAACTATTTTACATGCAGTAGTGGATATATGTTGATGCTACTCTCACTTCACCCCAGCTTCAGAGTGTGGTGAAAAGGGAACCCTCCTGCACTGTTGGTGGGAATGTAAATTGATACAACCACTATGGAAAACAGTATGGAGGTTCCTTAAAAAAACATGCCCACTGCTGGGCATATACCCTGAGAAAACCATAATTCAAAAAGACTCATGTACCACAACGTTCATTGCAGCACTATTTACAATAGCCAGGACATGGAACCAACCTAAATGTCCATTGACAGATGAATGGATAAAGAAGATGTGGCACATATATACAATGGGATATTACTCAGCCATAAAAAGAAATGAAATTAAGTCATTTGTAGTGAGGACCTAGAGTCCGTCATACAGAGTGAAGTAAGTCAGAAAGAGAACAACAAATACCATATGCTAACATATATATATGGAATGTAAATTTGATTTTTGTCATAGCAAATGTGATTAGGCATTAGATTTAATTTTGAGTAATTTATGACACCATAAATCAAAAGAAACTTCAATCCATTCCAAAGAAGGGGGAATACCACTGCTTATGGCCAAAAGTTAAAGTTTCACTGAGAAATTTAGTTCAATAGTTTGCTGATCAGGGAAGCATATCTGATTCATTAGGACACCTCAGCTGAGCGTGTGAATGTACCCCAGGTGGGCTACTTCAATCTGTACCTACTTGTCTTTCTCTCTCAGCCTATCTGAATTGATTAGGTCAGGTTGGTGAAGTGATGTCATCCTTCCTTCCCTGTACCTAATTCTGACTGGCTAAAAATCAGCAAAGTTTCAGAAAATACAGGCCCCTTGGTTGAGTTAAGAATTTAAATTCCCATGCTACACAAATAGGATTTTTGCTAGAATGCACAAATGTAACGGATTTATATTTATATAAATTACATATTTTTAAATTGTATGTAGAAGCAACAGAGGAGAAAAAAATTATGTCTGGGAGTCAGTCCCTTCTAGTTATGCAAAAGTTCCCAAACTAACTGCCTGAAGGAAAATCAAGAATATATTTTTGCCAAGAATGTTTCCCCCTAGTATTTTAATCCCACTAAATTCTGTATGCTTCAGAAAATGAATCCATTCTTTTCTAACATCTTTAATTTGCTGTTCATGATTGTCTACATTTTAATTAGAATCAAAGTGTGAAATGGGACATTAGTTCCAAAAAGATGCACTTTGAGTTTTGTACCCAGTTAGAATCTAAAAAGGTTGTTTTGAATATTTGAGGTTTTTCTTCCTCTTTTAACAATCATGAATAAACTACTGTTCTTGCACAATGTGGATGATTAAACGATAAAACGTGGAAGTAAATTCAATGATGGAATAACAATGAAAACTCATGAGGGTTGTACTGATGCTATGCGAGGTATTTCATTGAAATGGTTGTTGCTTCTTAACGAACGATGTATCACTGCTTTTGAGGCTGGTGTGTGACTGACTGCTGAAAATTTAGCAGACTGTTAGAGTATCTTAAGAGGGTAAATCTGTTGAAACAAATCTTCAAAGTCAACACTAGAATCTGAAAACCTTGCAAAATGAAGGCCTGTTCTGTCCTCTTAGCTAGGAATGCAGTACCTCACTATTCTCCCACAACTCCAGGTGCCCCCATCTTCAGAGGGTCATACTCTTTATATGTTTCTAAATTCAGTTCTAATAGCGCCTTCTCCACAGACTCCCCCCATATCCACCTCGCTCCTTTAAAGTCAGTTCTCTTCTTTAAATGCCCCTATTATTACCTGTATCTTTCTTGAGGCAGATTTATTCCTCTTTATTATGTTCATTTGAATCCCTGTCTTATTTCCCCTACTTGATTTCAAGAGTTCTTACACTTCAGGTCCATTATCTGATTCATCTTTGAATCCTTCACGGGTCTGAAGAAGTGCTGGACACCAGCCAGGAATAATCAGAAAGAGAGCTTACATTTATTGAGAGTTTATTAATGTGCCAATCAGTCTGAAAGATGTCATTTAATCCTTCAAAAACCATGCAGAGTAGATACTATTATTATTTCTATTTCTATAAGTGTGAGACCAGAGACTTCAAGAGAATCAATAGTGAGTAAATATTCAAACACAGGACTCAATAAAATGGACAACCTGGAAGAAATGGACAAATTCTTAGAAATGCACAACCTGCCAAGACTGAATCAGGAAGAAATAGAAAATATGAATAGACCAATCACAAGCACTGAAATTGAAACTGTGATTAAAAATCTTCCAACAAACAAAAGCCCAGGACCAGATGGCTTCACAGGCGAATTCTATCAAACATTTAGAGAAGAGCTAACACCCATCCTTCTCAAACTCTTCCAAACAATTTCAGAGGAAGGAACACTCCCAAACTCATTCTATGAGGCCACCATCACCTTGATAGCAAAACCAGGCAAGGATGTCGCAAAGAAAGAAAACTACAGGCCAATATCACTGATGAACATAGATGCAAAAATCCTCAACAAAATACTAGCAAACAGAATCCAACAGCACATTAAAAGGATCATACACCATGATCAAGTGGGGTTTATTCCAGGAATGCAAGGATTCTTCAATATACACAAATCAATCAATGTGATACACCATATTAACAAGTTGAAGGAGAAAAACCATATGATCATCTCAATAGATGCAGAGAAAGCTTTCGACAAAATTCAACACCGATTTATGATAAAAACCCTGCAGAAAGTAGGCATAGAGGGAACTTTCCTCAACATAATAAAGGCCATATATGACAAACCCACAGCCAACATTGTCCTCAATGGTGAAAAACTGAAACCATTTCCACTAAGATTAGGAACAAGACAAGGCTGCCCACTCTCACCACTCTTATTCAACCTAGTTTTGGAAGTTTTAGCCACAGCAATCAGAGAAGAAAAGGAAATAAAAGGAATCCAAATTGGAAAAGAAGAAGTAAAGCTGTCACTGTTTGCAGATGACATGATACTATACATAGAGAATCCTAAAGATGCTACCAGAAAACTACTAGGGCTAATCAATGAATTTGGTAAAGTAGCAGGATACAAAATTAATGCACAGAAATCTCTGGCATTCCTATACAGTAATGATGAAAAATCTGAAAGTGAAATCAAGAAAACACTCCCATTTACCATTGCAACAAAAAGAATAAAATATCTAGGAATAAACCTACCTAAGGAGACAAAAGACTTGTATGCAGAAAATTATAAGACACTGATGAAAGAAATTAAAGATGATACAAATAGATGGAGAGACATACCATGCTCCTGGATTGGAAGAATCAATATTGTGAAAATGACTCTACTACCCAAAGCAATCTACAGATTCAATGCAATCCCTATCAAACTACCACTGGCATTTTTCACAGAACTAGAACAAAAAATTTCACAATTTGTTTGGAAAAACAAAGGAACCCGAATAGCCAAAGCAATCTTGAGAACAAAAAACGGAGCTGGAGGAATCAGGCTCCCTGACTTCAGACTACACTACAAAGCTACAGTAATCAAGACAGTGTGGTACTGGCACAAAAACAGAAAGATAGATCAATGGAACAGGATAGAAAGCCCAGAGATAAACCCACGCACATATGGTCACCTTATCTTTGATAAAGGAGGCAGGAATGTACAGTGGAGAAAGGACAGCCTCTTCAATAAGTGGTGCTGGGAAAACTGGACAGGGACATGTAAAAGTATGAGATTAGATCATTCCCTAACACCATACACAAAAATAAGCTCAAAATGGATTAAAGACCTAAATGTAAGGCCAGAAACTATGAAACTCTTAGAGGAAAACATAGGCAGAACACTCTATGACATAAATCACAGCAAGATCCTTTTGGACCCACCTCCTAGAGAAATGGAAATAAAAACAAAGATAAACAAATGGGACCTAATGAAACTTCAAAGCTTTTGCACAGCAAAGGAAACCATAAACAAGACCAAAAGACAACCCTCAGAATGGGAGAAAATATTTGCAAATGAAGCAACTGACAAAGGATTAATCTCTAAAATTTATAAACAGCTCATGCAGCTCAATAGCAAAAAAACAAACAACCCAATCCAAAAATGGGCAGAAGACTTAAATAGGCATTTCTCCAAAGAAGATATACAGACTGCCAACAAACACATGAAAGAATGCTCAACATCATTAATCGTTAGAGAAATGCAAATCAAAACTACAATGAGATATCATCTCACACCAGTCAGAATGGCCATCATCAAGAAATCTAGAAACAATAAATGCTGGAGAGGGTGTGGAGAAAAGGGAACACTCTTGCACTGCTGGTGGGAATGTGAATTGGTACAGCCGCTATGGAGAACAGTATGGAGGTTCCTTAAAAAACTAAATATAGAACTACCATATGATCCAGCAATCCCACTACTAGGTATATACCCTGAGAAAACCATAATTCAAAAAGAGACATGTACCAAAATGTTCATTGCAGCTCTATTCACAATAGCCTGGAGCTGGAAACAACCTAAGTGTCCATCATCGGATGAATGGATAAAGAAGATGTGGCACATATATACAATGGAATATTACTCAGCCATAAAAAGAAACGAAACTGAGCTATTTGTAATGAGGTGGATAGACCTAGAGTCTGTCATACAGAGTGAAGTAAGTCAGAAAGAGAAAGACAAATACCGTATGCTAACACATATATATGGAATTAAAAAAAAAAATGTCATGAAGAACCTAGGGGTAAAACGGGAATAAAGACACAGACCTACTTGAGAATGGACTTGAGGATATGGGGAGGGGGAAGGGTAAGCTGTGACAAAACGAAAGAGAGGCATGGACATATATACACTACCAAACGTAAGGTAGATAGATAGTGGGAAGCAGCCTCAGAGCACAGGGAGATCAGCTCGGTGCTTTGTGACCGCCTGGAGGGGTGGGATGGGGAGGGTGGGAGGGAGGGAGATGCATGAGGGAAGGGATGTGGGAACAGATGTATATGTATGACTGATTCATTTTGTTATAAAGCAGAAACTAATAAAAAAATAAAATAAAATAAAAACAAAACAAAACAACAACAACAACAACAACAAAAAAAAAAACCCCACAGGACTCAAAACCAGACAGTGTGACTTCAGAGACAGTGTTCTAAAAAAAAGAAAGAAAGAAAGACACTAAATCAGAAAAAATGAATTTACCAAGAAATTGGATCAATATAAAACAAAGAAGAGATTAAAATTATGTGTTCCAACCTTCCACTGCAAGAGCAGTCAAATCATCTAATCCCCATCTTTTATGCTCTAACCCTCTCTAAACCATCACAAAAAGCAGTAGTCCACAGTCTCCCTCCAAACACAGTTTTCTGGTCAGATTTATTCTAACCTGGCAGTGGCAGGACTTAAGTCCAGGAATATTGGAGTCCAAAGCCATGTGTTCTCAACCACTTTGCTAGGACCCTCTAATCCCTTGAAGATTTGTCCTTAGTTTCTGTTATGATCATTAGAGTTCATTTCCACCACGTTCCTCTGTTGCCCTCTTGACAAGTCATAGACCCTCTCCCTTTACAGCCTCTCTCATATATTCTTAGGCTTCTAATTTCTCCCCCAGCCTCCTGCTTCCAAGGTCAAACAAGCCACCTTTTTCATTCTTTCCTGAAGGTCAAATTTTCAGCCTTGCAACATTCTTGCTCTCCCTCCCTGTGCCCTCATCAAGTTATGCACACATGACATTAATATTAAGTGACTGCTGTGAATTATTCAATTGTTGATCTAATAATTGTGATGTGCATTTTTCTGAAAACAATAATTGCAAGATGATTTGGTAACTCTGCTGTCATGTGCATGAATATAAAATAAACACAAGGGAGCAGATAAGAGGACAGGAAAGTCACTGCCAGCTGGAACTTGAGAAAAGAATGATGTTCTGTAATCTCAGGGGCCACTGAGCACAGTTAAACCCTGTCTATTTTTGGCAATATATTGAGGCTACATGAAATACTGTGGCTTCCCTCCCCTGCCCCCTGTGCTTTTGGGGTGTAGGGAACTGATCTAGCGCATAATGGTAAGCAGCGTAGTAAACTTGGCTGCATGGTACTTCAAGTTAGAATGTGGCTCAGAACAATTTGGGGCATTTTGTTTCTATCAAGACTCATAATGATACAGCAATCCTGGTTCTTTTCTTTGTTCCAGTATTTCTATGTTTACTCTATAGAAATAACGCAATACGACTTTTCTTGTACACGGGACATACAGATTTTATGAGGTTATTATGCAGAGCTTTAGTATTGATGTCAGTTTTTTTTTTTAATTAACCTCTGTCAAAATACATGGGAGTAGAGAAGAATTTCAATATTTTCTTGCACACACCATAAAATACAATGCCATTTCCCCCCATACTCTTAAGGGTTTTTCCTTTAACTTGAATTTCTCTAATAGAAAAAGTATATAAAAGCAAGAACTGAGTAACTGTACAAGTCTTAGTCATTGTCATAAGTACTATTTCTATTATACTTATCATTTTTATTGTTAGTCATCATTGTCTTATCACATTTGGGAATTTGAAAATTTAATTTGCTTATTTGGTGATGAGTTTCCATAAGAAGTCTCACCTAATTATATAATCAAGCCCATCTTGAATAGGTTCTTATTCTTGATCATTGAATTATGTCCCTGCATTTCCTTCTTTTGGTTTTGAATCTAACCTGTTCTCTTAAGATCATGTATGTCTCAGCCCCAATGTTGCCCTACTTTGGAGCACTTCTTCTCCAACTTCAAACTTCAATGTGCATGCAGATCCCCTGGGGATCTCATTAGCAGCCCTGTTCTTGGTAGGTCTGGGTGGGCTGGAGAGTCTGTATTTCTCACAAGCTCTCATGTGTTGCTCAGGCTGCTGGTTCTGCGGACAACACTTTGAATAGAGAACAGCTTTATGTATAATATGTTCTCAATTAAACCAATGTAAGTAGTATCCTTGATTCTTTTCTCTTCCTAAATGTAAAACTAATCAGTCAGTTTTTCAACAAATATTATTGAAGCCCACTATGTGTCAGGTAAGTGAAATATTCTTCATTTTAAAAGAGCCATGTCCTTTTTTCACTTCCACTGCTACTACCACCCAAGTTCATGCAAGTATTCTCTCTCTCCTGAATTTCTGCAACAGCTGCTGAATGCATCTCTCTACATACATCCTTGCTTCCTTCTTCAATTCATTTTTTAAAATAGCAACAGAATGGATTTTTAAAAATGCATTTCTAATCATAGCATTCCAGTGTATCAAATACTTCAAAAGCTTCTCATTGACTTTTAAGATAAAATCCCAAATATTTAACATGAAAAAAATCATCAAGAGCCCGCTTACATTAGTACCTTCATCTCCCATAACTCTCCTTCTGGCTTTTGATGTTCCAACCTGTTTGGCTCTCTTTCAGTTATTAAATTTGCTAAGACTCTTCCCACCCCAAGTCTTTGGCACGTGCTGTTGCTTTGCCTGAAATGTTCTTCCTCTCCTTCTTTATCTAATACTATTCATCCTTCATAACTCAGATTAATATTACCTCATCAGAGAACCCTCAGGATATCATGTAACAAGTTCTTTTAGTGCCACTCCCTTCTTTTTGGGGGGACTTTCATAGCCATAATTACATAATTAAATATGCAAATTAATCTGCTTCCTCTGATAACCATTTGCATGAGGGCATGGATTTTGTCTGTCCCTTCTTGACTTTTATACATCTAGTCCCTAGCACACTGCCTGGTGTAGAGTAGATGTCAACAAATATTTAATAAATGAATGATTAAAAAAATACAAAGAGGTTGGAACACTCTGGTCCATCTATATCCCTCTGTTAAAAACAAAAGTAGCTTGTCAATTTTCAAATAACCAGTCTATAACAAAATATACATCATTAAAATATCATCCAGTCTCTCAGATGTATCCATAAGGTGTTTTATTATCTTCCAGTGCTCCCAAGTCTCTTCTATGGTATCCATTTTCCTCTAAATTTCATGCGATGACTAACAGAAAGCTTAAATTACTTGCATGTGAAAAAAAATAAAGCAACAGCTGTTTTTGTATTTGAGAAGTGTTTAATATACTACAATATACAACCTCCTACTGCTTCATGAATTGTTTCTGATGACACATATTTTTTATATATAGTGAATTATTGTATGTGCTTAAGAATCCTTTGTCAAAAAGGAAGATGAATCTCTGGGAGTTACATCCCAGAAAATCTTTGTAATTACGTTATTTGGGTATTCTACAAGGCCATGGCCTCATCTTTCTCTGGTTGACAAAATTCATTTGTGAAAATAAGTGTTGAATCTATTTCTTGAAATTCTGCCACCACCTTGGGGCATAGGGGAAGGAAATGGAGGGGTTCCTGCTAATTATCCTCGAGGCCTGTGTGCCCTGAGATATTCAGGACCACAAATATGCTGGTCTAGGAGATCTCTAGGCTCTCTTCAGAAAGCATTATTTTAGAAATACTTTTCAAGGTCTGGAAAGTCATCCTTAACTTTCTGAAATCAGTGGAGAAGAAAAACTAACTTTGGAAAATCCATCTATCCATCTTCTGCATAGAAAACAGGAAAATAATTCAAACTGGTAAACTGAAGTAATACAGCGTATGGCTCCGTTCACATATCTTCTTTTTTTAAATAAGTAAATAATTTTATTTATTTATTTTTGGCTGTGTTGGGTCTCCATTGCTGTGCACAGGCTTTCTCTCGTTGAGGTGAGCGGGGGCTACTCTTCGTTGCGGTGCACAGGCTTCTCATTGCGGTGGCTTCTCTTGTTGTGGGGCACGGGCTCTAGGCGCACGGGTTTCAGTAGTTGCAGCATGCAGGTTCAGTAGTTGTGGCTCACGGGCTTTAGAGCGCAGGCTCAGTAGTTGTGGCGCACAGGCTTAGTTGCTCCGCGACATGTGGGATCTTCCCGGACCAGGGCTCGAACCCGTGTCCCCTGCATTGGCAGGTGGATTCTTAACCACTGCACCACCAGGGAAGCCCTCACATATCTTCTGAAGGCCTCTATTATCGTCCAACCCAAGAAGATCGCAAGCAGTGACCTCAGCCCTCCCCAGGCTGACACATTCTGTATCTCCAAAGTGGTGATTCAGCTTTATTTTAAGCTCCACATGAAGCAGGGGAACAATATTATCCTCAGGCCCACAGTGGGCTCTAGGCCAGCAGCAGCTGTCAGCTTGGTGGTTTTCAGCAAGTTGCTCGATGCAGACTGACATAGAGCCCTTGGCCAGTGCAAATGAAAGCCTTGTACTTATGGGAAAATGCTTAAGTTGTCTACTGTCTTCTTGTGGCTATTGTTTTATAGTTCAAGTTCCACTTACTAGACATCAGGAAAAACCTGCTCCGTCAGCAGTGGCAGTGGAAACATCCATTCTCACTGGTACTTTGCACTAACACAGCTCGACTGAAGGTCACTGAACTCTTGAAGCAACCGACAGGGTGGCAGTGGGTGTTCTGTAACTGAGGGGATCTGAGTACACATCACCACAGGGTTCTCCTCAGCCACATTTTGGTCCTGGCTCTAACTTTTACTCATCTTCTCACATGTACATCTCTAGTTTTATCCTGTTCCCAAAGGCTTAAGAACATGGCTACGGTAAGCATTCTTTTTACTGTCTTTTTTCTTTTTTTCTAACAAACCACGTTCCAATTTTTGCCTGTCATTTTCATTAATCATTTGAGTTAATACCCTTAAGATGTTTAAGCTTTAATCTTCAAGCTGAATTTCCTAATTTATAAACAGCGTAGATGGTTAACCAGTCTATGAGTGAGTCGAGAGGCTCAGTTAGTTCCTATAGAATATTCAAAGACTTTTGTTTTTGTGGCAATTTGGATATTCCCCTCTGATTTTCCCTTCCTTTCTAAGGTCAAATCCCATAGTTATATCCCCAAAGAATCCCAGGATATGACAACATACACCTTCATCTTGCCAGTTAGGTTTGTGGGGAAATGAAGGAGTTTTAAATGACCCACAGGAAATACACTACCTCTTCTCCGTATTCTCTCTCCTCTCCTTCCCTGTGTGCATGTGTTTCTCACCTCCTCTTATCTTCCCATTTCACTACAAAACCTTTCATTCTTCTCTTTATTCACTTATTTAACAACATTATGCCGAGTTTGAGAAGCTAGACTAGTCATTAGGGATGCTGCAATGAGCAAGACAGAACGTTTCCCTGCCCAATTTGCATTTCAGTGAGGAAAACCAACAGCCAACAAGTAAACCAATTCACCACCAGGAGAGTAATGGGCTGCTGTTATAGATACTAACAGAGACAGTTCCTTTCTACTTCAAGTAGGAACACTCTACCTAGTGTTCAGGAGAACCTTCTCTGAAGAGTTATATTTAAGCTGAGATCTGAAGAATGAGATCAACTCAAACGTGCAAAGAACCCGGGGAAGAAACATTGCAGGCAGAGGGAAAGGCAGGGAGCAGGAAAGAGCTTGTTATATTTTAGAGACTGGCGGAAATCCAGTGTAGCTGGAGGATGACACAGAGCGCCCGTGACTGAGCTTGGTGAGTGAGGCTGGGGCCAGGTCACCTGACAGCCCTGTGGGTCATAGCGAACTCTAGAAGAACAGTGGTAGGCTCTTTGTGAGGATGAACCTGTGAGAGCTCTGGTGACTGACCAGTAAAACCAGGTGATAAGTCCAAGGAAATCATGTGCTTGTTAGATTATGTATAGACATGTTCAGCCGGGACCTGGGGTGAGTGTCGGGGGAGAAACTCAACAAAGTCCATTCTGAGGACTGCTACCCACAGAGAAGTATCCAGAAGAACCAGCCTTCTCATTTTCAAGAGTCCATTGTGTAATATAATGTATACAGTGATGTATATTCCAGTACTTGGAATGTCTCCCCTATGTTATTTCCAGTCCCTACTTCCACCCACTGGGCCGACCACTTATCTCCCATCAGGACTTATTTACCAGGCATCTAAGTTGGGCACACCAATGCAAATTTCTCACGAATTTGGCTGAGTTCAGTCTACTTGAAAACAGACTAAAACGAACTCTAAATGCTAACTCCTTTTAGTTTTCCATTCCCATGATTCCTTTCTATGTGAATGCCTGTTGGGTTAGTTCTTTGTACAATATTCCACATCTGTTAGTATTTGGCTTTTTTTTTTCTTAATATGCTTTCATCACCCTCCCTGGTTACATGTTAAAATGTGATCATTTGATTCCTAAATTCCCCTCTTCTATTTGGTTTTTGTCAGAGGATTACCATCAAGCTGTAAACTCCTAATATTTTGGTAATAGTTTTAGAAACTTAAAATACAAATGCACTCTCTGCATTATTTTCCAACATACCATTTTTCTAATTCTACTTCAAATGAACAGTTTAATTGACTTCCTTAGACTCTTTGAATAATAGGTTGAGCCAAAGGTGAAATGACATTATTTGCATTATTGTATTTCAGAACATGTGACTAACTCTGGAGGAGAACTAGGACAAGTTACGTATAAAGGCCCCAGATGGCAGAATACCACATGTTCTATGTCTTAGTATGAAGCAGCTCAAGCAAGTAAACTATTCCCAGACGTTTATTGCATAGCTCAGGTCTGGATTAATTCTTGTGCTTCTGGCGAGGGACAAAGGTGGAAAATGGACATTTAAGTAGAGTTAACATTAAAGGAATTATTGCATTCTTTTCTGAACATAATCACCTGTAACTGGAAAAGTAATAGTTCCACAGGTCATGTTCTTTATTGACCTGTTAAGATATTTGCACTTGTTTAACCTCAGTGTAGGTGTAGAATGTTGCCAATAGATATTCTTGAGAACTTAATAAAACCAAGTGGTTATTGCTAATAGAGCAGTATGTCTAGAGTATATAGAGGATAGTATTTCCAAAAATATAAATAGCATGCTTTTGTTAAAATATCTAAAAATATGTCCTACCTCTATTACTTATACAGTTTTCAAAAAACTTGACATACATTTTGTGCACTCAGTGCAAATTGTGGTACAATTTTGTTTGATCACTTTATACATATACTTCTGAATGTGTATGGCAAAGCTCTTTTGCATGGCAATTCTTACCACCAAAGTCACTATTTTTGAGCTGGCATCTCAATATCTCACTTCTCAACAAAGAAGATATTGTTATTTCTTCTTTAACAAATATGTCATTTCTCTTACCGAAATTACCTAGATTATTTAAATATATTTTTATGGCCAGGAATGAAGATTATTCAGTATGAGAGCCTTTGATTAATAAAGCTATCAGTACTTTTTTTTTTAATTCAGAAATTAGTAAATGGACCAAGGCAGGTTCCAGGAAACACCTGATTTCAGCTAATACCACCAACAAAGTACATTCAGTTTCCTTTAGCATAAAAACACAGTTACCTAGAAGAGGCAGCTACTCAGACCTCCAAAGAGGAAATCACAAATGAATGACTCCAGCCATAAATCATAGCTCTCTTGGCTTTGATAAGACAATGTACTATGATGGGAAAGAAATATTTATCCTATATTTCCTGTATGAATTTTATCTTAAGGTATCCAAATAGCTTATGAAGAAAAGTTTTTATTTATAGAATAATACAAGCTAATCAACTCAAGAAATGGAATTTAGAAAATCACCTAAAATGTTCTTGAAAAACAAAAAGTGTAATTCAGGCCAAAGTGTCAAGATTTATATCCTGTTAACAATTTAAAAACTATCTTTTATGACAGAATTTCAAACATTACTACAAAGTCTCCTTTTTTTTCAGAATAGAAATTCAGACCCAGAGAAGTAAAGGGACTTGGCCCGGGTCATGCAGGAAATCCAGTGACTTTATTCATACTGGAATCACAAGCTAAGTCTGTCCTTTTAAGATAACAAACTTGTTATTTTGGTGCTCTTTCTATGACACTAGAAGGAGAATGTCCCTTAGGACTCTACTGGGTGACAAGGGCAATGCATGATAAAATGGCTGTTGTCTTTATTTTAATTTTGCTGAGAGAAGGAGCCCAAAACTGAAACAAAGTGAGTAAAGACTCTGAGGCCTCTCTCCTCAGACTCTGTTTCGAGTGAGGGTTACAGAAGTCCATGTTTGCAGTATGTGCAGTGGCCACAATCACGATTGCCCAGATAGTTTAAGCAGAAACTTTGGTTCTTCGTAAGTAGTGGGTCCGTGGAAAAAGAGAGACTTCCCAGGCTTTTCCATAACTTTCCATGGCTTACTGCTGGGGGAGGAGGAAAGGTATGAGGAAAACAAACAGAAGCAGACCTTGTTTGTGCGCTGGCTCCTGGCCTGCCAAATCAGCTGGCTGGACACAGAGGCAATTTCCTTAGTGTCTGCGGCCTTACGCTGGCTTCCGCACAGGGGAGCTGGGCAATATTCATTGCTGAATGGGGCCTTGGGAGATCATTCTTAGAAGGAACAGCCTCTGTGGACCCTTGTGTGTTGACTGAAAGTCTCTTGTAGCCAGGGTTTCACAAACTAGATGTGACTGCCTCCTTCTAATGCAAAAATGACTGGGAAACAGAAAAATTCTTAAAGTAAGTCCAGTCTTATAGACATGTTTTTTTCTCACTCAAGGTGATTTACCTATCTGGAGCACTGAGTTAGGGAAGTGTGGAAACAGGGATACATTTGAAGATACTGTGAGCTACTTTCTAGAATTTTGTGAACCATTAAAATTAAAAAATATCTATTTACTCATTTCTCATTTATAAAGGATTTTTTTTTTTTTTTTTAGCTTCCTTTATTGCAGAATCATGGTCAGGTACTAGAAGAGATGCAAAGATGAAAACATTAAGGTGCTCACACTATTTACCATCTTTCAAAAAAAATCTTCCAAAAACAATAAGACTAAATAAACCACATGGTATCAATATTAGTCTAATCTAAATAGTCCATCTAAGTGTCATAAAGTAGTCATTCAAATACTATCTCTTGTCACTCTTTCTCTCCCTAAGTTAGTGTCTGAGCATATGGAGAAAGGGGTGCCAAGCATATAGCCTTAAGTTAATGGGAAGGGCCGGGCCCTCGGGCTCCATGCTGTCTGTCACATGGGCTCTAGGACAGTGTCCCTCATCCAGCTGGTCTGCTGGTCCTCTTGTCATTTGCAGCTGAAGTGTGCAGCTGGCCAGATTCACCATCTGGTCTTTGCCAGCCTGGTCAGGGCTGAGCAGGCCTCCCTGGCAACAGAACCTGACATTGGCTGCTGTTTGTGTATAGACCTTGCAGGGTCTAACTCAGTCGGCCTTGTGCCTTGCAGGCTGCTCAGTAACCCACGTGATCTAACCAGTGTGATAAGCTCCCCAGCTAGAGTCTCAGTTGCTTCAAAACAGCGGGTGACCCCAAAGAGTGAACCTTTGAGGCCTTCCTTTGCCTGACCACCTCACATTGCCAAGTTGCTGCGGCCGCCTCCCAGCGTGGTGATGTTTCAGAGATGACCTCTTTCTAGAGCCCCCATTGTGGAGCGGGCAGAGCCCTTCTCTGCCTTCAGTGTTTCCCTCACCTCTTGGGAATGTTCTCTCCTCTTTGCCACAGACAGGGCATCAGAAGATACCTATCTGTCATCCTCTCTCACTGTTCTCTTCTCTTCTCCTTCCCACAAATTTCCCAGGCCTGAAGAGGTTGGACATGGCTTCTATTGAACTCCTCTTCACACTCACTTGACCCAGATGGAGAACACCCTCCACAGCACAGTGAGTCCCCTGAGTGTATTTTCATAACCTAAAAGGACAGCAACGGCTCAATGGGACCTGAAAATTCTAGTCTCATAACCATAGTCTGTCTATTTTGATTTCAGAGGCCAAGTATTAACTTGCTTTTTCTCTTCACAATATACAAATGTCCCCTGAGGCTAACGGATGCTTTGGGGAAACGGGGTGAAGAATCTTATATTCAGAAAGGTGAAAGGAAGAGCATATTGATAATATTTAAGGTTTATCATCTGGGCTTGTCTTACTGCCAGAGAGCCAAAGGACTTGTGACTTTGTCCTCGTGTGAGGAGCTCTATGGAGATGAGTGAGGAAAACCCAGTTTATTTGTCAGTGTAATCTCCTTGAAACAGTGAGACCAGTAACTTTCAACAGCTTCATGCCATGATGAGAAACAGCGTCAGAAGCTTCTATAGTGACAGAAGGCACTCAGGAGCAGTCAGTAGAGCCCTCAGTGTAAGAAATTAATGGCCTCCAGACAGATATCACAGGCTGGCACAGCCTTCCTCTGGCGCCCAGCAGCCTTTGGCAACCCCAGCAGGAGTGAAGGCGAGCGCACAGGAGGGCTGCTGCTTCAGGCTTCATCAGCCAGGAGAAGAAAACGAAGAAGAAAATGGAAGAGGCTGAGAGTTCTCATCCATGGAGCATGTGTAAGACAGTCTGCACGAGATTGATGACACTGTTCTGGAAGGATTAAGAGGGCCCTACGCTCCTTAAACACCAATGGCAGGTTGGAGAACTTGGGGGAAGACAATTTGGAACATCTTACCTTTTTCCTCTCCCTGTTCCCTATGTTGGGACCTGGGAAAAGTGATAGAAACATGGAAATGACCATATCCATGCAATTACTATTTAACGTATTTTCATTTCTCATTTTATATTGCTGATTTAGTCTCATTCTTTAAGAATTTAAATATGGCAGTTCTTTTTTTTTTTTTTTTTTTTTTAATTTGTAAGCAGCAAGTCGTTCACAGGTCAATTGGTTCTAAAGCCCACCGGGTTCCTGGATAACAGACAGACACGGACACTGCTTCTCAGAGTTGTTATCTGACTGATGGTAAATTAGAATCTTGCTGTTCCCTCAGCCTAGAAACCCCTTTCCTCCTACTCTTTACACATTTAACTTCTACTGATTCTGCTCCCCGACTTCTCAGCTCCAACCCTCAAACTTAGTTCAGATCCCCATTATACTCTCTCATTGTATCCTCTTCTTTCCTTACTTAGCACTTATCTTGATTTGTAATTATATACTGATTTTTAAATATCTGAAACAAGAGTTCATTCTTCAGAGAGCCAAGGAGGACAGGGATAAAGAGACCCTTGTCACAGATGGCAAGTGGTGCCAGGAACCTGAGAAGAACACAAAGGAAGTGATCTGACCATTTCAGAACAGTTGCATTTTGGGGTTTACATCACATGGGCCCCAGATCCTCTAGCACTTTCCTCCCCTACTTGCCGAGAGCCCAGATTTATGATCATTACTTTCCCACCCAGCTCCCAGCTTATTCTTCATCAATTTCTTTTGCTCTCTCTGTAGCATCCTCTGCCTGAGCCTCACCCTCAGAGAATTAGAGTGGAGGGACATTTCCAGCTGGCTGAGAAGGGACAGATTATGGAGGGGTCATGGGAAGGATGTTATAAACCACTTAAAAGCTAAAGTATTGAAAATGAGCTTCTGGAATTCCATGTCAGACCACTAGACATATACTTTTCTCTAAATACATGGTAGTGGGAATCTAAAGTAGTAGTAAAAAAAATGAGAGTCGGTGAGCTTAAAAACGTGCCCAGGGTCTGTGGCAGATTGGGAACTGAACCCTGGCCAACTTGAATCCAAGGTGCATGAGCTTCCTGTTATATCCAGCTGCCTGGTGCTCCCAGCTCAGCCTCAAGATTGACCTAAATGCAATTGTATTTCCAATATTGCACGCTGGAACCATACTGAGCTCCTTGCTTGATATTTTTTTTATGACCAAGCCCCTATTTCAGTGATTTTCAGCATTCCACCTTTTTTATTTGTCCCAACATACTTGTGCAATAAGAAGCTTTCCTATCAGTGACAGTGGCTTATTATGAGAGAGTGGAGGGTGGAGGGAGTAGGACACCTGTGTAATGTGAAGACGGCTTGCCCTCGCTCCATGCAGGCTCTGACATGGACTGCCTAGGGAGACGTGCCCCCTTCTATTTCTGACGATCCTTTTAAGGTCCTTTGATTGCAGAAGCAGAGTCGCCTGTGCTTTACTCCTTGCTTTGTGAGTCTCTCCATTACCCCATTCTCTCTAGAACCAAGGCCCTTTCCGTATCAGAGATTTATTCCTGAACACACCTCCCCTGGTACGCACTATAGCTGTACTTCCCGGATTCTGACTGCTCTTCTTCCTCAACTTCTGTGTGCTGCTTGCTGCTCGTCTCTGTCCACTGCCACTCCCGTGCTCTGCTTGGCCTCTTCTCTCCTAACCCCAGCACACCCCACCACCACACTCTCCTCACTAACTGGAATGTCTGCCAGCTGTTTACCATGAATCTTTGGCACATCTGTGTAGATCTCCTTCTCTTTATTTATACTCAAATAAGCCCCCAGAGGACATCCTTGTGGTCTGTCTGGTCGCCGGGTCTCCATCATTCTAACCCCACGACCATTCGTCTGGACCTTCTCACCACAGATATTCACACAATTACCCCTTGTTCTTTATTGTTAACTTGAACCTTCTTTTAATAGCTTCAGCATGGATGAATGAGCTTTCAAAAAGAGAAACGTGTCTTTCTTACATGCATTTTTATATGAATTCTTGTTTTATAGTCCCTGAATGGGTTGATTTGTTCAGGAAAACACAATAGAGCACAGATGTTTGGGCCAAGTGTGCTTGCTAAAGGTATTCTCTATAGGATGCTTTTAGGAATACGAGTGTTCACAACAAAAGATGGACGTGTTTTCCCTTTGAAGGGTTTTATTTCTTCTCAGTCTTGTTAAAAGTTGGATTTATAAACTAAATCGGTGGACTATTTATTTTAAAATATCACTAGCAAAATGTATGATAAATGTATATTAAAGCTTATGAAACCACTTTCATAAAAACATTAAACCCTTTAAAGGTTGGTATTACCAAACATTCTTCACTAGGTTGGACCTGTTGGTTCATATTCTTGCTCAGAAGAATTTTTTTTTTTTCCTCTGAGCCATTGAGAATGGCTCTAGCAATGATGTGCTGGCAGAGCCTGGCATGTTGTGGTGCTACTGGGTGAGGCCTTTGACAAATATCTATTCTGTGCAATTCACTGAAGGAAAAAAGTCTTTACTGCGAGTTTGCTTTTGAAGAATTTGTTTCTCCTGGTAACTGCGGCCATAGCAATTACCTAAAATAAAATCGGTAGTTGACTTCCTTCTCTTTACTCAAAGTAAAACAGTATACTTCTAGGGACTTTATTGACGCCTTAATTGGAGTATAATTGCTTTACAATGGTGTGTTAGTTTCTGCTGTATAACAAAGTGAATCAGCATGTATATGTATACATATATCCGCATATCCCCTCTCTCTTGTGTCTGCCCCCCACCCTCCCTATCCCACTCCTCTAGGTGATCACAAAGCACCAAGCTGATCTCCCTGTGCTATGTGGCTGCTTCCCACTAGCTATCTATTTTACATTTGGTAGCATATATATGTCCATGCCACTCTCTTACGTTGTCCCAGCTTACCCTTCCCCCTCCCTGTGTCCTCAAGTCCATTCTCTATGTCTGCGTCTTTATTCCTGTCCTACCCCTAGGTTCTTCAGAACCTTTTTTTTTTCTTTTTTAGATTCCACATATATGTGTTAGCATATGGTATTTGTTTTTCTCTTTCTGACTTACTTCACTCTGTATGACAGACTCTAGATCCATCCACCTCACTACAAATAACTCAATTTCGTTCCTTTCTATGGCTGAGTAATATTTCATTGTATATTTGTGTCACACCTTCTTTATCCATTCATCTGTCGATGGACACTTAGGTTGCTTCCATGTCCTGGCTATTGTAAATTGTGCTGCAATGAACATTGCAGTAAATGAATCTTTTTGAATTATGGTTTTCTCAAGGTATATGCCCAGTAGTGGGATTGCTGGGTCGTATGGTAGTTCTATTTTTAGCTTTTTAAGGAATCTCCATACTGTTCTCCATAGTGGCTGTACCAATTCACATTCCCACCAACAGTGCAAGAGGGTACCCTTTTCTCCACACCCCCTCCAGCATTTATTGTTTGTAGATTTTTTGATGATGGCCATTCAGACCGGTGTGAGGTGATACCTCATTGTAGTTTTGATTTGCATTTCTCTAATAATTAGTGATGTTGAGCATCCTTTCATGTGTTTGTTGCCAGTCTGTATATCTTCTTTGGAGAAGTGTCTATTTAGTTCTTCTGCCCAGTTTTGGATTGGGTTGTTTGTTTTCTTGATATTGAGCTGCAGGAGCTGCTTGTATATTTTGGAAATTAGTCCTTTGTCTGTTGTTTCATTTGCAAATATTTTCTCCCATTCTGAGGGCTGTATTTTCGTCTTGTTTATGGTTTCCTTTGCTGTACAAAAGCTTTTAAGTTTCATTAGGTCCCATTTGTATATTTTTGTTTTTATTTCCATACCTCTAGGAGGTGGGTCAAAAAGGATCTTGCTGTGATTTACATCATAGAGTGTTCTGCCTATGTTTTCCTCTAAGAGTTTTATAGTGTCTGGCCTTACATTTAGGTCTTTAATCCAGTTTGAGTTTATTTTTGTGTAGGGAGTTAGGGAGTGTTCTAATTTCATTCTTTTACATGTAGCTGTTCCAGTTTTCCCAGCACCACTTATTGAAGAGACTGTCTTTTCTCCATTGTATATTCTTGCCTCCTTTATGAAAGATAAGGTGACCATATGTGAGTGCGTTTATCACTGGGTTTTCATTCCTGTTCCATTGATCTATATTTCTGCTTTTGTGCCAGTACCATACTGTCTTGATTACTGTAGCTTTGTAGTATAGTCTGAAGTCAGGGAGCCTGATTCCTCCAGCTCCATTTTTCTTTCTCAAGATCGCTTTGGCTATTTGGGGTCTTTTGTGTTTCCATACAAATTGTGAATTTTTTGTTCTAGTTCTGTGAAAAATGCTGGGGGTAGTTTGATAGGGATTGCACTGAATCTGTAGATTGCTTTGGGTAGTATAGTCATTTTCACAATGTTGATTCTTCCAATCCAAGAACATGGTATATCTCTCCATCTGTTGGTATCATCTTTAATTTCTTTCATCAGTGTCTTATAGTTTTCTGCATACAGGTCTTTTATCTCCTTAGGTAGGTTTATTCCTAGGTATTTTATTCTTTTTGTTGCAATGGTAAATGGGAGTGTTTCCTTAATTTCTCTTTCAGTTTTTTCATCATTAATGTATAGGAATGCAAGAGATTTCTGTGCATTACCAAATTCATTGATTAGCTCTAGTAGTCTTCTGGTAGCATCATTAGGATTCTCTATGTATAGTATCATGTCATCTGCAAACAGTAACAGTTTTACCTCTTCTTTTCCAACTTGGATTCCTTTTATTTCTTTTTCTTCTCTGATTGCTGTGGCTAAAACTTCCAAAACTATGTTGAATAATAGTGGTGAGAGTGGTCAAACTTCTCTTGTTCCTGATCTTAGTGGAAATGGTTTCAGTTTTTCACCATTGAGAATGATGTTGGCTGTGGGTTTGTCACATGTGGCCTTTATTATGTTGAGGTAAGTTCCCTCTATGCCTACTTTCTGGAGGGTTTTTATCATAAATGGGTATTGAATTTTGTCAAAAGCTTTTTCTGTATCTACTGAGATTATCATATGTTTTTTCCCCTTCAATTTGTTAATATGGTTTATCACATTGATTGATTTGCATATATTGAAGAATCCTTGCATTCCTGGGATAAACCCCACCTGTTCATGGTGTATGACCCTTTTAATGTGCTGTTGGATTCTGTTTGCTTGTATTTTGTTGAGGATTTTTGCATGTATGTTCATCAGTGATATTGACCTGTAGTTTTCTTACTTTGTGACATCTTTGTCTGGTTTTGGTATCAGGGTGATGGTGGCCTCCTAAAATGAGTTTGGGAGTATTCCTCCCTCTGCTATATTTTGGAAAGTTTGAGAAGGATAGGTGTTAGCTCTTCTCTAAATGTTTGATAGCTGCTTCACCTATGAAGCCATCTGGTCCTGGGCTTTTGATTGTTGGAAGATTTTTAATCACAGTTTCAATTTCAGTGCTTGTCATTGGTCTGTTTATATTTTCTATTTCTTCCTGGTTCAGTCTTAGAAGGTTGTGCTTTTCTAAGAATTTGTCCATTTCTTCCAGGTTGTCCATTTTATTGGCATAGAGTTGCTTGCAGTAATTTCTCATGCTCCTTTGCATTTCTGCAGCGTCAGTTGTTACTTCTTTTTCATTTCTAATTCTGTTGATTTGAGTCTTCTCCCTTTTTTTCTTGATGAGTCTAGCTAATGGTTTACCAATTTTGTTTATCTTCTCAAAGAACAAGCTTTTAGTTTTATTGATCTTTGCTATTGTTTCCTTCATTTCTTTTTCATTTATTTCTGATCTGATCTTTATGATTTCTTTCCTTCTGCTAACTTTGGGGTGTTTTTGTTCTTCTTTCTCTAATTGCTTGAGGTGTAAGGTTAGGTTGTCTATTTGATATTTTTCTTGTTTCTTGACGTAGGATTGTATTGCTATAAACTTCCCTCTTAGAACTGCTTTTGCCGCATCCCATAGGTTTTGGGTCATCGCGTTTTCACTGTCATTTGTTTCTAGGTATTTTGTGATTTCCTCTGTGATCTCTTAGTTATTTAGTAGTGTATTGTTTAGCCTCCATGTGTTTGTATTTTTTACATTTTTTTCCCTGTAACTGATATCTAGTCTTATAGCATTATGGTCAGAAAAGATACTTGATACAATTTCAATTTTCTTAAATTTACCATGGCTTGATTTGTGACCCAAGATATGATCTATCCTGGAGAATATTCTATGAACTCTTGAGAAGAAAGTGTATTCCGTTGTTTTTGGATGGAATGTCCTATAAATATCAATTAAGTCCATATTGTTTACTGTGTCATTTAAAGCTTGTGTTTCCTTATTTATTTTTGTTTAGGATGATCTGTCCATTGGTGAAAGTGCAGTGTTAAATTCCCCTACTATGATTGTGTTACTGTCGATTTCCCCTTTTATGGCTATTAGCATTTGCCTTATGTATTGAGGTGCTACTATGTTGGGTGCACAAATATTTACAATATTTATATCTTCTTCTTGGATTGATCCCTTTGATCATTATGTAGTGTCCTTCTTTGTCTCTTGTAATAGTCTTTATTTTAAAGTCTATTTTGTCTGATATGAAAATTGCTACTCCAGCTTTCTTTTGATTTCCATTTGCATGGAATACCTTTTTCCATCCCCTCATTTTCAGTCTGTATGTGTCCCTAGGTCTGAAGTGGGTCTCTTGTAGACAGCATATATATGGGTCTTATTTTTGTATCCATTCAGCCAGTCTGTGTCTTTTAGTTGGAGCATTCAATCCATTTACATTTAAGGTAATCATCCATCTGTATGCTCCTATTACCATTTTCTTAATTGTTTTTGGTTTGTTTTTGTAGGTCTTTTCCTTCTCTTGTGTTTCCTGCCTAGAGAAGTTCCTTTAGCATTTGTTGTAAAGCTGGTTTGGTGGTGCTGAATTCTCTTAGCTTTTGCTTGTCTGAAAAGGTTATAATTTCTGCTGTATCTGAATGAGATCTTTGCTGGGTAGAGTAATCTTGGTTGTAGGTTTTTCCCTTTCATCATAAATATGTCCTGCCACTCCCTTCTGGCTTGCAGAGTTTCTGCTGAAATGTCAGCTGTTAACCTTATGGGGATTCCATTGTATTGTGTTTGTTGTTTTTCCTTTGTTGCTTTTAATATTTTTTTCTTTGTATTTAATTTTTGATAGTTTGATTCGTATGTGTCTTGTTGTGTTTCTCCTTGGTTTTATCCCGTATGGGACTCTCTGTGCTTGCTGGACTTAACTATTTCTTTTCCCATATTAGGGAAGTTTTCAACTATTATCTCTTCATATGTTTTCTCAGTACTTTTTTTTATCTTCTTCTTCTGGGACCCCTATAATTTGAAGGTTGGTGCATTTCATGTTGTCCCAGAGGTCTCTGAGACTGTCCTCAATTCTTCTCATTTTTTTTCTTTATTCTGCTCTGTGGTAGTTATTTCCACTATTTTATCTTCAGGTCACTTATCCATTCTTTGGCCATTGATTCCTTCTAGAGAATTTTAAATTTCATTTATTGTGTTGTTCATCATTGTTTGTTTGCTCTTTAGTTCTTCTAGGTCCTTGTTAAAACTTTCTTCTATTTTCTCCATTCTATGTCCCAGATTTTGGATCATCTTTACTATCATTACTCTGAATTCTTTTTCAGCAGACTGCCTATTTCTTCTTCATTTGTTTGGTCTGGTAGGTTTTTACTTTGCTCCTTCATCTGCTGCATATTTCTCTGTTTTCTCATTTTGCTTAACTTACTGTGTTTGGGGGTCTCCTTTTCGCAGACTGCAGGTTCGTAGTTCCTGTTGTTTTTGGTGTCTGCCCCCAGTGCATAAGGTTGGTTCAGTGGGTTGTGTAAGCTTCATGGTGGAGGGAACTGGTACCTGTGTTATGGTGGGTGAGGCTGGATTTTTTTCTTTTTGGTGTGCAGGACCACATCCGGTGGCGTGTTTTAGGGTGTCTGTGAACTTATTATGACTTTAGGCAGCCTCTCTGCTAATGGCTGCAGTTGTGTTCCTGTCTTGCTAGTTGTTTGGCATGGGGTGTCCAGCACTGGAGCTTGCTGGTCGTTGAATGGAGCTGGGTCTTAGTGTTGAGGCGGAGATCTCTGGGGGAGCTCTTGCTGATTGATATTACATTGGGCCGGGAGGTCTCTCTTGGTCCAGTGTCCTGAACTCAGCTCTCCCACTTCAGGGGCTCAGGCCTGACAACCAGCCGGAGCACCAAGACCCTGTCAGCCACACAGCCAGGTACATGGGGGCGTTTCTTGCCTTTTGGGAAGTCTGAGGTCTTCTGAGGTCTTCTGCCAGCATTCAGTAGGTGTTCTGTAGGAGTTGTTCCACATGTAGATGTATTTTTGATGTATTTGTGGGGAGGAAAGTGATCTCCAAGTCTTACTCCTCTGCCATCTTTTTTTTTTTTTTTTTTTTTTTTTTTTTGCTGTACGCGGGCCTCTCACTGCTGTGGCCTCTCCCGTTGCGGAGCACAGGCTCCGGACACACAGGCTCCGCGGCCATGGCTCGCGGGCCCAGCCGCTCCGCGGCATGTGGGATCCTCCGGGATCGGGGCACGAACCCGTGTCCCCTGCATCGGCAGGCGGACTCTCAACCACTGCGCCACCAGGGAGGCCCACTCCTCTGCCATCTTGAAGGTTGATCCTCTAGGGACTTAACATTAGTTATTATGGTTTTTATCTTTTAATCTTCCAATCTTTTTGCTTATGAAGGGAAGACCCATAGAGGAACTGATAATAACAGGTAGAGCATTTTCAATTAGTAATAACAATTACTCCTGTTTTCATATGAAGAGGTTTTAAATATCTGAAGATTTGGACTATCATTTCCCCAATAAAACTTGATATATATCTGTATATATAGATATATATATCTATATAGATATACAGATATGGCTTTAAATTTCAGTAAACTGATAAGGTCAAATACATTCACAGCACAGTTGACTGTGCTATTTCAGAGAAGTTCAGGATAATTTCACATCTGAAAAGGGAGCCTTCTTTGCATTCTGGAGAAAATGCCAGTTGGGAATTTTCTTATTTAAGACACCCCTGCCCCTGCCAATAAAACATAGGTTATATGATTCTAAAGTTTTCAGTTAGAAAGTTTTGCTTTCATGGCAGAGGAAAACTGCAAGTTATTATAGCCCATGATGTGTATTTAGGGAAAATGGGGGTAAAACACATAATTTCAACATATTTCTGGACTAAATTAATATTATTATATAGTATTTCATACCACAAAAGTAAAACTATTCTCTCATAGAAGTTGATTCTTCTCCCAAATGAACTGGACTGTTAGTTATTTTGATCAATATTTTCTATCAGTACCACAACCAGCCAGATAGTTTAAGGAAAGAATAAAATCATGTTTGTCACTAGTCTTACCTAAAATTAATGATAAGAAGCTGGTAAGTTGCAGAATATGTACTTGTTAGTTGGAATTTGGGGTGGAGGGGGCAGTGGTAATCATTAATGGTTATCTGTCTACCCAGCTTACCAAGAGCATACAGTCATTAGAACACCTAGGTTCAGCTATATAGATAGATGACCACTAGGGACTAACTAAATCTGGCTGCCCCCTTGAAGGAAAAAGATGGAGACATGTACGGGAGGCATCTGACTTGGGGAATGCTGTTTGAGAGACTTAACAACTAAGATTCTTTTTTTTTTTTTTTTTTTTTTTTTTTGCAGTATCTCCCGTTGAGGAGCACAGACTCCAGACACGCAGGCTCAGCGGCCATGGCTCATGGGCCCAGCTGCTCCACGACATGTGGTATCTTCCCGGACCAGGGCATGAACCCGTGTCCCCTGCATCGGCAGGTGGACTCTCAACCACTGCGCCACCAGGGAAGCCCCTAAGATTCTTAATTGATAGTGAAGTACGTGTTTTAGAAGGCCTATGGAGCTACCCTCTTACCAAGGAATATTCAGGAGATTAGTTACCATAAACTTACTCAAGATGAACTGAGGTGTTCTCATTCAAACAGGTAAATGAGAGAGAGAATTAGAATTGAGAAATGTGTTTCTGCTTACATTACTTGGATAGCATCTCCCAGCTAACGCAACAACTAAGTTGAAAGACGTGCCTCCCAGATGAAGGAAAATTGAAGTCTATAATATAAAATATCACAACTCCCAAAGCATCTGGGTTTAAAAAAATGAAGAGAGAGTTGATCTATTGCCCAGTCTGCTGGAATTGGAATCTTCAGCATAGCTCCTTGAGAGGGAGTTTCCCAGAAATTTGACTACATATAAATTGTTTAGATAATAAAAAATGTATTTAGCCAAAATAAAACAGTGAAAACAAAGTTAAGCAAAAGCATTTGTAGCAAATATTGATAGCTCTTATCTATATTATTTTATATAAAGGGCTCATAAAAATAGTAAGAAAAGCCCCAAGAACCTCAATGTATAAATAAATAATTTATACTGAGAGAATTGAAACATTTTCAACATCAGTAATAACAGAATATAAAAGAAAATGATAATGTAATGCTATTTCTGGTGAAAAACTGAAGGGAATATTCTAGTCCCCATTAACTGCAGCACAGAAAAATAATTAATAAAAAATAATTTTCTAGAAATCAATTCTTATCAAGAAAATTTAAATATTCGTTTCCCTTGGCCTAGCAGTTTTATTTATAGCAATCTACCTTAAAAAAGAAATAATAATAAAGGCAGAAAAAATTATGCACAACCATGTTAATTAGAACCTGACAGAACTGTGATCACCCTAGCTCCATCCCTAACTAGTTCTATGGCTTTGATGGTTATTCTCTCTGACTGAATTTTGGTTCCTTTATCTGTAAAACATGATAAGATGGCGGTAAGAACCTCCATCTCATATAAGTATGAATGTTGAGATGGTATACATAAAATGCTTAGCAATGTGTGCTCAATAAATGACAGAAATATAATATTACTAATATATATCTAGCATATTAAAATATTAAATAATGTATAAAATTATTATCTTAGAATATTAAATATATAAAACTGCACAGAGAGTAGTCAACTCTCTCAGAGTAGAAACTGCCAAAAAAGTGAGCTATGTTGATGTGGATTAGGGCCCCAAATCCTAGCCTGCCACACCTGGAGGAGAGCCTCCACCCCATGAGAGGAGACTGGGTGGAGGAAGCCTCCCTGCTAACTTCTTAGCTTCACTCACCTAGAATACAGCCTCTGCAACAAGAAAGCTGAAGGTGATGAGAAGAGCTGGTGTCTTACCCAACTTGGGGAGAATACCACAGCCTTCAACTGAGAACTGCGGGGTGGGGATAGAGGGAGCAGGAATTTTCAACATTTAAATAGAAAGGAAAGAAGGAAGAAAACAGGAAGGAAGGAGGGAAGGAAGGAAGGAAGGAAGGAAGGATGGAAAGAATGACAAATGAAAGAAATTAAGTGTATAAAAATGTCCTGGAGGGAAACAGGGCAAAATGTTAGCAATAGTTGCTTGTGGTAGGATGAAGAACATGTCTTCCCCTTGTATAGTTGAAAATGTGTTGAATAGGTGATCCACTTCCAGACTGATGGTGTGAGAAGCTCTATAGACCTGCTCCCCAGCAAAACAACCATAACTAATGAAAATTATAAAGAACAACCATTTAAATCTCTGCAAGTTTTCCTAGGGACATACAGCTAATATTAATTTTTAAAAAAAACACAAACATTTATTCAAGAACATCTCTTAAGTCTCAGTAAGAACAGTGGCAAACTGTGGTGCTTGAGCATGACCTACTCTCTGCCTCCTCTGCCCCCAGCTCAACGTGATGGAAGCTCTACTTTGGGTCAATATAACCAAGAACACAAGATTCCTGCTCCCCCTCTTTCTACCCCCCAGCTCTCAGTGAAGGCTATGGTATTTCCCCAAGTTGTGCACGACCCTAGTGCTTCTCATCCCCCTCAGCTTTCTGTTGCAGAGGCCATGTTTTAGGTGAGCAAGGCTAAGAAGTTGGGGGTGGGGGGGCTTCCTCCACCCAGTTCCTTCTTATAGGGTAGAGGCTCTACTCTAGGTGTGGCAGCCCAGGAACTGGGGCCCTAATCCACCTCACCCCAGCTTACGTTTTTGGCAGAGTTTCTACTCTGAGAGAGTTGACTAGTTGAGAAGACTAGATGCTACTTCCACTGCTGAATGATCTGCTCCTAAAGCAGAACTGTAACTCCAGTTCTGGAGGCAGATCTCAAAGATTTTGACCAAGGGTGGGAGGTAGGACATAATAACAAAGAGTCCCAATGTTTTTCTCATGGAATTAACTTTGTTCAGAACAGACAATGGGGAATTTTTAAGTCCAATGGCACTCTTTGAAACCATGAAGACTTTAGTGATAAGAAATAAAGAGGGGGCTGGTAGCTCCATGAGAGCAACAAACTAAATCCTAGGCCAGCTAGTTACCAGGGAGAACCAGAAAAAGAGATAATTAAGAATATGCTTGGTGTCCAGAACAAACCTCAAAGCCTGGCTTCAAAAAGTACCTCTTCAAAGACATATGAATTTAAATGGATCATGCTGTGGAGTAGTTTCTGATCCAGAGAATTATTGAAAACAATAGAGAAATCAGATAGCAATGACTGGAAGCTAAAAACGAGGTGTGATACCAAAAGAGGCAGCTAGTTTAACACAGATCATGGGAAAAAAGCAGTCAAAGAGAGACCTGGCTACAACTACTGTCATAGCAGGGGACTGTGCACATGCCCAAGGCCATGCCCCCTGAGGAACAACATCAGAGACTTCATACTGCGAGGGACATAGACTCCATAAAATAGTACGGCCAGGCCACTAAACAAATAAGCAAACAACAACAATAAGCCCAGGGGAAGAGGTAGACATGCGGAGGTTATCTTATCCAGAACCATTAAAATATATGCTCTAAAATGGCCAGTTTTCAACAAAAACTATGAAACATGCAAAGAAACAGGAAAGCATTTCTCACACACAGGGAAAAAAACAATAAAATAGAAGGCAATGTAAGAAGGCCTGCATGCCAAACTTACCAGAAACAAATTTCAAAACAGCTACTATAAACATGTTCAAGAACTAGAGTAAACCATGATTAGAAAGAAAAAATATGACAATGTCTCATGAAATAGAACATATCAATAAAGAGATAAAAATTCTTTAAAAAATTAATGGAAATTTTGGAGTTGAAAAGTGTAACAGCTGAAATGAAAAATTCACGAGGGGCTCGTAGTAGATCTGAACTGGCAGAAGAAAGAACCAGTAAGCTTGATGATAAATGGATAGAGATTATGCAATCTGAAGAACAGAGGAAAAACAATGACGAAGAAAAAACGAACACAGCCTCAGAGAAATGTGATACATCACTAAGCTTGCCAACATACATGTAGCAGGAGTGTCAAAAGGAGAGGAAAAAGAGAAAGGGTAGAAAAAATAGTCAAAGAAAATTACCCAAATCTGATAAAAAATACTTTATCTACACATCTAAAGAATTCATAATAAGATAAACAGAAAGAGACCCACACACAGACATATCATAGAGAAAACAGTAAAAGCCAAAGATAAAATCTTGAAAGCTAAAATAAAAACAACTCATCACAAATAAGAAAACAATAATATTAACAGATGACTTCTCATTAAAAACAATGGAGGCCTGAAAAAGAAGGATGATATTAAAATTGCTGAAAGAAAAAAAGCCTGTAAGTATCTTATATTCAGCAAAACTATTTTTAAAAGGTGAGGGCAAAGTAAAGACATTCTAAGACAAGCAAAACTTAGAAAAATTATAGCTAACAGACCTTCCTTGCAAGAAGTACTAAAGGAAGTTCTTCAAGCTAAAAGTAAGTGATGCCAGACAGTAAGTAATCCACCTGAAGAAAAAGAAAAAAAGAGTTCCTATAAAGGTAATTATGGGGACTTCCCTGGTGGCGCAGTGGTTAAGAATCCTCCTGCCACAGGGGACACGGGTTCGAGCTCTGGTCCAGGAAGATCCCACATGCCGTGGAGCAGCTGGGCCTGTGCGCCACAACTACTGAGCCTGCACTCTAGAGCCTGTGAGGCACAACTACTGAGCCCACGTGCTGCAACTACTGAAGCCCGTGTGCCTAGAGCCCATGCTCCACAACAAGAGAAGCCACTGCAATGAGAAGCCCACGCACCGCAGTGAAGAACAGCCCATGCTTGCCACAACTAGAGAAAGCCTGCGCACAGCAACGAAGACCCAATGCAGCCATAAATAAATAAATAAATAAAGGTAATTATGTAGATAATTATAAAAGACAGTAAAAATTATGTATTGTCTCCTTTCTTCTTTTAACTAATCTAAAAAGCAATCACATAAAACAAAATGTATAAAATTATGTTACTGGCCTACAATATATGTAAATGTAATATATTTGACAATAACAGCACCAAGAAATTGGGTAGGAACAAAGCTACATTAGAGTAAGGAACTAACACCAGATGGTAACTAGAATCCAAAGAAAGAAAGGAAGAGATCAAGAAATATTAAATAAGAAAATTACTATAACAAACTATATGAATATATACTAGCTCTTCTTTCTTCTCGCAGTTTCTTTAGAGTACAGAAAGTAACATTAGATAACAAATATAAAAATGTATCGCTGGGGACTTCCCTGGGGTTCAGTGGTTAAGAATCCACCTTCCAATGCAGGGGACATGGGTTCAATACCTGGTCGGGTAACTAAGATCCAACATGGTGTGGGGCAACTAAGCTCGTGTGCTCTAGAGCCCATGCACCACAACTAGAGAGCCCATGTGCCGCAACTACTGAGCCCATGCTCTCTGGAGCCCGTGCTCCTCAACTAGAGAGAAGCCAGTGCACTGCAATGAAAAGCCCACACACTGCAATGAGAGATCCTGCATGCTGCAATGCATGCACGACGCAACCAAATAAATAAATTTTAAAAAAATGTGTTACTGGTTTGCAACATATGTAGATGTAAGATATATGGGAATAATAGCACAAAAAGGGGAAGAGGGAAAAGTCATATAGGGGTAATAATTCTATATCTAATTTAAATAAAGTTAGTATAAATCTGAAGTAGATTCTGATAAGTTTAGGTATATATACCAAGTCCTAAAGCAACCACTGAGACATAACTAAAAAAATAGTGAAAATATCATTAAAAGAATTAAATATGGGCTTCCCTGGTGGCGCAGTGGTTGAGGGTCTGCCTGACAGTGCAGGGGACACTGGTTCGGGCCCTGGTCTGGGAGGATCCCACATGCCGCGGAGCAGCTGGGCCCGTGAGCCACAATTGCTGAGCCTGAGCGTCTGGAGCCTGTGCTCCGCAACAGGAGAGGCTGCGATAGTGAGGGGCCCGTGCACCGCGATGAAGGGTGGCCCCCGCTTGCCACAACTAGAGAAAGCCCTCGCACAGAAACGAAGACCCAACACAGCCATAAATAAATAAATAAATTTAAAAAAAAAAGAATTAAATATGAGTAAATTTTTGGCATTTGGGTTAGGCAAAGCCTTCTTAGATATAACACCAAAAGTATATGCAACAAAAGGAAAAAATTACATAAATTGAACTTCATCAAAATTGAAATCTTTTGTTTTTTGAATACCATCAAGTATATGAAAAGACAATCCACATGATGTAAGAAAATATTGCATTGAGAGGTAATTTGTATTTAGAATACATAAAGAACTCTCTCAACTAAATAATAAAATACAACCCAGTCAAAAATTCACAAAGGAATTCAATAGACATTTCTCCAAAGAAAAAATGCAAATAGCCAATAAGCACATAAAAATATATTCAACATCATTCTTCATCAGGAAAATGCAGGATACAGTCAAAATCTCAATGAGATATCAGTTCATACTCACTAGGATAGATTTAGTTAAAAAGTCAGAAAATAATATATGATGATGAGGATGTGGAGAAGTTAGAACACTCATCCATTGCCAGTGGGAATGTGAAATAATGGAAAACCATCTGGTAGTTCTTCAAAAGGTTAAACATAGAGTTACCATATCACCCAGAAATTCCACTCCTAGGAAAACACCTAAGAGAAATGAAAGCATATGCCCTCACAGAAACTTCTACACAAATATCCATAGCAGCATTATTCATAATAACCCCAAAGTAGAAACAGCCCAAATAACCATCATCTAATGAACCCTAAACAAAATATATGTGTGTATCTTTGTCTAATATGATATATGATCCCATTTATATGAAATGTCTAGAATAGGCAAAACTACTGAGACAGAAATTAGATTAATAATTACCTGGGGTGGTAAAGTTGGGGTAAAATGGAGAGTAAGACAGATAATGCCTATTGGGTTTCCTTTTAGGATAATGAAAATGTTGTAAAATTTATTGCAGTGCTGGGTTCATAATTCTTCGAATATACTAAAAATTATTGGATTGTACACTTTAAATGGGTGAACTAGATAATATTTCAATGATATGTCAATAAAGCTGTTATATTTAAATAAATAAAATATATAACAAAATGTGCACAAATGCACATACAATACATCTTTCTCTATAGAAATAGACCATTTTATAACATTCCTCTAATGTTAAATAACATGATTCTATGAGAATATTAAATAGAGAAAAAAAGATTTTTATAATGATAAATGAAATATAATCAGATAGCAAAGTATGAAGAGACCTTAAGTATGAGGAAGAAGTGGCGAGATCTAGGTGTTGCCAAATTTGGGGGACTATCCTTCTGGAGAAGATAAAACTTGATGGAATCCTTAATGGTAGGGGTAATTGGTTAAATAACAAGTCTCTCATGAATAACATGTTTTGCTTTAAAAGGGTTCTTTTAAGTAGCTGCTATTTTTGTTAGGCACTTTTCAAGGTATTTTACATACATTATCATTCGTTCTCACACAATAGGTTTTACAAATGAGAATACTAGAGCTTTTTAAAATGGTAACTGCCAATTTTCACGTAACAACTATATGGTGAGTTAAAGACTAAAATTCAGGAATGTTTACCACATCGTTCTATGTTGATTATTATCATTTAAAACTGTGTGATCCACAAAACAAATTTTATTAAAACATCTTTGGCATATTATTTGATTCAAAATGAAGGGGAGAGATTAGAAATTTGTAGTCAAAGTCATTAATTTGTGAATAAATTCCCAAGTTCCAAAGAAAATTCCTGGGACTTCTTCAGTATTGAACCTTTAAAAAAAGCACCTCAGGGCTTCCCTGGTGGCGCAGTGGTTGAGAGTCCGCCTGCCGATGCAGGGGACACGGGTTCGTGCCCCGGTCCGGGAAGATCCAACATGCCGCGGAGCGGCTGGGCCCGTGAGCCATGGCCGCTGAGCCTGCGCGTCCAGAGCCTGTGCTCCGCAACGGGAGAGGCCACAACAGTGAGAGGCCTGCGTACCGCAAAAAAAAAAAAAAGCACCTCAGATCACATAAGCAAGCTTCCCAAGTGAAAGTAATGCATTTTTTAGTTCTTTCTGGATAGGTATCATTAAAGACTATATTCTCTCAGTTCTTTAAAAATGATTGCATGAGGCCAGTCAATGAAGAAATTTTGGTCACATTTATGAAAAATCTTAAAAGATTCCTTCTCTCTCTGGTTGCAAAATGTATCATACCAAGTATTTTCTCAGCTCAATATGTTACAGCAATGTCCCTCATGTAAATAATATCTTAAACAATATGTAATATACTAAAACTCTATACTCATATTAGATATTAAAGGATTAGATTAGATATTAAAGGAAGGAAAACACCAGGCTTATGAGGATTTTTTAATTATCTAAAGGTTTGCAGGGGTTTTTTTGTAAAGAAAAATGATTGTTTTTCCCCAATGGGGAAGTAAACCAGTAACAGAATTTTGACAAGATTTGTATGATTCCAATTAGAATTTAGGTCTCAAAGAGTAACAAATACATTGGTCATAATCTCCTGCTTGTGTGAGCCTCTTAGAACATGGAATCACTGATGAGATCATACCTTTGCAAAATCATTTCACCAACATCTGGTCCTAAAATACCTCGGTTTGATTCAGATAGGTTGATTCAGACAGGACTATGCTGATTAGAGGGGAGAGAAAGGGTGCGCTCCAATTAGAGGAGGCAAAGCTTAGACCAGAACATTATCTTTAGGGATTGATTGGTTTAATGTGTTGCAAATTTATAGAGTTTAATTCACTCACCCCAGTGGAACCTCAAACAATTCCCAGATATGCAAAATGTCCAACATGTCTTTGAGAATAGACGTATACATTATATGACAGCTGTTTATGTCTTTTAATGGAAGGGAGAGCTCTTTTTGCTTTTGCATTTGGCAATGATATATTCTCTTTGGCCAACAGAGTAGAGTTATTGTGGATTAAGATGAAAGGTATGAAGAGTGAAAGGTAAATCATAGGAAGCAATCAGAGGGTGATGATGAAACAGAGCAGGAAATGTTGATTTAGATAAATGAGTCATATTAAAGGCTAAAACATCATTTATGAGGATTCTCACCCAAAAAGAATTTATTTTAAACTCTAAAATAGATTGGCATAAAAGCACAAGGTCTTTAAATGATACATGGTCACACAATCACAGTCCAAAACCTCTTATTTTAAAAAATATTATGTAAGAAAAAGGACGTTAATTAAAACCTCTCCCCACATCCACACCAAAATAAATGCTATGGAAAAGAATAATGCTGGAGAAAGACATCCCTGAGTTTCAGCTTCCTTATCTATAAAAATCACAGTAAAAATACTTGCCAGTTTGAACTTGTAACCTCTGAGATTCCTTCCAAATTAGTTTTTATGATTCTAGGTAAGATATACTTATTGTTAAGTTCAAGGTGTCACATTTAGCAGGAGGGTATGAATTTTAATAAGTAATGAAGAGGCTTCAATACCCAGTGGGATGAACCCCTAAGGATGAACTATCGTGCAGTCTGACAGGTTTGTGATGGACACATATGTGTGTGTTAGGAGGGAGACACTTCCCCCAGCCTTTAAATCACACTGCCATTACTAAAGCAAATTCTAACAAGGAGTTCTCAAGCTTAGCTGTGTATTAGAATCTGGGGAGCTTTAAAAAATCCTGATGTCCAGGTCATGTCACAGAACAATTAAATCGGGATCTCTGGGGATGGGACCTGCACATCAATATATTTTTTAAAGCTCCTGAGGGGATTCCACTGTGAGCCATGATGAGCACCACTGCCTCCTGCTTTCACGTTACAGAGGAGAAAACTGAGACCCTCATAAGCTAAGTGACTGTGTTTAGGTTAAGGAGCCTGAGGGGAAGCCAGGACAAGAGTCCCAGTGTCCCACATTTTCATCCTATTCTTTCCACCACATCCCTGTCTTTCTGTCTCTCCTTATTTCATACCATTGCCTCTAAATTGGCCTGCCTGCGCTTTTAATTTCAGATCTTCTGTTTAGCACCTATACATATCACATAACAAAGCCGTGAGAAGTCTCCCCTGGTACAATTTTTGCATATTATTTTCCTTTTCATAATCATTGGTTTTCTTAGACTTGCAGTTTAGAGTTGACCCTAATTCTCTCATCTTACTGGTGAGAAAATTGAGCACCAAAGAAGTTAACTGACTAGTCTACGGTCATTTAATCTGCATAGATCAAGATCCAGAACTGAAATTGCTTAATATCTTGTCCAAGTTCTCTCCACTCTCCCAAGCCTCCAACTTTGATGATGGGAATGTCCCACAGGAGACACTGGCACCTTTTGTCGATAAGCTAACACACATTTGTCCCAAGAGTAGAGAAGCTGAAGAGAATCAGGCAGGAGCATCTCACTTTTTATGCTTAGAGGTCAGAGGAGAGCCCAAGATGCTGCTGCAGCTCACACGTTACTGCTAAAGGGCTGGCGCCGCTGGCAGGGGGGCAGCAGCTCAGAGCACAGTTTCTCCTGCAGGGCTCCTCCGTCATGAGGGGGTGAAGCTTGGGAACGGGGAGAGACCACTGCAGGGGCCAGTTCTTGTTCATGGGCTCTAGTTCAATGTTACAGGTTCTAGTTTTTCCTTGTTTCCCCCTCATGTCCATTCTCCCTTCTTAACCACTTGTTTTCTAGGCTTCAGCTTCCAGTATGAGACACAGGTAATAAACAACAGCTTGAAATAGACTATGTAACCAGCTCTGACAATTGCATAAGGTCAAATCCCTATAATAAACTATATCTACATCTATATCTATATCTATATCTCCTGGAGCTCTGCTTTTCTGATTGGAACTCTGACCCATTGGTGGGCTAGGACTGGGTAAAGGGAATCAAGTGGCACCACTCTCTTGGCCATGACTTCCCTTTGTTTACAGACAGACAACTAAGATTGAAAAACCCAAGATCTGACAACACCAGATCTTCACTGACATTTTGACAACAACCTGCTGGGGCAGAGCAGTGACTGCCCCTGCTCCATTTTCCCATTGTCTCCATCCCTGCCCATTACATCTTTACAATGCCCTGTCCTGTACACTTACCTTCCCTGTGGATGTTTGAGTTTGCATCCTGCAGTCTACTCAAATCCAACCAACAATAATCAGCTTTTCTAATAATCTTTTGCTGATACCATTTTTGACGATTTCTCTGATTTTTTTTCCTGTCTCTGATTTTTATGCCATCTCCCTGCTCAAATATGTTTGTATTATTACTAATGTTCTCATTTGTGCCACTCCTTATATTCTTTGTTAAAATTTTAATCCTTGAGTTTAGAATGCAACAATTCTTATACCTCTTCTTATCTATATAAAGATTAAGATAGAGTTAGGAATGTAGTAGAGGCTCACTAAATAACTGTTGAAATTCATAGATTTTCATTAAAGTCCACTGTTTATTTATTACTATGCTTGTTTTGTTGGAAGGGTGCTGGCAACTTGCCTTCTAGTATATGCTTTAAATAGAGCATCAGTATTAGCCCAGAGCAACTTCTGTCTGTCTGCCTTTAAGACATGTTAACACCTAGAGACCTGGCTGATAATGTTGTGAATTAGTTGTAGAAAGACAACTACCACATATACACTCTGCAAAACTTTATAGCCACAGTATTTTGAAAAGGAAAAAAATATTTTATACCCAATAACTCAATAATAGAAAATATCATCTTTGAACAATTTATTTAGTTTTCTATTTTTAGAGCAACATCAGTAATCTGCTTTCAAAAAAGCATATTATGATAATATGTTATATGACATACTTCATTTAGCCTTGTTTTGGAGTCTGAGGTGATGGACTTGTTTTTAAAAGTTGCAGCTGCAAATGATTGACTCTTTACACTTGTAATCTATGTTTAAAAATGCTTATACAATCATTCTGTATATTTTAAAATAGGGGAATTATGCTATAATCTGACCTATTGTAAAAGAGAAGTATGCAAAACTCAAAAACTTGACACTTGAAAAACAAAATAACTTTCCCTTTAGAGATACCAATTTTTTCATTTCAGTATAAATATATGTCTGATTAGATAGATAGATCTTCATTTCATATGTAAAATTTTATAGTCTGCTCAATTTTTACTTAAAAGTATAAGAATTTTACATTAAAACCTAATTTTTAGTGCTCACATATTTTCTTCCATAAATATAACCAGTTTACTTAATCAATCTCCTATTGTAAGACATTTGATTACAAGTAATGATTCACTCCTACACTGTTGGTGGGAATGTAAATTGGTACAGCCACTATGGAGAACAGTATGGAGGTTCCTTAAAAAACTAAAAATAGAGCTACCATATGATCTAGCAATCCCACTCCTGGGCATATATACAGAAAAAAACATAATTCAAAAAGATACATGCATCCCAATGTTCATTGCAGCATTATTACAATAGCCAGGACATGGAAGCAACCTAAGTGTCCATCGACAGAGGAATGGATAAAGAAGATGTGGTACATATATACAATGGAATATTACTCAGCCATAAACAAGAACAAAATAATGCCATTTGCAGCAACATGGATGGACCTAGAGATTGTCATACTGAGTGAAGTAAGTCAGACATAAGCAATATCGTATATCGCTTATATGTGGAATCTAAAAAAGTTGGTACAAATGAACCTATTTACATAACAGAAATAGACCCACAGATGTAGAAAACAAACTTATGGTTACCAGGGGGAAAGGGGGGGGAGGGATAAATTGGGAGATTGGGATTGACATATACACTAGTATATATAAAATAGATAAGTAATAAGGACCTAGTGTATAGCACAGGGAACTTTACTCAATACTCTTTAATGACCTATATGGGAAAAGAATCTAAAAAAGAGTTGACATATGTGTATATATAAAACTGATTCACTTTACTGTACAGCAGAAACTAACACAACATTGTAAATCAACTATACTCCAATAAAAAATTTTTTTAATAATAAAATAAAATAAAAAAGAGTAATGGTTCAGCAATGCATTTTGTTCATCAATCATTTGCCCATGATTTTAATAATAATCTCAGGATAAAAACTTTAAAGGCACTTAAAACATATGTGCATTTAAAAATGTTTCATAAATATTTTCTGCTTTTTCTTTGAAAGGGTACACCAATTATATTTTCATCAATAATTTATCCTTTTTTTATTTTGTCAAGTTGATAAGCCCAAGTTATACAAAATTATTGTTTTAACTTGTATTTCCTCAAACCTACAGCTCCAAAGACAATAAATATGTTTATACCTCAAAATAACTAGTGGTTTGGTATTCTGAAGGATGCATTTTTTTCATCAAACTTTTAGTTTATCAGGTTTCTTTTATATACAATAAATAAATAGTGATAGAAAACACTGATTTCAGAAAAGGGGGGAAAGAAGCATAATTTTGAAATGAGGGCAATGAAACTGAAAAATTGCAGAACAATCATTCTTTCCCCATCCAAAAATCAGTGATGGACAGAGAGGAGTAAGATTTGCCTAAAGTGGAGATTAAGTTGCTCTGGATATCAAACAGAGAGTAAGATTGTGTGAACAGCTTTGGCTGGGACACTGCAAGTGTTAGATGTTATAATGGACAGGGCATCAAGCCAAACATTAAATATCCAAGACTGATAAAGGAAGTTAGAGTAGAAATTGGAGAACTGTCAGTTGATATTTTCACAACTTTATTGAGCTCAAAATGAGATCCCTGAAGATAAAGATGATGATTAACATAACCCCATTATGATAAAAAGGGGGAAGGGCTGGCAAATTACTCAGAATTATATACGTCAGTCTATTCTAATCTCACGTGGGAGAGAAAGTGTACAAGCCTTTTGAGGAATCCAATAGAGCTACACTTACCAAGCCCATGGTTTGAGGGAGAACAGCCCCTTGCTCTCATTCCTTGGCTTATTAGAATGTTTTGAGTATATCATTACAGCGAAGGTACTAAGCCATCTTAAGAAAAGAGGAAGCATACAGCGTGTGCTAATATTGCTTTGCTGGTGCAGGTTTGGAGCTGATACTCTACTGAGGGGAGACTTCATTTGTAATCATATACAAGCTGTGAATGACTTGGGTCCTTCTGAAGTGGTTTGGATGAAGAAATGCTTTTTGAATTTCCAAAATTCTGGTAAGAAAAATCTTCCTCCAACAAAGGGGATTGTCCTTATATATAGAAGACTTGCGAACATGGCAGCTTTGAGAAGAGTGAGCTGGCGTGGCAAACGTGTGAGGTGACTTGTAGGCCGTCTCAACCTACAGCTTCCCCAGTACCTCTGGGGACCTCTAAGAGGCAGCATAGCCTGAAGACTTGACTACTGCCCAAAGTTCAAAGAAGGGGAAAGAAAACACAAGAGGGGAGGAGCTAAATGGCAGAAGAGAGATAATGTATAACCAGTAAGTCACAAAGGAAGGCTTCTAAGGACAGCGCCCTCCCACCCCCTCTTCACTCTCATTTTGAGTCTTTCTTATATCTAAGGTCCCCTGGTCCCACAAAACTGGGCAGAAATTTTCTGACCCAATTAGTTGCTTAACAATTCTTTTAGCCAGAGAGCAACCTATCATTTCCTGCTTTAGACACAGCTGGAAAAAAAAAAGGAGCCCAACACATGTAATTAGCTCTCAAGTACGCTTCTCAACAGAATGAAGATTATGTAAAAATTTTTAAATGTCAATAATCAATAATCTGCCTGAGATAGCAGTCTCAACCTGCTGTTCCATGGACTTAGGCTTGGCTGATCTAGTCACTCTCTAGTAAACAAACAAAACAAAACCAAAAGACAAAACCTCTTTAAAGATTTGAGTCACTATCCTTATCCTGGAAGCTATCTGGATTGCTTCTGTTATAGATTTTCTGCCCCAGTTTAGAATAGTTTCCTGTAATCCAGACCTGGTGGTTGTAAAATTGAATAACACCAGAACATTTACAAGTCCCTTGAATAACACATGTACCTGGGAAACGGTTTCCTGCCTTTGGCTGCCTCTCTGAAGCTGCAATCAGGGCATCCTTAGATAGGATGTTCTGTCCTGGCTTAATAGGCACAGGATGAACAAGACTCTCAGTTGCACCTGCATGTCCAGATGGTACCTGTAGTTTGTATTTACTTTCAGAAACCAAGGACAGTATTACTCCATTTTATTGAGCCATAGTCCTAGTTGTGGGAGATCATCGAGATCAAATGTATTGGCCTAGAACAAGCTTTAGCAAGCCTCTGGGAAGAACATGTCTTTTCTGTCCTAGCTGAGTGTGTTTCCAACACATTTCCTCACTTCAAATGGGGTCAACCAACCATAACTCCTCGTGGTATTTCCAAGCCTTACCTTTTATCTGGGTATACCTGGCTCTGTCTGAGTTCCTGGGGTAGTTTAAACACTTTATAGTGGATAAAAGAAAGAAATTATGGCCACTGTGCTAAACTGGTTCTGATGCTATCAACCACCCTTTGCGAGAGGGCTGTGATTGTCAAGAGGTGACATAGAAGGTGAGAAATGGGAGGATTTCTCAGGATTGCTTATGTTCCCCATTAAATTAATAATGAAAGACTTTAGGGTCAATTCAAAAGCAGAAAAGCATACTTCAGCCAGTAGGAATGTTTCTACAATTAGGCAAAGCAAGTAACTGTGCATGTTTAATTATCATAAATTTTCTTCGCCATCTCAGCATGGAGAATTGATTTTCCTAACTTCATACTTTCACATATCTCTTTCTATGCTGTGCTGTATCTTAAACTAAATGTTCGCATAAGATTGACATGTGTTTCTTAGAACACTAATGAATTATAAGCAATTTGAAGGCAAGCGCAAGTTGTCGTCAGACCTAACAGCAGTGCTCAGCAAATGGTAAATTTTCATTGAAAATTTTTTGCTATCTCACTGGTATGTTTTTGGGATATCAAGCGACTCATTCTTCTTCGGCATACTTTTAAATCTTTTCCATCTTAAATACCAGTCATGCCACTTGATTACCAAAGAATAAAATTTCATTTCTTTAGGCTTGGAAGCTTCTAAATCTTTACTCATGTCTAATTAAAAATGCAAATACACGTGGGCAGAGTGAACCCAAGGTCTTCTCTTCCGGCAATGTGTACCACTCTCCCAAGGTATTTCTCTTTCTCAGGCCCTTGCTTTCTAGTCTCTTCTTTATTATCTAAAGACACATGCAGAAGATAATTTGGATATTTTATTTTCCCTTGCATGGAACTTAAAATAGTTGCCAATGTGTTTTAGTGTAGTAAGTCAAAGAACTTGCTCTAGCTCTTCTTGAAATTTTTGATTTGTAACTTTGACACATCTGCGGGTTAAAAACCAAATCCTACTTGGCCTTTTTAAAGTCCAGAGTAATTTCATATTTGCATAATTAGCTTAAATAGTGAGTAGTTGAACCTTTCTCTGAAAGCCTTCACCGTCTGAACTATCACGGTGTTCCTTTTTGGTATTTAGGGGAAAAAACATTAATTTTCATAAAACCCAGGAAGACAAAAGATGAGTCAAAGCAGTTATGGTCTACATCCTTCTATTATGCATAGATATTCAGTGTTGGAAAGAAGGGAAAATTTCACAGTTTTCAAAAATTTATACTCCAACTGCCTTAATCCACAAGGGAAATGTTAGGATGGCAATAGAGGAGGAGACCTGTTTCTAATTCACAGCCCTGCTGTCTGTGGATCTGAAGCCTTTTAAAGTTTGGGGGAAATTCATTCCTTTGCTCCTTGCTTCATTGTGAAGTCTTTGAGTGTTCTCCACTCCTCTCTGGCTCTTTCAAGAATAATTAGTACCCTCATCAATTTCCCTGCCCTTGCTCATTTGACAAACAAGTGGAATTTGAGTGAAATGTTGGCATTCTCTGCTGAGCAGAATTTAGGGGCAGTTTCTAATTCTATAGATTTCAAAGCAGCAATGTTCCCAAGAGAGTCATAAGTGAATTTGTGGTAACACAAGCAGTTTTTGACAACCAGCAGTGTTTAAATTGGCCTTTCATTACAGTGGTTAACAGGTGTGATGCAGGAAGGCTTTGGTTTCAGTTTCACTTAAATTCAACAGCCTGCTTCTGCTTTGCTACCAGGTCTATGAAGCAATAATATCAGACTTACAGAAGAGTAACTAGCCTTCTACACATTTAGATTTCAGAAATGACTTAGCTAGAAAACTCTAACACAAAGCACCAAGCAGGCACAATTTCCTAACTCCTTCTTCTTACAATTTTATAAATAGAATGACTTATTTCAGGCTGTGTGTCTTAACTAAGAAACAAAATCTCTTTTAATTTTAGAACTATATAATAAATTATAATCGTTAATCCGTAAGACCAATCCTGAATCATTAGCCTGAAAAAGAGCTATTTTCCTGAATTTCTTCCTTTTTTTCTCCAAGTGCATGCACTTGGGTAATATTCTTCCAGATAGTTCCTACTGCAAATGATGATCAGAAAGGAGAGTGGGAGGATGTAATAATAATAATTCATGTTACTGTTTGTTTTCAAACAGCCTAAAAGTTGGTTTGAAGGGGTTAACAAAAAAAAAAAAAAAAAAGAGTTTTTGAGGGGGCAAGACAACTCTATTGAAAGGTTTCCCCAAATTGCACTGATGTCCCTTCACTCACCCGAATCTGAAGTATCTACTGTATACTGAGTATTGAAGTTGGCTCTGGGTGAAATACCAAGAAAAACAAAACAAAACAAAAAAACACATTGTTTCTGCCTTTTGAGAATGAGAGACAGGCCACTGACACATGAAATAAAGAGTAATACAAATAGCTAAAAGGGTCAGGAAATTCAAAATAAAGGGATCGGCACCCTGGAGCTGAAACTGTCAGAAAAGTTTTTTTACTTTGAGGAAGGGAAAGGGAAGTCATTGAAGGCAGAAGGCACAGAGACAAGAAGAATCAAGTACATGCACCAAAGGGTAAGGCTGAGTCAGCCACACATGCTGAGAAGGAGGACATCTTTCTAGTGGCTGTGGAACCAGTTATTCTTAGGTTTGGAATAATGGCGTCTGTAGTGAGAGAGAAACTCTAGTTTCGTAACCAGAGAACTGATGCAGAGAAAGCTTTCGTGTATTTCCTTACTGCAATCTGGATTAGACTGGATGTTCGGTATCAGTTAAAGCTCACTTATGAAAGAACAATTTGAGGCAAACAATCAAACTTAATAATAATACAAATAATCAAGGAAGTGCTCCAAATCAACTAACTTTGGTTGGTTATCCTGGGATTGATATTAATCAAAATAGTGGATTGAAATTAATGAATTCACTTGAGCTCCAAGTAACTTCAAATGTTACTGAGTCACTGTAGCCATCCACGCTTCCAAATGATTCACCTTAAGTAATTGTGAGGCAAAACTATTACCTGAGATGTGATCAAATCCAGACATCTAAGACAGGAAACCTACAGAGCAGGTTATTGACATATTCCATTCCTTATCATGACACTTAAAACCCTGAAAAAATAAGGGCTTCTAATTCACAAGTTTATGGAATTCACTGGAGCCAAGGATAACCTTGTAATCCCTGCAGTCAGTCTTCAGAGAGATCTCACCCACAATATAACTGTTTGAAAGCAGACTTGTCATTATTAGATCTGAACTTAAAGTCACAATTTATGATCAGCACAATATTCATGATATGCACTGCAGTGTGAATTAGGCTTTGATATAGCTTGACATTCACTGGAGGATATTTTAAAGGCAAAACTTGGCTTTAGTTTTAGTCATTGGTTGCTTTGTTATCTAAAACAGAAGAAAGCATTTATCAATGCATGGATCAAAGTTTCGGAGATCTCAGAATGTAAAATTACTTAAGGGGACTCAGGGGAGCCATACCAAATTGTCTACCTAAAATGACTTCAATGTTATTTTTATTTTTTACTGTGAATACTAAAGTTATCTGATTATAGCGACTTTGCCTTACACTTACTCAAGAACAGATTCATGACCCTGCTTTCAAGCTGAGTTTGAACCTTAGAGAGATTCCTAAGTATAAGTAAAACACTGTAATCAATACCACCATTTTACAAGACTCTGGGAAATAAATTAGAAATTGCATTCCTCTAAAATGAAACAAAAATTAACGAGATTTTCAAAACGTAGTTTATATGATGTACTTTGGCTGCATCTTCAAGATTGTTTTCAAAACATAGAAATTAAACTATAGCATATTGAACTGAGAACACTGCATACTTTGGAACCAGTAGGAACGCATGCTACGACATTTCATGTATTGTGTTCATGTTAATTTATTCATTCTACAAATATTTATTTATATTATCATGCATCAAAGATAATGAGAGATGCTAGGACACAAAAATAAATCAGAAGGAAAACTATTTTTGCCACTATTCATTCTCCCTTTATATCAAGATCTTCTTTCCAGGTTTTTAGACTGTTCAGTCCATGATTCTTTTTCTCCCCTACACAGAATCTAAAGACTGTTTTAGTCAGAATCTAAATAAAGATTTCAGCTAAGTGTAGGGATGGTTAATTTAGATTGATAATTAATGGAAAGTTGGAAATAATTAATATGCTTCCCTATCCTTTTAAGACTGGTGTTGCAAGTAGGCTGCTTTAGTCAATTCTTGATCTTCTTTGAAGGACAACGGGTTCTAAAATATTTCTAACTCAAGAAAAAGATTGCACAAGATTTCAGGATGTCACAGAAGAAAGTATAGAGATAATTCAAGAGAATAAAAGGGCTGAAGGGAAGCCAATGACTACCTTGATTGCAGGAGTCGGAAGGAGGAAGACATGCGGCACCTTTGAAGACATTTTTTAAGAGTTTATAATATTCTGTAGATAAATGGTATGTGTGTATCTATGAATTAATCATGTTAGAATCTTTGACAACCACATGTAGTGTGAACAGAAAAGTCAATCCAAATTAAATCAAAGAAAGTGGAGGCCAGTATTACCAATATTCCTCCATGTGAGTAGCAAGACATGGATTTCTTCTTTTCTAGTAAGTGCGGATATGTTGTAAATGTTATGGACAAAATACGGGAAGACAAAAGTGAACCAAGAGAAATATTTACAATGATCCTCGATTTGGCTGCCTGTGAGAATTGCAGAGGTGTGATCCTCCTATTACCAATGAAGACAAGCAAGATAGAAGATAGAAGCACAGTCTTAGAGGCTAAAGCAAGTATTATGTTTGTCTTTATGATGATAGGTTTGCAGGCTGTGAAATATGTGGGCAAAAACATATGAAAGCTTATAAGTGTAGGTCTGGACAGGAGTAGGAAGGTTGGCTTAGAAAGGTAGATCTGGGAATGATCTTCAAGATGCTGTCATTGTAGCTGGAAGAGTGTAGGAGTCTGCCAGGGAGAGAAGGTCTGGGTGTCATGTCATCCAGGAGTTAAGCCAAGTTGGAGCTGGTCCCAGAAACAGGGAGAGAAAGCTGGGGTGAGACTGCAGAGAGCACGTTTCTGGAGTTGGAGCTTCAAGATTCTGTATCTATATGAATCCTGCCTCTTCCTATGGTTAGGTGTTTGCATTTTAGAAACTAGCAAAAGTAAACAACAACAACAAAACCAAAAACAAAGAGAAGACAGATGCCTGCGAGAATAGGGATATGCCTACAGAAAATGGAGATGTTACCACAGACCAAGCACAGTGAGAATGGGTGAATGGCATGTCCATCAGACACATTTAGTTACTTTAATTTTTAGTAATTTTTGTTCACATAGTTTTTAATTCAAGAAATACATATTTAGCACTGTATATGCCCAGGCTTTGTGCTATGAGCTGAGGATATAAAGGGGTTGAAACCCTCTCCCTGCCTTCAAGATGCTGCCAGTCTAGTAGGGTTAATAGAAGTCATCAAACAATCACACCAACACATGTGTAATTTCAAACCATGATGGATACAAAAAGGAAAGACAGAGGATGTTATGAGAGCATCAAACAGATCTAGTTTGTGGGGAGCATTACCCAGGAATAGGTATGGGTGGGGAAGGAACAAACAACACACAGAGGGGACACTACAATGTAGAAGCTTGGAGGGGAGAAGGAGCTTGAAGCATAAGAAATACCGAGACAAGCTTGGTGTAGCTGGAGCCCAGTGAACAAGCTGCTCTTTTTTTTTTTAGGTAATTTGCTACAATATCTTACTGTGCCACTTTTAATGTATGTTTGATTCAGGTTTTAACTGCACTTGCTTTCGCTGACATTATAGATTGACATTATGGATCAGCACTTGAGAATGGAATTCCCCTATTCTGGGCAGAGCACCTGACAAATTTCCTGGGTAGCACAGAAGATGACTTTGAAGAGTTGGCAGTCTGGCTGAGAAACTAAGGCTGATGAAGAGACATTAAGCAGGGACCAGAAATAGGCATAGTTAAGGACTAAATTGTGAATTACAAGTCAATTGTGGTTACAGGATTTTGTAATTTGCTGGATCAGTGCAGGCTAGAAAATATAGGGAGGGCTCAAGGAAGAGTGCTCAGAGCAGGGCTTTGAAGGATGGGTAGGATTTGACTTGACAGGGAAGGGGAAAGGCTTTACTAGTATGAGAAATGACATGAAGATTAGACTAAAAATGGCATCTTTGAGGTCTGGTAAGATAACCAGCCTCTCACAAATAAATGGTGTATGTTTAAAGGTTGTGGGAGTTAACACTTGCTAGATGAAGGAGAACTTGGAAAGCTGGGATGAGGAATTCAGATTTTAAGCTGGGTCCAGGTAAATTACCTTTACATTTGGAGGGTGATATCTGATTGAGGCTGCCAAGGTTCCTGACTTAGAGGACCACTGGAGCCCAGAAGAGGTGAGGGGGGATGAGTGTCCCTTCCCATGCCACAGCTAATGAAGAGCGAGCTGTGCCCAAAGTCCGTTCACTCCAGTGGAACTATTCCACTGCACCAACAGCCATCAGCTGGTCTCAGCACTGCACACCAACCTGTATCTCTTCCTCTCCTTGCAAGGCTATTTATTAGCTATGATTCTAACATTCAGTCCGATCAAAGCCTTATGCTTAAGACTTGGCAACTGTGTAGTTTCAATATGTTAATGAAAGTTAGCAATTTAGCTCTTGGCACAGAATGCAGCACACGGTGAATGGCAATAAACCGACAATATGGCCTCTTTTTTCCCTGCAACCAGCACACCCTAATTTCACTATCCCACCTTGGATTTTCTTTCTACACTTTAAATGCTATCATGTCCTTTATTTTTCTAAACTGCTTCTGGCTCTCTAACACCCACAGCAGAAGATGGCAGTGTCATCCCCTGAACAGCGGCAGGGCAGTGGCATTAGCATCACCTGGGAACTTATTAAATATGCACATTCTCCTTGTGCCCCGCCCCAGACTTGCTTAACCAGAAACTGCAGGTGGGGCCTGGAGATCTGTGGTTTACAGTCACCCAGGTGATTCTCACGCATGCTAAAGGGGAGAACAACTCACATACAGGACACAGTGATGACTCCTTAGAATATCATACAAGGCTTTTTACAGTCTGTTCCTGACTCACTTCCCCAGTCGTGTTCAGCCTCTGGCCTGGCCAACAGTCCAACCCTGACACTGAGTATTATGGACAATGCACAATTTTCGGAGTCTCCTGACCACATCAAACTCTTTAATGCACCTTTGCTTTTGTGTTATCATTGATGGCACCACGCTCATTTTGGTAAACCCCTACCTTTCAAGTACACCTTCAACATTCCTCAGCCCTGCCCAGCAGTTACCTTAGTCCCAAAGCCCTTTGTTTACCCTGCTGATATAACAATTATCACAATTGAATTGAGTGCTGTTTATGTGTCTGTCTAGGTTCAGGACAGGAATCTTTTTGCATTCAACTTTGAATACTTACCCACATCGGAGAGTCGGGACGCCGGATCTAACCCCACCTCTGCTGACTGGCTGGTGCCCTTGGGCACATGGCTTGGCTCTCTGACTCCCGTGTCCCCATTTCTGCATCTGTAAAACGAGGGAGTGGATTAAATAATCCCCAGGGGTTTAACACTAGGAATCTACATTTCTAAGATGCAGCCCGGGGTTTCCCTGGTGGCGCAGTGGCTTAGAGTCCGCCTGCTGATGCAGGGGACACGGGTTCATGCCCCGGTCCGGGAAGATCCCACATGCCTGGAGCGGCTGGGCCCGTGAGCCATGGCCGCTGAGCCTGCGCGTCCGGAGCCTGTGCTCCGCAACGGGAGAAAGCCACAACAGTGAGAGGCCCAAACACAACAAAACAAAACAAACAAAAAAAAGCCTCCAGCTATACATTTTGGAAAATTTCATCTTCTTTAGTTCTTGCCACTTCAAATAATTCAGACTCCGAAATCCCTGCTTACCAAGCAAACCATAATGAGGAAGCCGGCCCAGTTTTCCTCTCTGCCGTCGGCTGAGACTGACTTGAACTTTCTCCTAATTTCACAAGTCTGTAGAAGCCCAGCAAAGAGCTTCACTGGAAGCTCCTTAGAATTACCAGTAACTTGGAGAAGCAGCTGAAGTAAGGTCTGGGAAGGAAGCGAGAAATTAAAAAAAATATGTCGTGCCCATTTCTGTTTGACCAAACAAATTAAAGAAATTATTTAACAAGTCAATAATCATATATTCAAATAATCAAATTAGTTCCCAATTAAAGACAAAATGCCATTATAGCCTCTCCAGCCCCAATTTCTCATGAGCTGGTTGTTACAATTTTTGCAAAGTGGTGAGCATCCAGGAATGTGTATATATGAATATTCTTTTTCTTATCAGCAATGGCTGACTCAGAGGCAAAGACAGGCCACCCACTGTACCTTGAAGCCGCAGTTTGCTACCAGCAATGATTTGGTTAACCTTTGATTAAACATAGGAATTTAAAGCATGAAAAGGTCTGGAACCCGACACAGCCCTTTGACACTGCGCTGTCTCCCATTAATGATAATCCACCATTAGATGTTCAGCTTTGAAAATGGAAATTAGATGACTCCAGTTTGCAGCCCTAACCCTGCAGTACTGTAAACTGAACCCTGCTGGGTTTGGAGACTTCCTGATTTACTGCTTCGACTTTTTTTTTTTTTTTTTCTTTTTGCGGTATGCGGGCCTCTCACTGTTGTGGCCTCTCCCGTTGCGGAGCACAGGCTCCGGACGCGCAGGCCCAGCGGCCATGGCCCACGGGCCCAGCCTCTCTGTGGCATGTGGGATCTTCCCAGACTGGGGCACGAACCCGTATCCCCTGCATCGGCAGGCGGACTCTCAACCACCGCGCCACCAGGGAGGCCCTGCTTCGACTTTTAACTCTTTTCAAGCAAATGGGAGTTGGGGGCAGGGTAAAAGAGACCAGGGATCAAGTGAGAACAAACAAGGCATCTCAACGACCATCAAGGGAGGCGAATTTCTGCTTCAATAAGTCACTAGGTCAAAAGAGCTTTATTCCCAAGTTGATTTAATCTTCCCTTTTTTCTTTCTTTCTTTTTTTTTTTTTTTTTTTTTTTGACTAGGTGTAAGAATTTCCTTGCTGGGACATCATGCAAGAAATATTCGGTATCCTTTTTCACTTCCTTTTAAAAACAACAGCAATAATGTTAGAGCTCCCTGGGGTCACAAAGGTTCTTTTCCTTTTTAACCACAGTACATCGCTGATGTCTGAATGCTCCACATCTCGTTTCACGTGTAGTGCGATGTTCAGAGGAGGATTCAATGTATGTCTCAAGGCTTGTTGAATGAACAAATGACCAAATCTGCCTCCTAGTTCCCGGACTGTGGTTTGCACATAAAAGCAAGTTATAGACAACAATAAAATTACAGGCAGTTGACCCAGACCTCTTCCTGTTAACAGTTGACTTGTTATTCTCAGGTTCACTTTTCTGGCTCTTGAGTCCATGGCCATCCCTCCCCACCCACAGCCCGTAGATTTGGCTAATTGGAGGTTAGTATCTCTCTCAGCTGTAGCTGGTGGACCCAGGGCTTTCAATGTCAAGGCTCCTTCTTCAGTCTCCATCCCTCGGAACCCCTCAGGAGGACTGCAATTCACCTTCCCTGCCCCCTGAGGGGAGAGATTTGGGCATGATCGTCCATCTATCTAAGTGAGAAGGACTAGAGTAAATTGTATTTTCTTTGGATCTCAGATGAAGGGATGGGTTGACATAATTTAATCATTTTATTCTCTCCACCAAATGTAATTACATTGTATCACTGCCATACAAAAACTTGTCAAATTGTAATAACCTCCATGAAATTTCTGTTTCAAGCAAAGGGGTATGACACAACCACTATAGCCACTACATCAGCATTACTTTGAGAATCTCGAGGCTATTCCAGATTAAATCAACCAATCACTGTACTGGGAAAATTTATTTTATTTAACAAACACACATAGCATTTACCATACAATAGGCACTGTTTTACGTGCTTTATAAATTTTAATTTATCTACTTTCCAAAACGTAAGAGGTAGGCACTGTTATTAGCTGTATTTCAAAATGAGGAAAGTGAAACAGAGAATTAAGTAACTTACCCAAGATCACTTAAGTAACAAATGGCAGAGTTGGGATTCAAGTCCACAGAAATCCAGCTACAAGGTCTGTGCTCATAAACACTTTACTTGACTCCATCTGGTATTTCTCAAAAAAACTTAAAGATAAATGATATTTTAAGGATATCATTAAATATCGTTAATGATAAGATTAGGATAAATGGTTTTATTAATAATAATAGATTAATAATAAGATAAATATAAGATAATTTCTCCTATTATTTGATAGTATGATCCATGTCCTGGTATATATTATACCATACGTCGTTCAGATATTCATTTAAAAATGAGATTACTGGGTTTTTTTACTATGATACATAAGTACTATAATATTAGTATTTCCTTTTTTTTTTTTTTTTGCGGTACACGGGCCTCTCACTGTTGTGGCCTCTCCCGTTGCACAGCACAGGCTCCGGACGCGCAGGCTCAGTGGTCATGGCTCACGGGCCCAGCCACTCCGTGGCAAGTGGGATCTTCCCGGACCGGGGCACGAACCCGTGTCCCCTGCATCGGCAGGCGGACTCTCAAGCACTGCGCTACCAGGGAAGCCCCAGCATTTCCTTTTTATTGTGAGATATATATATATATATATATATATATATATATATATATATATATATATATATATATATATATATATATAATAAAATGCCATTTTAACCATTTTAAGTGTACAATTCAGTGGCATTAATTATTTTCGCAATGTGTGCAACCATCACCACTATCTCCAAAATTTTTCATTACCTGACGCAGATACTCTGTACCCATTAAGCAATAATTCCCTATTACTCCTTTCTGCATCCACTAATCTACTTGCTGTCTCTATGAATTTTCCTATCCTAAATATTTCATGTAAGTGGAATTATACAGTAGTTATCCTTCTGTGTCTGGCTTATTTCACTTAGCATAATATTTTCAGAGTTCATCCATATTGTAGCAGGTATTAGAACTTTATTCCTTTTTATGACTGAATAATATTCCACTGTATGTATACACCACATTTTGTCTATCCATTTATCTGTCGATAGAGCCTTGGGTTGTTTCCTCTTTTTGAGTAATTTTAATGCCTGAATAAAAATTGACATACATGTTTCTTCTGGAGTTCCTGTTTTTCAATCTTTTGGAATTGTTAGGTCATATAGTAGTTCTATTTCGAGCTTTTTGAGGAATGGCCAACAGTTTTCAATAGCAGCTGTATTATTTTACATCCCCAACAATAATGTACAAGGTTTCTACTTTCTCTATGTTTCAGCAACACTTGTTATTTTCTGGGTTTTGTTTGTTTGATTATAGCCACCCTAATAGGTGTGAAATGGTATCTCACTGTGGTTTTGATTTGCACTTCCCTAATGACTAATAATGTTCAGATATTTTGAAATGTGTATTGGTCATTTATATATCTTCTTTCAAGAAATGTCTATTGGGCTTCCCTGGTGGCGCAGTGGTTGAGAGTCCGCCTGCCAATGCAGGGGACGCAGGTTCGTGCCCCGGTCTGGGAAGATCCCACATGCTGCGGAGCGGCTGGGCCTGTGAGCCATGGCCGCTGAGCCTGCGCATCCAGAGCCTGTGCTCCGCAATGGGAGAGGCCACAACAGTGAGAAGCCCGTGTACCGCAAAAGAAAAAAAAAAAAAAGAAATGTCTATTCAAGGGCTTCCCTGGTGGTGCAGTGGTTGAGAGTCCGCCTGCCAATGCAGGGGACATGGGTTCGTGCCCCAGTCTGGGAAGATCCCACATGCCACAGAGCGGCTGGGCCCATGAGCCATGGCTGCTGAGTCTGCGCGTCTGGAACCTGTGCTCCGCAACGGGAGAGGCCACAACAGTGAGAGGCCCGTGTACCGCAAAAAAAAAAAAAAAAAGAAATGTCTATTCAAGTCCTCTTCATGTTTTTTAATTGGGATGTTTGTCTTTCTCTTGTTGAGTTGTTATGAGTTCTTTATATTTTCCGGTATTAAACCTTTGTCAGATTTAACATTTTCAAACATTTCTCTCATTGTGTGGGTTGCCTTTTCACTCTGTTGACAGTGTCTTTTGACGTAAAAAAGTTGCTTTTTTAAAATTTTAATGAAGTCCAATTTATCTGTTTTTGTTGTTTCTGTTGCCTGTGCTTTTAGCATTATTTTTAAGGAACAATTGCCAACTCAAAGGTTGTAAAGATTTGCCTTATGTTTTTGCCTAAGAGTTTTATAGTTTCAACTCTTAAATTTAGGTTAGAATCCATTTTGAGATAGTTTTTGTATCTGGTATAAGGTAAGGGTCCAACTTCATTTTTCTTATACATGGATTTCTAGTTTTCCCAGCACTATTTGTTGAAGAGACTGTTCTCTCCTCCGTTGAATGGTCTTGGCAACCTTTGTGGAAAATCATTTGACCAAATGTGCAAGAGTTTTTTTCTGGGCTTCTGGGTCTGCTATTATATTCCATTGGTCTATATATCTAGCCCTATGCCAGTTTCACACTGTTGTTTTTTTTTTTTTAGTTACTGTAGAGAGTTTTTATATAACTATATTCTAATCAGCCACTATAAGAGTTGAGGGTCAGCAGCTTTGTGTATAGGTAGATCACCTGTGTCCCATAAAACACTGAGTTCAATTAGCTAAATCTAATTACTCTAAACACATAATTCCATTCTTAGAGAACTGGAGCTCACTAATATCCCATTTTCTTCTCATTCTGGAAGGACTTAAGACTTCAGGGGTCATATGAATAGTTCTGGCCAATAGGCCCTGAATAGACATGACATGTGTCACTTCTAGGTCAAACATGAGAGTGGCTGTGAGATCTCCATGGCTCTCTTCTCCTGCTTTGACAATTTCAAGGAGGTGGTGGGTTCTAATGGTGCAGCTACAGAGATGGAGCCCAGCCTGTGTCTGTGACTGTGGAGTGACTGTGGGGCAGAGGCACCCCTAATCCCTGCACTTTCGTCCCACCCCAGGCAGCCTGTGTTGGACTAGTAGCATGTGTGACAAATGACCTTTTGTTGTGGTAAACCACAGGGATTGGGGGGCATATGGTTAAAATAGCACAAGTGTTCTCAAAGTGTGGCCCCTGGACCAAGAGCATCAGCTTCAGCAAGGAACTTATTAGAAATGCAAATTCTCAGGCCCTACCCCAGAATACTGAATCAGAATCTCTGAGGTTGGGGCCCAGAAATCTATAAGTTAAAAATCCCTCCAGGATATTCTTATACAAGCTAAAGTTTGAACACTATTGCAGAAGCATAATCTAGCCTATCCTAATACTTGGTGATGGATTTTTTAACTTGTTGAATAATCAAGTACAATCTATGTATTAGAAATGGAAAAAATAAAACTAACTGCATATTTTTCATCATGATCTTCTTTACCATTCCTACTATTACAACGGTAGTTCTGGGGGCATATTGAGTTCAGCTGCAGTATAGCATATGAGAAGAGGAGTAATGGAAAAGAAGATTGTGAATAAAGGTTTGGGCCATATCAAGCATGTTGTATGTACAGTTAATGCTCAGTAAATGATGATTATCTTCCTCTGCCCTTTAGCTCCCTAGTACTTCTTGATTGGACTAATGCAGAAGCCCCCTCTCTGTTCTGTTCAGTTTTTCTCCATGCTAGTCTCCCTACAGTTCACTACTAGTTTGCATTAACCTTTCAGAAGTTCAACTTTGATTACATCATTTTCAACAGATTTATTGCGATGGAATTCACCTTGGGGAACTTGGAATTAAGGGAGGGTTCCCGCCATTACTAGAAAGGATAAGAATGGCTCACTCTGCCTAAACTGTTTGCACAAAGGATGTGGTTTCCCTGAACTCCTGCTTTCTGTTTGGAAGTCTGGAATCTTTATACAAGCGAGGCAGAGTGCCTAGGTGGGCAGCCTCCAATAAAAGCCAGTCTCTAATGAACTTCCCTGCTAGACAACTTTCACATGTGTTCTCACAACGTGGGGACAGAGGAATTAATGAAACCTGTGTGATCCACTAGGAAAGGCTCTCGGAAGCTTGCACCTGGTTTCCTCTGCACCACACCTCATTCACGTTTTCTCCTTGTTGATTTTACTTTGTCACCTTTCACTGCAATAACTTATAGCCCTAAGTACAACTGTATGCTGAGTCCTCTGAGTTGTCCTAGTGAATTGTGGGGCTGAGTGCGGTCTTGAGGATCCCCAACATAACCTCCATCTGTTAGCTTCCGCTAATTGTTAACTGATTGCCCTATTGTTTCTGATGATGCCCTGGGGCATAAATTGTTTCACAGTTTAATCCAATTAATGTCCAGCCCTTTGTAGGGACAGGGGATTGCCGGACTTTGAGACAAGCTTCACCCTGGCAGGGCTCCTCTTAGCTGTCTCTTTCCCTGTTTCTCTCTCAGACTAGTTTTATGGAGCTATCAGTTTTTTCTCAACTGCTCAGAACCAAGGTCACCAGTGTTTGCGACACCTTCAGGCAAAGACTTCCCCATGCTCTGTTCCAAATGAAGTCTGTTTCCTTAGAGAAACAGAGAACTTCAGAGCTCTCTGATCTTATGGCTGGACAAACCGAGGGCAGACCTGCGATTCCACAGCAATAGAGCTGGGGCCGGAGACACAAGGCTTGCTTCTTCCATAAAGATATGCTGCACTTCCAGCAAAGGGTACTGGGTGGGGAGGTAGCCCCTGTTCTTGCAGGCTGAGCCTTCTGGCATGGATCCTCCTCCCTATGAGGGAACTGATGTAGAGGCAGTTGAGTCCTTGTCTTCTTGGCCTAACACATCTGGGGTAGGGACCCTGCCCTATGAGTGGAGGTTGGTCAGTGGAAGCAAGCTCCAGTCCTCTTAGCCTGGAAGGGCTTTTGCAACACAGGATGTGGGAATGAGAGGGGGCAGCAGCCCCTCCTGGGGTGAAATTGTCATCCTAGACGAGGAGGTGGGGGAAGAGGCCCATCTCTTGGCCACTCCTGCCTGGAGTAGAGCTTCTGTTACACTGATCAAGGGAAGTGTGGTAGCAGATTGTAACTAAGATGCCAGAGGCTCTCACTGTTCTTACTAAGAGTTAATACATAGGAAGGGTGGGAGGGAGGGAGACACAAGAGGGAAGAGATATGGGAACATATGTATATGTATAACTGATTCACTTTGTTATAAAGCAGAAACTAACACACCATTGTAAAGCAATTATACTCCAATAAAGATGTTAAAAAATAAATAAAAAAGAGTTAATAGATTTCCTTGAATGAATATTTCCCTATTTAAGATTTCCAGAGCTAAGTGGTTGTTTTTTAAAATTATCATTTATAATTTTCATCAGGTAATCAGTTTCCTTATTGGGCAAAGAGTTCTCTGAGCTCCTCATACCACCATTCTGGATGTCCTACTTCTGATCATATTATTATACTCAAAATTGTCAAAGACTCACTATTTCCTACTGAAATAAAATCTATATTCCTTAGCTTGATTTTCAACGTTCTGTATAATTTGGCTCCGTATGGTATCACTGTAAGCACGACAGAGCAAGTCTGGTGTTCCTGGAACATATCTTGTGCTGTTCACTCTGTCAAAACTTTCATTTCCTTTCATATCATAACACATATTCATATTCTTCAGTACATCACTATAAATACGCCTTTTTTTGTCCTTGGCTGATTTTCCAGCTCACAGTTGTCTCTCCCTATAAAATGTGTTAGAATATAAAGACACTAATCACATTCTCTTTTTCTAATTTTGTACAAGTATTAATAGATGTTATCATTCACTGCAGTTATTAGCACAACACCTGACACAGTAGACACTCTAGAGATATTTCTTGTTTTGTGAACAAATGGCTAAATAAGAACAAGTCAGAGCAGCATGTCAAAAGCAAGGTCTTTACCATTTAAAGAGGACTTTCTCACACATGCTTCCCATGTGCTTGTCCCAGCAACGATATTGGTCAAGATTGTCATTATTACTCCCAGGAGGAAATTGGGGCTTTTAAATGTAAGATTTCTACCTCAGATCATAGAGTTACTGAGTCGCCAGTGCAGAGCTGAGTTCAAAGCCTGGGCTCTGTTAAAAACCAAACTCTTTCTATAGTGAAAATGATCAGCAAAAGTAAGTGCCTTCTCCTACTGAGGCTTGCTCATTTTTCAGTTAGAAAGGGATAAGGGCAATTAAAAATAAGGACAGGGACTTCCCTGGTGGCACAGTGGTTGGGAGTCTGCCTCCGATGCAGGGGACACGGGTTCGTGCCCCAGTCCAGGAAGGTCCCACATGCCACAGAGCAGCTGGGCCTGTGAGCCACGGCTGCTGAGCCTGCATGTCCGGAGCCTGTGCTCCACAACGGGAGAGGCCACAACAGTGAGAGGCCCGCGTACAGAAAAAAAAAAAAAAAAAAAAGGACAAAATAGATAAAGGAATCCCTTTCTGAAATTTTTGCTTAGATTATCTAAAATGTAAACTTCAGGCTTTGGTAATGAATGTTGGCTATATAACAGATAGGAACAAAGTCAGTTTATTCTTCACAAAAAATCCTCTGTGCTAACCTAATCACATGGCCATTTTATTACAGTAACTATGTTGTTTTGAAAAATAACTCATTCCACTGAAGATGAAAGATAAGTGATACAGTCTATGGAACAAAAAGGGGAACTTTTGTTGTATGTATGAGTAAGGCTAAGGGCGGGTGAGAGTTGCCTGAAGGAAATGATTTGGGAAGGAATTAACTTCTGGGTGATGGGGAAGGCTATTTAGAAATGATATCTCACTCCTTTCTTTTAGTCCCTGAACCACCTGTGTACTCATTCACCGAGGGTTACTTTAGCCTCCCTCAGAAAAGCCCTGTTTAATTGACATTCAGTAGATTTTGTTTACTACGCTTGGCATCGTATCTGATTCCTCCACTTAGACGGGTAGTTATCAACAGAGGGCCTTTTTTTGGTAGGTGTTCGTTAAGAGTTAAAAAGTAACTCTTTATCCAGTCTCTTGAAGAGGCAGAACCAATATCACAACACTGTACCCTGTGCCCTGAACCCTGAACCTTGAGCATCACTTCGCCTATCTTTAAAATGGGCATATTATTCTATTTATGTGTTGCCCTAATGATTTAAAAAAATATGTGAACATGTCTAGCAAAATGCCTGGCATATGATATGTGCTCAGCAAGGTTCTACTTGCCTGATTTGCCTTTCCATTGCTGCTACCCTCTAGACATGGTCCCAGATCCCCTGACTGGCTTTATCAAAGTGGATAAAAATATATACAAAAGAAGAATGTTGATGATGCAATACATTAAAGGGACTTGAATTTTCCCATCATTCACTTATTTTAACTGTGCCATTATAGTGGTGGTGGGGAGTGGGTGAGTAGTGAAGGAAGCTGTGGAAATGTTATATGTACAGATCACACAAATAATAGATGATTTACCCTGTGTTTTGCAGTTTGAAAAGCATTTTCATGTACATAATCTCACTTGACTCACCCCAAGCATGATGATGTAGATGTGCTTAATGTTCCTTCTACAAATAAAGAGACTGAAGTTCAGAGATGATCGATGATACACCAAACATATTCAAATGGAAATGTTAATACGGGTGACCACGTTTTCTATGGAGAGAAAAGAAGTGATCATTTTATAATACTTCGTAGAAAGAAAGATGGCAACAGACAGGTAATTTTAGATTAGGAATGAGGCGTCATATTTATGCTTAGGGGTGAGGAACAAAATTTATTTGAGGGCTATACTTGAAATTATGCAACTTCTCATTTCTGGTATCAGATTTTTTTAAAAAATAATTTTCATCCTCCTTTTCTTGTTGCTCCTATAGAATTTCTGATGAACGCACATGACATTTCAGAGTGAAAGCATATACACTTTCACTTATCATATATTCCTCCAAACAAAAAGCTCTTATTGGATAACAACAAGGAATTTGGAACAGTATAAAAGAATTGTATTTTATTGACCATTTCCTTAGTTTTAGTTCATTTGTAATAAATGGGTTGAAGAGTCCAATGAATGGGTCGAAATGTCATTATTATTTGTCTATATATATATATATATATTTCCTTTTTTTTTTTGTGGCACGCGGGCCTCTCACCGCTGTGGCCTCTCCCGTTGCGGAGCACAGGCTCCGGACGCGCAGGCTCAGCAGCCATGGCTCACGGGCCCAGCTGCTCCGCGGCATGTGGGATCCTCCCGGACAAGGGCACGAACCCGTGTCCCCTACATCGGCAGGCGGACTCTCAACCACTGCGCCACCAGGGAAGCCCTGTCAATATATTTTTATTTATTTCCTTTTAACTTTAAATCTCTGAATATTCCTGACTTCCTGATACGTTATTTTTAAATCCTAAGGACTTTCATTTTTTCCTTTTATTTGGTAGGAACAATATTTATATGGTTTGTTTCCAATTAAAATAAGAGGTGTGTAATAGTAAATACTTATTTATAGTAACCAATTCACTCATAAATATGGGAAGCTTTCAATAAGAAAATACTAAAGAACCAAAATATGTAAGTTTAAGGAAAAAAAAATTGAAAGTAACTTAAGCAACCTGAGTTTGGGAGAAATAGAATGAAAGAATGTGAATATTTTTGGTCTATGGTCTTCTATACTAATTTATTCACATTGTATATTATTATTATTAATGTCATCATTTAATTAACATCAACAAAATTTTAGAATTCATGGTTAAAGACAAAGGAAATTTAACATGGACTTAAGAGAGAGTTTTATTTCTTCCTGGAAATATATATTAAATTTTATTCTAGGTTCACTTTACGGAAAATTAAACCTTGATTTATTTTTAGTCTAATTTTTCTTACAAGATTGAAACTCCTTTTTAAAAATTGTTATCTCTGATAACATTACCCAGAACACTTGCTGAAGATAAACACGATGGAATCAACACAGTAATGTGATATTTCCTCATGGAATACCAAGCTTATCCCCCCTGGGACAGGAAACCCATAATCAACTGTCAGGGTTGTGAAGGTCTTTCTTACACACTAGATTGATCTGATAATCCATACCATGTTTGGACATATTGTATGTACTACAACTTATATTCTTTTGCTTCTATGGCAACTGATAGCTTTGTAAACTTTTGAAGCACTAGGCAAAGAAACATATTGGCAGAATGCTTAGGTTTTCATTTTTCCATAAGATAAAAAAAGCAAGATATTCAACAACTAGCTGTGATGATGTGACAAGAGATTATTTAATTATTCTTGACATGCTCCTATGTAGCCAAGAAGTAATCTTAATTTTGCTAAAGGCCAGCATTGATTTAAAAACTAACTCAAATACAAAATTTATTTTGTTATTTTAATGAAATAATAGATTTTTCAGTACAACATGCACGTGATGCATATGTACCATTTTCGTATAACTGGAAATGAAACCTTGCTATTTTGAGCATCCAAATGGATTTTAGTTTTGAGTCACTGTGTTTTAATGAAAAAAAAATTGATTAGATTTTTAGAAATCTCAAGTTTCTTAAATGTATTTCTACATGAGAAAATTTAAATAAATATTTGCAGTTTTTCATCAAAATTTTAGTTTTCTTAATTGGCTAATTATTTCTATTGAGATAGGTCACGGGTTAATAAACTGTAGCCTATGAGCCAAATCCAGCCTGGTGATGTGTTTGTACATCTTGTGATCTAAGAATGATATTTATATTTTAATGGATGAAAAAAATTTTAAGGAATAATATTTCATAACACATGAAAATTATCTGAAAGTTAAATTTTAGTGTTTTTAAATAAAGTTTTACTGGAACATAGCCATGCTCATTCATTTATGTATAGTCTATGGCTGCTTTTGCACAATAATAGCAGATTGAATAGTTGGGACACAGATCTTATGGCCCACAAAGCTGAAAATATTCATTATCTTGCCCTTACCGAAAAAGTTTGCTGGCCCCAGAAATAGTTACCTCTAAATCCCAGATGGCTACTAAAATGCACACATAGACACACACACACACATATACATGTATACTCAATGCGTCCTGGGTGTGTGTTCTATGAAAAAGTTTCCATTCCAAATACTTTGATTCATGGGAATTATCATTTTATATTTTGAATATATCTTTTCAAGTTTAAAAATTATTAGGAAAACAGTTTCCTATATTTACCATCAAGACCATGACAGTTTAAAAAAAACCCCAAGGACTTCCCTGGTGGCGCAGTGGTTGAGAGTCCGCCTGCTGATGCAGGGGACGCGGGCTCGTGCCCCGGTCCGGGAGGATCCCACATGCCGCGGAGCGGCTGGGCCTGTGAGCCATGGCCACTGAGCCTGCATGTCCGGAGCCTGTGCTCCGCAACGGGAGAGGCCACAGCAGTGAGAGGCCCGTGTACCGCAAAAAAATAAATAAATAAATAAATAGATAGATAAATAAAAACCCCAAAAAACTAAAGAGAACCTATTGTGCAAATATAAATGTCATGGGTTAAATGTACTTAAATCCTGGGGTCACAAACTGACTGCATTGATATGTGAAGTATCCATATTCTCCTTCCTTATTCCCCACCATTGAAATGAAACATCAGTCTAGTCATTATTAGGACATTTGTTGTTACATGGTTGATACTATTGTTCAGAGTGGTATGTTGGACCATTACTGAAAAATGATGGAATCTAGAGTTAACTTAATTTTATAATTTGTATTATCTTGACTGGAAATCCAATTATATGTTACTTAACAGTCTGATGTCTAATTGACATCATATATCTCTATGATATGATAAGACATATCTAACAATTTACACACTGATCTGTATTTTCCAAAGAAAGAGCTCAGCTGAAAATAGCTTTCAAATTGTGCAGAGTTCTGGGGAGGGGATGGCTTGTGGGAGAGATATAAGGAAGAAGCCAAAGGGTTTAAGGTCCTTGAACTTTGCCCCTTTCAGCCAAGCAGTTTTTGTTTTCTGACCTTCATGAAGATTTTTAATGTTCTACTTTAGCTAAATGCAGTGGCTTTATACCGTGTCAACTTAGGCTAACTAGAACTACATTTTCTAGAAATCCCTTCCCTGTATGATTCCAGGTTAGCCTGGGCCACAAGGGAAGTTTGCATTAGATCTGGTAGTCAAGTGGAGAGGTATCATTATGCTCTGAAGTTCAGGGTAGGGTCAGCTCATACACATTGTCACTGATCTGCCAGATCCCTTTGCTTGCTTGAGACAGCACATCGTTCCCTAGTTCCTTCAGCTTCTCCATGCCCTCAGCCTGTCAAAATGGAACTCTCCAATGGTGTAGGGTGCTAGCTTCTTTTGCAGGTCACCCACATCATCACGGTTGGACGTGATGAGGAGCAGAGGTAAATTTCAGTTTGACCACATGGCTTTCTGTTGTCCTTGAGAGTTTCAGTTTGTGCCTGCTCTCTGCTTCAAGTTCAGGATTTCTTCCCAGAAAGACTGATTCTGCTGACCTACAGCAACTTCAGACCCACTCCCAGACACAGATGCAACAATCTTCCATACATGTCTTCACAGATCACACTTTTTTGGGGTAATACCAAAAATAAGTCCCTTATTCCATATCACTTCAAGAGGTATGCCTCTTTAATGGAATCATAACAGGTATACTAAAAAGTATTTGAAAGCTATTCATCATCATACATATTGTTTCATAAATAAGGAAATTGCGATTCATAGAAAACAGTAGTCAACATCATCACAGGAGGAGGAGTAGTAAACATTTACCCAGGGCTTTCAAAGTAAATACTTTAGCATGTAAAGGCACCTAATCCTCATTCTAACCCTGTAAGTTAGTGATATCATTTTCCCCATTTTAAAGGCGAGTAAAACTGAAGCAGAGAGAATGTACACTTAAGCCTTGAGGTCATAGTTATTTAAATAGTGGAGTTAGTTAGAATTTGAATCAAAGCAGTTTGATTCACTCCAAGTTCTTAATCATAGCTTATCTTTGATGGTAGAGATTTTGTAGAGATGAACTGAAAAACAATTGTTTTCCAGGTCTCTATTTTCCCAGGCAATTGCTTAAACAATTCACAACTACTTATTGAGTATCTACTGGAGAGTCTGTCCTAGACAAGCAAGACAAACATGGTTCCTGTCTTCATGGAATCAGCATATATTTTGTTATACCTGCATTTGTGAAATGAGAATTGTGCTCCTGTTTGAAGCTGTATCTATATCTATCATTCTCACTCTTTCCCTCTATGTAGCTATATTTCATTGCATTCCAAACATAAATTTATTAGAGGTGATCTGAGGAAAATCATAGGCATTTAGAGCAAATGTATGGAATCCTAAGAAATAATAAAAACTTCATAGTTTTTAACATATTTAAAATAGAGGGATTTCCAGGGAAGATGGCAGAAGAGTAAGACGCGGAGGTCACCCTCCTCCCCACAGATACACCAGAAATATAGCTACACGTGGAACAACTCCTACAGAACACCTACTGAACGCTGGAAGAAGACCTCAGACCTCCCAAAAGTCAAGAAACTCCCCACGTACCTGGGTAGGGAAAAGCGGAGAGATTCCCGCACAGAGGATCGGTGCCAACCGGCACTCACCAGCCCGAGAAGCTTGTCTGCTCGCCCGCTGGGGCGGGCGGCGCTGGGAGCTGAGGCTCGGGCTTCAGTCGGAGTGCAGGGAGAGGACTGGGGCGTGAACACAGCCTGAAGGGGCTAATGCACCACAGCTAGCCGGGAGGGAGTCCAGGAAAAAGTCTGGACCAGCCAAAGAGGCAAGAGACTTTTTCTTCCCTCTTTGTTTCCTGGTGTGCGAGGAGAGGGGATTAAGAGCGCTGCTTAAAGGAGATCCAGAGACGGGCGCGAGCCGCGGCTGAAAGCACGGACCCCAGAGACGGCTGTGGGACGCTGGGGCTGCTGCCGCCACCACGAGGCCTCTGTGCGAGCGCAGATCACTGTCCACGCCCCCCTTCCGGGGAGCCTGTGCAGCCCATCACTGCCGGGGTCCCGGGATCCAGGGACGGCTTCCCTGGAAGAACGCACGGCGCGCCTTGGGCTGGTGCAATGTCACGCCGGCCTCTGCCGCTGCAGGCTCGCCCCGCACTCCGTGCCCCTCCCTCCCCCATGGCTTGAGTGAGCCAGAGTCCGCGAAGCGGCTGCTCCTTTTTTTTTTTTTTTTTTTTTTTTTTTTCTTTTTGCGGTATGCGGGCCTCTCACTGTTGTGGCCTCTCCCGTTGCGGAGCACTGGCTCCGGACGCGCAGGCCCAGCGGCCATGGCTCACGGGCCCAGCCGCTCCGCGGCACATGGGATCCTCCCAGATCGGGACACGAACCCGTATCCCCTGCATCGGCAGGCGGACTCTCAACCACCGCGCCACCAGGGAGGCCCAGCGGCTGCTCCTTTAACCCTGTCCTGTCTGAGCAAAGAACAGACGCCCTCCAGTGACCTACATGGAGAGGCGGGGCCATATCCAAAGCTGAGACCCGGCAGCTGTGAGAACAAAGAAGAGAAAGGGAAATCCCTCCCAGCAGCCTCAGAAGCAGCGGATTAAAGCTCCACAATCAACTTGATGTACCCTGCATCTGTGGAATACATGAATAGACAACGAATCACCCCAAATTGAGGAGCCAGGAGTCAGTGCTGTGCCTCTGAGGTGGGAGAGCCAACTTCAGGACACTGGTCCACAAGAGACCTCCCAGCTCCACATAATATCAAATGGCGAAAATCTTCCAGAGATCTCCATCTCAACACCAGCACCCAGATCCACTCAACGACCAGCAAGCTACAGTGCTGGACACACTATGCCAAACAACTAGCAAGACAGGAACACAACGCCACCCATTACCAGAGAGGCTGCTTAAAATCATAATAAGGCCACAGACACCCCAAAACACACCACCAGACATGGACCTGCCCACCAGAAAGACAAGATCCAGCCTCATCCACCAGGACACAGGCACTAGTCCCCTCAACCAGGAAGCCTACACAACCCACTGAACCAACCTTAGCCACTGGGGACAGACACCAAAAACAACGGGAACTACGAACCTGCAGCCTGCAAAAAGGAGACCCCAAACACAGTAAGATAAGCAAAATGAGAAGACAGAAAAATACACGGCAGGAGAAGGAGCAAGATAAAAACCCACGAGACCTAACAAATGAAGAGGAAATAAGCAGTCTACCTGAAAAAGAATTAAGAATAATGATAGTAAAGATGATCCAAAATCTTGGAAATAGAATAGACAAAATGCAAGAAACAGTTAACAAGGACCTAGAAGAACTAAAGATGAATCAAGCAATGATTAAAAACACAATAAATGAAATGAAAAATACTCTAGATGGGATCAATAGCAGAATAACTGAGGCAGAAGAACGGATAAGTGACGTGGAAGATAAAATAGTGGAAATAACTACTGCAGAGCAGAATAAAGAAAAAAGAATGAAAAGAACTGAGGACAGTCTCAGAGACCTCTGGGACAACATGAAATGCACCAACATTCGAATTATAGGGGTTCCAGGAGAAGAAGAGAAAAAGAAAGGGACTGAGAAAATATTTGAAGAGATTATAGTTGAAAATTTCCCTAATATGGGAAAGGAAATAGTCAGTCAAGTCCAGGAGGCACAGAGAGTCCCATACAGGATAAATCCAAGGAGAAATATGCCAAAACACATATTAATCAAACTGTCAAAAATTAAATACAAAGAAAACATATTAAAAGCAGCAAGGGAAAAACAACAAATAACACACAAGGGAATCCCCATCAGGTTAACAGCTGATCTTTCAGCAGAAACTCTGCAAGCCAGAAGGGACTGGCAGGACATATTTAAAGTGATGAAGGAGAAAAACCTGCAACCAAGATTACTCTACCCAGCAAGGATCTCATTCAGATTTGATGGAGAAATCAAAACCTTTACAGAGAAGCAAAAGCTGAGAGAGTTCAGCATCACCAAACCACCTTTCCAACAAATGCTAAAGGAACTTCTCTAGGCAAGAAACACAACAGAAGGAAAAGACCTACAATAACGAACCCAAAACAATTAAGAAAATGGGAATAGGAACATACATATTGATAATTACCTTAAATGTAAATGGACTAAATGCTCCCACCAAAAGACACAGATTGGCTGAATGGATACAAAAACAAGACCCATATATATGCTGTCTACAAAAGACCCACTTCAGACCTAGAGACACATACAGACTGAAAGTAAGGGGATGGAAAAAGATATTCCATGCAAATGGAAACCAAAAGAAAGCTGGAGTAGCAATTCTCATATCAGACAAAGTAGACTTTAAAATAAAGACTACTAGAAGACACAAAGAAGGACACTACATAATGATCAAGGGATCGATCCAAGAAGAAGATATAACACTTGTAGGGGCTTCCCTGGTGGCGCAGTGGTTGAGAGTTCGCCTGCCGATGCAGGGGACACGGGTTCGTGCCCCGGTCTGGGAAGATCCCACATGCCGCGGAGCGGCTGGGCCTGTGAGCCATGGCCACTGAGCCTGTGCGTCCGGAGCCTGTGTTCCGCAATGGGAGAGGCCACAACAGTGAGAGGCCCGCGTACTGCAGGAAAAAAAAAAAAAAAAAATATATATATATATATATATATATATATAAAACAATTGTAAATATTTATGCACCCCACATAGGAGCACCTCAATACATAAGGCAAATACTAACAGCCATAAAAGGGGAAATCGACAGTAACACATTCATAGTAGGGGACTTTAACACCCCACTTTCACCAATGGACAGATCATCCAAAATGAAAATAAATAAGGAAACACAAGCTTTAAATGATACATTAAGCAAGATGGACTTAATTGATATTTATAGGACACTCCATCCAAAATCAACAGAATACACATTTTTCTCAAGTGCTCATGGAACATTCTCCAGGATAGATCATATCTTGGGTCACAAATCAAGACTTGGTAAATTTAAGAAAATTGAAATTGTATCAAGTATCTTTTCCGACCACAATGCTATGAGACTAGATATCAATTACAGGAAAAGATCTGTAAAAAATACAAACACATGGAGGCTAAACAATACACTACTTAATAACGAAGTGATCCCTGAAGAAATCAAAGAGGAAATTAAAAAATACCTAGAAACAAATGACAGTGGAGACACAACGACCCAAAACCTATGGGATGCAGCAAAAGCAGTTCTAAGAGGGAAGTTTATAGCAATACAATCCCACCTTAAGAAACAGGAAACATCTCGAATAAACCTTGCACCTAAAGCAATTAGAGAAAGAAGAACAAAAACACCCCAAAGTTAGCAGAAGGAAAGAAATCATAAAAATCAGATCAGAAATAAATGAAAAAGAAATGAAGGAAACGATAGCAAAGATCAATAAAACTAAAAGCTGGTTCTTTGAGAAGATAAACAAAATTGATAAACCATTAGCCAGACTCATCAAGAAAAAAAGGGAGAAGACTCAAATCAATAGAATTAGAAATGAAAAAGGAGAAGTAACAACTGACACTGCAGAAATACAAAAGATTATGAGAGATTACTACAAGCAACTCTATGCCAATAAAATGGACAACCTGGAAGAAATGGACAAATTCTTAGAAATGCACAACCTGCCAAGACTGAATCAGGAAGAAATAGAAGATATGAATAGACCAATCACAAGCACTGAAATTGAAACTGTGATTAAAAATCTTCCAACAAACAAAAGCCCAGGACCAGATGGCTTCACAGGCGAATTCTATCAAACATTTAGAGAAGAGCTCACACCTATCCTTCTGAAACTCTTCCAAAATATAGCAGAGGGAGGAACACTCCCAAACTCATTCTACGAGGCCACCATCACCTTGATACCAAAACCGGACAAGGATGTCACCAAGAAAGAAAACTACAGGCCAATACCACTGATGAACATAGATGCAAAAATCCTCAACAAAATACTACCAAACAGAATCCAACAGCACATCAAAAGGATCATACACCATGATCAAGTGGGGTTTATTCCAGGAATGCAAGGATTCTTCAATATACACAAATCAGTCAACGTGATACACCATATTAACAAACTGAAGGAGAAAAACCATATGATCATCTAAATAGATGCAGAGAAAGCTTTCAACAAAATTCAACACCGATTTATGATAAAAACCCTGCAGAAAGTAGGCATAGAGGGAACTTTCCTCAACATAATAAAGGCCATATATGACAAACCCACAGCCAACATCATCCTCAATGGTCAAAAACTGAAACCATTTGCACTAAGGTCAGGAACAAGACAAGGCTGCCACTCTCACCACTCTTATTCAACATGGTTTTGGAAGTTTTAGCCACAGCAATCAGAGAAGAAAAGGAAATAAAAGGAATCCAAATCGGAAAAGAAGAAGTAAAGTTGTCACTGTTTGCAGATGACATGATACTATACATAGAGAATCCTAAAGATGCTACCAGAAAACCACTAGAGCTAATCAATGAATTTGGTAAAGTTGCAGGATACAAAATTAATGTACAGAAATCTCTGGCATTCCTATATACTAATGATGAAAAATCTGAAAGTGAAATCAAGAAAACACTCCCATTTACCACTGCAACAAAAAGAATAAAATAACTAGGAATAAACCTACCTAAGGAGACAAAAGACCTGTATGCAGAAAATTATGACACTGATGAAAGAAATTAAAGATGATACAAATAGATGGAGAGATATACCATATTCTTGGATTGGAAGAATCAACATTGTGAAAATGACTCTACTACCCAAAGCAATCTACAGATTCAATGCAATCCCTATCAAACTACCACTGGCATTTTTCACAGAACTAGAACAAAAAATTTCACAATTTGTATAGAAACACAAAAGACCCCGAATAGCTAAAGCAATCTTGAGAACAAAAAATGGAGCTGGAGGAATCAGGCTCCCTGACTTCAGACTATACTACAAAGCTACAGTAATCAAGACAGTATGGTACTGGCACAAAAACAGAAAGATAGATCAATGGAACAGGATAGAAAGCCCAGAGATAAACCCACACACATATGATCACCTTATCTTTGATAAAGGAGGCAGGAATGTACAGTGGAGAAAGGACAGCCTCGTCAATAAGTGGTGCTGGTAAAACTGGACAGGGACATGTAAAAGTATGAGATTAGATCATTCCCTAACACCATCCACAAAAATAAGCTCAAAATGGATTAAAGACCTAAATGTAAAGCCAGACACTATCAAACTCTTAGAGGAAAACATAGGCAGAACACTCTATGACATAAATCACAGCAAGATCCTTTTGGATCCACCTCCTAGAGAAATGGAAATAAAGACAAAAATAAACACATGGGACCTAATGAAACTTAAAAGCTTTTGCACAGCAAAGGAAACCATAAACAAGACCAAAAGACAACCCTTAGAACGGGAGAAAATATTTGCAAATGAAGCAACTCACAAAGGCTTAATCTCCAAAATTTATAAACAGCTCATGCAGCTCAATAACAAAAAAACAAACAACCCAATCCAAAAATGGGCAGAAGACCTAAATAGACATTTCTCCACAGAAGATATACAGGCTGCCAGCAAACACATGAAAGGATGCTCAACATCACTAATCATTAGAGAAATGCAAATCAAAACTACAATGAGATATCATCTCACACCAGTCAGAATGGCCATCATCAAAAAATCTAGAAACAATAAATGCTGGAGAGGGTGTGGAAAAAAGGGAACACTCTTGCACTGCTGGTGGGAATGTGAATTGGTACAGCCACTATGGAGAACAGTATGGAGGTTCCTTAAAAAACTAAAAATAGAACTACCATATGACCCAGCAATCCCACTACTGGCATATACCCTGAGAAAACCATAATTCAAAAAGAGTCATGTACCAAAACGTTCATAGCAGCCCTATTTACAATAGCCCGGAGATGGAAACAACCTAAGTGTCCATCATCGGATGAATGGATAAAGAAGATGTGGCACATATATACAATGGAATATTACTCAGCCATAAAAAGAAACAAAATTGAGCTATTTGTAGTGAGGTGGATGGACCTAGAGTCTGTCATACAGAGTGAAGTAAGTCAGAAAGAGAAAGACAAATACTGTATGCTGACACATATATATGGAATTTAAGAAAAAAAAATGTCCAGGGCTTCCCTGGTGGCGCAGTGGTTGAGAGCCCACCTGCCGATGCAGGGGACACGGGTTCGTGCCCCGGTCCGGGAAGATCCCACATGCCGCGGAGCGGCTTGGCCCGTGAGCCATGGCCGTTGAGCCTGCGCATCCAGAGCCTGTGCTCCGCAACAGGAGAGGCCACAACAGCGCGAGGCCCACATACCACAAAAAAAAAAAAGAAAAAAGAAAAGAAAAAAAAAATGTCCTGAAGATCATAGGGGTAAGACAGGAATAAAGACACAGACCTACTAGAGAAAAAATAAAATAAAATAAAATAGATTTGTATTTTTAAAAATGTAATCATTCCACATGAAAATTATGATACATATGATTTGGAAAGAAAATTATATAGGTCCACTTTCTCATTCAGAAATGAACAGACAGGTCAAATATGTACTGTGGTTGGCCATATATTATCATGAATAAGCCACAGTAGTAGAAACCCTTTAGACACTTACACCTTTTGGAGAACGCTGGTAGCGCTCACTCTGAAGATTCTTGATAACATGTGTAATTGACTATAAACTAGAATCAATATTAAACTTGGCTCTAGTGTGGAACTTCTGTTAGACAAGAATTGTCTTTCCAGGAAGCTCAATCTTCTATAACAAGTTCTAGCCTTTAAGTAGCCTTCTAAAATGAACTTTTCTATGCTGTGAAGAAGATGCCTTAAATGGCAATGAAAATGTTTAGGGCCTGTCATTAGGTTGCCATTCAGAAAGGATCTTTCCGCTGGCTGGTGGTGTCAATAAATGCCATTCTTTCATGCATTAATTGGGAGGTTTGTGAGAGAAGTGACAAAGGATAAATGAGACAAGAAGAAGAAAAGAGGTTCAGACAAGGTAAGAAAGCAATAAAATGAGATTCCATACAGAGGTAATTGCAGTTAGACGTGGCAAGAGGAGGGGTGAGTAGCAAACTGCGGGGGAGGGGAATGAACACTTGTGCTTGATTAGCCCTTAAATGCATAGACATCATTAAGGCTTAACTCTGGGTGTATTGTTAGATACACCTTTCCCTCCACTTTCTCTTTCCATTTGTGTAGCACTGAATCCTCCCTCTGCTCCCTGACTGACGCTTCCTCTTTGCCAGATATGATGACTTATCTGTAGAATTTTCGAAAAGGACTGATTCTCTGTAATGTTGTCCTTTTCGCTCCCTTTTCTCTCTATGAATAGCCTGGCTATTGAGAGCAAGGGTTCAGGAAAGGGGTGAGTTTAGAGAAAAAGATTCTGCCTTTGTTGTAGGGAAGTTCTGAGGTTGTCCAACACTGCCTAGGACTGGGGGTAAACCAGTCTAATTCTGAGGTCCAACATTGGGAAGTCTACCATTGAATAGGCTAGCTCAGGCTGTCCTGGAACTTGGATGGAAGTATAGTCTGTTCTCTTACTGGTAGACCACAGGATATGTGGGAGTACGAAGGAGAAGTGGGAGATGTGCCTTATCTCATTCACTTGTTCCATTGTGTCTCAGAGGACTTAGAGGCTGCCCAGTCTGTGATAAAACCACTGTATGAAGGCATGCACTCATACCCCAGGGGTCCTATCAGACTGCAGTGCTGGAGAGTGACAGTGGCGTTATCATGTTAATAGAAGGGGCCTCCAACTCCTCTATCTAACCCTTATAATGCCCATGACAAGAAAGAAGGCATGTAGGGAAACTTGGACAGCTCTCTTCTAGGCTTTAGGGAAATATGCTCATTTTCCTTTGGGTTCATCTTTCCATGACTTTTACCATTTACAGTGATGAGATTACAAGGACTGTTTGGATCTGAGACAAAGGTTCAACCAAGTCTGCTAAGGCAAGCCTCAAGCAAGAGTGTCAAAAGGAAAACATATGTCTCTCACAACAGCCGGCCTAGTATGTGGCAGAGAAGACCAAAAGGGACTCGGGGCTGAGGTCTATCAAGAAACAAAGAATATTTTTGCCTAGACTGTCAAGTTGTATCCCTCTCAGGACCCGTGATGGAAAAAGGCATCTTGTCAAGGATGGGGCACTTTTGTAGTCTGGCTATGTTTCCTTCTTTGTCTCAGAGATGGTTCTGATAAAACTGCTGCCTTTTTCTCACAAATAAATTAGCAGAAGCCCTGGATCAGTGTCTAAGGAAAGAGACTCTAGCCAAAAGTGTGTTAATCTATTGAATTCTGCTAAACCTTTTTTTGGTAACACATGACATTCTCACTTATAGGATAAAAATCTATAGAATCTTATAGAGTAACACTGTAACTTCTCTCTTTGGGACCCTTTATTTTCAGCCTCACTTATATACTTGCAAAAAGTTCTCCAGTCTTTATCCATTTGTTTATTCAAACTGCTGCTTTGAAATGTTCTGCAAAATGCTGGATTGTGTCAGTTAATCTCAGGCATGGTATTGTGTTTGTTTGCTTGGATCTGCAGCTCTCTGTGGCTTTAATGCTCTATTCTTTTTGTCTTCTCTTTGCTGGATGTGCTCTACTGACACAGGTGATGGTTACATTCTCCTCCTTAGATGGGAAGGGTTTCTCACTTCTTTATTAGAGTTAGTGTTGAAAACTAGACCGCCCGTTGCATAGCACCATGCACAGAGTTTTATGTAGCACCATTACAGTCAGGTCAGGGGTACTGCTGCTAAGTGACTTCACACCCAGTATCATGTGGGATTTGGGATTTGGGGACTTGGTTGTCTATATCTCGCTCCTGTGACTGTTGAAGGCATTAGAAACAATAGGATAAGCCAAAATATGGTTCACAGCACATCTATGAGCATAATAATATTGATTGTTCTGTAGATAATATTTTCTATAATATGTGGTATTTCCTTAAGCGTGTTCTAGGGAGCATGAGTTTTGAGACTTTTGGATAATGGTTCAATGAGAAAAGCATTTTGCTGGGGTTTTTTGTGTGTGTGTGTGTGTGTGTGTGTGTGGTACGCGGGCCTCTCACCGCTGCGGCCTCTCCCGCTGCAGAGCACAGGCTCCAGACGCGCAGGCCCAGCGGCCATGGCCCACGGGCCCAGCTGCTCCGCGACATGCAGGCCCCTCCCGGACCAGGGCACGAACCCACGCCCCCCGCATCAGCAGGCAGACTCCCAACCACTGCGCCACCAGGGAAGCCCCGAGAAAAGCATTTTGATACTGGGAAATGCTGCATATTATAACCACCTCATGGAAAATTATAACTATACTAGCATTTTTTTGGGGGGGCGGGCTGCGTTGGGTCTTCATTGCAGCACACAGGCTTTCTCTAGTTGCAGCGAGCGGGGGCTGCTCTTCGTTGCAATGCACGGGCTTCTCATTGTGGTGGCTTCTCTTGTTGCGGAGCAGGGCTCTAGGGCTCTAGGCACGTGGGCTTCAGTAGTTGTGGCACCCCGGCTGAGTAGTTGTGGCTCACAGGGTCTAGAGCACAGGCTCAGTAGTTGTGGCACATGGGCTTAGTTGCTCCGTGGCATGTGGTATCTTCCTGGACCAGGGATCAAAACCGTGTCCCCTGCATTGGCAGGCGGATTCTCAACCACTGCGCCACCATGGAAGTCCCAACTATACTAGCATATTAAAAGCAAGTCATTTTGCAATAAATAAGTTGTTTTAATTTTTTACTCCAGTATTTCTGGATTTTATTTGAACACAGACTTTTCTTTCTTGTCATCAAATCATTTTTTCACATGCAAGATGATACTGAATGAAAAGCAAAGTACAGAACCATATTATTGGTTGTGTTCACATGAAGAAAGGAAATGGACATGTCTTTATACCCAAGGATGGGAAGGGTCAATGAGGCAATATAACATAGATTCATGCCCCTTGTTTAATATCAGGGTTAGGAAAGGGAAGTTATTGAAAGTCTTTGTAGGTTTTGAGTGGAAAAGATACGATTAAATACCTCATTGAGTGATGTGTTAAAACTGTGCTCTGAGGATCCTTTCCAGCCCCCCTGATGCATGTGGTGGACATTGCTGGGTTTCTTCAATAACTGCTTCTCCTATTCTGCCAGGCACGTGGAAGATTGTACTTCTCAGTCCTCTCACTTGTTGGCTGGGCAATGTGATGAGTACTGGCCAGTGAAATGTGGGCCGAAGTGACACATTTCACTTCCTGGTAAAGGAGAAAAGAATGAAGACTGTGAAATTATCCAGTCTCTTTCTTTCCCTGTCCTTGTAACCAAGTCCATGAGCTTCTGAAAGTAAAGTAATGAGATGGAGGAACCCCCTTTAAATTGGATCCTTGAGTGACTGTGAGGACCTTCATCTACCACCCCCTTTTCCCACATCCCATCACTCTCACTCACCTACCTCAGACGTACAGAATGAGCAAGAAATGCTTGTTGAACAAAGTGACTGAGAATTAGAGATTACTTGTTACTGCAGCATAACTAAGCCTCCCCAGAGTACATGTGTGTGTGTGTGTTGTGAGGGGATGGTAGTCCAGATCTCCGTGCTCAATGTTTCCCCTCTTTAAACCTCCTACCCAACCCTGCTACAATCAGAGAAACTATATGTTGGTTTGTTTACCAGATTGGATGTCTAAAATTCTCAAATAATTCCATTGTTAAAAATATTGGAAATAATTGTTAAATATCATTCCTATTTTATGTTTAAGAATACTGAAGAACCACTCAAGCATACAACTCAGTAAAATTACTTTTGACAGTGCAGAAGCAGAAATAGAACTCAAATTCTTGTTTTGTTTTATATTATTTTAAGTTTATCTTATTTTGTTGCACTATAAAGTCAGGAGTTAATAATTTAAAAGATGAAAAAATAATACCAAACAATAGAACAAAAGTAGGCTTGCCACCCAAAGACAAACACTCTTTGTTTTCTCATGTGTTTATGATCTTTTAAATTATAATAATGGTAATAATCATCTATATCTATTGAGTTCTTCCAGATGCCAGACACCCAGAAGTTAAAGGCAAGGCTTTTGGAGTCTGCCTGATAACTATCCATAGCTTCCTCTTATCAGCTGTGTGACCTTGTTCAACCCTCTGCCCATCAGATTCTTCATCTTTAAAACAGGGGTTTTACTATGGTTTCATAAAGATTGAATAAATTTTAAAATATGTGTAAAATATTAATACTTGGAAGAATGCCTGGATTATTGTAAACACTTAATAAATGTTAGAAATTTTAATTTTAATCTTTTCCCCAGTTAATTGTCACATCACGTCTATGAAATAGGTATTCCTATCTTTCTTTTATAGGTAATGTAAAGAAGGATTAGGGAAATTAGTGATTTTCCACAGTCACACAGCCAACAAGGCAGCAGAGACTTATTTCAGAACCTGTTCTCTTAACTACTATAATATAAAAATATGCGATTGTTGTGTATCATTTTGTGCAACACACAAACGAGAGATAGTCCTGTTTCTGATTTTTTCACTATTATAAACAATATCTTGCATGCGGTGAATGTTACTGTGAATTAAATATCATTTTAATAAAGGTTTTGTGTGTTTTTATAATTGTTCCTTAGGCTGGATTACCTGTAATGAGGGGAGGGGAGCGGGAAGTGAGAGAAATAGGTGAGGGAGATTAAGAGGTACAAAGTTCCAGTTACAAAATAAGTGTCTTATTATCATGATCATTCTGAAATGTATAGAAATATCAAATCACTATGTTGTGCACCTGGAACTAACATAGTGTTGTAGGTTAATTATACTTCAAGAAACAAACAAACTTATAGAAAAAGAGATCAGATTTGTGGTTACCAGAGGAGGGGAACTGAGGGAGGGAGAATTAGATGAAGGTGGGCAAAAGGTACAAACTTCCAGTTATAAAATAAATAAGCACTATGGATGTAATGTACAACATGATAAATATAATTTAACACTGCTGTTATACATGAAAATTAAGAGAATAAATTTCAAGAGTTCTCATCACAAGGAAACATTTTTTCCTTTTTTTCTTATTTTTTAATCTGTATGCATTGATGGATGTTCACTAAACTTATTGTGGTAACAATTTTATGATGTATGTGCTGTATGTCAACTATCTCAACAAAATTGGAAGAAAAAGAGGGAAAGAAAAAAATGTTTTATTTTTAGATTCTTGACTCATATCCTTAAGACACTGTCTAAAATTGTTTTACCAAGCCCATCAGCTGTAAATAAAGATGTGCTATCAGAGAAAAATATTTGCTCTTCTGATTTAAAAGGAGAGGTGTTGGTGGTTAATCAACTAGATTTAGAAAAAAGGATCTCATTTTAAGTTGCAGTGGCTTCAATGCTCATTCTTTAACCAACAACATTTTATTTAATATTATATTTTATATAATCAGGTGCTTAAATAGATGTATTATATGACCCCAAGTCTTCTTTAATTGAACCAGGAATTAAAAGTTTCTGCATGGCTTTATCCTCTGCCATCTTTTCTCCTCACTGCACATTCGCTCCAGGGGACAGCATCCTCACCTGAGACTTGTTTATCATCGTTATCCTGCCAATGTCCAAATGTCCAGATTTCCAAATCTCCAACCCAGATCCCTCTGCTCAGTGCCACCCCAGATATCCACATATGCTCCAAAAAGTACCACCTGGTTATTCCTTGTGTACCTTGAACCCAAATTTTCCAATGCCTCACTCATCTTTACCTCCAGACTAGTTCCTCTTATTTTGTTCTGTATGTGGTGACTTAGTGATTAAAAAAACATCTATCAGCGGGCTTCCCTGGTGGCGCAGTGGTTGAGAGTCCGCCTGCTGATGCAGGGGACACGGGTTCGTGCCCCGGTCCAGGAAGATCCCACATGCCGCGGAGCGGCTGGGCCCGTGAGCCATGGCCGCTGAGCCTGCGCGTCCGGAGACTGTGCTGCGCAACGGGAGAGGCCACAACAGTGAGAGGCCCGCATAACGCAAAAAAAAAAAAAAAAAAAAAAAAAAAATCTATCAGATTGCCCAAATTTGAAATGAACTTCTTTTCTTGATTTTTTTCTTTCCCTCACACTCCAAAGCACATGGGTGCTGAGCCCCCAAATATCTCTAAAATTAATTTCTTCTTTTCCCCTGAACTGGAGCATGTTTCATCTCTTGCCTGGAATCAATGAACTCTGATCTCCCTTCCTCCTATCCAGTTCCCACATAATTCAACTTTTGCGCTACCTCCAAAATGACAGAAGATAGCCATCCTTTCACACCACCCCCCTATTAAAAAATTCCTGACGTGTTCTTTCCTTTGCTTATATGACAAGACCTAATGTTCATCTGTAAATCTGATGGAGTGCCCACCTCCAGCATCACTCTCTGCCACCTCTGCCCCCCTCTCCCCGATCTCCACATGCACTATGCTAGAGCAACAGTTTTGAAGTCTGACGGTACATTAGAATCACCTTGGGAGCTTTTAACAAAGACCATGCCACGACACCATGCCCAGAGCCTAAGGGTTTGAGTGAAACCTAGACACTGGTATTTTTTTAAAATGTATCCAGGGATTCTAATGTACTGCCAGCATAAGACCCACTTCTCACCAAATTAAACTATTGTAACTTCCTCAATTTTCTTTTTCTGTCTTGCCTTTCTGCCAGGGGTGCCCTTGCTCATCATTTCAATCTTGCAAACCTCTATTCATCTTTAAGCACTCAGCTGAAGTTACTTGAGGGGAGCGAGAGTTGGAGTGACTTCGGCACTGCCCCCGCCCGCATATTGGCCATGCCCCTTCCATATTTTCTCTCTGTGAACACCTGACAGTTTATCAATCTATGAAGTGCTATGCAAATACAACTTCAAGCCAGCCACTTGTGACAAGACTGCTGCCCCTAAGACTCTCCTAGGCAGTTATTCCAAATCTACTGGTTCAAGGGCTACAACCTCAGCAAAATCTTTTTTCTCCATTGGGTAGACTGGGGTGCCCCTACCTTAGGTGTACCTGGCACCTTGCATTTTGGCAGCTCTTTGATAACTCTTGTGGCCATGCTGTACAGTAACTCCTTGTTTGCATGTTTCTAGGGCCACTGGATGCTATAGCATTCTAAGGTGGCTGCAGCAGAAGCATCTTAGCCATCTTTGTTTCTCTATAGTCTGGCATAGCATCTGGCTATATAATAGAGACTCAATAAATGTTTATCCAATGAATGTCTTTGTTAATCAACCCAGCTGCTGCTGGTTGACTACTACAAGCTCTGCAGATCTCAAAGGGACTTAGGTAGATGAGGAATCAGTCATAAGGAAATGACTCTCTGCCCTCTTGAATCTTGGCTTACCTACCAAGTTCACCTTAGGGTTGTGTTGCATTTCCATTATCAAACTTTATTTTGTGTATCTGGAAAAAATCCTTTCCATGTGTTAGGGTTTAAGTGAAATAGTTTCAACCTTTAAAACACTGATTCCTGCTTCTGGAGTATGGACTATATACTTACTCCATTCTTTCTGAAGTTCAGGAGTTTGTGATACATAATAAGTCCAGGATGTGCATTTCTCCAGTTTCTTTACATCTAAATAAATCAAATTAATGAAAAGTCATTACTTACTCTGTTTTTAATAAGGCTTTTAGTCTTTAAACTGGGATAGGCAGAAAAGTCCAATTTATTTCTGCTTTTCTTCAGGGGAAATGTGACCCTTAATCTTAATTAGCTTGTAGGAGTATGTTTCTTTATAATTTCAACATGACTGAAAATGTCTGAGTTTGTTGGTTGACAATGCTTATACTTGACCCTGTGCACTCTGATAAGGCCCTATTAAGCAACAATCTTCACCTTGGGTTGGGGGTTAATAAAAATAATACTAATAGTACTACGACTAATACAATGATTGCCTACTATGGACCAGACAGTGAGCTAAGGGCAGGTAATGCATTATCCTATTTAATACTTATTACTGAAGTTCAAAGTAGTGAAGTTATCTCTTAGTGTCACATCCTTACTAAGCCATGGAGCTGGCATTGCAGGGTTGAGTTGAACACAAAGCTGAGCTCTCTGAAAGGCTGCCAGGTCTATGACTAATGCATAGAAACATGGTGCTGCACCTCTCTAACCTACGAGTGGAAGCTGATGGACACACCCCAGAGGTGGCTCCAGAGAGTTCTCATGCCCCTCCCCAACCTGATCCGGTAACCATGAGTCACCCAATGCAAGAAGGTATCTGAACTTTCTCTGCACAAATATCTCGAACCAAAATATTTTCTTGTGGTTTCATATTGATTATTTACAAAGCACATAGTAAAATAATAAAGAGATATTGTTTAAAACATGATATGAATCATTGTGCTTGGTAAACTTGACCTTTGTGTCTTTGCATTCTGGGAAGGGTTATCTTTCAGCTAAGAAACACTGATAGAGGATTTGTGATTGCCAACTAAGGACTGTATTTCTTGAAAGTTTGTCCCTTAAAAGCAGAATATATAGTTTCAAGACAATTTTGAAAGGGAATTTTAGATTCAGAGCTGGTTGCCCTATAATAAATCACACTTTTAGTTTTTTAAAATATGTTAGTTAATTTATTAATTAGTTAAAATAGGCTTAATTAGTATTGTCCTAATTCCACATAGATCATACATGCCTGTTCTGTCATGTCTATGTCAACTTCTATTTTAGGATACTCAAATATCATTATTGATTCACGTTTTCAAGAAAAATTAAGTATATTTCTGAGTGTTAGTGATTCCACAAAATAAGAAATTTCTCTTTGGTGGTCACTTGGTGGCATGTACTTGCTTTAGCATGTAAAATGACATATACTGTGTTAACACTAGGAGAGCTGTATATGATTAGTGATTTTCTGATGATGGGGGTGGGGAGACAGAATGGAAACACTGTATGGACTCATAGCATGTGCTCTATTTTAATTAAAAGTGGACTCATTCTCCCAATGGAAATCATTTTATAGCACTCTGTATAAAAGGATGAAATTGCTTTTCATTTATCATAAAGTTTTCCCCCAAGACAGCTTGATTTCTGTAACTAGCGTAATACTTATTCTTTTGTTTAAATTTCATGCTATCAAAGAAACTGAACCACATTCCTCAAGGATGACTAATTGTTTGATAAAGATGTTATAGTGAAGGATCTTTCTCTCTAACTCCACTTTCCCTCTCTCTCTCTCTCTTTTTTTTTTCTGGTCTACTTTCAGGAATTCTCATTGAGTGTAAACAGTCTACTATGAATCCTCTATGAATGTACGTGAGCTCAATTTGTGCCTAAAATCAGGCTTACTCTCTGATATCCCAAGCTTACAATTTGAAAGAACATTTAAGTTCAGTCCATACCAACAACAATAAGAACAAGAAGTGATTGTATTTTGGCAATACAGTATCCTTTATCTGTGTTATTAAACCACTTCAAATCATTCCATGTCTTGTGGTACTCCCTCCCTCTAAAATTAAACACACATGAAAGACACCTGGTTTTAAATTTTGAAGTGAAATATAAACCAGATGGATTTTGTCGAAAATGTGGTCCTCGACTCATGCTGAAATGGGAAGTTGGTTTTTGTAAATGACATCTACAAATACACACTGAAAAGGCAGCTTTTGTTGGTCAGATGTTAGGGCCCTTGAGGTTTTGGCCTGTCCCAAGAAGTTGTCCTATAGAGTGTTTGGCCTCCTTGCATTGGAAGATAAGAAAATTTAGCTTCTGTTGAGACCTAGTATTCAAAGTACAAAAGTGCTACTTTTTTAACCTAATTTTGAGACAGTATCATTGCTTTAGCATACTAATTCAAGTCATAAAGTGGCAGGGAAATTTTAAGCTTAACATTTTTTTCAAATTAGTGATATAATCTATATGTGGTAAATTGTAATATTAGCTTATTTTTGAGGGCCTACATTGTGCAAAGCCCTGAGTATGCAATGGTAAACAACTAGATTTGCTTCTTAACCTCATGCAGCTTAGTCTTGTGAAACTATTTTGTTCATTGTTTAAAAACAAAAAAAAAAATCGATAATTAGTTGAAGAGAAGAAAACTAGCACATGACAAGTACTAACTCTGTATTAGAACTGAGCTAGGATTTTTCCCTCTTGTTTAAACTTCCCAAGAGCCCTGCAAGATAGTTACTATGATCCTTGTTTTATAGATAGGAAAACTGAGGCTTAGAGAGATGAAGCAACTTGCTTAAGACCACACAACTAGTAAATTAGTAAACGGCAGAGTGAGCACTAGAATCCAGGGCTGATTCCATAGATCAACAGCTCTCCTAAGTTTAGTGCCATCTCTGCTTTATAGAATTTTGATTCAGTAGTTCAAAAAGTGCCCTTTCCTCTGCTCCACTAAATGATCTAACTTTATCAAAAGAAATAATATACTGTAGAACACAAAATACCGGATTGAAGATATGGAAATCTGCCCTCCCAATATTGTCATTGGTCATTAGAGCTTCGCTATTTTTTTCTTTGACTCTAGTCATAGGGCTGAAGAAATTGAGTAAATGCACCTAACAGATTTTAAAACTAAAAATCCATATAAATAGGAGGGACGCTTTTTTCTTTTAAGCTTAGAAAAGAGGCCAATATTTAACAATTGTTTTTTGATAGTTTTGATTATTTGATGGTATAGCCAGGCAGAGGTCTTTGCTGGGTAAGATGGGACTTTATGAAAGCTGGTTTCCACTCATTTCTATTTTTATTCCAGAGAGTCACCCTCAGTGGATGCTCAAATCCTTCCAGGCCAACTAATGTAAAACTTAAAGCTCATTTTTTTCATGTACTTCTTAAATTCTCTCTATAGCCTACTCGCCAAGGGTGTTCTAGCTTTTCCTTTGAATATCTGCAATAATAGGGATCTCGCTATCTTTTGGAAGAGTTCACTCGAACATTTCTGTTTAGTTCTAATAATCAGGTCATTTTTCCTCAAAATATGACAATGCATACGTCATTCCCATGTAGAGGGAATACTTACTATTTTGTGTAGTGATCATTCAAATCTACCCCATACAGTCTTCTGTGTGGCAGCCATTCAAATTGATAACTATTTAAAAATAACTATCATGATCTCTCTCTGTTACTTCTGTTAAATATCCCCAACACCTTCACCTGCTCCTGGAATAACAGAACCTTGAGTTTCTTCACTTGAAACAAAGATGGTACTAACAGAGCTAAGCCCCACATTCCCAGTGTAATTTTATGTAAATAGTACACCAGTTCTAAACCCTTTCCCTTTATTCTAATATAGTCACTATCTTTTTATCAGTAAGGTCTAAGTTCATGTTAGTTTATTTTGGAAGTCACTTCTTAATTTTGGCTAACACTGAGTTTACTCTCAACTTAAATTCCTATGCTTTTTACCTATGCTCTTGTTTAAATTCTCAGCATTACCTTCAATGTTGCTCTTTGGATGTTTACTGTCAGCCTAATTTTATTTCCATATTATATTAGTCAATTTTTTTTCTCCCTACTTGCTTTTAAATTTTCTTTATTTGGTGTCCTGTAGTTTTATTAGGTTAACCCTAGTTGTAGATTTGCTGTCTTTCCTGAATCTAAGCATTTATACCTTTTTTGGTTCTGTAACTTTCTCAGCCATTTTATCTGCAACGTTTGCCTCTCCCATATTCTCTGAATTTTCTTTTCCTGATTCTCGAATATGATATGTTAGACTATTTCACTGTATCCTCTATGTCTCGTTACCTCTATTTTATTTTTGTGTTGTGTTGTATTTTGACTACTTTATTCAGATCTATATTTCTTGCATGGAGTTTTTTTTTAGCTGAATTTAAATTTGGGTATTTCTAGGTATTTTCTAGTAGCTCACTTGTATTTTTACCCTTTGATCTAATAAGTCCACTTTTGAAACTTCACGTAAATGTACAAAGATCTGTGTATCAGGACGTTTCTTTCAGCATTTCATATAAACAAACTGAATTTCAATCTATAAGGAATTAAAGAGGCACTATTAATAGATTGTTATGCAACTGTTAACAAGAATTAAGTGCGGGGCCTCCCTGGTGGCGCAGTGGTTGAGAGTCCACCTGCTGATGCAGGGGACACGGGTTCATGCCCGGGTCCGGGAAGATCCCACATGCTGTGGAGCGGCTGGGCCCGTGAGCCATGGCCGCTGAACCTGCGTGTCTGGAGCCTGTGCTCCGCAACGGGAGAGGCCACAACAATGAGAGGCCCGCGTACCGCAAAAAAAAAAAAAAAAAAAAGAATTAAGTGCGTGAGTCTATATGCATACATATATACATATACGTGTATCTATATATTATATTTATATTCACATAGAAAATGTCTAAAGGATAGGCAAGAAACACTGAAGAGTGATTATATTTGAGAAGTGAGTAGGAGTCCAGAAGGAGGGGAAAGAATCCTGTAAGTTACTTTACAGCTTTCTGTCCTGTTCGATATTTTTTCTAAAATCGTTTTATACAGAGACTATGCCTTTCTATATTTAAAATATAATTTTAAAACATCCTATTAAATTCAACTCCTCACCCCATTTATCTTTTTTTGGTGGCGAGGCAGAGACCTGACAGATGGTCAATAGGTTAGATAGCCTCCTCTACTTCGTGTCATCTAAAAATTGGTTAAGCATGAATTCTATAACATCATCAGTCATTGGTAAAAGTTTGGAATGCCTTTCAAAAACCTCCTTCCAGGGAAGGCTTATCAACTGGTAGCCATGGCATACAGGAAAATGATCTGAACTCATATTTTCCTTTCCTTTCCTGTCCTTTTCTTTCCTCTCCTCTCATCTCCTCTCCTGTTCTCTCCTCTCCTTTCCTTCTTCCTTCCTTCCTTCCTCCCTTCCTCCCTTTCCTTCCTTCCTTCATTTCTTCCATTCTTTATTTCTTTCTGTCATATATAAATTTGTGTATGTATGTATAACATATCAAACACTCTGCCAAGCATATTACTTCTTTTAGACAAATTAAAAGCAGGAAAATATTGACACATTTGTCCCTTGTGCATAAAAAAAATCTGCCACCATTTTTCCTGTCCTATCAAAATTACTTGGGATCACAGAATTGTAAAATTCATATCTTAATCATTTTCCAAACCTTTTAAGTGTCTCCTTTTATTATGTCAAGCTACAAAAGCATTCGTGACTTACATTTTTGTCTTGACACTCATAAACTTCAAGATATAAGTCCCAGAAAGCAGACCATCTTGAATTGAGAAGAATTGTTGCTATAAGCCAGATAAAGTCTTTGGTTTGAGACTTTCCTTCCATGTCATACTTCTTCAAGGTATCAGGTTAAGAGTTCAGATTAATTACATACAAAATCTAAACTGAATTTTGCAATATATGAAGAGAGAGAAATGAAACTGCTTGCAAGGAAATAAGAGTTTTCTGTAGTGATTAAGTTTGATTTTCCCTTGAGTGATGCTACATCTGAATATATTTCTGTGAGGTACCAAGGAGTCGAAAAGGTAAAAATTGCTTCTTTAGCTCTGAAGTATCTTTTCCAAAGCTCTCCAAGTCTTGTGGATACTGCTGAAGGAAGGTGCCTGGAAGAGCATCCAGAAACTTTATCTAAGCTTTTCCTTTGGGATCACTTCTGCTCCCCCTTTACATTCCATGAAGATGAATCATTTCACTCATCTTAACTGGATTCAACTATTTTGGAAAGTCTGGTGTGAAGATACTGTACTTTGGAATTCCCTGATGGACTTTCAGAGAACAGTGAGTGTATCATTTTAGGTCACCTGTACCTAGGAACCCAGAGTTTCCCTCTTTTTAGGGGTGTGGTTTTATTTTCTTCATGTCTTTCAATATATATAAATTTCTTAAGACATGGGAACTCTTTACAAATCATTTCACCATTTTTTAAGTGGGTAAACCAGTTTGAATAAATAAAAATAATAAGAGGAGCCTAAATAAAAATTAATGTATTATTTTTCTTATAGTTGGTAATTCCCGGTTCCCTGACTGTGGTTGAATTAGGCTTCATAAATAAATGACAAAATTTTGTGATTTTAGAATCAAGTCTACCTGAAGTAATGTTTACAGACAAAAATTGGTCCAGCAATTTTGACTAATTTTGACTGATTTGAGTGCTGAAACTAAATTCACATACATTCCGTAAGTTAAAATTAACCAATGTTTACAAGAAGAGATTGATTTTTTTTCCAGCTAAACTACCCTGTAAAGTAATAAAAAGTTTTTGATCTGGTTATATATCTGACCCAATGTATGTAAACAAAAACATCTTTTGTTTCTTCTAGACTGATAAGGCTGTAAAACAATGTAATTATGCTCACTGTGCTTAAACATTTTACGTGATTTATTTTTTATCCTTGGTATAAATCTAAATTAGAGGAATTAATGTTGTTAGTTCCATTTTGCAGGTGAGAAACCAAGGTTTGAAAAGGTTAACTATCAGGCTCAAGGTCACGCAGATAATAAGTGGAAAATTTGTCATTAAAATGGAAATCTAGATCAGTGCTGGAGTCCAGCTCAGAACCATTATACCAAATAGCTTTTCAGTATTCTCAACTTTCACATGTTAGACAGATGTGATACTGACTGGTTTGGAGACTCTATGCTAAGGAAAAAGTCAAGTTTGCAATTCCATCCTAATCTACTGTTATAGGAAGGGTTTTACAAAGGCAAGTGCTTGGCTAATAGTGGCCCACAGTAGAAATCACAAGGGTGTTACAGGTCAACAGTTATGGGGGAGAATTTCAGAGATGCTTGTACTAGGTCTGGTTCTAATTAGTAGCTCATTGTGAAGAATACTAAACACAGACAGGCACTCAAGATTAAATGAAAACATGAAAAGGCCATTTTATCCAATGGAAACCTTTTAAAAATTGTCCTGAATAAATTGTTGCATACTTAACAATTTTCTCCTGGTGTTTACTACAGGATGTTGCCAAAGTTTGCCTATTTCTGTGCACAGCCAAAAGTTTTGCAATTTCCATCTGATCTGAAAACATTCTTGTCAGATTTTCTTTTGAGTCATCAACTTTTCCAGACATCACACAGTTAAGTCAATTAAAATAAAGTTAATTGGTATTTTTGTCCTTTGTCAAATTAAATCATTCCATATGGAGGGGTTTGCAGATTGCTGGAGATGTCTTTTGGGAAGGCGAGAGTTCAGAGGTAAAGGCCAAGGAACTGTTTTACTCCTTTGGAAAAAAATAAGTGATCTCTTTCAAAAAAGAAGAAATGTCATTTTAAAATAATCTAGGTGCCAACCCTTGGAAAAATAATTTCTTGAGTTTTGCAAGATTTTACTTAAATGTGCCCACAGAGGAATGTAAGTAAAACTAACCATCACAGAGAAGTCTTCTTGAGAGATTGTTCTCTTTCATAAATGTTGAATCATATTATTTTATTATTCATGTTCTTTGTTTAACTCTTAAAATACATATTTGGAAGTTGAGCTATTTTGTGGTGAATTTATGTAAATTTTGGTTAAAAAATATCCACATGTTCATATAAGTTCTTGACTTTTCTCAAAAGCCCTTGCATGTGGGTTTCTGAATTTATTTAGGTGGTTCAGGGACCAGAAATGGTTACAGATTCACTGTGTTCTTTCTTTTAATCAAAATATGAGGCTGCACTGGTAATTGTTATTTTAACCATTTAAATAATAAAATCTACCATTTAGTATACCTACCATGTATAGGGTGCTGGAATGTAAAATAAGTTTGTACATTTTTTCCCCTTAACCTGTATCATAGTCTTATGATGTAGGAATTAGTCTCATGTGGAAACTGAGGTTCAGACAGGTTAGGTAATTTGCTCAGCATCACACAGCTTTAAGTGGGAGGGGTTCAACCCATTCTCTTATGTGAAAAAAGTTATCTTCCAGAGCTTGCTATCTATCCTGAATACAGTTCTTAGTATAGGCACAGAAATGATCAAAAGATTATATTTATTGGTAGTGAGAATTGACTAGGAGTTTGGACAAATAAAGACACGGCCAAATGACTGACCTGAATGAAAAGGAAAGAAGTATGTAGAATGGGACCTTTTAAACAAATAATCGTGTCTGACCTGGGGGCAAATAAGCAGTGTCCTTGGCCGCAATAGGAAAAGTGCAATAGGAAATTCACAACAGGAAATGTGCAATAGGGAATGTACAAGAGGAAAAGTGCAATAGGAAATGTGCAATAGGAAAAGTGCAATAGGAAATGTGCAATAGGAAATGTGCCAAAAAGAAGGCAGCAGTGACTGAGAGGACACTGAGGAGCAGATTCTGAGTCGGGAAACATCCATCTCTTGCCAGAATTCTGGTCCAGTGGATTATATTGATTCTGATCATCTTTTAAGAATTTTTGGCACCAATTTTTTTTTTTCAAAAGAAAAGTATACTCCATTGTTACTAGATCTTCTACCATCAGAAGAAATTTACTATCTTTGGGGACATTTTATACCTTGAAAGTTTTTCTTCATGGAATTCATCTTTAAGGATTGTTTTTATTCATTATCTTCCTAAAATTTTCCTCAGAAAAGAATCTGCGAAAGAATGTATTTCTGGAATAATATTTAGGATAATATTTGGCATATGCTCTCTGCTGCAGTGATATCAGTGATAAGAAAGGGATGTAGGGTATTAGAGATCCAGCTGTAGCTCTCATTACAAAGCAAAAAAATAAATTGAGATAACCTTTAAGAATTAAATCAGATCACATTGCTTGCTGCTCAAAACCCTCCGCTGCTTCCCACAGCGCCTGGAACAAAACCCAGTTCCCTAAACTACACTGTAAAGACCTGCAGGGCACAGTTGCTGCAGACTTCTGCAGCCACCTTGGCCACTCCCAGCCCCGACTCCCTCCACGCTGACCTTTTCTCTCCCAAGGACACCAAGCACATGCCTGCCTCTGGGGCCTTTCATTTGCTGTTTCCTCATCTAGAACACTCTGTCCCCAGAGGCTTTGCCTAGTTCACTTCTTCACATTAAAGTCCCCTTAAAGTCCTCTTCTCGTTATTGTCTGACTAATTTCCCTGCAATGGCCCGCCTCCTTATCCTCTGCCCCTTCATGCTCACCTCCTACCTTATTTACTTTCTTAATAGCCTCCGTCATTATCTGAGACTATATTGTTACATTATTTATGTGTCAATTAAGTCTCCCCCAGAAAAATATAACCTCAGTGATGTAAAGAATATGTTACTCTTCCCAGTCTAGGGCTGTATGTACATAATGTCTATTCATTGTATTCATTAATAAACAAACAAAAAAACAAATAAATGTTGCAGGAGGTGACTTCTAACTCCCTTTCCACTCTCCCAGTTAGTGTGCTAATGTCTCCATGTTTCCAAATTAAGGCCAAGGACAAAGAGAAAGCTTTGTCTCTTATCAAATGAATGTTTGTTTTCTAAGTCACTACTTCCTCTCTGGGTTTTGGACATGAGAATGTCCTCTGCTTTCAGGGGAAACACTGTCCCCAGTTATTCATTGTTTATCTTCCATGATGACTTCCTAAAACTATTTTTCTATCTTATTACTGGGATCTCCCAGCCACACCTCCCCTACCCCACCCTGGACTGGGCTTTGCAGTTATTCTGCCTTGTTTATGGTGAGATTTCCAAAAATAAATTTGGGTAGTCTGCTGTTTGTCCCAGCTCCACCAAAACGTTAATAATGATACCTCCTTCCCGCAAGCCACAGATCAAAATTCCCTCAAATAGGCTTCCACACATCTACCCAGATACATACTCAGCCTTCTTGCAACACTAGTGTAATTGATCCCATTTTGGGATGTACATTTAATCGGTGCTGGTTTCCTGACAATCTTGTCTTTCTAGACCTGATCTTCAATTACTCCTGGCATGCTTGTTAGCAATATATTCTGCTCAATGATGCATATTAATCTCTAGTTGGGGATGGCCCTTTCACTTATCATTGGTTATTGGTTTTTTTTTTGAGGTATCCTCCTAAAAATGTTGGAAGAGCTTCCCTTTCTCCTTCCTTATTTGAGAGTTTCAGTTTGCTTTCTGGGAACCAGGCCCTAGTTCCCACTCACTGTTTTATGGAAGGGAACTAAGAACTTTCAAGCAAATAGAAGCTGGGAAATTGCCTTAGCATTCCAAAGACCTGGGATGGAAATGATGAACAACCTTTGTCAGGATCATCAATACGTTGCAGTCAGCATTTAGGGTGTGACAGAATCAGGGATGAGACCTTAATATCACAGAAAAATAAAAATGCTTGAGTTAGTTCAGTTATTAATGTTCCATTCAATTACCTATCAGAGTAGCTAGCATAATATTGAGGGTGTGACACAGTGATGTCCCAACTGAATTGTTCATTCCTTGTAATAAAACGCTTACTTTGTTTCTTTGCTATCCGTGGTGCCACTACAGCATTTTCCGTACAATGGGTGCTCCATAAATATGGACTGGTTGGAATCTGGAATTTCAAGTGTCATAACCTAGGGGTTATTGTCTCCTTATAATTGCGACTGTGAACTACAAATGAAGCTAAAATTGGATCTCTACCTTGAATCAATTCCATTCAGCTCCTGGTCTAAGTCGCACAGCCTAAACCCTTAAGGTAGAAATTATCCTTTTTTTTTTTTTTATAGCTCCAAGTCTATTATTTAAGGCCAATAAACAGTGGTTAATAATGAAGAAGTCTTAAATTTCAGATATGTTTTCAGAGACTAAACCTAATAATATTATTAAGTGGAAGCAAAGAAATATTATTTGTTTTGGTGGTAGTCATTAAATATCTAAGAGAGCACACATATCAATAATGGTTTTGTGGTTTGACTCTTGCTTCCTTAAATATAGGAAAAGGCACTGAAAATAGTACAATAATTTTTTTTAATGCTTAGAGTCTCCCTTTTAAATAAAGCAGATATTTGTAGCATTCTAAATCAGATTTCAGATATTTGGGGAGTGCTTCTTCTTAAGAACTTTAATAAAATACAGCTCACCGTAATGAAATTTGTGTTACTGTTAAACACTGCTATATCTATAATCAGTGTCATTAAAAGGTGAGTGAAATGAACCTTGGAAAATAAATTGAGTAAACCAGGCAAAATTTTCTCTTCTGAAAGAGTAAGAGTATATATAACTTAATCCGTATCTAATATTTCAGGGTTTTTTAGCTCCATAAACAGCTATTTAGTTTGTGCCAAACACTGAACTTGGATGTAGGTTTACAAAATGACTAAAACTTTCGTCCCTGCCTAGGAGGAGTTTATAAGAGACAGGAGTGGTTTCAAAGTGCGGTTGCTACACCAGAGGGTCTGTAGAACAGGACTTTGATCACAGGGAGAAACACTAAAACATTTGTTTCTGTTTCTATGTATTAAATTTTAATTTTTTTAATAAAAAATTAATCAGTAAAATATAAATTCTAAAGATGTCCAATCAAAGAAATTAAGACTTATCATCCAGATGGCTCCTGGTGCCTTGACTCTCTCACATTTAGTATGAGGAATTTTGAGGAAAGTAGTCAGAACATATAAAAATAAATATCTCTACCTTTGTCTAACATATAAAATACTAAGACACACAACCAGACTACAATATGAAATACACAGAGAACTACTATTTTTTTTAATAAACCACCAAAGGAAAGATGTAGCAGAGATGACGCATTCTCAGCAGAAAATTATTTCCTTAGTAAAAACAATGTTTTGTGGAAATAACTGTGAATTGTAACCACTGATTAAGCAGCTGTTTTTCACTGGAATTTTTCAAAGGGATTCCAGGGAAATGTTGAGGAGAGAACATCATTTCCTGATTTCTTCATAGGTAAGCTATTTAGACAAAAGGGTGCATAAATCCAGAAATGCTTAGATTGCATAAACTCTTAAAGAATATACTCTGTATAAAAACAAGGGGAAGGGGAGGGTGGGAATGAACTGTATTGACACATATACACTACCATGCTTAAAATAGATAGCTAGCGGGGACATGCTATAAAGCACAGGAGGCTCAGCTCGGTGCCTGTGACGACCTAGATAGGTGGGAGGGAAGTCCAAGAGGGAGGGGATATAGGTATACATATAGCTGATTCACTTCATTGTACAGCAGAAACTAACACAACATTGTAAAGCAATCTTACTCTAATAAAAACAACCAAACAAAAACAAACAAAAAAGAAGTATTTTAAAGAGTATACTATGTCTTAGATGCTTTTTTTTTTTTTTTTTGGAATATAATTCCTTTACAATGTTGTGTTAGTGTCTGCTGTACAATGAAGTGAATCAGCTGTATGTATAACTATATCCCCTCCCTCTTGGACCTCCCTCCCACCTGCTACATCCCACCCATCTGGGTCATCACAGAGCACTGAGCTGAGCTCCCTGTGCTATACAGCACATTCCCACTAGCTATCTATTTTACACATGGTAGTGTATTTATGTCAAACCTAATCTCCCAATTCGTTCCACCCTCCCCTTCCCCCACTGTGTCCACATGTCCGTTCTCTACATCTATGTCTCTATTCCTGCCCTACAAATAGGTTCATCTGTACCATTTTTCTGGATTCCACATATATGCGTTAATATATGATAGTTGTTTTTCTCTTTCTGGCTATTGAGATAGGGAGTAGTCATAAAAATCTTCTGTATAAATATGTTGCAACTGGAAACACAAAATACTTTAGAGAAACTTCTAAGTGTTGGACTTAAAGCTAATCTACACACTTCTTTTTTTATTGAAGTATAGTTGATTTACATTACTTTAAGTGTACAACATAGTGATCCAATATTTGGATAGATTATACTTAAAGTTATAAAATATTGGCTATATTCCCTGTGCTATACAATATATCTTTGTAGCTAATTTATTTTCTACATAGTAGTTTGTACCTCTTTATCCCCTACCCTATCTTGGCCCACCCCTGTTCCCTCTCCCCATTGGTAACCACTAGTTTGTTCTTTACATCTGTGAGTCAGTTTCTGTTTTATTATATTCATTCCTTTGTTTCATTTTTTAGATTCCACATATAAGTGATAACATACTGTATTTGTCTTTCTCTGTCTGACTTTATCTAGGCATAATATGCTTCAGGTCCATCCAGGTTGTTGCAAATGGCAAAATTTCATTCTTTTTTATGGCTGAGTAATATTCCATTATATATATAAAATGTATATAATTTTCCATTTTATATATATAATATACATGTAAATATATGTATATATATATGTATGCCACATCTTCTTTATCCATTTGACTATTGATGACACTTAAGTTGCTTCTATATATTGGCTATTGTAAATTAATGCTGCTATGAACATGGGCTGCATATATCTTTTCGAATGTGTTTTCATTTTCTTCAGGTATATGCCCAGGAGTGGAGTTGTTGGATCATGTGGTAGGTCTATTTTTAATGTCTTGAGGAATCTCCATACTGTTTTCCGTACTGGCTGCACCAATTTATATTCCCACCAACAGTGTACTAGGGTTCCCTTTTCTCCATATCCTCACCAACATTTATTATTTGTGGTGTTTTTGATGATAGCCATTCTGACAGGTGTGAAGTGATATCTCATTGTGGTTTTTATTTGCATTTCTCTGATGATTAGAGATGTTGAGCAACTTTCCATGTGTCTGTTGGCCGTCTGTATGTCTTCTTTGGAAAAATGTTTGTTCAGATCCTCTGCCCATTTTTTAATTCTTCTACATAAAAGAGTATTCCAAATTTGTTGATGATAAATGGATATCACTAGTACAACTAATGGATTTTTTTAAAAATCACGTATTTATTCTAAACAAAATTGATATTCAAACAAATATTTGTTATGGAAAAATCATTTTGAAAAAGAATGTTAAGAAGTTTTTCCAGGTTAAATGATTTTGTTTCCAAAAGTGTTTTGCATGTGTTTACTCTGAAACATTAATCTCTGCACACTTAAGAAATATTGGAAACATTTTCTTCACTTGTTAAAAATCTTACAAATAGAGTTCTTGTGGGGTTTGAATCCATTTATAAAAAATTCAAATGTAATATTTTTGATCAGTTTGCAAGAAAAACTGACCACATGAAGGAAGATGAAAAGTTACTAGTCAAATTCAAACAAAAACATTTGCATAATCTATGAATGAGGTTGAAAAACCCTTTTTCAAATTTAATAAGCCCACTCTCTGATGGCCTTCTACCATTTGGACGTATGTATCTTTTTAAGATTTTGCTTTCAAATTTCCCTGATTGTCTTACAAATATCTGTTACAGTTTGTTCAGTTATATACGGATCCTGTAAATTGGTAGTTAGATGTAGAGGTTGGATAGGATTCAGGTTTGGTTTTCAGCAAGAATGCTTCATAAACAATGTTGTGTGATTCAATCAGGAGTCATATGGTATTTAGTTCTTTATTTTTCTTAATGTCAATAGCCATTGCTTAAATCCACTAGCTCATCCCGGCGAATGTAAAATGGTGATATTGTAATTCTGTCATTCTATAAAGAGAAATATTCCCATCAACTATTTAGTTACTCTGAGGTACAGTTTGTCTAGAACAGGCAGGATAAATGCCTTATTCTATCCTTTCATTTACCACTTTTCAACATAATGATTTCGCTCCCTAGTATTGCCTGCAATATCATATACATAGTGTATATGTATAATGTATAATATATATCAGACACATAATATTAGACATGATATACAAAGGCATGGGGAAGGAAAGGACCAGATCAACCAAATATACTGAAAGTTAGGGGGGCTTCCCTGGTGGCGCAGTGGCTGAGAATCTGCCTGCCAATGCAGGGGACACGGGTTCGAGCCCTGGTCTGGGAGGATCCCACAGGCCGTGGAGGGGCTGGCCCCGTGAGCCACAATTACTGAGCCTGCGTGTCTGGAGCCTGTGCTCTGAAACAAGAGGGGCCGCGACAGTGAGAGGCCCGTGCACCGCGATGAGGAGTGGCCCCCACTTGCCACAACTGGAGAAAGCCCTCACGCAGAAACAAAGACCCAACACAGCCAAAAATAAATAAATAAAAATTAAAAAAAAAAGAATATACTGAAAGTTCAATAAAACTGGAATACAGAGTGTAAAAGAGGGAGAGAAAATAGAGAGATTATTTCACCAAATATTTTTCTGATGTACCATGTTTTACAAGGTTGAATTTTGTGCTAAATTTAAAGCATACAACAATTAATAAAGAGAGTCTTTCTCTTGGGGAACTCATGATCTAGTAAGAAAGAAAGGCAGTCACTAACAAGTAACCATAATACCTTGTATTAGGTGCTCCTATGAATTTTAAAATACTATGGACTCACAGGCATGGAGATGAGGCAACTGTGGATCAAGGGAGATAAAATAAAGTAATGTTTGAGCAAAATCTTAAAGGATGTTTTGGAGATATTCAGTAGCCCTAGATGCAGGGTGGAAAACAGAAGGCGTTCCTGACAGTGGGACCCAAATGCACAAATACGCAGGACTTGGGTGGGGGAGAATTTTGTGTTTGAGGAATGTGATTTACAACAGTCTGGCTGTAGTATATTGCTGGTCCAGCTCCCAGCACTTTAGCATCCCAGGGTCGATGAAGAAGGTTGCCACAGGGACAATGGGGTCACTGATGTGCAGTATGACTGGAGATGTGGTCTCCATGACCTTGACTCTGCATAAGACTCTAGGACCTCCACACTATGCTGGGGTAGGGGAGTCTCCAAAGTGAGTGAAGTGATTTCCTTGCTGATTTGATGGGGATTTGAAGATAAAATTAAGCTGATTAAAACATATAATGTATTATATAATTACATTACCACAATATAAGTTATTGTGATATTTCTTGCTTGTCTGGGCTTGTGAAATTGAGACTTATAGTAGATACTTAAATTATCACATTGATTCTGACAATGATACTGCAAAGGAAAAAAAGCAAGTAAAGATTGTTATTAACCATGTTTAATAGCTGAGGAAACAATTTCAGAGAAGGTAAGAGAATTTTCCACGGTAAATATCAGCGCTAGGTTGTTGGCCTAGATCTTCTGAAATATATTCACCTGAGATGTTTATCTACAGATATCTGTCCTCTGTTGAAGATTCTTTCTTGAGACATTAACTATATATATGGCAATGTTTTATTGAATATGCACCATTTCCAAAACACTAGATCTATTTCCTGATAAACAGAGTATTATTATACCCTTTGTTTCTCATCCATGATAGGCAGAATTCTTTGCTGGCCTCTAAGATTCTTTACCCTATGTTTTACTTGCCCATTATAATCCCCAGGACTGTGAATGTGATGGATTTCACTCCTGTCTTTGATCTCTAGACCCAGATTTACAGGGCTCATGTGATTAGGTCAAGCGCATGTAGACAATCTGTCCTGAGAGTGGCCAGGAGCCAAGTATGGCCACCAGCTCACATCCAGTAAGAAAAAGAGACTTCAGTTCTACAACCTCAAGAAAATCATTCTGCCAACAGTGAGCTCAGATGTATCCTGAGCTCCAGGTGACGGTACAGCTTGCTGAAGCCTTGATTTTGACCTTGTGAGACACTGAGCAGAAAGCTCAGAACAATAATACAAAAGGACGTGACAGTTTGAAATAAATATTTTGATAAAATGTTTCTTGGAGAAAACAAATAAGGTTTTCATGTTGCAAAACAATGAAACATACTGAAATGTTTTAAGCCAAATACATGTTTCCCACTGCAATAGTAATATGGAAAACGAGCTTGGGTTTGCATTTAATCACCTTTAAAAACATGAAAGACTGAGTTATATGGTTTATAGGACTAAAAATTGTTCTGAGTCTATATAATCAGGGAGGAATGAGGTTGGAGTAGTAGAAAGGTAGCAGGGAAATGGAGATGGGGCAGTGAGAGGAATGTTGATAGAGAAGAGGTGAAGAATAGTATAGAATAGAGAAGTAGGTCATTGACTTGGTTCTGTGTGGATGTATAAGATGCAGTTAATTTGGGGGCTACCCTAAAGAAATCTGATGATTCCCTTAATCTGAAATAGTCCAGGTTTACAGCGGTAGAAGCATCTTCTCACAAGGAAGGGCAATATGACTTAGCTGCTCTAATTCATATCACTCCGGGTTTGCCTTCCCCTTGGAGAACTTCCCAGTCCCCATGGCCACCCCAAAAATTGCCTCAGAGATAATCATTTTTAATTCTTCTACTCTATCACAGAGTGGGCACAAATCCTTCTCTCAATTATCCATGGTATATTTGATGCTAGCCTGGCACATTTAACAAAACATTATAAAGGGAAGCATAAAGGTAACAGAAATAAAATACAATTCACTACTGGTATTTAGATGACCGCTTTGAGAGACCACCAGCTCCATCTGTCCTCATAGAGGCTCCTCTATGACTGATCTCATTCAATTGGCCTTTATCTTATTGAAGGCACCTCTCTGTTTCTCAGTAATTAACAATGCACCTGATACATACAGACTTCTCTTGATTTGGGTTCTGCAAGAAGTAGAGCATGAGGAAAGGAGTTATGGGCAAGTAGTTCATTTGAGAGGTGATTCCAGGAACACTGGTAAAGGATTGGAGATAAGACATGTAAGAAAATAAGACAACGAATAGTGTGCTGCCAAGCTAGTTGCCAATGTGAGCAACTGGAGCTCATTTCTACTGGGGAATCCGGGATACAGTGTAGAATACATCCCAGAGTTACCTCAATCAAGGGGAAAAGAAGCTGAGGTGTTCATCTACAGAAGTCTGTCATCTGCTGAAAGCTGTTTATTGAGACATTAACCATCCAGCACTTCTAGGTCACCCTGTGTGGGAGCTGAGCATGCTTTCCTGGTCAGAAGAAACAAAACCAAAGCCAAAACCAAAACAAATGAACAAACAAAAACCCAAGAGCAACCCTCCCCAAAAAACCCCCCAACACCCCCCCCCCCAAAGCCCGTAACTCTTGATAGAGAATCACAGATGGCAAGTTTTCCCAGTAAACAGCCTTTCCTATGGAGAGAAAGTGCCTTGGGGCACCAATAGTGTCTGCTGTGAGACTTCCCAGTCTTGAGGCCCAGAGACTGTCAGTTAACGCACTTTTACTGATCCCTGTCTACACACCAGGCACCCTTTCCAAGTGGCTTATTCCTACTCTTAACCTCACAAAAGCAATAATATTGGAAACTGAAATAGTCCAGAAGAGACTACAGCAGAGGCTTTGTGGGTTTTTTCGGTACAATAATGGAAATTCCCACGCCTCCTTTTCCCTGTTCCTCTGCCCCCAGAAATGCTGTCATCCGCACTCTGGCTGTCCCCTCCTGGGGTGGGGCTCAGATCAGCGTTGTTGCTCTCTGAGTACTAGACTCGTGTTTATTACTAGTTTGGACACAGGCAGCTCAAATATAAGCAAATGTTTTTGTTATGCTAGGATCCAGTTCTTGTTTCTGGCTGTTCCTTTTACTCTAAACAAAAAAGCTTTAATTTTGAAAAAAATATAACCCACATGATTCTCATTAGTATATAAATAATCTGATGCTCTTTGATGTTTGGGGAAAAAATGTGTCTTTATAATTTTTTGTTGAAAGCAGAAAGGCATTTTCCTTAAAATATAACCTCTCAGGAAAAAGAAAAAGGACTTATAGATCATTTTGAATTCTTGCAGTTTTCATTCACGTGTCATGGGTCTATCCACCCCTCCACCCACTCACACAATCAACCCAATTTACTTACCATCTAAGCTGTCTTCATATTATACTGGCTCCTGGAAACACAAAGTAAAATAAGACACAGAATAAGAACTCAAGTAACAGTTTGGAACAGAAAAAGTGCAAATCATCTGACACTTAATTGAGATTCAAGAATGTTCTAGATACAATGTCAGGTTCTAGTAATAAAAAAAAAAAATTAAATTTGATCCCTGACCCAAAATGCTCATTATCTGGACAGAGAACAAGTATATTCATAGTGGACTGGAACACAAGACAAACTGAAAATTCTCTCATATAAGTAGAAGTAAAATGCCATGGGAGCACAGAAGAAGGGTTAGTGATTGAGTTTAGGGGAATTTGGGTGAATTTCAAAGAGGAGACGGTTTTCCTGGACATAAACATTTGCAGGCACAAATGCTGTGGGCTGAAGTGGGCACTAGGTGCTGTAAGTGACCTAGGTATGATGGAGTGAGCTTTTAGGTGAGGCTATTTATTTCATTATCTTCACACACATGAAAATCACTGGGAAAAGTAGATTAGTCTGTTCACACTCATGATTTCCAGTCTCAATTAAACCTTTAGAAGCACTTGGTAAAGTTGTGACTCCTTTGGGTGTTTAGTTCTCCCATTACCTTAAGTGGTTATTCCAAACCTATTTTCAAACACTATTTAATTGAACTGCCCACACTCTCATAAAGTTTCCTTCCCTTCCACTTCCTCTATGAAACAGAGGCCATTAGGTGGCTGTCCCTCCTACAGCATTTCGTTCTCTCCTAATCTCTTCTCCTAGAGGAAGAGATGTTTCTTCTCCTGTTCAAACTCCCAATATCTCATGCTCTCAACCTCAAAACACTTGTTCCTCAAGGAGCTTTCTGTTCCTTCTTTCAACCTCAGTTCATCTAAAGGCTCATTTTCCTTAGCCTTCATGTACATTCACACACCTGTCATCCTAAAAACCATTCCTGTCCCTCTAGTTCCCTATCTCCTTCCATTCTCAGCATTCTTTTTGAAAGTCTAATCTAAACCAAGCCTGAGATCTATTCACTGAGATCTATTTCACTATATGCTCTCGTGAAATAATCTCATCTAGTAATTTTAATTTCTGCCTAGATAATACAGAGCCCAATATCTTCCACTTTAGTCCTGCTTGAGCTCAGACTCATATATCTCATTGTCAAGCTTGAATCACTAGACCTCAGGTAGACCTCAACATGTAAAATTGAACTAATTAGCCACTCCCCCAACCCCGTGTTCCCTATTTTGGACATCTGCACCATCTTCTATCTAATTAACCAGGACAAAAATCTGGAATGACCTTGACCCTGTCCACCTTCCATCTAATCATTAAATTATTTGGATTCTTTTTTCCTTAAAACCACTCAAAATTCAGCTTATCCAGTTCACTCATATTGTACTGCTGTATAGATCATGTCCTCATTCTAACAGACTTGTATCACAGTGTCCTCACTAGCCCAGACTTCTCCAGTTTTACCTCTTTCCAATGCATCTACTAACTGTAGCAAGTATAGTCTTTCTAAAGTGTGCAAAACCCTTGTCTCCCTTTAACAAAAAAATAATGCCTAAGCTTAGGAATATGACCTATATTCTCTCTTTAACTAGCCCTATCTCTAGCCTCATCTCCTGCTGCCCCTCTCTCAAATAAACTTCACAGTCCATTCATACTAAATAACTTGGGGTTGCCTATAACTCCACGCTTTCTGACATCTTTATGCCTTTGCAGTTCCCCTGTTTCTCTGCAAACTCCCAATAAACCTTCAAAACAGCACAGAGGCCATCTTCTATAAAATGTATTGTGTAAATTGAGGGAAGCCTACATGTTTCTTTAAATTTAAAAAACATGTACATATAAAATTGACTACTGAGTAGTAGTTCATTTGTTTTCCTTATACATTATTATTATACACAACATAACCTTCAGCACATAATCACTCTTATCTCCGTATTCTTGTTGCAGCTTAAACAAACTTATACTAATTTTATTAATTTCAATTTTGTTGTACTGTTCATTAATGTAACTTCCTTATTTTTCTCACTGATTGTAAGTTTCCTTATGCCTTAGTCACCTATATTGCTATTACCTTCTTAATGCTTCATCTGGATGCTGAGTAGTTTCTCACTATGTTTGAAAAAAATAATTCACCCGTGTGTTATAGTTTTCTGCATACAGGTCTTTTGTCTCCTTAGGTAGATTTATTTCTAGGTATTTTATTCTTTTTGTTGCAATGGTAAATGGGAGTGTTTCCTTAATTTTTCTTTCAAATTTTTCGTCATTAGTGTATAGGAATGCAAGAGATTTCTGTGCATTAATTTTGTATCCTGCTACTTTACCAGATTCATTGATTAGCTCTAGTAGTTTTCTGGTGGCGTCTTTAGGATTCTCTATGTATAGTATCTATCATCTGTAAACAGTAACAGATTTACTTCTTCTTTACGATTTGGATTCCTTTTATTTCTTTTTCTTCTCTGATTGCTGTGGCTAAAACTTCCAAAACTAGGTTGAATAATAGTGGTGAGAGTAGGCAGCCTTGTCTTGTTCCTGATCTTAGTGGAAATCGTTTCAGTGTTTCACCATTGAGAACAATGTTGGCTGTGGTTTTGTCATATATGGTTTATTATGTTGAAGTAAGTTCCCTCTATGCCTACTTTCTGGAGGGTTTTTATCATAAATGGGTGTTGAATTTTGGCGAAAGCTTTCTCTACATCTATTGAGATGATCATATGGCTTTTATCCTTCAATTTGTTAATATGGTCTATCACATTGATTGACTGATGAAAGAAATTAAAGATGATACAAACAGATGGAGAGATATACCATGTTCTTGGATTGGAAGAATCAACATTATGAAAATGACTATACTACCCAAAGCAATCTATAGATTCAATGCAATCCCTATCAAACTACCAATGGCATTTTTCACAGAACTAGAATAAAAAATTTCACAATTTGTACAGAAACACAAAAGACCCCGAATAGCCAAAGCAATCTTGAGAAAGAAAAACAGAGCTGGAAGAATCAGGCTCCCTGACTTCAGACTATACTACAAAGCTACAGTAATCAAGACCGTATGGGACTGGCACAAAAACAGAAATATAGATCAATGGAACAGGATAGAAAGCCCAGTGATAAACCCACTCACATATGGTCACCTTATTTTTTATAAAGGAGGCAAGAATATACAATGGAGAAAAGACAGTCTCTTCAATAAATGGTGTTGGGAAAACTGGACAGCTACATGCAAAAGAATGAAATTAGAACACTCCCTAACACTATACACAAAAATAAACTCACAACGTATTAAAGACCTAAATCTAAGGCCAGACACTATAAAACTCTTAGAGGAAAACACAGGAAGAACATTCTATGATATAAATCACAGCAAGGTCCTTTTTGACCCACCTCCTAGAGACATGGAAATAAAAACAAAAATAAACAAATGGGACATAATGAAACTTAAAAGCTTTTGCACAGCAAAGGAAACCATAAACAAGACAAAAAGACAACCCTTAGAATGGGAGAAAATATTTGCAAATGAAGCAACTGACAAAGGACTAATCTCCAAAATTTACAAGCAGCTCATGCAGGCCAATATCAAAAAAACAAACAACCCAATCCAAAAATGGGCAGAAGACCTAAATAGACATTTCTCCAAAGAAGATATAGACTGCCAACAAACACATGAAAGGATGCTCAACATCACTAAGTAGAGAAATGCAAATCAAAACTACAATGAGGTATCACCTCACACCAGTCAGAATGGCCATCATCAAAAAATCTACAAACAACAAATGCTGGAGAGGGTGTGGAGAAAAGGGGACCCTCTTGCACTGTTGGTGGGAATGTAAATTGATACAGCCACTATGGAGAACAGTATGGAGGATCCTTAAATAACTAAAAATAGAATTACCATACGACCCAGCAATCCCACTACTGGGCATATACACTGAGAAGACCATAATTCAAAAAGAGTCATGTACCACAATGTTCACTGCAGCACAATTTACAATAGCCAGGACATGGAAGCAACCTTAGTGTCCATCGACAGATGAATGGATAAAGATGATGTGGCACATATATACAATGGAATATTAGCCATAAGAAGAAATGAAATTGAGTTATTTGTAGTGAGGTGGATGGACCTAGAGTCTGTCATACAGAGTGAAGTAAGTCAGAAAGAGAAAAACAAATACCGTAAGTGAACACATATATATGGAACCTAAAAAAAAAAAAAAAAAAAAAAAAAAAGGTTCTGAAGAATCTAGGGGCAGGACAGGAATAAAGACACAGATGTAGAGAATGGACTTGAGGACACAGGGAGGGGGAAGGGTAAGCTGGGACGAAGTGAGGGAGTGGCATGGACAAATATACACTACCAAATGTAAAACAGATAGCTAGTGGGAAGCGGTTGCATAGCCCAGGGAGATCAGCTCGGTGCTTTGTGACCACCTAGAGGGTGGGATAGGGAGGGAGGGAGGGAGACGCAAGAGGGAGGAGATATTGGGGATATATGTATATGTATAGCTGATTCACTTTGTTATAAAGCAGAAACTAACACACCATTGTAAAGCAATTATACTTCAATAAATATGTTTAAAATAATAATAATAATTCACCCTCTGTCCATTAAACCTATAAAATAATTTCCTAAAGGGAGAGCTACGTAACTACAATCCAGCAACTCCTTATGAATATTATTGTTATACCTTTCTTGTAATGGAAACGTTCAATTAATTTAGAGACTTGATAATTTTCTTCTCTAACCTTTTATATCACTGTTTTGATGTTTAGGCATTGTAATAAAGTGCACAGATATTCTCAGGTGTGCTTGTAATATTTTCTTTTAAGTCCATTTTAACTTACAATGTTTTAGTACTTTCTCAAAACTCACTTCTGATTTCTTACAGCATATGTAGGAAGCATACATGTATTTTAAAATTTAACTTACAGAAGAGGAACTTAGGTAAGGTAGTCCCAGTTCTGTGGCAGCAAGAGCTGATAATGTTACCACCCTTTATGCTCTTCACCTTTTATACCAAACTCAGATATTCAGAATGCATCCTATTATTCTACACTGAGTTCCCAGAATTTATTGTTAATTGTCATATAATAATCCAACATTTAATAATTGACAGGACATCCTAAAGCAAAGGAAATAAAAGCAAAAATAAACAAATGGGACCTAATTAAACTTAAAAGCTTTTGCACAGCAATGGTAACCATTGACAGAACAAAAAGACAACCTGCTGAATGGAAGAAAATATTTGCAAGTGATATGACAGATAAGGGGTTAATATCCAACATATATAAATGGCTCATACAACTCCACATCAAAAACCAAAAAAAACCAGGGCTTCCCTGGTGGCGCAGTGGTTGAGAATCTGCCTGCCAATGCAGGGGACACGGGTTCGAGCCCTGGTACGGGAAGATCCCACATGCCGCGGAGCAACTAGGCCTGTGAGCCACAACTACTGAGCCTGCGCGTCTGGAGCCTGTGCTCTGCAAGAGAGGCCGCGATAGTGAGGGGTCCGTGCACTGCGATGAAGAGTGGCCCCCGCTTGCTGCAACTACAGAAAGCCCTCGCACAGAAACGAAGACCCAACACAGCCAAAAACAAACAAATAAATAAATATTAAAAAAAATACAACCCAATTAATAAATGGGCAGAAGAACTGAATAGGCTTTTTTCAAAAGAGGAAATGCAGATGGCCAACAGACACATGAAAAGATGTTCAACATTGCTAATCATCAGGGAAACGCAAATCAAAACCACAATGAGACATCATCTCACACCTGTCAGGATGGCTATCATCAAAAAGAACACACATAACAAATGTTGGCCAGGATGTGGAGAAAAGGGAACCTTCATACACCGTTGGTGGGAATGTAAATTGGTACAGCTACTGTGGAAAACAATACGGAGGCTTCTCAAAAAAATTAAAAATAGAACTACCATCTGGCCCAGCAATTCCACTCCTGGGTATATATCCAAAGAAACCAACAACACTCATTAGAAAAGATACATGCACCCCAATGTTCATAGCAGCATTATTTACAACTGATAAGGTATGGAAGCAACCTAAGTGTCCCTCAGCAGATGAATGGATAAAGAAGATAGGTATATATATATATATATATATGATGGAACACTACTCATCTATAAAAAAGAAGGAGATTTTGCCATTTGCAGCAACATGGATGGACTTGTAGGGCATTATGCTAAGTGAAATAAGTCAGAGAAACACAAATACTGTATGATATCAATTACATGTAGAATCTAAAAAATACAACTAGTGAATAAAACAAAAAGAAGCAGACTCACAGATGTAGAGAACAAACTAGTGGTTACCAGTGGGGAGAGGAAAAGGGGCAGAGGCAATATAAGGGTAGGGGGAAAAAAGGGCTATTATGGGATTGTATTAAATCATGCGTATGAAGCTTTTGCAAATTGTAAAGCAGTATAGAATTTAAAGAATCTTTCATTCAATAAAAAAACACATAAGAAAATTTTTTAAAATAATTGACAGGACATAACAATCATACAGTAGAGATGTGGGATTCAGAACAATTGCTTTGATCTAACATTCTAAAGGAGTTAAGCTTTCTTATCACATCCAAGACTGAAAATTTTTCAAAGATTGAGGCTTTAGTTCATTTAGTAGGTTTTTAAAAATTTTTTTATAGAGACTATACTTCCATATATCTCTAATTTTAAAACTTGTAAAATATTTAATATGAGATGGAGTTGCACAAATATGTTACTTTCAATTTTATTTAAATCAAATAAAGCTGTGACTGATGTGAAGAAATTGGCATAGAAATTACATGAATTAACATAAAAATTTAAAGACAAAATCTTATTACCTAATTATCTTATCCTGAATAATTAAATGCAAAGGATATACATGTTAAATGGCCATAAACATGTAGGCGTTACACAGTGCACATATGGAGTCATAAAACATTTTATACTGCTTTATTATAAATAATTGGAAATATTTCATTTTTCAAACCCAGGTAACAAAACAGTAAATATCATGCTTTCTTTCTTTTTTCATAATTTCCTTTTATTTTTGTATTATGAGTTGGGAAATAGTATTACTTATCAAAAGACCTGTGAAAAAAATCTGTAGGAACACACAAAACAAAACACTCACTTTCATTCACTTAAATGAAAACAAACAAGAAGGTTTTTAGAGGGAGAGGCTAAATGCTGCTATGAAGGAGTCTCCAAGAACAGAAAAACTGTAGTATACCTGCGAATATCACTTGTAAGGCAAAACAGGTTTGTACACACACAAAAGGTATAAACGCTTGATGGTAAACTTTAAAAAATAATTTCTTAAAAATGTGAGTTGCTTTATTTTCTCAAATGAAGGAAAGCCACAAAGGCACAATAGATCAAGTCACCAGGTCTAAAACTGGTATTGTTGCCCTGATAAAAACTTTTTTTAAGAAAGGAGACCCAATATGGATTTCAATTTTCTTATCTCATAGCACACCTCATGTTTTGATAAAAACTGTTCACTCTTGTAACCTTGGACACTTACAGGCAGAAAGCACTTCCTGATAAATTATTGTAGTAACTTCAAATTCCCACAAAAATCTGTGCCCCAAATTCACTTAAAATAGATTATCCCATAGGAATATTTTCATTAAGAGATTTATAGCAGCTAGTAATTAGAATTTTCTTAGTCAAGTGACTATGATTAATTTTCTTTTTTGTGAATGTTTTCCTTAAAGTATAATACAAAGTTTGCCAATTTTCTTCCCTAATGATAATGTATTAACATCAGAAATTGCCTAAGAAAACAGGGTCCAAGGGAGAAAAATATGAAGAAATAACATATTTCATAAAGTGGTATAGTAGATTTTTTTGGAAGTGTGTTTATTTGCATCAATTGAGGACAATGTTGCATATTCCAGATTAAACAGCTATTAGGTTTACTATGGATATAAACAGGCTATGTACAATGATATTTATAATTCTTCTTTCATTTTTCATAGACTTCAGAGTATGTCTTTTATAGAAACTGGAACAGGGTGAATCTGGAAAGCAAGTTTCAGTTAATTAGCAAAAATTAAATTAGCATGAAATAGGGTGAAGAATTGAAGGTAATGATTTTAAAAATAATAAAGTTACACAAGTGTACACATGCAAGAAGATACTGTAAAATGAACTGTTCCAGTTTACTTGGTTTTATTTCAACTTAATACACTCTAAAATACTGTTTTCATGTATAATATCAAAGGAAATATTAAATGCATGTATATTATTTTAAGGGCTTGATGATATATTTCACATTCTTTAAACTTTACTCAGGCTATAAATATATTTATATATCAGTCAGTTTTTAAAGTAAATGAAAACTGTAGCATGGGGGGGATCATTTTTCACCTTATATGTCCATATTTGATTATGTCCATTTTTTCTGAAAACTGTACCAAAAAAATCAAAGGGTAATGGAGTGTATTTCTACCTCACACTGCTATTCTTCAGGCACTATAATTCTTTATAGTTTGCCAAAATGGAATTTAAATTTGAAGACGGGTTAACTGAAATCAACTAGTAAGTATGCTTTAGGAATTAGGCTTCTGAAATCCATTTAACCAACTCAGAGGACAATGCTGTTCTTCCTAAACTTTTATTAAAATTGTGCAACAGTACAAACTTATTGTTAGTAGGTTTGCAGAGACATAACACCATTTCACTGGTGTAACACACCTTTCCCAAAGGATTATGGCAGGCCTGTTTTTATTCTTCACGTATACTCTTTTTGTTGTTGTTGTTCATCTTCTTTTTCTTCGGTTTTACATGAAATAAACCATATTTATCATCTGGTTACTATAGTTCTGTAATAAGATCCAGTAGTAGTTTGAAGCACAGCGAGCTGAACAGTTTCTTCCCTTTTTAAAGCATGACAGTGAGTGGCATTCTCTATAGTCAAGCCATAGGAACACAGTCACCCCAAGGAGAGGCTTTTGTGAAATCAAAAGGTTCCAAATTCACAGTCAAGAACCTTGGTGACTTCACATAACTGCTACTTGTTGCTGGAAGGGAGACAATATTGTTTGCTTCAGAAGTTTCCAAGCAGTTTCTCATCTGGTGGCTTCTCCAGATTTCTTTGTGGTCTTTTAAATTGCTTTTGACATTGAGCCTTCAAAAGTCCAAAGGTCGAATCATCATAGTTGTGGAACGTAAGGAGTAACTGGGCCCTTTGAAATAATGCCACTTTATTCCATTTAGTTTTCCGTGGTTCTGCCCCGCTGTATAAAACATTCCATTTAGATTGGATGGGCCACAAGCATCAAACCACCAGCCTGAAAAATTAGTTAATAATGAAAGAGAGAAGAAGGAGAAGAAACAATTACATAAGTAAACTGAACATTTGGAAATTAATGCCATTAACTGAGGGGAAACTTATTCATACTTATGATTATTTGAAAATAGGAGGTATTCAATAAATATCTTCTTGGTAGTGAAATTGCTTTAAATGGCATCCAATTTAGACAGTGTACAAACAATCAGAAAGAGGAATGCTTTCATGAAAATCAGCTTTCAGTGTCACTCCATTGGGACTCAATTCCCAATGTAACGATGGGAAGCATCTGGGCTTCAAGATACGCTATAGTCGGGCCTGAATTCATACAAAGGGCAAGTAAAATGAAACCCTTAAGAGGGATTCTACCTGAAGCCTGTTACTGGGAACAGAAAAATTAATTATTAGCAATAAAGTTCAGAAGCTTAGACAACTGGCATCTAAATACAAAGAAATGTTCTCCATCTACTTCATAATTTTGCCAAGAATTGGCCCTCAGCTGCTTCTGAAATTAACTGGATACCAGAAAATGACCATGAGTTTGAATTGCTATGCCCCCTCTGTAGCTTATAGCACTATGGGAAGTGTTTATCAATAGTAGCCATATAGTTCCTATACAGCAGTCATTTTTTCTGTGATTGTTCAAGTTCTTTCTAAACGTAGTAAAAAGAAAAATGATGAGTAACGTAGAGATCCTATGCTCACATAGCTCTCTGCAAGGATAACTCAGTACTTTATTTTTTAAATGAATTAAGTTCTTAGATTTTTAGATAAAACAGTACTTTTTCTCCGTCTTCTGAAGTAACACTGCTGAAATCTTTAGGGAGAGATATATGCCAGAGACATTCTGGCATATTTGTATTTGGATACAGTTGACCTCCCTTTGATTACAGAGTTATACCTAAGGGACTAATAGCTAAAGAAAGGGAAAGCTGTACAGCTGATGTTTAACTGTAACACGAGCATCATCTTGCAGAAACTTTAGAAAAAGTTAAATGGAGAAAAGCTAGTTCTCATTTTTCAATTTTGGAGGATGAATACAGCTGGGTTTGTTTATAAAGTCGTACTTAGAGGCCTAACAAGCTGTAGTAATCGCTAATTCATCCTAGGAAAAAGTAAGGTATGTCAATGAATTTGGAAAGACACTATATTTAATGTTTTACCAACTGTATGCAAATAACATAGATACTAATGCAGTCAAAACATGAGGGGCAAGCAAGTTCTTATTTGGCAAGGAAGGAGAAAACTGTAAAATTTCACCTTTTTCTTCTTAAGATTAATTCCTTTAAAATTTTTTGGTAAGTATAACTAGTAAAAATATGCTATTTATATCACAAAAGGCTTTCTAATATTAGGGAATTTATTTACCCATAAGACTCTCAAAGGACAAAATGAAACTCAACTTAATTGCTTCAGTATTTTAACTTTCTCCTCCTTTTCTATGACCTTCTTGAGGCACTCTTCCATCATGTTAATGAGCCTTTCATAGTCTTTCAAATATCCACCATGGTCTCTAAAGCAAACACAGTTACTCTACTGTCAAGAACTATTACAAATCATAGAATGATCTTCTAAGTTACATTAGGATTCTCAGGGTAAAAGCGTGTGGTTTTGTTTGGTTTAGAGAAAGCCATAAGAGTTCTGGAAGAGTGTGGGAAGGCAGAGGTCTGTTGGAACAGAAACCTGGCAATGAAGGGCACAGGCTGAAGGATACATTCATTGGGAAACTTTTGATGAGCTTAGAAAAGAGACAAGAAATAACTGGGGCACATGAGGGAATAGGATAAATTTACCTTATATACATTTTCTAATGAGTAAAGTGGGGTAATGTCTATGGTAAGAACAATGGCATTTTGGAGACATTGAAAGAAGACCAGAACGGCTGGGTCAAAGTTAACAAGAGGAACAGTAGCCTGAAGCTGAGATGGTCTGAAGACCAAGTCACATAGTCTTTTGTTCACTATCCTAAGAGCAATGAAAAGGCATGGTCTATATTCCCTGTACTTAGTGCTGCATCTAATGGGGTTTGCTTGACAGATGACTGAAAGGGACTACAGGCTTATTGACAGATTGACTGTTTCTCCTTATAAAGCTTCTATGGTCTGAATTTGTCTAGTTCACTAAAAAAGCTGTATTTCATAGACACCTGAATATATATATAGACACCTGAATATACTGTATTCATTTTTTCTTTATTTATTCATTCAGTTTGTAATTATCATGAATTGTTGTCATACAACACTCAACAAGACAGATGTGGTCCTTACCCTCGTGGAGCTTACTCCCAATGTGAGAAACAGACCAAAAAAAGTAGCAAATACATAAAATACCTACAAATCATGACTATGATGATGGAGAGAAGGAAGAAGAAGAGGAGGGGGGAGGAGGAAGTAGAGGGGGAAGTGGAGGGGCAGGAGGAGAAGGAGGATAGGTGGAGAAGGAGGAGGGGGTGCTTAGAATCAGGGACTATAAAGGAGCATAACAGGAGACTTACTTGACTTTTCATGTTCATGGAAGAAGTTGATATTTAATGAGACCTGATGGATGAGGAAACAGTTATGTGAAGATGGGGAAAGACTCTTCTAAGCAGAACATGGCACATGTCAATGCCATGAGGAAGAAAGGGAGCTTAGTGTTTAGGGACTAAAAGAACATCAGTGTAGTTGGTATATAGTGAACAAGGGGGAGACTTGCAGGGAATGAAGGTGGAGAAATGGCAGTCTTGGTGGAAAGGTGAACAATGTGGAAAAACTTAGTTTATCCAGGCTACTTGTCTATCATCAGGTGAACAAGTGGAACATTCTCTAGGAATGGGAACCAATATTTAACCAGGGGAACCAGATCTGCCAGGTTAAATGTTTAATCGAATATTATTTAGAGCCCTCACTCTGTAACTGTGGTCTGCCAAAGCTACCCTGAGCATATGTGGCAATATGATGAAGGGGAGAAAAGTGAAGCTAGAATCAATTCAACAAATACTAACCAATGGACAGACATAGGGGTCAGAGGTGAGTAAAACAAAATTCCTGACTTCAAGGAGTACACAATTTTGTGTAGGAGAGAAACAACGAACTGTTAAAAAATGAGATAATGGCTGTTTAACAGAGATGAAGAAAATCTTAGGAACAGAGGCGGAATGCCCTGCTTGTTGGTCCATAAGGTGTACTCATCACTTGAGCTGGATGCTGAAGGATGGGTGTGAGTTCACTGGACAGAAAGAGATTTCTAAAGACACTGTGTACTCTGGGAGAGCAGGACAGAGTGCCTGCCAGCAGCTTGGGTTGGCTGGAATGCCAGTGGATAAGGGATTGGAGAATTCAGGGCTAGCAAAATAAACAGGGTCAAGAACATGGAGGTTTTTATTGTATTTCTAGAAATATTCCTGTGGGCAACAGGGATCCTAGAGTACCAGACCAGAAATTAGAAGACCCTGACTTTGATGCCCACTTCACCAATTAATAACTATGGGATCTTAGGCAATAGTATATATAATATTTGATATTTATTGAACAGTTAATATGTGTCAGGGACTCTGCTAAAATATTTATATGAATTTTCTCATTTTATTACCCAAACAGCCCTACATAGTGTGGCAAGTACTAAAGTGAAGACACTGATGCTCAGGTAGTTTAAGGAACTTTTCCAACGTCACACAGTCACCTGCGTCCTCATTCCTAAGATGTGGATTATAAATGTCTAATCAACCATTTTCACAGCACAGCTGCAAGGATCATGTAAGATGGTGCACTATTAAATCCTATCTAAGTGCTCTTTTGTAAGTTATGTAGGAAGCAGCCAGAAACATTAGAGCAGAAATAAAAAGGATTAGATCTTATTGGGGCATCATAATGATTTAATAATGAAGACCAGGTCATTAGCGCCAACATATTTCCTTATTTGCTTGGTAGGGTTAATTAGAGAAATACAAAAATAATTTGCACCCAAATGGGTACAGTTGTTCAATGCTTGCATTGTAAAGACATGGCATTTAAGTGCCTACTATGGGTTTTGTTTTCAATGATTTGTTTTTATTTCATGTGGAAATCAAAGAGGTCAAGGCGTTTATCTCTTTATCTTAAGACTAGTGGGCCATGCACACTCTGGATTATCAGAGAGCAATAGACAATAATAAAAATGATGAATTAAGATGGCACAAGATGAAATGAAAGGGCAATTATTTCTCATGACAATTTCAGTTGTACTGTCCTTTATTAAATACTCTGAACTTCAAGGTCACAAAAATAGTTATTTCTGTGCAAGTAAGTATTCTCTGTTTTCTCTGACAAGGAACAACAAGGAACATCTTTGTATCAAATATTTCAGTTTGTGCACTTTCTACCTCTCTTTGAAAAAATTAAGCATGACCAGGTCTTTTAAACATAAATCCTGAAAAGATGTGTTTTTAAAGCATATTTATAGAAAGCAGGCAAAAAGTACAGCAGACTCCTGGTTACTCATAGGTACCCTTAGGCATTCATAAATGATCGTATGTACTCATGGGTACTCAGAACATATGCAAGTTTGCACAGATTGAAGGTGTCCTTATGAACATATAGAGGAGTGTGTGCCTGGCTTGCAGTTCCTCTCTGATAAGATTCCAAATAGCTGAATTATCTATCTTCTACAATCCTGGGGAAATATTAACTTTGTACTTTGTTCTATAAGTGCCTGGGAATAACAGATGAGCAATATCTTGAAGTTAATCTAGAAGAGGCACTTTAAGCTTAAAAGAACTCAGCGATGCAAGCAAAGATGGAAGAAAGCAGCAGCTTCCATCTGCTGTTGGGACAACTGATAAAATGTCTTAAATGTTTTAAGATTGGCAATTGCTGAGATTTACTTTGCCAAGCATTTTTCTTTATAACCTGTAACCTCATGTATATTTTAGTAAGAAATCTGAGATGCATGTTTCTAATCCAGTTACACTTAACTCATTAAAATTTAGTTTTGTAGTAACCATCTCGGGCTTCCCAGGCCTTTAAAAATCATTTGAGTCTTTTATCTTTGAAGCAGAAAATTCACATTTTATCACCAATAAATGAAACTTTGCCCAGAGAACAGGAACTTGATTCTAAACTCTGTACTCAGGAAGTTCAAATTTATTTGAAAGTCAGGAAACCTAACTCAAATTCTTCTGATCCTAAACAAAATGTCTCTCAACACTTCTTTTCTAAGGTAAAAAGTACAGCAAAATAAAAAGATATATCTGTGGTTATGGATTTCTTTCACTCATTTTCAATGCACGCATTCTAATCAGTAATACGCAAAAGAAACTGCACAGAGAATAAGAATTTTCCTTTTTGATAGTGATAAAGGATGACTAAGTTATAGCGATAAAGGATGACTAAGTTATAGCGATAAAGGATGACTAGTTAGTGACTAAGGATGAGGCTGAAAAAAAACTGACTGATGCCATAGTTATCAATGGGATCATCATGAAAATCACTCGCTGAGTTCACATGTACAAATTCGGCCCTACCAATAACTAGCCTCAAGGAGCAGCTGCATGTTCTTGTGTGCGGGAGGCAAAGGACCTTTCCAGAGGTCTGCATTCCTTCTGTCATTTCATTTTACATCCCCTTCGAGTCTAGCACTTGGCTTTTTTTCCTTTCTCTTATTTTTGTTCCATAGATTAAAAGTTGTTTATCCTGGCTGATAATCTTGAATTCATTTAAATCCTTTAGGTATTCTCTTACTGCCTCTTTCCTCCCTTGAACTTCATTTTACTTTTAACCACGTTTAAATGAGGAAATCCTTGTGAAAATGTGCTGCGAACAGTAAAACAGAGCTAAATTCTTGTCTTTGAATGCCATTCCTTTTAAGAGTGGCAGTAGAAGGAGTGGATAAGGTAATGGCTTATCTGGAGGTCAAGCTCAAATCCTACTTCTGACATTAATTCTGTGACCTTAGGCAACTTATCTAACTCTTCCGTATCTCAATTCTTACCAAAGATCTCTGTCTCAAAGGATTTATGGAAGTGTCATATATAAGTTATTAAATATAAGTCATTAATGGTAATGAAGAAATGACTGTTACACACTAAGAGTACAATAGATATCCACTGTATTATTTATTAGTAGAGTAAAATATAAACAAAATTGGTTATTTCTCATCCACTGTCAATTATTTACCTTTGGTGGCAGCCTGGTGTTATAGGCCTATCAGTTCTGATTCACCTTTTTCCAAACTGATCTTTTAAAAGATACTTTCCGATATTATTTGTTCTTTTTCCAATAAGTGAAAACTCCCTCCCACAAAAAAGGAGTATAATCCTAAATTTTGCACTTAGGCTGTTTAAATTTATTTGAAAGTTACAAACCTAACACTCAAAGTTTTCCAATTTGGAGTTTAGTCTCCTGGGGTTTGGTTATTCTTAAAATTCAGTCCCAGTCTTCAATATTCATCCCTTTGTTCCATGTTTGTGCATGCTAATTCATATATACATACTTAAGGCATTTTAAATCTAAGTTCACAAAAAAGTCACATTCATACTCACATTGATTTATTTCTATGTCTTCTCACCAGGATCATTTGATTTTACAATGTCCTTTCAGAGTCTTTGATAGCAAATTCATTCATTTAATCAATATTTATCAAGCACGTCCTATGTGCCAGGCACTGTGCTAGGCGCTGAGGATACAGTGGTGCAGAGCACGATGTCCCTGTCTTCAAGAACTGTACATTTTTGTGGAATAGGCTTAGAGATTATGTGCTAAATAAGAAATTGCTTTGAAATAAAGTAATGCAATGTAGATTTCTGTAGTCAACCTTAAACTATCAATATGGATCTTTTCTCTCAACATTTTTGCCTTAAAACCCAGGGAATGCCAGTTATCTGACAATGGTTAGCACATCCTTCCTGGGTTATCAAAAACTCTAAGATGATTGTATTTTCCCAAAGATCTTGTCACTTCAACCAGTTAGAGAGGCTGTTAATTTCTTTCATTTTCTTTGTCTTCTTCAAGGTTATATAGCAGGCAAGTATTTATCAACTCTCTACTGCTAGCATCTGTTAAGTTCTAGGGTGTACTAAGAATTTATGTGTATGGCTTTATTCCGTCTTTTAGAATTGAACTGAGAATATCTTTTGTTAGCTTTAGCAAAGTCTTGTCTGTTGGCTGACATAGTTTATGCGTGGGAAAAGAGACTGGAGTTTTTACCACAACAGATTCTTTCTGCAGAAGGTTAGGTCACATTTTTACATAGCTTTTATATTATATAACAAATAAGAAAATTGTGTTGAAAGAAAAGGTAAGGAAAAGAATGTAAAACAATACCATGTTTTGTTAGGGTTTTTTTTTTTTAATTTTTGGTTGGCAACCTTTAGTAATTGTAGTTTCTAACAGACTTTTAGAAAAATTTATTTTGAATTGGTACGAAAGACAAGGTTTTCTTTGAATGTGAAGTTTGCTTTGATTGTGACAATCTAATGAGAAAAGGTTTTAATTTTCATAATTTTAGAGTCATAGATTTTTCTGTATATTATGTTTATATACAACAAATCCATACAAACAAAAGCATGAATTGAATGATATTACATTTTCATTTTCTAAATGTTAAATAATAGAGAAAACATTGTTTTTAATGAAACTGATTCCTTTCTTTGGACTCAAGAGGGCACAAGAAGGGCTCTCCTGTGGGACTAAGAAAATATTTCCTATAATCACCTCTTAAATTTATCTCTCCCACTACTGAAATATATAGATTTGTTGTAATATCCTATATAAAGGGGGAAACTTAAGGAGAAAACTTACAAATTTTCTTGAAGTCAATGAATCACAGAACACAGATATTTCTGGCTTATAAATGTATGCTGACGAATCATCACTAATGATTAATTAAGATGTCAGTTCCATAGAAAATGTGTGTGGCAATTTTGATCTTGAAATATATGGTCTGGTCCCATAAGAAATGTGTAATGAAACAAAAATTATTCAATATTTAAATTGGATGGAAGAATTTCTGGTAAGGTAGAAATAAGTACATATCCTTCTGGGGAAGGAGGTATAAAACATTGTGGTATCTATTTCTATTGATGCAAATATGCTTTATAAGTCCGATATTACCTCCTTTCCACTAACAATTTACTATGAACTACAACCCATGCACTGAAAAATAATGTTACCTGTTTTTCTCTACTGTAGCCACAATGAGTACATGGAATAATAAAATCATAGAAACAGAAGAAAATGTGAGAGACAATCTTATCTAGACCCACAACTACAGGGATGGGCATATATAAACTCTTTCAGATAAATACCTCTCTATTCTTTTCTTGAAGGTGTTCATAACTAGACATGCACAATCCTTCCTGGCAACTCACTCCAGCCTTTGATCCCTGGACGCTCCATCTAAAGTCGCTTTCCCCTTCCTTCAATAACTCTGTTATATTTTGTCCTTAGAACTTGTTATGATTTGAAATTGTGTTATTTATTGTTCACTTTTTGCTGATGGTCTTCCTCAATAGATGCAAGCTCTATTCTGTCTTGCTCATTTTTCTCATAGTTGTTGACTCTTAACAGTTACTCATTAAAAATACGTTACGTTGATAGAAGGAAGTTAAGAAGTTAGGATGTTAGGAAAGAAGGAAGAAAGGTCAAAATGTTCTACCTTATGTCTAGCTGAAATACCTTCTGCTTTCAATTATGCCTATCTCCTGTTTTTCAGTCTTTGACAGATAAGGGTAACAATGATACCACATTCTCCAACAAAAATCCCTCCATGTACTTGAAGAAAACTATTTAGGACAGTTAAGCAGGCAATAAATCTTACTTTATCCTTAATTCCTTTTAGAAGAAACAATGGAAAATATATAAATAAACAAGATAAAACAAAGCTTTAATTGATGATGACAGAGAACTAAGAATTATTAGTTTCAAGGAGCATGAAATCTCTCTGCTTAAAAGAGACTATTTTTTAAAAAAAGAGAGGAAAAATAATCAGACAGAGAAAATGGTTCTAAGGGGAACTATGACAGAAAATAAATAGTGGTGGTGGGGGAGTAGCTAAGTAGGACATAACTTCCAGATAATACTCAAGTTACCTGGACTATCATTGACATTCATCCTTATGTTCTCCAGTTCTTAGCTATCTAAATTCCATGTATTAGCTTTGCAGAGTGAATAGATTTGCAAGACCTGGATTCTTTCAAAAGGATATTTGATAGGGTAATGGCGTTTATTACAAAAACACATTTACTTAGACTATTCCAGCCCAAGCAATAAGTGGAAATTTTTTCTCCCCAACATATGTGTTTATTGGTGGCTAAGAAGCAGGTCCAAGAATGATTATGGATGAAAGAACATGACAAAGTTCAATCATCTGAAGCAGAAATAAAATCACAAACCTGAGCAATGAAGTTTTCTCATCAACAACCAAGAGATGCAGTTTCCACTTTGCTTTGCTCTATATTTTCATTATTATGACAGGAATATGAGCAGATTGGAACACTATTCTAAGTAAACATTTGAAAGATTTTACTGTTGGTCTTTCATGTGTTGTATTTATTTGGTAAGAAAAATTATCTGTAAAAACAGACATGGAGAAAATGAAGTGTACTTCTATATTAAAATAGACAGAAAACTGGACAATCAAAGTCCTTCTGTCTTTATATAAAGTTGCTGACAGTTTCATTTATGGGATCATGGAGGTAATGAAAAGAAATATTTTCTTTCAGGAAAAAAGTTCAAAATCTAACCTGTGGGTACCATGTAAAAAAATATGCTAAGTTTTAACAACTGTTTGGGGGGAGGGGGCCATACAATTGCATATAGAAGATTTTTAAACTGTTGGATGAGGTTGAATGTGATGCCAAAAAGGCATGTTTAAAGCTTAAGGAGAAGGATATGACAGAGGCAGAATCATAACAGGCTGGCTTTGGTGATACTAGGGCTGGTTTCACGTTGAAAAGATGTCACTATAAGTGGAGTGGATGGGAATCAATATGGCATGTGATTTGGTAGTGGTAGTAATGGAGGGACTGGGAATGGGGATGAAGGTGGAAAGATTTCTCCAAAACTTTCCCTCTATACTCTTCCACGCTCTGTTAATTGATAAGAAAAATGTCAACCTTATGATTCATTTCATTGGTTTCAAAATTTGACAGTGACTTCAAGGGTTCCAAGATGGTTATTCATTCACTCATGCACCACATATTTTATTGAGTTCCTATGTGCCACAATCTACTGAGCTAGATGTTAAGGATAAAATGGTGAACATCTACTTAATTTTGTTTTCCTTGTGTACAAAATGGAGATTTGAGTTTTTCTCCTTATCTCACAGAGTTGGTTTGGAATTCAAGGAAGATAGTATAACATATTCAGTAACAGGTAATAATATGTAATAATAATGATAGTAATATCATATTTGGAGAAGTAAAATTTTAGATTTAAAGAGTTTTTTCCTTATTAGCATGAAAACATGTTTTGTTGTAGGGTAACACAGAGAGAGAATTAGAACAGTTGAAGGTGGGAATGATTACTATTCCATTAAGAGAGGGAAACAACACTAAAACTGTAAGAAGACAAACACTGGAAAAAAAGTTTCCTTTACAATTTTATTTGATGCAAACTCTTTTGTCTGTAACTTTTTTTTTTTTTTTTGCGGTACGTGGGCCTCTCACTGCTGTGGCCTCTCCCGTCGCAGAGCACAGGCTCTGGACGCGCAGGCTCAGCGGCCATGACCCACGGGCCCAGCCGCTTCACGGCATGTGGGACCCTCCCGGACCGGGGCACGAACCCACGTCCCCTGCATCGGCAGGCGGACTCCCAACCACTGCGCCACCAGGGAAGCCCTTGCCTGTAACATTTTTGAGCTACATCATTTGCCATCAGGTTTTAGTTCAGTGGTTCTTCAACTTCAATCAGTTATTTATCAAATTATTCACAGTTTTTGCCATGCCCATTTACAACTTTTATTAATATTTAATAAATATTTTTCTTTAAATCAATTTGTTAAATATCAAATATTTGTGAATCCTTTTTAAAATGAAGTTTATATCATTCCTTTAAAGAGGAAATCAGTACCACTTACTATAATAAAAGTAGACATAACACTCAATAAAATCAAAACAAAATCATTTTATTTAATTCTAGGTAGGTGCCATTGCCTAACCAAGGCCCTTCAGCTGAGGCTGAAGAGTTTGTTCTTTCTTTGCTAAGAAAGGTAATTATTAAGTGCTAAAGAAGTATTATAGATAAACTAGTAGTAAACTGAGAATTCCTCTTTGACACAATCAGAAGCCTAGAAAAGTATTTAACAAGTGCAAAAGGATTAACTTTCTTACTCAGTGATACAATATTATTTAATGGTATCTGGTATCCCCTATACCAGCTCAAACGTCTTGCAGAGGTCAATACCTTATAATGTAAAGCCCTGGTATAGCTACTCTGAATTGTATAACTTTATATCCAGCTACACCTCTTTATTTTTCTTACCATTTCAACAGAATGGTCAATGAACTCTATTACACAGTTGTAAAGCATTTTGTAAGAAATTTTGGCTTTTGGTTCTTTCTGTATGCTGAATTCTCAAATGCTGTTCATTCCACTATGGGTATCATTATGAGTATTTAGAAGGTAGAACAACTGGGACTTTAAGAGGTTCAAGAATTTATTCAGAACCAAGTTTAGCACACCCCCATCATAAATGCTGCGGGAGGAGGCAAACTTCTAAATACGCTAGCAATGTCTTGCACAAGAACATATGGTAAATTAGTGGGCAGAACAAAATGATCTCTAGGGACTTGCTCTTAAGTTTCCTGACCAGAAGATCATAGTCTTTTCTCATAGATAAGAAACCTCAAGCCTTAAACCAATGAGACATAACTCAGAGAAAGGCCCTGTAGGACTTACCTCCTGTTAGCATGAGGGCACATTTGCACATGCAGTTGTCATTATCAGCATCTTTAGTGCTGAAATCAGCACCGTGTAAGATCAGGCTGCTCTGTTTTCCTGCTGTCCCAGTGTGACCCTTTAAATACAACCTGAAGTTAAAAAAGAAAAGAAAGATAAGCCATTCAACAGTAACAGAACCCAGAAGACTGGTTTGCTGAATGTTTGCCTTGTTCATCAGTTTCTCCCTTCTCTGAATTCAGCCCTTCCAACAAATTGGTATAAGACCAAAGCTCCCTGAACAGAAAGAAAGAGAGAGAAGGGGTTGGGAGGGAAGAGAAGGAAGGAAGGAAGGAAGGAAGGACTCCAAATTACATATAGGTAAAATTCTCTGTGGCTTGTGTGCTTGATGTTTATTTTACTATGCATACTTAAACTCATATGGTTTTCTGATAATGTAGGATCCACAAAAGGAAAACGGGTTTATTTTATTACTATAAGTATTTATCTCTAAACAAAAAATGCCCTGTAGAGTGTCACTATAGCATATATCACTGTGCTAATATTGAATATTGATGATGTGCTAAAGGAGGACTTACTCTGTGCCAAGCATTCTGCTAAATGCTTTCTGGCTGTTATTTAATTTAATTTTTATATTAAATCTGTGATTCAGGTATCAATATCAAAATTTTGCATACCAAGGCTCAGAGAGGCTAAATAAGCTGGAATTTCACTATGGTTGACTTTAAAATCCAAGCTCTTATTAGTCATTATGTATTCAGTGAACAAATATTTCTTGAGCACATACTATATACCAGAAATTGTTCTAAGCACTTAAGATATATCAGCAAACAAAACAGACAGAAAGCCATGCCCTCGAGGGACCTACATTCTGGTGGTATTCCTAAAACTAAGTTCAAAACCCCAACTGTTTAACCTCAAATATGGCATTCTTCAAAGTCCCTGCTTTAACTCTCTAGAAACATTTCTTATATAAAATTTACATTAACCTAGATCAGGGACTCTAACAGTTGCCCATATATCAAATCATCTGGTCATTTGTGAAAAAGACCTATTCACTAGGCTGAGGAATTTGTATTTTCAACTAGCACCTCAGATTACTCCTTGCAGACTATCCAAGGAGAACATTTTGAAGAATATTGGTCTAGAATTCAGAAACTAGTGAACAAATCACAGTAGTTGCCTAATGTAGTTCCCTAACGTCTGCTCGTTCCCTATGGATCCCATATGCTGCTTTCATATCCATCTGGGCACTCTGAACAAATGCAAACTTGCTCAGGTCCTTCACTGGCTCATCAGGGCTCAGAATAGCTAAACTTAGATTGTCAGTAGCCTCAGTTTGATATTCAGTCTTCTCTGACTGAGACCTACCCCTCTCTCTAACTCCACCTAAAACTCTTTGGTTCTCATCCATCAAAATTATCTAGCAATATTCCCTTCAAATCCATGTGTGTTACCACTTCTGTGCCTGAGTCTCATTTATGAATCCTATCCATCGTATAGACAATGGGTGATTAAATCTCTGTATGAGTGAGACACTACTAGGACCTAGGCCAGCTCTGAACAAAATTCTACATTACTATTAAACAGAAATAATAAAGATCAATTACTATTTGAAGATATATATATATATATTTTCCATATGTATATATTTGACTTGTGTTTGCACCTAAGTATATGTCCCATTATTATTTTGTGAGGTTGATAATGTTTTTAGCAAATAACAGTACTGTTATATAATTGTGCCAAAATATTTCACACATATTCTGCAGAGATTTTTTAGCCAGAGCAAAATATACAATTAAACCCTACTCAAGTTTTATTGGTTTCAATTAATAGAACTTGTAGTTAACAGAAGGCTGAAGGAAGCTTCTAATGAACTATCAAATACAAGCTTATATTTTAAAACTCTGAGAGTCAGGCTAAAAGTCACTGGTGATGCAAAACTGTAGAATTTCTAACTGGGAATTCACATTTTACGTTGTAGGCAGCCCATGTGGAGGTGGGTTTCACCAGGGCAAAGTAAGGTGAGAGGTTACCAAAGGGAGTCCTAGGACATGTTACCTTGGTGAATTCACCACCTTCTAGATCTGGTCTGCAGTTTTAATTTGATAACTTTCTCAGCCTCTCAGAGACAGACATACACTTGCAAAACTAAGGGGGACTTATGTCAGGTCTCCATTTACAGTCAAAATAAAGGGCCCAGTCTCATGGTCTCCTTAGAGGGAGTTTCACATAGCCAAATTATCATCAGAAAGTTGCTTGCTTGGTGAACACAGAATCAGAGTCTGGTGGAAGATGAATGATTTCAAAATTAAGTAGCTATGACTCTGCTGGCCTGAAATCTCTCTCTCCACTGGGAATGAGTAAGTTTAGCCCACAGGCACTTGTGCATGAGGGATGCTAATTCCAACCTGATTCTTGGATTCTCTATAAACTGTGATGACTTTCCTTCTTACTGACTTAAGGTAAGTCAATACCACTTTCCCTGCAGTAGCTTTAAGCTCACTAATGGGGATAGACTTTCCAGGACACAGTGATTTTCTACACTGCCTTTTGCAGGTAATTTAGCACAAATGTTGAGTTGATATTAACTGAGTGACTGCTATGTGCTGAATATAGTTTATACTTTTATATGAGGGTTATAATTCAAGCTTCATAATTTACAATGGTTTCTTTGTGTTACCAAGGCAAAAGGAATGCACGATTATAAATTTAGGAAGTAGAGAAAAGCAAAAAGAAAATAAAAAGTAACCCAAAGCTCATCTCCAAATATAACTACTCTTGACATTATGGTTTATATACACTTAGTCTTTTCCTTGTTCTTTTTCCTCTTCAAATAGAAAATATTATTTATACTTAAGTATACATGTAATATCTGATCATATTCTATAAACATTTTGAACAGTGCCAGTAAAGTTTCTGCCCACAGGCCCATCTCATTTACCACTCTAGAAGTAATCACTTATGTCAATTCTGTACCCTTTAAAACAGTTTTTTCTCATGTATAAACACAAATGAAAATGGAATCATACTTCACATGCTTTTTAACAATGTTTTTCATATATGATTTTATGACTATGTTTTCATGTCATTACATATTCTTCTCCAACATAATTTGGCAGCTATTGTATGACTATACCATCAATTGTCACAAGTTTAAGGGTGCCTTTACATATCTCTAAATATGTATGCAAGTATGTACATTAGGGTTAGAATAAATTGTAGAATAAACATCTACAATGTTTTGTCCTGACCTTCACCAGTACAGAACTCATCAACGATGTGTGTTAGGGTCTGTGAGTAAAGGGAGACATTTTTCCAGATCCACTTAATCAAGACTTGAAGGTCAGTCGTCTAGTCCTGGCAGCTCTTCTCTGTGTCCTGGCAGCTCTTCTCTGTATTATTAAAAAAGTCTTACAACTGGTCTCAATGTCTTGAGCCTAGCTCCTTCCACTTCCCCCTAAAATCCATTCTCCATGTGGCTCATTCAAAACATGCCTCTCATCCTCATTCCTCTGCTCTGGTTAAAAGCCCTCAGTTGTTCTCCCAGCACATGAAAGATACAGTCCAAGTTCCTTATTGTGGTTTATGAGGACTCTGAAGATAGCCCTTGTCTATTTCCTCCCACGCCAACCCCACACCTCCCATCTCTTACTTCCTGCACACATACATAATGATCCAGGCTTACCAAACACTTGTTCTCTCAAAGCATCACATTCTCATTTCTCTGTCCCCTTTCCCTGGAAGGCCCTTCCCTGGAAGGCCTTTCTAACTGCCGAATTCCTACTCATCCTTTAAGATTCATTTCAAGTATGATCTCAAAGAACATCAGATGGATACCTTTATGATGAAACTTATTGTGCTTTATTTTAGTTGTCTTTTTACTTGTCTTCTCTCATAATCAACTGTGAGCTCCTTGAGGCATAAGCTGTGTCTTACTCAACTCTGAATCACCAGAATCTAGAACAAACAGCGTCTGATACTGAGGAAAGGCTCAACATTCACTGAATAAAGAAATTATGGATGTGAACTAATGAAGGGTATAATCAATTTTCAGTAGGCTGAAGGTAGCAAGTAAAATCAGACCCAAATATCAATAACCCTAATAACCAAAATATACGTGGGCCACATTTTCAGAAGGATAGTTTTTGCATCTCATTTAGCTATTCAACATCCCATTTCCTTGTCAACCAACTGAAATAATTAAAAACTACACAGACACATACACTCTTCTTGATCTTTCCAGTTCTGTTTTTGTTCTCATTTTCTCAGAGACTCCAGTATATGAAAATGTCTGATATATTATGCAGGTAGAATAAATGAAGAAAACTTATGTTTTCTTATTAGTTCTTATGTTTTATTGAATAACTTATTTATATTGTGTGCATACCTAACTGATATCAGAGAACAAATTCAAAATGAAAACATGCTTATGGTAAATTCTTCAGCTAAAATTATTTTGAAAAAAAAATAAAGGACAAATAAGGTGTAAAATATTTCCTTAAGGGCCTGCCCAGAGTAGGGATCTTGAAAACAAGAAGCAGAAGCATAGAACAGTCCCAAGATAGTGCAATGTAAATACCAGAACATATTGGTTGCAATGATATAAAAGTAGAAGTGAAGGGTGGGCAAAATGGGTGTAGGTGGTCAAAAGGTACGAACTTCCGGTTACAAAATAAATAAATCCTGGGAATGCAATGTACAACATGGTGATTATAGTTAATAATACTGTGTTGTATATTGGTAAGTTGCTAGGAGAATAGATCTGAAAAGTTTCACCTCAAGGAAAAAAAAATTAACTATGTGTGGTGATGGATGCTAACTAGACTTATTGTGGTGATTATTTTGCAATATATACATATATGCATATATTAAATCATTATGCTGTACACCTGAAACTAATATAATGTTATCTGTCAATTATATCTCAGTAAAAAAAAAGTAGAGAAGACCAGTATTTTGAGGAACAGTGGACTTTTTCACCATACAAGACTGAATAAGAGTTGTTCTCTTCCACTGGGAAATAGAGATGGCATTTCTTAAAAATATTTTTCTCAACACTAGTTTAAGCAATTTACAGATGAGCCCAATTATGCTTCTGTGGAACCCAAGGATTCTGGTAGTAACAGTGTAGTCAAGGATAGGTCCTCTGCACAGTTAAGGGGCTCATTCTTTCTTACCTAGCACAGAATAGCAATGATTGATCCAAAGCCAACAACTGTAGCTGGTTATCTGATAGGGACAGACTAAGAGCTGGCCATTCACTAATGCCAAGTATTTTTTTGAATTAGATAAGAAAACTTTTTGAATTGAGGCTCAAACAGAATATGTGGTTCTTTTTATTAATGGTTCAGGTTAATTTCTAAAATATGCATAATTAACTATCCATGACTTTCTCTATTCTGATAATGGAACATCACTTTACAAAAGAAAAGTCAATACACATAAGGGGCAAAGTCAGCTTTGCACATGACTATGGTGAAAAGGACTTAAAGTGTGGAGAGAATGCTTCCCCCAAAATAACACCATGAGAGTCTTGGACATTTATTTCTTATGTTCAGCTGGTGCAGATATGGCTTACAGGATGGATGATGTGTTGGGAGATAAAAACCAAGTGTTATTCCAGAGCAAAGTATCTGGCTTAGGAACAAAAACATGAAGGATGCCAAAACAACAACAACAACCAACCCCAAAATAAGAACAGCACAGAAACTCCAAAAAATACCATTAACTGTGACCAAAAAGGAAGCCACAAAATAGAATCATGGCATTTATCCTTTTCAAGCCATTTTTCCTAATTAAGGGGGGAAAATAATTATGAGTACCAATTGGTCAGTGACTTTAAAGAATGTCAACATTTTTATTTTTTCAATTAGCATCTGAAGGGAAAATGAAACTCATGCATACTGAAACTGGTCATGATTTTCTAGTCATTCTTGATGAAAATATAGTTACTCCTTTTCTTTCACCTACAGAAACTTCAGTAACTAGAAAGACTAAATCATATTTCTTAATGAATGTAGGACAACAGTGCACTCTATTATGGAAGAGTAGGTTTCAAAATATACCTCTGTAACATATAAGTGATTCTATAACTTTATTTTCTTTAAAATAGGGCAGCCCAATCCCAGGCATCTAGTTTCTCACTAATTTTGTCTACTTAAGAGATTGCTATACTTCTCACATTTTTACATCTTCACTGTGTGTGGGGTGGGGGCGGGGGGAGTCTCTTTCATTATCCAAGGCAGTGGGAGTTGTATGTTTGACAAATTGAAGTTTGGCCTCAGCTCTTTTAGACAGTAGACAGACTCTTAGATATCTGAACTTTAAGGTCTCACATACTGACAAGCTGAGCAGATTTTTATTTTGGCTCTGAGCTCTCTCCCTGCCACCATATGGAACTAGTTTGTCTTTTTCACAATCACTTGAAGAAAATGCAAAATAACCCCCATGATTCTCTTTCAGAGCCTGGTAGCAATGACTCAATCTGACGGAGTTTCCCAACACTGTTATGTCTTCTGGTTGCTGCTCCAGGGCTGTCTCTGCTGTAACCACCCTCCCTGCCCTGCCCCCACCCTACTAAAAGGGCTGGGCACCAGCAAAGAGTGATATCACAGCATGTCTTTTAGTACTGAGTTTAAATGATATAGGTGACATCTTTTGCTGAACGTAAAGACAATATTTCTCTTGTCGATCTATATAGAGAGAAAACAGTGTTTGCCTTATTGTAGACTTCTAGTAAGATTAGGCATTTGGTTGCTGTTATGAAGAGGTCATAGGGAGGTATACAAATAATTAGTATTGTAGGAAAAAGGGCAAGGGAAAAATTCAGGAGATGCTAAACTACTCAAAACGTTTAGTGGAAAAGATTAGTTTGGGAGGCTGTGGAAGACATGGACTTTAGGGGAGGGATGAGGAGGATATTTCCAATAAAAGGGCTGTGAAATTCACAGCACAATTAAATTGAGGTTATCTAAGATCAAAAAAGATAAGAAATAAAGGAGATTCATGAGTCATTTGAATGTGTTGGGAACGTCAAGTGAAAAGGCAGACAGTGAACTTATTTAGATACTAAGCATTTAAGATAGATTTTTTTTTTTTTTTTTTTTTTTTCGGTACGCGGGCCTCTCACTGTTGTGGCCTCTCCCATTGCGGAGCACAGTCTCCGGACGCGCAGGCTCAGCGGCCATGGCTCACGGGCCCAGCTGCTTCGCGGCATGTGGGATCCTCCCGAACCAGGGCACGAACCCGTGTCCCCTGCATTGGCAGGCGGACTCTCAACCACTGAGCCACCAGGGAAGCCCTAAGATAGATTTTTATTCGTTTTTTCCTATTAGCATTTGAAGCTGGAAATTATTTGCTTTCATAAAATGTCCTTTTTGTTAAGTATAGAGTTCTACAGTGGGAATTACTAAGGCTGGAAGCCTTGAGATAAAGGCGAGAATATAAATTTTATCTTAGCACAAGGGAAGACGAACTCTATATTAGCCTTTCCTAATACAGTAAAATTATCTCTAGTTAAACAATGTTTTCTAATTGTTTTCAAAATAACATCTTCAAGATAAACATTTTATTCTCTTTAATTCAGGACTGTGCAAGTGTATCCTGGGCTTATAAATGACCAGAACTTTACTGAAATGATCCCTTTCTCCCAAGTCCAAAATCAACTATCTTTCGAGACAAAATATTATGTGGGAAGCCTTTTCTCTTCTTTCTTCTATAAATTTTCATTGCACAGATAAATTGCTTCTCTTGTGGCATATCTCATTTTGCCTATCGTAGTATTTCTCTTTATAAATGTGCCTTTTCTTCCTCATCAGACTATAAGCATTTGATGAGAAGTCTTCATCTCTTAGCTATCTTTGTAAACTCCATGTGTAATATACATGACAGGCATTAAATAAATATTTATTGAGTCAGTTATGAACTAAGAGCTCAAATTGTTTAGAATTTAAGTTTTACTCATCTCAAGAGATTCTTTATATGCAGTAACATTTTAACTCCAATAATACAATTATATTTTACAATTCAAGTCCCATGGGCATTTTTTTCCTGATTTGAAATTTGTCCAGTATTAATGACCTAATGGTCTGCTCAAATCATACAGTGGGACACTTTTAATAAGGATGGAATGAGTTTGTGGTTGCCACCAGACATTTGAAGAAATAGCTCATGGAATGATTAAAGCAAATATGAGAAATGAGACCATCAAGTTTGACAAAGGGATCTATTGGATTGGCCCAAAAGTGACTTCAGTTTTTAAGTAAAAACAAAAGACTCATTTTTCATTTTCACCAAGAACTTTATTGAACAACGTATTTACCCTTTTGTTCCACTACCTTCTGCCAGTTTTCAGGCAACTTCATAATTCCATCTTCCCAAATCTTTTTATCTTTTTTGAGCAAGGAACTGTTCTAGGTGCCTCTTACAGCCTTTCAGGGAATTGAATTTTTTTCCCTTAAGAGAATTTTTTAAAGACCGAAAAAAATGGAAATCCGAAGGTGCAATGTCTGGTGAATATGGCGGAGGATTCAGAACTTCCCAGCCAAGTTGTAACAGTTTTTGCCTGGTCATCAAAGAAATATGCGGTCTTGCGTTATCCTGATGGAAGATTACGTGTTTTCTGTTGACTAATTCCTGATGCTTTTCGTTGAGTGCTGCTTTCAGTTGGTCTAACTGGGAGCAGTACCTGTTGGAATTAATTGTTTGGTTTTCTGGAAGGAGCTCATAATAGAGGACTCCCTTCCAATCCCACCATATACACAACATCACCTTCTTTGGATGAAGACTGGCCTTTGGTGTGGTTGGTGGTGGTTCATTTCACTTGCCCCACAATCTTTTCCATTCCACATTATTGTACAGTATCCACTTTTCATCGCCCATCACAATTTGTTTTAAAAACGGAGGGTTTTTGTTATGTTTAAGTAGAGAATCGCATGCAGAAATATGGTCAAGAAGGTTTTTTTCACTTAACTTATGTGGAACACAAACAGCAAAGTGATTAACATAACCAAGCTGGTGCAAATGATTTTCAACGCTTGATTTGGATATTTTGAGGATGTCGGCTATCTCCCGCATGATATAACATTGATTGTTCTCAATTAATGTCTCGATTTGATCGCTGTTAAGTTCACCTGGTCTACCCCCATCTGTGGAGCATCATCCGGCAAGAAATCTCCAGCACAAAACTTTGCAAACCACTTTTGACACGTTCAATCAGTCACAGTACCTTCTTCATACATTGCACAAATCTATTTTTGCATTTCAGTCCCGTTTTTACCTTTCTTGAAATAATTAAGAATATGCCAAAAATGTTGCTTTTTTTAATCTTCAATATTAAAATGGCTACACAAAAATTCAGTTTTGATAAGTCTTTTTTTAAATGCACGCTGATATGACAGCTGTCACATACAATCTAACAAAATTGTTTCAAATGAAGTCAAAGACAACTAAGTGCTACTAGAGCCATCTTACGGAAAAAAACGAACAAACCTTTTGACCAACCCAACATATCTCATATACATGAGTCCATTCTATTGCATAATTCCCTCCAGAAACAGGGCATTCATTTTAAAGATCTGTTTCAAAGCCTCCATCTTCTTTGTTAGAGGATAGAGGGCTTGTTTTCCAATGCTGAATCTTAGGACTGTGATCTCTGTTGGAGGAGGCTGTATTAAATAAATCTGTCATTATGTGCCACACTATTTTTTGTATGTTGGAGATATATTCTGTTACTCCATTGTCCATAGGTGAACAGATTACGTACTTATTTGCGATAGCCTTTCAATGAGTATGTAAGAAAATGATAGGAAAATATATGAAGCAAAGTTGGTGCAACTATAAAAAAAGAGTGAACATATGCCAATGACAAGAGAGTTGCATGACAATGATCTACATTCATAGTTATGAATCTGTAAGTAGAAGGAAAAGTTCAAAAGAAGTTTCAAAAGAAAAGAGGATGTAAGTAGGAAGATTAAAAGATCTAATAACATACAGTTTGACTAATTAAGAATTAAGGACATGATAGAGATTGAGAGATACTTAAAGAGACATAAAGATCAAGAAGACATAGGTGGTGACGCAGTGGTTGAGAGCCTGCCTGATGATGCAGGGGACATGGGTTCATGCCCCGGTCCAGGAAGATCTCACATGCCGTGGAGTGGCAGGGCCCGTGAGCCATGGTCGCTGAGCTTGTGCGTCTGGAGCCTGTGCTCCGCAACGGGAGAGGCCCCAACAGTGAGAGGCCCACATATTGCAAAAAAAAAAAAAAAAGAAAAGAAGATATAGGTGGTTTGGTACAAAGTAAGTATGAATGAAGAAAATAACTGACAATAAAGTCATCAACCAAAATTTTCCTCCTTTTATCTCCCCAATCCCCCCAACAAACACAAAAAATATAAAACATTAACTTCTAAAGAGTAGGACTGTGTCACTGTATTTGCATACGTGTGCCTATAGAACTCAAGAGATAGTATAACAGAAAAGAGTTTGGAGCTTAATTGTCTGGGTTTAGAGTGTAGCTCTTAACCTTTCTGACCCTCAGTTGCCTCATCTGTAAAATGACTCTAATAATAGTAATGTCTTTCTAATATTGCTGTGATAACTAAATGAAGTAATACATATAAAAGCCTTGAAAAGACTGTCACATGTAGAGTACTTATGAATATTAATAAAAAATTAAACAAAGAAACCAAACTTCCCTAACCAATAACTATAAACTACACAGAAGCACGGTAAACATGAGCTATATGAATAAGTCTAAATTAAACAAGCAAAATGAATACGACATTTATAGACATACATAAGCATATTGAGAGTGATGAAAACTGTGAGATAGACATGGAGCTAATTAAGACATGTATGTAGGCAATAAGCTGGAGAAATTCAAGATGAAAAAGACCAACTTTCTCAAATCCATAGGTCCCATTTCCTTTGAAAGTTTTCCTCATTTTTATATGGAGCAAGCAGAATACTATGCACAAAGAACAAGAAACCAGAGTCCCTTTGCTGACTGACTACCTAATTTAAGGTCTACATTATTTTGAACCCAGATGCCTGAATAACAATCCTTTAGTTCAAATGTTTATTCTTTAATAAAGAAAAATTCCAATCTTTTGAGAATCCTAAGCTTTTCTTGCCATATAATAGGGTGCTTTATTGGCTGAATCCAGCACGTGTATTTTTTTTTAAATATCTTTATTGGAGTATAATTGCTTTACAATGTTGTGTTGGTTTCTGTTGTACAACAAAGTGAATCAGCTATAAGGATACATATATCCCCATATCCTCTCCCTCTTGAGCCTCCCTCCCACCCTCCCTAACCCACTCTTCTAGGTGGACACAAAGCACCGAGCTGATCTCCCTGTGCTATGCAGCAGCTTCCCACTAGCCATCCATTTTACATTTGGTAGTGTATATATGTCAATGTTACTCTCTCACTTCATCCCAGCTTCCCCTTCCCCCATTGTGTCCTCAAGTCTGTTCTCTATGTCTGTGTCTTTATTCCTGCCCTGCCACTAGGTTCATCAGTACCGTTTTTTTAAGATTCCATATATGCAGCACGTGTATTTTTTTTTCCCTTTCTTTACTCATAATTGGTACTTGGAAAAATCCTTGAAAAGATCACCCATTCCAACCTATCCTTTAATTTGCATCTTTACTTCCTGAAACCTTCCTTTATGACACTGTCTTCCTTAATTGGCATCATTTGTTCTCAAATGGAACTGAATCATTGGGGAATCACCAGAATTTGTGTAGTGTATTAATCTAACCATTATTTAAGAAGGAGTACCTTATTTGCTTCTTAAGCTTCGGAAGCCCTGATGTAGATATGTAATTTGATAGATATCTTTGAACATGTTTAGTGGAAGATGTGCAAGTGTGAAAAATGCCTGAGACAGCACGGGTCATGGGAATATGTGTTGTGATTAAGAAAGATACATTTCCAGAGTTACAGAAAACCTCAGCCCCAAATAATGAGAAACTTCAGAGAACCCAGTTTCACTTATTCCCTGATTCTATTACGATTGTTTTATATAGTATTAGTTTTCATTATACATGTTTAAATTTTACACAAATTTTTCATCTAAGTTTTGACAATATATATTTTAATGTCCCTTCCTTGACTTACAAATATTAATATAATGTAGAACTTTGATGAAAACGAGTTTATCAACCACCCAGGTATTCTCAAACTCTTGACAGACGATACATTGTTTACAGCGACTCGTTTCAAAACCCCAGTAAAATACAGTTCTCAGTTTTTCTCAGTGACATGATGATTGCATTTGTTCAAAATTCATGATAAATTCTTCTTCCATAAAAACAAAATAGTGAACTCACACTCTGTTGTCTCTGAGTGCTTTTGCACAGTGCTGAAAGAGTACACTCTACTCCATACATTAAAAAGACAAACAAACGATTTTCATGAAAGCTGTGACAATGAAACCATACTTCTCAAAGTTCAGAAATATACACTGTAGTGATTCTCTGTTTTTAGTTCTAAATAAAAATAACGTTCTTCTAGTATTCCTCCCTTTTCTAAGGATACATTAAAAAAATGAGTGCCAAATGAATTACATGGCACTAAAGACCCCTGTAAAGAACACACAGTCCCTTAAACTTATTTCAGTTCCCTTGGCGTCACGTGTGGCTGACAGAATCAGTTCCGAGTGAGTGGCTCACTGACCAGACCTCTTCTGGTGCCTAAAAGACCAGGCTGACAGCCATCTCAGAGAGTTTATGGGTTTGCTTTTTTACTAAAAATTAAGTCAGGACCTTGTAAAACTTATGATTGAAACTGGTAATTTTTTTCTTTTTTTAGTGTAAACAAGTTCAAGGGAGGTAGATTTGTTCTCCTTTTTATTTCTGTTTAAAAAGCAGCAAGAAACTTTCTTTCCAGTATCCCCCAAGGGAAGACAGAGGAAGAGGAAAGGGTGAGTAGAATGCTGAAAACCATTGAGAGACACTGTCTGAGGTTTTTTGCAAAGAGGAAATACTTTCTCTTGTTGTACTTGGACAACGTGTTGCTATAAGTTCTGCAAATAAGGCTCCAGCATGCATAAACAGATTCTTCTGTTGACCAAAATCATCAGTGTACTTATTTCTCTCCACAATTAATGTAAGACACAGTCCAAACTCCTTATCATGTAATATGGCCTTCGTTTTCTGTAGCACAGCGAACCTCTACATACAAGATACTTGCTTTTGTCTAACTAAGGCAGGCTCTCTCCCACTTCTGGGTCTTTGTCCACGTTGCTCCTTCTGGCTGGAATCTCAAGACTTCCCTCCTACCACTATCCTCCATCCTCACGAGAACTTACTCATACTTCACAAATAACCAAGAATTTCCTCCACGAAGCCTTTCCTGGTCCCCTTCAGTCTCCTCCAATGTACCCCAATCCATCCTCAACCCTAGCCAAGTTCACCGCTTTTCTTTAGTGCCCAACTATAGCTTAATTCCAAGAGTTCTTATTGTGGAGCTAAATCATACAAAAATGTGAGCAAAATTTTGTGCTTGTTCATTTATTCTGGGGAGAAGATGTGTAGCTCCAGCAAATTTTTGAAAAGGTCTATGATTCCTTGATCAAAAACCAAAACAGTACAAAACAAAAAACCAAACAGGCATGCTAAAACATACTGCAGCTGAAACTTTTACTTTAAGCCAACTATCCCTCCCATGTTTTCTTCCTTCTCTTCAACTATTAGCTCCACAAGACCAGCAAGGATGATGTGTCCTTTCACTGTCATTAAAGTGTTATTTCTGCATCAGCATCACCTGGGTGTACTTGGTAGGCTTGAGATACCTAGGTTCTATCCCAGGATCAGAATCTCTGGATGTGAGATTCAAAAACCTACACTTTAGACAAACATCTTAGTTGACTTTATGCACACTCAAGTTTGGAAATAATTGAGTAGTACCAGGCAAGTAACAGCAACATGATAAAAATTTGGTGGCAGGTTGACTGGATAAATGAATGAATGCAGACTCTGATTTCAAAAGAATTGTAGCAACTTTTAAGAGAGTAATTTTAGTGAAGTTATGTAAATTAAAGCAAAACCATATCCAGTTAAGAGAGAAATAAAATAATTATGAATATTGGACAACTACATATTTAATAATTATTATTTATTAACAAGCCAAGGAAATATTGACTTAATGTCTTTAAATATCAGCATATGTTCTAGGTTAGGTGATGTTAAAGAAGCATACAATATTCAGATGTAATTATTCAGCTAAGAAAGAATACTAGGTGTGCTTTAAAAATCAGATTATAAATAGGTACAAACTATTCATTTGATCTTTAACACATCTGCTATTTTTAAAGCATAGTTCATTAAAATAATTATTTTACAACAATGTTGTGACCTCCAGTTGTTTATATAATGACTTCTGATCTTCAGATCTGGAAAATTCTCTCTAGAATTGATCATAAGCACATGTGAGGGAAAAGAAGTGTTTTTCATTTGCAGCCTAAAAATGAATAAGACTAAACTTATTCTTTACCCAGGTGTTTAGTTGAGCTTCTAATTGAGGCAGGTAATAAAATAGCATTTTTGATTCTTTCAAAAGAGAATGAGTAGACCAGCATAAGCACTGGCATTTGTAATGTTAGTACCAAAAGAGACATATCAAAGCACTTTGCAAATATCTGACACGGAGTAAATGCTCAATTAATATTAAAGTTGATTGTTATGATGATACTATCAGCACAGAATTTATAGTTGAGCATTTAATGTTGATATTTGTTGATACTTGTCATAACTATTTTAAATGGTTTTATAACTGCTTCTGGTTGAAATGAGTAAAGGCTCTCGAAAAGAAATAAATCATCTAGACAGAAAAAGCACTGTATTAGTTACAGGGTAGTCAATATTTTATATTGTCATTTTCATCATTTAAAAATTTTTTACTCAAAAAGTATAATTAACTAAATCTCGTACTTTCTGATAAGCTCTCAGCTATTTAACCGTGAGTTCTAAAAATATCAAAGTTTACTGTCAGCAAGTGGCAGCTATCAAAATTGCAGGTAGAGTACCTAGTCCTTGTAACCCACAAACTACTTACTGGTGACAGCAACACAGCATCCTTTTCCAGGATTAATTGGCCTAGGGAATAAGGTATGCTGTGTGTTTATTTTATTTCATTTGCTTGGCATGATGCAATATAGAAATTTTTGCCTAACTTTTACAGGTAAAAAATAAATAAATCAACAGAAGAGACTGCAGTTGAATAGATCAGGGAAATGAATCTCATCCAAGCGACAATCCAAGAAACTAAAGGACAGCACTTTATTAAAAACCTTACATGGAAACTGTCATATGCTTCCATTCTATACCATAAACCTCTGAGGGCAGGAATTTGACTTGATCTCTGAATTTCTAGCATCTATATGAATAATTGCCATATAGTAATTAGTTGTGTTTGTTGAATGCACAAAAGATATCTTTGTTGATGTGTCTTTCATATATTTATTAGAAAGTGCTTCCTTTCCAGACATATGCCAAGCATTGTGGAGAGGTCCCTGCCCTCCTAGAGGTGGCAGTTTAATAAGAAAGAATCGCCCATTACAACCCCGTGTGATAAGGACTTTGATAAAGGTAGGCACAGAGCACAGGGAGAGCACACAGAAGGGGCTCCTTACCCAATCTAAAAAGCAGAGCTCTACAGTCTGAGCTAAGACATAAAGGATAAAGAAAATCAAGTCAGGAAAGAGGTTAAGCTCTTGAAGGATAAGGGTTGAGTTTTGTGGATTTGTCTCACCCACATGTCTTGCACATTGTTGTTGCTCATATTTATTGAACAGAGTAATAAAAACACTGAGTGAAAAAAAATTGATTGGGATATGAGAAAAGACTATGCAGATGGGCTGCCCTTAGAGGCTAAGTCCTAAGTCTCTCACATATGACTAGTTGTCTGGCTCTCCTCTTTGCTCTTAGCATCATACTTCATCATTATCCCATTACACTCTGTGCTTAAACAACATCTTACTACTTGCAGTTTGCCTAACAAGACATGCTGGGTCTCACTTACGAGCTTTCACATATGCTATTCACTCTTCTATCTCCAACTTGAACTATTTCTTCAGCTAATTCCTATTTGTCATTTTTATGTCAACTTAGGTTACCCCTTGGAGGCTTTCCCAAGCCCCTAAAATTGGTTAGGCCCCCCTATTCATGCCACACTTGTCTTTATCTCCAAACTCACTGTGTTCATGGCATTGTAATTGTCTGTTTGTCTGTCTACTGTCTCTCCCTTCCCCTAGCCCCATCACACACGAGTATAGACATGTGTGAACACACACGTACATGACTGTACTGAAATATCTCTGGATATTTTACCTTAGGATAGCACATAATAGAAAATAACAAATATTTTCTTCATTGAAGATAGAGCCTTCATCTTTTCAGTGGTGGCCAACATTTAGGAGGACCCCCAGCAGTGGGATCACAGGACATCTCCCTAAATTATTTCCTGGAAGCAGCATTACCTGATTCTAGTGATTTCTGCCAACCTATAAGTTTCTAGGACAGCAGTTGTCTGAGTCCCAGCATTACTCATTCTGGAGCTGGAATCCTGGGAATCCTTAGACCCAGCAGCACCAAGGCATTTGTTTTTGTTGTCTTAGAAAAATTTAAGACTCTAGAGACTGACATTAATCTGCATTAAAGTCAAGAGATTTCCTGATCTTTATAAGGCCTGACGAAGGTACAGAGTGACTCTGTAAGACCACGCCTTCTTCCTTGTAAATATTTCATCTCAGTCAAGGAGTATAAAATACAAATTTTGCTGAATAAAACAATTCCTTCTAGGCTTCCCTGGTGGCGCAGTGGTTGAGAGTCCGCCTGCCGATGCAAGGGACACAGGTTTGTGCCCCGGTCCAGGAAGATCCCACATGCTGTGGAGCGGCTAGGCCTGTGAGCCATGGCCGCTGAGCCTGCGTGTCCGGAGCCTGTGCTCCGCAACGGGAGAGGCCACAGCAGTGAAAGGCCTGCGTACCGCAAACAAACAAACAAACAATAAAACAATTCCTTCTCTGTTTTAGGAAGTATAACCACAACAAAAATTGTAGTCTAAATAAAAGTAATACACCTCCCAAGTTGGAGAAATTATTGGAAAATACAAATAAAACTACTTAAAGCCTTAGGTTTGATATCTAGGCTAAAAATTCAAGAGGGTAGAAACTGCCAGGAGATTCCCTATATATTTTTTTGCCTACCTTGATCAGTCCAGAACTGCTGTAAGAAATAAATTTCCTCTTAGTATTTCAACACATCTGCTACTGGTTCCAGCCAGGACAATGCAGCCCAGAGGATCAGAGAAATGAAAAACATTTCACTAAAAAGTGAAACAAGTTTTGCAATACCTACAAAAATGCAGGGCTTAAATTTACGTGGGAGGCTCAAGAGAATTCTTTTCAATCCACACTGATTTGTTTTGTCCTTGAAATATACACATGGCATGGGAATACTTTAATGACTGAAAAAAAGGATTTTGGAATTAAAAAGACTTCATCCTTACATCCTCATTTTACTTCTGAGGACCTGAAACTTGGAAAAGTGAAGTAACTTGTCCAAGGTCATTCAGAAAAGTAACTACAGATCCAAGTCTAGAGTTCATGTCTCTTGATTCCCAATACAGTATTTTACCCATTACATAAAACTGATTCCCAATAAAGATCTTGGCCGAAAATAAACTTTGTGCAAAAAGATGTTTAATGGCTAAATTATTTTCAAGTTTTTTTTTTTTTTGGTAATTTTGTTTAAACATCTTATTCATCTCTTCATGTGGCATCTCTTCCAGAATGAGGCTTTAGCATAGCCATAGTTCTACCCTGAAAGTATCATTCATCCCCAACAAATAATAAGGAGATAATAAAATGAGAAGAAAATCACCAAACTGTGAATTATAAATATTATGGTAAGATTATAATTATAATCTAAAATGTACATTAAATAGTGAAACACTATCATTCAGACTTCATGAACCAAGTTTCTATTGGTTCAAAGAAGGGCTATCTTTAAGCTTGTCATTATACTATCTGTGAGAGAGGATTTATTAATTGAGTTAATATAAAAAGACAAAGGAGGGCTTCCCTGGTGGCGCAGTGGTTAAGAGTCCGCCTCCCGATGCGGGGGACACGGGTTCGTGCCCAGGTCCGGGAAGATCCCACATGCCACAGAGTGGCTGGGCCCGTGAGCCATGGCTGCTGAGCCTGAGCATCCAGAGCCTGTGCTCCGCAACGGGAGAGGCCACAACAGTGAGAGGCCCGCGTACCGCAAAAAAAAAAAAAAAAAAAAAAAAAAAAAAGACAAAGGAATTAACTTTAGGGAACAAACTGTAACCAAGAATGGAAAAAATTAACATGTAAAGTCACTTGATAAAATCACACGCTGAATTTATCTCCAATTGGTAAATCATTACTTTTACAGATATGATAATATAATACAATGTACTCTACAAATGTCTGAGGCACTAGCAAGGGGGAGGCCAAAGGGATATTGTAGTAAGTCCCCACAACCACTTCAATCACCATAGATCAGCTTTATGTGTTTTATAACTTATGACATTTTGTAAGAATCTTCTTTGAGACTACATATTCCATTGTAAAAAAACCCCGCAAAACTTTAAGTGATTAAACTTAACCCAACCAATAATGGGACAAAATGACCTTTTGTGCCTTCGGATGTAATAAAATGGGAAGTACACAGTATCGTTTATTTAGCATTCTTGTCAAAAAGATTTAATTTGAATCTCATCAGGAAGAAATAATCAGATAAATTAATAAAGAGACATTTCTGAGGAAAACTGATCTGCATTAAAGAAAAAATACTAATGGCGAGTGTGTGGTAGGTAACTGCTCTAGGTAAAAGGTGACTAAAGAGATCGCAGATGCAGTGAGTGAACCTGAGCTGGGTCCAGAATCCAAATAAGTAAATATATAAGTACCAATCAGTAAAAGACATTTTTGGGACTGTGGTTGAGGGGTTGGATTTCAATATAGAAACATACTAAATTTTTATTGAATAAATAATAAACTTCCTGGGTGTGATAAAAATTGAATTAAATAATAAAACATATCTTTCATAGTCATATGGCACTTGTTTGTCCAATACAAAGTATGTTTGCATATTCTTTCTGATTGGATCCATATAACAAAATGGTGAGAACTACAGGACAGTGGACATTATTCCCACTTAAAGATGAGAAAATTGAGGTATAAAAGTATTAGGTGATTTGCCCAAGGTATTGCTAGATTGTGTTACTGTCAAGTTGGTTAATCTGAGAACTGTGTTTCTCAGACTCTCATTCTTTGTACAGTTCCAAGTTAGAGTTGGCCCCAAGAGGACTTTGTATGAGATTTGAAAGGTGGAAGTAAACCAGTGGTCCAACTCAGATTATCATTAGGCATGGTGATTTTCAGGGTCAGAGTGCCCAGCAGTTCTCAGCTTGTGCTCTCTTCCACTCTGCATCCAGCTTGCCTCCCCCATGCTGGCAATCTATCCAGACTCAACACCAGATGCCTGATTGCACAATCCTAGGTAACGTAGCTACGGCTTTTCTTAGATCTCCCCTGCTGTGAGATCTAAGCTGGCAGCTGGATTTGGTAGCTGGACATGCCGGGTTTCTCGAATTTTCCTGCTGGCTCCAGCTTGTCCACTGCCACACTGGGGTTCATGTATATGTGTTAGTGACCCTTCCTCTGATTATCCACCTTCATCTTCCAGACCTTCACTTTCCCAGCTCACCTCACATTTGTGTAAGGTGGAATTTGTATAATAAATCCCTTATTTCCATAATACTCATCATGGCTTTGTTTCTGTAACTGAACATTGACTGATACAACCAAATTGGCTTTATGGATAGTGAAGCCAGACTTCACTATTTAATAGCTTCCACATCTTCTGATTCCTATTCTAGAGCTCTTTCCAGTAGATCACAGCATCTCCCTAAACCCACAATTAAACATTTATTTCTTTTAAGCATTGGATGTGGTGGCAGTTATGTATTTGTTTTTTAACTGTAAGTATTAGGCCCAGCAAAGACCAGCAAAGTTTTTATGAGAAGAAAAAGGTCACTGTAAGCCCTAAACTGATGGAAAATCTTACTGAATTACATTTTTAGGGAGATCAAAATTTAATCATTTATCAAAGAATTGAAGGGGAAAAAAATTAAAAAAGAAATGTATACATAAAAGTAATTTTATTCTAGTGAATAAGTTTTGAGCTGCAAGGAGCTTTATAAATACTTTAATTTATAGGACAGAAAATTGAGAGATGAGATGTGTCCGCAGACATTCAGATTATTAAAGACAGAAGTGGGGTTAGAAGAAACATATTTTATCTCTTAGAATACGTGCTTTGAGTGTATTTAATTCCAGCAATTAACTGATGGATTTCCTTTTATTGAGGTATGGCCAAAAGGTGGGCAGTTAGAGATCAAAGCTCAAGTTGTGACTTCTACTCATATTAGTACTTGTGACCTTATGCGAAATACCAAACCTCAATTTTCTTATGTAAAACAAGGTGTCTGGTGCATAGCATGTATTCAACAAATATTAACTATTAACTATTAGCAATAATTTGGCTGGCTTAGGTATATATCTTGAATTTTGATAAAAATGGTTTCCATATTCTAGAAACTTAGAAATTAGTGGGAAAGATCATACACACAGTTATTTAATAAATACTTGTTAATGACATAATAGAATGTGGATACTGGATAGTTGTTCACAGACTGTTATGCATCTATGGGACCACAAAGCATCCAAATTGACCTGAGAATGAGGGTGATGCATTTCTCTGGGAAATCAGTGTAGGGATATTTATAGGTGAATGATCTTAGGATCGATTCCTGTGGCAGAGTGAAAAAAGCAGTACTGAGCAGAGGGAGAAGCTGCATGGGCTCACATGCAATCACAGTGAACATCTCAGCTAATCTCGAGTGAAATTCTGGACCTTGGATAGCCTTCAGAATTGTCCTGAATTAGGGCAAGTGGTCCTTAATAGACTCCTATACTGACCAGTCATTGGATGCAATCTGTCTGTAGGAAGGAGCAGTGACCTTGAATGAGATGACTTTCTTCAGTCATAGGCATACCCAGGCAGGGGACCTTGGCTACAAGTTGTTAGCCAGCAATGTTCCCAGGAAGTGGGAGAAGGAGTGCTTCAGTTCTGAAGGGAGGATACAGATGAGCACATCGGAGCATATACCATAGTAGGAATCAGGGAAGACTTCCTGAAATAAAGGAAAATCTTAAAGATTTAGAAGATGTACCCAAAGTTGGGTTTATATGTATAGGGTAAGGATATAGCATAAACAAAGGCGTGGGTGGTAAAGGGAAATTGCAAGTAGTTTCTGGATCATAATCACAATAAGGGGGTATCTGATTGGGTGAGGTTGGGGGAACAATATGATAGTAATAGCTGAATAAGTAGGTAGGACCAGGTCGGGAAGAGTTTTAGGTGGCAGACTTTAACCTGTAGATATTTGAACACTGTTGAAATATGTGAAGGATGGCAGAGCCCAAGTCAGATTGTGTTTCAGAAAAAACATCTCAATAATAGCGTGGAAGATATATTTGAGAGCATCAAAGGCTTTATAACCGTCTGGGTGTTAGATGACGAGGATCTGGATAATACTGCCTCTCTAAAGGAAGCATTTAGTAATTTCAGGTTGATTGTGTGTTACTGCACATGATGTGTTTATCATAACACTCTCACATTATTGTTTTTTTTCTTATTTATATTCTCTTTGGTTCTACAGATTTTATTTTCTGAGGAAATCATTTGGACTTTCCTTGGAGGATAAAAGGAAAATATGTGAATTACATGTACATTTGTAAGCTCATCAATCTATTCACAACATTTACTTTTAATCAATATGTGTCTAGAGCATGAGAAAGATCTATTTAACAAATTTTTTGGTTTATACATTGTGGCCACAACTATTACAAGAGTTTTCACAATATAATTTCTATTAAGATAAAATATTTTAAAAAAGAAAACTCAAAAATTTCTGAATTTAATTTGAAAGAGGAAAAATATAGAAAATGTAAAAATAGAAGGAAAAAAACCCACCATGAATTCCATAGTTTTGATTTTAGTTGGAATTTAGTTGAATTTGAGCAGGTCAATTGACCAAAGCCTCATCAAAGTTTCTTCATCTTTAATATGTGTCTAATAATACCTAGCTCAAAATTCATTGTAAGGATTAAATGATTATAATATTAAAAATCATTTCATAGATTATAAAATACTACACAAGTGTTAGCATTAATTCCTTTAATAATTTATCACAACGAAGCATCCTAATTCAGAGGGAAGAGAAATGAGAAAAAGCACAGAAAAGCAAAGCTAGATACCTGGAGTCCTGACTTGAGGCCACCTGTGGTGTTACTGGGCCTGCAGAATCAATGCTGGGTGTGAGCGAAGATAGAGGTGGAGAGGGAAGTCTACAAGTGTGTAGCTTCCCTTTTCAAGCTTCTGCTTGATTTTCTTTGAAAGAGTGAATAATGCCAGTTTATAGTGTGCTTATTTTAATTAAGCTTTCACCAGAATAGGCATAATGTTTTAATGAGTTTTAATTTCTCATTTGATGCCAATGTGAATCTTAATATTTAACTGCATGAGAAGGTGATGATTACAGATCTATTTTCTGCTGGGTCTTGGCAGGAAAGAGGGCCAGAGCCACCAGCTTTATTACAGTAACATTACAGAGTGGAAACCACACCTAACTAGGAAGGAGCCAAACATCCCATATTCAAGTTTTTTTCCCTCCTTGGACAAAAATATTACATATTTCTGAACCTCAGCCTTCTTTTCTTTAAAACCAGAGGTTTGGAATTAAATGATTAAGTTTCTTCTGGATCTATAATTCTGATTCTCAAGGTTCACAATTCTCTCAAGAGAGAAAAATGGAGATCTCAGAGTGTACACCTCACTTTAGTTTTTTGATCACAGATCTGCATTATTTAGGTGAAGATCAGAATTATAAAGATGTTCAAGGACCAGGAAATGCTCAGTGAGGGCAGTGGGCATTTTAAGAGGAGATAAGTGTGCCTTCCTCACGCAGAATGACACTCATACCACGTACCCTGAAGCCTACTTCAGATGCCTCCGACCCTCCTAAACCTACCCACTCTTTGCACCCTTAATACCACCCCAGCCTCATAAGCGCGTGCGCACGCGCACACACGCACACACACACACACACACACACACACACACACACACAAGAACTGAGAGACATTTTGGAAAAGAACCAAAGCAAATTCTTCAGGAGCCTAGAAAAAAAACTAGACTAATTATTTGCTAGTCCTATTGTCAGGCTGTCTGACATTAGCCAAGTTTCATATAGTTTCAAGTTTCAGCTCAAAACATTTACATAAGAGTACCCCTGATGTTTTACAGTGGTTTTTCTTGTTATAAAACTCTCAAAGTATTGACCTCCTTGGAAACATTTCTTCTTACAGTCCATTGCATTTTATAAATGTCTCTTCTTTGGTTTCTTGAGTTGCCATATGCACACCCTCTCTCCCCACGAGACTATCAACTCTTTAGATCTATTTCTCATCTTCTGTTGTGGTGACATCATCACTGTTTGTTAAGAAAATGATTATTATGTCTCCAAGGATCCAATCCCACACATAATCCATTAAAACAAAATGAGATGTGTTCATAAAAGAATTGTAGATTTAAACTCCTAAAGGATGGCATGTTTCAAAAAGACAAATAGCAGCAGAAACAGTTGAACTATGAGGAGATGGCCACACAGTTTGGAAAAAAAAGCATAAGGCCTTGGTCGCTGTCATTGCATTTTGTTTGAAGCAGTGTGCCAACCCTTTAATGCACATAATCGTGTTTCCAAGACCAATGTAGAGTAGCCACGATATCGAGAGTTTAAAATCATTGCAACCCTAATTTACTGTTTATCTAATTTACAAAACTGAGTCACACACCATTATTAAGGACCTGCTATGTGCCAAGTATTGCATTTATGGATACTGATATAAAAGTAACTGAAATATACTTCCTGTTCTCAAGGAAGGCCAACCAGTTTATTTAGTGACCTAGTTTGTAACAAAGCTAAACTGTGAGGTCTGGGAGACTAGTGACCTCATCACTGACTGCAAGTTTGCCAGTGCCTAGTAGAGTTCCGGGAACACAGAAGTAATACAATAAGTGTTTGTGAAATGAATTTACCACCCTGCATTACTTGATTAACCATTTTCTTCTAGTGTACAAGCTGCTCATTGAAAAAAAAATCAGAGATGTTAATAATTAAGTATATAGTCTATTTTTAATCCACAATGATGTGTTGTGTATGTTGATGCCATTACTTGGATTTATTTTTGTCTCTCACATTACTGACCAAAAAATTCTAAATTATGCCTCACCTTATTTTTTAGTAAATCATTCAAACATAAAATTTTACTCCTCTTTTGTCACCTTCAAGATAATGTAAAAAATAGTTTAAGAGGGCCTCCCTGGTGGCGCAGTGGTTGAGAGTCCGCCTGCCGATGCAGGGGATACGGGTTCGTGCCCCGGTCTGGGAGGATCCCATATGCCGCGGAGCGGCTGGGGCCGTGAGCCATGGCCGCTGGGCCTGCGCATCCGGAGCCTGTGCTCCGCAACGGGAGAGGCCACAACAGTGAGAGGCCCACATACCGCAAAAAGAAAAAAAAAAAAAAATAGTTTAAGAAAAGTAAATAAGGGGAGTATAAGTAAAAAAATCTTTTGATAGAAGAAAGTATTTATTTCAAGCCCCTGAGTTTGAGTCAATTCCCTGTCATTAGTTATATATGTATAAATTCACTGCACCTCCATAACAATAACAGCAGCAATAAAAATAACAATAATATCATGTTTGAATTAATTCCCTATCCTCTAGAATTTAAGCCAACATCAAAATAATCAGTCTGTGAATAAATACACTACCATGTGTAAAATAGCTAGCACAGGGAGCTCACCTCAGTGACGACCTAGATGGGTGGGATGGGGGGTGGGTGGGAGGGAGGTCCAAGAGGGAGGGGATATAGGTACACATATAGCTGATTCACCTCATTGTACAGCAGAAACTAATATGACATTGTAAAGCAACCAATAAAGATGAAAAAAAAAATCAGTCTGTGAAAACTGAAATCTAAAGCTTTGAAGAAGTCTTTACAGGGTTTTTTGCATCCCTTTGTCATAGGCCTAGACAGCCTGATTTTCATTTTGAAGGATAACTTTGATCATTTCTTTTTTTCACACTTTTCTATTAAAACTCTTAAATGACTAGGCCTGAGGCAGTTGAACACCACACCCAAGAAGGACCTACCTGTAATTTTGCTTTTCATTTCCTATGTGGAATCTGTCATATTGTGAATAGGCTCGGTTTCCTTCCCAGTCCATTAACTCGATTCTTAGTGTGTACTGCCTTTGACTGGTTATGGCAAAAATAAACTCATTCCCCAGCCAATATTCACCAGAGGGATTTCCAAAACCCTGTGAAAGAAGACACAGATGCAGTTGTTAATTCAGAGAGAAGCTCTTTCCATGTTTCGTATTAAGTTATGTTCTAAACAATTAAAAACATTCTTTAAAGGTAAAGATGGTTCTTTCATATTTTTATATACTTTCTTCGATTACTCACTCAGTATTTTTCTGCTATGTTTCCCCCCATCGAGGCTCATGTCTAATTCTTATTACAGTAAATTCTGATATACAAATCTGTGTAGATGAGATGGGTTTTTTTTTTTTTTTTTTTTTTTTTCCGGTACGCGGGCCTCTCACTGTTGTGGCCTCTCCCGTTGCACAGCACAGGCTCCGGATGCACAGGCTCAGCGGCCATGGCTCACAGGCCCAGCCACTCCACGGCATGTGGGATCTTCCCAGACTGGGGCACAAACCCGTGTCCCCTGCATCGGCAGGTGGACTCTTAACCACTGCGCCACCAGGGAAGCCCGATGAGATGTTTTTGAATTAAATGAATCTGGCTAATAGGTTTAACCAGTAAATGCTTCTCAATCACAGCCTGCTTTTTTTTTTTTTTTTTTTTTTTGCGGTACGCGGGCCTCTCACTGTTGTGGCCTCTCCCATCGCAGAGCACAGGCTCCGGACGCGCAGGCTCAGCGGCCATGGCTCACGGGCCCAGCCGCTCCGTGGCATGTGGGATCTTCCTGGACCGGGGCACGAACCCATGTCCCCTGCATCAGCAGGCGGACTCTCAACCACTGCGCCACCAGGGAAGCCCCACAGCCTGCTTTTGAAAACGTTTCTAAAATACTAGTTAACGGAATATTTTCAACATGGTTTAAATATTTTTCAATGAATATCATCAGCATAGTATCAGACAAGTTATTTAACAATATTAGTATTATTTTTGTTATTATTATTCACAAGTCAAATTACGGTTAGATAATAACAGATTACTAGACCCTTAACTTCTCTAGCTTTAACATTTTCATTTTTAAGTAATAATAAGCAAGTCTGTAAGTCCAAAACTGTAATCATTTAAATACTTCGCCTCCATAGATGAGGATTTTGAGGCAGAAGGCTGACACTTAAGAGCTAGCGAGTGAACCTAGCTGGCTGCTCTGCCCCAGAACCTCAATATGGTTCCACTCTTCTCTTTAGGGCAATCCCAGTCACTGTTACTGTGTTCAAAATAGTTTTCTTTGTGGAGTAAAAGAAAGTACACAAAAGAAAGCTAACTCTTAATGTTGGCTATGTTAGTGATAGGAAAATTTAAAACCCTAGGAAACTACTGGCATCCTAGATTTTGGGTATTCACAATTGCCTAAGAAAGTGTTCCTTGGTAAAACTTGAAGTTCAGTGTAATTCTTGATATATGGGTTTGTTTTACTGACCAGACTATGAACTCCTTGAGGACAGAAGCTGTGTTGTATTTGTGAATCCTCAAAGACTAGTAGAATGCTGGCATACACTGGGCCCTCCATATGTTTCACTGAAGTTCAAAGAAAATGGAAGAAAGGGAGGAAGGAAGAAAACAAAGGCTATAGCACCCTGCAATTGCATTCAGAGAAGTAACCTTAATACATAATTCTTGTTGTAGGTAATTTGGTTGTGTCTCAGGGGTATTTCTTAAAGTGCCCAACTGAATCATAATCACTGGAGCCCTAGTTGAAAAAAAATATTCCTGGCTACAATTTGAATCAAGCTAACTGAGAGCCAGTCCATAAATCTGAATCTGAACAAACTCCCCGTTTATCTTGTGCACATTCATGCTTGGAAGACTTGGAGGTGTCCAGTGATCACATAATATACTTTGATGTTGCAGAAAGAAACATATTCTGGTTCACTGAGGTATTCATTAATAAAAGTTTTAGTTTATCTGTATTAAGAAGAAGTATGAGGGAAGTACTAAAATAATCACAGCAATCCTCATTTTCTCAACACAGAAGATAGAATTTGGAAAATATTTGTTTCTTTTCATATTTAATGTATATCAACTTTACAGAATTACAACTACAGTAGAAGTGTTCTTAACTGATTTCTCCTTTAACCAACTTAACATGAATCATTATTCCCCATTCCTTACTTAAAATATATTGATGCCCAGAGTACACTGAAAGTATTAAATACAATTGTGCACTACTGTCTGCCAACTGAGTGACTTACCAAAGGCCAACTGCATTTGGTAAGTCTCAAACTCATTTATGCCAGTTCTGTTATTGTAATGATAAGATTTATAATGTTATGTAAGTAAGTTAAATATTAGTGGGGAAAGAGGAGCTTTTGTTCTGTTTTGTTTTTTATAAAAACTAATTTAAATATTTAGATTTGCTCAATGAAAGCAAATCACTAAAAAACGTTTTTGAGCTATATGTTGTTGCAACAACTCTAAAAGACTGAGGAAAATAATAAAACTTTAGAGGATTTTTAATGTACATTACTTTGTATATGCCTTACTTGCTCTAGTTTAAAAAAAACAGAAGCTAGAAATTTGATGCATTTGATTATGGGAAAGTTTTATGAAAGAGCCACTGACTCAGAATTCCAAGCTTTGAGCCTACATTATAAACACATGGGTAAATGAATGTATATTTTTTATATTTCAAAGAAATGTATTAGCATACAGAGGTACACTTTTAAGGTTATTCCCCAATTTAGCTTAGTTTTTGATTAACTGAACACCCTTTGTCCAAATTGCAGTGGGTATATGCATTCCCAAAGATCATCTACCTGTAGCTCAGAGTACAGGTAGATGATGAAGTCCATACTCCAGTGCCTCCTTTCTTCTCTGTTCCTAAGATGCTCAAGTCACACTTTGCAAGAGTCCCACAGTGGCAGGAAATCTTAGAGCAATTTAAGATGTGCTAAGAATTTTACACATTTTTAGGGCAGCTGGTGCTTCATACCAGGGAGAAGAGTAAAGCTTACCTTCTCCAATGAATAAGCAAAGCAGAAAGTTACAGGGGACTGAAAGTCAAAGAATTAGCACATTCTCAGTTGCAGCAGCTACGGGGAAGAAAAAGAAGACTGCTTGGATTCTCTTTGCATTTCTTCTCAGCTCAGACATGTCAAAACTCTCTCTACAGCCACTTGATTCCCTCTTTTGTGTATCCAGTTAGAAGAGATTCAGTTATTGTACTAACTGTGAATAAGGAGGGTGGGAATGATGAAGTGCTAAGTTTTAGATCAAATATTTCCATGCTGTTGCAAGTGTTGCAAGGATAAAAAGCTCTCCAGCTTAGTGAAAAGTACTGTGATCTCCAGTGAGCCTCAGAAAAGGAGGAGCATTTGTATCATTCCTCCAAGAGCCTCCATTCCCCTCTTGGCATGCAGTTTTGTACCCCTCTCTAAGCGGAGATTAACAACCCTTCCTAAACAGTTTGCTTTTTCTGACTGAAAATAGAGGAAGAAGCAACTGAAAAGAAAGCAATGAAATTTGCTTTCATAAACCAAAATTTTATTTCATGCACCTTCCCAAAAAACTTTCTAAATATGCTGTATTGGCTACAAGGAATCAACATGACTGTTAGAGAGATAGTGTAGGGAAGAAACCTTCTAATGGCTGAGTGCAGTGATGCAGAAACAACCATTTCATCATAAAGATGAAAAATTCAAGAAAGAAGGGGAAATGGGTTCCTACATTAGTAAACTGTCTACTGGCTTGTTTATCAGGCCGGCCACGAATCTGACACCTAGGAACAAAGACTTGGCTTTGATTAAACAACTTCTACTCCCTCTCTCTGCTCCAATTTGAAGGCTTGCTCTGTCACACATTTGCTGTTACTTTTTTTTTTTTTTTGCTGTACGCGGGCCTCTCACTGCTGTGGCCTCTCCCGTTGCGGAGCACAGGCTCCGGACACACAGGCTCCGCGGCCATGGCTCGCGGGCCCAGCCGCTCCGCGGCATGTGGGATCTTCCGGGATCGGGGCACGAACCCGTGTCCCCTGCATCGGCAGGCGGACTCTCAACCACTGCGCCACCAGGGAAGCCCTGCTGTTACTTTTAAGCCTCAGTTTCCTTATATGCAAAACAAGGATTTAAAATGTCATTTCCATATATACTGTTGTGAGAAAAAAGTGAGATAATATACCTAAAGCATCTATCTCAGTGCTGATGCATGAGAAGCACTTAACAAAAATCTAGTTGTTTTTATTATAATTAGAGGATATATCACAATATATAGTAATTTTCTGTTTACTCGCCTGTCTCCCAAGAGACTATAAGCTATATGATGTTAAGCAGGTTCTTTTCTACTCTGTATGAGAAAGGGAACAAAAATAATCCAGGTCTTGTCTTAGCCTGAGAATTAATAAGGGGATATGAACCAATTCTTTAAATGGCTTTCAGATGCTAGGAACTAATGTATTCTTATGACAAGTTGAATATTGGTTTATACAAATGAGTACTGTCACTTTAATCCAAGAAGTTAATTATTAAACAAGAAATTTAAACCAACTGGTTGCAACTGGGGCTAAACTATGACACAAACCATAGTTTGTGTCTACAGATTATCTTCTTACTCTTGTTTCTGCTTTCCTAATGCTAAAGAGAAGCTGTCTTCTTCAACTCTACTGTGGTCCTATTTTTTAAAATCCCTTTCTCACTACATTTCAAAAGTTTTAGGATCTACAAAAGAGGTAATTTTTGAGATCTTAAGCCCATGCTAATAAACCGATCATTCTGACACTTACTTTCAATTGGCAGTGCACATCAGAAAGAGCTGTGGAGCTTTTTCAAAATATAGATGACTTGGTTCCTGTATGGAAGTTCTGACTCAGTATGTCTGGGGTGGTCTTAGAGATCTGTACATTTAAAAGGTTCCCCAGGTGAATGTGCTGTGTACCAAAGGTGGGGAACCATAGGATTATGATGTAGAATAAGTATTCCGAGTGCAAATGAGAAAAAAGAAATTAACCAGATCAAATTACCTAAGTGATACAAGGGAAGAGATAAAACTTCATCTTCATATTGAAGATATTAGGAGTTAAGTGTTGATTATGTACTATGGGGCTGTCCTTGAAAAAATTCATATTTATGCCTGAAATACAGAGATGACCAATGCACAAACAAGCAAAAAAAGGTTTACACATTATTGTACACATAACAGCTTACCACAGGTTTATATTTTACTCCAAATAAACAGCTTGCAACATTCATAAGAATAAAAGTAAAATATACAAAATTCAGGGCTGACACTGAAAAAGGAGCAAGTCCTTATTGAATAAACAAACAATATTAATAAAAATAGAATTTCTTCCTTTTTATAAATAAAATCCAAGGATGCTATGACATATCCTTTCATGAAAACTACTGTTTAGTTACATCAATCATAATCGTATGAAAGATTTTGATATCATAATTCAGATAGATTGTTAATCAATTTTAATTCTCCTTCAGCTCTTTAATAAAAGGCAAAAGACCCTGGAATTTAGCTTAAACTAATACTGACTTAAAATTGGCCTTAAAAACCACATTTTGCTAAAAAAAAAAAAGCACACAGGGGAAAGACCAATATTCATTAGTTTTTGCCAAAATCTGCAGAAATGTTCAGTTTTGGTTTGTATTTTTCCAAGTTAATAAAATAATTGTCTCTGATACTTTATTTGTTTTGTCTGATAATGCTCATAGGAAGTGTTGACTTTTTATAGCTGAAACAATTGAAAACAGACACAGTTCATGTATCCTATGGATTTCATCTCTTTTCATAAAATGATTAAAGAAAATAGATAAGAAATCAGGGTTACTGAGCTGTGGCTTTCCAAAGGTGCTTAATATACAATTCAATTGTGCATCTCCTCTAACTGCTGAGACAGCCCAAGAAAGATCAGAGGATGATTTATTTCAGCATTTTAAATTTCTTATATATTTTTCTCCTTTTAATGTGAAGAGGTTAAAATGCAGTTGAAAATGTGCTCTTAATTTCTTTCCAGAAACAAAGAACTCCCAGAAGGTATTGTGCTCAGCCTGAAATACTTGTGTCAGTAGGAAGCTCTGTTTATATGGGTAATTGTTTTCAATACAAAGACAGGTTGTCTCCAGGGCATTAGTCACTACCTTCTGTAAAGTTAGGCCACTGGGGTACTGTTTGGAACTCCTAGCTTGATTGGGCTTTATATGCAAAAGTACTGCTGGTAAGTGTTATTGCTGGAGGCCACTAAATGGTATCCTTATGGCTTGAAGGAGTTAATATAGTTCCCTAAGTGCCTCATTAAAAAAGCCCACTTTGGACTTCCCTCTCAGCAAACATCTTTACAAATCCATAAACCAGGTTTTGTTTAATCTCCTCATAAGGAAGTTTAAGTGAAAACAAAGCTTAGGTAAAAGATTTTGTAGGCTTAAAACCAATGTTAAGAATCAAATAAATCACAAATCTTCCATGTTGAGACAGCTTTAAAAATTATAATTATATATTTGTAATTTCATGTGTTGGTAATTTTAACATATTGTTCTGGAGACCTTATGAAGCAAGAGGCATCCCATCGATGTCAACCAGAATGAAGGGAAGGAGGGAGGAAAGGCAGAAAAGAAGAAGGGATGAAACTTTATTTCTACACTCAGTGCCTGAGAAAGAAGTGAAGCGTCTTACTGCATATAATAGATCAGGGAAGACTGAGGAGGAAGTGGTACATGCCAAGAAGTTCTTTTTCCCAAAGGGTGTACACCCTAGCAGCAAGTTCTGATTCAGGGAGCAGAAGTGGGTGTTATTGATAAGCGTCGGCATAAGGGGTCTATATCCATTCTTTGTGGAGTCATTATTTTGTCTTTAGGTGAAAGAAAAGCTCTTGAGGAAACAACCGAAACGCTTTATACCATGTGTTTTGGTGAAAATTAACCAAGTTATAACATATAATAAATTCTTTTAATTAAAACAAAAAGACGTCATCAGACTCATTTTTGCCAAAATGTTTCAGAAGTTTGGAGTTTATCTCATTTCTGACCATGTAGAATTGACACTCGTATGATAAACTGTTCTAGTTTGAGTAAAACATGATAGTCTTTCTACTTTAAAAAAAGGAAAACAGATAAAAAATAAATAAAAAAGGGAGAGGAGTAAACTTCACAAAAGTTTGGGGCTTTTGGTTATTGTGAATAAACAATAATTCAGTCCCATGCCAATAATTTTAAAAAGTACTTAAAATATATACATTTGGTAAATGCTTATAAGACATGAATCAATGCCATCCTTCATACGTCAGTCTCTCTTACTTAATGTGCCTAGTTTGTCAAGGCAGCAGATGCTTACAGCTAGTAAGTCACCATTTTGGAAAGTCACTGTGATGACAACTTTATATCAAATTTTCTTTTACCATTAGTATTAATAATCATGTATTTCAGACTTGCCAGAATCTATATTTGTAGTCTAATTCTCAGATAACTTCTTCACGTCTCATTTTAGTAGTGAAAATAATCATGATTTAAGGTGACTGCAAAATAATATTTTTGCCAGAGTTAAAAAAAATTTGCAGTCTTTGATGTTTTAATCTTGGATCATGATAATACTTACTGTTTACTGACAATTCAATGTGCCAAGAGCTTTACTTATAGCTAATCCTCACAATATCCCTGCAAGGCAGATGAGGTACTATTATTAATGTACTCTTTTAACAAGTGAGAAAGTTAAGGTATGGGTTAAGTGATTCGCCAAAAATCACTCCATTTGTAAGTGGCAGAGTAAAGGCTAGAACAGTGCATGTGCAAGACAGGAAGCCATGTCTCCAGGGTGACCCCAGAACCAAGAGTCTTCAGTCTACAGAACTCAAAGAATAGAAATGTTGCTCCTGGAGCTCTTTACAAAGCAAGAAATCTTTTAATATGAAAACTCTGGGTTCCAGCAGCTTATATGGACTGATTCAAGCCTAGCCAATCAGCTTCTGTGTTTGAGATTCCCCTGATCCTTTAAATTTCACCCTGATACCTGGATTGTGGAGACAGATTTGAAGAGCCTTGCCTCTTGTCTCCTTACTGGTCGACCTCGAAATAAAAGCTCTTTCTTTTCTCAAAAGCCTGTGCCATAGTATTGGCTTCTACAAACCTTAGGCAACGAGCCCTTGCTCGGTAACATCACCTTTATCCTATGTTCTCACAGGTAATTTTGTATAATAGGTTTGATATAAAAATTAGGTAAGAATTTATGTATGAGGCTTACACATATTAAACATTGAAAGGGTTAGATATGATGATGGTAGTGATGATGATGATGATGATGTCTGCTGTTACTTTGGAGGCCTCAGTGAATCATGCCTCACAGTTCACACCCTTGTGTACTTGTCTCACTTTGAATCTGGACTGGCCCTGTCATCAACTTTAACTAAAAGAATGTAGTGGAAGTGAAACCATGCCATTTCTGGGTCTAATAAATCTTAAAAAGGACTGGAAGGTTCTATTTTTGTGCTTGAGGGATGTCAACTGCCACTTAGTAAGTCTGATGACCCTGGATCACTGTACTGGGAGAAGCTCGACTTAGCCACATCAAGGAGTTCTCAGTCCATAGCCAGCAACAACTTGCCAGCCATGTGAGTGAAGCCATTGGTAGTACCTCCCAGTCCTGCAGCAAAGCCCACAGCCCTGCACACTTCCCTTGTCCTGGCTCATGTACCCAGCCTGGGTCTAAATTCTAGCTTCCTCCACCCTCATTCAACCAGGAACAAATTCAGACAGTATGTAACAGTTCACTAAATAATTTCAGTAATATATTTTTCCTTCTGATGCACACGTGGAAATCATTTACTGAAAAAGATTTATGAGTGTTTTATATTTAATGAGAATAATGTCACAAACATTATCATTTTATTTTTAAAATAACTGAAAGGCATCTAAAAATACAAAGGTTTATCACATAGTGTAGTGGAGAAAATCTCCAGAAACTATGCAAATTCTTTCATCTTACCATTTTATATTCTTTCCAACCTCTTTGGAAATCTAGACTTCCATCTTCACGATGCTGTATTACAGTCCAACCTCCCCCATTGAGATCCATATTGCAAAATACCTGACAAAGGGAAAATAAAGTCAAGTGAAAATTACGTCTATTTTAAACAAACAGGTATCAGATATGTTTCAAGACAGAAATAGGATAGGCCTACAGACAAAAATAATAAAAATTGCCATATTGAAAATATTAATTTAGACATTTTATTGGCTATTTCTTCTATATTCGAGTTGTTTCTGATTAAATCCCATCAAATGTGCATAAATTACTTGTAAAGGTTTAAATCAGTCAGCTGAAAATTGTCTCAGTCACAGACTATAAAAATTATTTTTAAAAAGTCTGTCTTAATGGTAATAGGCACTATGTATATTCAATTTTTTTAAATGCTACTAAAAGTTTCCAAGTTACAGACCGTTTTATTGCTAAAACATAAGATTTGGAATTTTCTATCTTTAATTTGTTAAATCACAATATACTAATAATAAAGGTTTTTGAAAAATAATATTTAAAAAATCATTTATATTTAGTTATTACACATTTCATGGTATATTAACTCCTACATGCTCATATACTACAATAATTATTCTTGATGGTTCAGTATTACATTAGAGGCAAAATTTGGTCCCCAGCATATGGAGAACACATTATTTGCTTGAATTTTTGTCATGAACAATAAGAAGAGAACATGACATACTGTATTCCTTCTGACTGTGAGAAGTATTTCTTTCCCATGTGGAAAAGTTATCCAAATCTTTCAAAGACTTATGCTTATTTCAATTATTCTAAATAAAATACTACTTATTTAGAATTTGATTCATTTCCCCCAGAGTCCACCCAAGGAGAGAAACATATCTGTAATGGCATTATCTTTGGAGAGCAATCACTGTAATTGATGTAGCATAAATGTGGCAGCTTGATTATTCAAGGGCTCAGCTTTGGGGAACATCATTCCCCCGGCAATTGACTACTAAAGCAATTTGGAGGCTGGCTAAAGGTGTAGATATGAGGCAACAGCAGCAGGCAGGCTGTGTGGGCAAAGAGCCTGATTAAAGGAAAACCTCAAGTGTTTTCCCTGAGGCATTAAATTTGGAGCTAAATGGCTAAAGGGTATGAAAACAACGGCAAGAACTGTTATTCAAAGGACAAATTGTCCAAGTACTTCCTCAGAGTAAAAGGAACTAGGAAGTAGATACTTAACTGCGAGCATACAAAAATAGGCAAAATGCTCTCCTGAGGGCTCTTCCTCTAATTTGAACATGCACCCATCAGTATGTATTCATTATCACTAGGAACTGACTCACCTCCAAGATCACAGATTTGACATTCCTCTCCCTGTCCTAAAGTTCTCCCTCTACTAATCCCTTAACCTCTATGCACCTGCTCTTTGTCCTCAACATAACCTCCATCTAGTCTTTTGCTTCCTTAATTCTAACTCTAATTCAATTTTTTTCACCCAACAAGCATTTTTGAGCATTGATTCTGTGTTACAACTGGCGATATTATGATGAACGAAATACAGATAATTTCCTCAAAACACCTAAAAGTTAAAACATTGAGTGTCCCTGTAGAGTTAAGGAGATGTGAGAATCCACAATTTTCAACTCTAGTGACCTGAGAATAACAGAGTCAGTAATCTAAATGAGAAATTTAAGGAAGAGAGCTAACAGGTGAGAAAAGAAAATGATCATGGTTTTGAAAACCTAGGGTTTCAGATAACATAGTCATCCAAAAGGGGGAGTTTATTGATCAGTTAGAGATGATCTAACTGTAGGTAGATCAAGGGTAAGAATACAGATAAGAGCATGAGGGTCTAAGAAAGAAACAGTCATAACAATAGTATGCCTTTTAACTGCTAGATAATTTAAACACTTTACATGCATTTTCTAATTTATCTCATAAGAACCTTGTGATGTAGGTATGATTATTATCTCCATTTTGCAGGTGAAAAACCTAAGGCTTTGAGTATTTCAGCAACTTACCAATGGTTATTAGTAATATAACAGGTACTGGATCTAGGATTTGAACCCCCTGTTTACCTAATTCAAAATTATATTAGGGGTAATCTTCTTGAAAGCACAAAGATGGAATTTTAAAGAAGTAAAAAAAAAAAAAAGTGGAAACAGATGTGGGGGGAGGGTCGGGTCCAAGAATGGGCTTTGGTGAACAACTGATGGAGATAAAAGACACCAATAACCTTTAGACAGGCAGGAACTTCATTTTATTTGCTAATGTCCCTGGTGCCTAGAGCAGTAGGGACAGTAGCCTAGCAGGTACTAAATGAATATTTGTTGAAAAACTAGAGATGCAATAAGGAAAGACATAAAATAGGAAAACTTGATTAATGGAATGCAGTGAAAGCTGGGGATGGATTTTGAGTTGGGGGAATAATCTACTTAATCAAATATTCCAGACAAGTCAAGATAAATAAAGATTAAGAAAATACACACTTAAATTTAAAATGAAGGAGCCATTAGTGACCTTGAAGAGAGAGACTGAAGGATTCCTATAAGAATAAAATCCAGATGGCACAGTTTACAGAGGGCATAGTTGGTGATTCAACACAAGTGGCCAAAGTGGAACTTTACTGGTAAAACAGATAAGAGTGAGTGAAAATGTCAAGGAAATATTTTGTTAGAGGAAACTAATTTCACTTGTTTTTTAAGTATATTTTACCCTGCCTTGACTGGTTAATCTAGAATTTTTTTTTCCAGATTTTGATTTCCTAATGGACACTGATTGCCTGAAAGTTTGCCAAACTGTGTTTGCAAACCTATAAAGTCCACTTAACACACTCAGGGAAAGGAATAACTACATCTATAAACATAGAGTGTGTAGAGAAAACTGTTCTTTACAGTTTTTTTTATTACTATTATCTATATTATTAAAATTCTATGCACTTAAAAAGTTTTAAAATCACTCACTAATTTTAGAAAAAGACAACTTTCCTTTTAAACAAAGGTATCGGGCTTCCCTGGTGGCACAGTCGTTGGGGGTCCGCCTGCTGATGCAGGGGACATGGGTTCGTGCCCCGGTCCGGGAAGATCCCACATGCCGTGGAGTGGCTGGGCCCGTGAGCCATGGCTGCTGGGCCTGTGCGTCCGGAGCCTGTGCTCCGCAACGGAAGAGGCCACAGCGGTGAGAGGCCCACGTACTGCAAAAACAAACAAACAAATAAACAAAGGTATCTACTGACTTGAAAATGTTAAGATGTGTTGGGAGTACTTCTTAGTTAAAGACCCAGAGGAAGTTGCCCAGAGGAGAGAGAAGTTACCCAGGCAAATTACTGCCTTGGAAGCTAAAGTGCAGAGAACTTAAGAGGTTAGACTTATGCTCTGCAATTCTTATTAGGACTCAGTAATAACAGCAAGGATAACAGCTGCCATTTGCGGAATGTGGACACAATAGAACTGAATGACACATTGGTTAGGGGCATGGACTCAGGTGCAACATTGCCTGTGTTCAAGTCCCACCTCTGCTCTCTCAAGCTATGTCATGGATCTTTTGCAAGGACTAAATGAGTCAATGCATATGGAGTTTTTAGAACAGTGTTTGGCACATACTAAGCTTTGTCATTAATCTCTTAGATGTATTTCACAGATGAGATAATATGTATTTATATTGTGCACATATACTCTATGTATATAATATCTCATATATTATAACAGCTATTATATATTTCACATAATTTATTATTTATAATTTATTATGAATAATACAGAACATATAAAGCCAAAATATATAGAAGTTTAATAAACTGTCCTTATGGTTACAATTACCAGCTTCTTGTTAATAATACTGGCATCATCAATCTTTGAGCATGCTTTTTAGTGTACGTGTATATGTATATACATATACATATATGTATATGTACATATATATATGAAGCTGGATTCATGCTAGCACACACACACAAAAGACCATGTTATTTCTAGTCAGAAGAAAAATAAAAAGCCTATGCTTAACAGATGAAGGAAGTTAAAAAAATTAGGTGGTTGGTTTCAAAAGATTTGAGATATGAAAGGACTTGAAAAGTTCCTTCGCCAATATGGTATGGTCTGTGCTATCTGGCAGTGTGCTTCCTGTAGACACAGGCCCCACTACATTTACTATGCCTGTTGCATTTATTGATCATATGACTTGAGCTTAACTCTATCCGAGAAAAGATTGAACTGGCTCCTATCCCAGGCAAGGTCAAAGCTTTCAAGCATTAAATATCCTTTAACATAATATAACGATTTAAACCCAAACAAAAAGGGGAAATTTGATTCACATAGTTCTTATGCTTTTATGCTGTGTGCAAGTTGGAATGATTAACCTTGTGAGTGTTAATTATTTTTCTGTAACCTTAAATAAAAAAGGCTCAATACATTTGTTATAGTCCTTTTCCAAGAATTAGGGAAATTATAAATTCAGAAACAAATTTTAAAATATTTTACAATAACCAGAGTTATGATTTAATGGTTTGTTTTAGTGAATGAAACTAAGCTGGTTATAGTGCATTTGGTTTTAGAAACATGAAATAAAAGGAAAAACCCTATTCCCTACTACCATGCATTGAAGGGAATTCAGAGAGGAAGATAACCACAAGCCATTAATAATGAAAAAAAGTAAAAAATATATATATAAATGCTCTAATTCTCATTTTCTATCTGCTTGAAAATTTTAATAGTCCTAGAAAACTGCCTTTGGCTTCCATGTCACATTTGAAAACATAATAATCTTCTAAATTTTGCAGACAGTCTTTCTTGGCAGGGAATGATGTCAGTCAAAACAACTGTGTAACAATTGTGTATACTTGCAACTCCCACTCTGCCTAAAATTAATAATTCCTATTAATAGTTTTTGTTAATTGCCTAAATAGGCCAATTTAATTGATTGATCCATATCTTATATCATACATAATTGAACTTTTTGTTTTGTTTTTATATAGGCTTGCCTTGAGTTTCTCACCCTTGCTAGAACTTCTGCAAGCATTAAAATGAGCAAAGTTTTTGTTAAGCATATCCACAATTAGCACCAAACTTTATAGCTCCAAAGTATAATCTACATGGAAGGGTGAAGGTCCTAAAGATGCATTTTCCAAGCACTTTTTATAGAACCGAGAGGATACCAATTATTTATATCAAAATAAGAAAAGAAAATGAGGAAGTGGGATGGCTTACAATCAGAACATAATTTTCTGACAACAAACTCTTTGCCGTGTCATTCACATAGGTTCCTATAAAAAATTATGAATGGTACGGCTTCAGTCAATACTAATATAAGTAATTATCCTACTTAGTCCCCTCTTAAGATGGTACAGTCTAGAGTTAATTCCTTGGTTACAAAGTCTGTGTTCAATATTTACTATGTGATTTGGGCAAGTTATTTTTCTAAAATAGGGATAATGGGAGCACCTATATCAGAGAGTTATTGAAAGGAGTAAACAAGTGAGTATATATATCTAAAGTGCTTAGAATAGAACCTGGCAAACCGTAAATGCACAGTACTTTTGAACTATTATATTAATCAGTTTCTAAATTACATTGGGGAAGTTCACACAATATTTGTTCTCACTAATGTTAAGCTATGTGAATATAATAAGGGATTTAAAACAAAACTTGCTACCTACCAGAAAGTGCAGGTGCATCAGCCTAAAGTATCCATCTCCATAACAGAACAATATTACTACTTGTGAAAGGATCGTGATCATAAAAGGGAAAGAATAAAACAAGGGAATGAACACTTAAGTCAAGAGGAAGGCCAAAGTCTTTCTTCCTTATGGTCAGTTATCTCCCCATCTCACAATGCTCTGCTATTATTTCCAATTGAACTAACTCTAATGACAGTACAAATGACGTGAAGTTCTCCTTCTTCCATCTGAAGCGCCATGGGGCTGTTTCCATAGTGATAAAATTTGCCTCTTACAGGCCTGTATTGATAATGATTGCTAATCTGTTTGCGGTAATATTTTTCCCTGGGACTAAATCTAGTAAGTTTAATTTAGCAGGTATTTGGCATTTGTGGATTTAATATTTTAGATTTTTTTAAGAACAACACCGAAGCTCTATAATATGTAAAATTCATTATTTTGCAGAGGCGTAAATTTAAGTCATGTTATCCTTGTGAAACCAACATAGAAGTCAGCCACTGAACTAGTGAACTGGATCCTCTAACCCAGTTTTTCATGTAATCTTTTAAAAAAGCAAATTTATTTAAGTTTGTAAGTTATTGTTCAAGTTTGAGTTATTATTCAAGTTTATGAGTTATTCAAGATTATGAGTTAGGATACTTTTCTTCCACCCTAACAGAAGCAGTGGTTCTGCAAATAGCCTGTGCATTATTTGCATCTCAAAACATTTTGAACTAGAATAGAGTTATGAATTTACATGACTTAAATTTAATGGAATGATCAAACTTTTTGTAATGCTCTCACTAAGGGCCACGAGGTAGTATTGGTGATGGACTGAAAAAGATTCTAAAAGTGTAAAAATTAATCTAAAAACTTTAAAATTTCTTTTATTTATATATTCATTCATATAGAATTATTAAGAGTCTAAAAGGAGGGTCACAATATTTTTAGTTAACTTTATTTTTATAGTCATTATGTTAGAGGGGACGTGACAATCATTTAGGGGTTCTTTCAGGTCTTGGGCAGCACAATAGGTAAATTGCAGAAAGTATTTATGTTAGCTCCACTCCTCTCCCCCAGGACAGTTTCTAACACACTTCACATGCCATCTGTATGGTGTGTCAGTGTGTGGGCGTGCATACATGCCTGTGCACATGTATGAATTGAATTTAAACTTAAGTATGATTTTAAGTTATCAGTAAGCAGAGTAGGAAGGCTTCATGTCATATGATCCAAAGGATTCAAAAAGCTCATTTTTACAATAAATTACCCTCTCCTCTTTTTTTTGCGGTACGTGGGCCTCGCACCGTTGTGGCCTCTCCTGTTGTGGAGAACAGGCTCCGGACATGCAGGCTTAGAGGCCATGGCTCACGGGCCCAGCCGCTCCGCGGCATGTGGGACCGTCCCGGACTGGGGCACGAACCCGTGTCCCCTGCATCGGCAGGCGGACTCTCAACCACTGTGCCACCAGGGAAGCCCTACCCTCTCCTCTTTACTCCTAAACTTGCTATTGTATCTTCACAAATTTTTTTTTTTTTTAAGACATGGAACACAGCTGATTCAGTGAAGTTTTGCACAGAAGCCCAAAATGAAATACAGTGAAACCAAACTTCTCTGGTAGGTGACCCAGGTAGCAATGTCCATAACTGCCTGCCACCTTTTTTACCCCCTGCACTTTCTCTATCTCTTCCCCCTGTTATAGATCAGTATGGAAGACCTCTTTTCAGAAGAAAATTCTGTTCCAGCAAAGAGAAAAATCATTGAGCTAACTTAAACCACTAATCCTCACTGAAATCAGGAGAGAGGATAGCAGAGTCCAGACTCTCCCTCTTGACATATGTGTGACATCTGTGACATCTGGCAAACTGGTCTCCATGATCCATTTCCCTCATCCATCAAAGGAAACGAACAATCAGATTGACTAAGTAAGTTAGGTTTACTTACTATATACTACACAGAAGTGTTGGTATTATCATCAGCAGGTCATTTATTTATTTATTCATTTCAGCACATATTTACTGAGGACCTATTATGTGCCAGAAACTATTCTGGGTCCTGAGAAATCAAAGATAAAAGTAAAATCCTTGCCTCATAGAATTCTGGTAGTGAGAGAGTCATGAAAAGTTGCTTGAGGGAATCAGGGAAAGCCTTCCAAGAGCATTTGCACAGTACCCAGAGGAAATGGGGACAAAGGAATGGTAATTTAGGTGGGGCAATGAAAGGAGAAAAATTGTTCCATCTTTTGAGGATTAAGCACTGCAAGAGCAGGTGGTCCTCTTGGGGTCTTGAGCATCTGGCTAAAGTTTTTTATACGTTGAAAAACGCCTTTCTTCAAGGCTCTCCATAAACCCTGCTTCAAACAGCCTCTATCACTACACTTCTACAGTATGTTATAATTTCTGTGTAATTGTCTGTCTTCACCACTACACTGGGAACTGTTTTATATTATGTCCTTAGTCATTTACTGACAAATAAATGACATACACTTAATTTGTATTGAATGAAGGAATGGATGGATGATTTAATGAATAAATAGGGAGAAAGAGTATACAGAGGAGGTGTGACAGCAAGACAGTGTTTTCTTACTTCAGAGTTTACTTTGGATCCTGTTCAATATACTGATGAAAACTATCCTCCAACACACTCTTTTAGGTAAATAGGAAAAGCAAGTCCTTTCAAGATTATTAGTTAAGATCAAATATGTTTCTCTACCCAAATAGGAGCAGTGGTTCTAGAAACATGTCTCTAGCTCTCTCTCCACGGTATTTGAACTGTAGTTGATGTGTACCATCTGGGTCCTTAGGACTTTAGAAGATGGTTCCTAACTCATCTCCATGCACTTGAAGTATATGTGACTTCAACATGTAATCTGTACAAGGCAAGCATTTATGAACAATGGGACATTCCAGGAATGAGCAGAGAGTAAATGGAAAACTTTGTGTGAAATAGGGATGGGATATGTGAGGGTTGGAAGAGGTCTGTACAATAGGGTTTTCATCTTTTATGGACCTGGGAAACAGAGTATCTTTGGGAGGAAAGAGCTCAGGCACATATATTTTCAGTTTAACAAGCCCACAAATCAATCTGATTATTCAGCAATTCAACTAGGATCTGGTTTACATCTCATAAACAAACACTTCTGGTTTTACCTTTTTGGGTTCTGGCATATTATTAATATAAATAGTGTAGATTCCACTTTTATTAAAACCAGCTTGATATACATCTGCACAGTCTCTAAATGGCTTTTCTTCCTCTTTTTTTCCTCCCTTTAGTAAAACTGCAAAAAAAAAGATTGCAATATGTGAATATCAGTACCATTAGTGCCAAAATGGACTCCAAGTATAGGTAAGCAGGTCTTCATTTCCTCCAAACAAATGTCAATGTTGCATTTATTGAAAAATCAATCATAAGAACAATACTAGATTTTTAGGTGACTCACAGAATTACAAAACTATAGGAAAAATATGTGATCAGTTTGTAACTGAATACTTTTTATATTTTGCTTAATTTCTTGTTTTTTTCTCTATCACTTCCAGAACATCAACTCAAGGGACAAATAACCTGATCATGTAATACCTGCAATTGGTAACAATTCTGTCAATGTTTCTCTAAAATTTCTAAAATGTTCTTACCTACATTTCATAGGAAAGTTTGAAAAATGTTAAAGCATTTTTGGAGGAGGGAGAGGTGAAGATAAATTCAAATATAAAAATACAATATGGAGGTTTAAGATACTAAAAGAAGGTTGTACTGTTTTTCTGTGGCTTTATATTGAAGAGCTCCTAGAAATTTTTAGTTTTTAAAGACTCTCAAAATAATTAAAAGGTAGAAAGAAGTCTCTGATCCAATTTAACAATCTAGAATGAAAAGGGAAGTAAACTTTGTTTTTTATTTAATGGTCTGAAGTTAAACTATCAGGTGGGAGACATACAAATAGAAGAACAAAAATTAATAAGATTTGGCTGGGCTTCCCTGGTGGCGCAGTGGTTGAGAGTCCGCCTGCCGATGCAGGGGACACAGGTTTGTGCCCCGGTCCGGGAAGATCCCACATGTCGCAGAGCGGCTGGGCCCGTGAGCCATGGCCGCTGAGCCTGAGCGTCTGGAGCCGGTGCTCCGCAACGGGAGAGGCCACAACAGTGAGAGGCCGGCGTACAGCAAAAAAAAAAAAAAAAAAAAAAAAAATTAATAAGATTTGAAATTAAGTTATATAGGTGGAAGAGCTCAGTAAAAGCTGAAGTCAAGTGGAAAAAGAAATTTAATTAGAGATATAGCCTCTACTGAGAGGAACTTTATTTCATTCATTGAGCTTCATCCACTATTAAGTTCTTATTAATGAGATCAAAATACAAAAATGACTCATTTAATAGTCCTCAGCTAAAGATATAAGTGGCATCTTTGTAAAATATTTATGATTTAGTATTTTCTAATAAATACATGTTATTTTAGCAATTTGCTTCATTAGCCTTTTTTTGAAGTTAAGACTATTTTATAATCTTGCCCTTAAAGTCTCTGGTTACTTAATAGTTATCTGCTTTCAATCACTTTGAGTCACTATGGTATTTTAAAATAATAATATCAAAGGTAAGCTATGAATCAGTGCTTTTAAAATGATTTTAAATGTTCTAACAATCTAAAATACTAACCTGATTTATATTTGACACATGGTGTTACTAATTTATAGGTAATTAAAAATTAACAGTCTAATCTTTGTAGAAAGAATGACTATCTCAATATAAATATTTCAAATTTTCAAAAATTACTATGGTTCAAGGAAATGAAGTATCCATGTCATATATGTTGCTATAACAAAAATATAGAATTATAACATTTAATAGCATTATGGTTCTCTACATAGCTCCTGTTTGCACTAGTGGTTTTGCCTACTTATATTAAAAGCTACTTCTAAATACCACCCATCACAATTGCAATATCAGGGACTTCCCTGGTGGCACAGTGGTTAAGACTGTGCGCTCCCCTACCTAAGTGTCCATCATTGGATGAATGGATAAAGAAGATGTGACACATATATACAATGGAATATTACTCAGCCATAAAAAGAAACGAAATTGAGATATTTGTAGTGAGGTGGACGGACCTAGAGTCTGTCATACAGAGTGAAGTAAGTCAGAAAGAGAAAAACAAATACCGTATGCTAACACATATATATGGAATCTAAGAAAAAAAAAAGGTCATGTAGAACCTAGGGGTTAAGACGGGAATAAAGACACAGACCTACCAGAGAATGGACTTGAGGATATGGGGAGGGGGGAAGGGTAAGCTGTGACAAAGTGAGAGAGTGGCATGGAAATATATACACTACCAAACGTAAAATAGATAGCTAGTGGGAAGCAGCTGCATAGCACAGGGAGATCAGCTTGGTGGTTTGTGACCACCTAGAGGGGTGGGATAGGGAGGGTGGGAAGGAGGGAGATGCAAGGGGGAAGAGATATGGGAACATATGTATATGTATAACTGATTCACTTTGTTATAAAGCAGAAACTAACATACCATTGTAAAGCAATTATGCTCCAATAAAGATGTTAAAAAAAAAAAAAAAAAGACTGCACACTCCCAATGCAGGGGGCCCAGGTTCGATCCCTGGTCTGGGAACTAGATCCCACTTGCATGCCACAACTAAGGAGCCTGCCTGCCAGAACTGAGGAGCCCATGTGCCACAACTAAGAAGCTGGCGAGCCGTAACTAAGCAGGCCACCTGCAGTAAGTAAGACCTGATGCAACCAAATAAATAAATAAATATTTAAATAAAAACACACACACAAAAAAAAACAATTGCAATATCAACACAAAATAAGTAATCAGAGGACTAACATCATATGATGGCGAAGAAGCATTGCATAGAATGTATGCAAATAGCAATTAAAAATGAATATTTATATACTCAAAAGCTACTTTTAACGGCACTGGGCACGTCAATGGATTATACAAAGGTCTTGTTTTCAAAAACGTCAACACATTTCACTTATGCTTACTTATTTTAAGCTAAATGGACTATTATTTTTCTAAAACAAAACCTTCCTAAATTCTAAATGCTTGCTCTTCTGTTGAAAATAACCAAATCAGACGCAAAAAAAAAAAAAAAAAAAAAAAAAAAACGATGTCAAGAAATACTAACTAAAATTTATAATCCCTTGAGAGGATGAACAAACAGGAAGATGTGGTCAAGAGGAATTCAACGGTAAACCCATTTTTCTTTTTTGGGTGAGAGGTGGGGAAAATCATTTATCTAAAGAAAGAGAAAACGTTTTCTTGTTCAATGTACCACTTCCTGCCCTCCCTTATTTAGTTATGTAAGGAGAATGCATTTCCTTCCCACTTCTCTGCCACCTCCCTTCCCCTTTTCTTTTCCTCTTCAGGATGATGTGGGTGAAAAGACTGTTGTGGGGGAAGAGGGAAGCTATTTCACACACTTTTTCAATAACACAGAAAAAAGGAAAAAGTTGGATACTATCTTATGTTTCTGGAAACTAATTTATAAAAATGTTCAAACTATGGATGTTAAGTCTTATAACTGGAAAAGTGGTTGGAGGAGTCTACCGTAAATGGTACAGTTAGTGCTATGGTTATACTATGGATTCGTTGTTGTCATTGTGGCAACATATCTGATATAGATGTTTCATTTTCTTGAAATATAGTTTCATATTTTTGAAAAATTGAAATACATTCTTTCCAGATGATTAGACTGCTTGTTTTTAATTACTTACTAATTAGTAATATTATGTTTGAAAGTTTGATCCAGGCTACATTTTAGAGTAATATAGCATTTAAAAGCAATTTAAAAGTTTCATTCAGAGCTTACCTTTAATATTTGTATTATATTCTATGGTCTGAAGACCCCTTCTGTAAGGGTAGATTGACTTTCAGAGTTTTGCTTTCTTTTTTTAATCTATAAAGTGGGGAACTTATACATATCTCTGAGGCAAGTATGTGAATTACATAACGCAGAGTGACTGAATTATAGTAAGTGCCAAGAAATGGTAGTTATTGCTGTTATGGTAATAATGATATCATCAATGGCAACATTTTATTATTATTCTTTCTTATGGAAAGGACACTCAGGCTGTGGAAGGCTAGCCAACCCACTCAATGGAGTGGTGGATGCTGCCGTCTTCTACCCTCAAATATAAATACTGTAGCTGACTAAATGCAGGGAAGTTACAATTGACTGGTTACATTTAGGATTATATTGAGCTGGCCTCTCCTTGTCAGAGTTGGCTAATAATTGGCTTACTTCATTCACTGACTACATCAAGGCACACCATTGTTAAGTTTAAGTCTAAAAAACCCAGGTAATCTAATCTTGCTGTATACTGTAAGCTTTATTTATTAAGAATTAAAGATTATTTCAGATGAAATGATATATGATGTATACACCATATGTTGATTGTAGAGATTTAATCTCATGGCTTCAATTTTCATGCCTATTTTCTTTGTTAAATATTGAAGAATTCTGAAATTCAGTGTTATGATTAGATATTGTAAAATTGGACACACAGTAAACATTTTAAAACACAGAAAGACAAGAACAAAGATGAATTAACTGAACATTGCAAGTGTTAGAACTAAGGATAAATTTTTGTAGGAGGTCTTGAGATTCAGCAAGATGGAAGATAGTGCCTGGAGGAATATAAGATAAATGACAAGAGACCAACATGGAAAACCTGATGGAAGAAGATAAAAGAAGCATCAACTGGACAGAGCAGGGAGGAGAAATCCTGATACTTGATACAGGTGTTTTAGCTATATCTGTAAAAGTGGTTTAGCTTATAATAATACACTCATTTAAAAGCATGAATTCTTAAAAAATGATCTTTACATCTAAAAGTTCCGTCTTTGACCACATACTCTTATTTTTTCCTCTCCCATTCTTTAATTCTTAATGAGTTTGTCTTTCTTCTAATTGAGAGTCTAGATCCCCACCATTACTATCCGCCTCTTCCTAGCCTCCTTTTTCTTTCTTCCTATCTTCAGTCTGAGAGTGAGGCATTTAAGCACGGTTCGGGTGGAATTGCTAGTGCCCTCCTTCCACTGTCCTGTCATCCACTAACCCCTTGTATGGGTAAATCCTGACCCAAGGAGGACGTTTATTCACATTCTCACCCCCATTTCTAGACTGCAAACACTAAAGTGAGGCTATTTAATGCCATTCAAATGTGTACTTTCTAAACTCAGCTGTGTTCTCTATGCTTCTCAGTCAAACCCTTGGTCATTTCTAACAGACTTTATTACATTTCCTGAAAAGTGTATTTCAAATCTTTCTACTTTTTTCAAGATTAAATCTCACTCCTGTCTTCTCTATTTATATATGATGTTGTTTTATGGTTTACTATGACGATCAACACCATTTAAAATAAGTCTCCTCTACCTTTTTCCTCTTCAGAAGTTGTCTTTGCCTATCTTTGCCCTTGCCTTTTGTGTTGACCTCTCTTAGTCCCTTTTCTACTTCTCTAATTGTCCTTTCTCTTTCCTCTTCATTGGGTTCTGTTCCTCTCCTCACCTACCAATAGATGCTCACCAAGATTCTATTCTTGGATCTCTATTCCTTTTTCATCTGCTCTTTTTTGCAAACTATCTTCTACGGCTTCAAACTTTTACACAGATTTCTAAGATACAAGCATTTCTGACACCATGTATTTGCTTCTCCCATGACCTCCATATTCTCATTTCTACTTGCCTGTTGAGCAGTTCCTGATGCAACCCCAACTTTCATTTGTTTAATGTTACCTAATATTTTCTTTTGAAACCGATGTTCTCTTTTTCTCTTACTGATCCCACTATCCTTCCTCAGTTGTCATCATTAAAAATTAATGAAAGCCTAAATATAAGATAAATAGACTGAGGCTTTTAATTTGTCTCAATTTAAAAGACTGCCTCCTGTCCCTTCTTAGTTTAACCCATCCTATATTAACAATTTCAGTAAATATTGATTAAACATCTGCTATTTGCATGACTTTTTCAAGACAATGGAGATATAGACATAAGAAAACCACAACCTGTCCTTAATGTGATCACAGTCTGATGAGAGAAAGACCCATTAGTAGGTCTTCCATAATATCTCATGATAGCTATATCTATGATTAGTATCTTCCATGATAGGGAAAAACCCAACTCAAGCTGGCTGAAGCAAAAAGATAATTTATTGAATCATGTAATTCAACAATCTAGGATAGAGCTTTAGGGAAAGCACGATCAGGTTTCAAACAGTGTGATCAGGTATTGGTTTACTTATCTTTTTCTTGACTCACTTGTTGCTGACTCTCTACCTGGTCACAAGATGACTAGCAACAGCTTCTCAGTCTAATGATACCAGTTTAAATATAATACCGAACAGAGATAATGCACACAATTGCTGTTTTGGAGATATGTATCAAGTGCATTGAGAGTAGGTGCAGAGACTACACTCTATTTCTGACCAGGTAGACTTGGGGAAGGCTGTTCAGAAGAGATAACACCTGAAAGAATAAAACATGTAAAAAAGCTATCTGAACTAAATTTTAAGAGCTTGGTATGCCAGTTCAAAGACTTTACCCACATCAATATCAGCAAATAAATCTTAGGAAAGTCTTAGGAAGGAATCATTATTCATCCCTTATCTATACAACCAAATCTCTGTGATCTAAAGGGAAAGAACAGGGACATAAGCAGATGCATGTCTGTCTTTCACCAGCCAACATTCAGCCAATGAGCAACCTGAGATGCTGACTCCAGCAGCTGTTAGCTTTATCTGGCCCTTGCCTTCATTTGCCTACTCAATTCCAACCCAGATGGCATATCTACCACTGGGCTGACTTGAGGGAAGAACCATGAAAGCTAAGGCAGAGGGTCACTTCAATTCAGATGAACCCTCAAGAGAAAACTTCCTGGAATGTGGAATTGGTAATTCTGAGTCTCAGAAAACCTAGTAGAGAATGCAGAAGACAATTAGCCTTGCTACCAGAGGAGACAATTTAAAAAGCAGGAGCCCTTGATCCTACTTAATTCCTAATAAGTTGCTATAAAGGGATCAATTCTTCAATTATTCTTTTTAAATCTTAGATGTGGATAATCATTCATATCTCTCCAGTATTTAGCAAACATCAGAATGTATGCAGATCATGTTATTGGTTTAAGGATACTTCTTGTGGTACTTTTTGAACCATTAGCATTAAGGAGATCATAGTACTAGGAACTGACCCTAGCCTGTGATTTTCAACACAACAGGTCACTGAAGGTAAATGAACATACAGATGAGTAAAATGGCATATCTGACAAGGTGCAAACAAGCAAAAAACTGATTGATTAGATTCTCTAGTCTTCAGCCAGGTGTGTGGGTATTTCATGGAAAGGCCATTTAAGAAATTCCCTGGTATCCTAATTTACTTGAAAGGACTTCTAGAAGTAGAAGAAGGTAATATTTTGCATTTCAAGGGTGTAGAAAATATGTTTAAAGGTTTGTAGGCAATATTCAATATTTCAATATTTTGTGGGTGGGTGAGGAAGACCTACCGATGATTTCATAAATACATATCACATATGTATAGCTATATAAACACATACGAGTTTTAAGCTTATAAATTAAAACTTTCAAAATTGGTATTTTATTTCATATAAAATATATGCATATGAACCTAAATATCTGTGGGTTGATATCTCAGCATGATTGTTTTTAACCTACAAAAATGGCAATTACCTATTTTTTTAATCTAATGTATATTTATATGTAACATAAATTGCTATGTCACAATATAACAAACATATTTATAAATACTTTCAATCTGAAGTCTTTGGTTGAGTAGCTAAAGGCTTCCTTTTTAAAAATCTACTATTCCTTTTCCTTTTAACTGTGGTATAGAGAACACTTGAACATTGTTTACTTGTTGCATTATTATTTTAATTAAATTTTTTATAAAAAGAACTGTTTTTATTCTAATTTAAATTCTTTATGTGTACATATTTTGTAGATAATATGTAAAATCTTAACTATCATCTTGGTGGAAATATAATAATTATGATCATAATAAAATCAACTAGCATTCATTGAATACTAATTATGTGCTCAACTCTGAATTTCTTGTGCTAACTATGTTTTATATGCTTCATTTCATTTAACACTCATAAACATCTTATGAGATGGATTTGTCAATATATCATTTTATATATGAGAAAACTGAAACTCTGAGATGCTATCTAACTTCACCAAAACTTATAAGTAGTGGAAGTCTTTAACTGTAAAGCCTAAACTACTTCTTACTGGCTTCTAAAGTAATGTCAAACCCAAATAGAACTCTAATACGTTATTTGTCACAGAGTGAATCCCCAGCAATACTTAGCTGAAAAGGTCCCACCCTAGGGTCTTAGGTGAATCAGGACAGGCCTTAATTTTGAATGGGTATAGGCTCTTCTCATGGAAGCAGGAAGTATGGGAAAATGACAGGAGGCAGAAATGATAAGAAAGAAGAAAAATGTTGAGATGAAGATAGAAGAGAGGAACAGGTAGCAGAATTTTCTGTGAGATGGGAGCTCTCAGCAGAAGTATGAAGCAGTGATGGCCCACAACTTCAAAAGCAAACAGAGGATTAGGAAGTAAGAGGTCCCTGAGCAGCCACATTGGATTTAATAATGTCCATACCCTAAAAGTCATGCTGATCAGGATTTACCCCCATTAGTTTTAGATATTATTCTCAGAAGCCTAATTATTGATCCCCCAGCCTATGGACCATTTGTTAGAAGCTACAAGTTTAGAGGAGGGCTGGTTGGGGAGGCGAGAGTGGGCATATGTCTGTGTTTATGCTCTTCTTCTAGAATCAGGCCTGAAAACACTGAGAAAATTGATAAGTAAAAGATTTTTTGTGGGTATGAGGAAAAAATAGTAATTTTTTTAAAGTAGGCAAAAATAAGAAATGATAATAGCTTGGGCAAAATATAACATAAGGGATAAATTATATACTTTTAGAAAGGCATCATGGTATTATGGTGTAAATTAATTCATGCTGATAATGAATTAAATTATTAGAAAAATCTTTTATGAAAACACTGCAGAAAATTTGCCATTATGATATTTTAAAATTTTCTTAAAATTTTACTACTTAAAGAGATACATTATGTGGAAAATATATTACTCATTACATATAATTGTAGGTAAATATATACATTTTAAAAATTTTATCTCTCTTTAATTTTTTGATTCTTACAAAGGAGTCATATTTAAAATAAGCCCTACACCCCTGCAATCAACTGTTCAGAGAATTTTTTTCTTTTTTAACATCTTTATTGGAGTATAATTGCTTTACAATGGTGTGTTAGTTTCTGCTGTATCACAAAGTGAATCAGCTATATGTATACATACATCCCCATATCCCCTCCCTCTTGCATCTCCCTCCCACCCTCCCTATCCCACCCCTCTAGGTCGTTACAAAGCATCGAGCTGATCTCCCTGTGCTATTGAGACGTATAAGGTACATAAACACTTAAATCCATGTGGACATGCATAGTACCCTATGTCATACGTGGATTGCTAATTTTATGGTACTTGTTTCAGGGTGGAATAATGAAACGTGAAGTAATTCTACATATTTCTATTTTTGATTAGTGCATTTAAATAAATTTTGTAACACTCCACTAATGTCAAGTGACTCACATATGTAACTGAATGTATACAATGCATATTACACTTAGAGCAACTAAGAATGAAAAAAAATTACTAAAAGTTGAAAATGGATTTACACACAATCTTTGTTTAATCAAGTGATCAGTCACTTTTTATAAAATTCATTTCTGTGTTTTCCCTTTGGGCACCCTGATGGGCAGTTATAAGTGCTACATGATCCTTGCCATTTGTTCAGAAGGTCATTTCATTAATAAAGATATTTCAGGTGTTTCATGTGTGTTAATTTCCCATGTAATGTCTTCAGCCTGACTGGAATATGCTGATTTTGAATAAATGATTTCTCACGCATGTGGGAAGACTTAAAGAGCATCTTTTGTGCTCTGAGTGGACAAATAATTGATTTCAGCAAAAGCCATTAAAAATGGAATGAAAGTCCTTGGGCAATGCTGTAAAACATGGAAAGCGGTTGCCAGATGCTTTTGAAAACTGACAAAAAAAATGCCACTTTGAAGTTTTAAATAAATAAAGGCTGACTGTCACCATAGGTATGTCACTTTGGTTCTTAATTTGTGGTGAGATACACTTGACGAATACTACTTTACTACCTGGGGGTATACGTGGGATTCTGCTCTAACTTTGGGTTTCCTCAGTCATTATGAGTGACACAAAATCAAGAGAAGATATGGAATAATTGATAGGAGTCATAAAATGCATGAGTTTGTCTAGGACACCAGGCAAACTCTAAGGTGTGTAGTACTTTTATGTTAAGCAATGTGGCAGCAGCACTGGGACCAGAAGTCAGTTGTCCTTCCTTCCTGTTCTTTCTAGGCTACCATGCCCGCCTTCTTGATGGCATATGTCATAGCTGCTCCAAGACACTGGTGAGGAAACCATCTCAATCTAAGTCCTAGTTCTAGGGACATGGGCTTGATTAATTTTGGTTGAGATTTGGTTTATTTGTGCACTTCCGAGTGTGTACATGGGGCCAAAGCAACCAGCAAAACCTTCCTTTAGAACAAAATTGTCACTTAAAATTAAACCCACAGTTCAGATTCACTGTTCTAAAGGCACTCACACTGATTGTGAAAACAGAATGTTCACACCTAAAATTATGAGTACATTTAAAGACATGATAAAATTAAAAGAGGTTTGATTTAATTTGTATTAAATTTAATAATTTAACTTTATCATAAATTCATCAAAATTTTTATGATTTATTTATCTATTCTTGGTAGGTCACATATTAGTGTGATTCCTTACCAGAGATGGTCCCACTCAGAATGTGAACATCCAAGCCAGTAGTAGGATGAGATTCCAGTGTACTTAGAAGCAGTCATATTGTTGGTATCCTTTAGTTGAAAATAAATGATGAGCTCCCATAGGAAGCTAAAAAAAATTTTTTTAATTAATTAATTAATTTTTGGCTGCATTGGGTCTTCACTGCTGCATGTGGGCTTTCTTTAGTTGCGGCGAGCGGGGGCTACTCTTTGTTGTGGTTCGTGGGCTTCTCATTGTGGTGGCTTCTCTTGCTGTGGAGCAAGGGCTGTAGACGTGCAGGCTTCAGTAGTTGTGGCGCACGGGCTTAGTTGCTCTGCAGCATGTGGGATCTTCCCAGACCAGGGCTTGAACCCATGTCCCCTGCATTGGCAGGCGATTCTTAACCACTGCGCCACCAGGGAAGCCTTCTACAAATGTTTTTAAACATCAGTTTTAAAGCTTCTTAGCATTTGACTTTTAGAAAAATCTTAAGCTAAAAGTCAATTTTTGGTTTATATATATTTAAGCCCAACCATATAGTTGCAACATTTTTCAGGGTTTCCTCCGTTCTTAAAGCATAAGAGATTTCATAAGGGTTTCACTCTATGGTTCCTGTGATATACACATACTGACTGATGTTAATAGAATGTTTTTTCCTTACTTTCTCTCTGAATAATTATAGGTGCTATTTGGCTTAGTACAAAGTACCATAGCTTATCTGACACTAGTATCCACTGTCCCATTTTGTCTCTGGACTTAGAAAAAAAAAAAAAAAAAAAAACCCGTTGAATTGGACCTGAGTATCGATGAGTCCAGGAAATGATTTAGTTAAAATTCTATTCAAAATATTTTGTGCTTCTTTGCTTTAGCCAACCAGGCCATGAAAGCACAAGAGAAGAAGGAACAGGGTTTGTTCATAGTAATGTTAGAACATCAAGGCAACACTCTTTTTTTCATGGCCTTTCACCCTGGTAACTTCCAGGCCCAGCTGGAATCAGGGGATATCCCTTTACATTTCAGACAGTTTCACTTCTGAAATTGAAACTCTAATTCCAAAAGAGAATTAACCACAAAATTTCAAATCTCCCCCAAAAGATGTGGTTTAGAAATAGTTCATGGGAGAGGTCAAGGACTGTATTATTTTTTATTTTGTTATCACTAGTTTGGCTATCTGCTATTCACACAATTTTTTTTTCTTTTTTACGGAAATTACGGCTTTTCAAAGGGCAGATAACATGCTCCATCAAAAAGGAGAAACATACCATTTCCAAAAATAAATAGTCACTTTCCCCTTAAGCCATTAGGTTTTGTGAAAGGAAGTGCTAGAAGTGTGGTTCATTTTAAGGAAATTGTAAATGTTTGACATATAATTTTCTGTCAAGATAAAGCACTTCCCTCATTAAATGGAAACAAGTGCTCACTGCAGTGTTCAGCAGATGACTTCCAGTATTTTTCTTTCTCTTTCTACCTAATGTTAAAACGAGCATTACAAGTAGTCAAGGATAACCAAGTATTTTACTAACCAAGTATTTTACTAAGTCAATAAAAATGATATTTTCTATTTTTATCAATGTTTATATGAGTAACATTCAAGAAGTTTTAATTTCCTCCCATCATCTGTGATGTTTTTAAGAGTCGTTCTTAACTCAAGGGACTTGCAGGAGTTCAACCTATCTCATCCCTTGACTGAATGATTTACTTCACAAACTCAGTAGACACTGCATAGGAGGTAAATTCCTTTCAGATGGTAGAATTATTCTGAGAACAGAGCCAAATGTCCCCTCAGCACTGGAAAGGAAGCAAATGCCTCATTTCCCCTTTTCAGAAGGCCAGAAGACCGAAAATAATGATCAAACATTCTGTACCACTGCAATCAGCCTCTGGGAAAGATACTTTAAACCAAATAATTGAGATCACTTAAAAATTTGTAGTATTTTTTTTTTTTTTTTTCTTTTTGCGGTATGTGGGCCTCTCACTGTTGTGGCCTCTCCCGTTGCGGAGCACAGGCTCCGGACACGCAGGCCCAGCGGCCATGGCTCACGGGCCCAGCCGCTCCGCGGCATATGGGATCCTCCCAGACCGGGGCACGAACCCGTATCCCCTGCATCGGCAGGCGGACTCTTAACCACTGCGCCACCAGGGAGGCCCAAAAATTTGTAGTATTAATCATTATCTCTTTCAGATGATCTGAAAGAAACTTTTAAAATAAACTTCAAGAGAAGCTCCTTATGATTTGAAATTTTTATACTTCATATTAAGGAACTAAGTATATAAACATGCTCATGTCTCTTGGTATTTAAGTTTCTTTTATTCCTCTCTACTCTCTGTGCTTCTCTACCCAAAACTGGTTATCTACCCTTTCACATTAAACATTTGGATGTGGGCAGACAATATTTTCTGCTTTTACTTCACCTTACACATTTTAGTCTTCAACCTATGCAATTGAGCTCTACAGTTCACTCAAACTCTCCCTACAGAAGGTAATAACCCAGTTCCAAAGTTCACTTCAGTCTTTTTTTTCATTTGACCTTTCTGCTTATTTGCCACTAAAATAAGACCCTTCGTAACAGTCTTTCCTCTCTGCTATAACCCTTATTTTGGTCTCCTTTTTTTTCTGTCCCTTAAAGAACCCCCAATTTTCTGTCTTTGATTTTACATTCTTATTATGTTAAAATGAGTTCATAATATATTACGCAATTTCTGTATGCTAAATATTTCTGTAATTCATTCTGTAAATTCTCTTAAATTGTACATAGATTTGTGCCTGGGTATTTGCACTAAGTAGGAAAGAAAGGTAGATTAGTTTTCATTAGATTCTTGAATGGATTTATAACCCCTAAATGGCTGAGTCATTGCTTTATACACACTTTCAATGATTTCATTTGCTGCATGGCTTTACCAATTATCTCCTCTGAGGACACACCAATCTACATGCTCATCAGGATTTTACTACTGAACTGACTCCCATTCCCCTACTTCCAGAGTCTAACTGTCCCATAGTCACCTCAGTCCATTTCCTCAAATGAAATCCTCCCGCCAGAGCCTGTTTCTCTTCACATGTTGCTGATTTTAAGAAATATCATCAAAATTAGTCAACCCAGAAACTTGGAATTTATAATATATTCGAGTCTACTTCTAAATAAGTGGTTATTTCTTGTTGATTCTAATTCTTCTTTATTCACAAATTTCCCCTTCACTTGCCTTTCCATTTGCCCTTGTTTGATCCTGACCTCATTATTTCTCTCCCAGAAGATCCTTTTGAGAATCTGATGAAAACCACCTTCAATCTACCTTTTCTCCCCATCATAGTATGGTGGATAATGTACAGACTCTAGAACCAGACTCTATGGGTTCAAATCTCAGCTTGTTCACTTGTTAGTACTGTAATATTTGGGAGTTATTTACCTTCCCGTGCTTAATTTCATTATCTGTCACATAAGGTTAATAATACCACTTAGCTTATAGAGTTATCATAATTACATGATATGCAAGGGGCTAAGAAGATTGGCTCATACGTTCTAAGTATTTGTTAATATTTTAATAATGGCAAAATATCCACCTGGTCCCTCTGTTTCCAGGCTTGTCAACTTTTTGATGCATTGTTCCTACGTTGTGACTGGGGTGATTTTTCTAAAATGATAAGGTCACCATTTTCCTTATATACTGATAACGACTCCTCACTGCTTTCAAGGAAAAAATTCAGCTTCTTTGATCTCCCTCTGTGGATCTTTCTAACCTCGCCTTTCACTGCTCTCCTGCCTTTGATTCTGAGAGTTAGGTTATGCATTTAGGTGTACACCCCTCACACCCATTCTCATGACTCCTGGCAAATATGCATATTTATGCTCTCTAGAGTATCCTCTATTTTCTTCATTTTGAAGACTTAGCCACTGTCTCCCCATTAGAGCCATCCTGCCTATGTTCTAATCCTGGATCAACCTTTCCACCTATGTAACCTTAGGAAAATACTCAAGCTGCCTGTGGAATTTATAAAATGGGGCTAACCACAGTACTTCCCTCAAACTGTTATTGTGAGGACTAACTAAGTTAATACACATAAAGCTTAAGCCATGCCTGCGTCATAATTAAGCATTCAACAAAAGCCTTAAGAAGGCTCTGCAGATGCGGGAATCTGCCCTCATCCTTCTGTCTCTATCAAGATTTTAATATTCCTCCTGTGTGTTTCACTAGTCCCCTGGCACCCTGGCCTCACCACTAGCAAACAATTACAGAATATAATTGTTTGTTTACCTATCTCTTTCCCCACCAAATTCTAGTTTTCTTGAAGCCACGGACAGTACATCTTTTCTCTCTTCTCAGTTGTCTGAACAGTATCTGGCATATTATAGGAACTCAGCAAATCTTTGTTAAATAAAAATGGATGGATACCCTTACCCCCAGAAGAGAATCTGAAACAAAATAGTTGCTGTATAACTATTTTTTAAATGAATGATAAATTTATGAATCATATCTTGGTATAGCAGGAGTATGTTCCAAGTTGATTTGGACAGTAAGACAATCAGCCAATGTAATTTTCTGATGGGGCCTAAATACTATTTTCTTTTTATTTATCTTTCTTTTTTTATGGTTTGTTAGTAATTAAATTCTTGGTCACATAATGCAAAGTTTGTCTGGTGTATGCTCAAGGTACGTGATGATGCTTTAATTATCGCTGAACAGAGATGACTGCTCAATGTTGACAGTCACAGTACCTGATTATCCTCCCCCAAAGAATCCCAAACCTTGTGTCCATGCCATTATCAATGTAAACTATTTAATTCCCACAATAACTGTGAACTGCCAAATACATGAAGCAATCAGCTAAGCTTTGACACAATGATAACATTGAGAGCAATATTTCTTTAGTGTTAATGTTTCTAAGAATAACTGCAACCAAGTTTTTGCAGACAAAGGTTAGGCAAAAATAAATGTCCTACCCAGAAGTCTTACAAAAACAGATGCAATTCAGTTTGTAATGACTATTTGCCTAAGGTACCACTATTGTCTGTTCAGAACAACAAGAGGAAGGTTTGTTGAACTATTTCAGAAAATGTGTTTATTAATTGTATTTAGATTAAATATATCTCATGACATTAGATGTTTTAGTAGGAAAAGTTCTGTGAAACTAAACAAAAATACTATGTGTTTTATACAAACCTCTTTTAATTCTTACTGAAAACTCATCAGGTATGTATTATGATTCCATTTTAGAGATTAGAAAACTGAAGCTAAAAAGAAGGGGCTTAGATGACTGTCAACAGTCAGAAACTCTACAGCCTTGTATTCAGACATTTTCTATGAAAGAAATTTTACTTATAGACAGCACATCATAAGTTTTCTTGTGTTTAGTTTAATCTTGTCACTTGGAGGAAAAGGAAGGAATTAATGTTTAATGAATCAACTGTGTCACATTCTTTTGTTTTTATATGCAGTATCTAATTTAATCCTCTCACTATCATTGTGAAGCAGATATAATTATCCTGACTTTTTATAAATGATGAGACAGCTTCATAAAGATTACATTAGTGGCCAATGACAGAAAAACCTCAACAGAAATTTTTCTCTTGCTTTGTAGTATTACATTCAGGCTGTCTCCATAAATGACTGACTGAGTCAAGTTAGAAAGAGAGGACCCTTAAGGTCAATTAAAATTTTCAGTCTTTTGGATTATGACACAGTTCATAATGTTTTTGGAAAATCTTTCAGAAGACTACTCTTTGCATTTTTTTTTGAAATACACATTTTAGAAAAGTGATGCATTTATTGTGATATATTGATTTAGGCTTATTTGCATATATTTATATTTAAAAGTAGAACATTTATATATAATCTTTGTTAAATAATAAATCTACTTGATAAATAAACTTTTGGTCTTAAGTAGGGAGAGATTTTACTTATGTGTTTTAGAATTAGAATGAAATAAAAGTTCATTTTAGTAACTGATATTTAATCTAGTATTATGAAATTAGTCATTTAAGTTTTAAATTCACCATAACTGAAGACTATGGTGCCAGTGGAAATGAAGATATGCAAAGAAGTAAAATCTTTATCAAAAACTTAGTGAGAGACATTTCCCATTTTTGTGTCTCTTATGAGTTCTTAAATGACCAAATACTTAGTAGAATACTTAACTGTGGGATTAAAGAAAAAAAAGCTTAATAAGAAGCAAACAAAATCTATGATTATAAGAGCATAGAATCCATTGGATAATAGGACAATAGGCTTACATTAAGATTACAAATCCTATAGTTAAAGCAGGATTTATTTTAGAATTTTATCATTAAAAAGAAAATAAGTGTCTAGAGGTCTGAAGTATTAGACAATTTCTGTCTCACTCTGTAGTAGTAGTAGTATTTTTTGGATATGCTATATCATAGAATAGACACAGTTACTTTTCTCATACCCTGAGTGGATGCTATGGGTAGCATCTATCATGAGTGCCATAATAATTGTTCAATAAATTATGTTTTTTGAATTGAACAGATGTTTGGTTGCCTGACACTGCACCCAAAGACCAAAACTAACCAGGAATTTTAATTTTGAAGTCACCCTCCTGCCTCCAAAAGTTTAAAGACATATTTATTGGACAATACTTAGAAAAGAAGTAAAATTATGATAAGCAGGCAGACATATGAGCTCTGTGAGAATCAACAGGGCTTGATATTTCTAACATCATAAAAAAAAGAATTACTCAACTCCATGTGCATTACGTCTCAGGAGTCTCAGGATGATAAGAAAAATATGTTTTCAATCTTTCCCCAAATGTATTCAGTTCAATATGAGAATAGATATGTCTCATATTAATACTTAATTTCTAAATACTCATGAGCTCTATTAAAATTCTCTGGCAAAATTCTACCATGCTTTCCTTTCACTAGACTCTAACTCAAAGTTTTGTCAGGCTCTGACTGATTAGCAGGTTTTTTTCTTTCCCAATCACATTTCTGAGCACACCCAAATGGAGCTCTGGGAACTCACTGTTTAAAAAATATTCTTTACAAAGTATATTAAGGGCTTGTTTAGATTATCTAAAGGAGATATAACTCAAGGTAATGGAGTGTAATAGAGAAATGTGAAATGTCTTTAAAGCAAGATCACTTAATATGGAGTTATCCTCTATATTCATATCTATTCACGAGAGTATGGAACTGAGTATTTTTTCAGATAGCTCAAGTCCACTATTAAATTAAAGGAGCCACCAATTATGTATATTGCATATGCACACTGAACCATTACATGAATGATCACATAAGCCACAACTTAATGACAACCATAATTTTCAGATGTAAGTGGTGTTCTCTTTCACTCATCACCATTTACCGTTCTGTGTTCACTAACAGAAAGGCTGATTAGCGAGCAGAACTACAGAAGATGACCTTAAGCTCCAAACTTTGAAGAGCTCTCCTGAGGCTCAGGTGAGGCTCTGCTTGAAGTGGACAAGTGCACACAGAGGCATTTATTCAATAATTGGTGGGTGGATGGATGGACAGATGAATGGATGTCTTCTAAAGAGACACAGGACTGCAATATTTCCAATGATTAAATGGCTCCAGATATTCTAGTGATATTAAAAATTTGTATTTCCACGGTCATGAAGACACCCCAGAATAAATTTGCCCATACACCCAGTTAGGTCTTCTCCACACAGGACTGTGTAAATAATCTTAATACAGACTTTTAGTAACAAATATTCTTTCTTCCTCATAATAGTTATTAAGAACTTCTATATCTCCTTCTCTCTGCAGGCAACTCTTCCCTCTCCTCCTTTGCAAGAAAAATAGTTTTAAAATGGGAACTCTCCTGAAACTCTCCTAAGCACTCTGAACTAATCTTTAATATTGGCCAATTTCTGTCCTGTATAGTTAAGTGTCTAACACCATGATACCAAATATTTATCCATGAAAATATAGTTTTTTCTAAGGCTAAAAGACCAGTAGAAAAAAGAAGGAATTAGAAAGTCCTTTTAGAAAGATGTTGTAAAGTCAATATTCAAGCTTATGAATACTCTATCTGAAGTTAAAAACACGAGAAAATTGTCAGTGTAAACTTCATGAAATGCTTCTAAGAATAAAGTTCTTTTGCTGCTTCTACACAGCAATTGATGCAACTTAGAAAGTTATATTGAATATTTGCTTGCTCCATATTAAGTAAGATATTTACTACATACCAAAGTAAGAGAGAAATTCTTACCACCGTCCTTGGTGCAGAGGTTGACAAGGTTATGCACTGTGTCCATCAGCTCCAGCTGCTGCTTCTGAAGGACACTGTTATTGGTGGTGGCTCTGTTCAATTGTTTCTCCAGTTCCTGAATTATATATGTTTGACGAGTAACCAAGCCTTGAAGATTCTCTTTCTCTTCCTTTAAGGTGTCCAATTCTTCCTTGTGCTTTCCCTCCATTTCAAAGATTTTATGTTCTAATAAACTACAAGGAAGTGAAGATAAAATTTAGTTTTAAAAATGCTATTAAAAAAACTGTGATTCAATTAGTTCCTGAGTTTATTTAAAGTGAGAAACTTTAGTTAGGTATTTCACCATGGAAATATTTTTTAAGTGAGACTCAAAAAATATATATATATGTAAATATAAATGTTATATAAATATATTTATATATATATATAAAGTAGGAGTGATATATACAGCATGTGAAATGAAGAATTATTAGATCACTTATTGTTAGAGTAATGTTTATTTCCTGGGATGTATCTTATATCCAGGGTAGCTGACTTGGACCCTGTCTGCAGAAATTATAGTATAATTTTCATTAAAGAAATGGGTACAATAAGAAATAGAAACAACAGTTCAGAAAAATGTATGAACAAAACATAGATATTTACTTTGCTTCATTCATTTGGGATTCTCAAAACATTCACAGTGATTAAATTTCACAATAGTTTCGTGATGTCAAGGAAGAGCAAATTGATGCAGAAATCACAGGACCAGAAAGTAAGCTATCTGAAGTCACAATGAATTATATTTCTTGGGATTTTTGATACCTGGTCCTGTATCATAACCACTAGCTTACTTTATCTCTCAATCTAAGCTTTAGGATAAGGCCTAAAGGCACTGCAAGTTCCAAATCACTGAATACTTGGTTCCGAAAAGGAAGACCGTGTTAGGCTGGTGGCATGGTCTTACAAAAGGACTTGGGAAGCTTTGCTCAGAGTGATGCAGTCTTCAACTGAGAGCCGTCCTTCTCTCAGAACTCTTCGCAGGATACTCCCTTTGCTTATTACACATTAAAAATTATAGAGAACGCAGAAGCACTCTTGGATCCTAGCAACTGACTGGAAATAAAATGCATTTACATTTTATAGAGTGTATAATATACTAGTATCCCTCAGAGAAAAGCCTTATTCAGTTTTCTCAGTTCCATTTTCAGAAGGTTCAACCAGTCCTTAGTTTACAAGGTGTTATTCAAATGTAACATACCAGACTGGGCACTTAATTTACCTTGGAGAAATATAGCACTGAATCATTCCTATAAGTTCTCAAAAAGGGGACACTAGGGAATGTTTTAAACTTAATACTTAAGTGATAAAATGTATAGTGATTTGGGGAAAATGTGACAGTTATTTATATTTTTTAAAGAGTTTTTTGGAAATGAAAAATTCAGGCAAGGAAGTCAGAGTAAGATGAGAGTACCTCTAAAGGAGTAGGCATGATTCATTGTCTTATAGTGTTTTCTTCCGTGTCAATAATTTGCTGCTGGAAAAGTTAGTAGTTAAAAAACAAACAAAACTAAACAAAATAAAACCAAAAGCCTTTTTATTGGTTAAAAAGTTCACCCACTCACTGGTTTAAGTGATTAGTGTACTTGCTATGGATGTCAGAGGAGGTTGTCTCTGTGCCTATTAATTTTTGGCCTTCAGATCTGAGAATTAACCACAACGGATGCCTTAGCTCTTCCTCAGTTTACTTTTTAATAATTATTGTTTCTCTTCCTAGGGTAATGATCAGCTGTTAAATGTCCATAAAATAGAGTCAGTTAACTTATGAGAAATTTTTCTTTTAAATTCACAAGAGTTATAGTATACAACCAAGAAACCTTAGAATTTAATGTAAAGAGCAACATTTGGATGTATAGTCATAAAATACTGGATAAAAATTCTGAATTACCATTTTGTTCCTGAAATAAGATGAGCACTGGCCTTTCAGTTTTCCTAATTAGTAGGTAACATTCTGGCTTGGAAAATATCATGCTATAGTTATAATTTGCATTTATTAGTTGCTATGTGCCAACAGTGCTCTCAGAACTATGTAAAATATAAAATGACACTATTCTTACTCTAAGGATTCATTTTTAGAGAGAAATGAAATGAAAAAAATGAAAGAAAAAACCTCAAATGAAAAAAAAGCAGCTATAAGAAACTTCTATTGCAGACATAACACTTTTTTTTTTTCCATTTGTGTTTTGACACTTTCTACTTTTGATGCATTCTTTGTTCAAGAAGACATATACTAAAAGATGGCTACTATCTGAGATGTCAATAAAGGAGCTTTTTGTCTGTTTTGTTTTGATTTTCAGGATATTTTGGAAAGAGATGAGAATGGAAGGTTGATCAAAGAAGTCCTGGTACCAAAGGAAAAAATTCTCAACACTGGCTTGTGGAAGAAAAGGTCTGTATTTCCCAAGTAAAAGGAGTATACACTTAGCATGTTGGAAAGAATGTTAATTTTCATAATTCACTGAACAACCTTAATGCACCATGACTACCAGTTATCAAACGATATCAACATAGCCTGTCATCTTAAAATAGATATTCATGTAAAGTAAAGAAGGGACTGCTCAGGGAAGTAAGAAGCCTGCTGTGCATCAGACATCTCCCTGGATTGGGAATGAAATATATTCATTAAAAATAAATATGCATTAAAAAACTATAAGCAAATTGGAAACATGTCACACTGTTTCCCAAATGGCAGGTCTTACCAGTTAATTATATCTTCCAGTCATTTTCTCATCTTATTTCTTCACTTGGATTCTCTTTAATAACTTTTGTACTCTAGTAATTCTCTATTAACTTTATTTACTAGAGATACCCTTTATATTAATGACAATTTTTTAGACTTCTTCAGGCAAAACTGATACCTTTTTGAGACCACTCATCACTCCCTTCCATCTTCTCTTCATATCTGGCTTCCAAAAATACTATCCTCTTTTCTTTGATACTTCTCATCCATTAGTTATTATCTACTTGGGAAGTCAGCCCTTCCTCACGATATCCTAACTGGCTTGAATCCAAAACTCTTCTGCCAGAAAATATTCATATACCATCTCCACTTACTAATCACATTGTTGTAATACACCATTTTAGTTGTGTAGCATTTTAAAACCCTTATCTCCTTTGATTCTTAAAGTAATATAGTGATACAGAGTGAGTAGATGTTATAAGCCCCAGTTTATAGGTAAGAATCTAAATACCTTGTATAAAATTGTGTACATACTGTGTCATAACCAAAATAAAAAGCCATGTCTTCTTAGACTAGAAATCTGCCCATGACAACCCAGTGCTATGAAAACTAGCTTTAGTGTCTCATCTCTTTGATTTAGTATAACATAATCTCTATCTACTTCCACCCGCTTATATTTTGCCAAGAATCAAGGCATCAACTTAACATCTCTTTAGTATTTGCTGCTCTCCATCTGGTTATTTTTGGGAGCTTGTCTTTCACAATATTTCAACCTATTCATCTTTTCCACATATAAAAACAAAATTTCTTTGCCAAGCCATTTTTAAAAAAAAATCTGAACTGAGATTTTCTTAAATATCACTCTGCCTTAACTCCTCTGCCATTAAATTTAATTTTCGTACTCAATATATTGATCATATCCCCTTTTGTCCTGAGGCCTTTTATTGTTTCTCTTACTCTTCCCTATCCAGGTCAGCTGGGAGAGGCCAGCTCACCTAGGCACGGAGACTTCTATATACAAAGGTTGATCTGAAGGACAACATGACAACTCCACTGTCCTAAATTCAATTGGTAAAGTAGTCATATTTTCTCTATGATGGCCTTCAGCAGCAAGTTTAGTTTAGGTTTAAATGCATAATCCAAAACCTGGATGTTGATTCCAAACTCCAGTGTACTGTTTTCTAGAGTGCATTCAGTGTATTTTTATTAGGCATTCCATTGTTGAGTTCTACTGTCAAGTTTTGGGGAAATGCTAAATTAAATAAATAATTTTATTATGATGCATCCTTTAGGATTAGTGTTCCATGGAACAACAATTTATGAAACTCTGCACCTAAATCTATTCAAATTGAACTTAAAATCCAAAGACAGAGTTTCTCACAGGATTCTCAATACTTCACGTTTCTCATCCTTCTAGAAACACTTTGAGAAGAGACATGCATAGAATTTTGGCACTTAACTTCTAGTTTGAGGCAGAGGTGTACTTTAATGAAGAATAAAATAAATAAAATAATCTAGGCCTTTAACTTCAGCAAAAGGTTCTAATTGAGTATATATAAAGCCCTATTTGAAGTTTTTTGTTGACTTTGTCCCCTAATTTTCACAGTTTGCCTCCTCCAACATATCTTACTGGAAATATTTCAAATCACTGAACACATCTTGAAGCTTTCACAGAAAAAGCTCTCCCTTTCAAATTGTTTCCCACAATAGGGTTCTTAACACAGCAGCAACTGAATTCACAGGAGCGACAGTTGTCTAAGCTCTATGTATATAAGTATAGACCTCAAACAAGGAGGAAGATGTTAAAAATACAGAAACCTTCCCATTTTCATCTGTCTGAATCTCCTTATGGATGTTTCAATTTTTAAATTATTTTTAATCTGTATGGTGTCAACATGTGTTGCAAATATGGGTTTTAAAGAATGATCTTTATCCCCCATTCAAGCAAGGGCATAATAAGTTCAGGTTAAGTTTATACTTTAAGTTTCTAACTTGAACACAGTAAATTTTCTCTCAAACTTCATATTTAATATGAAGTTAAACATTTCTGTAATTCAAATGTGGAACAGAAGCATAGATCACTACAAGTAAACATTGTCAAATAAATTTTTTAAAGTTTGGGGTAAATAAGAATAAGCTAAATATACTGTGGAAGCCAGAAACCAAGAAGAAAAGAATATATACGCTTCATAACATAAAAGCATAGTTCTTTTGTAAAAAATAGGTTGAACAATAAATGACAAACTAGAGAAAATATTTACAACATATATGACAAAATTTTAACATCCATTAAAGAGCTTATATGAGGAAATAAAGGTATTAGATAAACAATCTAATAGAAAAGTGAGAAACATACATGAATAGGATAGTCATAGAAGAAGAATGCAAATGGTCAATAACCAGGAAAAGATGCACAATATAACCTCTCGGGTAGACAAGATTAATCAAATGGCTAGCAACGTTTGGGGAAACGAGAAAGCCCATGCACACTTGGGGAGAATGTAAAATTTGCAGAAAATCTGTTAATATCTTTGAAAATTTAAAATAATCACATAAAAGTTCTACTAAATTGTAAATTTTAGTGCATCTCGAGCAATGAATGAGGTATATGTGTATATAGTTACATGTGTAATATATCTATGATAAATTGTTATAAAGTACAAAACCCCAGCATCTTAAAAATAGTTACAATCTATACACATACACATAAATGATTTAAATATGTACTTGTGCATATGTGTAATTGTATATGGGTGTGTATCTCTGTAAGCACACAGATAAACATGCACACTCCATATACACATGTATAATTAGTATATTCATTAAAAAAATCTGGAAGAATAGGCACCGAACTGCCAATCTGTTAATGATGATTCTCTGCAGGGGGTGGAGGAATACAGAGTTTGGGACTCTGAATTTCAATTTATACACTTCTATAAAATTTAAAATTTAAATCAGTTAAGTTTGTGTTGATTTTTTTTATCAATCAGAGAGATGTGGTAAACAGTCATGAGTCTAGAATGGTCTGAGAAGATGTTGTCTAGAGATGAAAAAATTGGGTTGAATTAGTGAACCTCAAAATGTGGACTGATAACCTTGGCTGCCATGCAATGGGCTTTTGAGGATGCAGAATAGTGGTATAAAAGCCATCTGTATTTTATTTATGTTAAGAACAATGAATACATTTACAATATTTAATGTAAACTATGTGATCTGTTTTCCATTAAAATATTTTTAAAATTGTATGTGTGTTTCTGTGTACACAGATAAATGACATTTATTGGGATATTTGCCAGTTCATTTGCCAGTTCATCAGTCAACATTCAAAAAGCATTTAATACTCTATATATTATGTGTAGAGAACTGTGCCTGGGAGCATGAAGACAGAAATAAATAAAACACAGTCTCTATGTTCCAGAAGTTCACAGCCCAGTAGTAGAGATACACACACACACACACACACACACACACACACACAATTACCATGTGATGGGATAAGTGAAGTAATGGGAGGAAAAACAAGGTAGAGTGTTATCACTTAAGTTGTAATGAGCAAATCTATTTGGCAGAGTCAGAAAGTTTCTTGGAGGGGTAATATCTGCACTGAGTTTTGAAGGGCCAGAAGTTTGTGAGTTGAAGAAAGGACTACAAGGCATTCCAGACAAGGCAAACATCAAACATGTTTGAAAAAACATCGTCTTCAGTGATACTAATAACTAGTATGATTAAACACTTATTATGTGTTTCAAGCACTGCCCTCAGTATTTTATATGCAATAACTCAGTTAATCCTCACATCAAATCCATGTACAACTATTATCATCATCCCTGTGTTACAAATGAGAACACCAAAGCACAGAGAGTTTACACAACTTGCTCAGTGTCATACAAATAATATGTGGCAGAGTTGTTTAACAGCAGAATCAAGGCAAACCCAGGCAGTCTGACCTTAGAGCTCCTGCTCTTAGCTATTAGACCATACTTCTAAAATATAAGAAGACTTCTGAAAGTAAGGTAATAAAATTAGGATTATAATGATCATGGACCATGTTCCATGCTAAAGAACTTGAACTTTCCTCAGTCCCTTACAGAGAATGAGAAGAGGGTTGGGCAGATGCTATCTAGAGATTTAAAAGTTGTGCTGAACTAGTGTGTGTGGAGACCTAAAAAAATGGGAAAAATAATCTGACTTGAATTTTAGAAAGAATTTTAGCAGACTTTTGGATGATAGGTTTGAGAGACATGAGGTGTAAGCCATGCAAAGAGGCCACTGCAATGGCTAAGACAAAAATTAATGGGATTTTGACATAAGACAGAGTCAGAGTAAATAGAAAGAAAAAGATAGATTGGAAAAACATTTAGAAGATGGAATTGACAACATAAACAGTGACTGATATGTTGTGATTTTACTTTAGTATTTTGTAAAGAACTTATCAAATGGAGGATAACTTTGATTAGAAAGACTGTGATTTAACTTTTCATTTATTTAGGCATATTAAGTATTAAAAATCAATACTTCACTATTCCATTACAAAAATTTGTTAGCAAGGTATAATTTAGTATCTTGAAATTATACACACTTCAATTACTTAAAATTAACTTAACAGCTTCCCATAACCTCTAGCTAGAAGACAGATGGAGCTTGTCAAATAAGTTCAGTGAATTCCCAAGGTAAAATAGTTTATATTTCCTACTCTAGTATTAGGAGGAATAAATAATGATCTGTATAGGAGTAGGCCAAAAACAACTAGCCTATCCCTTTCTTCAAATTTGTATTTGATTATGCTGAGGATAACTTGACAACCACATCAATTAATCCTGAGGCTGCATCATATTGGAAAAACATTTTTATAATAATTAAGACAGAGAATCATATGGACTTGAGTGCTAATTTTGCCATACATCAGCTGTTTGGTCATGGGCAAGTTACCTGACCTCTTTGAACTTGAGTTTCTTTATATAAAATGAAAATAACAATAGATAGTTTGCAGGATTAGTTGGAGGATTAGCAGTAGTGTATGTAAAGCACCTGGCTTAGATGTTCACCTACCTGATATTAGATAACTAGGCAGATAATTTTGCTGAAACTATGTCAGAATGATCACCATTTGTGTAGTTTCACTTCACTCTAAATGGTCTAACTGAAGGTTTCCCTAATCTTCATTCTGCATATTCAACACAAGTTTGATCAAGAAAGCCCAAGGGCTCCATCTTTGTACACATGGAGTGTTGATTTCTCTTCCTGTGTACCCTGGTGAGGCAGAAGAATTTCTTCTAGAATACTTTTTTCACCTGGCTATGCTCCAACCTTGGAAAAAGTTGGGGTTAAGTCACAGATGGACAGGTGCCTTGAAACCTAGTCAGCTCACCAAATCTTGACACCAGAAGATCGAGTTACATATTTAGCTCAGCTGAAGGAATTTGTATTATGACATCCTTCCCTGTCTACCTCTCTTTTCTATTTTTTTGAGCAGAAATATACTGGAGGAATCCAATAAAAGTTGACAATTACATGTCTCACTTTGTCATACCAACCCTCTGTGTGAGGTAAATATTAATGCTTCTCCTTTTTTGAGTTCTTGGTTGTATAATTTCAATTATATGGGCCAGTTACTGATCTCTTACTTCTAAGTGCTATTTCCTTGAGGTAAGGAATGAAACCAAGTTTTGAGATTAGGATAGCATCCAAAAAAAGAAATCCTAAAAAAAGCAAACTGGAAGCTTCTTGGAGTCACCCCCAACTAGATTGTTAGGAAAACAAACAGCAGAGCAAGTGTTGTTAATCCTACTCCTGCTTTGTGCCTTTGGCCCTTTAGGGGATAAAGAAGTGAACCTAATGAGGCCAAAATTCTGTTTTCAACCCTACAAGTGATGCATTTAATTTGTCAGGATGTAAATCAGCAGGACTTCTCAGCATGATTGTGTAGTATAATCCTGTCCATAAAATATTCCTCTGTGTTCTGCCAAAGAAGTGGTGCCAAAGAAGTGGTGGACCCTCTGAAGGGCCAGTTCACTGACTTGGCAGCTGAGGCCCCATCATACTCAAAACTGGTAAGTCACATACCCAGACACAACCCCTAACATTCCCGGGGGAGGAAGCAAAGCGTAATTTAGATAATCCCCTTTGCAAAGTGTATTAGCTGATCCAAACCAGACCTGGCCGACAAATGGCATGTTGTTCTTACATTTCATAGATGCCTCAATGTAGAAATAGCTTCTTGTTGCATTTGGAGGATTAAGATTCATTTAAGGAATAGGTATGGATGATCAATAAACTATTTTAAAATACATAAACAGCTTCATGCTTGACCTTCACCTTCTATCCACTTAAATGGTATGGGGGGGCACGTTTCTTTGTTGATCTAGAAAGAGCTTGGCAGAGTTCCTCCAATTCCATTTCACATATGAAAATAAACAATAATAATAAACATAATAGGGAAAGTATGCTGTGTATCACAAATGGGTACTTCTGTCTTGTATAAAGAAAAACACTTTTCTTCTAAGTGGTTTGTGGAAGAATATGCCTGGTTTAAGAAGAGATGTCCCACGCAATTTGATAGAAAAATACCCCCAGGAACCACATGTGAGGTAATGTCATACTCGAGGGTCAAAAACTAAGGGGTGCAGAGTAGGAGTAAAAGATGCATCTAAGTTTTTTTCAGCATGAGCGCAGAAATGAATTTCAAGTTAAAACCTAAATCCCTGAATTCATTGTGAAATACCTATACTGCTAGGAAATGAAATTGTTATAATCTTGAAAAAATTTATCATAATCAATAAATGGTGTGATTTGTATATATAAGAAAACCTGAATTTTCCTTAGAAATTAGAATTCAGTGAGGGAAAAACTCATCAGCAGAAGGCATGTATGTGCTTGGGATCAGGAGTCAGATTCGTCTGAGAGGCCTTGGCACATGGAGAAACCCTGCACACTTGAGCCGCAGTGCAGCTCTTCTGAGAGCTCAAACTTTGACTCAGCTTTACTGATGGAACAGAGAGAACATTTTTTAAGCAGTTGCTGTTGAAAAAAAATTATTCTATGGTGAGAATTCCATAGAAGGAAATGATACCAGGTGCCATATCAAGAATCATAATGGAAAGACAAAAGAATCCAACATGATCTGGAATTAGGGTAGGCAGGGTATATTTGGAAGAAGAGGAGGGGAAGAAGAAGAGAGAGGAGTAGGGAGAGTGGGGGAAGGAGAAGAAGAAGAAAGAAAAGAGAGAAAGAATGAATATGAGCAGGAGGGAGGGAAAGAGACAGAGACAAGAAGAGATGGAGAGAGCAGAGTACAAGTGACACTTAAGAAAAGCATTTGTTTTTGTAGTTAAGGGTGAGCACTTACAGGCCTCCCTACACCAAAAGATAATACACATATCAGCAGCAGGAGAATTGAAGAGTGTAAATTCATGCTGATGGCTTTTTTAATAGAGAAATCATATGTGGCCACACACTTAGTGAGAGATGAATCAAAACGACCCTAGGTTACACCTATAAAATGAAATATCATGTAGTTATTAAGAATTATACTAGAGGGATCTTTACTGATTAAAAAATGTATCTATCTCCACAGAAAGCAGGCTGCAAAACAGTATGCATAGCATGACACAACTTTCTGAGAAAACATATTTATATTTTTTATACAGCAACATATGAAGCTCTCTCAATGTGATGGGATTATGGTTTTTAATTTTCTTGTGTACCTTCTCACTTTTCTACAATAAATGTGTGTTATTTATAGAATTATAAAAACAACCCAAGAACACGTTAAAATTGTCATTATTTTACTTGTTCATTCCTAGACAAAGCTTTCACAATAGCATCTTGAAACGTGATTATAAATGGGGCTTGCTTTTAGCGACAAAGTTAAAGCATGGTAGGACCCCTAAATCAAGGGATAGTTGCCATAAAGTATACCTGCTACATGTATGTGTCTGGTTACTGTGAAAATGCAGTGGGATAAATGGTACTTTTAAACAGGATTTTCAATTCCAGAACATTTCATCATGCAACCAGTTCAGAGTCAAGTCCTGTCAAGTTTATTTATAGTTATTTAGTTATACAGTTTACCCCATGACATAGTACAAAGATAAACAAATGTAGGACTTAGAAATACAAGTCACAAAACATGGATTGACCCCTTTCAGACTCTAAACCAAAAGTCAGGTTTATCTTCTTCATGTAAAAGTTTAATTATAATCATTGTCATTAAGGCCTACACTTAGCATAAAGTTGGGAAATCTTTCTAGGTTGAAGACAGTACTGAGAGATCATGTGCTACAGTGGAAAGAGAAGGACTAGGAATAAAAAAACTGGATTACATTCCCAGTTGTGCCACCAGCAAGCTGTGTGACCTTGGATAGATCACTCACTTCCACTGAGTCTGTTCCCTCATCTGTAAAGTAAAAGGAGAACTAGCAGTTCATCTTAGGTGCCTTTCTGGTTTGGAACATGGTGGAAACTCTGGTTCCACCGAGACAATGGTATTTAATTAGTTTGTAGCAACACAAAGATCTTTAAATCCATATAATGCATAAGAACTGAAACTTCTTCAAGCTGTCCGAATATCCAGAAGAAAATGCAGTTAATATACAATATATTTGTTCTACAGAGGTCAGTGCTTTGATTGAATTGCCCATCATGAATGCCAGGGACTTCAAAATTATGTAGTCTATATATCATCCTGGCTATCAGGATCTGTAAGTCCCTTTCACTTACCTGAGATGATTCATAGTTTTTAAAACACATCTATAAAGCTAACCAAAGAAATTTATTATGTTCAGAGTTAATGGCTTTAAATGGAAGGAGGAAACAACATTTGAATCAGCTTTATAGGGAAATAATTTTCTGAAAAGAAAATTTGCTTCTCTCCCATGAAAGATCTCTGAATTCAAACCTTGTAGCTCTGTACAAGGTTTAGGGCTGGTAGAGTGATAATTCAAGTTAAAGAGTTTCAGAAGCTCTATCTTTTCCCTACTTTTTGGTTCTGCTGAAAATTGTCAATATTTTGTGTCACCAAATTTAGTCATAGAATCAATTAATTTTTGTGGATATGTTAAGATTTGAACAACTGAACATGAGATAAATTAGTGTTAAAAGTTATTAAAAGCAAATATTTCAAGAGTGTAAGCAACAGTATTAATCTTATTGTTGACATACTTGCTGTAGTCACCTTAAGCTCTCATTCCTTTTTATATTAAAAATTAATTTGGGTCTGTATTTTGCTTTTTGCAAATTACATCAATCTTTTTTTAAGAGTTGGCAGAGTGGTGGAGGATATAAATAAGTACAAATGTACATATTTTTGGAATATAACAATCTTCACCTGTTTTTCTCATGAATCTTTAGGATTTCATTTGTCTGTTGAAGAAGTTGTTTCTCTAGCTTGTATGTTGATAATGAATTCTCCAGCAGTTGTATTTCAAGTCGAGAAGTTTGATTTAGTACCTTAAGATAAAAGATAAAAACATTTTAATCTTTACAAAGAGTCAAAACAATTATTTTGGGGTTTTTATTTAGCTGTGTTTTCTTTTTAAGTAATATTTCTTCTAGAATAATTAAATGGTCTACATTCTACTAATTAATGCCTTACATGTCTCAAACATTATATTTGTTCAAGATTGAAGTTGCAGTTGAATGAGAAAACTGAGCTGTTAAATCCATTTTCATATTTCAATTTTCATTTCCTCAAACCCTAGGATGTTCCCCTGTGCTAAATGTCTTATATATATTATCTCCAATATTTACAAGTACAAGATAAATGTTAGTACAAGGTCTTAGATATTGTGTGTAACAAAGAATAACTACTAGGCATGTAAAACATGTCTGCCTTGATCCATCACCTCGCAAAAACTAATTAGAAATTTGCAAAAAACTTGTGATATAGTTTATACAGATTCATGATAACAATTACTGAACACCTATCATGTTAGTTCATGTCAGCCCTTCCAGATGTCATCATATCACGGACATGGGTACACATAAAGAGGAATTGTTATGATCAGTTTACAAATGAGGCAACCGAAGTTCAGAGAGAAGCCAGAACCACACAGGAACCAAGGGAAGAGTTGGGTTTCAAACCCAGACACTGTGACTCTAATTCTAATGCTTTACACAGAAAACCAAGAAGAGGGAGAAACAAACCATCCTGGGTCTTCATCTGAGGAGATGAAGTGACCAGGAACCCAGACTGCACTGAAGACAGACTGTTAGTTATCCTTTCAACTGCACTACGCTGGGTCCTCAAGAAACAGTAAATGTTCACCTCATCTTGAATCACAAAGATTCATGCTGATAGTCAAGCTTTAATATAACACGAGTCTGAGCCATGAACCCAAACCTATCCATCCTCCAAGCAAACATCACACACTCCAGTCCTAGAAGATGCCTTCAAACTGTGCCACTGCCTTTGTCCTGCCCCCTTCTCCTTCTTCTTTAAGGGAGGTAAAAAGGGCAAGAAAGAAGGTAAAATTATAGTTTTAAAAGCTCCCTATGTCATTTGAGAATTTTTGAAACCACCATACCTTTTTTAGAATTATGTATTGAAAGGAACCTGGGAAACCTTCTGGAGGGTCAATATCAATCTAAAGGGTCCTCCTCTAAAAATGACACCAGTAGAACTTTCCTCCTTCTTTGTAGCAGGTCTAAACCTGGGATTATATCAGATGCACACAGAAAAAGCCTTTTCAAAATATACTGACACAATCAGGGCTGGGCTTGGGCTAATGGAGATTGTGGGGAAAGGGGATGTATTTGCAGGGGGAGCAGGACAGGGACTAGGGTGAGATGAGAGAGGCAACTGCCTGAGTTGTAAAATTTAAGGATGTGTCAAAAAACTCAATAATCAAGATAAGTAATATTTGAATGCAACATTTTGAAAGATCAAAATTAATGTAAAAAAGTCCAAGTTGAACAGAATATCATTTTAAAATAAAGACAGGATATGCTACTACAAATATATGATTCAGTCTTACATAACTTGCTCTCATTCTTTTCATCCTAGTCCCAGTCCTGCTGAAGGGGTTGGGCCAGGGGGTTAGGGAAAAGAATACTGAGATGGGGCATTTAGCTTTAAAAAAGTTTTAAGCTACTATGATTCATTTATACAACTGTCATGAATATGGATCTGAAAACCAGTCTAAAAGTTACTACTACTAATTAAAACTCATATTTGTGGAGTGTTCCAGAGTTTTAAAAAAGTATCTCCCATCTTGAATTGCTTCATTTGAGGAAACACAGGAGCAAGAGGACCTGAGATTTGAAGATAGAGTTAAAAGCAGCCCAGAGGAAAAAATGGCAGAGAATGTAAAGATGAGGGATGCACAATATATAACTTTCAACTATTAAACATATTTTTGTCTGGGCAAGTTTTCTGTTTGTTTGTTCATTAACTAGAATGACTATTTATAAAATAATTAAATAGGGGATGACACATCTATATTTTTTAGTGAAGACCCTCAATGTGCCGTACATTGTCTCACTGAATCAAGCATATCATATGCTGTTAAATGAAATCTGTTTTCTCCTTTGTTCACTGTATCCTCTGATCACACTTCCTGATATTCTCAAATACCAAAACTTTTATTTTACAATGGACAAAAATTGTTCTTTTCCATGTCTGAGAAGAGAACACTGAGAACAAAACGGAACCATCTAAAATTGAAAATGAAGTTGCCTGTATCTAAGTCTGGAGACACTATAGCTCCTAACTTTTCTCCACTTTGTCCTACAAAGTCCATTTGCTACACAGCAACCAGAGTGATCTTTTTAAAAACACAAATCAGATGTCATTTCCGATATTAAATAAGCTAATGACTTCCCTTTACAATCAGAACAAATTCCAAAGTTCTTGGCCTAGCCCTACAAGGTCCTATGTGATCAGGACCCTGATTACTTCTCAGATCTCACTTCCTTTCAACTCACCCCCTTGTTTATTATGCTCCAATAATATTGGCCTTCTTTCTGCTACCCCAACATGCCAAATTCATCTCCATCTCAGGGTCTTTCCAGTTTCCCCTGCCTGGAATGTCCACCCCTTCGCAGACGCATGGCTGATTTCTTTTCATCATTCATGTCTTACCAAAGGAGGCCCTTCCTGGCTCTTCTCTGTAGAGGAGCTCCCCCATCATCCTCCATCAGGTGGCCTTGTTTTACTTTCTTTATGAAATCATCACTATTGGAAATCATCCTGTCAGTATGCTCATATGCTGCCTTTCTGCCCCGTGAGGATGTCAGCTGCACAGAGGCAGGACTACTCCATCTGGAGCCCTCCAAACCTCCAGAGCTCAGCATGGGGCCTGGAATCCTGGGGCACTCAGAGCTATTTGTTAGATGATACGCTAGGCAGTGGATAGTGAGTTGGTTTTCAAGTTGCGTCATGCTCAGGGGGTAACAAGATAGGGTAGCAAGCCAGGTGAATATCAAGCTGGACTTCAATTATAACAGCCCAAATCTAAAGCAGCATCTGAATGTGGGAGAAAGAGGGGGACAAATCTCAGAAGTCCAGGCTAAGTGTTAGGTCATCTCAGGCCGATTTTGAGCACAAAAGCCAACCCCTTCTCTTCTTTCCCCATCACCTTAACCCAATAGCTGCTTTATTTCAACTCTCTCCCTTGATGTATTAAAATAGGCCTGAAGTTCAAAAGCAGGCAACTGACGAGAACTGTACAGGAAACTATGATAAATTGACCACTTTCTTTCCATGTGTCTATGGAAATTGCTGCTTAGCAATAATCTAAGTGTTCCATTAAAATGACAAAAGACATTTCCTTCTTTAGCCTAAACACATTCCAAAAGCATATACCAGAAAGAAAGAAAAGAAAGAAAGAGATAGAGAGAGAAGGAGAAAAAAGGAAAGGAAAGGAGAAGGAAAGCAAAGCAAAGGGGAGAGTGAAGAGTATATGACACAAGACCCCACGAAACAATTTCAAAGCTTAAATTTTTCAGAATATACCACAGAGTAAGGAAGATATAAGACTTGGAACTGCGGATTTATGGACTATAAAATTTCAGTTCTTTCTTTAAAAAATAAGCAAAATTTAAAAAATAAAAATTACTGTTTTTTTAAAGAAAGTGAGCTAGATAATTTCATCCAGCTTCCCTTTAATACCTGAGTGCCTCTAATCTTCCTTGAAAGGAAAATCTCCCACAAAAGAAAATTTCTTTCACTGGCATATTAACTTTGCAATCAGCCTTGCTGTAGGTTTGTGTTTTCTTTTACTTTAACTGTCTTTCAAATAAAAAATATAACACAAGGTATGATGTCTTGGCAATTAGACTTTTACAGAAGATTGAAGGCTGGTACATGTACATGGAATGAAAGTTAGATCACCATTTTACAAAATCAATGAAATAATTTATTTGGTCAGTGATGGGCAATGTGACAAAGTATCACCCTACAGTTTTCCTGTTAATTTCCAAGGGGAAAATGGACAATTGGAATGGAGAGCTATGGAGCCTTTTACCCTAACCAAGTTAAAATAGCGTCACTGAGAGGGTGGCAAGCTGGCATTTCTGCCTCCTGATGAGATGGAATAGGAGGTGACCAGTAATTCTACACAGTACTCCCACCACCATGTTCAACTCAACCTAATTAAGCCTGTAGACTTAATTTCCAGTTTAAAAAAAAGTACAGGGGATGGAAGAGTAAAATAAATATTCAGACAATTTAAGAATATGGGACAGTATACAGAGCAAAACCTCAAGAAAAACAAGAAAGTCAAACAGAGAAAGACAAATATTGTATGTTATCACTTATATGTGGAGTCTAAAATATAAAACAAACTAGTGAATATAACAAAAAAGAAACAGACTCGCAGTTACAGAAAACAATTTAGTGGTTACCAGTGGGGAGAGGGAAGGTGAGGAGAGGCAAGATAGGGATAGGGGATTAAGAGGTACAAACTACTATGTATAAAATAAGCCACAAGGATATATTGTACAGCACAGGGAATATAGTCAATATTTTATAATAACTATAAATGGAGTATAATCTTTAAAAATTGTGCATCACTCTGTTGTACACCTGAAATATATAATATTGTAAATCAACTATACCTCAAGTTTTAAAAATGTAAGATTACTCCAAATTAAAAGGGACTATTAAGTCTTGAAAAGTAAAATGTCTATGAAATTTTTGGCAGAAAAATTGAGGAAATTTGAATGGGAAAATTAGTTAATCTTGGAGAATTATTAATTTTAGTCATAATAATATGTAGATAATACTAGAAAATTAGTTAATCTTGGAGAATTATTAATTTTAGTCATAATAATATATAGATAATACTATATATAATAATTATATTGTATATTTTAATTTATATTATATATAAACATATAATGTATTTATAATATAATGATAACCTCACTGGGTTATGGAGTTTAGTAGCGATAGTACTTGTATTACAGATGCAGAAATTTTGGGTAAAAGTAACTTGTCCAACAGAGCTAATTCACAGTAGAGCCATAATGGAAGCCAGGTAATCTGTCTGTAGTCTGAGTTCTTTCCCATAGGCTCATGCAGCTGTACACAAGTAGCTTCCCTCTGGAAAAGAAAGGTATCTCCCTTCAGTCAATAACAACTGCTATCAAAATGATTTCTTTCAATCACCAGGAGATCTTCTGCTTGTTGCAGCTGATGGCATCTGACTTCTCTCCAGTACTCACCCCAGTGCTACACTAGCATCACGAGGCAGGAAGATGGCCACATTTCTCATGTTCCTCATAGTACAGAGAAAATACATTCATCCAATGTTCTCAGTCAGTCAGAACATCTTTGCAGTAGGCTGCTTCTGTTCAAAGTCCTATTCTGACCCATCCCACTATTTGTGGGTATATATTACCATCAACACACAACCCTTGGGACATTGTCCTTGGCTTGGGAGCACTGGACTGAAATATACAGAAATTAAGAGACTAATATCAGTGAATTTAATCATTCAATAAGTATTTATTGAGAGCCTACTGTGTACCAAGTACTGTTTTAAATCCTAAGGATAGAACAGTAAGCAAGACAGACAAAATCCTTGCTCTCTAGAAGTTTGTTTCTTGGTGCAGGGGTTAGCCAGCTTTTTCTGTAAAGGACCATATAGTAAATATCTTAGTCTTGGCAGGCTCTGGTGAAACTACTCAATTCTGCTGTTTTATTGAGAAAGCACCAATATACAACATATAAAACTTTATTTACAAAAAAAGATGGCATTTCGAATTCGACCTATGTATCATGGTTCACTGAGCTCTCTCCTAATGGGTTATCAAACACTTTTTCCAGACCTTTTGAGAAAACTGATTACCAGGGTATTTTCCTTGGATGACCTTTAGCAAATTTATTTTTCTGCCATTTCAGTTAGGCCAAAGTTAAATATTTATTCAACTGTCCTCTCATCAAGTTAAAGAGGTAGTGGCTCAACTTTGAGAGGTGCCCTTTCTGTCCTTTCAAACCTGTTTCCACCTAGAGATTCAATCTCATTTATTAAATTGTTCCTGGACTGCCTTAAATTTATAATTGTATAATTCAAGTCCAAACAACAGGTGTGATAGTTTCTGACCTCTAAGAAGCAGATGATGAATTAGACTTGCAGGAAATTTATTAGGGGACATGCCTGTGAGAGAAAATTGGGAAGAAGCCAGAGTTGGCTAGGGTCACCTTCTGACTGGGATGTAGATCGAACCACAGTGAAGAAGAGATGGAAGGGAGTAAGGCTAACTGGAAGTTTTAGCCTGCAGGGAAGTTGTGCGAAAGTTTGGCAAGGCTGATGGAGAGCCCTTAGCCAAGTCATGTGTCAGTGGAGTCCTGCAGCTCTCAGGAATGGGTCTAAGTATCACTGCCACAATGTGTCATTGGCTGGAAGTGGCCCCTGAGAACTGTGGTCTCTGCACCAACACAGTGATGGATTTTAGAGCACAGCAGCTGGGGCCACTGGTCTATTACATCCCCCCCACACACACACACAGCAGGAGACTGGAAAGATGCATTGTTATAACTGTGGGGAAAGGTTCCATAGCTAATTAACTTGATGGAAAGTCAAGAAAGAAATGGTTTAGAAAAGTTTTGTCACATTAACTCAATTAAGCTCACTGAAGATAAAGACTTTTACTTATTGTTGTATTCTATTTAGTACCTATTAAAATACCTTGCATCAAGGAGGTACTCAAAATATATCTTTAAAATTTTTATTAAATTCTATTTCTAACACTATGGCTCCATATAAATCATTGGAAGTTGAAGGAAACTTAAGCTCAGTGTCTATAGAACTTCCCTATAATTACACAGCCAGCAAGCAGCAAGGACAACAATGGATGCTAGGATTACATGAAATGATATGCAGACACATGGTAAAACGCCAATAGCTAGTGGTACCTTCAGCAGCAGCTGCATCTTAATCATTTATAGAAAACATTCAGTTGCTACTATTAGGTCCACATTAATTTGCTTTATCTTATTTCCACTTTATCCTGTGCTTGGACCCAAGTTGTGTCTGCAGCCTTTGAGAGAGAAAGGAATCACAAGAGGGAGGCACTACAGATAGAGAGCTGGTAAAGCAGGTAGACTCATGCCAGATTGCCTGGGTTCAAATCTTCCCTCTAACATTTACTAGTATTTTCGCCTGGGGAAAGTTGCTTTACCTCTCTGAGTTTCAGTTTCCACATTTTTAAACAAGGGATGATAATAGTACCTACCCCATCAAGTTTAAAAAAAATTATTAAAAAGCTAATAAATGTAAAATTGCTTAAAAAAGAGTCAAGCACAGATTATTAGAGGTAAATTTTAATGTCATTTTTTGTCTACTAGTGTACCTCTAATCAAAATTGGCCTGAGGAAGAAGTCAGAAATAGATTCACACTACAGGAAGGGACATGAATAATGTCTGAAACTAAGCCCTTCATACTACACACTTGGAAAGAGGACCTTGAAGGAGAGGAGATATTGGTATGAACTGATAAGAGAGTAAGAAAAACACTGCAAGCTGAACTAAGGAGGAAGGAACAGGCCCAGTGCTGGTTCCTGATCTCACCACCATGACCAGCAGGGTTACTTAGATATACTCATTCTCCGTCTCTTTTCTGATCATGATGCCTACTGGGCACAAGAATATTTTTAAGTGCCACTGCAATAAAACTAAGGCTCTACCACCTTTTGTTAAATTCAAGTCAAGAAGGTCAGCAGAGAACTAGAAAGCAATAAGTTACTTATCTTTATAACAACAACATGTGAAAGCTAGGACACTAAAATATACTGCAAAACCATTGGCATGTGTTCCTAAAATAACTGAGGACCTGAAATCAGTTTAGGAAAAGCAGCACTTACCAACGAGAAACAAAGTAGAATGAATATGGGAGGAAAAATGTGGGAGCATGCCCGGATAGTCCTAAAGGATCTATTGGTTTATAAATGCTTATTATTAAAGACTAGAGCATTTTGAGATTAAGGAATAATCCAGGATTCACTTTGTGAACTTGGCCTTGCATCAGAACTTGAGTGCACTTGAATGATTAGGTCTAAGTAGATGATGTACTGTTGCAAAGGTTCAAATAAGCACCTCATGGATATACATTCACATGAAAAAGGGATGAAGCATCACAGCTATGAATAGCAGAGACGATTGGAAGATATTAAAATGAAGATGAAAAGAACACCCAGGATTCACTCTTAAGGTAGGACCTAGCTTGTCCGAGCCACTGTCAGCCACTGTCTCCACCTTCCTCTCATTGCAGGTTCTGATGGATTTGTGATTTTTTTTTTTTTTTTTTTTTTTTGCGGTATGCGGGCCTCTCACTGTTGTGGCCTCTCCCGTTGCGGAGCACAGGCTCCGGATGCGCAGGCCCAGCGGCCATGGCTCACGGGCCCAGCCGCTCCGCGGCATACGGGATCCTCCCAGACCGGGGCACGAACCCGTATCCCCTGCATCGGCAGGCGGACTCTCAACCACTTGCGCCACCAGGGAGGCCCTGGATTTGTGATTTTTGAGATGTTTTCCAGGTTTCAGCTATATTAAAATTCTTCTTGGAGCATCTAATAAATTTTCATTGGCCTTTAATGACTATTCAACTTTAGCTGCTCTATATAGGGAATAGGTTTATTTCCTATGAATTTTCTGTGCTATTGTCCATAAAGTACACATCTCTTAGCCTTAAGGATGCAGAACAAGTTGTTATCTCTTAAAATTTTACATAGCATGCATCTTAGCAGTTTGGAGATTGGTATGCTGACAATGGAAATTTTTTCCCCAACCACTTCAATTCCCAGTTGGAAAGAGAACAAAAACAACTCAATTTGGGGGATGGAAAAAAATGAAACAAAATGCTGCCATGTATGTCATAAAACTTATAAAAGAAATGCATAAAAATTTCAAATGTTCGACCAAGTAGGGTAATATTAATTGTGTATTTCTGTCTTTGAATATATAGAATGCTTTGTAGGAGATGGTGAGCATTCAGTTCCAGTAAAAATAAGAGAGGACACACTCACATTATTCATACCACAAGAAGCTTCATACCACTGAGCAAGCTTGGTTCATAGGTCAACAAGCTTGCTCAGTGTGATGATAATAGATTACATAGTCTCGTAATTTTTAGTTATAAATTGTAATTTTCCCTTCCTCATCCCCCATAATTATCTGATGATAGTGTGCAACAAAAATTATTTTCCAAAGCCTATGTGATTTATTGTTCCAATGTGATCCAAATTTAAGCTCTTATTCAATTAGACAATTATTAGTATTACTGATCAAGGAGGACAGAGGAAGAAATGAGTAGGAATCATTCTGAGTACCAAAGTCAATTCACTAGCTGTATCAGTGTGAGAAAATCATTCAAACTTACTGTTCTAAATAGTCTTCACAAACATCATCTGTCCACTGGAAAGTGGTGTGCATAATATAAAATGCTCTATCCATGTAAATTATTATTGTTATGTCTCTTTAAATATCAACATTTGATCTGTGTGATGCCATTAACACAAATGACACAAGACAGAAATAAGGTTGCATATTATTTTTGAATTTATACTGTTAAAAGAATTAAACAGTAAAGGCCATTAGAGGTGGCTTTAATGTCTTGGTAACCTACATAAGCAAACCAAAATCTAAGCCAGACTCAATGCACTTGAATCTAAGAAAGTAAAATTTAAGATCAACCAATCACAAACAGCCAACTAGGCTTTCCCAAATAAGGCAACTGCTTAAGCTGTAGCCAATCAAATAATTTCCTTGCTTTGCTTCTGCATCTTCTCTATTAAAACTTTTCCCTTAGCTCCTGCAGTAGAGCTAAATACTTTCAGTTAGGTGCTGCCCAATTTGAATCAATGTTCACTCAAACTCTTGAAAATTTTAATGTGCCTCAGTTTATCTTTTAACAATATACTTCACCTTTGATTCCAGAAATCAACTATTACATTGAGACAGAATCATCCTCTGGATTTCAGAATGGTAACAGGAATAACCCATTTCCATGGTTAAAAAGGGGACCAAGAGATCATCTTACAGTCATCAAAAATAATATTTTCATTAAACTGTAATGGTAGGCTTGTGACAGTGATAATTAAAAGGCATTTTACTGATTTGTACATAAAAATATCATCGTCCAGAGTAGGGTAATATATATATATGCATGTACACGAAGAGTTTTAATTGACTTCTCATTATAAAATCATGCTGAATAAAAACAAAATCTGCACATTCCAGATCAGTTTATTTGGGGTTTTCCTTCCTATCCACTGACTGCACAAAACCTCTGCAGGTGCCATTACTGTTAGAGTACTACTGGAGATAAAACAGGACAGGTCAAAAATGTACATCAAAGGCACCAATTTGACACAAATGATTATTCTGTTTGACATATATCACATCACAGTTGGTAGCTGAAGTGTTTATTTGAAATTTAAATGCTGATTAAGTCCTTTGCCTGTTTTTGGAAGCACATACAAACAGTCCTAGTCCTGTTTTTGCAAGCACATACAAAGCTAAATATACCAACTCTCATGAAATCAAAAGAAACATGCATAGCATGTCAGGCAGTCATTGTTGTTATTACCAATAAACAAAAATGTATATGTTTCCCCAATCCCAGCGCTGAAATGTGCTCTGTGTTTATGGAGTAACTTAAAGGAGGAAAAATCATCTGGGTTAAGAGTTTGACGACTCTGGCTCAGGGGTGTACCTGGGTCTCAACATCTGTCAGCTTTCTGGTCTGCTCTGCGGTCTGAGAGAGGAGGCTGGTCCCTATCTCGAGCATGGTGGCTGTGTGATTCTGAACTGCATTTTGCTGTATCTGAGCCATCTCCGACTTCATATTTTCCACAATGTAATTCTCAATCTGCAAGAGATAAAGGACAAAACATACTACATTATAAGCAAAGTCTTTCAGTGGAAGCATGTAATATTTACAATGATAAAACAAGACACAGCTGGCAAATCAGCCATCTGGCAGGAATCCTCAGCATCTCTGGGAGCTAGGGAAATGGGAGCAGAGCACACAGGAACACAGTTGCTAACAAACCCGTAATATACTGATGCACATATATAATCAACACAGTCATAATGAAAATTCACACTTGGATAGTGCTTTCTCGTTTAACCCTTACAGCAAAGATAGAGAGTTAAGCACAGATGACCTCACTGTTCTTTTTATTTTATAGCTGAGGACACAGAATTAGAGAAGGTCAACGATGATTCTAAGGTCACCAGCAAAAATTCAGCAGAGTTAGTACAACAATTGAAATCTAAATCTTGGTTCTCTGGTCTTTTCATTATACCATATTGAACACTTATCTCTGAGAAATCTTAAGCCTCCTCTGTAATGAAAAATAAAAGACCATGCTGGGTTAGGGAAATGGGACAAGGAGTGGGAGGGGGGCAGATACCCAAAACACAAGACTTTAAGGGAATCTTGACGTATAGGCAACAGCATATGAAATGAGCTGCAGAGCCTCAGAGCTAGCTAAAACTATGCTCAGTGCTCCTTTGCAAGCTCCAAAAAAGGCACTGAAAATATGGTCCATAAAGCAGCATTTGCCCTTCTTGCACTGGGGAACGTTTAGTCCTTTATGGTGCCATCTTAGAGAATACTATGGTTGTAAAATAAATGGTACCATAGCGGGCAAGAAGAATTATTAAGTGACTTACTATGAGGGAGCCCGTTAGGCACTTGGGAGAATAAAACTGAGCATATTTCTCATATGCTTGAAAAATACAGAAAGAAGCCTACACTTCCCTGTCAGGGCACTTAATTCTCCCCAACAACTGTGTGGTGACTACATTTTATTACCCAATTACACATAAGGGGAAACTGCATCCCAGAGAAGTCCGGTCCAAGGCCACACACCACAAAAACAGCCAGACTTGGATTTGAGTGCTGAAGTCCTTAACTTTCATACCAACACTGCTAACCACTTGATAGTTCTGCCAAGTTGTGCTTCATAAGCTGGGTTCCAAATTATTAACAGCTACGTGATTTTTACTGATTTAGTGAACCAAAATACATCCACTATTTTATCTATAGTAACACTAATGTCATGTAATAAATATAGCTTAAAACTAAATTCTTCTTTGTAACTTTGGAAGTTCACGTTCTAACAACATTTCTTGCTTATTTCTATTTATCAAACATGAGTCTGTCCCAAGCTAAAGAAAATGAAAGGTCAGAATCAAACTCATATTGTTATTAATAGGTTCTGACTTTGTTCTTGGTCAATATAAGGTAACTCCCCTTCAACCTTTCAACTCCCCTTCCCAAGTTAGAAGTAGGGGGAAAGTTTCAACTCACAAAAATTTATTATAAAACAAATACACAATAGATTAGAACACATACCTGCAAATTATCTTAACAAAACTTAAGGTCTCTAGGGTAAATTTAATCTTGGCTTTATTCCAACTGAACTAACATATTTTAACAACAGTGGAAGGGTAGAGGAAAGGAGGGTGGGTTGGAGTAACAGACATCTATTGTTTTAGATTCTGCATCATATGTTCCCTCTTTTCAAAATAACTTCCCTTAACTTTCTTTTGGGAAACTGTCTTTTCCTCCTTCAGAACAAATGCTTTGGGTGGAGCTGTCCCACCCTAACTTCAGGGTTAGGTACATGTTTGAGCCTGACAATCCAGAATGTTCTGCTCCTGCTTAGAGAGAATAAATTGTTCAAGAATGGAAAGGTACTGTAAGCAAGGCCAGTAAGTCTCAGTTATGCAATTTTGTCTAACTAGCCTACAAAAGAATTTCTTTTTCCTCTGTGTTAAGCTGGTAACATATATGCCTGACACTGTTGATGCCCCATTTTGCCATCACAAAACTAGAGCCAGTCTAAGAATGAGGCTAAGTCAGAAAGACAGATACGTAGGTAGATAGCCAGATAGCCAGATAGCCAGGTGATACAGATAGAAGGATACTTTTAGAGCACCTCCGTCCTGTCATGTTTTTAGCCAGATCCACCCTTGGACATTGAGTTATAAATTCTGTGATGTCACCCTTGAGCAGCCCACTTTTTTTTTTCTTTTACATCAATCACATTGATTTAGTTTCTAACAAAACCAAAAAAGTCTTGACTGATAAATCTGATGGATGCTTAGCGAAGGAAGCCTCAGACAGGCACACATCAGCAGTATGTTCCTTGCTTATCCAGGGAATTTGGGGCTTTATATAAATGTGTATATTCTCAAAAATGGCAGATAAGTCTCCATCATGGAGATGATACCTACCATTTATAGCTGACATTTATCCACTGTCTACCATGTGGCAGGCACTGAGCTAAGTGCTTTCCTTTCACAAAAGCGCTTAAATCTCACAACTTTACATGGTAGGTATTGTTATAGCCGTTTATAGGTAAGACTACGGAGGCTTAGGAAATCCACAACTTGCTCAAGAACAAAGAAGAAGCTGGCACCCCCAGTGTCAAAACCCAGGTTTTTTACCTCTAACCTATTCATCTTCAACATTACTTAATTACCCTATGCATTTTATTACATAGGTCCTAAACCTTGTGTGTTTATCCAAACTGCATGGGGAGCTTTTTAAAAATGCAACACACCAGAACTTTGAATCAGAATTTTCAAGGGTATGTACTAGGACACTATATATTTTTAAAACTTCCTAGCGTAATTCTGATTCAGGCAAAGAGCAATGCTTCTCAAAGTGTGGTCCACAGAATAACTGCCTAAATCAGAACTATTTATGAACAGTCTTCTATGAGATAAGAAAATCATAGCAGAATGCAAATTATCTATGTTGCTAAGCACACTGGTGTGTGTGTGTATGTGCGTGTGTGTATGTGCGTGTGTGTGTTTGTATACGCATATGTGTGTGTATATATATATATATATATATATAAGGAAAGTAATGCTCCAATGCTTTAATTTACATTCTGGTGCTAGCTTCTTACCTTGTTCACAAAATGGCAATTTCCTTGAGTAAAAGTGATTTAGACCATCAAATTATTCTATGTCAGATTCCCTGCTTACCAAGAAATTTCAAATAACAACTTGGTTTCCTATGCAGATTTCTCTCCTGAGAGAAAGTTCACTAATCAGTGAGCTCCAATACAGATGTGCTTGATAATTACATATCAATTTCTTATGCAGTTGGTTAGTGGAGTCAGTTCCCAGACTTTGATTTGCTCTGGGTGTAATAATAATCATGTGCCCCAGTCTCCATAGAGGAGGACACCCTCTGGCACAGAGCGACTATTATATCAACATTCAGCGGCTTTGTGGTCCTTTCTCTGTTAGATACTATCTATTCATCTATTCTGTATTATTGTGCTTTTTTTTTAAACTGTAAAAATTAACACCAGCAAAGCAAAATATCTGCTTTATGCCAGTATTTATCACAAAGAGCTTCCCAATTCTGCTGACCCTGTTGTAGAAATAAAGTAGGTCTCCAACCTATCCTAAAATTCTTATTTGGGCTGCCATGATGAGTAACATGAATCTAACTCTAGCTAATTATTTTTTAATCAAATGGGGCTGCTCTAAGAGTAACTGCTTTTTAATGCAAAAGGTAATGGCACACTGAAGTAGCAAAAACCAGATGTAGTTGATTTAAAGGCTGAGGAGAGAGGCAGAAGTCAAATATACAATGTGTGATTAATAAGGAGGACTACTTTCATCTTAATCTCTAAACATTCCTCTGTAGATGTATAACTGTGAAATCCATCTTCATGTGCTATACTAGCCTGGTTCAGAAAAGATTTGTAACAAATTTGATTGTCTTCATATATTCTGTACTGGTTTCAAAATATGTTTACAGAATATGATGGCTACTTCAAGGTTCAACATTTTGTAAACATCTAAGATGTGAATCTTAAGCTTAGCATTTGCTGACCACAAGAGCTAATGGGTTATAAAGTAGGAGATTCCCAATCTGAATCATAAAATTATTTGACTACACTGTCACTCTCAGTGTCTGACTCCAGAGTTGTATAAAGTATTGGCCAAAAAACTAGTAAGAGGATGTAGGATATGATTTGAAAGGACATAATAAATGGTAAACGATGATTTTAACGTAAGGAAATAATGTCACATCTGTAAAGTGATTTAGTGTTTACAAAGAGCTTTCATACACTGTCTGACTTGATTCTTATACCAACGTTACAAGGGAAGTATTGACTCCATTTATGGTTTAAGAAATTGAGGCTCAGAGGCCTTAGGTGTCTTGTTAGAAATGAAAGAAAGGACTCAAATCTGACGTTCCACTAACCTCAGAGTTATGGGAACTGTTTCGTTGTTGGATTGGTTGGCTGGTTGACTGACTGATTAATTGATTTACTGATTTCATTTTTAGCCAGCTCATTGAAAATTCATTTACTTTTTCCTTTTAGAAAAACACAACATTAGAGGGTGATTACTTCACTGTGCTTCACCATATTAGAGGCCAAATTAATTTGAGATGAGGTGAGAGGTCTAGGGCCAGGTATTTGGAAAATTCACTTTGCTAGCACTTTTAATTCAATGGGTCATTAAAAATCCTCTCATCAACGCCTACCTTTTTTTCTTAGTATGCAGTTTATAATAATATGTTTGTCTTCGTCCTCCGATTTTATTTCTTACAAACTACTGTTAAATATAACAAAGGTAATAACAACAATGACAATATGCTAAGCCTCTACCACAGCTAGGTTATGTACCAGGTTTTACAAATATATATCTCATTGACTACTTGTAACAATCCAGCCACTCTATTATTTTTTCTCATTTCACTGATAAGGAAACAGGCTCCAGAAGTTAAGTAAATCGTCTATGATCACATAATAAGTTGCGGTAGAGCTGTTACGCTGCTTTGAAAGGAGCTAGATGGCCCCTCAGGATATGCTCCTTTTATAGGATGGTCACCCATCAAGCACAAGCACACTATCACAAACATCATAGACAAATTCTGGTAACACACAATATTCATGCAGGGAATACATAAATTGCAGGCTACAGAATGGATGACGTGAAAGTGTCCAAAGACAGATAATTTTTCATTTTTTTATTTAATTATTTTCACAGTGATTGATGGCTGTAATATCCTGGGAAATGTTATAGGTGGTGAGAAAGGAAATGTACAGTCCACTGTATGACAAGTAGCATTATTAAACAGAGAAAAAAATATTTTTAATAAGTGAAGATTATCAGCCATTTGTAGTTCACTCATAAATTGCACATCCATGTCTTTTGCCCAATGACAAGTACAGAATTAATGCTATCATTTTCCACTACAAAAGAGAGTTCTGGGAGAGATCTCTTACTGGGCCCTCAAAATTCTTGCCACTTCATGTTCATAAGAACCAAAATCTGTGTGAGATTATGATATGTCTTGCATGTGAAATGCATTCTCTATCATTTCACTTCAAGAGGTCACTTCAAGGAATCTCTTAAATCTCTTAAACGACAGCTTATCTTAAAGCACAAAGAACAGAATTTCCCCATGTAATTCTTAAGAAAATAACATTTTAAGCCCTATAAAAATTGACAAAGGCATTGTTCACTTAAAATATGTTGTAGATTAAGTGGACTCTCATTGAATGTTGCTGCATATGGTATTACTCAGTTATGGCAAAACAACCATGAAATAAAGTAAAAGGGTAAATATGGGAAAGCAATAAAAAGGTAAAGCAATGCAAAAAAATGCCTTAAATGTTGATGCTTTTATCAAATATCATTGTTTCATAAATCCATGGCAATCCTGAAAATGCAACCAAATCTAGGTTTATGGTTTTATATAAAAGAAGGCTGAGGCCAAATATATTATTTGCTAGAATTTCTACTATTAGAATTTCCAGTATACTGTTTCTTTTATGAAATGGAGAAGTATAATTAATTGTCTTTATAGACAATAAATCTATTTAGCTGACATTTGAAACAGCTTTTGTACTGATATGTGTGACATGCATCCCATTTTTCATTTCGGTATCTGAAAAAATACTACTTACAGAAGAAAGAAAACCATTAGAATAAGTGAGCTGGAAGAGACATTAAATATTATGAGCTCCAAGAATCTCATTTTTATAGTCGTGGTGACTGAGGTTCAGAGAGGTTAGAGAAAGCAAGGTGAAACAACTAATTAATGTCAGATGCCAGGCTGTGGTCACTCAGTGTGTGGGAAACTCAGACTTAACATCAGCAGGCTGAGTCAACAACAACGGCTGCTGGTATTGTTGGCCTACCCCACATTTCTTTTCCTATCCCTTGTTTCCTGCTACTTGCTTTACTTCTGATGGTTCCTGATTTGAGGCTACCCTTTCACAATATTAATTCATGCTTAGCAGTTCTGGGGATTTTAACTTTGCTTTCTGGACTCTACCCTTGCTTTCCAGCACTAATGCCCACTAGCTGCTCCTTAGTCAATGAGCCTCAGTATCCCCCTGATTTTATTCTCCCTATGCATCACCCCACAAATGGAAAAAAACTGAGACCAGACTCTATATTAGTTCAGGCTTATTAACCCTGCATCAGTTCACTTCAGTCCTAGCAAATATGTGATGAACGCATCCTATGCACTAAGTCTGGTACCAGATATTACCAACACAAAGAGTTGAGTCTTGTCGGAAACAGACGGTTATAGATGGGTCATTTCAATAGACTTGGTGAATACTCTGGAGTTTACCTCTGACTGTATTTCTTCCTGTAAATATTCTTATCTCTTTTTGATAAGAAGAAGCTCTCAGCTACTGAAATTAATAATGCTGAGGGGACGTTTGTTATATCCCCTCCAAAAGAGTAACAGCAACACCCTTGCTGAGGCATATGGAGAAGCTAAGCTTCAACGGTACCCCAGAAAAAATCCCATATGAATAAATTCTTATTCAATCATTTTTCTTAGTTATGACTCTTTTAAGACCACATTTTTGTGGCTGCTGAAAGTTGCCATTTCACATACAGTGTCCCATAGTTGCGTCAGGACCCAGGAAAATCATTCTCTCTTCACATAAACAGATGAGATGTTTCCTGCACCAAAACACACTTCACTAACCTGGAACCTCTCTTTTACATCCCACCTTCTCACACACAGGAAAAGTCAGAGTCATGAAACTTTATAAATATTTATAAATGTCTGCTTAATTTTTCTCTTTACATTTTTTAAAGGGAGATGAAATGTAAAAAACACACTCAGCCAGGAGTCAGGTTATCTGGGTTTTAATCCAGGTACTGTTGTTGATTTACTCTGTGAACTTGGACAAGTCACTTAAGCAAATTGGGTTTTAGATCTTCATCTAGAAATGAAGGGCTGGTTTAGATTCTTTTTAATATCTTTTGAAGCTCTCAAATTACTTCATTTAAAACATCCTTTACAAAGCACAGGAGTCTGCAATATTTTAATTTTTGTTTATTATAGAAAATCAAAATATGGATGGATATGTCTATAAAATATATAGTACATATCCTTGTGGCAGTTAGAAAACAATGACACAGGAACACAACAGAAAAGTCATGGATCAAATCTCTAAGCAGGCACATCTGTTTTAAGATAAAGAGCTAAAGCCTCTGATTCCCTTAATCTCCAGGCACCATTCTGCCCAAAATATATTCCTTGCCTTCCTCCAACACAACCTGGCTATCTTCCTATGTTTCTTATGTCAATGAATGGCACTACCACCACCTTCCCATTCATCCAAGTCACAGGAAGCATCTTTGACTATTCCTTATCTTCATTTTCTGTATTCAGTCAGCACCAGATTGTGTTGCTTCTGTTTCCTGAAGGGTGCCTAGGTCCATCCCTCTCCCCTCTTCCCCTTCTCTCTGCCATATCTTTCTATCCTCACTGGCACTGACTTAGGGCAGACTCTTGTTATTTTTCTTCTGGATTTGTTAATGGCCTAATAACTGGTCTCCTGAATCTAGACTTGCTTCCTCCAATCTATCATCCGTGGCATAACCAAAGGATTCGATCGATCTAGAACACAGATTTGGCCTTGCCACGCCACTTCTTAAACTCTTTCAGCAGCTTCCACTACCTGCAGCTAAAGTCACAACTCCTTAATCAGCAATGAAGAATCCTTATGATCCAGACTTGATTTCCCTCTCCCTACATGTACCTTATGCTCCAGACCTACCAAATTATTTGCCTTTTTCCAAACATACATTATTTTCTTTTGCTTCCATGCCTTTACATATAATTTGCTCTGATTGGAAAGTTCCTTTTCTACCTCATCCTCCCTTTTCCTGGGATAGGTCCTGATTTTCAATATCAGTTCAAATTTTTTCTTCTCAAGGAAACTTTTCACTTTTAGTTATATTTGTTCCTGAAAGTATGAAATATCACATTACCAACTTTCAGTGAGGTCTTTTTGAATGTCAATGGGACCAATGTAAATGATGCAAAAGTAGATAGGTCTGAAGACAAATATCCTCACTCACGGGACCACATAATCCTATCTTGTCTTCCTGTATCTTCCTTACTTTTCTTTTCTCAATCATCTCTGTTGTGGGTAATTATTTAAATTAAGTAAAATCCAGCAAACACATTGAAAATGAGCCATGTGTTAATCACTGGACTATACAATGAAAGCAAAAGAATGAGTAAAACTTGACTCTGATGATCAAGACTGTTTATAATGCAAGTGTGTTACGAGTGCTGGAATGAAGGTACACATGTCCTTCCTGCCTGCTGGGGTAGGATGAAGGAAGGAATGACTCTTCTAAATGAGGGAATCAAGGACATCTTCCCAGAAGAAATCCCAAATGAATATGGCAGGGAGGGCACAAATTTCTTATGTCTGCCTTAATACACAAAAATGTGGCCTGGAAAATCTGGAGGATGCAGGGATAAAGAAGGAAGCCAGAAAGACTATGACAGCATGCAAGGAACTGTGCTTGCTTAGGTAAGGTGACTTTTCTGACCACCTCTTGAAATGTACTGTTCAGGAAATCAAGAGATAAATCAGTCAGAAGCATGGGCATGCCACTGAGGCCACACACACAGGGCAAGGGCATGCTATCAGATTTTTAATGTGAGATTCATTAGAAAGCTCAGGCAGATAATTTCTTAGCACTTAACTAAATTTTCAAACACACTAAGCATAAAATTTACCCCTTTAATAAAACATATAAGTGCATTTCTGTGTGTGAATATATGTTGTATGTGTGTATTTGCTTTCACACATATGCTCTCACACATATATTCTTATACTCTCAACCTACATGTTTCAGATTTTACATTCACACTTTGTGGTTCTGTTCATTTCATTGTAGTTTACTTCATTAAAGATTCAAGTAAAATAACTAATGCATCACTTTCCTCTGGATGAGGTATGTTTTATGTCAGATTTAATCAGTATAGATAATGCCTGTTAAACAGTCATGGACAGCTTCAGTATCTGCCCAGCAACTAAGAAACCTTTCTCCCAAATTCTGAATTTACACTTAGATGACAGAAAAAAGGGAAGAACCACAAAGCAACTTTGTATACATGGTTTTTGTATCAGTGAAAGTGATAGTTTTTAAACTAAAGAACATATTGTTTCAAACAGAAAACTGCAAACATAAATTCCTTTAATTTAATGCTTTTTAGTTTCTTATCTGGAATGAAATTTAACCCCCCACACATTACATAAAATGCATTATGGTTCACTTAAAAAGAAAGAGCTTTGACATCTGAACTAGAGACCACCCCAACAGACGGTAGGTTGTGGGCAACTGATAGGGTAAAAGAGACTCTCCACAGAATAATTCGAAGAAACATCTTCTGTAAACTACATTTTTTTCCTCCTATGACAAATGGCAGTGATTCAAACAAGTAACTTATGATGTTCATTTTTTTAAGGGAAACCTCCTGTGTTAAATGAAAACACTGCAAGACAGATCATGAAATCTAAGTACTCAGCAGATGATATAAGATACACACTAACAAAAATTCAAAAGCCTTAACAATGAAGGAATTTATAGATTTTCAGGAATACCACTAGTAGGTAGAAAAATGCCATCATTTTACTCTGGTATTTCATATAAAATTGCAAGGTATTAGCACTTAAAATCTAACCTTATTCCAATAAAACCCCGCTGTTCAACATTCTGACTTTTTAGGCTATTACTTTCCCACACATGCTGTTTCTTTTTTTTGAAATACAGTTGCTCTATTGGTCTTCCTTATCATCTATAATATCTCAAGTTTATGATTGCTTTTTTAAATTAACTTGTATCTGCTTAAAGGTGGCAAAATTAATGGTAAGAGCATGTGTGCATGTATGTATTTTTCCTATAATAGGGGATTCCTCAATGGAATGTACAAGAAGTTTGTACAGGCATAAAACTGTCAAAGTCATTGTATAATACACATTCCAAAGCATTCTGTGTGAGGTCTAACTTTTCCTGAATAATATTTGTTGAGTAGTTTTTATTTAAATTACCTCTGGTCTAAGTACTAGAAAGATTAGTAGGCTGGAAATAGTCATTCAAAGCATAAGAAAGGGACAGTGATTGTTGACATCTTATAAATGAAATAAAATCCCCATTTTTCCTCACTTTGATCAAAGGATGACAGACACTGGACATTGTTTCTTCTTTCACAAAGACCATTTTGGTGCCCTAGTGATGCTTGTTACATCTCAAGTGTTATTGGAAGGGAGCCCTAATTACCATTACAAAGAATTAGTCTCTCTTAGAATTAACCTCATACCACAAGAGAGAATGAAACTGAGCATGAGTAACTGTTTAGAACACCTGCTCCCATTACCACATGCATTGCCAGAGGAATTCTGTAAAAGTTTGTTTTAAAGACTCACTCATCTAGTTTTGGGAGCTGTAGACCACCTCACAGTGTTCCTTTTGATTTCATCCCATCCCCCACAAGCAATGACCACTCAAAACCATTTGTTTTTCACTAACTGAAAGAAGGCTGGTCTAATTTTTGGAAAGTCTAAAGCTTGGAAACTTATAAATATTTTTTAAATCATGAAATACTGTTAATAGACACCATAAAGCTAGCATTAAAAATTAAGCAGATGTCATATTTTGACATATTTGGTTTGAATTTTCTTTCTTTTTGTTTTTAGTAAGAAATAAAACGTTATCTGGACAATAACAAAAGCACCCCCTCCAAACACACACACATCCTGAAGTTGATGTGAACTTATACGACATAGGTATATACCTAAAATAATAAGCTATATACTGTCTAGGATATTTTCTAGATTTACAAAAACATTACCTTATTAGTAGGCTCCTTAAACTCTCCTACTTTTTAATCAACATTATGTTTTTGAGACTTAGACATATTAGTAGTATAGTTTTATTATGCATTACAGGAAGGAGTCAGGTTTAGTAATTTTAACAGCTAATAAAACAGTCATATCCCATGGCTTGACTAACTCAGAAGAGAGGAGTACAAACTCTAATTAGACACATTACCCTGAGTTCTAGCTCTGTCACAAGAAAGAACAATGTGTTTCTCAGCATCTCCCAAAGCCCCTAGGATTTCTTCTCTAAGGAGCAGAAAGAAAGCTGTATGATGAATCTTCCCCCATTTACAGACTGTATCTCAAGAATCCATACCAATAATTTTTATCTTTGGCAAATAGTTATTTCCCAGAGAGAGCAGTTAGGGGATTGAGAAAGAGAGGGGAAAAAGGAAACAGGTTACCAGATCTAAAACTTGATTCTACAGTCCTTCTCAAACATACATTACTACATTAAGATTTTAAAATAACCATGACATAAATTATAATGACAGCCCTTCCAACTTCTTAGGGAGCCTTTCATTGAATCAACTGTTTAGCCTATATTTTAAGGTATAAAGTGATGAAAAAGTACCAGCTCTCCATGGCTTAAAAAAACAAACCCTTCTGCTTAACATAAGTAGTATACAAAATGATATATGTAGTATGTTCTCAATTATGGTAAGTGTATTCAGATACACATTTGTATGCATCGGAAAAAGAAAAGAAGCACTGAATTATGAACAACGTGAATCTCTGGCTGATGGGAATACAGGTGAATTTTATTTTCTTCTTGAAATGGTTTGATATTTTCCACTTTCTTTAAGAAAACAACAACTTAATTTTATATTCAGAAAAAACAAAGAATGAGAGAAAGACATTTGTAAAGACATAAAGATATTGGAATGTATTCATTCAGCGGGAAACTTATAAACATGTGTCAACTTAGTGGTGGCTTAGATCAAATCTGTATCCACAGATGTGCCCCACTGGTTCCATTAGTTTTTTTCCCCCTATCTACCCATTCCCAATTCCCTGGCTTCAAGAGAACTAAAGAAAACAAATGAACAAAAGAGCAGAAACGACCACAGGTAGTTTCTTTGAAGGCGAAGGGTTTTGTGGAAATCTTCGAACAGCAGCCATTATTTATTGAGCACTTCCTATGTGTCAGTCAATGAGCTTTAATTATTCCTCACAGCAGCCCTTTGGAATAGATATTGTTACCATCTCACCAATATGAGATGGTAAAACTTCTGAGAAACGAAGTGATGTGATCAGGGTCACAGAGCCCAAATGCTAGAGGTGGTAGTCTGTTGATACCCCAAGTCCATTCTCTCTCTGCTTCAGTTGGCCTCAGGTCCTTGGTTAGTGCAAGGATCATGATCAGGTCATTTCCTGCCCAAATCTGTCCAGCTGAAGTGTTTTCGTTGGCTAGCACTTTATTTTTTAAGTATAGTTTCAAGCCTTTATCCAGAACTCATAGTCTCCAATTAGCCTACCTCTCTTCCCCTTTAAGCTATTAAGGTAAGCTGCCCTGATCCTAAAGGCATTAGAGTTGCTACCAGTGTCAGGTAAGGGGGAAAATAAAAGTACTTAACATCTGACTATCATTTTCCAATGGTAAAAAACAACAACTCTTTACTCACTTATTCTCTCTTTTTAAATACAATGAAAAATCCCCTTAACCACTATCACGCTTAGGAATACTGAAAGAATGATTGGATCAATATGTAGTAGGCCTTCCTAAACCTATCTAAACTTTGAAGCCTTCCTAAAACAAGCACAAAGTAATTATTTTATATGACAAGGTGACTCATTCTTTCCTCAGCTCCATGATGATATGCTTTTTATGGCCTCATTAATTATCCTTGCTGAAAAGTATTAGTATTTTCTTTCATTTACTCAACCAAAAGAGAGATACCATCTTCATATAGCATACGGATTAGTACCAGGCTTATTCTCTTGTTCATTACACCATCACTCCTTCAAATAAACACAAATGTCAAGTGAATAATTAATCTAATGTTCATATACTCATTGAAAGCTTATTATCATAGAGTGTACTCTAATATGATTTAAAATAAGCTTTCCAACCAATTTTCATCAAAAATCTTCAAGCAAGCCTCTTTTTTTGGAAATAAATGTTTTCTAGGTTACTAAATTAAAACTTGCTGAACTATATCTAAATTAAAATTGCTGAACTAAATATTTTTGGTCAAAAGATTTTTACTTCTTAAAAGTAAAGGTGTATTTACAACTAAATACACTTACTGTATTTTGCAGATACATATATCTGTATAGAATAATGAATTAGAACATATATGCTGAAGTAGAAGACTGTTTCCCCTTAAAAATGCCATGTCTAATCAAGTAGGTGTAAGATTACAGACAGTAGATTAGATATCGACAAAGACAAATAGGAACATGCACAAATGTGGGTGTGTAATTATGTATGTTTATATTACATATAGATACATAAATATATACATGTTACATACTTTCTTATGTGAGATAAACTCAGTTCAGTAAATATCTATTGAGTCACTTTTATATGTTTTCTGTGTTAACAGGCCTTGTACCATGAATATATAAAGACACAAAATATACAGTTTTTGCCTAGTCCCTGTCTAGTGAGAACGACAAGTATATAAGCAGACAACATCATTATAATGTGGTAGCGTTTAGAATAGAAATAGCCTGTACAGGACTATGGAATATATATCTCAAGTTTATGAAATCCATGACAGTTTTTCATATACTCATAGAGAAGAAATAAAGAGTTTGATAGGTCTTAGTTAACTCAACTAAGCGTGACTGAGCACAAACATAATTTGGAAAAAGCATATGTTTAATCAGTCTCTCTTCTGTTCTGATGTGATATCCCACCCAGGACTGATTGATCTCAGCATTCACAGTTTTAGAATGGCCTTTTTATATTAAAATTATATCAGCATCATTATCTCTGGGAAACCATGAAACCCCAAAATTACATATCCTAGGATGTCGCTGAGGCCTTTTACATTCTTGACTTCTTAAAGTCAAGGGTTTTCATGCCACAGCATGAGATATGTTATATTAAAAAGTCAGGTGAGTTTGCTACAAAACCACAATCATATCAGGAAATCACACATTTGTTTTCTCACAACTCTTTCATCTGTAAAATGCAGAGTCAAAGAAGATAGGTTATTTCCACCAAAGAAACAGTGAAATAGAGCTCACAGCAGAACCAGAATTCTCACCCCACCTTGTCCAAATCCAGAGTCTATAGTCCGTGCTAATACACACCATGCCTATCAGCCCAGTTTTAAGGATCTCTCCTATCAGAAGTTAAGATTCACTGTGGTCTATCTGATTTCTTCCAAAGAGGAAGAAAGGTCTTCGTGAACTTGAAAAAGCAGGTGGAATCTTGTGGGGTGTTGTGCTATCTTTAGCACAGTGTGATGGGAGAGCTCCCAGAATATGTCATCAGGAGACCTGGGTGATTTTTTTTTTTTTCCACTTATCAGCCATATGAACTTTATGGTCTTTTATTTCTCTGAGATACATATTTCTCATCAGGAAAATCATCTTGCTAATTATACCCACCCTAAGTATCTCATAAGTTTGTTGTCATGATCAATGAAATAGTGTGTGAAAATACTTGGTCAGCTCTAAGATGTTATGCAAATGACAGAAACTTATACTTTGGTCTAGAGACAAGTTGGGAAAAGCAGTTTGAAAATCCATTAGAAGTGTGAATTCTCTAGTGTAATTTTATTTATATATATATATATTTTCAATGAGAAGGTAACAGTTAAAATTAGCCATCGCATTATTTCTCTTACCAAATTCAGATTTATAGCCAGCAGCATATGAGAAGAAGCAGTATATGAGAAAAAAGAGGAAGTTTCAGATTCTGACAGCTTTATACTGGCAACTGATTAACTGTGTGACTTTGAGCAAATTGCTTTCCCTCTCTGTGCCTCAGCTTCTGCATCTAGAAAATGGGAATAATAATGTACCTACATCATAGTATTGTTCAAGGATTAAAAAGGAAAGATGGGGCTTCCCTGGTGGCGCAGTGGTTGAGAATCTGCCTGCTAATGCAGGGGACACAGGTTCGAGCCGTGGTCTGGGAGGATCCCACATGCCGCGGAGCAAATAGGCCCGTGAGCCACAACTACTGAGCCTGCGCGTCTGGAGCCTGTGCTCTGCAAAAAGAGAGGCCGCGATAGTGAGAGGCCCGCGCACCGCGATGAAGAGTGGCCCCCGCTTGCCACAACTAGAGAAAGCCCTCGCACAGAAACGAAGACCCAACACAGCAAAAATAAACTAATTAATTAATAAACTCCTACCTTCAACAAAAACAACAAAAAAGGAAATATGAACAGACCTACACTGAAAAATAAAATAATAAGCTTCTAATGAAAATAAATGGGTTTGAACTTTCCCAGCAGGTATGGATGTAAGAGATGGTGTGGTAGAGTTAAAAAAAAAAACATTAATGAGGAATTCGTTCTTAGAGATATAGCTTCCTAACACTTAGCACTTAGCATGACTATGAAGAAGTTGCTTCACTATTCTGAGCCTTGGTTTCCTCATCTGTAAAGTAAATGTAATAATACTTATGTCAAAGCAGTTTTGTAAAGTTAAAGTGAAAATATTTTGTAAACCATAGCCATACAAAGATAAAAGGTTCATTACAGCATATTGTCAATCCCTGATACCACTGCCTGCCTAATGCTAAAGGGTTTTGCAAATCTTCATTCTTAAAGAATTGTATCTTTCCTGTTTATATTATCTCAGGAATCTATGTACCATAGGGTGGCCAAAATGTCTGGGAACAGTTAATAATATTTTATTGTATTTTAATGTAATGTCAGAAAGCCATTTATTATATATATTCACTAATTCTTCCAGACGTTATGGCCACAGGGTGTAAAGAAACCTCTCGTACAATATGTGCTAGTTGTTTCAAACCTTCAGAGGAAACTTTCTCCTTGAGCAAGTTTCACCCAGAAATATCTACAATTATGATTTTGATGATGATAAGATTCTGAATTGTTAGGCCAGCAATGAATAAAGTGAAAGACTGCAGTGAATACAGTTCCCAGATGTCTTTCATAAAAATACTGGAACCAGGGAGGAGAGGGCAGAATTGGGGGAAGATTGTAAAAGAGAAAAAAAAAAAAAAGTCTTTCTCTTTAACCTTTAAACATTACAGTTCATTCAACTAGCTGAACATCTAACTTAAAAGC